>NC_136063.1:1062595506-1063795506 GCF_964261635.1 Lissotriton helveticus
AGCCTCCTGGCAAAGGGTCCACGACCCCACCCCGCCCTGTTTGTTGCAGTACCACATGGCGGTGGTGTTGTCCGTGAACACCTGCACTACACTCCCGCGGATAGAGGGGAGAAATGCCTTCAGTGCTAGACTAATCGCCCGTAACTCCAACAGGTTGATGTGGAGCCGGGCCTCCGCCGGAGACCAGAGGCATCTGATCTCCGCCTCTCCCATGTGGCCTCCCCAGCCCTGGAGGGACGCGTCCGTCACAACTACGTGCTCCGGTTGGGGAAGGGAGAGGGATCTGCCGCTGACCCAATCGCTGTCCGTGAGCCACCACTGCAGCTGTCTCGCAGTGCCCTCCGAGATCAGGACGTGGTCGGACAGGTTGCCCTGATGCTGGGCCCACTGAAACTTCAGGTCCCACTGCAGAGCCCGCTTCCGCCACCTGGCGTGATGCACCAGTAGGATGCAGGAGGCTATCAGCCCCAGTAGCCGCAGCGTCAACCTGACCGAGACCGGGATAACGGCTGAAAGATGGGAATCAGAGCCTGAATATCCCGGACCCGCTGTTCGGGTGGATAAACCCGAAACCGCGCCGAGTCAAGAACCGCTCCGATGAAAAGGAGCTTCTGAGAGGGGCACAGGTGTGACTTCGGCACATTGATGGAGAACCCCAGCCGGTGCAGGAGATTTGTCGTAGTCTGGAGGTGGCTGACGACTGTCTGGGGCGAGCCCGCCTTCAACAACCAGTCTTCAAGGTAGGGAAAGACTGAAACCCCTAACCTGCGCAGATGAGCTGCGACCACCACCATCACCTTCGTGAACACCCGTGGGGCGCTGGTAAGGCCGAAGGGGAGCACGGTATACTGAAAGTGCTCGTGGCCAACCGTGAACCGCAGGTAGCGCCGGTGGGCCGGCAGGACGGGGATGTGGAAATAAGCGTCCTGCAAGTCCAATGCTACCATCCAGTCTCCTGGGTCCAGGGCAGCTAGGACCTGAGCCAGTGTCAGCATTTTGAACTTCTCCTTCCGGAGGAAGCCGTTGACGTTCCTTAGGTCCAAGATAGGGCGTAGGCCCCCTTTGCCCTTCTTGGGTACCAGAAAGTAGTGGGAGTAGCAACCACACCCTGCTTCTGGCCCAGGAACGCGCTCGATGGCCCCCTTGGCCAAGAGGGCCGTAACTTCCTGCAGAAGTCGCAAATGATCCCCCTATACACGGTGGTTCTGCGGTGGCATGGCTGGAGGAGTCGCCTCGAAGGGGAGGGAGTAGCCCCTTCGGACGATTTGCAGCACCCACCTGTCCGAAGTGACAGTGCGCCAGTGGAGGTGGTGATGGCGAACCCTGCCCCCCACTGGCGTCACATGGGCCTGAAAGCACGGACTAGGAGGATTTAGAGGCGGATGCTGCGGGGGAAGGTGTGGACAGACCTCACCGTTGTCCCCGACCGCCAGGACGGCGAGTCCCACGGCTGCCACCGTGTTGGGTATTACCTTGCGGAGCGTGGCTGGCAGCACGTGTGGGTACACCCCTTCCGTGGCCACGAAAGGAGTGAAAGGCAGCCGATTGCTGGCGCGGGCCGAGAGGCCCAAGGACTTGGTCGTAGCCCTGGAGTCCTTAAAGCGCTCAAGCGCATGGTCTGCCTTGTCCCCAAAGAGGCGACGGCCATCAAACGGCATGTCATCAGTGTGTTTTGGACATCGGCCGAAAAGTTGGCGGACATCAACCAGGCGTGGCGTCTGACCGCCACCGTCGTTGCCATCGCTCTACCTAGTGAGTCGGTGGTATCAAGCCCACACCGGATAGAATATTTGGCTGCATCCCGGCCCTCCACAAGGGCTTGGCCGAGTTTGGCCCGTACCTCCAACGGACACTCTGGCAGCACTTCCGCAACCGTATCCCACAGAGAGAGGGTGTAGCGGCCCAAGAGGCATGCGGTATTGGAAGACCACAGTCCCAGACTAAGGGACGAGAAGGGAATACGGTCTGGGAATTGGAGGCCTGGATGACCAGGATCTCGGGGTGGGATAGGTGGACAGGAAACATGGGTCGCCCAGGGCTGGGCGGTGGCGTCTGGCCACGTTCCTATCTACGGGCGAACCCGTAGCGGGCTTGGACCAAGTGCCCAGAAGAACGTCGGTCAAGGCCTCATTAAAGGGCAGCAGAGGCTCGGCCGAGCTTGACTGCGGTTTAAGGACCTCAGTGAGGAGATTAGTCCTCACGGCCGCGACGGGGAGCTCAAGGCTCAAGGCCTTGGCAGCCCTCATCAACACCACACTGTAGGTTGCCCCCTCCTCCGAAGCCACGGTAGGAGGGGAGACAAAACCAGTGTCTGGAGAGGTGTCCAGGCCACTGGCCTCCCCAAGGTCTCCTGCCCAGTCCTCATAAGACTGACAGACCCCTCCCAATCCCCTTCATCACCCATCTCCTGATAATCAGGGTTCTCAATCAATGGGGCCTGTTCATAGAAGTGAAACTCCTCAAGCGGCGTCGGGAGCGGCGCCCATCGGGGCCGTCCCGACGTCGGAACAGGAACGAAGGAGGTATCGGGGACGGCGCCGCCCGAGGACGTTGCCGGAGGCGACACCTGATGGTCTGACGCCGGGGAGGTCGTAAGGTCCACCGTCGACGACCCAGATCCCGAAGAGGGTCTAGCGGGGTCCCGCGGCGTCGGGCCCGAAGGCGCCGGCAGCGCCAGGACCGCTGGACCCTGCGGCGCCGGGCCCGAAGGCACCGGCGGTGTCGGGATTGTGGGGCCCTGCGGCGCCGGGCCCGACCCGCTAGAGGCCCCAGACGGGTCTGCTGGGCCCGGAGGCGCCTCGGAGCCCGTCGGAGGAGAGAGTTTCCTCATGGCCATGAGGAAGCGCTCGATCTCCTCCGGCATCGCGTCTTGCCCAGGGACCGGAGGGTGTGGAGCTGGACGCGGCGCCCGTGACTCCGACGGAGCCGCGTGGGTGGTGTCACCCGAACGACCTGCCGCATCGCGCGAGCGTTGGGGGGAGTCCGAGAAGCGATGACGCCTCTTGGACTTCTTGTGCTTCTTACCTGACGACGACTTCGACCCGGAGGAGTGCGGCCTACTCTCGCAACTGTGGTGGCTCCGAGCCTGCGACCTGTCCCTCGACCTCCCGTGGGACCGAGACGTCTCGTGGCGCGGGACCGACTGCCGGAGTTCGAGTCGCCTGCGGGACCGCTCCCGCCTGCCTTTCGAAGAGAGGGCCCGGCAGTCTGAGCAGGCCTTGTCGTCGTGGTCGACGCCTCGACAAGTTAGGCACAGGTGGTGAGGATCCGTGACCGACATCGTGCGGTCACAATCCTCGCAGTGCTTAAAGCCAGGCATCCCTACGGCACCGATCGGAGTCGTAAGACTTCGAGAAATGATCAAAAATGATCCAAAAAGTTAGTAAAAAACTTGACTACGGGTTACTGCTTTTTCCAGATCTGCGCTTGCTGGCGCGGAAAAAAGAAGAACTGACGTCAGCACGCGGAGGCGGCGTCTAAGTACTCCGACGACGTCGTCACGACGCCCACGACGCCGACGACGGACGCGGAGCCGCAGACGACGCCTACCGACGCGCAAGGGTACTGCTACGCAAAAGTTTACGGATCCAGTCTGACGCCTGGGGATATTCTAAGGTAAGGAATCTAATACTAACGTGTCTCTTTCAGATACAGTGCCTAGAGCACATAGAATCGCTGGGAACCCAAGAAACTACCCAAGGTAGCGACACAGGGGACCCACGGAGGACGGGTGCAGTGTGAGAACACAGGCACAAGTTCCGTACAAATCTATGGGAAAGTCGGGGTTGAAATTTGAAAGATTAAGGACACTTCAGAGAGGACTTTGAGCAAATCCTTTCAAACATAGACGGTTCTAAGGCCAGCACTCTTGTGAGTACTGGAGTACCCGTGTTAACTAACCCAGGGAAGCCGGGTGCATAGGTGTCAAGTGATGCTGGGAATCTTCGTTGTTTTCAATGGCGAGATGTTGAAAAGTAGTGCTGCCGGGAAGATGAAAGTGTCCGATGTGATCCAAGCCTGGATAGGAAGTGAGAAGAACATGAAAGCAGAGGGGACAGAGTCTGGGTCACTTCAGGGTGACCAGGGGCTCGGAAGACAAATGCCCACCGATGTCGGGTGCATCAGGTGAGTTCACACAATGCTTGACTTTGCAGCCACAGGGACCAGGAAACTTCTAGGATGACCAAAGTCCGGAGGTGAGCTGTCCCATGAAGGATGTCGAGTGCTGGGGAGGGGGGGGGGGCAGTGTTCGGATGGAACACCAACAAGCCTTGGCAACTGCAACCCACACGGTCAGAGGAAATCAGCTTCGGTGAGGACCAGCAAGTTCCTGGGGACTCTCCAAGCAATGGAGAGTCAGGGCACGTCTCGAGCAGCCAGGCAAGCCCACGGAAAGTTAAAGATACCTTCACAGGGACCCACAGGCCAATAGACCAGTGATCGCGAAGGAATCTCGAGAGTGTAGGAGAGTAGGGTCTGCTTTCCTATGGTCACCCCAATTTTTGCTTCACTGGTTTTCGACTTAATGTGGCTGTGGGCCTGCTAATCAGACCCACAGCCTGCTGTTCTCTCTCTAAATTCACAGACATGTACTATAGGTACATAACCAATTTGGTACTGGACACCTTATCAGCCTCTGTACAGTGCACTATAGGTGCCCAGGTCATAGATGCATCCAAGGCCACCAGGGGCTGCAGCATATATTTTGCCACCCCTGGCTGGTCACTTAAATTGACACAACTGGCTGATCACACAGCTGGGGCAAGGTGGTGTACTCACCCCTTGCTTAGATATAGTATACCTATGTCTAAACCTATATCTGGACACATATGCACCTATGGTGCTCTAGCATGAGCTGAGCCTGTCTGCAGTGTTCGGAACCATTTCCTACCTGCTGTTCCAGTGATACTGCATACCATATACTCTTAAGTGCATTATAATCCTCGCGGTTAATGCTAACTTTGGTTTGGCTTTATCAAAACATGTCGTGTTTGGTGTCATACACTTTGGAATACTATCCCCTTGCCAGTTCTGGCGACGAGGGTAGCATTCCACCCTTCTAGAGGGAGAAGACATGTTACTTTACTTAAAACGCGGTTAATCCTAACCAGAGCCTCAGCATCACAAAATGGATGCTGCTGCCCCGACAGAAGTCTGCCCTCCTGCTGCTGACCGAAACTTGGCAGGGGAGGCCTGGACAAAGGGTTTCCTGTCACAGGGAGGTGTTACACCACCCCAGACAGGAGATAGTGGATTGGAGCAGGGAGGGTTGAAAGAAACTAGACACTGCCTGGGGCACACAAGGTGTCCCATGCAAAATCCAGTCAAACCGGTTCTGGGGCACTCCAGCCCCATCTCTGGCGCGAAACTGGACAAAGGGAAGGGGTGTAACTGTCGTGTATTTCTATAGGTTCTGATTCGATCCCCCTATTCCTGACCCTATTCTGGTTAAACTTACTAGCTAGTTAACTAACAGTCAGCCCATGAGGCAAGAAATCCCCCATGATGCAGATACCGTTATCTGACGCAGTCACACTACGGCACAGGAACGTGTTATCTGATTAGGTCATAACGCTTGAGATCTAATTAGACAAGCGACATTCCTCCAGCCCCTGATAAGGCATACGACGTTCTCATAACAAATCAAACCTATGACAACCTGGATAATCCGTGCGGCCATTGTTTTGATTTCACAGAGAACTTTAGTAAAGAATGTGCTAACGAGCAAGTCGTATGACATCTTTATTGACGTACCTATGTCCATCCTTACGTCAATCTCGGCACCTTTAAGGTATAAATATTGCCGACCTTGCCCTATGCAAACACACGCGTGGTGACAAGACGGAGCAGCCATACTTGCCGAAGCCGAGAGCAGAAGCAGACCCCGCAGGCAGCAGCCCCGCCTTCCTGACGCGCTGAGAGACGCGCTGCTATCTCAAGCCGAGAGACCCAGCACCGGCGCTTCTGGGCAGCCCTCGCAGGCAGCCTGGAATATCGAGAGCAGAGAAAGAGATACCATTCCTCATTCATCCTAAATTCCAGGTACAGAACTGAATAACCCCTCCTAGAGAATTCTTTAGTTATTCACTTGGCAAAAACAAACTTAAACTAAACTGTAACTTTCTATTCCCGCCCACGCATTAGACTTAGGTCAGGTACACGGGGTAGGCGTATTTAGAAACACCAGTTGAGTACGTTTAGTCAAATGTATATGTGTATGTAAATATATTTTAATCATTTTAAACATCATATGGCTCAGAAACCATATCAATGTTTTTACAGTATTATTTTATACTATTGCTTCTAATGTATGCACTTTACTTAACTATAAGTATTGCAATAATATCGATCCATTTCTCTTGTACGAGAAAAGAGACTGATCAATAAATAACATCTTTTATTGAACACGCCCGTCTCTTCCTTTTCTCTACATTCTGATGAGACTAAGAATGCACGTACTGACTGAGTAAAATAATTGCCTTGTGCTCACACGACTCTCGAGATTGACTCTTGATTAGGGGAGAGCAAAGTTGTCATGTTCTATGGTTGTCAGAAACTAAATCCCTTCTTGTCTAATCAGGGGAGTTAATCCTTCCTTGAACATTCGAGAAAGTTTCTAGCGAACTCTGAGCTTAGCTGGCAAACCCAAAAATTAAGTCTAGTATCGACAGTAGTAGACCTAGTTAACGTCTGGCCTAGGCCTTTACTGCTGTAGGCACTATTCCAATGCGCAGAGCCTATTGGGAAAATAGGAGCTACACTACATGGCGCCCAACGTGTTTGGAAAGGGCGATAAAACTAACGTAAGACATTTAGAGTAACTCAGTCGTGCTTTCTCACTCAGACCCCTTTTCCCAAATACTCCAAAGACGTCTGGAGTGGGTGAAAGGTTATTATATCCTCCAAAACCTCGCAGGAGGGAACTCCTATGTATGGTTCTTGGTCTAGTCAACGTTGAAGGATAAAACAGTTCCAAAATATTGTGCATCTAATCTCTGTTTCCATAAAGAAACCTGATCTGCAAATAACAATAATACCATCCTGTCAGTAAAATGGGAGACAGTGATGGAGAAAGAGAGGCAATTAGATTAGCTACTGAAATAGCAGATGCTGATGCTACCATGCAAGCAGCAGACGCGGATATAATACTTATTCCGGTCATTAAAAGGAGATCTATAACCTTAAAACTTATAGAAAATGGACTGACACCTAGAGGTGGCACAGTCATATTCGTAATTGAGGCACACGAATATCGGCAGACAGAGGTATACTATACATGGATACATTTTCCAGCAGCAAATGCTGTAACAAAGTACTTCCACTATTACAAAGTAGAGGAACCTCCTGAAACGTACACTCCTTTCGAGGAGGTGGAAGTACCACTCAAATTCCAAGAGCATTTGCTCTTATTTGATGGCGCCCTAATACATAACAATCACATTACAAGGCTCGGTCCTTTAGGAAGACCAGGAGCAACGTGGCCGGTCCTAGCCGGATACACACCACATCCAGACATCGAAAGAATGCCTGCAGCAGAGCTATTAATACAGCTAAAACAACTACTAAAAATTCATAGACAATTAGTTCAGTATGTAATGCGGACTTCAACAATTCAGCCAGCGATTAAAATTCCACAGCTGACCCCTCACCAGGGGAACACAAATTAAATCACACCACAGAACATCCAATCCTGCCTAGGTAAAGTTCCAGCTAAACGGGAACAAATACCATTCTGGTTGGCACAGAAAATTACCCAAATAGAGGCGGTGTTTCCTGACACCACCCCATTAGAAAAACACAGGATTCTGACTATATGTCTCCCAATGGGAATCGCACCACACATTGAGGACTGTGACACTTGGGGTACAGTCTTTGCTTCCATCTATACAAAAACGCACGGTGTTCCATCCATTTCGGTGATACCAGATGTGCTAAAACAAATTCAAGATGAATACGGTCCAGAACCTGCTTTAACTCTCGGTATGAAATTACTGAAAGACTTCAAGCAGGTCTCGGCTATATTACTAGCCAACATAAAGGGTGAAGCAGCAAACGTGGCGATCCGCCAGAGGTTAAAAGAGACAGATATAGCAGACCAACCAGCTGAAATTGCCAGAATCATAGAAAAATCCTATGAAGAACTAGGCAGAGATAGTCTAGGTGGAATACCAGTAAAACCGCAACTGACTACAAGTCCAGAAAAAATATTTTTTAATAATAATTCACCAAAAAAGAACTGGGATGGAAATAAACAATCCAATCCTAAAGAAAAGAAATTCCAGTCCAGAGGAAGGTCTCCTAGGCGAAGAGAGAAATCTCCGAACCCGAGACAAAGGTCACCTCAGAGTGAACCCTCTGGGAATAGATATAACCTTAGAAATAGGGATAATATTAAAAAACCTGATAGATATCAAGACATTGATACACGTCCCTCTCAATCTTTTCAGAATTCCTCGCAGAAATCGGAAAGAAGAGGACGATCAGAAGAGCACGCCAAGTCCAAAGACAAGGAACCTGCTCAACTGAAAAAGAAATCACAATTTCCAAAAAAGAAGGTAGCCAGTATCAAGGTAGTTAACAATGCCGAGAATACTGAGGACACAACTGAAAAACGGAGAATGGGCTCAGACAATGCTAGACAGCGCAGCAGAGGTGAGCATAGCTCGCAAAGTCCTTATGAATCATCTGGAGACAGTGGACACGAATGAATACCTTCAAGTGGAAACTGCAGATACCAGAGTTAGCAAGCCCCACAAAATATACGAGATAACATTACGTATAGAGGGAGATAAGACTAGGAAAATAAGGGGACTATTTTGGGATAACCTATCCAAGGGCTATGACATCCTTCTAGCTGAAAAAGACTGGCCACCAGAGTTTGTCAGGGAGTGCCCTCATGGCGAAGAAGTAATTATGCCTGCCTTCTCGAATCAAATACCGATTCATAAAAAATATACACTTGCTAGAAAGTGGGCAGTGGCCTTAGCACCTGCTTTATATAAAAATCATGTAGGATGGGATGAGGATTCTCCTCCTCACAAAGTCCAGTTAACATCACAACCAACTGCACAAAGGCAGTACCCAATTAAGCAAGAAGCTAAAAAACAAGTAAATGAAATACTAGATCAGCTAGAATACCAGGGGGTGATTGAAACTTGCACCTCACAAATGAACAATCCTTTGTTTCCGGTCTCCAAACCAGACAATTCGTACCGTCTAGTTTTGGATTACCGACACCTTAACACATGTTGCAAAACTTTTGCAGTGCAAAACTCACACAGTGCTGCACTAATGAATAACATAGTGCGCAAAAAATACAAAACAACCTTGGACATCTCCAACGGATTCTTTTGTCAAAACATAGCACCAGAGAGCAGATATTTAACTGCATTCTCAGTAAATGGCACTCAAAAACAATTCTGTCGGTTAGCCCAGGGGTACAAGAACAGCCCGGGGGTATTCTCAGCGAGAGTAACAGAATTACTACAACTATATGATGATGAAGCATTATCTTATGTCGATGACATTTACTTAACAGATGATGACTTGGAAACTCACTTGAAAAGAGTGAACACCATAATACTTGGTTTCGCTGCAGAGGGTTACAAATTCAACTTCAAAAAGTCCAGAATTGCCCATCTGAAAATCCAGTACGGAGGATATGAATTATCAAGTATTGCCTGGTTAACAGTCTTTTAAGAACTAGAAGAATTAAAAAATCTAAAATATGAAAAAACGTATCCTCTGCCAATCGACATTCTGCCTCTACGACATTACGCCTGTGTAATCTATACAGACGGACATGCTCAACCCTCCGTTTGGGGAGAACATGCATACAATCCCACATGTGAGATTACAAAAGAAGTGTGGCACGGAGGTAAACTAAGACCTCTATTAACAAAATCACACTCAGTAGAAACTAATTCAGAACTACAAACTGAAATATTAGCTTTGAAAATGGCGCTAGATAATGCGGATCGCGAATTCCCGACACTTATAGTGTCAGATTCATATTTCTGCGTCAAAGCATATAACAAGGATTTGCAGACCTGGATTCAGAACGATTACAAAGATGACACGGATGCACCAATAAAGCAGAGACTGCTCTGGGAACAGGTAGCTCTTTTGAAAAAAGAACTACCAAAGACTCACGTGACACACTCACTGAGTCACCAGCGTGATGGCGTTCACGTTGTAGGGAATTCATTGGCTGAAACAGCCGCAGCGGCAGCCAGTAAACCGGCTCCCGTAGATCGAAAAAAGCGTACATTGAAATACATTGACGGCGAAACATTGCTGGCAGTAAAAACGTCATCAAAAGGCGACTGCTCGGCGTTACCGATCAACTATCCACTCAATTACACATACATCATAGATGCAAACTCCATTCCTTTTGCTCGAATCCCTGGAGTGGGGGATAGAGTGATTCCAAACATGGACAGGAGAAACTTGTTAATCGCAGACGCACACATGGGCGAGGGTCTCAGACACCTTAAATTAAAGGATTCTCTGGAAGAATTACAATCACGGTACTGGTGGCCAGGCATGAGCCTGCACTACACCATGTTTGTAAAAAACTGCCCAAACTGCAACAGAGATCGCAGTGGGGAGAGAAGCAGTTTAATACCTCGTCGTATCAAGGCAGATAACATCACTACTAAAAAGAATGGCTTGCGATTAACATATACAGGCTAGTTCCCACTTATAATGTAGATCCACAACACTCGGCTGACGTCCGGACTGTTATACAAGATTTGCGAGTCTAAATGGCATATACGCTAAGAGCATGCTACGTTCGACCAATTTTTTTTCCTTTTCTCAGGCAATCCAGCCTGGGGGGGGAAAGAATGGCCAAATGAGCACAGCCCAGCGGGAATCTTCTCACTTCCTTCCTGAGGGTATGGGATGGTGTAAAGAAAAAACCAAGACAGAAAGCAATCTATAATAGAAAGGATATTAGGTTCGGGAGCTGGGTGGGTCAAACATCTAATAAGTGTCCAACGTAGTCTTAATAACTTGCCAAGAAATTCTCTGAAGGGATTCAGTCAGTACGAATTATTATTCGGAACTAGGATGTTGATCTCTGACCTTGATAGTCAGACTTCAGTGGTAACAGAAAAAAGCTTTGATGTCAAAGACCGTTTGGCTATTTTGCAGGACTTAAACAAAACAAGAAAAGACCTGAGCAACATACAGTTGAAAGAACAGCCAACGACCACTGAAGAATCACCACCTGTCCCAGCAAGACCTGTCTGGATTCCAAAAGTCGGGGATCTAGTCAGGGAGAAGATCGCGGTAAAGAAGGAATTTGGGCCTTCTTACAGAAAAGCAGTTCCTGTCTTGTCTGTCAACGGGACAAGATCAGTTGTACTACCGCCACTTGCTGGAAAAAAGGAGAACCGAGTTGTATCCATCGACCTGGTAAAACCACAACATGTGGCCGATAACAAACAGTAGGCCAAGTGGACTCCCAATAAGTAGCAGAACACCAAGGTTTGCTACCAGTACAGAGGTCCTATCAAAGAGGCTCATCACATTCGAAACGCCTACGGAAGAACAACAAGGACTATGCAACAATGCAATAGAACTTAGACCTCTGAAAACCCAAATAAAGACATTTAGCAGAGACACACCAATCTATACAGAAGTACCAAGTGAAAATGCGAGAAACAAAAATCCTGAACCAATTGGAACAATTGACAGAACTGCATCCGGTTACTTCATCAACTTCGATGATTCCTCTGACGGCTTCAGCGAACAAAAGACACAGCCATCATCAAAATCCTTTAAAGACAAAGCTAAGGAATTTTTGAAACAACTGAAAGAAACATATCTAGTTTCTCCATGGATTGAATTTTGGGTGGGTTTTGGTGCATTTATCCTCATACTTTGGCTCATCATGGTATTTACCTTGGGACGCTTCATTGAGGGAAAATATGCTAAAATGGACACAGCAAGTCAGAACATCAACTTGGTCCTCAAACCACACACATCTTCACACGTCGAGAAAAGAGAACTTTCTTCAGAACTTTCTTCAGCCAACTTCACAGCAATTCCAATATCTGGTGGGGTAGCCTGGGACAACACTGACTATGAAATTTATGGTCCGGTCGAGATCCTGAAATATCCACACCAAATCAAGATCTCCTTGAGTGACTTTGCAAAACCAAACTCATTTGCTGATGATTGGGACTTTGAAAGTATAAACAATATGATGTCTGACTTAGTAATGTCTGCTAAATTTACAAAACATGATTATTTGCAGGGTTCTACAAATTATGACAGCATGTACTGCTATAACCATTATGGTAACCATTTCTTGCATAAATCTGCACAACCTAGAAATGTTTTAAATTTTAATCAATGGGAACATTGTGCTACACCTCCAAAAGGGAGCTCTAGAACCGTGTATGGCAAATATTCATATTTTTCAGGTTTTAACATAACTAATGCTGAAACATTTTATTACAAATTGTCAAACAAGACAGGGATGAAAACCATGATAACCAACACAAAATTGATATATTCAGATTCTTTCTTTGAAAAAATGAATACTTTTGGATTTGATTATTGGGACAAACATGTTGATTTGAAAAGTGTTTGGGGCACAAAAGAATGGCAAGTACAGGGTATAGAAGCTTTGTTTAGAGCCTGCATGATCCCAGAACAAATGATATTTTTAAATGACACCGTTCAACAAACCACCTGTCTTGGCTTAGCCAAAATCAAAGATTTAAATAACCTGTCTATTCCAAAGCCAACAATGTTTAGCAATAACTCTGAAACAGATGAAGAAATAGACATAAACCATATACTTAACCAAAACAGAACACATCCTGATTGGAAACAATGGTTGATCTGGCCCACAGATACAAATAACTGTCAAGATAGATTCCTGAATAAAACACAGGGTTTCAAAATGACCAGGCCAGACCCTAGATATCCCCAAAGACATCACCCAGGGATAATAACAACCTACAGTGTGGGCAAATTATGCCTTCAATGGCTACAAACTTCCACACTGCCTGAAATTAAGCAACACCTAACTTTACTTACTGATGGTGCTGACTTGCGTGATTTCATAATGGGACCACGCAAACAGCGTCAAAAGCGTTTCATAGCAGCCTCTGTATATGCAGCATACAATGAGGCCTGGAAGGTTACTCAAATTGAAACAGCAGAAAGAATACGGGAAATTGACCGTATTAATTTGGAAAAATCACTTTCTGTAGTGGACAATGGGTTAATGACTCTGTCCTCCAGAATTTTTTCATTGGACAGCATTGTGTCTTCAGCAATCGATATATTATCGCAAGACTTACTGTTATTACAACATGGTCAGTCACAATTGCGTTCTATTGTACAGCTTGGCTGGACGTTACAAAATCTGCGTTCAGGCTATGTGCCTTGGCGTTTAATCAACACAACGTCACTATTCCAAATCTTTAACCTTACTGATAGACAAATCGGTATGGCTCAGAAGGGTGCTGATTATACAATCTTGAGCATTGAAAAACTAGAAAGATTACCGTTGACAATGTCAGAACGACCTGTCAGTGAATGGATAATCCACGGAATCATAAATATTCCAATCTCAACCTTCAGGTTTCAATACTGCCAAAAATATATACAGGCTGGCATGTACGAGAAATTGGGAAAGGGGTACCTTAAAACAACATGGAACCTGCCCTATTCACATGCATGTGTCAGTAACAAAGGACAGAAAGTGTTTCTTAGTGGCAACAATTGTGCTATGTCACTAAGCGGCACGCTTCTGTGTAACGGTATTAGTTTGCACGGAGCCTGTGAAGGGAATTCATACAACCTTTCATGTCACCAGCAAGGCGCACCTGCAACTGAAATAGAACCATTCTTTCAAAGACTCTATAATGGGAGTTACATTCTTATTGTAGACCGCAGATGCTGTAGTCTTATGCCCGGGACTCCTTATCTCGTCACTACGACGGCGAAGGTCAAGTGCTGTGGACGTTCTTTGTTTCCCAGCTCCTTTCCAGACAGGGAGGCAAGGGCATGGCCCAGTTTGAAAATTACTTCTATTCGAATAGACACTTTAAGCAGAATGAAAACAGTGCTTCTTCAGACGCCTACAAGGCTCACGTCATCTAAAGAAACGTATGATCTACAAGTCGCAAGGACGACTGCAGAGATACATACATTATTATCAACTAATTCCCCCGTACATTTCGCGGAAATCCTGAGCGAAATCTTAAATATTTCTGATACCACAGGGGTCTCAAAGGTATTTAAGACAGTATTTTCGATGGCATTAACACCATTCAAAGCCATACTGGGTATTTTTCCAGACTTCGTCCATTCGATTTTTGGCGGACTTCCCCTGATCCTAGGACTAATTGCAGGAATCCTATTCCTAGTCCTTATTTTTCGTTATGGCAACCCATGTCACAGATCAAACTCTCGCGACAATGGAAGATACGATCCTAGCCATTGGATACCGGGACCGGATATCAAAAATCCTGGGACTATCCCGGCTTAGAGACCTAAACATGACTTGGTTTCTATCATTTCGACCAATGTGGCAAAGGTGTGTTTTACCTGTACTAAGGTGTCTGCTATGCGGAGAAGAATGCGTGTTAGACACCTGTCTGACGCTACAATCGGATGCGCCGGTGGATGCAGATACACTGTTGGTTCCTACCAAGGTTCACGCACTGTGCTGCCCTCAAAGGCTGCCAATTCTGATGACGGCATTCCTGGAATCTTCACCACTGCGATTGAAGAGTAGTGAAGTTCAAGATGAAAGCAGCATCGAACAGGTACGACCTTCTGTCAGCAATGCAAATCAGAATGTCAATGGAGACAATCATGCGCATGAATGCATGGTTACCCCTATTTCCGACTTAGAGGAACTTTCCCATGAAGCTGTTGACAGTTTTTTCGAAAGCCTGAATGATATGATGTTCTCTCCGGAACAGAAATAGAGACTTTTGAGTAAACTCGCACACGGCGTTCCCTGAATTCGGCCTTCAACTTTAAAAATAAAGTCACATGAACAATTACAATCCAGTTCACGGACAGCAACTTTTTTCAGCAAGCCCCTAAAATATTTTTCTATATATTTTTTCCCGGGACACTGATTTTCTGCTTAAAGTAAGAGACTATTCCTAGAGAACTAAGATTTCTATTTTAGATACTTTATAGACTTTATAGACTTTAGCTGCCCGCTGGTATGTTCGCAATAGATTTTATGTGATGAAATGGTTTCGACTTTTTTTCTGTATAGCCATATTAAGAGCCATTTCATGTGTATTTCTCATATACCAACAATCAATAATGCATAACAATGCGTGTTCACTTTTGCATCTAATTCATAGCTTAAGTGCATACAATATATATGACTGCAATTTTTCAGTATATTTGAAAATTTCGAAATGCATTTATGTATTTTGGGGTGGTAAGGTATACACTATACTCTATAGTATGTTGTACTATGTTATACTATGCATAGATTAGTAGATATGACCATAGTTAGCGTGGAGTGGGTGTCGTGTATTTCTATAGGTTCTGATTCGATCCCCCTATTCCTGACCCTATTCTGGTTAAACTTACTAGCTAGTTAACTAACAGTCAGCCCATGAGGCAAGAAATCCCCCATGATGCAGATACCGTTATCTGACGCAGTCACACTACGGCACAGGAACGTGTTATCTGATTAGGTCATAACGCTTGAGATCTAATTAGACAAGCGACATTCCTCCAGCCCCTGATAAGGCATACGACGTTCTCATAACAAATCAAACCTATGACAACCTGGATAATCCGTGCGGCCATTGTTTTGATTTCACAGAGAACTTTAGTAAAGAATGTGCTAACGAGCAAGTCGTATGACATCTTTATTGACGTACCTATGTCCATCCTTACGTCAATCTCGGCACCTTTAAGGTATAAATATTGCCGACCTTGCCCTATGCAAACACACGCGTGGTGACAAGACGGAGCAGCCATACTTGCCGAAGCCGAGAGCAGAAGCAGACCCCGCAGGCAGCAGCCCCGCCTTCCTGACGCGCTGAGAGACGCGCTGCTATCTCAAGCCGAGAGACCCAGCACCGGCGCTTCTGGGCAGCCCTAGCAGGCAGCCTGGAATATCGAGAGTAGAGAAAGAGATACCATTCCTCATTCATCCTAAATTCCAGGTACAGAACTGAATAACCCCTCCTAGAGAATTCTTTAGTTATTCACTTGGCAAAAACAAACTTAAACTAAACTGTAACTTTCTATTCCCGCCCACGCATTAGACTTAGGTCAGGTACACGGGGTAGGCGTATTTAGAAACACCAGTTGAGTACGTTTAGTCAAATGTATATGTGTATGTAAATATATTTTAATCATTTTAAACATCATATGGCTCAGAAACCATATCAATGTTTTTACAGTATTATTTTATACTATTGCTTCTAATGTATGCACTTTACTTAACTATAAGTATTGCAATAATATCGATCCATTTCTCTTGTACGAGAAAAGAGACTGATCAATAAATAACATCTTTTATTGAACACGCCCGTCTCTTCCTTTTCTCTACATTCTGATGAGACTAAGAATGCACGTACTGACTGAGTAAAATAATTGCCTTGTGCTCACACGACTCTCGAGATTGACTCTTGATTAGGGGAGAGCAAAGTTGTCATGTTCTATGGTTGTCAGAAACTAAATCCCTTCTTGTCTAATCAGGGGAGTTAATCCTTCCTTGAACATTCGAGAAAGTTTCTAGCGAACTCTGAGCTTAGCTGGCAAACCCAAAAATTAAGTCTAGTATCGACAGTAGTAGACCTAGTTAACGTCTGGCCTAGGCCTTTACTGCTGTAGGCACTATTCCAATGCGCAGAGCCTATTGGGAAAATAGGAGCTACACTACATAACCACCCCCTTCCTGGGTCCGACCCATAGGAGGGACCTAGCAGGTAATCCAGCCTCTTGATTTGGAATAAAGGTAGGAGCTGTGCTGATGCACATCAGATTATCCTGACTGAAACTTATGAAACGAAACTCTGGACCCTTCGACATCCCACTTGAGTGGAAGACGGAAGAATCTCCCTTGTGGTCAAGGAGTGACCACCCAGTGCAAACAGGCACCATCCAGCACCTCACCGTTTGCTTTGTTGCAGTTCCTGCCGAAACTCGAGCGACAGAGATCGACAAGACCCAGCGTTCCTGCCTTCCAACAGACCGATCCACAGTCCCAGCGAATCTGAGACCCGTGGAGGCGACCCAAAGCGTGGGGCCGGCCATCTTGGAAAAACTACGAAATGCTGACCGTGCAGCTCCCGAGGCTCCCTCGAAGCTGTGCATTGGGGTTTGAGAAGCCCCAGCCCCGAGCAGCTTTTGCACCGAAGCTCACCCCTCCACACTCATCGAGTGCTGCGTGGGGCCCTTTTGCATTTTTGACTCGTTGGTCCGGTCGCTTGCACGTTGGCTAGTGGCCCCAGTACCGACGAACCTTTGAATTTGCTCTGCTAGTCTGGTTGCTCCATACTGGCCCTCGCTCCCCTGAAAAGGAGCACCCGCTCTGACCTTGCGGGTCCGAGTAAGAAGCGAGCTTCGAATCCTGCATGGGTTGCATTTGCCAAGGCCTGTTAACTCCGATTCGGAAGCCGACACCGCCGACAGCGAGAGCCTTTGTGGGACAGCTCGTGATTCACTCTAGGACATCCTCGGTGCCCCAGAGTCCACGTGGCAGCGGAGACAAGCTTCACGACAACCACCTGATTGCGCCCGACATTGCCTGGTTCCTTCCTGGTCACTGGCTAGTGACCCAGACTCTGCCCCCTCTGCTTTCAGGTACTCTACACCTTCGATCCACCCTTGGATCCAACCGGACTCTTCTCTCCTGGCCGCCTGCAGCATCTTCATCTCCAGGCTCCATAGATCTACACTACGAGACCCGACACGTTTTTGCACCTGTGCACCCGCTTCCTGTGGGTGAGGTAACTCTTGAACGTCGGTGCTCCTGTAGTGGTTTACACCTCTAGTGTCTAAGTCTAAAGTTTTGTCCTTCTAGTCCAGTCGGAAGACTCTTAAAACTGTAACTCAATATCTTTTACGCACCATTGACTTTGCATTGGTGCATGCGTGTGCTTTTAGCGCTGCACCCGAATCCCACGGGCTACTCCCGTCCTAACTGCTGTTAGTCCAGTGTAGTCCCAGCGATTCCCAAGGCCCTAGGCCTTACCACAGTCTGAAAGGTGATACTTATACCACTTTTTTGATATATGGTTTGAGTGGCCACCGGCCTCATCCATAATTGTGCAACTTTCATATGTTATACTGTGCTTTTGATTAAACGCTTGTGCTTCTATACTCAAAGAGTACAGGGGATTATTCTAAGAATAAATACATATATTTTTATAATATATAACTTGTGTGGTGTCCTTTCATTTCATATTACAGGATTGCATATGGTAAAACAGCTGGCTTCAGATGCCCTCTTGAGTTAAGCCTTCAGGCTGCTTAGTCCATGCTACCATTAGGATAGCTTGTCTTTTAAGGTTGACTTACAACCACCACCATAAGGGATTGTTTGGACTGATACAAGGTGCCCCCAGAATTGGAGACATCATACATCAGGCCAACTTCTCACAGAGAGGAATCACAAAATACCAGCCCACGGAACACTAGTGGAGTGTGGGCTGGAAATCTTCGGTGGAAACACTGCTCGGGGTCAGAACTACAAGGAGCCTAAAGCACAGCCTCAGGGTTCGCCGGAAAGCATATTCTGCTGCAAAAGAGCACAGTGGTTGGGGTTGCACGGTCCCCACAATTGATACGGGCCTCAGAATTGCGGAGAGCACAGATCAACCTCAGAGACCACGGGAACCCACCTCCTGTGTTGCAGAAATCTTTAGAGTCCTCAGGAGCTTCTGAGATGCAAACCGTCCGATGCGTTTAGGTGCCTGCTTAGCAGGGGAGTAACTCCTTTACTCCAAGGAAGATTCTTCTGTCGTCCAGCATTGTGCAGATCGTCAGAAGTACTTGGTTTCTGTGGCAGAGTTTATTCCAGGTAAAATCTAAAGTCCTGTAGTCAGGGGTTCCTACTTTATACCCAAGGAAGAGGTGGGACAAACTCTGAGGACCCACCTATGGGAGGGTCAGGACAGAGGGGTGGTTACACCCATGTCCTTTGTCCAGTTTCGCACCAGAGCAGGAACAAAGGGCTCCTGCAACCGGTTTGAGCTGGACTATGCACAGGGACACCAAATGTGCCCCCAGTGCATACATCAAAGGAATCTCAGAATGCACCCACCCAACCCCAATACACTAAAGCCTGTCTGGGAGGTGGTTACACCTCCCTGTGGCAGGAAGCCTATTGTCAAGCCTTCCCCTGCTCGAGCTTGGCTCAACAGCAGGAGGGTAGACTCGTGACTGTGGCTGGCAGCATCCATTTTGTGATGCAGAGGTCGAGAAAGCTGGTACTGGGTGTACCGGTGTGTCGCATATGTCTCTTTAGTAGGGTGGAATCATACCTCCCCTGCCAGTTGCTGGCGGGGATGTATGATTCCAAGGTGTTTGTTACCAAACACAACGTGTTTCCTTGCAGCCGTTTTAAAGTACGAGTTACTTATCTTCGGTAACTATGTATCTGGTAGAGACGTTGTCTAGCCGCAGATTCCTTAACGTAGAATATTCCCAGGTGTACGAATGGATCCGGAATTTTTTTTGCAGCAGCACCTCTGCACGCAGGGGGACGGCGCCACATGACCCTGCCCTGACGTCGTCCACGTACGTGACATCAGCAAGGTCATACAAGTCCTTCCTGGCACGCTGATGTCCGTTTTCTTCAGAGAAACTTTTATGCAGCACAGCGCGGAGCCATCAAGAAAAACTGTGAAAGTATGGGAACAGTGTGCAAAGGATGACAAATCTGTGAAATAAAGAAGAAGTAGAATGGTGCCAAACACCATAGTAAAAGACAGTATCAGAGACTCTCTACATAGAAGTGAAAAGCAAGAGTGGAGTAAAGCTGTGAGAAAGAACCCCGCAAAGCGAAACGTAGACCCTTTCCCAAATGCGAGCAAAAAGGTAAGAGAGTCTCAACAGACAAAAATAGACTGTTATTACTATGTAGAACTGAGCCGCCCAGCAAGGACGGAGAACAGAAAGAACAACAATCCACTGCAGGAAGGTATGAAAGATTGGCACTTCCCCTATAGTAATGGAGGTCTGAAACAGAGCTCAACAGGTCCCCAAAGAAGACGACTGTAGAGGAGACAGGAGCCCTGAGTCAATAGAGAAGGCGAGAAGGAGGGAAGGCAGTAAGAGAAGAAGAAAAAGAGCATCGCCTGATGAAGGAAAGCAAATGACACCATCTTAGAGGAAAGAGGCCCCATGGAGGAAGTCAGCCGCATATAGCAATTCCCAAAGGGCGCACAAATGTGAGCACCCGTGAAAGACCAATGGCAACTGAAAGAGGCAAATGGAGAAAACCCATTTGGCAAGGCCCTCGCAGAACGGGGAGGAAGGGTGGGCATTAAGGAATCTGCGGCTAGACAGCGTCTCTACCTGATACATCATTACCAAAAGTAAGTAACTCGTACATCTGATAGAGACATCTAGCTGTAGATTCCTTAACTTAGAATAGATACCACAGCCATACCCCAAAGGGAAGGTGGGACTGCGACAGAACAACAGAAAGTGCCCGACGCACTGAGCCGGCGACAAAGTGACGGACTATGGGAAAAGCTGTGGCAGAACAGCTAGACAGTAACCCAAGTTGCTCGTGAAGAGCAAAAAAAACGGAAAGCAAGGCATCTAAAAAAAGCGAGAATGGCGCTACACCGTACCCTTATGAGTATGGGATGTATAACGGAACCAGTTATATCCCAGGCCAAAAGAGGGAGATGGAGAGAGAGTCCAAAATGAAGGAGGAAGAAGGACCACTCTCAGCTGAATGGTGCATTATGTGGACACCAACCAAAGGTTGAGGACAACATGAGAAGATGTATACAGAGCCTGCCGGGCTAGCCCAAGGAACGGAGGCCGGAGATGCCACATCCAAGAACCGATGGGCAAGAGGCAGGAACTGAGCAACAAATGAGGAGAACAGGCGGGAGCAAGAAACACGTCAAGTGCACACCGAGCCACCCTAGGGGGCGACAGGGGTGAACAGTATCAACCTGAAGCACGCTGGTACGGCCACAGCTGAAACATGCACAAAGCACACAACCACCGGGACAATAGGGTGGCGTAGCTTGAATGAACATAGAACAGCCCAAGTAGGCAGCTTGAAGGCCAAGGTGAGAACTAACTCACAAATACAGAAATGCAGGGCACAAAACCTGGTATGACTGGCATCAGAGGAGCCGTCCCACAGGCACAGTGGATACAGAATAAGGTCATATCCAAATGAAAGGGACACCACCGAAGGGAGTGGCAAGAGAGGCACAAAAGTGCCAATAAAAGCTGTGATGAGTTCTAGACCACATCCTCTGAGAGAGAGACATCGTCCAACATCTGAGCACCAAGAAAGGAGCAGTGTAAAGCTGGAGTACCACCCCAGCGTGTGGGATGCGAAAGGAACCCTTATTGTGGAGGATGCAGGAAAAAGCAACGAAGTGCACTTAACCGCACTGAACATAAACACTGTCTCTTTAGAAAGGTTTATGATAATGAACATTGGAATATATATTGCATATGCAGCAGCAATTGTGCTACGGTTATGGGGCACTACACAGTGTCCCAATGTTGCTAGTTATTGTTCTACGTGCCACAGGGGCTGGGCACGTTACCAGTCAGCACGCTTCGCGAAATTTAAGGATGAACTAGAGAAAATGAAAGACTGAGGGAGTGCATCCCATTCATGAATGATGTTTCAGTTATTGGCCCCACCGGGTTTGCACCCAATTAAGAATGTAAAACAAAAGCCTGAATAAAACGGAAATGCAGCTTCGGACCACATGCCAGGTGGAACACCTGATTTCATACAGTCAGTTTATTTTAATGAAGAGCCAGAAGTAACTTGAACATTACGATTACAACATTTGATTATGTCCACAGATTTTTTACTTGTGAACCGGTATTTTAACTCTGAGTCAAAGTTTACATATCACGCTGTAATAGGGCGAATGTGTTTAAATATAGGACACAATGTTTTTTTTACCATTACCAAGCATTCTGGGGAATGTAGTGCGACAGCTACAATGGAATCGCTAGTGCGTCACAGGTGGTTTAGATTGGGAGGAGGGGCGAGAGGTGGTTTAAAGATCCGGGGAAAGCAGAGGGAGACTCGTTTTGCTGTTTAATGAGAATTTTGACAATGAATTAGCAGGTACGTGGAAAAGGCACAGGTTGATATTTTGGAAAAGGCATGGGTTGATAATGAGGAAAACAGGAATTGAGCCATGTATTTTATAAGAGCAACAGTTCGCAGTTAAGAGAATGTGTAATTTCTTGTAATGTGTATAGTGGGTGTTATATAAAGTAAACATCGTAGCAAAATGTTTTGGGAATGATAAGATCAGTAACTGTTCGGGGCGGGCCGCGGGTAGCCGGCCTGTTAGCATGTAGAAGCAAAGTAAGCCACGGGAAAAACATTTCATTTACACGAGTCACGGTATTTAGCACTCGGATTTGAGGAGGGTTAACAACAGTGAGATCATTTTAGGGACAAATGGCGATGTCGTGAACGTCTTGTGCTACAAATATTCAGTCGATATGAGTTTAGTGATTAATGTGAGTTATAAACAGTAGGTTCAGCACGAGGTCATTGTTTAGCATGATGAGTCAGTGAACTGTTTGATGACGTTTGTAGATCAGTTAACAATGAATTAACATGTAAAATGTACATATTCTGTGGAGAAATGTATTGTAACATTTATTTAATTGATTTTCTAGTTACCCCTGACGAAGGGGCCCACGGAGGCCCGAAATGCATTGGGTTTGCTAATAAACTGCTATTTTAATGAAATCTGCTTCAGTGCATATTCTTGAATGAAGAGGTTCGGAGGACCCATCAGGAATACTTGAAACTTTGAAAATTGGCATTACCTTACATGTGGAATGAAAATGGTTTACGCACAAAAGTAATGGAAAATGTTAAAACATGGATTGAAAAGGTTTATGATAATGAACATTGGAATATATATTGCATATGCAGCAGCAATTGTGCTACGGTTATGGGGCACTACACAGTGTCCCAATGTTGCTCTTTAGAACAGGTGCCAGCCCGAGAACAGGATCGACAATGTCCTAAAAACATGGAGACATAGGACCAGACTTCGCAGTAGCAAAGACATTTGGAGATGGAGAAAAAAGGGTATCCATGAGCAACCCCTAGGTATAGACACACATATATATATATATATATATATATATATACATATATATATATATATATTACCTACTGGCGGTCGCCAGTAGGTATATATAGTTAGGATTTTTTCTCTATGGGTTTTTTGAAAATTCTATGTCTAATAACTTTGGCGTTTGTGGACGGAATTGGCTGAAATTTTCAGGAAAATGGCACATTTTGTTTCTGAGCAGCCCTTGAAAATTTGGGGGGGGTTCGTCCAGTGGGGGCCGAGAAAAAAGGGGGGTCCCAAAACGTGTTTTTAACATTGAGTTTTCCATAGGGCGGTTGGCCTCACTTTTAGCCCGAACGGCTGAATGGATTTGCACGAAACTTGGCAAAATTGTAGGGACTGGTAGCCCGATGTGCCTTTTGTAGGTCTCAATATATGTGCTCCAGTGGATTTTGAGAAATTAACGTTTAAAAAAAGATATATATCTGTAACAGCGGACCGGGCAGCGCACTGGTTCGCGGACTTTTCGCGCAACGGAGCTTTGTGAAGCGAAGCTGATTGGTTCTCCGACGTCTGTCAACATTCCAAACAGTCCGTAGCGGCCGCCATCTTGTCTCTCGGTAGGATCGAGAGACAAGAGGAGGTCAAAACAAAGGGGGAAATAACTATAAGGGGGCATAGTAGATCCTCGCTGACCCCCTAGGTTTGATGTGGAGGTTTTAAAAGGGCCCCGCGGGGCAAAAAAAAATAATAATAATCGAACGGCTGAATGGATTTGCACGAAACTTGGCAAAATTGTAGGGACTGGTAGCCCGATGTGCCTTTGCTAGGTCTCAATATATGTGCTTCAGTGGATTTTGAGAAATTAACGTTCAAAAAAAGATATATATCTGTAACAGCGCACCGCTTCGCGTACTTTTCGCGTTACGGAGCTTTGCGAAGCGAAGCTGATTGGCTCTCCGGTGTCTGTAAACATTCCAAACAGTACGTAGCGGCCGCCATCTTGTCTCTCGGTAGGATCGAGAGACAAGAGGAGGCCAAAGCGAAGGGGCAAATGACCATAAGGGGGCATAGTAGATCCTCGCTGACCCCCTAGGTTTGATGTGGAGGTTTTAAAAGGGCCCCGCGGGGCAAAAAAAAAAAATAATAATAATAATCGAACGGCTGAATGGATTTGCACGAAACTTGGTAAAATATTAGGGACTGGTAGCCCGATGTGCCTTTGCTATGTCTCAATATATGTGCTTCAGTGCATTTTGAGAAATTAACGTTCAAAAACAAGATATATATCTGTAACAGCGCTCCGCTTCGCGGAGATAAAATTATATCTGTATTACCTAGCTGTTGCTAACACCAGTTAGCGACGGCTAGTAGGAGATAGCAACCATCTTGGGTCCCACTTTGCATGTGAGTGATATTTATCACTAATGACATGCAAAGTGGGCATGCCAAGATGTTAGCGACTGGAAACAGTCGCTAACATCGCTATCTCCTATTATCAACTTTTGGAAATATTCGAGATAAGCGCGAATATCTCCAAAAAGTAACAGCTGCCCTGAGCAGTTCTTAGCCATGTTATCCAATGGGAGGTGGATAACATGGCTAAGAGCATTAGCTCGGTAATGCATGAATATCGCGGAGTTTTCAGCGATATTAATGCATTGCGCTCGTTTTTTATCGTATTTGCGATAAACCTTGATAATAGCAAGGTTTATCTGCGATAATTTCTGACGGTAAAAAAATCTTTGCAATGCATCGTTAGGGATAAATATCGCTTAACTTTGGTAATATGCCCCAACGTCTGTTAACGTTCGATTCGAAGGAAATCAGGAATTGTTGAAAAACATTGTGTGCGCCATCTTGTCTTTTTTCAAATGCCACACTTTTGTCGTGCACGGCAGCCATTTTAGATGCCTTGACCAGACCCACTCTGTGCACGCTGTCGATCCTTAGCATGGCTCCCCACCCTCGCAAGCATCTCACCCAGGCAGTGGTCACCCCCGCTCTCTGTCTTATGCATGGGTAATAAACCTCCCCCCATCTGCGCTGCTCTTCCCTGAGAATCACACCCTGTGCCCGCCCGACACCTCCCTTTCGCCCTATTCACTACCGCACCCTCTGACACTCCTTTTCCTCTGTGTCCGATTGTCCAGGCCGGTCCTAGGCTATCAGCTAGCCCTGCAGATGTAGTTTATGGCCACAGCTGTAAAGAATCACCCCTCTTCAAAGGAGTTATAGTAGATCAAGGCCCACACTCGATGAGATCCGTCACAGCAGAAGCGTTGCTATTATCTGAAAACCATCCTGTATTGTGATTGGGGAGGGGACCGAGCGTGAAGCGGAAGATTCCAGGGATGACTCTTTGTACATCAAAGTTTTTACAATTATGTGTCACATTAAAAATATATAGCACTCCGACAAAGTAGTAAGATTATAAAACTTTAATAATTTATAAATATATACAAGAAAACAAAAATAGTAATAACATATAAACATTTTTAGAGAAAAACAACGAAGTAGCGGTCGGCTGTGCGAATAGTCCCAACGCAGCACAACGTCCAGATTTCCGGCGTGGGGCGTCGCGGGGGGTGGGTCATCAGTAGCAAACTGTTGTGCGAATAGTTCCAAGGCAGCAGAACGCGCCGAAATCTAGATGACACGAAAGTGATGTCTAGTAAGTTGCCACCCAGCAAATAACGGCGTGGGGCGTCGCGGGGGGTGGGTCATCAGTAGCAAACTGTTGTGCGAATAGTTCCAAGGCAGCAGAACGATGGCACCAAGGTGATGTCCAGTAAGTTGCCGCACTGGTTTTGGTATCCTACAATGCTGCTCCGAATAACGGCGTGGAGCGCCCCGGGGGAGGCGGCGTGAACGGGCCTCTCCAGGTGGAGTCTCATCTGTTTTAGTGGGGCGCCCCTTTACCGTTTCAGTTGCCATTCCGTCCGCTTTTGGTCCACTGTGTCAAAATCCGCCATTCAGCTGAGTTGCGCCCACTCTTGCGGTGCAGCGATAGGCGGCTGCCACAGGACTCTCAAAATGGCGGCAGGCTCTTTCCTTTTTGGGCGTGGTCCACTGAAATGGCCCTGGGACACCTTGGAAATCGGACGCTTGTCTGCTAGGTCTTGGACCCCATTCTCGAAAGCGTCCCCTCGCCTTGAGAATTCATCAAAAGTTTTGGGGGCCCCGACTCCTGCAGGCTTCTGGTGGGGAGCGGCTGCCATGATTGCTCGCGGAATGACCACGACGGAGCTACGAGATGGTGGTGCTCTCATGCTGACGCCAGTTTAGTCTGAAACATCCAGAAACAAGGTGGGGCTTTCATCGTTTGGGGGAAAAAAAAAGTTTTCATCCAATGAAAAGTGTTGTTTTTAGGTCATATGATCAAGCCTTCCATCATTCGGAAACCAAAAGTAAAATGAACCAATGAAAAGTTTTATAAACAAGTCACATGACCTGTTATGCGGCATAGGGTATAAAATGCGGAGAAAATACGTTGGCACGTGAGGCGGCGTCAGTAGCGGACCGATGTGCGAATAGGCCGAAGGCAATACAACGCGCCAAGATCCGGATGGCACCGAGGTGGTGTCATAGTTGAGAGTTCTGAGCAGCGGTTGTAACACTGTCTGAAGCTTATTTGCAGCTGCTGCAGCTTCACTACGCGCCAAGATCCGGATGGCACCGAGGTGGTGTGTAGCAAGTTGCCGCACTGGTGTGGCCATCCTACAATGCTGAAAGTCGGCGTGGGGCGCCCCGTTGGCCTGTGAGTTTGCGTCAGTAGCGGACCGATGTGCGAATAGGCCGAAGGCAGCACAACGCGCCAAGATCCGGATGGCACCGAGGTGGTGTCTAGTAAGTTGTCGCACTTCTGTGGCCATCCTACAATGTTGAAAGTCGGCGTGGGGCGCCCCGTTGGCCTGTGAGATGGCGTCAGTAGCGGACCGATGTGCGAATAGGCCGAAGGCAGCACAACAATATTTTCTGACTGACACCACAAGGCGCTGAGATGCCAAGATCCGGATGGCACCGAGGTGATGTCTAAGTTGCGGACTGATGTGCGAATGGGGCCAAAGGCAGCGTAACAATATTTTTTGTATGGAAGATACCACTAGGCGTTGAGATGCCAAGATTCGGATGGCACTGAGGTGATGTCTAGCAAGTTGGTGTGGTCATCCTACAATGCTGAAACTCGGCGTGGGTCGCCCCATTAGCCTGTGAGATGGCGTCAGTAGCGGACCGATGTGCGAATAGGCCGAAGGCAGCACAACGCGCCAAGATCCGGATGTCACCGTGGTGGTTTCATAGTTGAGAGGCACTTCATCTGCAGTGGGGCGCCGAGATCCGGATGGCACCGAGGTGATGTCTAGCAAGTTGCTGTACTGGTGTGGTCATCCTACAATGCTGAAACTCGGCGTGGGTCGCCCCATTAGCCTGTGAGATGGCGTCAGTAGCGGACCGATGTGCGAATAGGCCGAAGGCAGCACAACGCGCCAAGATCCGGATGTCACCGTGGTGGTTTCATAGTTGAGAGGCACTTCATCTGCAGTGGGGCGCCGAGATCCGGATGGCACCGAGGTGATGTCTAGCAAGTTGCTGTACTGGTGTGGTCATCCTACAATGCTGAAACTCGGCGTGGGTCGCCCCATTAGCCTGTGAGATGGCGTCAGTAGCGGACCGATGTGCGAATAGGCCGAAGGCAGCACAACGCGCCAAGATCCGGATGTCACCGTGGTGGTTTCATAGTTGAGAGGCACTTCATCTGCAGTGGGGCGCCGAGATCCGGATGGCACCGAGGTGATGTCTAGCAAGTTGCTGTACTTGTGTGGTCATCCTACAATGCTGAAACTCGGCGTGGGTCGCCCCATTAGCCTGTGAGATGGCTGTTCTTTGGATTTGGGCCTGGTCCACCAAAATGGCCCTGGGACACCTTAGAACTCGGACGCTCAATTTTTTTTTCCTTTCCTGTACATGCAAAAAAAGGTAAATGCCCGGTACGTTACACGCTTCATCTGCCACGATGAACTCTCCAGAGGAACCGAAAAAAAATATAGTTGTGGTAACTATACCATGCATCGTCATATGGAGAGGTGGCACCAATTAATTATAGTGCTGCATAAAAGAGAGATTTGGAGGAGAACCCCTGACCTGCTAGTACATTCATCAAAGAAGTGGCACTGAGAGCTTCAGAGGCAAGGGAAACGGTCCCAAATATTTAGAAGAACTTTGGAAAGATTAAAATGACATGTTTAGATTGTGGCAAATTAATTTCATGTGGACAGATGAGTGTTACTCTAATAAATACAGCATATGAACATCATCATAGTCGATGGTTGGTAGAGACATTTTGACTATATCCTGGACCTGCCCGTCCTCGCCCAAAATGGCGCCAGAATAAATGGGACTCGTAACTCCTTGTTGTGTACTGGTTGCAGAACCTTGAAATCATGAGATACGTATGCAGTTTTGAAGCACATGGCGGGCGGGGACGAGAATTGATTGAATATTTCGACATCCCTATTGATATTAAGTTCTGATGTGTTATTGATTACTGTACTGTTGAAAGTTCGAATTAACGTCACCCATGGTACTTGCCCGCAAATGTATATTTAGATAATTTTATTGTAACTGGCCCTGTCGTATTTTAATTATAAAATGTACGTCCACCGATTCCGTAACTGTTAGACACCTTAGTTCTTGCAACCTAATGGCCCGCCCGTTACGTTCCTCTACAGTGTAAATGTCTATTCATCATATACGATTACAGTTTGCTCTGTGGCAGGCCCACGTGGTTATAGGCTCGTATTTGTATAATGAAATTTTCTCAATAAAGGTTTTTAAAAGAAAACATGGTAGTAGTATATACATTGGTAAAGTTTTTAATAATAGTGACTGTTTTAGAATCATTAAAAGGCAAGTGAAATAAAGCAGACCAATTACATGAAGGATAAAAGGTATAATACGAAGGAACGCAGTAAAGATAAATGGTCAAGGGCTGTTGTGTTTTCTATTCCTGCAACATAAAGTGATCGATAAGAATCTCATATTCAGGCGTATCGGCGACTAAGACAGCAGGTCGACCCTCTTTTGCTCAACGGCTCCGTCATGGGACGAAGAAACGCTCTTTTTCTCGAAAAAAGAATATATTTTACTTGCAGGACAGTTGTAAAATTTCCGGGAAAGTACATTAGCCTGGAACATTATAACATATATTTAAGAAAAAATAATGTTCGGAAGTAATGAAAAGCGTAATTTTTAGGTCATATGACCAAGCCTTTCATCATTACAATAAGAAAAGTAAAATGAACCAATGAAAAGTTTTATTAACAAGTCACATGACTTGTTATGCTTACGTTACGCGCTGCGCGCCCCGGATGACTTCCGGATGCGCTAACGCGGCGCGTCATATGACGCATTACGCGACAACGCAGGTACAGAATATAGTCAAAATGTCTCCACCAACCAGCGGTCGGAACACAACCCCTTTCAGCAGGCTAAATAGTTCTGTTAAATGACAACAGAAGGGACAGGCAACAAGAACCATCAGTCAAAGAGGGGAGAGCTAGTTCTTCTCTACCGGGTTACATTGGGGCGCTACCGGAACTGATCGAATTGGTAGTCTACAGTGTTTCTGGATGTTTCAGACTGAAGCTGGGGTTAGCATGAGAGCAGCACCATTTCGTAGCTCCGTCGTGGTCATTCCGCAACCAATCATGGCAGCCGTTCTTTATCGTTATTTTGGGCGGGGTGGGTGGCGGAGCCGAGCTGTTTTGCAGCCATCATTGTGTGGAGTTCAGTTCATCTCACTAGTTTTGTATTTGTCATGAGGGGTTGTTCCTAATGTTTCTATTTTAGCGAGGTCAAAAAGAGATCCCATTAGTGGCCTACTGATTTTGCTCGATTCCTTTTCTTTTTTTTTTTACACGATTTTTCGTTATCTGCAAAGACTAAACAGAGTATTGCGACTCTGTGTTTGTTTGTAAATAGAGAATGAACCAAAGAGAACTAATTCTAAAACAGTAAATACTTGGATAACAATCAATCAAATGGAGAGAGAAGCAGGCACGACGGATTACAATGGGGGCAAAGACCTGCGTTAACTACCTTTCACTATCTGCAAAGAGAGAGTACTCCTAATAGAAATGAGGGGGGGGGGCACCATTCAAAGCAGATCAGTGTGCATAAACACGAAAATGTTTTCACTTACCACGTACTTGACATTCGACAGCTTATGATATTTGCTATTAAAAAACCATTGAAATTCACTGAAAAAACCATAGGTTATAGACCATATATAGTTAGGAATTAGCATTTACAAAACCTTGAAAATTCACTGAAAAAACCATAGGTTATAGACCATATATAGTTAGGAATTAGCATTTAAAAAACCTTATTTTACTCACACAAAACCATTGAAATTCCATATATAGTTAGTTGCACTAACTATATATCGCGCACCTGCAATCCACTGCTGATCATGTCACATATTACATCATTCATGACATGGTCAGTGACATCACTGATGACATCACTGATGACATCTCAAATGACATCACTGATGACATCACTGATGACATCTCATTTGACATCATTCTTGTGCTAATACGATAAACCTCTTCAGACTCTAATATAACCTTAGATACACTCAGTGTATACAGACACTCACACACTTCCACTCATCCATGGAGTTACTCACACACCCAGTCAGTCATGCAAAGAAACAATCTCATCTCCATTTCTTCAACTATACAGTTAAACACACCTTACTTATTGAAACATATACTAACACATATTTACTCTCTTATACAATCCCTGATACAAGTTCACAATGATCGATACAACCACTCACTCATTCGGTGGCTCTCATGCACAGTTATTTATATATGCCAACTCTCACATGTACTGTGTTTTACATATGTACTTACTATGACATGTAGCATTGAGATATCCATTCACTCATCAATACACTCATGCACACAGTCAACTGCCCATGTAGCTGTTTCCACATGCACTCTTGAACTCATACACCTAGTGAATAAACTGTTCACACATCTATGCATAGAGTCACACACCTTCCAGCCACCCCCACACAAACTCAATCTCCCATAGAAATACTTGGGCAAGCAATTAATAACACATATAGCCTCTCGTATAGCTAATGATCAACACATGCAGCAGTTTACAGAACAACAGACATAATGATGCACAAATTAAGACAGTTTAGTCACTAACCCATGCATTCAGTGAGACACATTTAATCACTCACTCATACAGTCAGTCACGCACCTACTAAATCCTTCATCCAGACACTTATACATCCACTCATTCTTCAATATGTAAGTTATATTTGAACTTTACAGAAACATACAGTCACTGGATGTTGTCATCAGTGATGTCATCAGTGATGTCATTTGAGATGTCATCAGTGATGTCATCAGTGATGTCACTGACCATGTCATGAATGATGTAATATGTGACATGATCAGCAGTGGATTGCAGGTGCGCGATATATAGTTAGTGCAACTAACTATATATGGAATTTCAATGGTTTTGTGTGAGTAAAATAAGGTTTTTTAAATGCTAATTCCTAACTATATATGGTCTATAACCTATGGTTTTTTCAGTGAATTTTCAAGGTTTTGTAAATGCTAATTCCTAACTATATATGGTCTATAACCTATGGTTTTTTCAGTGAATATATATATATATAGCAAAAAAGGGGCGTGGAATGATCCACGACCACGCCACATGGGTGCTAAAGGAGTAACTCACTGAGTGCATTCATGGCAGGAGGTAGCCGCATGCTAAGCGTGATAATTAAGGGGAAAGCCTCCAAAGGAAGAGAATGAGGCACATATGTAATGCGACCAATAGCGTAAAGGAGATAGCGCCAAAAGGATCTCTAGTACCACTTGACAGATAGCAGAGCTATACAATAGCATACAAGTACCCCACTTGGAGTATGTCACACCCCTAAATACCTCTTAGGGCAGACCACAGTCAGAGGCCCAAACACAAACAACCTGTGGAACACCGCCACAGTAGGCTTACTGCCAGCCTAAACGTATAGGGCATCTGAAGGATGCTAAACAAGAAGGTAACCACCCCTGAACATGTGAAAAGAAGACCTGCTAAAAACAGACTTATGGGGGAGGCTGAAAGCCCGCAAGGAGGCGCTGAACAGCCGATTCGGCGTGAGCATCAAACAATAAGATCAACAAGGCACTCACGGATATTCTCAGGGAAGACGGGGTCGTGTGGCACCTTCCCCCTGCGCGCATAGGTGCTGCTGCAAACAGAGTTACGGATCCAGTCTGACGCCTGGGGATATTCTAAGTTAAGGAATCTGCGGCTAGATGTCTTTATCAGATGTTAGCATTTACCGCGAGGTTATAATGCACTTAAAAGTATATTGTATTGTAATTGCATTTATATAGCGCTTACTACCCCAGACGAGGCATCAAAGCGCTTTTTCGGCGGGTAACACGCTACTCCGGGACCCATAGAGGATTAGTGTAGAATTAGTATAGTGAAACATGCAAGTACATTTTAAGTGGTGGATAGGTTAGTCAGTTATTTGGATTTGGAATGATAGCATAAGGATAGAGGAGGACAAAGGTTTGTATTTATATATCGCTCGCTTCTTGACGCATGCTATTCAGGAAGCCTATAAAGGATTAGTGGTGAATTAATATGGTGAAATATGAGGTAATTTTAGTGGTGGATATTAGTCTGTAACTTGGAGTGAGAAGGATAGCGGATGGATAAAATAGTTGGCTGCATCACAGAACAACCCCAGAGAATAGGTTCTGAAGGCTGCAGAGGGGCTCTGCTCATGCATGGGCACCCTCTCACATAAAACCCAGCACCCCGCTTTCAGGGTTGATAAGGCCTGCCATAGGGGTGACTGATAGATTTATATGTGCAGTGATATAAGGTAGATATAGTGAACCTATATCTAAGTAAGGGGTGCATGCACCACCTTACACAGGCTGCAGTAGCAGACCTGTGGTGTCAGTTTGAGTGGTCTCTCAGGAGGGGCAAAATACATGCTGCAGCCCCTGGGAGGCCTCTAGGGCACCTATGCCCTAGGTACATAGTATACCATATACTAGGGACTTATAAGGGTACCCCAGAATCCAAACTGGAGTGTACCTAAAGTATATGCAATGAATTTAGAGGAGATAGCAGCTAGGCTGGGCTCCTCGATAACAGGATCCCAGCCAGTCGAAACAGTGAAACATCAGCAAAAAGTGAGAGTAACTATAAGAAGCTGATCCTACTCGCCAACAGTCAGCAATTTCAATACATTAAATGGACATCTAACTAGATAGCGGCCATGTTTGGTTTCAAACATTTTGGAATCATACCCTCAACACCGATTCCAGTGTTGGAAGTATGATCCCATGGACTGGGGGGGTCCCCTTGGGGTACCCCCGTACTACAGTTAACAGCCTTTCAGGGACTGTCAGCAAATTAGTTCTGCAGCCGACCACAGACTCAATTCTGCCCTTCTGCTCCTGGGGCATGCTTGAGCAGGGAAAGGTAGAACAATAGGTTTCCTGTCACAGGGAGGTGTGACCATCTCCCAGGCAGAACTTAGTGTATTGGGCTGGAGATGCTTGACAGTGCCACCAGACTGCATTGAAACGCACATTTGGTGCCGTCCCGGCATACTCCAGTTTGAGCCACTTCATGGAGCCCTTGGCTCCTACTCTGGTGTGAAACTGGACAAACAACATGTAAGTATCCTCCCCTCTGTCCAGCCCCTACTCTGGAAGGGACCCCTGAGTAGTTCCAACAAAATTCCCTAAGGTACTTAAGGGATTACCTGTGGGTGGTTCCTTACAATTGTCATGGGACAAGACTAAAGACTGTATCTATGTCACTCTTTGACTACCTAGACTCTTGGACTTAGCTGGACTTTGCCTGAAATGGAGACTGCACCAAGAAACACTCCTGATCTCCTGGTCTTGCTTTTCTGCAAGTCTTCTTTGATATCTGTATCTGTGCTTCTTCTGGGATCTTCAACAGACCTATGGGCATCAAGGACACCCGAAGTAATCTCCCTTGGAGTGAGGGAGTCACTCACCTGCATCTGCAGACACCGCAAAGAATCCGACGGGTCTGCTGCTCCTGTCGGCCTATGGACATCCCGAAGGTCAACAAGTTTCTTCACCTGTAGTGCACCGATCGCTACCTCATATATTTTTGGCTGCTCTCTAGTGTCATTTATGACTCAAGCAGCTTTTGTTTGCACCTATATTCTGTTCCAACATATCATCAGTATTATATTATTATTTGTATACTGTACATTTCTGTAAGCTGCACCCTTTCCACTCCCCTGCTCTACAAGCAACAACACCAAAAAGAGGACTATCGTCTCGATCTCCCCTAATTGGGTGGCCATCTTGGTCCGGTCCCTCTCACGCTTTGGCGGCCATCATGGACTAGTCATTCCCACTATATGAACATACCCTAAGAGCTGTCCTTTCTAGACCAATCTCACCTACCACAGACTTTACATAGCTCTGTATTTATATCTTCGTGTGATTAAGTGTCTGCCTTTTATTGCAGTATTATACCTCTACTTGTATTTTATACACTCTGTGTAACCTGCACCCATCTCACTTTTTCCTCACCGGTATCGCACCGATCGCTACCTCATACTGCACCGGTTGGTCACTAGTGTCATACTTGTCTAGTGTAGCCTTCTGTCTGCACCTATATTGGGTCCAGTATATGTTTAGTATTTTATTCCTATTTGTATATTGTATAGTTTGTAAGCTACACCCATTTCACTGCTATCCTTATTATGCACTGATTGCTACCTCATATATTTTGCTCATTCCTGTAAGCTGCACACATTCACTTTTATTACTCGATTACACCGATGCTACCTCCTGCATTCTGGCTATCTTTGGCTATTCACTAATGTCACTTTGGCTCCATTTAACTGGCTGCTACCTCATATACCTTGTACATTTTTTGTAAGCTGCATCCACTCACCGTTACTTCTGGACTGCACCGATTGCTACCTCTTATTTTTTGGTTATTTTTGGCCAGTCACTAGTGTCACTTTTGTGCTGAGTATTTTACGGCTGACAGTTGTCTTTTGCACATGTGTATTATTATCGTTCTCCCTCCCATACCCACCTCTACAGCCATCCAACATGGATCTCATCGGCAAGCACACATATAGAATAAATTACCCATCCACACTCACCAAAAAAGCCGCTAAACGCTTTAAACACAACTTCCTGAGGTCCCACCCTGAAACCCCCTTTGCCGACACCTACTTCTCACCGGTCAATGGATCCCTGAACATTGATATCATCTTCCACACCTCACATAGAGCTCAATGGAGCTCAATGGAGAAAAGCGTTCCTCACCCCACTCACCCCACTCACCCTACTCACCGTCTCCACCACCAGGAAAACGGCTCATGGCCTAACTCTCTCCATCACACCATCCCAACTCTTCCCTGGCAGAACCACCATCACTATCTACAATAACGGGATTGTCCTAATTCAATCCACAGACAAGAACCTGGAACTTCTAGACAACCTGTTCCCCAAGTTCAAAGAGCACCTTTCCAAGCCCCGGACCTCCACCCCGGACCTCCACCCATATCTCCTCCAGCTCTATCACTCCTGACATCACAGCCCCCACCCACAACACTTCTAACCTAGCTCAGCATCAGAACGACACGCACCTCACCTCTACCCCCAGCACCCTAGTCAATCACCCACCTGCTGTTACCACTCCACATTCCTCAATCACAGTCACAAATCTCTCCCCCTCACACACTAGCCGCCCCCCTAACACCAACACTTGGACCCCCACACATACCACTCCCACTCCTCTCTCCCCTTACACCACAGCTCCCACCCACAATCCCGCTAACCTAGATCAGCACCAGAACGACACGCATAACGACAATTCCCACCCTTTGTCCCCCCCACTCTCAGTCCCCACTACCACCCGCTAATTAACCACACAGAGCACACTACATCTATTATTATAACTCCCCCTCCCCACGACTGGACCATCCCCAACACCATTTCCCCCCCCACTCTCAGCCCTCACTACCCCTCAGGCTCCCCCATCACGACCAACATACACTCCACCTCCACCCCGCTCTCTCCGCCTGTCACCAATGCCCTCCTCTACGCCACCAACCTCCTCCGCCCTTCATCCACTCCCATCGCCCCCATACCCTCTCTCCTCCCTAACACCAACTCGTACGCCGGCACCACGGAGAACTGCATGAACACCAACCCACCTCCCCACCCGCACGCTAATTCCCAGGTCAGCCACTCACCAATGACTTCCTCCCGCAGCACTAACACCTATCCCACGCTGGACAAGATTATGTCCTCCCTCCTCCAGCTCAAAGAAGACATTCACACCATCAAAGAAGACATTCACACCATCAAAGAGCTACTGATCACAACCCCCAGACACACCCCACTCACCACCACCCTCCCTCTCAACTGGCTCCCCACCCGTCCTGGTGACGCTCCTAAGCTACACCCCTCACACAGGACCGCGATCCATGCCCACAATCGCAACAACCGCAACCGCCGCCCACATTGGACCGTGATCCCTGCCCACAATCGCAACAACCGCCCCCGTCGCACATGCAACCCTCTCTCGGATCTCGACACTCTCACCCTCCTCCGCTCCTACGACCCAGCTCCCCTAATCCACACAACCGCCACGCACCTCCCCATTCCCACGATACACTCAAATCCCCGTAGACCCTCCACACTAAACAACAGAATATCCGTCCCGAATAACCTCAGAAAAGTCCCCCTCTCTCTAGTACCCTCTACCTCCCCTGACACACCTCGTCTCAAATGCACTCTCCTCAACTGCAGATCGGCTTCTAGACACTCCTCCGCCATCGCCGATCTCATCCTAACACTGGACCTTGACCTAATCATCTTGACTGAAACCTGGCTAACCGAATCCTCTACACCTATAATGGACATTCTGGTTCCCCCCCAACTACCACATCATTAGGCTTGACAGGTCTGGCAAGATAGGTGGTGGAATTGCATGCATATACAGGAACAACCTTTCTGTCCTGAAAGTCTCCACACCTTCCCTGCCCTCCTCAACTTCCTGCGAATACATCTGCCTCGATATTATCAGTGAGGACAAACCGATATGCTCTCTTCACGGCATTTACCACCCACCCAGAGACAACCTCACCTTCGCCCAACAAATTATGGACATGATTTCAACTAACGCCGGACGACAGCTCACCCAAATATACCTTGGTGATCACAATGATGCAGTGGTAAATAGTCTAAAAATTTCCTTAACGCCCAGGACCTCACACAATTATGCAACAGCCCGACCCATGAGAAAGGTTCTATCCTTGACCTTATCATCGCCAAAGAGGACGCTATTCAACTTGAGTCTATCCGACCTTGTGACTGGTCAGACCATCATATCGTCACATTCTTCATCAATGAAAAAGTCAAACTCAACATGACTCAATCCTCCAGACCTAAAATATGGAAAAGAGACCTGAAAAAACTCAACCCAGACTCCCTACCCCCGAACAGCCGCGACCTCCTGCTCCCTCCTACGGGCGCTACAGATGTCCAATCCTTGACTGACCACTATCTCAACGCCATGACCTCAATAATTAATGAGGCTGCTCCCATGCAGCTAAAAGGAGTCTCCGCTAAAATCTCCAATCCATGGTACGACGGGAGTCTCAATGAAGATAGACGAGCCATGCGAATGGCAGAGCGCACCTGGAGAACAGCTCCCTCTGCACTGCACCTGAAAACCCTGAAGAAAAAGAGAAACGCCTACTTCAGGAAAATAAAGCGCTCAAAAGCAAACTTCTTCAGCCTCCAGCTCGACCAAGCAAAAAACCATCCAAGAAAACTGTTTGAGCTAATCAGAACACAAGCCAAGGAACAACCCCAACCTCTCAGTACTTTGGGCAAAGCACCCTCCTGTGAAGACTTCGCCGCTTTCTTTACCCAAAAAACTGACAACATAAAGAGTGATCTCCGCATTGACGCAAGCCTCTACACCACGCCCAACTGCATAACACCCACCGAACTAAAAAACAATGCTACATGGTCATCCTTTGACACCTACTCCGAAGAAGAAATAGGCAAACTGCTCAGCACCTTGAAACCTTCCAATCACCTCACGGATCCCCTCCCTGCCAACGCTGTCAAAGATTTCACCCCATGGCTCCTTCCACTGTGGACTAAAATTATCAACAGCTCGCTCCAACAAGGATCCATCCCTGACTCCCTCAAAGTTGGACAAGTCACACCTTTACTAAAGAAACCTACGGCCGACCCATCCGACCTAAACAACTACCGTCCCATTACCAATATTCCCACTCTCGCCAAACTATTGGAAAAATGCGTACAAATACAGCTGACTAAACACATTGATCAGTTTGATCTCCTCAACGCTCATCAATCAGGCTTCCGAGCAGGACACACATAATTGACGACGCCCTACAAATGCTAGATCAAAATGAAACCTGCCTCCTCATCCTTCTTGATCTCTCCTCAGCATTCGACACTGTTAAACATGAGAATTTACTCGAACTTTTGAACACAAGAATGGGTCTATCTGGGACGGTTCTCAAGTGGTTCACCTCCTTCTTACACAACAGGTCGCAGAAATTCAAGAGTAACAACCTGATGTCCTCGCCAATACCTGTTTCGTTAGGTGTCCCCCAAAGATCCTCCCTATCACCAACTTTGTTCAACCTAGTTAAGGAACCTCTCACCACCCTGCTTCAAGCATCCAATGTACTTTTTCACATGTACGCAGATGACACCCAATTATATCTCAAACTACAATCCCCCAATGACATTTTACTCCTGAACTCAACGATCAGAAGCACCCAATCCTGGCTTGCCAATAATCATCTCAAACTCAATGCTCTGAAAACAGAGTTCCTTCTGATCTCACCTCCCGCGAAGATCTCTACCACTCAAACTGGCTCAAACAGCTAACTGCACTCAATGTCCTACCCACCATCGTGGACTCAGCAAAATCTCTAGGCATAACTCTCGACTCCAATCTCAACATGCAGAATCATATCAGCAAGGCTACTAAGGGAGCGAACTTCCAAATCAATACCCTGAGGAAACTTAAACCCTTCCTACCAGCCAAAGACTTCCAAACTGCAGTACAAGCACTGGTAATCCCGCGAATTGAATACGGCAGCATCGCCCTCTGCGGTCTCCCGTTAACCACCACTGCACCCCTAAGAGCCTCTCTAAACGCTGCAGCGAGACTCATCACTGGGTCAAAAAAACACTCGCATATCTCCCCTGACTTGAAATCCTTGAACTGGCTGCCTTTTGAAGCCAGAATACATCTGAAAATCGCCTGCATGACACACAAGGCTGTGCACCTGAGCTCTCCCGGATACCTCACCCAGAAGCTGTCAATCTCTGGCGGCTCTAGATACACTAGAGGCACAAACAATCTTCTGCTAAAACCTCGAAGATTCCGGAAGGAAAAAACTTATAAACACTCTTTCTCAGGAATGGCACCCAGGATCTGGAACTCACTCCCTCCTGAAATCAGGCTCATCTCCTCCGTCACACTTTTTAAGAAAGAAGTAAAAGCTATTCTCATGGCCAATTACACTTGAACTATTAACGTGGATCTGTAAAAGTCTCTGCACCGATCTGTATTATTCTGCTCGATCCCTACGACTATGTGTTTTTCCTGTATTATTCTGCTCGATCCCTACGACTATGTGTTTTACCTGTAGAACAAGTTACTTACCTTCGGTAACGATATATCTGTAAGAAACAGTAGTTAGTATTAGATTCCTTACCTTAGAATATCCCCAGGCGTCAGTCTGGATCCGGAAACTTTTGCGTAGCAGTACCCCTGCGCGTCGGTAGGCGTCGTCTGCAGGCGTCCCCTGCGGCTCCGCGTCGTCGGCGTCGTGCGCCGTGATGACGTCGCTGGAGTATATAGACGCCGCCTCCGCGCGCTGACGTCAGTTCTTTGCACACAGCTTTTCCGCGCCAGAACACGCAGAGCCATGTGAGAACTAACACTGGTGCCATTTGAAACTAGGGCCCTGAAAGGGATGTCCTTAACCCTAGGTATCAGTTCGCAGAACGGGGAGGATGGGCGGGGCGGTAAGGAATCTAATACTAACTACTGTTTCTTACAGATATATCGTTACCGAAGGTAAGTAACTTGTTCATCTGAAAGAAACAGGTTAGTATTAGATTCCTTACCTTAGAATAGATACCCCAGCAATACCAACCCCGGTGGTGGGTCTGCGAACCAATACAACCTACACCAGAAAGTCCTGGAGGACCGAACGGCCAAAGAAGCCATCCCTCCGGACTTGACTGTCCAGGCAGTAGTGCCTCGCAAAGGTGTGCAGCGAGGCCCACGTAGCCGCCTGGCAAATGTCCTGCAAAGGGACTCCCCGGCCCAGGGCAGTAGTAGCCGCCGTAGCCCGAGTGGAATGGGCCCTCAGCCCAACAGGAGGCTCCTTCCGAGCCAAAGAGTAACATGCTTTGATGCACAGGACGACCCACCGAGAGATGGTGCGCTTCTGTACCGCCCTACCCTTCTTCTCACCCACGTAGCCAACAAACAGTTGGTCATCCACCCGGAACTGGCGTGTGCGATCCATGTAAAATGAAAGCGCACGTTTTGGGTCCAGACGATGGAGCCGCTCTTCATCCTTTGAAGGATGCGGAGGCGGGAAGAAGGAGGGCAAGGTGATGGACTGCCCAATGTGAAAAGCAGAGACTACCTTGGGCAGGAAAGAAGGTCTAGTCCGAAGAACCACCTTGTCAGGATGAACAGACAAGAAAGGAGGTTTAACAGAAAGGGCCTGGAGCTCACTCACTCTCCTGGCAGAGGTGATGGCAACCAGGAAGGCCGTCTTCAAAGTGAGGAGACGGAGAGGACAGGAATGAAGAGGCTCAAAGGGAGCACACATCAGGAAAGTCAGAACCAGGTTCAAGTCCCACTGAGGCATCATGAACGGAGCAGGTGGATACATGTGCGTGATGCCTTTCAAGAATCGTAAGACAATAGGGGACTTGAATAAAGATGGCTGATCAGGTAGCCTTAAGAAGGCGGAAAGGGCAGAAAGATAGCCCTTGATAGTGCCCAGAGCAGAGCCCTGCTGGGCAAGGGAAAGAAGATAGAGGAGAACCTCAGACAAAGGGGCAGAAAGGGGGTCTACAGCCTTTGCTGTGCACCATGCCACAAATCTGTTCCACCGGCAGGCGTATACCGACTTTGTGGAGGGACGCCTGGCTGCCAGAATAACATCACAGACTTCAGGAGGCAAGTCAAATGGCCTCAACTGTCGCCGCTCAATCTCCAAGCATGGAGGTGGAGACTGGACAGGTTCGGGTGGAGGACCGTCCCCTGCTGCTGCGACAGAAGGTCCTCCTGAAGGGGCAGGCGGATCGAGGGACCGACTGTCATGCTGAGTAGCTCGGGATACCAGTACCTTCGAGCCCAGTCCGGAGCCACAAGGATAACTTGGGCCCGGTCGCGCCTGATCTTCTTCAGCACTCTGGGCAGAAGTGGTATAGGCGGAAAGGCGTACAACAGACCGCAGCTCCACTCGCGCCGAAAGGCGTCGCCGAGCGAGTGCCGTCTTGGAAACTCCAACGCGCAGAACTGATGACATTGCGCGTTCTCTTCTGTGGCGAATAGATCTAACCAAGGCTCTCCCCATTGCTGAAAGAGGCCTCTCGCCACGTCCGAGTCCAGACGCCATTCGTGATCCACCGAGCACCGACGGCTGAGTTCGTCCGCCCTGGCGTTCAGAGAACCTGCCAGGTGTTGAACCGTCAGAGTCACGCCCTGACGTTCCAGCCATTGCCAGAGACGCAGAGCCTCCTGGCAAAGGGTCCACGACCCCACACCGCCCTGTTTGTTGCAGTACCACATGGCGGTGGTGTTGTCCGTGAACACCTGCACTACACTCCCGTTGACAAAGGGGAGGAATGCCTTCAGTGCTAGGCGAATCGCCCGTAGCTCCAACATGTTGATATGGAGCCGGGACTCCGCCGGAGACCAGATGCCTCTGATCTCCGCCTCTCCCAAGTGGCCACCCCAGCCCTGGAGGGACGCATCTGTCACAACCACGTGCTCCGGTTGGGGAAGGGAGAGGGATCTGCCTCTGACCCAATCGCGGTCCGTAAGCCACCACTGCAACTGTCTCGCAGTGCCCTCCGAGATCAGGACATGGTCGGATAGGTTGCCCTGATGCTGGGCCCACTGAAACTTCAGGTCCCACTGCAGAGCCCGCATCCGCCACCTGGCGTGATGCACCAGTAGGATGCAGGAGGCCATCAGCCCCAGAAGCCGCAGCGTCAACCTGACCGAAACCCGGGATAACGGCCGAAAGATGGGAATCAGAGCCTGAATATCCCGGACCCGCCGTTCCGGGGGATAAACCCGAAACTGCGCCGAGTCGAGAACCGCTCCGATGAAAAGGAGCTTTTGAGAGGGACACAGGTGTGATTTCGGCACATTGATGGAAAACCCCAGCTCGTGCAGGAGGTCTGCCGTCATCTGAAGGTGGTGGACGACTGTCTGGGGCGAGCCCGCCTTCAACAACCAGTCGTCGAGGTAGGGGAAGACTGACACCCCTAACCGGCGCAGATGAGCTGCGACCACCGCCATCACTTTCGTGAACACCCGTGGGGCGCTGGTAAGGCCGAATGGGAGCACGATAAACTGAAAGTGCTCGTGGCCTACCGTGAACCGCAGGTAACGCCGGTGGGCCGGCAGGACGGGGATGTGAAAATACGCATCCTGCAAGTCCAACGCTACCATCCAGTCTTGTGGGTCTAGAGCAGCCAAGACCTGAGCCAAAGTCAACATCTTGAACTTCTCCTTCCGGAGGAAGCCGTTGACGTTCCGTAGGTCCAAGATAGGACGCAGGCCTCCTTTGTCCTTCTTGGGCACCAGAAAGTAGTGGGAGTAGCAACCACACCCTACTTCTGGCCCAGGAACGCGCTCGATGGCCCCCTTGGCCAAGAGGGCCGTAACTTCCTCCTGCAGAAGTGTCAAGTGGTCCCCCGACACACGGTGGTTCTGCGGTGGCATGGCCGGAGGAGTGGACTCGAAGGGGAGGGCGTAGCCCCTCCGAACGAGCTGCAGCACCCACCTGTCCGATGTTATCGTGCGCCAGCGGGAGTGGTGATGGCGAACCCTGCCACCCACTGGCGTCACGTGAGCCCGAAAGCTCGGACTAGGAAGGCTTGGATGCAGCAGCGGGGGGAGGCGTGGACTGACCTCGCCGCTGGCCTCTACCGCCACCACGGCGGAAACCACGGCCGCCACCGCGCTGGGGAGCGTTCTGCGGCGCGTGGCTGGCAGCACGTGTGGGACCGCCCCTCCCTTGGCCACGAAAGGGGCGAAACGAACCCGTCTGCTGGCGCTGGGCCGAAAGACCCAAGGACTTGGCCGTGACCCTGGAGTCCTTGAAGCGCTCCAGCGCGTGGTCCGCTTTGTCACCAAACAGGCGACTGCCATCAAATGGCATGTCCATGAGTGTATTTTGGACGTCTGGCGAGAAGTTGGCAGATCTCAGCCAAGCATGGCGACGAATCGCCACCGTCGTGGACATGGCCCGTCCCAGGGAGTCGGTCGTGTCCAGACCACAACGGATCGAGTACCGCGCCGCATCCCGACCTTCAACCAAGGCCCGGGTAAGCTTGTCCCGCACTTCCTGGGGGCATTGCGGCAAACACTCTTCGACCGTGTCCCACAGGGAGTGGGTGTAGCGGCCCAAGAGGCACGCGGTATTACAAGACCGCAGTCCAGCGCTCAAAGAGGAAAAGACCTTTTTACCAAACTGGTCATACCGCTTTGATTCCCGATCGGGCGGAGCCGAAGGAAATGCGGACTGCGAAGTGGAGGCCTGGATCACCAGACTCTCCGGGGAGGGATGGGTGGATAAAAAGGCAGGGTCGTCCGAGCATGGACGGTGACGCCTTGCCACATTCCGGTCAACCGGTGCACCGGAAGCGGGCCTGGACCAGGTGCCCAAAAGGACATCCGTCAGGGCCTCATTAAACGGCAGCAGAGGCTCCTGGGGGCATGACTGCGGTTTAAACACTTCGGTCAGAATGTTCGGTTTGACCTTCGCGACGGGGAGCTCAAGGTGTAAGGCCTTGGCAGCCCTCATCAGGACCACTGAATAGGCAGCACCTGCCTCAGACGCCACAGGGGACGGGGAGACAAACCCAGGGTTGGGCGACTCGTCCAGGCCACTGGCATCACCCAGATCACCTACCCAGTCCACATCATACTGGCAGGCACGGGATAAAGGGTCCTCAGACCCCTCCCAACCCTCTCCATACTCATCCTCATCATACCCATATTCTGGGTCGACGATATAGACATCGGGGTCAACGGGCCCCATCGGCGTCGGATCCGGCGTCGGCCGACGCCGGTCCGACTCCGTGTCCGGAGTCGGGGAGGAAAGGGGGGTGGCGCCGCGCGGCGCCGGTGCCGGGGACCCGACGCCGGCCGGAGCCGACGGCGGAGTCGCCGCACCACGCGATGGCGGTACCACGGGTTGGCCCAAAGGAACCGACGCCGGAGAGGCCGGGAGACCAGCCGGCGACGAACCTGAGGGACCCAGCGGCGCCGGGACCGGAGCCACCGGCGGCGTCGGGGCAGAAGCACCCGAACCGCTCGGGCCCCCAGACGGAACCGACGGCCCCGCAGGCGCCGAAGGCCCCGCCGGAGGAGACCTCGCCCTCATAGCAATGAGGAAGGCCTCGATCTCCTCACGCGACGCGCCCTCCCCAGGGACCGACGGGTATGGGGTAGACGGCGTCGGCGACCCACGCGGGCCCGCGGGGGTGGGGTCACCCGAGCCCCCGGCCGCAGCACGCGGGCGTCGGGGGGAGTCGGGGGTGCGATGGCGACGCCCCGACTTCTTGTGCTTACCTGACGAACCGGAGGAATGGTGGCGACTCCCGGAGCGCCCATGGCGGCTCCGCGATCGTTCCCTCGACCGCTCCCTCGACCTCCGACCGGACCGGGACCACTCTCGACGCGGGGCCGACACTCGTAGCTCGAGAAGCTTGCGGGACCGCTCCCGCCTAGCTTTTCCAGTCAAGGCCCGACAGTCGACGCAGGACTCCACGTCGTGGTCCGCGCCCAGACACCGGAGGCAGAGTCGATGGTGGTCGGTGACCGACATCATGCGGTCGCACTCGTCGCAGCTCTTAAACCCAGGCATCCTACCGGCACCGAGAAAGATTAAGTTTTTACAAACACTTGGTCAAAAGACCGGAGTACTGCTCTTCGGATCTGCGCTAACTGGCGCGGAAAAAAGAAGAACTGACGTCAGCGCGCGGAGGCGGCGTCTATATACTCCAGCGACGTCATCACGGCGCACGACGCCGACGACGCGGAGCCGCAGGGGACGCCTGCAGACGACGCCTACCGACGTGCAGGGGTACTGCTACGCAAAAGTTTCCGGATCCAGACTGACGCCTGGGGATATTCTAAGGTAAGGAATCTAATACTAACCTGTTTCTTTCAGATTTATTGATTCACTTACCTGACTATCTACTTGCAGTATTGATTTACCTGTGCTTGTATGCTCCCTCACGTACCTACCCATCCCACTTACTACCTATAATTTTGATATACCTAATGACCTGTTATTCACTCTCTTGTTGATATTCCCTGCTTTGTAAAGCGCTCTGATATCTGCAAAGATCTTGTTCGCGCTATATAAGACTTTCAAAATAAATAAAATAAACAATGCAGATGGTGGTTCTGCAACTCCCATGAGTCCTGACCTGCCCTCTATGCAGGTTTATTTATTTTTTTTAAAACCTTTATTGGAGAATATCGGCAAACAAATACGGGCCTACAACCCAGAGGCCGGCCTCGAAATCGATTAAGGCACAGTAGTGAGCAATCGGGCAACTCAGCAGCATATCAAAGCAAACAGGATTAGTCCAAGTTACACTGTATTTAGGTGCGCTGCCGAGAGGTAGGAGAATTGAAGGTTTAATTTAAAAGTTTTTTTAAAACGAAGTCCAAAGTGATAGGAGCCAAGAAGGATCAAAGTCCAAACAACCGCACCAGGACCGAGATGGGCGACAGTATTCAGAAAAATTCACGATCATTATCTATTAAACAAAAGGCTGGAGGAAAATAGCACAGGAGAAAGGACGAGCAAACATTATGGTATACCCCAGCCACGACCCACCACGCACCAATCCACCCCTTGACCCGAAGAAAGAAGAGAAGAAAAGAATAAAAAAGAGAAGAAGAAAAATAAGGCCCATAGTAACTGAAACTAACAAGGAAGGAACACCCCCCACCCTACACGCATGCAGAGGCTACGGCCTACCCCCCCCTAGCAGGTGTCTGTCGCCCCAAGAGTACCCGAAATTTAGGAGCAAGAGAAAGAAGGAAAAGAAATCACAAAAGACCGGAGGAGGGCCAGGAAAATGACCAAAACAATCAGCATTTTTACCCTCGGCCACCATTCCCCGTACCCCGAACCAGCACCCGAACAACATGTAGATCCCACCATTGTCCATTACAATCACAACAATGCAAACAACCGGATGCAGCAAAAAGGGAAAAACATCCTCAACCTTGTCCCTTTCGATCCAGCATGTCGACGGAGTACAGTTCCAAAGCAGCCATCTTGGACGGAGAAGACAAAAGAAAGTTCCACTGCAGAGCACAATGCCATCCACCAAAGTCCGTCCACCTCAGAGCCAAACGGCGAACGTCCAACCAAGAAGGGGCAATGCACAATCGAAATGTTTGAAGGGCAGCCGGCCAAAACCGCAGGAGCAACTCCAAGATGGGCCAGGGAGACCCGCGACGAAGCCCCGAAACAGCCGTGTGGCGAGGCGTCCAGACACAAACCGCTTGTGTCTGCCGAGGACCAAGATCTCCATACCTCTCCGCATCAATACTGGGTAGTACGGAAGCAACCACATCTCCCTTCTCCAGCACCGTCAAGTACATCTGAGCAGACTGGTAGTCGCATAAAAACACAGGGTGTGGCGAGGTGTACCGCACCTGGAGCTCAGCATGATCATCCGAGGGCACTGCAAGCACAGAGATATCCAGTCGGCATTCCAGGTCCAGGGCCATGTCACGCACAGCTACATGTAGATCACCCAGGGCATACATAATATCAGCAATCCTGAGGGATGCCGCAGGATAAGAGGGCGCTGCCATCTCGCGCACCCTGGGCGCGGGGTCACACCATATCTCTCGAGACTGGTCGCTGTCGGCCATCACATCAGCAGCCCACCAGTAGCCGATCCGCAAATCACTGCCACTCCAGGGGGTATAGCAGCGGGACGGACCCCTTCGTCTGTCACCCGGCGACAATGCAGCGCAAACCGCTATGGTACCCCAAATGGCCGCCGGGGGTAGAGAGTCTCAGATGCAGAGCGCCCAGGTCAAAATGGCAGCCGTCTCAGTGCTGGAGAACAAGAAGACGCTCCGAGCCGTCCACAAGCCGAAAAGAGGGTAGAATATATCTTCTACGGCGGAGACACAAGTCGAGAATGAAGGCGTGCAGGACAGGGCGGCTCGCTGTAGCAAGGAAAACAATGCGGCAATAGCAAACCGTCAGCCTACCCCGTCCTGCTACAATGTCAGCAACTGTTGCAACTTGGGACGGCAGCCTCCGGAGAACAAAGACCCGGCCTCGGCAATGCAGCACTGAAACAAAGACCGGGACGCCTCGCCGCCTCTGACAGCTGGATCGCACCGGGGAGCACACCGCTGGACACAGGATCGCTTCACGGTTCCGGGACGCCAACAAGCGGGCAGGATAACATGCAGGATCAGCAGCGTTTCGGGAGAAGAACGAGAGGGTCGGCGGAGCCGAGGGATCAGGCGGCCATCATGGTCGCGGGTTAGGCTCCTCCTCCTCTATGCAGGTTTAAGGCCAGTATCCCTCGCCAGAACTGCTGGGACTGAACTCCTGTGCACTGCTTCGACTTGCCGTTGCCAAAGGCTTGTTGCCTCTGCACTCCAGAGACCTTCAGGCTACAAGAAGCTCCAGCCTCCAGCATCTCTTCCCTCCAACGTCAGTGTTATCACGGCATCCTTTGCACCGTGGGCCTTTGTTCTTGGTGAGCTGCTCGAGGTCCACTTGCGATAAATGTGCCTTCGGACTATGTGTCCTCCTGAGGGTCTTCTACTGCTTCTGTAGGCTCCTCCGCCTCCTTGAGGTCTTCCCAGACTCTCCTGCTTTTGGTGAGTCCCATGGATCTTGCTGATTCTTTGTTCTCCACGTCAGTTGTGGCTACCAAGGCTTGCTGGTGCTCCTGACGGACACCGACCACCTTGTCACCGACATCCAACATGGGATAGCTTGTGCACGGCTCCTAGTCTTCCTCAGCTTTGGCTGGTCCTTACAGCTGCAGCAACCACGTCACCATAAACCCTACTGAACCTCCCAATATCAGTGGGCCTTGTGTCTTCGTGCTTCTGGTCACTCCCGAGTGGCATAGACTCTGTCTCCTCAGCTTGCAAGTTCTTCACTTGCAGAATCCACCCTTGGATTCCATCAGATTTCTTCACCTTCTTCTGCTTAATTCAGGCACTCTGTTCATCACCACCCCCTTTTCTGAATCATCTCAAGAGACATTTTCTTCAAGGCTTTCATTGTTTCCAAAGTCTTGTCACCCCTATGCACCTGGCTTCCCTGCTGTAGTTAACCTGGTTCCCGGGGCATTCACGGGTGGGGTGGCTATCCAAGCTTCCTTCCTCGAAGGGAATTCTTTTGGGTCCTCTGAGAAGGGTCCTTCTTCTGCAAAACTGCAACTGCTCCATTGGTCACATGGCTGTGTTCCTACTTTCCCCACGCCTCTGTGGGGCTCATGGGTACTTACCTTGGGTGGTGTATTGTGTACCCAGCTCATCTGGGTCTCCTTCTCCAAATCCTGTCTTCCTTTGTAGTTCGCACTCCACTTTCTTAGTAAGTGTTTTGGTCTCCCCCTGGAGACCACTGTGTACTATTTGAAATTGAAGTATTTTGCTGTATTTGTGTTGATATATTAGGGTATGAGATATACCAATGTGTTAGTAAGTGTTGTATAATAAATAGACATTTTTATAAATACACTGTGTTACTTTTCATTTAATCTACACTACATGATTAGATCTTGTAAAACAAACTGCTTAACACTCCTTCTGACTAAGCCTGAAGGCTGCTTGCCACAGTTACCACTTAGAGAGCTTCCTATGTTTGTCCAAGACCCCTAAAATCACAGTACAGGTTGTCTGGATTGATGCAAGGTGCTTCACTTAAATAAGTGTGTACCATATACTAAGCCAGCCTCCTACAGGTATTCACCAACTACAACGCCACGCTGGAGGAAGAAAACATCTTCTTCCCAAGATGGTCCAGTTACTTGAATTCCCTATCTGAGGGAGCAGAAGGGAATGTGCCTCATGATGATGATGAGGATTGGACTATCAACCTCTCAGGGGAGAGGTGTTGGGTCAGGAAGGCTGGGTCACCCAGAGCAAGGCGGTGGCGGCAGTCAATCTTCCTATCCACAGAAGCCCCTGTGCTGGGCTTGGACCAAGTGCCCAAATGGACATCGGTGAGGGCTTTATTGAATGGCAACAGTTCAGAAGAAGACGCAGCAGGCTGAAGTACCTCTGTCAGGAGGTTAGTCCTGACTGCCACCGCTGGGAGCTCAAGGCTGAGGACCTCGGCTGCCCTCCTCACACCCACAGCATAGGAAGCTCAATCCTCTATAGCCACAGTAGGGGGAGAAAGCAAGCCAGTGTCAGGGGATGTGTCCAAACCAGTGGCATCACCCAAGTCCATTCCCAGTCTTCTTCATCAACTTCTGGCCCACAAGGTGTGCCAGGAATAAACACAGGCACAAAAATTGCTTCCAGCATCAGAATCAACATCGGTCCGTGTACACTTCGGAAATGAGGAAGGGGTCGGATTCAACCTGGGTCACAGTTGACGCTGGCAGCATTTGAGATGTACCAGAATAGATCAGGATCAAGGCCTGGATCCACAGATACCCTCTGAAGCCGGGGCCAGATCCACCGGCATCAAAGCTTGAGGGCCCATGACCGACTCTGTAGGGCCCGGAGGTGTGCCGGCGAAGCAGGGCTGCCCAAAAATGAGGGTCAAGGCCTCATTCATCTTCTGGATCTGGGCAGGAGCCGCTCCGGCTCCTGGAAATGGTGGAAGGCGCAGATCCGTCTCAGAAGCAGGCTCCGGAGATTTCAAGTAATGACACTAGGAATCCCACGTCGTGTTGGTCGACCAACAGGGAGAAGTCAAAGAATGCCTTTGATTCTTCGACTTCTTCTTGTGCTTTCCTGACTTACCCAAAGATCTCCTTGACAGCTTCAAGTGTGAAGAGTGTGGGTTCCGCCACCATTTGAGACCTTCTCCTCGAACGAGAGCAACGCGGAGCCGAGCGCCGGGCATCCAGCAGCTTTCAGGGCCGATCCCGCAAAGCCTTTGGGTTCACGGCTGGGAACTCGGAGCACGACTTCGGTCATGATCGCGCTCCATACAACAGAGGCACATGAGGTGCGGATCTGTCAAGGACATCATCCTGTGGCAGGGACCACAGGGCTTGAAGCCGGACCTACGCTGGGACAACCCCGTCGAAACCAGGAGTCTACGACTCAAAATAGACATCGACAAAAAGTTAAAAAAAGTTAGCCAAAAAGTGGCTGAAATAGCTCTCTGGATATGAGATAGGCTGGCATGGAAAAAGAAAAAACGGACGTCAGCCACATGGGCAGTGTCTATGTGTGTCCCACTACGTCATACTAACACCCACAACAGATGTGGAGCCAACCGACGTCACCTAACGACTCGCAAGGGTACTGCTGAAGAAAAATTCTCCTGGGGAACCTGGGGGAAATTCTAGGATAAGGAATCTACAACTAACAGTCTGTATCAGATGCACTTTGATTTCCTATTCGGAGGAACTGAACTCAGGTCATTAGGGTTTTCCTTGCTGGTAGACAACTTTATAAATAAGCTTTCAGGCATAGGATGACATATATGGAGCGCGGACAACGCTCCATGGTGACCTGGAATCTTCTGACAAAATTAGCAAAATCTTCTCCTCAAAGGCTTTACCTGCTGAGGAGTCAATGAGGGCTAGGAAAAATTGGGACACATTAGCTCCAACTGTGGAATGCATTCAGAATTGGACGATGGTGGTGGAGCTGAATCCTTAGAACACTGACTGCACAACCTCTCCCTGGATCAGGAGCGGCAGGAAGTGGAGAATGCTCACTTGGATTTTTTGTGCTTGCTTCTAGACTTGTGTAGGAAGCTGGCTTAGTATATGGTGCACCCGCACTAATCCAGACAACCCTTGCGAGGATTTTAGTGGTCTTAGACAATCATAGAAATATCTCTAAGTGGTAGCTGTGGAAAGCAGCCTTCAGGCTTAGTCCAGAAGGAGTGTAAAGCAGCTTGTGTTACCAGTACTAATCACATATACAAAAAACCCACATCTGAATGACAAAAAAACACCTCAAACTCAATGCGCTCAAATCAGACTTAATCCTAATCTCCACAACACAAGGACACAGTGACACAGAAAACTGGATGAAACACTTAACAGCCTTCAACTGCAAACCTTGCATTATTTTTTCCACAAGATCACTGGTAATAATACTCAACAAGAATCTCACCATGAGTTAACACAAGCACAGCCACCAGAGGAACCAACATTCTCAGAAAACTAAAACCCTTCTTCATAGACGACAACCTAAAAACTGCAGTTCAAGCTCTAGTTATACCCAGAATAGACACACCGGACCTTCAACGAGAACTGACAACATTTATGATCTCCTGTTGGCTACTCATATCCATGTGACTAGTTCTCTCCTTTTCTTTTGATGTAACATTTGTAAAGTGGTCTGATACCCTCAACAATCTAGTTTGCGCTATATAAAACTTTATAAATAAATAAATATAGTGTAGGTTAAGTGAAAAAGTACCACACAGTGTAGGTATAAAACTATTTATTATAAACACTCAGTAACACATTGGTAAATCTCCTACCCGGAGAGATAATCACAATTCAAACAATACTTCAATAATAAACAGGTATGTAGCACAAATACATACACAGTGGTCTCCAGGGGGAGACCAAACCAGATACTAATAAAGTGGAATGCAAACTGCAACCAATGTCGAGACTGGAACCAGAAGACTTAGAAGAGCTGGAGACCCAAGGAACCACCTAAGATAAGTACCCAGGAACCCGACGGAGGCCGTGCACAGAGTGGAGTTACAACTGCATACACCATACAAGTCAATGGGGAAGTTGCAGTTGCAGTTTCCAAGAAGAAGGACTCTTCCCAGAGGACACTGAAGTCCGTAGGACGTCAGGAGCAGCAGACTCATCAGCTTAGTTGCGGTGTCTGCAGATGTAGGGGAGTGACTCCTCTTCTCCAAGGGTGATTTCTGCGGGTGTCTTTGATGCCCACAGGCCTGGAAAAGAACCTGGACGGAGCACAAGCACAGAATACGCAGAAGACTGGCAAGAAGACGAAACCAGGAGCAGCAGGAGTATTCCAGATGCGGTCTCAGTTCCCACAGAGAAATCTAACGAAGTCCAACACGCCCAGACTGTTGAAGATGAAGTGACTTAGGATCTGAATCTTGGCCAACGAAGAATCTGAAGAGCCACCCACAGGTAAGCCCTTAAGTACCCAAATGGAAAGGGTTGAGACGATTCAGGGGTCCCTCCCACAGGAGAGGCTAGACAGATGGGATAATCATCCCATGTCCTTTGTCCAGTTTTGTTCCAGAGCTGGAGCCAACAGCTCCCTGAACTGGTTCCAACTGGAGTATGCAAGGAGGGCATCAAATGTGCCCTTCAAAGCACTCTAGTGGCGCAGGCAAGCGCCCCCACCCCAGCCCAATACACTAAGACCTGTCTAGTGTACTGTCTACACCTCCATGTGACAGGAAACCTATAGTTCTACCTTCTCCTGCTCGAGCCTGGCTCAGCAGCAGGAGGGCAGAATCGTCTTTGTAGACAGCAGCATTAGCTTGCTGTTAGACCCTGAAAGGCTGGTACCAGGAATACAAGGGCACCCTATGGGTGCCCCCCCAGTACATGGGATCATACTTCCAACACTGGAAGAAGTGTTGGGGTAGGAGTCCAACATGTTTGATACCAAATATTGACCGGTTTTGGTGCAGCCAATATAAAGTTAGACATTTTGTAATTGACTTGATGTTCACTATATGTAGAAAATGCATGACCACACTTACTAAGCCTATAGAATGGAATCATAGGTTTGTAGGGGGTGCCCTGCTCTAGCAGGGCAACCTCACACTGATAACCAAGCACCTTGCCGTCAGGATTGAAAAGGCCTACCTTAGGGGTGACTTATAGGTTTTAAGTGCAGTGACCTCAGATATAAGGAAACGTACATCTAGCACCATCTCACACAGGCCTCAATGGCAGACCTTTAATCACAGTTTGAGTAGTCTCTAATGGATGGCATAATACATTCTGCAGTCCATGGAAGACCCCTGATGTACCTATGCCCTGGGTACCTTAGTACCATATACTAGGGACTTGTCCAATTTAGGGAGAGAGCACAGTGACAGGGGTCCTGATTAGCAGGATCCCAGTCAGACTAGCCAGGAAACAGAAGGACACCAGCAGAAAGTGGGGGTGACCATAAAAGCAGATTCTACTTGCCTACAACTTGTTTTTTTACTTCATCTGGAACTTACCCGGCGAATGTACTCTGGACCAGCAATGAAACTTGGATGGGGAGAGTGCCTGGGATTTAGTTCATAAACAATATCGCTTCTTGTGTTTTCTGACCTACAGCTTTGGTTGATGCTCTCTCCTAGTCCATAAAGGAGATCTTGTCACAGAAATCTGAGCATGCTTGGAGGTTAAGTACAAAAGGCAGATGACAACCTCATCCTTTTCTAACATCAGTTTCCATCAGGTGCGGCATGGTTTAAAGGCGGTATGTTACCTTAACACTGAAAAGGTGAGGAATATGTGATTACAAGTACTAATCAGAATTTTCACCTACAGATAATATGGGACAATTTTGCTTTATATTTTTTAAAATGATGCATTCAAACCCATTTCAGAAAAGGCAAGCCTGGTCTTAGAAAAACATTTTTGTGAATTGGAAAAATCCCATTTACAACTTACATCGAATCCTTGTAGCCGTCCAACATTCATCATATCATTACACCGTTTGGGTATGACGGACATAACATCCAAAGCTCTCTGAAGAAAACAAAGGGTGAATACCAACCATTATTCAGAACTTTTTGATAAGGCTATGCAATTTTTACATTTGTTTGTCATCTGTACACGGTGATGTCAACATAGAAGGATAATACAGCTTCAATTATTCATTTTTTAATAGAAACTTAGGTAATTAGTTAAAACACCTTCTAAATGGGATCCAGAACATTTGAAAGCCAAGCATTCCAAAATAAGCCATACATTTCCAAAAGCAACTAAATAGTTTTTGGAACTCATAGAATGATTAATCCCCAGGTGGAGACCTCCGCTCAGCCCGTGGAGATTTGCCTCCTAGGCATTCCGCTGAGAACGCGGAGTAGGCAAATCTCCACACACTCTCAGCGGAGCAGAGTTGGTAAGCCCACGCCTCCACCCCCTATATTAACAATTAATTCTACATGACTTCAAATTAAATTAAAAACACTGACCTGGCATGCGGCATCTCCGGGCTGCCCTCCTCCTCCTCCTCGTCTATGTAATTCTTTGAGAAAACTGTGCATGCGCGTACGCCTGCGCAATCGCATTTCTCGACAAGAAATGCGGATGCACGTGTGCGCCCATGTGCAGTTATTTCAAAGAATTACCCAGAAGGCGAGGAAGAGGAGGAGGGTAGCCCGGGTACGCTGCATGCCAGGTAAGTGGTTTTCATTTAATTTTAAGTCATGTAGAAACAAAAGTTACTACCTGTGTAACGATATATCTGTAAGAGACATTAGTTAGTGATAGATTCCTTACCTTAGAATATCCCCCGGCGTCAGACTGGATCCGGAAACTTTTCGCTAGCAGTACCTCTGCGCATCGGTAGGTGGCGTTGTGCGGCTCCGCGTCCGTCGCTGGTGTCGTAAGCGCACATTCGGGACTGGAGCCCTCGGAGCCATGGCCAGACATTTGGAACATGACCGGGAGTCATGGTCGACCTCCAGACAGTAGAGACAGACGCCATGGGGGTCGGCCACCGACATCGTACGACAACAGGCCCCGCAGGATTTAAACATAGGCATCCCTACGTGGCACCAGGAGTCAAAGACTCAAAAGAAGTAGAGACAATAGTCTCAAAAAAGTTAGTCTAAATTTTACACACAAAAAAAAGTTAGTCAAAAGGTGACTAGGATAGGTGCTCTAACCGGATCTGCACTGGCTGCCACGGAAAAAGAAAGAACTGACGTCTGCGTGCATGGGTGGCACCTAAGTAGTCTTCGTGATTTCATCTCGGCGCTTACGACGCCAGAAACGGACGCTGAGTCACACGATGCTACCTACAGACGCGCAGGGGTACTTTCCCGATCCAGTCTGACGCCTGGGGATATTCTAAGGTAAGGAATCTATCACTAACGTGTCTCTTTCAGATTTAATTGTAAATATAAGAGGGGTGGAGGCAGGTGACGTAGCATAGCGGAGGTCCACAGAGTTTGTTTGCAACTCTGTGGACCGCCGCGTAGCCCCACTGCGCCGACTACGCCCGGGGTTACAAATGATTAGATTTTGGGAAAAATATAGTTCCATAACTTGAAGAAGAAAATACAGTCAGCAAAGGTGAAGATGAAAGGCTTGCTCTAATTTATAAATACTTAGACGTTTTGACATCACCCTCCCGCTTCATGCCTTCAATGCTTCAGAGCCAGAGGGATTGGAATATAAAGAAATGTGTCCCTAATGAACTTTAGATTCTTAGGAGACTGGGCTCAGCACTATAAGCCTGGTAACGCTTGGGGTGTGCTTTGATCAAGGCAATTCCCCTCAATCTCATAAGACAAACGCAGAGTCTATGGGGAAGAACCCATTGTGAGCCACTGATTTTAGAAAGAAAGTTTGAGCTGTACATTAATTTTATTCAACAATGGGGTAACTACGTCACTTGATTAGAAGGTGCATTTCCCTCACAGATCACCATTGAGTCTGTAATGGGCTCACCTGTGGCAGGTTGGGACGGCCACTGGATGATGCAGAGCAGAAGTCTACATCCTGAAAATCTTATCTGGGTATGGGAGGGGACCCTCCAGGTTGGTGACTAAAAGACATAGTGGAAAAATCAAGACTGCATAAAAAAATAGTAGCCTTATTTAACACCTGATTGAGTCTGGAATATTATCGAATCCATAGACAAGATGAGGTAGCAAAAGGTCAGACAATTCTAAAATACATTAAGGAATTGTGCTTTGCAAACTTTGACAAAGTAGTGATGATGGTCAGAAGAAAACAGACAACAGTAGTTGACCCACACAAAGTAACCACATCAAAACCTGAAAACTAAAATCAACTATGAAAAATATATAAAGTATTACGCTGCAGAACAAATTGTGAAAACGTCATGTGGAAGAAGCAGCAGCAGTAAACTCTCTGCAGCCTACAAACGCCAGTGCTGGGCTCTTCCTTTGCTACATTTTTCAACTTTACAGACTTTACTCACCATTAGTTAATTATTTTTAAAATAAAACCTTGGATTTACAGCATCTCTAAGGAGGAGGACGGAGAGGCATGCATAACGTAAGATATTATAAAATCGCCTTTGACAAGAGCGAAAACTATCAGAGGAGTTGGCAACAGAGCAAGACATAGATAGTTGAAAAATGCACATTCTTTTTAATTTTTCCATTCTGTAATACAAGTCATTACCTCGGAGTTTTACAAGGTCAGCTGGTGTACAGATTAACGCAGACTTATGTTCCTTCGAAGTACAGAAGTCAGCTTCTCACAAAAATTCATTAAGATACCCTGATCCACATCCAGTAGATGAAATCTTTATCAGAATATACAGGAATATGGACTTGCCATAGTCTGTTCAAAACCGGATGTCAAACTACTCCTGGCCCAAAGTAGGCTTTGAATCATGCCAGTACCATATTCTAAAATGCCTCCCAGGGATCCTCACACAGGATTTTTGGGGCTTGTTAACACAGTACTGTGTTCATGGCGAATTAGGACTCCAAAATTTGGGTCAGAGAACTTGGGATTCTTCTTCTTTGAATCTGTCAATCTCTTCCAGATAATTCATTGGCTTGGATAAAAAGCAGTTACAGTCAGTGGCTGCTTTCCTACAATGTTTTTGTGGGGTGTCAAGGTTTACTCCTAATGACAAGGCTCTTGACACTAACTTTGAGCTTTTTGTGGCTGTTACCATAACAACTGTTCTTGAAGTTAAACCAGTGGGTTCAAACTGAAAAACAGGAATAATAGGAGTACTGCAATGAATATTGTAAGGGAGTAATTGATTGTTTGAAGACTTGGGCAACAGATCTATAATTATCTTTTCGTTTCTTGACTTTTCTGACTGACTTAAAATAATTTGAGTTGTATTGTTGAACTCTAAGTGAACCGACTAATACCTGTTTAGGAAAATCAAAACAAGGAGGAGCTAGGAAGGCAGCTGGAGGCATAAAAAGCTTGGGAGTTCCACTAGGTATTTCCACAATGTTAGAAATGGGATCCCTGGTTGGCTGAGGCTTACGCCAAAGCCAGGCGGAGACCACCACTCTAGTCAGGGCAAGGGAGTTACACGCCAAAGATAACCCCTTCTCACCCCCTTGGAAGCTTGGCACGAGCAGTCAGGCTTATCCCGGTGGCCTTGTGTAAAGCATTTGCGCAAACACAAAGCAACATCTCAGGCACACTACAAAAGGAACTCCACACAAGGTTATATAAAAAAATAGTCTTTGTATTCTCATAACACATTAGAATAGTAAACACATAACATATCATAAACATACAACCAGTAATCACTGGTAACGGCTGTACTCAGCATCAGCATAAGTTACTCACTTGTGTAACGATATATCTGTAATAGACATTAGTTAGTGATAGATTCCTTACCTTAGAATAACCCCAGGCGTCAGGCTGGATTCGTAAAGTTTTTCTGCTTAGCAGTACCTCTGCACGCCAGTTGGTGGCGTCCTGCGGCTCCGCGTCCGTCACTGGCATCGTAGGCGCCAAGATGACGCCACGGAGAGTACTTAGGCGCCAACCCTGCGCACTGACGTCAGTTCTGTACGCAACTATTCCACGCCGAAGCGCAGAGCCATGCAAGAGACTGACAATTGGTGCATAAAACTAGGGCCCTAAAAGGGGATGACATTAACACTAGTAATGAGTTCACAGAACAGGGAGGATGGGTGGGGCGGTAAGGAATCTATCACTAACTAATGTCTCTTACAGATGAACAAGTTACTTACCTTCGGTAACGATATATCTGTAAGAAACAGTAGTTAGTATTAGATTCCTTACCTTAGAATATCCCCAGGCGTCAGTCTGGATCCGGAAACTTTTGCGTAGCAGTACCCCTGCGCGTCGGTAGGCGTCGTCTGCAGGCGTCCCCTGCGGCTCCGCGTCCGTCGTCGTGCGCCGTGATGACGTCGCTGGAGTATATAGACGCCGCCTCCGCGCGATGACGTCAGTTCTTTGCACACAGCTTTTCCGCGCCAGAACACGCAGAGCCATGTGAGAACTAACACTGGTGCCATTTGAAACTAGGGCCCTGAAAGGGATGTCCTTAACCCTAGGTATCAGTTCGCAGAACGGGGAGGATGGGTGGGGCGGTAAGGAATCTAATACTAACTACTGTTTCTTACAGATATATCGTTACCGAAGGTAAGTAACTTGTTCATCTGAAAGAAACAGGTTAGTATTAGATTCCTTACCTTAGAATAGATACCCCAGCAATACCAACCCCGGTGGTGGGTCTGCGAACCAATACAAACCTACACCAGAAAGTCCTGGAGGATCGAACGGCCAAAGAAGCCATCCCTCCGGACTTGACTGTCCAGGCAGTAGTGCCTCGCAAAGGTGTGCAGCGAGGCCCACGTAGCCGCCTGGCAAATGTCCTGCAAAGGGACTCCCCGGCCCAGGGCAGTAGTAGCCGCCGTGGCCCGAGTGGAATGGGCCCTCAGCCCAACAGGAGGCTCCTTCCGAGCCAAAGAGTAGCATGCTTTGATGCACAGGACGACCCACCGAGAGATGGTTCGTTTCTGTACCGCCCTTCCCTTCTTCTCACCCACGTAGCCAACAAACAGTTGGTCATCCACCCGGAACTGGCGTGTGCGATCCATATAAAATGAAAGCGCACGTTTTGGGTCCAGACGATGGAGCCGCTCTTCATCCTTTGAAGGATGCGGAGGCGGGAAGAAGGAGGGTAAGGTGATGGACTGCCCGATGTGAAAAGCAGAAACTACTTTGGGCAGGAAAGAAGGCCTAGTCCTAAGAACCACCTTGTCAGGATGGACGGACAAGAAAGGAGGTTTAACAGAAAGAGCCTGGAGCTCACTCACTCTCCTGGCAGAGGTGATGGCAACCAGGAAGGCCGTCTTTAAAGTGAGAAGACGGAGAGGACAGGAATGAAGCGGCTCAAAGGGAGCACACATCAAGAATGTCAGAACCAGATTCAAGTCCCACTGAGGCATCACGAACGGAACAGGTGGGTACATGTGCGTGATGCCTTTCAAGAACCTCAGTACAATAGGGGACTTGAAGAAAGATGGCTGATCAGGGAGCCTTAAGAAGGCGGAAAGGGCAGAAAGGTAGCCCTTGATAGTGCCCAGAGCAGAGCCCTGCTGGGCAAGAGAAAGAAGGAAGAGGAGAACCTCGGAAAGAGGGGCAGAAAGGGGATCCACAGCCTTTGCTGTGCACCATGCCACAAATCTGTTCCACCGGCAGGCGTATACCGACTTTGTGGAGGGACGCCTGGCTGCCAGAATCACATCACAGACTTCAGGAGGCAAGTCGAATGGCCTCAACTGTCGCCGCTCAATCTCCACGCATGGAGGTGGAGGCTGGACAGGTTCGGGTGGAGGACCGTCCCCTGCTGCTGCGACAGAAGGTCCTCCTGAAGGGGCAGGCGGATCGAGGGACCGACTGACATGCTGAGTAGCTCGGGATACCAGTATCTTCGAGCCCAGTCCGGAGCCACAAGGATAACTTGGGCCCGGTCGCGCCTGATCTTCTTCAGCACTCTGGGCAGAAGTGGTATAGGCGGAAAGGCGTACAACAGACCGCAGCTCCACTCGCGCCGAAAGGCGTCGCCGAGCGAGTGCCGTCTTGGAAACTCCAACGCGCAGAACTGATGACATTGCGCGTTCTCTTCTGTGGCGAATAGATCTAACCACGGCTCTCCCCATTGCTGAAAGAGGCCGTTCGCCACGTCCGAGTTCAGACGCCATTCGTGATCCACCGAGCAACGACGGCTGAGTTCGTCCGCCCTGGCGTTCAGAGAACCTGCCAGGTGTTGAACCGTCAGAGTCACACCCTGACGTTCCAGCCATTGCCAGAGGCGCAGAGCCTCCTGGCAAAGGGTCCACGACCCCACTCCACCTTGTTTGTTGCAGTACCACATGGCGGTGGTGTTGTCCGTGAACACCTGCACCACACTCCTGTTGACAAAGGGGAGGAATGCCTTCAGTGCTAGGCGAATCGCCCGCAGCTCCAACAGGTTGATATGGAGCCAGGACTCCGCCGGAGACCAGATGCCTCTGATCTCCGCCTCTCCCAAGTGGTTACCCCAGCCCTGGAGGGACGCATCCGTCACAACCACGTGCTCCGGTTGGGGAAGGGAGAGGGATCTGCCTCTGACCCAATCGCGGTCCGTAAGCCACCACTGCAACTGTCTCGCAGTGCCCTCCGAGATCAGGACATGGTCGGATAGGTTGCCCTGATGCTGGGCCCACTGAAACTTCAGGTCCCACTGCAGAGCCCGCATCCGCCACCTGGCGTGATGCACCAGTAGGATGCAGGAGGCCATCAGCCCCAGAAGCCGTAGCGTCAACCTGACCGAAACCCGGGATAACGGCTGAAAGATGGGAATCAGAGCCTGAATATCCCGAACCCGCCGTTCCGGAGGATAAACCCGAAACTGCGCCGAGTTGAGAACCGCTCCGATGAAAAGGAGCTTTTGAGAGGGACACAGGTGTGATTTCGGCACATTGATGGAAAACCCCAGCTCGTGCAGGAGGTCTGCCGTCATCTGAAGGTGGTGGACGACTGTTTGGGGCGAGCCCGCCTTCAACAACCAGTCGTCGAGGTAGGGGAAGACTGAAACCCCTAACCGGCGCAGATGAGCTGCGACCACCGCCATCACTTTCGTGAACACCCGTGGGGCGCTGGTAAGGCCGAATGGGAGCACGATAAACTGAAAGTGCTCCCGGCCTACCGTGAACCGCAGGTAACGCCGGTGGGCCGGCAGGACGGGGATGTGAAAATACACATCCTGCAAGTCCAACGCTACCATCCAGTCTTGTGGGTCTAGAGCAGCCAAGACCTGAGCCAAAGTCAACATCTTGAACTTCTCCTTCCGGAGGAAGCCGTTGACGTCCCTTAGGTCCAAGATAGGACGGAGGCCTCCTTTGTCCTTCTTGGGCACCAGAAAGTAGTGGGAGTAGCAACCACACCCTACTTCTGGCCCAGGAACGCGCTCGATGGCCCCCTTGGCCAAGAGGGCCGTAACTTCCTCCTGCAGAAGTGTCAAGTGGTCCCCCGACACACGGTGGTTCTGCGGAGGCATGGCTGGAGGAGTGGACTCGAAGGGGAGGGAGTAGCCCCTTCGGACGAGCTGCAGCACCCACCTGTCCGATGTAATCGCGCGCCAGCGGGAGTGGTGATGGCGAACCCTGCCACCCACTGGCGTCACGTGAGCCGAAAGCTCGGACTAGGAAGATTTGGAGGCTGCAGCGGGGGGAGGTGTAGACTGACCTCGCCGCTGCCCTCTACCGCCACCACGGCGGAATCCACGGCCGCCACCGCGCTGGGGAGCGTTCTGCGGCGCGTGGCTGGCAGCACGTGTGGGACCGCCCCTTCCTTGGCCACGAAAGGGGCGAAACGAACCCGTTTGCTGGCGCTGGGTCGAAAGACCCAAGGACTTGGCCGTGACCCTGGAGTCCTTGAAGCGCTCCAGCGCGTTGTCCGCCTTGTCACCGAACAGGCGACTGCCATCAAATGACATGTCCATGAGGGCATTCTGGACGTCCGGCGAGAAGTTGGCAGATCTCAGCCACGCATGGCGACGAATCGCCACCGTCGTGGACATAGCCCGTCCCAGCGAGTCGGTCGTGTCAAGACCACACCTGATCGAGTACCTCGCCGCGTCCCGGCCTTCAACCAAAGCCTGGTTGAGCTTGTCCCGCACTTCCTGCGGGCATTGCGGCAAACACTCCGCGACCGTATCCCACAGGGAGTGGGTGTAGCGGCCCAAAAGGCACGCGGTATTACAAGACCGCAGTCCAGCGCTCAAAGAGGAAAAGACCTTCTTGCCAAATTGGTCATACCGCTTTGACTCCCGATCGGGCGGGGCCGATGGGAACGCGGACTGTGAAGTGGAGGCCTGGATCACCAGACTCTCCGGGGAGGGATGGGTGGAGAGGAAGGCAGGATCGTCCGAGCACGGACGGTGACGCCTGGCAACGTTCCGGTCAACCGGTGCACCGGAAGCGGGCCTGGACCAGGTGCCCAAAAGGACATCCGTCAGGGCCTCATTAAACGGCAGCAGAGGCTCCTGAGGGCATGACTGCGGTTTAAACACTTCGGTCAGAATGTTAGGTTTGACCTTAGCGACGGGGAGCTCAAGGCGCAAGGCCTTGGCAGCCCTCATCAGGACCACCGAATAGGCAGCCCCCGCCTCTGACGCCACAGGGGAAGGCGAGACAAACCCAGGGTTGGGCGACTCATCCAGACCACTGGCATCACCCAAGTCACCTACCCAGTCCACGTCATACTGGCAAGCACGGGATAAAGGGTCTTCAGACCCCTCCCAACCCTCTCCATACTCGTCCTCATCGCCGTAGTCTGGGTCGACGATATAGACTGGCTCCTCGGAGCCAATGGGCCCCAACGGCGCCGGACTCGGCGTCGGACGATGCCGGTCCGACTCCGCGTCAGGAGTCAGAGAGGGAATGGGGGTGGCGCCGCGCGGCGCCGGCGCCGGGGACCCGACGCCGGTCGGAACCGACGGCGGAGCCACGGCGTCGCGCGGAGGCGGCACCACGGGTTGGCCCAATGGAATCGGCGCCGGAGAGGCCGGTAGACCAGCCGGCGACGAACCTGAGGGACCCAGCGGCGCCGGGGCCGGAGCCGCCGGCGGCGTCGGGGCAGGAGCACCCGAACCGCTCGGGCCCCCAGACGGGACCGACGGGCCCGCAGGCGCCGTAGGCCCCGCCGGAGGAGATATCGCCCTCATAGCCATGAGGAACTCCTCAATCTCCTCGCGCGACGCGCCTTCTCCAGGGACCGTCGGCGACCCACGCGGGGCCGCGGGGGTGGGGCCACCCGAACCCCCGGCCGCATCACGCGGGCGTCGGGGGGAGTCGGGGGTATGATGACGATGCCCCGACTTCTTGTGACGCTTACCTGACGAACCGGAGGAATGGCGGCGACTCCCGGAGCGCTCATGGCGGCTCCGCGATCGCTCCCTCGACCGCTCCCTCGACCTCCGACCGGACCGGGACCGCTCTCGACGCGGGGCCGACACTCGGAGCTCGAGCAGCTTGCGGGACCACTCCCGTCTAGCTTTGCTAGTCAAGGCCCGGCAGTCGACGCAGGACTCCACGTCGTGGTCCGCGCCCAGGCAACGGAGGCAGAGTCGATGGTGGTCGGTGACCGACATCAGGCGGTCGCACCCGTCGCAACTCTTGAAACCGGGCATCCTACCGGCACCGTAGAAGAATTAGGAATTATCAAAAACTTGGTCAAAAGACCGGAGTACTGCTCTTCGGATCTGCGCTAACTGGCGCGGAAAAAAGAAGAACTGACGTCAGCGCGCGGAGGCGGCGTCTATATACTCCAGCGACGTCATCACGGCGCACGACGCCGACGACGGACGCGGAGCCGCAGGGGACGCCTGCAGACGACGCCTACCGACGCGCAGGGGTACTGCTACGCAAAAGTTTCCGGATCCAGACTGACGCCTGGGGATATTCTAAGGTAAGGAATCTAATACTAACCTGTTTCTTTCAGATATATCGTTACACAAGTAAGTAACTTGTGCATCTAAAAGAGGCATGTTAGTGATAGATTCCTTACCTTAGAATAGATACCCCAGCAATACCAACCACGGTGGTGGGTCTGCGAACAAGATTACACCAGAAAGTCACGGAGCACAGAACAGTCAAAGAAGCCATCTCTCCGGACCTGACTGTCAAGGCAGTAGTGCTTGGTAAATGTGTGCAGAAAGGCCCACGTAGCTGCCTGACAAATGTCCTGCAAGGGAACGCCGCGTCCCAGGGCAGTAGTGGCTGCAGTTGCCCTGGTTGAATGGGCACGCAACCTCCTGGCCAAGGAGTAACATGCTTTGATGCACAAAACTACCCACCGGGAGATGGTCCGCTTATGCACAGCCCGAACTTTTTTGGCACCCACGTAACCAACAAAAAGCTGATCATCCACCCAGAACTGCTGTGTACGCTGCAGATAGAATGCAAGCGCACGTTTTGGGTCCAGACAGTGGAACCTCTCCTCTTCCCTTGAAGGATGCAGAAAGAAGGTGGGCAAAGTGATGGTCTGCCCAATGTGGAAGCGCGTGACAACCTTTGGTAGAAAAGAAGGACGGGTCCTTAAAACCACCTTGTCTGGATGAACAGAAAGGAAAGGAGGTTTGGAAGAAAGGGCCTGGAGCTCACTCACTCTTCTGGCAGAGGTGATAGCAACCAGGAAAGCTATCTTTAGAGTGAGAAGACGCAAAGGACAGTTATGAAGGGGTTCAAAGGGAGCGCACATCAGAAAAGTCAAGACGAGATTTAAGTCCCACTGAGGCATTATGAAGGGCACGGGTGGAAACGTATTCGTAATGCATTAAAGAAAACGGTTAACAACCGGGGACTTAAAAAGAGAAGGGTGATCTGGAAGCCATAGAAAGGCGGAGATGGCCAAAATATAACCTTTGACAGTACCCAGAGCGAAGCCCTGCTGGGCCAAAGAGAGAAGGAACAGAAGAACCTCAGAAAGAGGGGCAGAAAGGGGATCCACAGCCTTCGCTGTGCACCATTTTTTTTTTTTTTTTTTTTTTTTTTTTCGCTTTTAAAACCTTTTTTTTTTTTTTTTTTTTTCGCAAGACCTTTATTGAAAATCAAGCATTTGACACAGCATGAGCCTACAACCCGGAGGCCGGCCCGCTACGTTTATTCCATTAACCATCATTGTGATCCAATGTTACACAGGTTTCAGAATATTGCAGATTGTTGCACATATGGTTAATAGCTGGCATGCTAACTGAGTCTCACTTTTTTCCACTTTTTATAACAAGAACATTAGAACAACATACCCCAATTCGGCCGTATCATGTAATCTTAATGTACTATCCAGCAGTCGCTACAATTTACCTAGGGCCCCTCCCCCCCCGCCGCCCTCTCACACCTGTCCCATCAGCACTCATGCAATCATGCAACCCATTCAGTCTATATGTGGAAGTTCCTCATTATCCTGCAATGACGTCAGATAATCCTCTAGATAGACCCACATGTTTTTGGGTCTAGACTTAGCTGGTAGCAGTTCTTCGAAAGTTTGTAACTTGTCACGGCATGTGGACATGTCATGCAACCATGTTTTTAACTTCGGCACTTTCCGACTATGCCAGCATTGTGCCACTTGTCTCTTAGCCAGTAAGAGCGCTATTGCACAGAACTTCTTCTTCAAGGCTCTTAACTGCGGTACTATCCCCAGTAAACAGAGCTTGGGTGTGCAGTGTACCTCCTCCTCCAGCATGACAGATAAAGTAGTAGTTACCTGCCCCCAGTACCCTGCCACCTTTGCGCAGTCCCACGCTATATGTGCAAAGCCCGCACCCTCCATGTTGCATCTTTTACATCTGTCCTCCTCTTGCAGCCCAAATTTAAACAATTTCTCTGGTGTGTAATATACTTAATGGAGGAATTTAAAGTGAATCAGTCTCAGATTACCATTCGGCGTGAGTATGTGTGTCAAAGCGCATGTGTTAGCCCACTCTTCATCAGATAATGGCGCTTCTAGTAGTGCATCCCACCGCCCTCTCGCTTTGAACGCTTGCCCGTCCAGGTCCAGTTGTGCGGCCGAGTACAGCCTGGACACCAGGTGTGATAAATCATTAGTTGTGATTAATAGTTGCAGCGGTGCAAGGCATTGCGGTTCTGAAGGGAACGTGGGGTAGTGCTCCCTCAGGGCTCTATTGAGTCTGTAATATGTGAACCGAAACATGGTTGTCTGGTTATTAACATAATCTAGGTTGTCTAGGCCCACGAACTCCCCATCTCGAAACACGTCCCCCATCCTATCGATACCGGCTTTGGCCAGTAGTGACATTCCGACGCTCTCCCCAGTCACCGAGAGCTCCTGGTGGTGGTGTAGCATCATGGCTGGCGCATACAGTGGTGTCTTGTGAGCTAGTTGCCCCAATTTATGCCAGGCTTTGACCGTGGTATCTACCGTGTTTATATCCCTAGCGTGGAGCGGGGGGCGGGTGTGTGAGATGATTGCCGTGAGTGGAATAGGGTGCGCGTCGCTTTCCTCTATAGCGGTGTGGGCGAGGTAAGGAACTGCGTGATACCAATAAGCTGCATATTGTGCTTGCGCGCACAAGTAATACAGGAGAAAGTCAGGTACCCCGAAACCGCCTCTTGCAAGTGGGAGTTGCAGAGTTCGCAGATCCACACGTGCCTGTTTACCTGCCCATATCAGGGTCCGCACTAAGGAGTTAATGTGTCGGAAGATAGTCTGCGGTGGAGTGATTGGTATGTTGTTAAACAGGTATAATAGCTTGGGCAGTATGTTCATTTTAACAATCGCAATCCTGTCCGCCAATGAAAGGGGCAGATGTATCCATCGTTGCACACTGTCCTCCAGTTTTGTCAGCACCACTCCGTAGTTTGCCCTGAGCACCTCATCCGGATCTCTGTGGTACATGACCCCTAGGTATCGTATAGGATCTTGTTGCCAACCCAGCGGAAAGTCCACCGCAAACGCAGACGTGGTGTCCGTGAGGGGTATGATAGATGATTTGGACCAATTTATGGCTAGTCCCGAATGTCCCCCGAACCTTATGTATTCCCTGAGTATGGCGTTCAAATGAGTCTCCGGGTCCCGGACGTATAGCAGCATGTCATCTGCATATAAGGAGATGTGAAGTGGCCTGGCTATGAAGTTCAGTGCCGATTCTCTGTAGTTTTGACGTATCAGGCACGCCAACGGTTCTAGCGCTAATGCAAATAATAGTGGCGAGAGTGGGCAGCCTTGCCGCGTCCCTCGCTCAATCGCAAATTGGTCCGAAATATACCCATTAATCCTGACCCTAGCATTCGGTTTCGTGTAAAGCAGGGTGACCCATTGCACAAAGCGTTTGGGGAACCCCATTCTATTGAGGACTGTTATCATATACCTCCATTCAATAGAGTCAAACGCCTTCGCTGCGTCTAGCATGACCGCTACGGCTTTAACTGAAGATTGTAGATAGTGCGATAACGCAAATAGAGTCCGGGTGTTATGTGCTGTCGATCTTGTGGGTACAAAGCCGGACTGATCCGGTAGTACCAGACTAGTCATCAGTGGTGATAGCCGCTTGGCTATAAGCTTAGCCAGAATTTTCGAGTCTACGTTGATTAAAGATAACGGTCGGTACGAGTCACACTCCTCCGGATCCTTAGATGGTTTCAGGAGAGCAATAATCATGGCTTCGCGTAGCGTTGGGGGAAGTATGCCTTTCTCAAAGGCGGTGCCATACATATTTACTAAGTGTGGCGCTAACATGTCCGCATATTGTTTATAAAATTCCGGGGTAAACCCATCCGGGCCAGGTGCCTTGCCGTTCGGAAGTGAGCCTATAATGTCTTTAACCTCATCTGCCGTGATAGGCCTTGCTAAGTACTCCCTGTGTGCATCTGACAGCCACCCTATCGCTACATCTTGCAGGTATGTGTAAGTGTCCTCTGCCGGAGCCGTGGGTTGTGATTTGTATAGGGATCCAAATGAATGTACAAAACAGTTCAGTATGTCATTAGCATGGGTTTGTGCGTTGCCCTCACTACTCTTAACCCTAAGTATCGTAGTCTGGCCTCTACCTGTGCATATTTTCCTAGCCAGTACAGCCCCTGGCCGCCCTCCTTCCCCAAAAGCTCTAGCCACATGTGTGCGGTTTAAATATTTCAGTTCAGAGTCTAGAAAGGTCTCGTGTTCAGTGTGTATTTCGCGAAGCTTGGCCAAGTGCGAGGTGTCCTGAGTGGATTCATATAGGGATTCCAGGTCTCTCATTTGTTGTTCGCATCTGCGTATCTGAGTTCTAATATCCTTCAGAACCCCCACTGTGGTGCTTATACAGACCCCTCTTATCGTGGCTTTGAAAGCTTCCCAGAGGATGCCAGGATCGTCAATCGATGGGGCATTAAGGTCAAAGTAATCTTTAATCGCCTTCTGAAGCGTGTCTGCATAAATGGCATCAGTAAGAGCACGCGCATTAAAGCGCCATTGGAAGGGGGGGGGTGTGTATAGTGGAACGTCTAGCTGTAGTAGGACAGGATTGTGATCGGACAGCGTGCGAGGAAGCACCCGTATTTGTCTCACCCATAGTGCCAGATCAGAGGAGCCTAGCCAGTAATCCAACCTGGACCAGCTATTGTGGGAAGCATTAACGTGCGTGGCCCCAGTTCGCTGTGCACCATGCCGCAAATCTGTTCCACCTGCAGGCGTATACCGTTTTGGTGGGGGGACGCCTGGCTGCCAGAATGACATCACAGACTTCAGGAGGAAGATCGAAAGGTGTCAACTGTTGCCACTGAATCTCCAAGCATGGAGGTGGAGGCTGGACAGGTTCGGGTGGAGGACCGTCCCCTGCTGCTGCGACAGAAGATCCTCCCGAAGAGGAAGATGGATCGGGGGATCGATGCTCATACTGAGTAGCTCGGGATACCATACTCTTCGAGCCCAGTGCGGAACCACAAGAATGACTTGGGCCCGGTCGCGCCTGATCATCTTCAGCACTCTGGGCAGAAGTGGTATAGGCGGAAAGGAGTACAACAGACAGCAACTCCACTCACGACGAAAAGCATCTCCGAGCGAGTGCCGCCTTGGAAATTCCAACGCGCAGACCTGATGACATTGAGCGTTCTCTTCGGTGGTGAATAGATCTAACCAAGGCTCTCCTCACTGTTGAAAGAGATATTGCACCACGTCCGAGTGCAGACGCCATTCGTGATCCATCAAGCATCGGCGGCTGAGTTTGTCTGCCCTGGCGTTCAGAGGACCCGCCAGGTGTTGAACCACCAAGGTAATGCCTTGATGTTCCATCCATTTCCAGAGGCGCAGAGCCTCCTGACATAGGGTCCAGGACCTCACCCCGCCCTGTTTGTTGCAATACCACATGGTGGTGGTTTTGTCCGTGAACACCTGCACTACACTTCCCCAGACAGAGGGAAGGATGCCTTCAGTGCAAGCCGGATCGCCCGCAGCTCCAGAGGCCTCTGATCTCCGGATCTCCCATGTGGCCTCCCCATTCCAGGAGGGACACATCCATCACCACTGTGTGCTCCGGTTGGGAAAGAGAGAGGGATCTGCCACTGACCCAATTGCGATTTGTGAGCCACCACTGCAAATGTCGTGCACGCCCTCCGAGATCTGGACGTGATCGGACAGGTTGCCCTGATGCTGTGCCCACTGGAACTTCAGGTACCACTGCAGAGCCCGCATAGGCCACCTTGCTTGCATCACCAGCAGGATGCAGGAGGCCATGAGGCCCAGAAGCCGGCGGGTCATCCTGACAAACCTGGGATAGAGGCCGATAGAGCGGAATCATACCCTGAATATCTTGGACTCGCTGCTAAGGAGGATAAACCTGAAACCGCGTTGAATCCAGTACTGCTCGGATGAAAGGGAACTTCCGAGAGGGACTCGGGTGCGACTTCGGCACATTGATGGAGAACCCCAGCAAATGCAGGAGGTCAGCCATAGTCTGGAGGTGGGTGGCAACTGTCTGGGGCGAGCCCGCCTTCAACAGCCAGTCGTCGAGGTAGGGGAAGACGGACACCCCCAACCTGCACAGATGAGCTGCGACCACCGCCATCACCTTCGTGGCACTGGGAAGGCCGAAGGGTAGCACGGCAACCTGAAAATGCTCTTGGCATACCATAAACCGCAAGTAACACCGGTGGGCCGGCAGGACGGGTCCAGGGCAGCCAAGACCTGAGCCAGAGTCAGCATCTTGAACATCTCATTCCTAAGGAAGCGATTGACGTCCCGGGGGTCCAAGATGGGGCACAAGCCCCCCTTGTCCTTCTTGGGGACCAGAAAGTAGTGGGAATAACAACCACCCCTACTTCCTGATTGGGAACAAACTCAATGGCCCCCTTGGCCAGGAGGGTCGTGACTTCCTGATGGAGAAGAGCCAAATGATCCCCCGACATGGGGTAGTACCGAGGTGGCATGCCTGGAGGGGAGGACAGAAAGGGGAGAGAGTAACCCTGACAGATAATCTGCAGCACCCACTTGTCCGATGTGACTTCACGCCAGTGGTGGAGGAGGACCCTGACTCCTACCTGCGTGGGGTGCCTCCTGAAGCTTGGATTGGGGAGGCTTATAGGTGGAAGCAATGGGGGTGGAGGTGGACTCACCCACACGCTGGTTACTGTAGGAGAGTAGGGTCTGCTTCCTATGGTCACCCCCATTTTTTGCTGTGATTTTCTGGTTTTTCGACTTTATTGTGGCTTTTGGCCTGCTAATCAGACCCAAAGCCCAGCTGTTCTCTCTCTAAATTGATACCATGTACTTTAGGTACATACCGGATTGGGTATTGGGTCACCTCTGTGAGCCCCTGTATAGCGTACCATAGGTACCCAGGGCATAGGTGCATCCAAGGCCTACCAGGGGCTGCAGCATGTATTATGCCACACCTGGCTGGCCATCTAAACTGACACCACAGGCTGATCACTCAGTCTGGGCAAGGTGGTGTAATCACCCCTTGCTTAGATATAGTATACCTATATCTACCCTTATATATAGACACATATGTACCTATAAGTAACTCCTATGGCAGGCCTTAACAATCCTGGAGGCAGAGTGCTTGGTTTTATGTGAGAGGGTGCCTTAGCATGAGCTGAGCCCCTCTGCAGCTTTCGGAACCATGTCCTTATAGCTGTTCTATGATATAGCCATACCATATACTCTTAAGTGCATTATAAACCTTGCGGTTAAATGCTAACTTTGGTTTGGCTTTATCAAAACATGTAGTGTAAGGTGTCAAATGCTTTGGAATACTACCCCCCCCCCGCCAATTCTGGAGGTGGGGGTAGAATTCAACCCTTCTAGAGGGAGAAGACATGTTGGTTACTGCTTTACCCGGTTAAAGTTAAACCGAGCCTCAGCATCACAAAATGGATACTGCTGCCACAGACACGAGTCTGACCTCCTGCTGCTGGACGAAACTCCGGCAGGAGAGGCCTGGACAATAGGTTTCCTGCCTTGGGAGATGCTAGCACCTCCCCAGACAGGCTTTTAGTGTATTGAGGCAGGGAGGGCTGCAAAATGAGACACTGCCTGGGGCACACAAGGTGCTCCATGCATAGCCCGGTTCAAACCAGTTGCTGGGGCACACCAGCCCCAGCTCTAGCACGAAACTGGACAAAGAGAAAGGGGTGTAACCACCCCCTTCTCAGGGTCCACCCATAGGAGGGACCTAGCAGGTAATCCAGCCCGTTAGTTTGGTATAAAGTAAGGAGCTGTATCTAGAGACATCAGATTACCCTGGAAAGAAACTACGACACGAAACTCTTGGACTTCTACATTCTATGCTGACTAGAAGACTGAAGAAGATCTCCCTTGTGGTCAAGGAGTGACGGATAGACGCCAACAACAGGGAGAGGACACCGCTGCTTTTTTCACCAGAAGTCTGGATTATTGGTCTGACTCGTAAATTGAATATCACAGAGCAGCCATAACGACATGAAAGATACAAGGAAAACATAATCATATTCCTGACAAAACTTATAAAACCTCCGGGGATCAAGAGGTGAATTTCGGGATTATCACATGAATAAGAACTCCCCAGTGAATTTATGAATATCAGTACATGAATACTAAGTCAGCTGCCTGACATGTGAACTCAATTCAGGGTATTTTCTGCGAGAACCCATGAAGTGATTAGAGACGTGCGGAATAAGAATAGGAATTCTGCGATAATAACTAAGGTGTTTACTTGTGATTAATCTTACTTCAACTTCAGAGAGATATGAACTTGTCTTGATAAAGATGGAAAAAATGTTTATTGACCCATCGAAACGCGTCGACGCCAAATGAATATGCACAATCTACTAACTTAGCACTGCGAGAATATTGAGAACAATGGAATTTATCTAACAGTGCAAGTGCAGCAGTAGATGTGTTAACTGTGAAAGACTGATTATAGCAGTCTGACTGTAGAACTCTCTTGACTGTGTGTTTTAAAAAATGTTTTTGTTGATTCACTATTCTAGTGTTGTTTTTAATTTTAATCATTGATTAGACTGTTAGGCCTATGCATTTTTATGAAATTTTTGTCATGTGTAATAAATAATTTTGTACAATTTTACTTTCTGTGGGAATCCTTACTATATATATGGCACAATCCACTGGTGTGTACGGTGAGTAAATCAGTAGAGTGGAATGAGAGTGAGATTTGGTAATGCATGGTATCTAGCACTGCTAAAAAAAATTTACCCTACGGGATTTCTTTCATTTCACAAGGAGTGACCACCCTGTTCAAACAGGCACCACCAGTAACTTGCCGGTTTGCTTTGTCGACGCTCCCGACGGAACCCGATGACTCAGCTACTCAGGACTGGAATTCCAACTTCTTGGACTCCGACCCACATCCACAGCAAAGCTGAGACCCGTGGCAGGCACGAGAGACGTGGGACCAGACTCCCTGGACATCCTGCAAATTGCTAACTGCATCGACTCCTGAGGTAACTCGCAGTTGTGCATTGGGGCACGAGAAGCCCCAGACCCGAGCAACATCTGCACCAGAGCTCAGCCCTCGACACTCCACAAGTGCCGCGTGGGGCCCGCTCCTGCATTTCAGCTCAACGCGTCTTCGCGGTTGCTAGCCCATTGGCTAGTGAGCCCCCTGAAGACGATCCTTTTAATTTTCAATGCTTGCCTGGTTGCTCTGGGCTTGCTCCAGCTTCCTTCCAAAAGAGAAGCTCCTCACACCTTGCTGGTCTGACCTGAAGCGAATCTTCACATCCTGCGTGGGTTGCGGTTACCAAGGCTTGATGGGTCCAATCCGGATACCGACACCGCAGTCAACTAGAGCTTCCGTGGGACAGCTCGACTCCAGCTCCTGGTTGTCGTCAACGCCTCCTGGTCCTCGTGGCTGCAGAGACAAGCTTCACCTCATCACCTGCTTGCATCGCGACATCACCTGGTTCCATCCTGGTCACTGACTAGTGACCCAGACTCTGTGCCTTCTACTTTCAGGTTCTTCAGCTCTTTGATCCACTCTTGGATCCACCCGGAAACTCTTCCTTCGGCCTCCTGAAGCACTTCTTGTGCAGGTCTCCATTGAAAGCATCAATGAAACCCGACGCGAAAAGACAACTCGAGTACTCTGGTGCGCCCGTGGGTATTAACTATCCAAGTGTCCTAGTTTGAAGGGGTTTCACCGTAGTTCTCCCAGAAGTGTCCCTAATCAGTAACTTTGTGACTTCTTCGTTCTCCATTGTAGGTCAATGGTAGCTTGCATCTGTGTTCCCACACTGCACGCGTCTCCCGTGGGTCTCCTACTTCCAAACCTTTGGTCCTGTATTGTAGCCCCAGCGATTCCCTAGGCCCTAGGCCTATTCACCTTTCCTGAAGTGGTTCTTATACCACTTACTTAGTATATGGTTCGTGAGGCCCCTAGGGCTGAATTGTATTTGTGCAACTTATAGTATGCTTAACGAGTAACTTGTAATGTATCTCGAACTCTGACCTCATAAAGAGTGCAGAGGGGTTGTGTTAGTAATTGATACATATATATTTGATATATACCTTGAGCGGTGTCCTTTCATTTGATATTCAAGGGATTATATATGGTAAAACAGATGGCTTCACATGCTGTCTGAAGTTTTAGCCTAAGACTGCTTTGTCCATGCTACCACTAGGATAGCTGGTCTATAAGGTTGACTTTGCAACCATCACCATAAGGGTCGTTTTGACTGGTGCTTGGTGCCCACTAGAATAGTGGACATCATATACCAGGCCAACTTCTCACATTGGTGTGCAGCGGTTGGGATACGAGCTTGCTGTTGTTTTACCATATAATCTTGAGATATCATTTGAAAGATCACATTAAGGTACCTAGAGGTACATATAAATCAAGCCCTATAATACTGAAGTTCTACTGCACTTAGTTGTTGTAGAGGAAAGGTCCTAGCGCACAAGTTACTACTTGTGTAACGATATATCTGTAAGAGACATTAGTTAGTATTCGATTCCTTACCTTAGAATATCCCCAGGCATCAGACTGGATCCGGAAATTTTTGCGTAGCAGTACCCTTGCACGTCGGTAGTCGTCGTCTGCGGCTCCGCGTCCACCGTCGGCGTCGTGGGGAGCCAAGTGTGTCTCTCCCAGAAGAAGTGGATCCTCCCAGGATCCCTTCCCACTGTGACACATTTACTTTTAGTGAACTTAGAAGTTTGTGTTCACTCAGTAAACTGAGACAAGGACAGAGTCCAACCCTAAGAAACCTTATCAATGTGTTAATGGAGTATGATTCTGAGAAAGCAGCAGCCCCAGATCAGACTGGTAGAGGGGGGGGGCATCTATCCACAGATGATTCCCAGGATGACAATCCAGGGAGGTCTGATGAGGAGGATGATGACCAGGTCCAAGTTGAAGAACTGGACCAGGACAACCTAGGACTACCTGGGGCTGGACAGGAGAGAATCCCATCCAGGCTCCCAAGTAGGCCTAACACTGAGCACAGAAGGAGGAGGTCACTTTCCAGTGACTCCCACCACTCTGATGACTCAATAGGTTCAAATACCTCAGCAGTGATGAGGATGACTTCACCTCAGAGAAGAGAGCATAAGGCTAGGATGAGGGAAGTAAAGCTTAGGATCAAGAGGCAAGAAATTGCCCTTGCCAAAGAGACCCTGGCTCTTGCTAGAGAGCAAAGGTTGAGTGGATTAGATTCCACCGGTGGCAGCAACATCCCTAGAGGTAGGGAAAGGTCAAATGACCACAGGAACCTAAGTAAGATTGTCCCTCCCTACCAGAGTGGGGATGACATCCGCAAGTGGATAACTGCTTTGGAGAGGGCTTGCAAAGTACAACTGGTACCCCAAAATCAGGTGGCAGCAATCTTATGGCTCTCCTTTTCAGAAAAAGGTAGAGACAAGCTCCTCACAGTTAGTGATGCGAATGCTGACAACTACAATGTCCTGAAGAGTGCTCTGATAGATGGGTTTGGCTTGACCACTGAGCAGTATAGGTTGCTGTTCAGAGACACCCAGAAGACACAGACTCAGGACTGGGCTGACTTTGTAGATTGTGCCACTAAGGCTCTGGAAGGCTGGCTACAGGGCAGTAAGGTTAAGGACTATACAGGATTGTATAATTTGATCATGAGAGAACTAATACTTAACAACTATCAGAACCAGTTATTGCATCAACACCTGATTGACTCTGATCTGACCTCTCCCCGAGAATTGGGAAATAATGCAGACAAGTGGGTCAGAACCAGGGTGAAGCAGAAGGTCCAGAACCAGGATGGTGATCAGAAGAAGCAAGACCAAAAGGGTGGGGAGAAAGCAAAATACCAGAAGTCTTCTCATGGTCCCCAAAAAGCTTCTAATGGTGGGGGTTCCCAACAATCTAAGAAAAAGGAAGGCCCAAAGAAACCCTGGTGCAAAACTTGTAAGGTTAATTCTCACTGGACTAGTGATTGCACCAAGAAGGAGACAGCTCCAACCACTGTGGCCCCTAAGGCACCTGCACCGCCTAAGTACAGTTAACAGTGGTGGTTCTCAACCCAAGGCTATAGTGGGGTTAACCCTGGGTACTGAGATGGATTCTGGCCTAGTCAGAATACCAACTCAATCTGTTCTTGTCTGTGATGTGGACATGGCTCTGTCCTCTACTGAGAGTCCCAATAACTTGGGCAAGTACAGGCAAACACCTTTAATCAATAACAAAGTGGCTCAGGCCTACAGGGACACATGTGCAAGTGTCACCATGGTGACGCCTAACTTTGTGGACCCTGGACAGATAATACTAGGTGACAATTACCTAGTGACCAATGCAAGCAATGTCACTACCACCCATAGTATGGCAATTGTTAATTTCTCCTGGGGAGGGGTAACTGCTCTCAAAAAGGTTGTTGTTAGTTCAGACCTCCCTGTAGAATGTTTGTTGGGCAATGATCTGGAATCTTCAGTCTGGTCTGAGGTGGAGTATAGGACTCATGCAGAAATGCTAGGTATATCAGCACAGGTCACAGGCCAAAAAGTGCAAAACTGAACAGGTCCTGGATCCTGAAACTATGGACCAGTTGCCTACCAAGAGAAAGAGAAGTAGGGTTAAGGCAGTGCCTTCCCCCCTGCCTCAGAATGAGGATCAGCCTTCTGCGGAAGCTGATAGTGAGACCCAAAAAGGAACTGTCCTAGAAGAGCTTGAGCCTGATCAGGTTGAGTTTCTTGGGGCAGGGGGACCTTCAATGGCAGATCTGAGGCAGGTGCAGCTGGACTGCCCCGCTCTTGAACCCCTCAGACAGCAAGCTGCTGCTGAGGCTGCTGGGAATGCTACAGGTACCCATAGAGTTTTTTGGGATGAAGGGCTCCTATATTCAGAGGCTAGAGACCCCAAGCCTGGTGCTTCCAGGAGGTTGGTCATACCTCTGGCATTCAGGGGCTTCCTTCTTACCTTAGCCCATGATATTCCCTTAGCAGGACATCTTGGCCAGAACAAGACTTGGGACAGGCTTGTCCCTCACTTTCACTGGCCCCATCTGTCAGAAGATACTAAGGAGGCCCTCCTGTGTGACCTGCCAAGCCAGTGGCAAATCAGGTGGCACCACAAAGGCCCCCCTAATACCACTACCTGTGGTGGGGGTTCCCTTTGAAAGAGTTGGGATAGACATTGTTGGACCAATGGATCCCTAAACAGCCTCTGGGCACAGGTATATTCTGGTGGTAGTGGATCATGCCACCAGATACCCAGAAGCTATTCCCTTAATCAATCAATCAATCAAGATATTTATAGAGCGCACGACTCACCCGTAGGGTCTCAAGGCGCTGGGAGGGGGGGGGGGGTGCCGTTACTGCTCGAACAGCCAGGTCTTGAGCTTCTTCCTGAAGGAGAGGTGGTCTTGGGTCATGCGCAGGTCGGACGGGAGTGAGTTCCAGGTCTTGGCAGCCAGGTAGGAGAAGGACCTTCCTCCTGTTGTCGCTCTTCGGATGCGGGGGACGGCGGCGAGGGCGTGGCTGGTTGATCTGAGGAGGCGCGTGGGAGTGTAGAAGTTGATCCGGTTGTTGAGGTAGCTCGGGCCTTGGTCGTGTAGGGCTTTGTGCGCGTGGGTGAGGAGGCGGAAGGTGATTCTCTTGTTGACCGGGAGCCAGTGCAGGTCTCTCAAGTGTCCGGAGATGTGGCTGTGTCGGGGGATGTCGAGGATGAGTCTTGCTGAGGCGTTCTGGATCCGCTGGAGTCTTTTCTGGAGCTTGGCGGTGGTTCCGGCGTAGAGGGCGTTGCCGTAGTCCAGTCGGCTGGTGACGAGGGCCTGGGTGACCGTCTTCCTCGTCTCGGTGAGGATCCACCGGAAGATCTTCCGTAGCATGCGCAGGATGTTGAAGCATGACGAGGAGACGGCGTTGACTTGTCTGGTCATGGAGAGGGAGGAGTCCAGGATGAAGCCCAGGTTGCGTGCGTGGTCCGTCGGTTTAGGTGCGGTGCCCAGGGCGGGGGGCCACCAGGAGTCGTCCCAGGCGGAGGGCGAGGATCCCAGGATGAGGACCTCCGTCTTGTCTGAGTTCAGTTTCAGGCGGCTGGTCGACATCCATTCGGCTACCTCTCTCATCCCTTCGTGCAGGTTGGCTCTGGCGGCGTCGGGGTCGTTGGTCAGGGAGAGGATCAGCTGGGTGTCATCGGCGTAGGAGATGATGTTCAGGTTGTGTTGGCGTGCAATGGTCGCGAGGGGGCTCATGTAGACGTTGAAGAGGGTTGGGCTCAGCGAGGATCCTTGGGGTACGCCGCAGATGACTTCGGTGGCCTCTGACTTGTACGGTGGTAGACGGACTCTCTGTGTTCTGCCGTCGAGGAAGGAGGTGATCCATTCCAGTGCCTTGTCCTGGATTCCGATGTTGCCGAGGCGCTGTACTAGGGTGCGGTGGCAGACAGTGTCGAAGGCCGCGGAGAGGTCCAGGAGGATGAGGGCCGCTGTTTCTCCGTTGTCCATCAGAGTTCGTATGTCATCGGTGGCAGCGATGAGGGCGGTCTCGGTGCTGTGGTTCGCTCGGAAGCCAGACTGTGAGGGGTCGAGGGATCCATTCGTCTCGAGGAAGGCGGCCAGTTGTTTGTTGACGGTCTTCTCGATGACTTTGGCCGGGAACGGGAGGAGCGAGATGGGACGGTAGTTCTTGAGGTCGGTGGGGTCTGCTGTGGGTTTCTTGAGAAGGGCGCTGAGTTCGGCGTGCTTCCAGCTCTCAGGGAAGGTGGCGGTGTCGAAGGAGGTGTTGATGATGTCCCGCAGGTGGGGTGCGATGACAGCGTCGGCCTTGTTGAAGACGTGGTGAGGGCAGGGGTCGGTCGGAGATCCGGAGTGGATGGAGTTCATTGTGCGGATGGTGTCTTCGGTGCTGATCGGAGTCCAGGTGCGGAGGGTGGTGGTGGGTGGCGTTGTTGCGGTTGTGGCTTCCGTTGGTTGGTTGCTGAAGCTGTTGTGTATGTCCGCGATCTTGTTGTGGAAGTAGGACGCGAGGGAGTTGCAGAGGTCTTGCGACGGGGTGATGTCGTTGTTAGCGGCGTTGGGGTTGGAGAGCTCTTTCACGATGTTGAAGAGTTCCTTGCAGTTGTGTGCGTTGTTGTCCAGCCGGTCCTTGTAAGTATTTTTCTTGGTGGCGCGGATCAGTTGGTGGTGTTTCCGGGTGGCGTGCTTGAGGGTGGTCATGTTGTTCGTAGTTGGTTCCCTTCTCCAGACTTTCTCGAGGGCTCAACAGTTCTTCTTGGAGCTCTTGAGTTCGTCGGTGAACCATGGTGTTTTTCTGCTGCAGGGTCCGCGGGGTGGGGTTCTCAGAGGGGCGAGTTCGTCTGCGCAGTTGTTGATCCACATCGTGAGGTTGTCGGCGGCCTGGCTGGGGTTCGCTGAGCTGGCGGGAGGGTGCTGGCTCAGGGAGGCGGTGAGCTGGTCGGCTGTGATCTTGTTCCAGCTTCTTCGGGCAACCTGTTGCTGGTGGTGGTGGATCGTCGTTCTTTTGAAGGTGAAGTGGACACAGCTGTGGTCCGTCCAGTGGAGTCCTGTCGCGTGGCTGAAGGTGACGTCTTTGCTGGATGAGAAGACGGCGTCGAGTGTGTGTCCGGCGAGGTGGGTGGGGGAGGTCACCAGTTGCTTGAGTCCGAGGTTGGCGAGGTTGTCGAGCAGGCTGATGGTGTTGCGGTCGCTGTTGTTCTCCAGGTGGAAGTTGAGGTCCCCCAGGAGGATGTAGTCGGCGGAGGGGAGGGCATGCGGGCCTTAAGGACCACAACAGCCCCTGTTGTGGCAAGAGCCCTCCTGGGAGTTTTCTCAAGAGTGGGTTTTCCGAAAGAGGTTGTCTCAGACAGAGGTGCAAACTTTATGTCTGGATATTTGACTGCTATGTGGAAAAAGTGTGGAGTGAACTACAAGTTCACCACACACTACCATCCACAGTGCAATGGTCTAGTTGATAGATTCAACAAGACCTTGAAGGGCATGATCAAGGGACTCCCTGAAAAGCTTAGGCGAAGATGGGATATCTTGCAGCCCTGCCTTTTATTCGCTTACAGAGAGGTCCCACAGAAGGGGGTTGGCTACAGCCCTTTTGAACTTCTATTTGGGCACCCTGTAAGAGGACCCCTGTGTCTGGTGAAGGAAGGATGGGAGTTACCTCTCAAAAAGCCTAAACAAGACATAGTGGATTATGTACTTGGTCTCCGGTCCAGGATGGCTGAGTATATGAAAAAGGCATCTAAAAACCTTGAGGCTAGCCAGGAACTTCAAAAAGCCTGGCATGACCAAAAGGCTGTGCTGACTGTTTACCAGCCAGGACAGAAAGTGTAGGTGTTGGAGCCAGTGGTCCCAGCAGCACTCCAAGACAAATGGTCTGGACCCCACACTATTGTTGAGCAAAAGGGAGAGGTAACCTACTTGGTTGACCTTGGAACTCCCAGATTGAAGGTATATGTTGACAGGGCAGACATGGGCTTGCTCATGGCTACAGATGAGGGACCGGAAGAGGAGAGTGACCCTCTCCCAGACCTGCTTTCTCAGAACCCTGACGATGGGTCAGTTGATGGTGTAGCCTTGGCAGGCAGCCTCACTGATCAGCAACAGAGGGACTGCAGACAAGTTCTACAGTCCTACAGACATATGTTTTCTCTGACTCCAAGTCAGACAAACTGGTGCACCCATAAGGTGGACATTGGTGACAGTCTGCCTGTGAAGAGTAAAATCTACAGGCAACCTGACTGTATCAGGACAGAGGTCCAAAAGATGTTGGAGTTGGGAGTTATTGAGCCCTCAGAGAGCCCCTGGGCCAGTCCAGTAGTCCTTGTGCCTAAACCTCACACCCAAGATAGTAAGAGAGAGATGAGGTTTTGTGTAGACTACAGAGGTCTCAATGCTGTCATTAGGACAGATGCCCACACAATACCAAGGGCAGATGAGCTCATTGACAGATTGGCTTCTGCCAAGTTTTTGAGCACATTTGACTTGACAGCTGGCTACTGGCAGATCAGACTAGCTGATGATGCAAAAGCCAAAACAGCATTTTCAACCCCAGGAGGACATTATCAATTTGTGGTAATGCCCTTTGGTCTGAAAAATGCACCTGCCACATTTCAAAGGTTGGTGAACCAAGTTCTCACAGGCCTGGATGACTACTGTGCAGCTTATCTTGATGATATCGCTGTCTTTAGCTCCACCTGGGAGGATCACCTGATCCACCTGAAACATGTTTTGGAGGCCCTGCAGAAGGCAATAGACCCTAACCGCCTAAGCATTACTCACATTAGGGGCATAAATTACAGTGAAACATAATCTCCCTAGCATAAACCATAATATGCAAATCAACCTCATAATCATAGAAACCACATTTAGAGGTATAACACAGAGTGCGTAAATCATACTACATGAATCACATTTCCTAGCACCGCATAACTCACATTAGGGCTGATGCCCTACAAACCTAACAGTCCCCCTGGCCAAATGGCCATCTCAAAAGGGGCTCAAATGCCCTATGTCAAAGTCAGGGTGCGCTGCCAATGCAGCAGTAGTCAAGGGTGCGCAATTGCGCAGACCTAAACGTTGCAGCTGACCACTATTTGCTGGGCAGCTGAGAATTTCAAATGAGGGCCTAAACGGAGCAGCTGGCACTAAGTGCTGCGCAGCTGTGAATGTATGGGGTAAAGAGGTGCATCTCACTCCTAACCTCAAAAGACATGCCCCCAAAGCACTGTGGCCTAAACGATGCAGTTGCCCACTACTTGCTGGGCAGCTGTAAATACCAAATGAGGCCTGGACGCGCAATGTGCCCTCTTAATCAGATATGCCCCAAAACGTTGCATAAAAAAAAGCCCTGGCACTACTGTGTCGCCTGAGCCCCCCTCTGGGAATCTCTACCACGGATGTGGCCCAACGTTGCAGCTTCTCACTGTCAGGAGGGGCAACTGTGGCAATGAGTGTAGGCACGGGCGTTTCGGTGCCCTCAGGAGTCCTGGGACTCTACCACCAGAATGCAGCCCTTGTTGCAGCTGCCCACTACGGCGGTGCAGCTGTAGATAAATCAGGAAGCCCCCATCATAAGAGCAGCCTGCTCTCTTGCCGGACCGTTCACGCACGGTGCCTCAATCGGCACGAGCAATGGAGAGCCCCCCCCCACTCACCGGGCTCTCCCTGGTCTTATCCGGCAGCATGCAGGGCTCTCTCCAGACCTGAGAGCCCTGCCGACGCTGGACCAGGCCTCTCCTCACAATGTCCAGCGCGGGGTGGGCTCCCGCCTGGATTCTCTGTTGACTTCACCCAGGCCCCCCTCCTGGGACCTGGGACTTTACCTCTGGGCTCGTGGAGGCAGGGTAGGCTCCCGTCCCCCTTGAGGCTTGCAGCCAAGCTTCCGGCTGCACTTCCTTTCCGGCCGCGCTGCAATTGGTCAGCCCGCTGCAATGCCCTGTCCACAACAGGCAACAGTGCCTGTCTTCCGGGTCGTGCTCAGTCGCGTACCGGGAGTTTCTTTTCGGCAGCAATGAGGGGTAGGCTACCTCTCAATGATATAAAGCAGGGTGGGCACCCGCTAGGCTCCTGAAAGAAAGCAGAGTGGCACCGGCCCTTGAAATAAAAGAAATAAGCGGGGTGGGCACCTGCATCTAGGGCACAACAGGGGAATCCCTATACTGGGGATTTCCTCTTAGCAGCGCTGCGCAGCCCAGCGGTGCAAAGCTCCAGCGCTCCTCTCTCTTGGGAGAATCAAAGCACAGCGCTCCCCTTCAGGATAAAAAAATCACTGATAGCACTCCCAGGGCGCAAAGGCAGCCAGAACAAGCTCCTGAAGAAAATATAGCGCTCACAAGGCACTAGGTGCAACCAACAGTCCTGAGGGTCCTGGAGATGACAAGAAAAGAAAAAGGGTCCCAAGAAGGTCTTCCAGGTCCAAGGGCAATGCAGGGCCCAGGGAGGCAAGCCCTCAAGGCAGTCCCCTGGGCCCCAGCAGCAGCAAGACCCAGCAGGAACAGCACACCAAGACTAAACATTTCCATGGGGTCACAGCACCTATATTTATACTATATTTCCCATTGTGTCACAGCACAGGGCTTGGGGATACCAGTCAGAACTGGTTTAGGGGGGATTTGGAGCACTTTGTTTTGCCCAGCTCCTCTCCCCTTTGTCAGGTGGGGGCTTAGTGATCAGTCACACCACAGGGGGCGGAGCCAGCATTGTGGAGGGAAGGCACAGCCCTATTCAGGTCCCAAGTGCAACTCCTCCCTTCTATCTGCATGCAGATCTTTCTATTCATCACTGGGCTGACTCATCTGGTCTCCTGGAGCCACCCACTCCCCTCAGCTCCTGTCACTCACAAGCCAGGACTATCATTGGTCATGTCCTCTATTAAGTCTGGCCTTGATGGACAGGAAAACTTGTGTCTAGATCACTTGGGGGGTGGCTGGATCCAAGCTGCAACTCCAACACAGCGATAACAGACATCATATTGTCTGTGACAGCACAGCTATGACCTGGTAATATTCTTCAGCTTTTGTGCCCCCTTCCTCTTCTTTCTTAATATACAACCTCCTTTTTCCACGACTACTCTGGCACAGCCTGAAGTAGAAGGGACAGGATTGTTTTGTAGTGGTTTGCATACCATATGCTTGGGCCACCAAACCTACCCTTGCATTCAAAACGCACTAGTTGTGTTGTACAATCCTAGTTTTCATGTGATGCCTTTTGAAACAAGTGTGGCAACATAGATTGTTTCATTGTGTAAGGAAACTAGGCCCAGGTAAACAGATGACATTCCATGAAGCAAGAGAGAAGACTTTAAGGTTATAGTAAAAATGTTTTCGCTGTCTAAGTAAGTTAGCATTCACAGCTCCATTTTATGTTCGGCCGCCATTTTGAACCATGATCGAAACTAATATTTCCCTTCCTGAAAAAGCATCTTTAAGTAAGTCTTGTTTCTCCAAGGCTGGGCCCTGCTTTTTCTCCATGAATACACTGTTCTTATTAGCGCATGCCTTCACCCTCTAGTCTAGCAGGGGGCACAGACAGGAGCAACCTTGAGTAGTAGTGTGTGCCCGGCCTCAAGATCGAAACTTATCCTCCTGTACTTCTTTGTGTAGCTGCATCTACCTGGAAAATTCCATTGTGGGCATGCCTTCATTGGTTCTGAATCGTACATAATGTATCACCATGTTTGCTCTGCAGCAATCCAAAGAGACTGGGCAGACTGGGCTCTGTTCGAGTGTATCTGACTAAATATATTGGTTTGTATTGTCTACTGTCTGACCGACTCTTCATTTGTATGGAAGGCTGAGAGGTGGTCATGAGTGACCCGGGTGAACCTAATTGGGTCGCTGCCGTCAGTTGGGACCCGAACAGGGAATTCATCGGGTGAGTGACCCATCCCCTCCTGAGGACAGTTGGGGAGGTTGAGGCCATCGTCAGGTCGGACGGATGGATCAGGGATCCCTGCACAAGAGAGTTCCTGCACTCGCAGGTGCCCCATCTGTCCCGCCGGATGGTGCCTCATCCAGCGGTTATCCCGAGAGGGGTCCTGAACAGTGAAACACTTGAATCTGACCGTTTGGTCTGAAAAGTCGGCAGTGGACAATACATTTGTTTGACCTGCATACATCAGGTGAGTTTGTTTTGGTTCTTTGTGGATATGGTACCATTTTAGTTTGTATTTGGTATTTTCTGAGGACCGATTTGGGGAGAAAAGTGTTTGCAAATACTTTGCCAGGCATAAGTAGTGAATTTGTTTTCTTTTAAGAATGCCTGGAATAAGTAAACTGGTTTCTTTGTGCTGCTGTTGTTGTTCTGCTGATGTACGACTGGAGGAAAGTCAGCTGGCGCCTCCAGAAGGCACTCCGAATTTTAATATGTATGTGAAGCATGGCCTTGGCCCTATTATGTTTAGTACGCTATGGCACAAATATACAGGAGACAATGCTGAGTTGCAGTGGCCTTTGCCGGCCACTTTTGATGAGCAAAAGATCGAGTATTTGCAAGAAAAGCTGTTTAAGAAAAGAAGCAGAAAGTCTATGTTTGATTCCCTTGGAACAGGCAAAAAGCAGCTAAACAGAGGTGAATGAAAACATAGAAAGAGGCCCGGAAAGGAAGAATGCAGACGTTGACTCAGAAGTCCGTAACATATGAAAGGGAAAAGCAGGAGAAGGGTATTGAATGTGAACATAGAAGGTTTCGATTACAGATTGCTAAATCTTATGTAACCGAAGAAGAAAATGATACTTTTGTGGAAGAATTGTTAGATACTTGAGCCCCACTCCATATGCCCCACAGAGGATATATTCCCTCACAGTCCCAGCCAATCGTTCCTTCTGTCCCTGCTGTTTCTGCTCCTGCTACTGCTGATCAGACTGCTTTGGCTACGGCACCTCCTTTCTTTTCTTTGTCCTCACCGTCTGTGGCAACCATGACTGTTAGTGCTCCTGCCACACCTATTGTTTCAACGTTCTTTTCACCAGCTCTTACACCTGCGACACAGCCAGCAGCAACATTAGTGCTTGTTACTTCTGTTGCTACTCCCACTCTGTTTTTTCATCCCACAATGAAGTAATGGGACACTAGTAAGTGGATTTGAGGATAGAGACTAGACAAAATTTAAGAAACGTAAGGGGCCATTAGTACAATCTGATGTGGGAGATGAGGAGAAAAGGGTAATAGCTAATCACACTGCCCAGTGGGTTTGTAATCCCATTTACAGTGTGGAGGATGTTTGGGGAACTATGTGAGATTGTGTACCCTTTATACAGCAGCATCCTCTTAAGCACATGTTGGCGACTTTGATTGGTCTTTGGCAGCTGTGTTTTGAATTAGAAGCACCTAAAATTTAGTGACTTGAGCCCAGAACAAGTTTTCAGTAATGTCACTGCAATAATAGTCTATAGGGAAAGATTGCATGAGAAACGTCTCAAGACTGTGAATCAGTTTCTGATGCGAGAGGTTCATCCTATATACCACCCAGAATTCCTAGTATTGCATGATGGCCAAGAGAATGTTATAAGGGCCAGAGAAACGGCTTGTTTTCAGGAATAATGGGTTTACACTCCGTGGAAACGGAGTAAAGTTTTATCTCTTAAGAATAATTTCCCTGATCCTAGGAAGACTCCAACTGCATAATATAAATAATTGACTGAAGCTGCCTCCTCCACTGTGATGACTACGGCTGATATTGAAATGTTTTTTGGTCTTCTTGTTCCGGTGGATATTTGGAGACAGGTGTGTAGGAGAGTAGGGTCTGCTTTCCTATGGTCACCCCATTTTTTGCTTTTTGCTTCACTGGTTTTCGACATAATGTGGCTGTGGGCCTGCTAATCAGACCCACAGCCCTGCTGTTCTCTCTCTAAATTTCACACCATGTACTTTAGGATCATCACCAATTGGGATTTGGGTCACTCTTATGAGTCCCTGTACAGTGTACTATAAGTACCCAGGTCATAGGTGCACACAGGGCCTACCAGGGGCTGCAGCATGTATTATGCCACCCCTGGCTGGCCATCCAAACTGACACAACTGGCTGATCACTCAGCAGGGGCAAGGTGGTGTAATCACCCCTTGCTTAGGTGTAGTATTCCTATTCCTACCCTTATATATAGACACATATACACCTATAAGTCACTCCTATGGCAGGCCTTAACAATCCTGAAGGCAGAGTGCTTGGTTTTATGTGAGATGAGGCTCTAGCATGAGCTGAGCATGTCTGCAGCTTTCGGAACCATGTCCTTATAGCTGTTCTATGATATAGCCATACCATATACTCTTAAGTGCCTTATAATCCTCGCGGTTATTGCTAACTTTGATTTGGCTTTATCAAAACATGTTGTGTAAGGTGTCATACGCTTTGGAATACTACCCCCTCGCCAGTTCTGGTGACGGGGGTAGCATTCCACCCTTCTAGAGGGAGAAGACATGTTACTTCCATTAATCCCGGTTAAAGTTAACCAGAGCCTCATCATCACAAAATGGATGCTGCTGCCACAGACACAAGTCTGACCTCCTGCTGCTGGGAGTCCTTCCAGCGAGGGAGGCTTGGACAATAGGTTTTCTGTCACAGGGAGCTGCTAGCACCACCCTAGACAGGCTATAGTGTATAGGGGCAGGGAGGGCTGAATGAAATGAGACACTGCCTGGGGCACACAAGGTGTCCCATGCATAGTCCAGTTCAAACCGGTCCTGGGGCACTCCAGCCCCAGCTCTGGCGCTAAACTGGACAAAGGGAAAGGGGTGTAACCACCCCCTTCGTGGGTCCCACCCATAGGAGGGACCTAGCAGGTAATCCAGCCCCTAGATTTGGTATATAGGTAGGAGCTGTGTCCTTAGACTTTAGATATATCTTGACTGAAACTCTGATACGAAACTCTGGACCTTCGTCATCCTACTCGACGTAGAAGACTGAAGAATATCCCTTGTGGTCAAGGAGTGACCACCCTGTGCAAGCAGGCACCATCAAGCGCTCAACGGTTTGCTTTGTCATTGCTCCCGCCGGAGATTGAACACAGAACCTGACAAGACCCGGACTTCCAGACATCCAACAGCCCGATCCACAGCCACAGCAAAGCTGAGACCCGTGGAGGCGACGAGAGACGTGGGACCGGCCATCTTGGAAAGCCAACCAATAGCTTTCCGTGCAACTTCTAAGGCACCCTCGAAGTTGTGCATTGGGGATTGAGAAGCCCTAGCCCCGAGCACCAACTGCACCGAAGATCACCTCTCCACACTCGAGTGATGCGTGGGGCCCTTTTGCATTTTCCTGCTCGATGCATCTGTCCGGTCCCTGGCCTGTTGGCTAGTGGCCTCTGTGACGACGAAACCCGAAATCTACACCACTGGTCTGGTTGCTCCAGACTGGCCCTTGCTTCTCTGCGAAGACGAAGCCCCTCAGTCCTTGCTGCCTGAGTAAGAAGCCATCTTCGATTCCTGCGTGGGTTGCATTTGCCAAGGCCTGTTGACTCCGAATCGAGAACAGACACTGCCGAGAGCGAGAGCCTTCGTGGGACAGTCCGCACCTCCTGGTCCACGTGGCTGCAGAGACAAGCTTCACGACATCACCTGATTGCTTCCCGACATTGCCTGGTTCCTTCCTGGTTCCTTCCTGGTCACTGGCTAGTGACCCAGACTCTGTCCCCTCTGCTTTCAGGTACTCTTCATCCTCGATCCACCCTTGGAAACAACCGGACTCTTCTCTCCTGGTCGCCTGCAGCATCTTTTCTCCAAGGCTCCATAGAACTCCACGACGAAACCGACACACTTTGACACCTATGCACCCGCTTCCTGTGGGTGAGGTAACGCGAGTACTGCGGTGCTCCTGTAAAGATTAACTCTCCTAGTGTCCTAGTTTCAAGTGGTTAGCTTCTAGTCCAGTCGGAAGACTCCTAATTCTTTAACTTTGTAACTTTACGCACCCATTGACTTCTATGTGTGCACGCGTGCACAATTAGACACTGCACACGCATTCCGTGGGCCTCCTGCTCCTTAACAACTGTTAGTCCAGTGTAGCCCCAGCGATTCCCAAGGCCCTAGGCCTTTCCATTGTTCGTGACGTGTTTCTTATACCACTATTTTAGTATTAGGTTTAGTGGGCCACCAGGGCCTATCCATATTTGTGCAACTTATTGTATGCTATATTAAGTAACTTGTTATGCGCTTGTGCTCCTGTTCTCATAAAGAGTTCAGAGGATTGATTTAGAAATAAACACATATATATTTTGAATATATAACCTGTGTGGTGTCCTTTCATTTGGTATTAAAGGCATTTCATATGGTAAAACAGCTGGCTTCACATGCCCTCTTGAGTTAAGCCTAAGACTGCTTTTGTCCATGCTACCACTAGGATAGCTGGTCTATAAGGTTGACTTTACAACCATCACGATAAGGGTTGTTTGGACTGGTGCAAGGTGCTCACTAGAATAGTGAACATCATATACCAGGCCAACTTCTCACAGTCTGTTACAACTGGCAAAAGAGCAAATGGCACACAGCCTAGCGGCAAAGTAGGAGTGACACTGGAAGATATCTAAGCACACCGGAAGGCACCTAAGCACATCATGTGGACATTGGAACCACATAAAGAAAGAAAATACCTCCTGCAGGGCAGCGTGAGCAGCTGAGATGCGCAAGACATGAAGAGGGCAACGGCCCAAAAGGGGCACCAGGCAGCCGGACACCACCTAGAGGTGGTGGCACAAGCAGACCGGGTCAGTGACCACGGACACCGCGGGAAGGAAAGAGCCTGCATGCATCCTTCTTGCATGACAGAGCAGATACAGATGAGAACGAAAGAAACTGGATAAGGTAATGAGCAACATCCGCCGCTTGCCTGGGAGGAACCACAGTCCCCTACAAGCAGTCCCCTACAAGCCAGGTGGGAGAGAACCGGGAACAACAGCGGAAACAGGATCAATGTGAGTTCCCCGGATCATGTGGAAAAAACTTCTGTAGAAGAAGCAATCAGAAAAAGAGGCCAAATACAGCAGAGATATAAATGCTAATGTTGTACCTTGGAGGACAAGCCCAATAAGAACTGCGTGCCCAAGTCTGTACTAATAGTACTAAGCCTTGCCGCACAATGGCGTAGAAGGTGTGAGCCGCAAAAGCAGGGTCAAAAGCACTGCAGACTAGCGGGACCAAAGGCACCTGAAGAGCAATAGAGCGATGCTAACAGTAGGATCGCAGGAGAAAAGACAGAGAGGAACTCCACGAAGGATGTCCGTGAGGAATACTCCATAGGAGCGTACCAAGGCAAAGACAGTCGCCCAGTACCAGCATATACCCCACATAGGGTAAGTGTCCACCCCGATAAGGGAATCCTCTTGGGCAAAACACACGGTCAGAGTACTGAAAAGAACATCAAACCAGTCATAGGGCGGCATGTTAATAAATAAGAGATGGCTTAAAAGCTGCAACATCAACCAGGCGACCTACTATACCCGTGTAATATGTAGGCTTTTAGTAAAATAGGGCAGAGAAAGGTGCAAGATTTATTGCAATCTGGATAAGAGCCAGGAGAATGTCGAATCCGCGTGGCGATCAAAAAGGTCCACACCACTGAACGATAGATCTCTGAGGGCATCTCGAACATTTTATGGGAAACAACTGTCGCGCGGCCATGCAAGGCGGCTCAAAGCCACAGATCGAGCAAGAACTGGAGTCAGTGGCATCAAGGGAAGAAGGGAACGAAAAGTGCACCATTCCCCAGCCATCAAGCAGAAGCCGAATCAACGCACAAGTTACTTACCTTCGGTAACGATATATCTGTAAGAAACAGTAGTTAGTATTAGATTTCTTACCTTAGAATATCCCCATGCGTCAGACTGGATCCGGAAACTTTTGTGTAGCAGTACCCTTGCGCATCGGTTAGTATTAGAATCCTTACCTTAGAATAGATACCAAAGCAGTACCAACCCCGGTGGTGGGTCTGCAAACCAATGATCACACCAGAAAGTCCTGGAGAACAGAACGGCCGAAGAAGCCATCTCTCCGGACTTGGCTGTCCAGGCAGTAGTGTTTTGCGAATGTGTGCAGCGAAGCCCACGTAGCTGCCTGACAGATTTCCTGCAAGGGGCTCCCCGGCCCAGGGCAGTAGTAGCCACCGTGGCCCGTGTGGAATGGGCACGAAGCCCCACAGGAGGCTCCTTTCGAGCCAGAGAGTAACAAGCCTTGATGCACAAGATGACTCATCGAGAAATGGTTCGTTTGTGCACCTCCCGTCCCTTCTTAGCGCCCACGTAACCAACAAAGAGTTGGTCATCCACCCGGAACTGGCATGTGCGATCCAGATAGAATGAGAGCGCAAGGTTTGGGTCCAGACGGTGGAGCCTCTCTTCCTCTTTCGAGGGATGCGGAGGAGGAAAGAAGGTGGGCAAGGTGATGGACTGCCTGATGTGGAATGCTGTGACTACCTTGGGCAGGAAAGAGGGTCGCGTCCGCAACACAACTTGGTCCGGATGGACAGAAAGGAAAGGAGGTTTAGAAGAAAGGGCCTGGAGCTCACTCACTCTCCTGGCAGAGGTGATGGCAGACAGGAATGCAGTCTTAAGAGTAAGGAGACGAAGAGGACAGTTATGAAGTGGCTCGAAGGGAGCGCACATCAGATAGGTCAGAACAAGGTTCAAGTCCCACTGAGGCATCACAAAAGGAACAGGAGGGAACATATGAGTGATGCCCTTCAAAAACCTATTTACAACTGGGGACTTGAACAAAGAGGGCTGATCAGGGAGCCTTAAGAAGGCGGAAATGGCAGAGAGGTAGCCCTTTAGAGTGCCCAGAGCAGAGCTCTGCTGGGCAAGAGAAAGAAGGAAGAGGAGAACCTCTGAAAGGGGGCAGAAAGGGGATCAACAGCCTTTGCTGTGCACCATGCCACAAATTTGTTCCACCTGCAGGCGTATACCGATTTTGTGGAGGGACGCCTGGCTGCCATAATAACATCACAGACTTCAGGAGGCAAGTCAAATGGCCTCAACTGTCGCCGCTCAATCTCCACGCATGTAAGTGGAGACTGGACAGGTTCGGGTGGAGGACCGTCCCCTGCTGTTGCGACAGAAGGTCCTCCTGAAGGGGCAGACGAATCGGGGGATCGACAGACATGCTGAGTAGCTCGGGATACCCAAAATCATCGTGCCCAGTCCGGAGCCACAAGGATGACTTGGGCCCGGTCGCGCCTGATCTTCTTCAGCACTGTGTACAGAAGTGGTATAGGTGGAAAGGCATACAACAGACCGCAACTCCACTCGTGACGAAAAGCGTCTCCGAGCGAGTGCCGCCTTGGAAATTCCAACGCGCAGAACTGATGACATTGCGCGTTCTCGTCTGTAGCGAATAGATCTAACCAAGGCTCTCCCCACTGCTGAAAGAGGCCTTGCGCCACGTCCGAGTTCAGGCGCCAGTCGTGATCCATCATGCACCGATGGCTGAGTTTGTCCACCCTGGCGTTCAGGGAACCTGCCAGGTGTTAAACCACCAGGGTCATGCCCTGATGTTCCAGCCACTGCCAGAGGCGCAGAGCCTCCTGGCATAGGGTCCACGACCCCACTCCGCCCTGTTTGTTGCAGTACCACATGGCGGTGGTGTTGTCCGTGAACACCTCCACAGACAGAGGAGAGGAATGCCTTCAGTGCAAGCCGGATCGCCCGCAGCTCCAGAAGGTTGATGTGGAGCCGGGACTCCGCCGGAGACCAGAGGCCTCTGATCTCCGCCTCTCCCATGTGGCCCCCTCAGCCCTGGAGGGACACGTCCGTCACAACCACGTGCTCCAGTTGGGGTTGGGAGAGGGATCTGCCGCTGACCCAATCGCGGTCCGTAAGCCACCACTGCAACTGTCTTGCAGTGCCCTCCGAGATCAGGACGTGGTCGGATAGGTTGCCCTGATGCTGGGCCCACTGAAACTTCAGGTCCCACTGCAGAGCCCGCATCCGCCACCTGGCATGATGCACCAGTAGGATGCAGGAGGCCATCAGCCCCAGAAGCCGCAGCGTCAACCTGACCGAAACCCGGGATAACGGCTGAAAGATGGGAATCAGAGCCTGAATATCCCGGACCCGCTGTTCGGGTGGATAAACCCGAAACCGCGCCGAGTCCAGAACCGCTCCGATGAAGAGGAGCTTCTGAGAGGGGCACAGGTGTGACTTCGGCACATTGAGGGAGAACCCCAGCTGGTGCAGGAGGTCTGCCGTAGTCTGGAGGTGGCTGACGACAGTCTGGGGCGAGCCCGCCTTCAACAACCAGTCGTCGAGGTAGGGGAAGACTGAAACCCCTAACCTGCGCAGATGAGCCGCGACCACCGCCATCACCTTCGTGAACACCCGTGGGGCGCTGGTAAGGCCGAAGGGGAGCACGGTATACTTAAAGTGGTCGTGGCCAACCATGAACCGCAGGTAGCGCCGGTGGGCAGGCAGGACAGGGATATGAAAGTAAGCGTCCTGCAAGTCCAACGCTACCATCCAGTCTCCTGGGTCCAGGGCAGCTGGGACCTGAGCCAGTGTCAGCATCTTTAACTTCTCCTTCCGGAGGAAGCCGTTGACGTTCCTTAGGTCCAAGATAGGGCGTAGGCCCCCCTTGCCCTTCTTGGGTACCAGAAAGTAGTGGGAGTAGCAACCACACCCTACTTCTGGCCCAGGAACGCGCTCGATGGCCCCCTTGGCCAAGAGGGCCGTAACTTCCTCCTGCAGAAGTCGCAAATGATCCCCCGATACACGGTGGTTCTGCGGTGGCATGGCTGGAGGAGTCGCCTCGAAGGGGAGGGAGTAGCCCCTTCGGACGATTTGCAGCACCCACCTGTCCGATGTGACAGTGCGCCAGTGGAGGTGGTGATGGCGAACCCTGCCCCCCACTGGCGTCACATGGGACTGAAAGCACGGACTAGGAGGGTTTAGAGGCGGATGCTGCGGGGGAAGGTGTGGACTGACCTCGCCGTTGCCCCCGACCGCCCGGACGGCGGTTCCCACGGCCGCCACCGCGTTGGGTATTGCCCTGCGGAGCGTGGCTGGCGGCGCGTGTGGGTGCACCCCTTCCGTGGCCACGAAAGGAGTGAAAGGCAGCCGATTGCTGGCGCTGGCCCGAGGGGCCCAAGGACTTGGCCGTAGCCCTGGAGTCCTTAAAGCACTCAAGCGCATGGTCTGCCTTGTCGCCAAAGAGGCGACGGCCATCGAATGGCATGTCCATGAGTGTGTTCTGGACATCTGCCGAAAAGTTGGCGGACCTCAGCCAGGCGTGGCATCTGACCGCCACCGTCGTTGCCATCGCTCTACCTAGCGAGTCGGTGGTATCCAGCCCACACCTGATGTAATACTTGGCTGCATCCCGGCCCTCCACAAGGGCTTGGCCGAGTTTGGCCCGTACCTCCAACGGACACTCTGGCAGCACCTCCGCGGCCTTATCCCACACAGAGTGGGTGTAATGTCCCAAGAGGCAGGCGGTGTTGGAAGACCGCAGGCCCAGACTAAGGGATGAGAAGATCTTCTTCCCATACTGGTCATACCTCTTGGATTCCCTGTCCGGCGGCGCCGACGGGAATGCGGTCTGGGAATTGGAGGCCTGGATGACCAGGCTCTCGGGGGTAGGGTGGGAGGACAGGAAACATGGGTCGCCCGGGGCTGGGCGGTGGCGCCTGGCCACGTTCCTATCTACGGGCGAACCCGTAGCGGGCTTGGACCAAGTGCCCAGAAGAACGTCGGTCAAGGCCTCATTAAAGGGCAGCAGAGGCTCGGCCGAGCTTGACTGCGGTTTAAGGACCTCAGTGAGGAGGTTAGTCCTCACGGCCGCGACGGGGAGCTGAAGGCCCAAGGCCTTGGCAGCCCTCATCAGCACCTCACTATATGTTGCCCCCTCCTCCGAAGCCACGGTAGGAGGGGAGACAAAGCCAGTGTCCGGCGAAGTGTCCAGACCACTGGCATCCCCAAGGTCACCTGTCCAGTCCTCATGAGACTGACACTCCCTGGTCAGAGGGTCCTCAGACCCCTCCCAGTCCTCTTCATCACCCATCTCCTGAAACTCAGGGTTCTCAACTAATGGGGCCTGTTCATAAAAGTGAAACTCACCAAACGACGTCTGGAGCGGCGCCCATCGGGGCCGTCCCGGCGCCTGAACAGGAACGAAGGTGGAACCGGGGACGGCGCCGCCCGAGGACGGCGCCGGAGGCGACACCGGAGGGTCCGACGCCGGGGAGGTCGTAAGGTCCACCGGCGACGAACCAGATCCCGAAGGAGGTCCAGCGGCGTCCTGCGGCGCCGGGCCCGAAGGCGCCGGCGGCGCCGGAACAACTGAACCCCTCAGCGCCGGCGGCGCCAGGATAACGGGAACCTGCGGCGCCGGGCCGGAAGGCGTCGGCGGCGCCGGGGCCGAAGCACCCGACGGCATCGGGGCAGATCCCCCCGACCCGCTAGGGGTCCCAGACGGGTCCGCTGGGCCCGAAGGCGCCGCGGAGCCCGTCGGAGGAGAGAGTTTCCTCATGGCCATGAGGAGGCGCTCGATCTCCTCCTGCGACGCGTGAAGCCCAGGGACCGTAGGGTATGGGGATGGATGCGGCGCCTGCGACTCAGTCGGAGCCGCGTGGGTGGTGTCACCCGAACCCCCGGCCGCATCGCGCGAGCGTCGGGGGGAGTCCGAAGAGCGATGACGCCGCTTGGACTTCTTGTGCCGCTTACCTGACGACGACTTCGACCCGGAGGAGTGCGGCCTACTCTCGGAACTGTGGTGGCTCCGAGCCCGCGACCTGTCCCTCGACCTCCCATGGGATCGGGACCTCTCGCGGCGCGGGACCAACTGCCGGAGTTCGAGCCGCCTACGGGACCGCTCCCGCCTGGCTTTCGAAGAGAGGGCCCGGCAGTCGGAGCAGGCCTTGTCGTCGTGGTCGACGCCGAGACAAGATAAACACACGCGGTGAGGATCCGTGACCGACATCAGGCGGTCGCAATCATCGCAGTGCTTAAAGCCGGGCATCCCTACGGCACCGTCGGAGTCGAAAGACTTCGAGAACAAACAAAAGTGATCAAAAAGTTAGTCAAAAAATGACTAGTGTTACTGCTTTTTCCAGATCTGCGCTTGCTGGCGCGGAAAAAAGAAGAACTGACGTCAGCACGCGGAGGCGGCGTCTAAGTACTCCGACGACGTCATCACGGCGCCCACGATGCCGACGACGGACGCGGAGCCGCAGACGACGCCTACCGACGCGCAAGGGTACTGCTACGCAAAAAATTCCGGATCCAGTCTGACGCCTGGGGATATTCTAAGGTAAGGAATCTAATACTAGCGTGTCTCTTTCAGATACGCATCTCGCGTGAGTTCACACTCTGCACACGCGTTCCGTGGGCCTCCTATTACTTACCTAAAGTTAGGATAGCGTAGTCCCAGCGATCCTACAGCCTCTGGACAGCTCCATTCCTTCTATCGATTTCCTTATACCATTTACTTAGTATATGGTTTGTCGTGCCCCTAGGGCACCATTGTAATTTTGTGCAACTTATCGTATTTTTCCTAAGAGATTGTCATGTGCTTAGCCCTCTGATCTCATAAAGAGTTCAGAGGTGTTTGTTATTAATAAATATACTGTTTATTTTCATAACAACCTGTGTGGTGTCCTTTCATCTGGTATTCAAGGGGTATATTGTGGTAAAACAGCTGGCTTCACATGCCAAAAGAGTTTAGCCTAAGACTGCTTTGTCCATGCTACCATTAGGATAGCTGGTCTATAAGGTTGACTTACAACTAATCACCATAAGGTCCCTCGACTTCCTTCCGGACCGGGACCTCTAACGGCACGGGGCCGACTGAGCTCGAGGCGCTTGCTGGACCGCTCCCTCCTAGCCTTCGACGTCAAGGCCCAGCAGTCGGGGCATGACTTGTCATCGTGGTCGGGCCCCAGGCAATGAAGACACCGGTGATGGGGGTCGGTAACCGACATCAGTTGGTTGCAGTTGACGCAGGGCTTGAACCCGGGCATCCCTACCAGCACCCTCGGAGTCGTTCGACTTCGAAGAAAGATCAAAAATGATCGAAAAAGTTTAGTCAAAAATTGACTAAGGGTACCACTTTTTCCGGATCGGCGATTGCTGGCGCGGAAAAAATAGGAACTGACGTCAGCGTGCGAGGGCGGCGTCTAAGTACTCCGGCGAAGTCATCCCGGCGCCAACGACGCCGACGACAGACGCGGAGCCGCAGACGACGCCTACCGTCGCGCAAGGGTACTGCTACGCAAAGGTTTCCGGATCCAGTCTGACGCCTGGGGATATTCTAAGGTAAGGAATCTAATACTAACTGTTTCTTTCAGATTGTGACCAGAAGGGAGAAGGTTCTCGACCAAGTCCCAAAGGGTTGAGGAAGCAAGCGCTAACACATACGCAGTATTCAACGCGTGGATACTAGCACTGGTAGAGGCAAAAAGTTGGCAGCACAAGCGCCTAGCAACTAGACTCCCTAGTAGGAGGTAATAATAGCAAGGCGGAAGGCCTAAAACCAAGCCAAGGAACTACTGGTTTTCCAGGATCCACGTTGGGACGTGGAAAAGGAGAAAAACTGATGTCAGCGTGCCAAGAGGGGCATATATGACTCCGCTGACGTCATATCCGTGGACGACGTCAGGGCGGACTTGGTTGGCGCAGCCAGACAGTTTTCCGGATCCAGTCTGATGCCTGGGGATATTCTAAGTTAAGGAATCTGCGGCGAGACATCTCTATCAGATTCATACAAATCCAACATACAGCCCCCCCCCAGTGCAAGTCAATCAATCAAACTATTTATAAAGCGCACAACATACCCGCTAGGGTTTCAAGGCGCTGAGGGGGGGGGGGGTTGTTGCTGCTACTGGTCGAAGAGCCAGGTCTTGAGGAGTCTTCTGACGGTGAGTAGGTCTTGGGTCTGTCATAGGTTGGTGGGGAGAGTGTTCCAGATCTTGGCGGTGAGGTAGGAGAAGGATCTGCTGCCGGATGTCTTTCGTTGGATGTGGGGGATGATGGCGAGGCTTGCGGAGCGGAGCTGTCGGGTGGGGGTGTAGAAGATGAGTCTGTTGTTCAGGTAGGCAGGTCCGGTGTTGTGGAGTGCTTTGTGTGCGTGGGTGAGGAGAGTAAATGTGATCCTCTTGTCTACGGGGAGCCAGTGAAGGTCTCTCAGGTGGGGGGAGATGTGGCTGCGGTGGGGTAAGTTGAGGATCAGTCGGGCGTAGGCGTTTTGGATGCGTTGGAGGCGTCGTAGGTGTTTGACCGGGATACCTGTGTAGAGTGCGTTGCCGTAGTCTAGCCTGCTGCTGACGAGGGCCTGTGTCACTGTTTTTCTTGTTTCTGTCGGGATCCACTTGTAGATCCTGCAGAGCATGCGGAGGGTGTTGTAGCAGGAGGAGGAGATTGCGTTGACCTGTTTTGACATGGAGAGGGAGGAGTCGAGGATGAAGCCCAGATTGCGTGCGTGGTCGGTCGGTGTTGGCAGGGTTCCCAGTGAGGTTGGCCACCATGAGTCGTCCCAGGTGGAGGGGGTGGGTCCGAGGATGAGTACCTCCGTCTTGTCCAAGTTCAGTTTCAGACGGCTGCTTCTCATCCATTCAGCGACGGCTTCCATTCCCTTGTGAAGGTTGGTTTGGGCGGTGCGCGGGTCCTTGGTTAGGGAAAGGAAGAGCTGGGTGTCGTCGGTGTAGGAGATGATGTTGAGGTCGTGTTGGCGGGCCACTTGTGCGAGGGGGGCCATGTAGATATTGAATAGCGGTGGGCTGAGGGATGAGCACTGGGGTACGCCGCAGATGATGTTGGTGGCTTCAGATCGGAAGGGAGGGAGGCGGACTCTCTGGGTTCTGCCGGATAGGAAGGATGTGGTCCATTCGAGGGCCTTTTCTTGTATTCCGGCTTCGAGGAGGCGTGTTCTTAGAGTGCGATGGCAGACCGTGTTGAAGGCGGCTGACGGGTCCAGGAGGATGAGGGCTGATGTTTCGCCGTTGTCCAGTTGGCGTCTGATGTCGTCTGTGGCGGCGAGGAGGGCGGTCTCGGTGCTGTGGTTTCGTCTGAAGCCAGACTGGGAGGGGTCCAGGATGTCATTGTCTTCGAGGTGGCGGGTCAGTTGTGTGTTGACAATTTTCTCGATGACCTTCGCCGGGAACGGGAGTAAGGAGATGGGTCGGAAATTTTTGAGGTCCTGTGGGTCTGCCTTGGGCTTCTTGAGGAGGGCATTGATTTTGGCGTGCTCCCAGCTTTCCGGGAATATCGCTGTTTCGAAGGAGATGCTGATGACCTTCCGTAGTTGGGGGGCGATGGCTGCGTCGGCTTTGTTGTAAACGTCCTGAGTGGATGGAGTTCATGATCTTGCGTGTCTCTGTGTCGTTGACGTTGGTCCAGGAGGTCAGGCAGTCGGTGCGGGTGGTGTTTGCGTGGGTGGGGTCTGGCGTGGTCGGTGCGGTCATGGTGTTGAAGCTGTCGTGGATACCGGTGATCTTCCGGTGGTAGAAGGTGGCCAGTAAGTTGCAAAGTTCTTGAGATGGTGGGATGTCGTTGGCGCTGGGATTGGAGAGTTCTTTCACGATGCTGAAGAGCTCTTTGCAGTCATGTGCGTTGTTATCCAGGCGGCCTTTGAAGGAGGATCTCTTGGCTAGTCTGATGAGTTGGTGGTGTCTGCAGGTGGCGTCCTTGTGGGCCGCGAGGCTGTCAGGTGTGCGTTCATTGAGCCATTTCTTCTTATGTTTCTGGCAGTTGCGCTTGGAGGTCTGAAGTTCTTCAGTGAACCAGGTGGCTTTCTTGGTGGCTTGGTTGTTGGTGGTCTTCCTGAGTGGTGCGAGGGAGTTGGAGCAGTTGTTGATCCACTGTCTGAGGTTGTGGGCGGCGGTGTCTGGGTTGGTGGGGTCGGTTGGCAGGTTCTGGGCAAGAGTGCTGGTCAGCTGATCTTCTGTGACTTTGTTTCAGCAGCGGCGGGGTGGTTATAGGGTGCGGTAGGGCTTGATCTGTTTCTGGAAGGTGAAATGGATGCAGTGATGGTCGGTCCAGTGGAGTTCGGTGGTGTGGTTGAAGGTGACGTGGGCGCTTGTGAAGAAGATGGGGTCAAGTGTGTGGCTGGCTGCGTGGGTGGGTGCGGTGACGAGTTGACTGAGGCCGAGGTTGGCGAGGTTGTCAATCAGAGTGGTGGAGTTGGCATTGTTGTTCTCGAGGTGGAAGTTTAGGTCCCCGAGGAGGATGTAGTCCGTGGAGTGCGTGGGTGCTGGCAAGGTCGGCGATCGAGTCGCTGAAAGGTGCCCGTGGTCCGGGGGGTCTGTAGACTAGCATTCCTCTGAGGGTGGTGTGTATTGGGAAGTGCAGGTGTTCGGCGTTCTTGAGGGTGTCGTCCGTGTGGTTGTAGACATTGAGGGTGGACTTGTGGGCGATGGCTATTCCTCCTCCGGTTCCGTTGGTGCGATCCCTGCGGGTGATCTTGTAGCCCTCCGGGATGGCTATGGCGTTGTCGGGCGCCGAGGAGTCGTTCCACCAGGTTTCGGTCAGGAAGGCTAAGTCCGGGGCAGCGGTGTCGAGCAAGTCACAGAGTCCGTGGGTGTTCCTCGGTGAGGACTGGAAGCATGCTGTGGTTCGGCCAGGATTGAGGGCGTTGAGGTCGCTGGCAGTGTAGTGGCGTCTGGAGGTGCGGGGGTCCTGCGGACCGGGGGGTGGCGCTGGGCGCGGACTGGTGCAGACGGGCTTGCCTCTGGTGCGCCAGCAGCGCACCCGCTACACGCGGTTGCACAGCGACCGCCATTAAGAAGTGGAGGTGGGAGGGAGGTGCAGCTGGGAGGCGGGGACGAATGGGGGCTCGAGGGGGGCGGGGCCGCAGGGACGCAGCGGTGGGGAAAGGGGACGGAGATCAGCAGGAAGCAGCGAGGGCGGGGAGGGGAGGGGAGACACGAGGACAGCTGGGTGTCGCTGGGCGCGTACGGTCACTCCATGTTGTGAACCAGTAGCATCCACTGATACCAGCATAGTCTGATCCGATTTAACGTGTCCTGGTACGGAGGAGACTGATAACTTAAGTGCAATAATTGTTTCTTGAAGGCTAGGCAGCCTTTTCTCAATTTTTTCCAACAGGGTTTACGGCTTCAGTACATCACTTCTTGCAAGCCATGCAGTCCAATATATTGCTTCCTCGATTGCAGAATTCTTGTGTCCAGTTCCTTATTTATTTTCCACAGCCGCGGTCTATAAGGAACAAGTCTTTCATGCGGAGTTCCAGCTTGAACTTTTATAGGCATTTTCATGTCCCGCCTTCAGCCAACCAGAATGTCACAATTCCAAGGAGAGTTCCCAACTGAAGACCACATACTAAAAAGAACAGCTCAATAAATGGATTGTTAAAGATTTGCAAAACTTTCATTTTAGCTCCTGTTAACCAAGCAACATTAATAGTGGAATAACATGGGATGTTTTTTATTTTCTGCAGGTAGAAGTCGTTGTTATGACTTGCGGGGTAATGTTATGCGTTGTGACGAGGCATATTCCTTCTACACTGCCCCAACCCCTACCCCCAGCAATGCCATCCAACAGACCATTCTTACCTGGACCCCACTCACGATAGAAGAAATCCTAAATACCATGAAGAGCACCCACGCCAGAGCACCTTCTGACCCCTGCCCGCCGCACATCTTCCACAGGGCCGCCACAACCATCGCACCAAGCTATGTCAAACCATACAATTGCACCCTCACGCCCGCCACATTCCCCGACAACTGGAAGTGCGCCAATGTCAACCCTCTCCTAAAGAAACACTCCACAGACCCGACGGACCTCAAGAACTTCAGGCCAATTTCAATGTTCCCTTTTGCAACCAAAATCATCAAAAAAGCTGTCAACACCCAGCTAGCACACTTCATAGAAACCAACATACTAGACACTTCTGAATAGAGATTCTGCAGCAACCACAGCATCAAGCCCGCCCTCCTCACCGCCACAGACAACATCCATGCCCTCCTTGACAAAGGCCAAACGGCAGCACTCAACCTCCTGGACCAATCAGCAGCCTTCGACACCGTCTCCCACCATATATTAGCTACCAGACTCTACGACACCAGCATCCAAGGAAAGCCCCTAGACTGGTTACGATCATTCCTCACACGCAGAACACAGAGAATAAGACTACCGGCCTTCCTCGCAGAACAGACAGAGATCAGATGCAGAGTACCCCTGTGATCCTCCCTCAGCCCCACCATCTTCAACGTCTACATGGCCCCCCTCACAACCATCATCAGAAACCATGAGCTCAACACCATCTCCTACGTTGATGACACCCATCTCATCCTTTCCCTCACCAAGGAACCAGACATCACCAGGCACAACTTCCAAGAAGGGATGAAAGCCGTGGCTACCTGGATGAGGAACAGCTGCCTGAAACTCAACTCAAAGAAAACAGAAGTCCTCATCCTCGGCTCCACCCCCTCCGCATTGTAGTTCTGAAAATTCTGGACTCGAGAATTAAACTTCATCATAGCATGACGATTTTTATATCAAAATACCGAGAATGGCATGTACACTATGTACAAGCATTTTCGTCATTCGAGTGACGATTTCACCTCGAAATCGCAGTTTTCGTCTTGAACCCTTGGCTTCCATTTTGTATACGGCAGCCATTTTGTGAGTTGCCCTTTACATAGGCTTATAATACAGCTAAATTCGATTCCAAAGGACACGTACACCTTAATTGACTTTTCTCTGACCTGGACAAGCTGAAACCATTGCCCCAGGCCGAACCTGTTTGGTCAGTTCCTCTCCCAGTAGCCGAATGAGATAGCATCAAGGCACAACAGGCCATAAACCCATTTCATCGCACACACCCTGCCGACTCTTGCTCACACCTGTCTCTGCTCTTTTCTCTCTCACTTGCTTTATGACGGGGAGGTGCCCGTTTTTATTGGGGGTCCACCGGTATCTGATGGAAATGCTGGGCCTTGCCGGGTAATTTGTTGTGGGCTGGACGAACTGAAATATGGGCTTGTCATCATGACTCTGCTTTTCCTTTGTAACGAAAATATGTGAATAGTATACTGTAAAACCAAGAATGTTTGCCTGAAGCTTAATATTTTGTATGAAAAGAGAAGCCTGGCTTTGTAAGACTGAACAGTCTCCTGAGAATATACATCCTGTGTTGTTGTACTTCTAGGACCTGTTACTTGGTTGCAGCCAATAAAATTGATCCTTGACTTCACCTAGAAGACTGAGTTTCTGTGGTCTGAATCAGGAAAGTACTCGAGGTCTTTGGGTGTACCCTGACACCGCTGGGTTACCGGTTCGGTACCGGTTCTGAAAAACCCAGTACCTCAGCATGGGATGACACCTGAGTAGCCCCCCACCATCGGAAACCTACTCACCCTGAAGGACCATGCACGTAACCTCTGCATCATACTAGACTCATCACTCCCCATGAATCGCCAGATCAACGCCGTCTCCTCTGCATGATTCAACACCCTACGCAAGACATTCCAGTGGAACCCCCCCACATGTCCCTCCCCCGACTCCAGGAAAACAGTCACTTACACACTCATCACCAGCAGACTTGACTACGGCAATGCCCTCTATGCCGGAATCAACAAAAAACTCTTCCACAAACTCCAGACCGCTGCAGCCAGACTAATTTTCGATATCCCACGGCACAACCACATCACCTGACACCTCCGCGATCCCCACTGGCTACCCGTCAAAAGAAAAATAACTTTCATGCTGCTTACACACGCCTACAGGTCCCTCCACAACACCGGACCGCAATACCTCCTTCCATGCCCCTAAGAGAAACCTCCATTTAGCAGACCTCTCCCTAGCCACCATCCCACACTTTTACAGGACCAGAGCAGGTGGAATGTCCTTCTCCTACCTCGCAGCCAAGACCTGCAACGATCTCCCACTTCACCTCCGGCGAAGCCCGACACTGCACCAATTCAACAACGACCTCAAGAACTGGCTCTCTGTATGACCCCAATGGAGATGCTCACACTCACAACTCAGCGCCTTGAGACCCTACGGAGTGAGTAGTGCGCTCTACAAAATTCTGATTGATTGAGGGTGCCCCTGCTTGAGCAAGACACACCTACAAACCCCAGAGCCGTCTCTCCAGGCTTTGTAAATGCTGTCAGCCATTTAAAGACATATAGTGGACATCAGTCATTACAAGAAGTCTAACTATATAATGGGTGTGCCGATCCTGGTCATGTTTGATATCAAACATGTTGGAATCATAAGCCAACACGGATACTGGTGTTGGTGGTATGAGCTCATGTACCGGGGGGCCCTTAGGGAGCCCCCTGTACTCCAAGTTACAGCCTTTTAAGATCTGCCAGCCAGCTAGTGCTACCACCGACCACAGACATTGTTTGTTCGTTCAATCTTTATTTTGGTAAAAAAAAGCATAAAAGGTTAACAATTCATAAAAATACAGTACAAGAGATCAACATCATATCATGACGAACTTACGACACAATACTGCCAAACACATTAGACACTCTGTAAAGTAATTGACCATTGAAAAATAATAAATATATCTAAAATTTCGCAACTTGGCATTTCAATTGAAAATAGATTTAAAAAATAGGTATGAGGAATATTACATTTCAGGCTTACAGAACGAGGTTCAGCTATAAAATTCAATAAATACATCTAGGATAATATGTAAAGAAACACTTGTTTCAATAGTGAGTGTAAAGACATAGGGCCAGATGTAGGAAGCCTAATTCCGGTCAGTAACGGCCGAAATTACCGAATTTCGTCCGTTACCGACCGGAATTAGGCTACTGAGATGTAGGTGCCCAAATTGCTAATTCGGTAATTTACCTATTCGGTATTTTAAGGAATCAGTAAATTACTGATTCCTTAAAATACCGAATCGGTAAATTACCGAATTAGCAATGTAGGGAGTACTCAAATGAGTGCTTTCCCCTTTTTGGGATTCGTTATTTACCACAAACTACAAGTTGGTGGTAAATAACGAAAAAAAAATAAAAAGCAATTTCATGCAAATTGCTTCAGTGCCATGTTGCAAACATACATGCCCTTAGGGCATGTTCAAATTCAAATTCAAAACTGGCTTTATTCGATTTAGTAATTCAAAATCATAAAAGCACACGTGTTAATAACAGTTCTTACAAAATGGTGCATATAATAAAAACATATCCAGGTCAAGGTAATTGATTTTACCCGTAAAAAAGTTCAATATTTCTCATCAGGAGTTTTGTGATCAACTCATTGTATTACGAAACTTTACTACAAGTTTTAAAAAACAGTTCAATGCATGAATAACGTAGTCTTCTTCCAGCCGTTGCAGTTTAAGGAAGGCTAGCTTACAGGTTCGGATCCCCCATGTCCTGAGAATGGGTAGTAAGTACGCCCTGCGTGGTGCCTGATAAAATTTGCAAAATAGGACACAATGTATATTTGATTGATATGAAATATCGTCGCAAAGGCATACGAGATTTGACATGGACCAGTTGTTACAATGAGGAAATGTGACCAGTCGAAAAAAGATACCTAACCTGAAGCGAGTAAGCAACATCTGTGGTTCTTAAAAATCCGGACCCTGGTGTTTTCCCGATATCGAGGTCCAGTACCCGTGTCACAAAACCTCAACGTACCAAGACGATTTTGGTATCTATGAACCGATAATAATTAGGACATCATTCCTATGTATTTGCGTCACAATCGAGGGTTGCCAACACCCCAAAATCGTAGTTTCCGTCCCCATCTCTTAAAATCCATTTTGTGAACGGCATCCATCTTGCATCTTGCCCTCATGTTAAGTCAATTAAAGGTCGAGCTTGATCAAAAAGGGACACGTCCACCTTTTCGTGACTTCCCCCTGACCTGTCCCAACTGACTCCATTGCCTTAGGCCAAACCTGTTTGGGCAGCTCCTCGCCCAGTGGCCGGATACGATAGCATCAATACATAACATTCCACAAATCATTCACTACATACAGACCATGCTTTCTGCAAACATGCACCTGTCCACATTCCTTGTTTATGGCCAGTTTTATGACTGGGTTGTACCTTTCTTTATTAAGGTTTCATCGATATCTGATGGGAGTTCCAGGCCTAACTGGGTAATCTATCAACAAACTGGACATCTAAAATATGGGCTTGCTTACATGACTCCGCTCTTTGTATTATTGTAGAAATATGTGTATAGCCGTATCATAAACTCAGGAATTCTTGCTTGCAGCTATTATTTTTGTATATAAGGAGACGGCTGGTTCTGTAAAAACGAACAGTCTCCCGAGAACCTACTCTCCGTGTGGTGTACTTCTGGGACACGTGTTACTTGGTAGCTACCAATAAAACTTGATCTTTGACGGTAACTAGAAGACTCCAGGTTTCTGTGGTCCGGAACAAGGGAGAACTCAGAGGTCTTCGGGTGCTACCCCCTGGCACCACCGGGTTCCTAAAACCCCGGCACCTCAGTTGGCGCCCAACTCGGGGCGATATCAAGCGGTGACGGTCCAAGCCAGATGTTCGTGAGGAGCTTCGTGTGAAAATTCCGGAGGACGGCCAGCCACTTCAGCGACCCCTGTATGTCAACGTGGTTCCGAAGGTCTTTGCTGCGAGGTTCCCCGCGTCCCGACGGCTACGAAGGACTGCTGCCCTGACTATCGCCTTGTTTTGGACCCAGTGATCCTTGGTAGAGCGAAACGATAGACGAGTCTTCTAGCGACGTCACAGATCTTCAAATACTTCAGTTAAGTATAAGTGGAGCGTCTCCCAGTCCTTAGTTTGTCCTTAGTTTTTGGTATCCTTGAGATACGCTTTGATTTGGTACTTGCAAGCCCCAAAGCCGAAGGACTCGTGTATTCACGAGATATATCGTAACAGATAATCCTTTGAAGTTTGAAGCTAGACTAGTGAGCGAAGATGCCTGGTTTTAGCAGACTTGGAAACTTGTTTTGTCTTGGTTGTAGTAAGGACTCCCGATTGGAGGAATCTTGTCCGGTTCCTCCAATTGGAACTCCAACGTATGAGCTCTATGTAAAGCACGGCGTAGGTCCTATAACATATAAGGAAGTATGGATAAAATACACCCGCAAGGATGGTGTTTTAAAATGGCCCCAATATGGTAGTTTCGACTCGGAAGTTTTAGATAACCTAGAGGTCAAACTATTCAAGAAGAAAGCCCGACCGGCGATGTTTGACTCTTTCCGCTTATGGCGCAAAGAGGCCAAACATAAGGAAATTAAATTAGAAAAGAAGAATAAGAGGGAAAGAGGTATCTCAGTAATGCAGGCCGCGATAAAATTTAAAGACAACGAAGAGGATCGAATAAGTGAGCAGTTGCACAGGCAACGTAAAATGGCAATAGATAAATGCTATCCCGTTTTGCCATCTCTTCAGCGAGAGACAGTAAAAGAGCGTGAAAAAGATCCATTAATGGCTCATTTGCTAAGTTCGCCACCACCCTATGCACAAAATGCCACAGCACCTCCGCAACCTTTAGTTGCACCTCTGGTAGCTGTTATACAGGCTCCTTTACCGCACTCACCGGCTACTCTTCAGCTGGCTCCTGTTTCTCTGGTGCAGCCTCCTCAAGGCTCACCGATCACATCTACTTCTCCTACTGTTCCTTCTACAATTTCGCCTAGCACACCTTCCAGTCTCTCTGATACTCGTTCTACGAACAATTCTGTTTCTACTTTGCGTGACTCTGTTCTACCACCAGTTATTCCCCCACTTTCACCTTCCGTCTGGCATAAAATGGCCAGCATTGTTACTAACCTTCCTTCACCACTTTTTCGGTCGTCTAAAACGACCCCTAACACGGAACGAAGACAATTACGAAGCCAAATGCCCGATTATCAGGAAAGGGAATCATTGAATAAGTTAGCACGAAATTGGGCTATGGACACAGCAAGATATGATGTAGAGTCTGTCATGAACGTTTTCCGTCAATGGGATGAACCAACGCAAAGATACGTCTTTGAGCAGATGTGTGTTTTCCTGTGTGAGGATTTGGTAGATAATGGTCAGAAGACCAACGAACAAGAGTTGTGTAGTGTACGATTTAAATTTGGGGAGGGTATGATTGTTGGTCCCGACGTTGAAAAAGCAGTTGAGATATTATTATCACATAGAAGTACGGGTGGTAATTCTGGGTCATCCTCTGACAGTGGTACATCCAGCAGGAAAAGAGCGAGACAGTACCCCATGAGAGAGGTTCCTCCGGTCTGGAGGGAAGGTGACGCAACTGCAGTTCCACCGGTTCTGCCTCATTTCCAGCGTGTATGGGTACATGTCCCCTGGAAAAGATCCGAAGTTTTAGCACTCAAGCAGACACTACCCGATCCCCGTAAAAACCCGACTGGGTATTATAAGGAGTTGTCCCAAACTGCCAGCTCATGTATAACGAATTTAGCGGATATAGACATGTTGTTTGGGAACGTTGTTCCACATCCTTTATGGAGTAAGATACGTCATACAGATCATGACCAAGAATTAGGTGACTCGTCGGCGAACATTGCGACTACAGATGCTAGACAAGTCGGTGGTGTCAAGCCTGAGCCGTTAATAGCTGAACTTCCCGGTAAAATTATTGCGTACATGAAGACAATTATGCCTGAAGTACGCGTAAACTGGGACAAGCTATCCGCGTGCAAGCAGAAGAAAGACGAGAATGTGTCTGACTTTTTCACGAGATTTGAGGAAACTTTCACTGACCATAGTGGTCAGGATATGGCTACCGAGGGTGGCCAAAGATTGTTTGTAGACAAGTTTGTACACAATATGCTTCCCGAACTGTGTGCTAAACTAAAAGATTCAGAGAGTGCTTGGGCTGTCTCTACGTCAGCGCAGATTCTAGCAACAGCTCAGTACTACGAAAACAGGCGCAAAGACGAGCTAGACAAGGCAGACAAAAAGACGAAAGAGTTAAAAACTAAAGTTCTTCTCCAACAGGCCTATCCGCCTCATATGGCTAGCCAGCCCAATTATCAACAGAATAAGCAGTATTCTAGAGACGCGCAAGGAAACGAGTCTTCCCACCAGCGTGTTCCGTATGGCCCGAATCAATGTGCGTATTGCAAGGAAGAGGGTCATTTTAAGAGTAATTGTCCGGCTCTTGCGCGACGCTTAAACGGTGTTTCAGGTGTAAGAGGGAGAGGTGTTCAACATGCCCCCAGAGGTAGGGGCCGTGGAAATTTCTCACAGAACACAGTTTCTTTTCCGCCTCAGAATTCCATGAATAGCTTTGACCAACAGAATAACGCATCGTCTAGGTCAGCTCAGTACTATGCTGACGACTATTACACCGAACACGACAATGAGGGTAACGATCGCTAGGACAGCCATGGACAAAGAGAGGGAGTTGTTTCAGTTCCAGTAGACCAGGATGGACCTTATGTCGAGGTAATTACCTCAGGAGTGTCAGAGCCATTTCTGCTGGATACTGGTGCTACAAAAAGTTCTATTATGCACTCAAAACTTCCTGGCGCACCTTTGTCTGGCGAAATGAATGTCTCAGTAGGCTTCTCTGGCGCCCCTGTTAGAAACCCGATCTCTAGTCCTATATCCCTTTCTGTTGGCCCCTGTGAATTGGAAGCACCCCTCATTCTTACAACAGGTTGCGGTGAAAATTTGTTAGGATTGGATTTGCTAAAAAGGTTGTATGCGACTTTGTACTGTTCTCCCTCGGGAGTACAACTTACCTTAGGGAAAAAAGTCATTTCTCCAATGTATTTGTCGAAAGAAGGTATTCCAACCGAATTGTCATCACTTCCTGATATACTGTGGGCTAATGGTTCCAATGACGTAGGTCGTTTGGAGATAGCACCGTATGTCATAACTTTGAAAGCCAACGTCGGATTGCCACGTATTCCCCAATACAAAATATCTAACGAATGCGAGAAGGCGTTGTTAACGATCGTTTATAATTTAATCGATAAAGATGTTATTGAAGAAACAACAGGGAACGTTTGTAACAGTCCAGTTTTACCGGTCTTAAAACGTACTGATCCTTCACAGCCCCCTGTGTATAGGTTTGTGATTGACCTCAGAGAGGTAAATAAGGTAGTTATCCCACAGTTTCCAGTTGTCCCCGACATTACTGCTTTATTGACAATGGTTCCAGCTTCAGCAGACTGGCTCTCGGTGATTGACCTGAAGAACGCTTTCTTCAGCATCCCGATCGCCGAAGAGAGTAGAGACCTTTTCGGCTTCAATTTAGGAGGACGAAGCTTCCGCTTCAAATGCGCTCCTCAAGGCTACTGCGAAAGCCCATCTATATTCAGTCAGGCACTGAAAACACAACTAGACACAATTATGCTGCCAGATGGGTCAACTTTGATCCAGTACGTAGACGATCTACTGATCGCCGCAGACACTGAGGAGATTTGCAAACAAGCCACGTTGTTATTATTGCGTCACTTATGTGACATGAAGCACAAAGTCTCCCTTTCAAAGCTGCAATTTTGTCGACAAGAAGTAACCTACCTAGGTCACATCTTATCGAAGGAGGGAAGGAGACTGACACCAGAAAGAATACAGGCAATTACAGAACTAAGTGCCCCAAGGACACAGAGAGAGGTTCGAGCCTTCTTGGGCATTATGTTATGTTATGTTATGTTACACTTTATTTGTATAGCGCACAGCGACTCAAAAAGAGTATCCTGGCGCTTTCACAGCGAGACCTACAGAAAGTAACACAACACGACAACAAAGCAGAAAGAAAATGTGATGAACAGAAAAAGAAACCTATAAAGTAAACAGCCAGGTATTAAGACCTTTCCTGAAAGCCAGCAAGCTAGTGGCACCACGAAGTGTCAGCGGCAGAGCATTCCACAGCTGGGGGGCACGCAGACCAAAGGAGCGACCCCCAATGCGGGCTTTTTGAACGCGCGGCACAACCGCCAAAAACTGTGACTCAGATCTAAGTGCCCGAGCCGGTTGGTAAAAGGACACTCTCCTTTGGAGGTACTTTGCACCTCCAGAGTGTAGGGCCTTATAGGTCAGAGTCAGCGTCTTAAAGATAATACGCTTGCGAATAGGCAGCCAGTGCAGGGCCTGCAAGAGACATGACGCCCTAGCTCGCCTATTAAGACCGTAGATGGCTCTCGCCGCCGCGTTTTGTGTCACCTGAAGGCGCTGTAGCAGATACTCCGGCAGGCCCAGGTATAGGACGTTGGCATAGTCCAACCTGGACCCAATCAGAGCCTGCACAGTCAGTTTCCGGTGTTCTTCCGACAACAGGGGTAGAAACTTTCTTAATACCTTCAGGAGACCGAAGCAGGTGCCCGTCACTCCCAGAATCTGGGCTCTCATTGACAGACCCTTGTCCATCTTGACACCCAGATTCTTGGCAACTGCAGATGGAACGGCAGGGGGAGACATGTCTATAGGCCACCAGTCATGCCAGTCAGGATCAGACGTACACCCAAAGAAGAGCACCTCAGATTTCTCGGGATTGCACTTGAGGCCACTCAGATTAAACCATCTGAAAACAGCCCCAAGGCAATCCCGGATGCTCTCCCCATTAAAATCTCCTCCCCTCTCACAGGAGAAGAGGAGCTGAGTGTCGTCATTACATCGTACTGTAGACAATGGATACCGAATTTCTCACTACTAGCCAAGCCCTTGCTGGCACTACTCCGCAAAGACACGCCTAATCCTATGCCTTGGTCTGAAGATTGTCAGACGAGTTTCCTCGAGTTGCGTGATGCATTGTGTTCGGCCCCTGTGTTGGGAAACCCCAACTACAGTAAGCCTTTTACATTGTATGTCCACGAAAAGGAAGGTTGTGCATTATCAGTCTTAACGCAACACTTTGGGGACAAACAGCGCCCATGCGCGTATTTTTCGGCAACTCTGGATCCAGTGGCTAAGGCACTGCCAAGTTGTCTAAGAGCAACCGCCGCAGCAGCTGTCTGCATTCGACAGTCTGCTGGATTAGTCATGAATAACACTCTGATCGTTATGGTTCCACATGCAGTTGACATTTTGCTAAATAGGACCAAGACACAACATCTTACTAGCGCTCGACTATCCAGTTACGAACTTACCCTGCTAGCAAGTCACATCCACATAAAGAGGTGTGATACACTCAACCCCGCTACGTTATTACCCATCCCGACAGAGACAGACAAGATTGACAAACATGACTGCTGTTTCAGGACAGAAGAAGAGACAAAAGGGAGAGTAGACTTACAGGACACTCCCCTTCCCGAATGCAATGATACTTTATGGGTTGATGGTTCATGTTTCAAGTTGCCGAATGGTGATACGACCACAGCATACGCCGTAACGACATTACACACCATTGTAGAGACTGCACGCATTTCCCACAATTCTGCACAAGCTGCAGAGCTCATCGCGCTTACTAGAGCATGTGTGTTGGCGAAAGGAAAGCGAGTGAATGTGTACACTGACAGCCAATATGCCTTTGGTGTGGCTCACAGTTTTGGGAGATTGTGGCGTGAACGTGGGTTCCTTACGTCCCATGGTGCAAAGATACAACATGGCCAGCTAGTCAATGAGCTCCTTGAGTCACTCACCTTGCCCCTACAAGTCGCCATTATAAAATGCAGTGCACACAAAAAGATTCAGGATGATGTTGGCCGCGGAAATGCATTGGCAGATGAGGTTGCGAAAGAAACTGCAAGGAACACAATGAGTCGGATGTATGTTATGGGTCCCGCTAGATGGACTGCTGATGTGGGAATGTGTGAGGACACCATTGAAAGCGTAAAATCAATACAAGCCGAGGCCACTGAGAACGAGGTGAATGAATGGAGAGAAAGCACAGGTAGATTGGATGCGAATGGTTGTCGGGTCGAACTATCAGAACACCAGCGATGGCTATTACCTAATGCATACGTACTTGCAGTAGTAACGATGGCTCACGGACTTGCGCACATCAGTTCGAAAGGAATATGTAAACTATTGGCCCCAGTATGGCAGAATAGCAATATCCCAAAATATGCAAAGAATGTGGTTAAAAAGTGTATGGTGTGTTTGAAGTACAATCCCGGTAGGGGAACCCCAACTCCAGCTGGTCATTTTGCGCCTCCAACGTACCCGTTCGAGGTTTTACAGCTCGACTTCATCCACATGGAGAGGTGCAACAACCTAAAGTATGTGCTCGTTGTTGTCTGCGCCTTTTCAAGGTGGGTGGAAGCGTACCCCCTTAAGGACAATACCGCTTTATCAACTGCCAAAGCACTCGTCAAAGAGTTCTTTCCGAGGTTCGGTATGCCTAGAATTGTCTGGAGTGATAACGGAAGTGAATTCGTAGGATGCGTGATGAAGAGAGTGTGTGAGTGTTTAGGCATCCACCAAAAATTCCACGCTGCAAATCACCCCCAATCAGCTGGATTAGTAGAGTGCTACAATGGCACTCTAAAACTCAAACTAGCCAAGATCCAAGCCAGTACAGGTCTTAAATGGCCTGACGCCCTGCCTCTAGCGCTTTTGTCAACCAGGATGACTGTCCACTCCAGATTAGGACTTAGCCCCCATGAGATCGTGTTTGGCCGCCCAGCCAACGTCTGGGGCGTGCCAAGACCCAAGAAACTAAGTGAGATAGAACACCCCGTACTACTTGACTATTTGTGCGAATTGACAACTAAATTGCGTGTTTTACACCAACAGGTTCACAGTTCCTCTCCACCAGCCTCTGACGATCCAGGTCACCTCATCAAGCCCGGCTCGTGGATTTTGGTGCGAAATTTCCAGCGCACCAACAACGGACAGCCGAGGTGGACCGGACTGCACCTAGTGCTGCTTTCAACGAGATCTGCTGTTCGAGTGGAAGGCAAGAAGAACTGGGTACATGGGACCCACTGCAAACGGGTCCCTCTACCCCTTCCATACGACCGGTGGGTCAACAAAGGACTTGCCGACTCCGAGACCGAATCCGTACCTCGCTTCATCCCTTTCAGCGATGCACGTTTGAAAGAAACTAGTACCGAAAAGAAGAGTGATCATATTTTACAAGGACTTGTGTCGCCGTCTATGCAATTGGACACTACCGAACCTGAGACGCTGTTTGAAGACCACACCGTACCTGGGAAACGACGGTACGACCTACGGTCTAAACAAAGAGACTAATAAACGATTGACCTAATGTGATTTCCCTTTTCCTCTAAGAACTATTTTTAGATTTTTCAGCTCTCTCGCCCCAAGGGAACTAGCTCATTTTTTGATTTTTCGAACCGCCATCCGGTTCTGCTGCTAGGGTCGCGGTTGAAGTCTGGGGAGTGCAACTGGGAAGTTCTAGGTCCACGGTTCTGATTGGTCCACGGGAGTTACCCCGGACTGAGCAGAGCGCGCTCCCTGGGAGAATCAATCAACCACCGCGGGCAGCAACTAGAGGATGGAGTTTCCAAGGGTAGAGAGACCTATCAGACTCACGAACTTCGGAAAACAGTTATGCACAATACTGTCCAAAAGAAGATTCCTGATACTATGTGTTTTAATGTTATGTAGCATACTTGTGTTTTTTACTGGTTATACTCTATTCGTATTTAAAGTTACCTTTTCGAATGACACCCAGCCACCATCTCCTCCCACTATTTCTCCACACTACTTTCACCCTCTACCTGAACACGAGTCTGCCCGAAGACTCGAATTTGTAAACAATTCTTTCATTCAGCTCCTACACCAACACCAGTCCGTAATGAACACATCAAACTGTTGGATATGCGGACTTATGCCACACACAACCGATAAGGGGATCCCATACTTCATTTTGCCATTCAGCTACTATGGTTCTCTGTGGGCTTTCCAGACCATGTTCCTATTCGCCCTAGAACCATACCCGACCCGTTCCACTACGAGCGATTCCAATAACAAGGCACTAATTGCAGGGATAAGAAATATGAGTAGGGATATCGACACATATCTGACAATGCCCAAAGATGAACACCCGTTGGAACGTGACTAAACATGGGGTTTACCTGGTCAAGAGCCAGGCAGCAAAGAAATCCCGCCCAGTTTGGGTAGTGCCCCACCGAGGTCACTTATGCTTACAGGGTATTGGTAGGGACCCCACAGCACAGTTAGGAAAGAGCATTTGCACGGAAACATATGTATTTGCTTCCCGAACTTCCCCTATACTTTTGGCAGCCAAAGGCACGTATTTCGTTTGCCACGACCAAGCCTACATGTGGTTGCCCCCTGATTTCTCAGGTACATGTTTTATCTCATTTCTGCTGCCTCCCACCTACACGGCCAGAGCAGATTACCATCGGACAAGGACAGCTAGGGGTGTCGTGAGTAAAGACGACACCGCGGGTCAGGAATTCGCTGACTTCGCAAAGGGTTTTCTGCCATTTTGGGGGCCTATGGTGAACAGCAGAAATATTCGCCAGTTATCGAGGATAGTTGAATCCGCCGTGACTACGACGGCCGGAGCACTTGGCAATTTGACAACCGAGCTTCAGTCGGATCGACTTATGACCCTTCAGAACCGAATTGCCTTAGACATCATACTCGCCGATCGTGGTGGTGTGTGTAGAGTCATCCAATCCAGTTGTTGCATATTCATCCCTGATAACGCACCGACAGTATACCAGGCCATCTCCAAACTACACGAAATATCTGGTTCCCTTCACGTTGAGAAAGGGGATTGGTCCCTGCTGGGGTGGTTCTGGGAGCTGATCGCTGCCTGGGGATGGAAAATTTTGATCTTCATTGGCATGACCTTGGCACTTCTGTTCATGTTTTGCCTATGTATACAGTGTGCTCCTGCACTATGTGGCCTCTGTGCTACCTCGTGTGTACGGAAGCCTGTGTCACAGGACGAGCTGAGCAACAGAATGATGCTACAGCAACATCTCCACGAATTTCTTCATACCGATTTGGACTCAGACTAGCATGAGTTATTGCCTTATATGAGGGCAAAAGGAGGGTCTGTGGTTCTTAAAAATCCGGACCCTGGTGTTTTCCCGATATCGAGGTCCAATACCCGTGTCACAAAACCTCAACGTACCAAGACGATTTTGGTATCTATGAACCGATAATAATTAGGAAATCATTCCTATGTATTTGCGTCACAATCGAAGGTTGCCAACACCCCAAAATCGTAGTTTCCGTCCCCATCCCTTAAAATCCATTTTGTGAACGGCATCCATCTTGCATCTTGCCCTCATGTTAAGTCAATTAAAGGTCGAGCTTGATCAAAAAGGGACACGTCCACCTTTTCGTGACTTCCCCCTGACCTGTCCCAACTGACTCCATTGCCTTAGGCCAAACCTGTTTGGGCAGCTCCTCGCCCAGTGGCCGGATACGATAGCATCAATACATAACATTCCACAAATCATTCACTACATACAGACCATGCTTTCTGCAAACATGCACCTGTCCACATTCCTTGTTTATGGCCAGTTTTATGACTGGGTTGTACCTTTCTTTATTAAGGTTTCATCGATATCTGATGGGAGTTCCAGGCCTAACTGGGTAATCTATCAACAAACTGGACATCTAAAATATGGGCTTGCTTACATGACTCCGCTCTTTGTATTATTGTAGAAATATGTGTATAGCCGTATCATAAACTCAGGAATTCTTGCTTGCAGCTATTATTTTTGTATATAAGGAGACGGCTGGTTCTGTAAAAACGAACAGTCTCCAGAGAACCTACTCTCCGTGTGGTGTACTTCTGGGACACGTGTTACTTGGTAGCTACCAATAAAACTTGATCTTTGACGGTAACTAGAAGACTCCGGGTTTCTGTGGTCCGGAACAAGGGAGAACTCAGAGGTCTTCGGGTGCTACCCCCTGGCACCACCGGGTTCCTAAAACCCCGGCACCTCACATACGAGCATAAGTACTACTCACTAATGTTAGATATTTTTGAAATCCTTCATGGGGGGTAATTTGCTGATACCTAATGGTGGTATGTTTTTCTTTTTCTACGTCCCTGCTAGATAAGACAAGGTGGTCCAAGGCCATCTTTCTGAGCAAACTTCTTGATACCTTCTCCATGGTGCTTGGCTTTACAAAAAATTCCGGATGGCCCATCTCCTTGAACATATTTCTCACATAACTTAACCATTTAATTTTGGGAGCCCCGTCTAGCAAAAGGCAATCAGTTATTAAATCCCTGTTTAGTGAAGTTTCTGGGGAAACCCAGACCTTATGCCAGAGAAGAATCAGAGAAATCATTATGCAATCTATTATGTGGGAGAGGCCTGCTTCTATATGCAACATGTACGAGGATGTAGTTTTGGGTACCCCCAGTAAGTAGGCAAGGAACTGATTTTCACAACTTTGTATCGCCTGTGCGTGTTCGTGCCCCATAGGCCAGCACCATAGATAGCAGTTGAAACGCACTTAGCTTTATAGATGTAAATTAGATCTTTAGCTGGCTTCCCCCCCAATTAGGTAGAAAAGTTTCTCAAAGCGCCAATAGAGCGCAGAAATGCTAGTTTCCTAGCGTTGACCACTGTTTGCCAAGAGCTCCCCCTGTTGAAATTCACGCCTAAGTAAGAGAATGTGTCTGTAATTTCAATTCTCTTATCGTCGAGAAAAATTGGGCAGGGGGCCCTTTTTTTGCCATTCCCACAAACCATTGTAAAGGTTTTGGATATATTTATTCTTAAGCCACGGAGCTTCATATAGGTGTTAAATTTATCTACAGTCCTCTGTAGCCCAAGTCTGGTCCGTGACATTAATGCTGCATCATCGGCGTATAGTAGTAATGGGATGGAAGTCCCTTTAATAGTGGGGTAATCGTGCTGAAAGTCCCTGAGGTATTGTCCAATTGAGTTAATATATAAGGTGAATAACAGGGGTGCCAGAATGCACCCCTGCCTGACACCCCTTTCTATAGGGAATTTGTCTGAGCACTCCCCCCTGGGGCCATACCTAACCCTTGCACCTGCATCTCTGTAAAGTTCCTTGATATATAATAAAATTTGACTGTCGATCCCCATGTCGCTAAGTGTTGACCATAGGAATTCATGATCTACACAGTCAAAAGCAGAACTTAAATCTATAAAAGAAGTAAAAAGGTTCCCGCTCTTTGCCTGGGTGTATTTTGAGATAAGAAGGGCCAGATTTAAACATTGTTCCGTTGTCCCCTTTCCTGGGCTAAAACCATACTGCAAATTAGTAATAATTTGTTTTTCCTCCCCCCAGGTTTGTATCCTATTTAAAATGATTCGGCCTGCCACCTTTGCCAATGCATCCAACAGTGAGATTGGCTGATAGCAGGTCGGGGCGTTCCTATTACCCTTTTTGTAAATGGGTATAACTATAGCATCAGACCAAGTGGATATAAAACCTTGTTGATTCGCTTTATTTAAAACATTTGTTATCATTGGGGCCCATGAGTCTAACTCAGCCTTATAGGTATCTATTGGCACACCATCCGGGCCCGGTGCCTTGCCCGACGAACTATCTTTTATACCTTTAATAACTTCCTCGCAACTGAAGGTTATAGCTAATGGGAAAGGGGTAAGCTGTTTACCTACCGAGGAATTATTATCCTCGTCTATGGAAGTAATTCCGTCGTCGAGGGAAGTCGATCTGCCATACAGGTGTTTAAAATGAGCTACCCACAGATCACCTGTAATTGCCATGTCAATGAGATCAGCCTCTTTAGTTTGCAGGAAGGGGTCATTTACCACCTTCCAGAAGGCCGTGTTATCTCTTTTAGTCAAGGCTTCTTTCAGGGCTGACCATACTTTTTTCTTTAGGGTGGCTTTTCTCATTTTTATTGTGTTTTTATAAGATTTTCTGGCTGTACGTATTAAATCAGGATTTTTGGGAATTGTCTGCAATGCCTTTTTAAGAAGTGTTAGTGCTTTAGTGCACTTACTATCAAACCACCTGTGGGGTTTTGAGGCCCCCTTCCGATGTTTTCTTATCAATCGAGATTTAGCTGTGGCTAGTATCTTAGAAAAGGAATTCATTACTCTATCTGGTGCCTCTTCTTGTGTTAGACAGATCATTATGTCTTCAATGTTGGAAGCAACTCATTTTTCCAAAAAGCCCGAGGGGTCTACTTTTTCCCATTTAATTGCATAGCCATTTTTTTAAGCTAATCTTATCTCTGGTGTGTATAGTGTATTGACCACAGCCCTGCGTGTCAATTTTTTAACTTTAATGCTAAACACTATAGGGTAGTGATCAGAATGGGGGGCCTGGCCCATTTCACAAGTAGCCGCTAGTCCAGCATGGGATGCAGAAATTAAAGTAAAGTCAATTATAGTATTACACCCCTTCCCTTTGAAGGTAGGTTGAAATGGTATACTCGGTCTGCAAATCTCATTTATAAAAGATAGGTTAAAATAAAAAATTATGTTATTAAGAGTAGTACCAAGTTGCGTGTGATTAAAATGGGTAGGGCAATCTTCCCCATAGTCCGATAGGCCGCACAAACCCGTGAATCATGTGGACAGATCGTGCAATTAAAGTCTCCTACCCAAAACATGATATTCTCTCCTACCAGCAGGTCATATAAGGAGATTAAAGTCGAGAGAAGCTTACTAAGTATGGCCTCTCTCCTGTCAGGTGGCATATTAATATAAAAATTTTGTATAGTTGCGTTATGCGAAGGGCCCAATCTTAGCCTCAGTATCTGATAATACTCGGTGGCCATGAACCTGTTAACTTCAATGCCCCCGGTAATGGATACAAATGTACACAGACCCCCTTTGTTGCGGCCTTGTGCACTTTGCACAGCTGGAGTATGAAAGGTTTGGTAACCACTAATATGGTGTGCCTCCAGGGACCACGTTTCCTGAAGGCAGATTACGTTATGCCCAGTAACAACGTCTAGCCAATGTTGGTAAGACACTTTATCGGCTAAACCAGCCACGTTCCAGGAAAGGAAGCTAAAGGTAAGATCTATTTGTTTAAGGGTTTCAATTACTGGGGCTGGTTTTCCTTGCAAATCCTTTAATATATTTGATCGATTAGATTCAGACGCGTTATGATGAAACAAAAGTGGCGGCGGTGGCGGAGTCGTTTGGTGCCCGGATCGTATCTTATGCCGACGACACCCAGCTCCTCTTTTCGTGTAAGAGAGGGGCAGACTTTGACGGGGAGAGTATCCGGGATTGCCTTGGGGCTGTGTTCACATGGTTCCAACTGCACAGCCTCAAGTGCAATTCCGATAAGTCCGAGGTACTCTTCTTCGGGTGCGACACGGAGCCCAACTGGCAGGCCTGGTGGCCCATTGACATGTTTCCTCCGTCTTGCTCTTCCCCTATGGCTAAGAACTTGGGGGTCAAGATGGATAAGGGGCTGACGATGAAAGCCCAGATTCTTGGGGTGACCGGTACCTGCTTCGGTCTATTAAAGATGTTGCGGAGGTTCTTGCCTCTGTTGTCGGAGGAGCACAGGAAGCTAACTGTGCAGGCTCTGATAGGCTCCAGGTTAGATTATGCCAACATTCTTTACCTGGGCCTACCAGAGTACTTGTTGCAGCGGCTCCAAGTAGCGCAGAATGCGGCGGCCAGGGCCATTTACGGTCTAAATAGACGTGCCAGCGTTTCGGGCCTATTGCAGACGCTGCACTGGCTACCCATCCGCAAACGGATCGCCTTTAAGGCCATGGTTTTGGCCTATAAGGCTCTCCATGCGGTGGGAGCAAAGTACCTCCAAAGGAGACTGGCCTTTTACCATCCGGCCCGCTCTTTGAGGTCAGAATCTTTGCTCCTGGCGGTTGTCCCACGAGTGAAGAGAGCGCGCCTGGGTGGCCGTTCTTTTGGCTTGCTGGCTCCACAGATGTGGAATTCGCTTCCGCTCCCACTCCGGGGGGCCTCTAGTCTTTTTGATTTTAGGCGAGGTCTTAAAACCTGGTTGTTCACTCATTAGGCCTCTTTGCAGTCCTTTTTTACTTGTCTGTTCTGCACTTTCTTCTTTACTGTGTTATGTTATTGCGAAGTAGTTCTCCTTACCTAAAGCGCCGGGACACTCTTTTTGAGTAACCGTTGCGCTATACAAAAGAATAAATAACATAACATAACATAACATAATGGTCGGATTAACTAATTGATCGTCGTGTTTTGATAATGTCCCAGTAAGGACAGTTGGAACCATAAGCTCCCCTGCCACTAAATCAGATCTAAGCCTCCCACACTGATTGGAGTTTATAAACGTTGGCCGGCTTAATGTTTCCTAATTATATATCGCGATGCTTCCCTGTTGTCAATCCAGGTCATTTAAATCCGAGAGAGCATCATATCGATTTGTTAGGGGAAGTGACCGATATTGTGGATTAAAACCTTGCTGAGTGGTCACACTCCGACGTGTGATTGGCCCTTCTACATTCCCGAAAACCGGGTAATTGGTAAACCGTTGGGTCCCCTTCGGTGGATGAGAGGGGTGGGAGTTATATTTGTAATACGTAGGGACGCCATGCTGACCACAGGGAACAATTTGTGCCTCAGGATAAAAGTAAGTTAGGGTTTGAGGCACTATGCTACTACATCCCTGATTCTGATACCAATCAGCGATGTGCGGAACCACCCTTCGGTCTCTAAAGTTAATAATAGTTATATTCCCAGCAGTGTCTTTGGGTCTAGATCCTACCCACGCTAATCTTCGAACAAACACTATCTCTCCATCTATATTAGAGGGCAGTGGCCTATTTTGTCTGAGCCAATAAATAGCTTTATTTTTTTAGCTCAGAGTAGCCTTCCTTTTTTCCTTCTATAAGTTCTGGGATGCCTGTTAGGACTATGACATATGGAACCACCTCTGGTGGCAAATCGATATGGCATCCTTTGGTTTTTGTGTATTTATCTAGGGGTTGGGGCATGTCTGTATCAGCGACCTTGGTGTCTGGATGAGTGGTTCCAGATGTGTGGGTATTAAGTGGAAGGGTGGCTGATACTCTAGACCCCGTCAGGGTAAAGTATGTACCTGCTTTCTCAGATTTCCCACTAGGGTTATTCAAACCAGGTCGAGTATCTTTACAAGACCTTGCATTCCCAGTAGTCGTGTTGGAACCAGATGAAGTAACTTTTGTGATGGCCTTATTTATTGATTGATGTCCACTGGTTTTGGTATTCACGTTAATGGCTACCAATCCCTTTAGAAGTTGGGAATTTAAGGTAGTTTCTACCACTTTACATTTACTAGGGTGTTCAATTGGTCACCCAATCTTTTTACCCTCTCTAAAACTGGGAGAAGTAAGGATCTGACTATATGTTCTATGTCATTCACAGTTAAGTGAGATTCAGGAGGTTGATTCTTAGACGAGTTTTGGATTTCCTGGGGCATTAGCTTTGACTTTGGTGGTGGCAAATATTTCGGTTGTATTTTTTTATGAAGATCGGATGGGGGGCTTTAGCCTAGCATGGGTACTTTAGTTTGTCTACCCCACTGTGAACTTCCCCCTCTCTTCCTTTTTGTTAATGTTAATTGTCTAGATGGTTTTTGTGGGGCTATACTCTTTATTCTTAGGGGTCGCATTAGGGAGCTGCAACAAGGAGGGCTCCGCTGGGAAGAAATCCAAGGAGAGGTCGAAAATAGATAAATCATGATTGGGGCTCCTTTGTGGGACTTGAGATAAAGGTGGCGAGTTGTCCTTAAAGAGCAGGGGAATACTAGTGTCCGTTGATGAGAGAATCCCTTTGCTCTGGGAACTGTTTATGGGTGGGGAGGGTATCTGTCTTATTGGGCCTAATGATGAGCGCTTGTTTTGTTGTAGTTCAAAGGACAGGCGCGACTCGACAACAGAAATTTTATGGTCCAAGTTCGAGACCGCCTTTGATATAAATGCGTACAAGGTGCCTCTTACCTTCCCCCCCAAGTGCGTTTTTCCACCGTTTCCGGGCTTCGGAGGCATTGTCAGATTTCCAAGATCTCAGGGGGTAATGGATAAAGAGGGGGGGCCCAGCCCGTCCTCGATCGGCCTCGGACGGCCCGCCCTTTGCCCGGGCTTAGCCCGGCACTACCCGCACGCGTCCCGCGAGGCGCGTAAATGGGAACGGCTATAAGCGTGGAAAAGGAGGTGGGCGGGAAGAGTCGCTGGTGCGTTTGATCTCCTGCACGCACAGAGTCCTGGGACTCGCAGTCCCGCTCCCTCGCTGGTCCAGAAGAGAAGAGCCCTGGTCGGCACGATTCTTCAAAACATAGTCCGGTTACACACAGGCAGGGATTCCAAAGTGCAAATAAGCAGCCAAGGGTGGTCAGAGCAGCCTCCCTGGTACACGGCCGCGGGAGCCGCGAGCCGTAGATAACTGCGAGGAGGGGGAGGGGGGAGGGAAGAGTCGCAGGTGCGTTTGATCTCCTGCACGCACAGAGTCCTGGGACTCACAGTCCCGCTCCCTCGCTGGTCCAGAAGAGAAGAGCCCTGGTCGGAACGATTCTTCAACGATTCTTCAAAACAGAGTCCGGTTACACACAGGCAGGGATTCCAAAGTGCAAATAAGCAGCCATGGGTGGTCAGAGCAGCCTCCCTGGTACACGGCTACGAGCGGCACCCCCCTTAGGGCATGTATGTCTGCAACATGTGCACCCATACACAATTGAGGGGTGCAACAGGGTGTCAAAGTGACACCCTGCCACCCTTCAATGTATTCCCCCTTTTACCGAATCGGTATTTACCGATTCGGTAATTTACATTCATTCCTATGGGCCTCCCGACGATTCGGTAATTATTACCGAATTATTAGCTACATCCCATTTACCTATTCTTAAATACTGAATCGGTATGATTCGGTATTTAAGAATAGGTACATTGAGATTACCTACATCTGGCCCTAGGTAATTATACATTCCATTTTATAACCATAAAGTGCATGTGCCAAATTAATTTTGTATCTAGTATAGCAACCTAAAATTTCAGGCCTTCCGTTTTCCTTATTAAACTTACACCAAACAGGTACCTACTAATGCTAAAAAACACTGTTTGCATGGATAAGATTGTAGTAATCTTTGTGCCTCATGGCAGGATCTAGTGCCAGGGAGTTGGCAAATAGGTTTAATCCATTTCTTCCTACATCGTAAATAGGCTGGGCAGAAGAACAATAGATGCAATTCGTTTTCTATTGAGCCTAAATCACATAAAACACATATACCCTCATCTGCTTCACTTGACATCCATTTCACTGTATTTGCCTTTATCTGCAGGACACCATACCGAAATTTCAAATATAGAGATTTGGCGAACTGTGGTTGTATTTAGTCTGGGAACGGCTCAAACTTCCAAATAGTCTTTTTTTTAGGAGGAACCGTGTTGTCAATGAGCCCACAATAAAGGAGTGAGACAAATAATCTTGTGTGAAAGACCAATAAACTTGCTTCAAAATCTTTTTTGAAGCCAATGTCAAGCCAGGGGGCTCCTCCCAAAAGTGCTTGAGTCCCAATTTAAAAAAAAGTCATATATGTGCTTCAGTCAAATCAAACCAGTACCTCCTTTAAGTCTCAGAATGTCCTCAAGCCCCTCTCTATAATGAAGGAGTTCATCTGTAGACTACAGGCGAACCCAAAATAATAATGGCCTTAGGTTTAGCTAATCGTCTATACGATGAAAATGGAGGTCCATTAGAACAGGGGTTAGCGGTGTACGAATCGGAAGGCCTAAGAGTTTCCTTAGAAACTTGTTTTCACCCACCTTGAATGTATCATTCGTGACGGGCCCCATAGCTCTGCCAGTATAATTATGCCGATTGCACCTTGTATTTGTATACTTCAAGAGCAGGTGAAACTGCTTTAGACAAACTATTTTCAACTTTTCTTATTATTGGGAAGGTGTTTTGGAGTAATATAGTTTTACTTTTTTTCTAACTGTGGTCTCCAAATCATTTTTGTGTCTAAAGTAATACCTAAATAGTTAAAATCATGCACAGACAATACTAACAGAATTAATTGAACATCTGAACACAAAGAAGCGTGGCTCAGTGGTTAGAGGCGGCAGACCCGGAAGCTGAGATCAGCCGTGGACCAGGGTTCGATTCCCCGCCTCGGCGGGTCTCGGGCTCAAAAATTCCACGGACTCGACAATTCTCGCTCCGGTGCCTACTCGACTCACGGGGTCACACTCTGCGACTCTGGGCAATAGCTTGCTTAATCTCCACTACGGCCCCTCGCGGCGGGATGCCTGGCTTTCACCTTGTGAATACCCTGCCGGGGTATCTCACAGGGGAATACCAGGACGGGTTCCCTAAGCAAGCGCCTTGAGACCCCTGGGTGATTTGTGCGCTATATAAATCGAAATACATTTACATTTACATTTACAAATGAGTACAACATCCGTTTCACGTCTGAACAGAGCAAGACTAAGATTCCATTTCTGGATGTAGAATTTTATGTACAAGACAAAAAGATACACAGTAGACTTTACAGAAAACAGACCTCTTGTAACTCACTCCTACATGCATCCAGTGCACATCCACCACATCAAATACGTTCGATCCCTTATGGGGAACTTGTTAGGGTCAGATGGAACTGTAGTGCAGACACTGACTTTGAGAAATGTAAAAAAGGAGTCCTGACGAGGTTCAGGAATAGGGGATATGACGGACAGACACTAAATTCACCAAGGGATTCTTTGGCTGTGGCCACTGCACAGCTTGCAAGTGGGCCTATGCCAAAAAGACAGAATTTCAGGGACCTAATGGCAAGAAATATGAGATAAGGACTAATATCAATAGCATGACAAAGTTTGTTATGTACGCAATTGAATGCAGATGTAAAAAGAGATACATCAGTAGCACCATCAGGACACTGAGAGAGAGAATAGGGGAACATATACGGGCAGTCAAACAGGGTGATACGAGATACCCGTTGGCTGCACACATGTCCATATGCCCTGCACAACTGACAAATAAACGTTTTGAGATTTACGGAATAGACCACATACCAAATCACCCCAGAGGGGATGACAGAGAATTGACGTTACGCAGGAAGGAAGCATTCTGGATACTTAGACTACGGAGTACAGAGTGTGGCCTCAACATAGACCAAGAGCTTCACTACTTCTTGGGTAGATGAGCTACAGTAGAAGTATAAGAGATGTCTGTGTGTCTGGTGATGCTCACTATTGGCTAATAGTGGGCTATGGTGCCTAATAATTTTGGCGGATCCTAAAACCGGCATAAAAGGAAATAAAACTGTGTGAGCGACAATGACTGTACTAAATATAGTAACACAGCGACACTTTCTTTCCTTTTCCTGTTACTTTGCGTAATAATTAATCTGTACCAGATGATGGTATCATTATATTTTATTTGTATTTGTACTAACCTTAAAAGATGGAGAGATGGAGATTCGTAGTTACACATATAAACTACTTGCGTTTACTTCAGGATTTCGAGTATAGGAAATTCATATGGAATTCACTGGTGTGACAATAAAACTTTTAAACTTTTGATTTCACGCTAAACACAACACGTTGCACATTAGACCCACATTAGATATCACATAATGAAATTTTGTATATGTATTATAATGGAAGGCGAATGGGTTCCCCTTGTTTTACTTAGAATATACGTTTCTTGCTTAGTATTCAACATTGATTACCCGTTTTAATATGGCGGCGCTTATCTGGAGGGGCTGTGGATAGTCCTATTTCCATGCGCATTTTGAGAAACAGGTTTCCCGGCTTACACGCCGTTTGGAGACTATATCTGGATACTCAGGAACAGAGAGAGCCGTATCAAATTATTTGGCGTGGCATACCGCACTCGGGTGATAACGTTTACGCTGACCCACACAAAGATTTTGGAATACTGAGGTGAGTGCATCGGGCTGAGAATCAGCGTACATGTAGGGTGATATATGCTGTCATAAGAGGAAATCACCGTTTGTATTGGCATTTGCAAATTTGTTAACAAAGGGTAGCAGAGAACTTTCAAGTGCACTTTAGCTGTCTCAAAGTAGGTGATTATGTTTTAACGGGTAGTCAACATAATGTTCACTGAAGTGTATTACACATCTTTTGGCAGAAGTGGGGCCAGATAGAGGCATTTGAAACATAAGGGGTTGAGCATAATTTTGATAGAGGGCTTAGTGATTTGGAGCAATACACTTAGATGTGTTTATTCTTGTTGAGGTTTTATACTTTCCAACAAATCAATTGAGGAAGAGATTTGGGCTATAAGGTTAACACTCTAAGAGACCAGTTTTCTGTCATTAAATCGCAGACAACATATAATTAATGGTATTGTATGACCTTTTCAGGAAATAATAGCTGAACTCAGAAACTGATACAGAAAAAATAGAACGAGTTTACATGGGATAAACCTTTTCGGATACAGAAACCCTTTGTGGTCTGGAAATATCACCACCAATCAAGTAGGTAGTGATAATTGCATTGGTAGTTTGACTTGTAGAAGTGTTGACAACCTAAGGGGCTACGTTATGACTTACGATGTTTTACCTTTGTTTGCGATTTCAGAAAAATAACGACTTGGAGTTTATAGGTATTTGAAAGAATTACCAGAAGTTTATTCGTGGTTTACGGGTTCTATCGCTTCTTACATAAGACTTTAACCACGAGAGATGGTGTGTTTTCATATATGTTGCATTATCTACAATGGACACGAAAAGATATCTAATTTTCTGTGTGACTCCAAGCTTTTGACTTAGTCTCACTTTGCGTACTTTACACTCGGGCGATAAGGTTGCACTCGGCGTAGTGAGTTGTTTTATTTTCCCTTTTTAGGTTTCGACTGCAAAAAGCTGCGCAAGCAGCTTTTGCGCAGGAGAAATCTTATGAGAACTGTAGTGTGGCTTTGGGTCGGCCCTCGTCATTCATTGGCTGGCTCCATAAATGGAGCATAGCCATTGGACGAGGGGCCTGTCCGTCAATGCCGGACCAGATTCGGGGGCGTTCCCGAGATTCTTTGGCTTTTGCCGACGTCACGCGACGTCAGCCGAAAGCCGGGAACGCCCCTGAATCTGGTCCGGCCGGGCCGTGCTTGCTGCTGTCCTGCCTTCCTCCCGCCGTCCCCCCTCCCCTCGCTGTCCTGTGCACGTTTCCCGCCCCCCTCGTCTTCTCCCGCCCCCTTCCCGCCGTTCGTGTACTCTCCCGCCTCCCTCGTCCTCTCCCGCCCCCCTCCCGCCGTTCGTGTACTCTCTCGCCTCCCTCGTCCTCTCCCGCCCCCCTCCCGCCGTTCGTGTACTCTCCCGCCCCCCTCGTTCTCTCCCGCCCCCCTCCCGCCGTTCGTGTACTCTCCCGCCCCTCTCCCACACCCTCCCGGGTTCAACCACGGCATTAGGAACATCTCCGCCCCCTCCCGTGTTGCTGAGTATCTTTTTCTTCCATATACGTCACTGTGCACTCTTAAATACTAACTACGTCACTCATTCCTCCTCCTCTACGCAACGTCAGTGGCTGGTTCCAAGATGTCGGCTTGTGGACGTGGGATGGAGCTGTGGGCGATGCTGCTGTTATGCGGGATGTGGGCTTTGGCGGTACGTGGGGATGGCATAGCTGTAGACGCCCCGAAGGCAGGGGGCGCGGCTGCCCCACAGCCACAGCAGCCGCAAGTCGTCGTGTCCCCCGTGAGGCGTGGGCCCGGCGGATGGAAGCTGTCTGATGATGAGGCCTGCCGGGAGGACGTGAGCCGTGTCTGTCCAAGGAAGACGTGGAACAACAACCTGGGGCGTAACACAAGCCCCCGCAACCCCCGCGTTGCGGGGGGGCCTCGCGCTCCAGGGGGCCCCGCCGGGGCCCCTCACTGTACATTGATGACGAGTCTGATGACGTAATGTATCAAGAATTATTTTAAAATTATGAACGGACCCGGCCGGTGCCCCGTGAGCCTGGCAGCAGCAGGAATGGTGCGCCCCCCCCCCCCTGCCGGGGCCCATGTGAGCCTGATGCAGTTCGGGCAGCAGAATGGTGCGGGGCCCCAGCCGGGACCCGCGTGGCTGGCAGCAGGAATGGTGCGGGCCCCGGCCGGGGCCCGTGTGGCTGAGGCTGAGCGGCTCTGACACTAACTGCTGCTCTCTTGCCTCTTGATCCTGCCTGCAGCCTGACTGGAATGGTGGGGGGGGGCAGACTCAGTCCTGGGTGGGCTGGCACTGGCAGCACTACTGCAGCAGGCAGTGGCACTCCAGGCAGGAATGGTGCGGTGCGGGCAGCGGGGCCCCCGTGAGCGGCTGAGACTGAGTCTGTTGAGCTAGTGGCTGCTAGTGGCTACTGGTGCCGGTGCGCACTGAGAATGGGTGTGGGGGCCCCGGCCGGGGCCGGTGAGTGAGGCTGGCAGCGGCTGAGGGTGAGCGGTGGGCTCTGCTCTCTGCTTCAGTGCCTGGACTGACTGGTGCGGGGCCCCGGCCGGGGCCGGTGAGTGAGGCAGCAGCACAGCACTGCACTCACTGCAGGAAGGCTGGCTCAGCTGCTGGCACTGCCCCTCACTGACTGGCAGCACTGCAGTTGCTGCTGCAGGAATGGTGCGGGGCCCCTGCCGTGGCCCGTGAGTGAGCCGAGGCTGGCACACTGCCACTGACTGGCAGCCGCAGCACTGCAGGAATGGGGTGCGGGGCCCGGGCCGAGGCTGGCAGCAGCAGCACTCACTGCACTGCACTGGGCTGGGCTGGTAGCTGCAGCCTGCAGGAAATGAATGGTGCGGGCCGGGGCCCCGGCCGGGGACCGTGACGTGAGGCTGGCAGCGGCTGAGGCTGAGCGGTGGGCTCTGCTCTCTGCTTCAGTGCCTGGACTGACTTGTTCGGGGCCCCGGCCGGGCCCAGAGTGTGTATGACAATTATTTGCAGGAATCAGTGGATGGTGCGGGGCCCCGGCCGGCACTTTTTACTAATGAAGCACTGGTGGCTGGCCCGGTACCACCTGCAGGGGCAACTCTAGGGGAAGCCTTGGGGCAAATGTACTGAAAAGTCCTGCACAGCAGTCACCAGAGCCGCCGTGCTGCAGGGAGAGCGCAGGACAGCGCCTCAGCCTCGAAGACACGGGGCTCTGTCCACCCCCCTGACCTGGCACACTTAGGTCGCCTTGCACTAGTGCAACGCATTGCACCTGACATCCAGGCAGTTGCCTTCACCCCGGACAGCGCTGCTGACACCATGCCCATGCCCCAAGGGTGCTGGGGGTGAGTCACCAGGACATCCCAGGACTTGTCTGGAGTGGGAGCCGCGTGCCGTGGGGGGCCTCCCCTTTCTTAGAAGTCATAGCGAGGGTGTCCGTCCGCCTCCTCTTCCTCACACCCCTGCCTCACACATGAAGCCTTCAGGGCGCTTCTCTCAGGAGGCTTGTGTTTGCACGTCATGTCCAACCCCTCACAATCTCATCATTTGCTCGGATCTGCGCCTTTACTCCTGTATCTACAATATTCACAGTTTTCTCGTGTTGGTCCCATTTCAGGCCTGCTCGCACCTGGTCATCTTCGGATGTCACCCACCTCCCTCCTAAAGCGTGGGGTCTGTGCCGCCTGGACGCAGTGACGTGTGCACGAGGGTCCTGGGGAGACCCCAGACTCGGTACGAAGGACTCTGGGGCTGGGGAGAAGCCTGCTCAACCTACACCCCGGCCACCAGGACTCACTGACAGCTTGTCACTCTCTCCACAATCTCTGCCTCTTAAAGTTCATTCAACAGACCTCACTCTGGACCTGAAAGTGCAAGGTGGCACTCTGCCTCTTTAAGTGTTGTTGAGCGAGCCATGACACTGCAGCCTGAGGATGAATGGTTATGGTGCGAGGTGCGTGTGGGGTCCGTCCCTGCCGGGGCCCCTGGAAATTGATACAAATGGGTAGGCGGGCCCCGGCCGGGTGACACGGTGTGTGACTACTACTACTACTGGTAGTAGTCTGGTCTCTGTCTTAATGGTGGTGGGTGAATCAATGGCGGCGGGACAGCAGCAGGGTTGTTTACTCCTCCTGCTAACTTTCACTTTCCTTTCCACCCCTGGCCCCGGCCTTGCTTCCGGGAAGCGTATGCGCGCCGCGCGGGGGCAGGGGGCAGGGGGTGCTGGCTGGTAACCAAACGCCAGGGACAACACATGCGCATTGCGCAACGAGGCTCATCACGAGACACACGCAATAAGCGCGTTACACTAGTAAGGAGGTGTGGCATCAGGGGCGTGCTGCGCAGCAGAAGACAAAGGAAGCCACTCTGACCGTTGACGCTCAGAGGTCAGGACTCATCACCGGCGGGGCCTTTATTTGCAAATTGCAATCATTAAAAATTGAAATTGCCCGGCCCCTACTACCACCTGACTTATAGCCTTGAGGCTTGCGCTGCCCCCCCCCCGCCCCCTCAGCTGCCCTGCTGCCTGCCTCCTGCTTCTGCCCACCGTCCCCTCCAGCTCGCCTTGCGACGCACGCAAGGCCCAGCAGGCCCCCAGCCCTCTCACATCAGGTGAGTGCGTTCTCCAGCAGCTCACTTCAAACGTAACTGTAACGCACGCTCATGTAACTTTTGTTCCTATTGTGAATGTGAGGCGCTCGACAATGACTGGTCACTCACTTTATTTATTTATTTATGCGTTTTTGAGTGCGGACTCCACTTTTAAATAACATGGACCAATTGGATACAAAATTGGAAGGTGCTGAATTCACGGTGGAAACAGCGAACCTGCATATTTTGCAGTCTCCCGTATTATCCCTGTTTCTATTGGTCTTACAAGAGAAAACATATGGGAATTTGTTTTCTTATTTTCAGAGGCTATTACACATAGGTGACCCTATGGCGTAATTAGTGCATCATTATTAAATATAAAAGCTTCTAATATTCTGTGCATTAATAGCAGAACATCTAACATTGGGGAGGATGAGTGGCAGATGTTTCAAAGTTGAACAACAAACGGGGTTGGTACTTGGTTTTTCCAAATTATGGAGTAGACTACTTGCTGTACTTTCAAACACACTTCTTTGTTGAGTCCGTTTGAACCAGTTCTGCAGACATTCTGTCTTAAAGATGACTACTATCCCTCAGGCAAGGGGATAATAAGAGATTCTTTAAGAGAATGAGTCTTGCATCAATAGAAGACTGCAGACCAGCAGGGATCCACTTTGATACTAGTTCTCCATTGGGCCCTTCTCATATATCTTAGAATTATGAACTAAGGGCTCCTCCCTTGGTAAAGAGACCAAGAGAGGAGGGTTGTGAAAGAGAGGAGACTGTAAGACAGAGGAGTGGGAGTAGGTAGTTTTTGTTTAAAAAGAATATTAGATGCGTAGACTGCCCTAACATGGGGTGCTACTGCCACTAGCAGGGGATGCCACTGCAGTGGCCCTCGTGGTGGAGAGAAAGGTAGAGGTAGCCGACAGAAGGAAGTAAGAGAGGTGTTCAGTGAGTGAGAGACAGGGTGACATAATCAAGAACATGAGAACAGTGCAACAGTATGTGTAAGAGTGCGTTTTGAAACAGGAGGGCCAGAGAGACGCACAGATAAATGAAGAGTTTGAGGGAAGTGAAGGTAAGAGAACTGCGTACAGGTATAACTAGAGAAATATGACGAGAGATATAAATGAAAGAGATTATATCGAGAGGGAGAGAAAGAGTGGGAAGCAGGGTTCTCCACAGAAGTATGATAAGGTCTGGGGTACGTGGAGAGACTTTAGAGACATGGGGTGAACCCAACATCGAACTGTGCCCCTAGACTCACGGGGACCTTGGGGTCCTTGACTACAAACAGGAATGTTGGTACTAAACAATGTTGTGATATTAAGATCACTTTGTTGCTGAGTAACAAAGCAATAAAGTGTAAAAAAAATAAGAGAAATAAAGAAAAGGGGAGTAAGGAAATAATAACTAAACAAAGAGCAAGAGAGAGGGGGAGTATGTAATTGGGCCAATGGGTGGCATAACAGCAGCATAATTACATATGTTTTGTTTTTTCTGTTTTGTCTTTAAATGGTTGTACTAGACAGCATCCTCTTGCTTCTGCACTTTTCACAACCTGAGTAGGAAAGGTCTCAGTCAGTGTAGGGTTGGTTGGGGCACCATCCTCTGGCAAATATACATGTGAATGGCACCAGTAAATGTTGGAGGTTTCAAATGAAAATATGCTAGATTTCTGGGTGGTAGGGCAAAGTGGTACATGGTGCGCCACGCCGCCGGGGGGGGGGGGGGGGGCCCTCCTTGTGCTTTGCAGGGGGGCCCCCTCAAGTTTCGTTACGCTGCTCGAGTGCCTACAGGACGTGCGAGAGGTGAGAGTGCGTGCATTAATAGAGATCTGAATATCCCGGTTATGCGTGTGCTTCAGTAAAACACAGGACCGTTGACGTTCAAAGATGTATTGGGGACCACACAGCAGCTGTAGGTGACCCCCGCCCCTATTTTACCCTTGTTAGTGCTTGTCAAGTTGTAACTGGGATCAGTCTGGCTGGGTGTTGTCCAATAGTCTAAGTTGTCAAAGAGGCATGATAGCGTTGTCAGATGGCAAGTCGTAGGTAGGAGGCAAATGCTTGTTTTTCTGGGTTCTCAAATGATTTTATTTAAGTTTTAAGTTTAAATAATGAACTCTTTAAAGATTACTCTACATAGAGTGCGCACTCTTATACAAAGTATTTGTGTTCCCCTGTTATTCCTCATTGTGCAGTCATTGAAAGGCTCAGCCAGCTCATGTCTGGGGACCTAGACTTGAACCCTTGACACAGAAGTTTTCAGTAACACGCGTCACATATTTTGGCGCAGATGTTTACAGTAGCTGCTGGACTGACATTGCTAAGATAGCTCGGCCAGTAAAGTGGGCGCTGCGGAGATTTAGATGTGAATAGACTCTTAGGACTGACTCAGCACTTCAACTGCAGTTAGTGCATTATTGACGTAGGTACGCCACCACCTGAGGCCAGATCGCTCCACACCTGGAGCTTCATTGCACACAGATTGCGATTTTTGGGTATGTGTTATTCTCGTAACCACCAGTACATCAAGGTCAGCTTGATATGGACAAGGCAGTGACCTGTCCTTGACCGGATATGCAGCGATCAACTTCTGGCTTGTTATACCGTTTTATTTAAATAAAAAAAAAAGACACCTAAAAAGCCCCAACCGCCCAGGAGACGCCAGTGCGTCTGCAGAGGTGCAAAGTGAAGCTCTTTGCACCTTGAGCCCCTCCCCTATTCTACAGTGCGACGCCCCCCGCAGAGATAAACCAACGCCACCCTGCAGGCTCCTTTGATGTGCTTATTTGAAAGAGGCGGCATTTGCATGCAAACCATCACAATGTCTTTAAAAAACATCCGACATCTTCGTACTTTACGGTTGAAGGCTGTCTGGGGGAGGGGGGAAGCGATTTACGGCGGGCTACGTGTTTCAGTTATTTCTCTCGGCCTGGCGATAGCTCAATGTGAGAGGGTGGGGAAAGAGATGGAATCGAAATCAACTCAAACTAAAGAAAAAAAAATAGTGATACCTATGCCTCTCGTACCACTTCCGTCCTGCACCAGCCACATACATAGACGCACTTTACAGACTGGCACAATCGGTGCTGCCATCTGTTAGCCGTATGGCCATGCCAGCGAATTGTCTTTGTGCCATGCCCACTCTTACACTGAGCTCACTCTCGACACCAGTACCCACTCTCGGCTCCTGTGCCCACCACTCTCAGCACCCGTGCCCACTTAAGCGAGAGGGGAGATCCTTCTACCAGGTGGAGGATCAGGGAAGCGGGTCTGGTCAGTTTTCAGGTGCTTTTGACGCACCATGCATACATTTTGATCAATCAGAGAGAACGCCTCTAAAGTTCAGGGACATGGGGGTGCCCGTAGTGTGTCATTATGTTCTAAATGTATGTGTGCAGATATCATTAAGCTATATACAAGTTTTACCACTAGTATATGTAGTAGAGCTTTGTACTTACTACCATTCCTATGGGATTTTAGAGTGTATCTGTTGGTATCTCTTCCTTGAGTGACTTTACAACTTGTACATTTGCAAATTTCACCTCCTTTCACTCCTCTTGTATATTTACATTTTTTTTCTGTTTGCATCTCTTATGTAACTCATGTAATCCAAAGTCCTTATGTAACGCAACTGGTTCTTTTGTAAAGCGCTCTGACGCCTTCAGGTAATGTTTGCTCTATATAAAATCGCAATAAATAAAAAAAAAAAAAGCACGAGCCTTCAATGCATTTCCGGTATAGTGGACAAACCTTATTAATCAATGTCACCGCATTGCTGATCGCATGAAAGACATCTCTGTTGCCTCGTTCGGGGAGGTAAACCTGGGTAGAGAGTTCTGGTGCCTTTAAAGGCATGGGTCGCAGCTCAACAAAACACTGCATTTTAGAAATATGGGGGTGTGATCCCTTCATGCCTGGTCTTCAAGAGAGGGGAGAGAATAGCAGAGAATGGAGCATGAACTGCAGGTTACACGTTCCAGTGCTGGCGGGGCTGATTATGCTTTCATCCTTCTGAAGTCGCTGCAGTGAGCTCCAGTGTGTGGATAATATCGACACCCTTTATTTCAGATGCAGTCATTTATTTTGAGCTGTGTGCCACATTAATAACCAGTATATCAATGTATTAATTAATATACAGGCAATAACATTTGCCCTTCTATGATATTATTCAAAATTCGAACTATAAAATACTGAAAAAAGTGAGCAGATGTTCAGACCGCAGAAGGATGTTGGGGGCGCCTTTAATCAAGCAGCCGTTCGAACAAGCAGAGAAGATCCTATGACCGCGCTCAACCCAGACGGGATTCGTCGCTTTCAGTATCCGGGTGGGAAAGGCTCAGAAATAGTCGAAGCTAGAAGAAAGGACATGGGTAAATCAAGTTTGCCCGCTCATGTCCTTGATATTATTTGCACAGTTAAGCTCATGATTTATAATTCAATTAGTTCACGCTGTACTTTAAAATGCATTTTAATCTAAATGAACGAGAATTTATAATGCATTTGATTTTAGTAACTCAGTATATTTGTATATTTATCACTGTACTTCCACAATGTTATTATTGTCCCGATGTATTGATGGTGCTGTGTAACTTTTTTTAATTAACTTTGCACATTAGAAATAGAGTTGACCTTGAGGATATGAGCACGCGCTGTGCTGCCCGAGTAGCACGGACTGGAGCACAGGGCTGGAACCGTCACAGCCTCACATCAGAGCAGTGATTGGCGCACTAAGAAGGAAAGGGTGGGCATTTCCTGTTAGTCAAAGCCCTGCCAAAGAAGTGCAGGCTGCCTCGAGCCTTACCCATAGGTGCTTCAAAAGAATAGGAAGTGTCAGAGATCGAGCTCCACCCCTTTTATAATGAACTGTAAAAATGTACATAAACTTCAAAACAGCACGGTACAGCCCCATACTGTCTGCAAACCACTGTTACCCAGGGAACCGATGACCCCCTGGCCTCTGAACTTCAATTACGAAGTGTGTGTGTGGCTCTGGGTGTGTGTGGCTCTGGGTGGGTGGGTGTGTGTGTGTGTGTGTGTGTGTGTGTGTGGCTCTGGGTGTGTGTGTTGCTCTGAGTGTGTGGGTGGGTGTGTGGCTCTGAATGTGTGGGTGTGTGTGTGGCTCTGGGTGGTTGCGTGTGTTTGGCTCTGTGTGTGTGGCTCTAAATGTGTGTGTGGCTCTGGGTGTGTGGGTGTGTGTATGACTCTGGGTGTGTGGGTGTGCGTGTAGCTCTGGGTGTGTGTATAGCTCTGGGTGTGTGGCTCTGGGTGTGTGTGTGGCTCTGGATGTGTGTGTTAGTGTGGCTCTGGGTGTGTGTGTGTGGCTATGGGTGTGTGTGTGTGTGGCTCTGGGTGTGTGTGTGTGGTAGTAATTGCTGTCTGCTGAACTCGTCCGTAGGGTACAATAGGTCTCACATTTGCAAGAGATTAAGCTAATGGCAATGTAAATGACAATGCCATTTATTTATCTGTTTTCAAAACCAACACATAAATACAACATTTGTCATTTACAATGCCAATAGCTCTAACTTTTTCCAAAGGCGAAACCATTGCATTGTAAATGCTTGTTATAATTTGGATCTGTATTCTCTCCATCATGTTTTGGGTTTTAGCCGCCACTTTTCCATTAAAGGAATTTTTGTCATGTGCTTTCTTCACGCAACATGGGTGCAATTTCACTGTTGAACTTTTTCAGTGTTAAACCACTTTGTGTTACCTATTATGCCGTATTTTGACATATTTCATGCATGTGATACCTTTTAATTTTGAAAAGGACACAGAGATATTCTGTATGTTTACTTTACAGCCTTGATGAAGTTGCGGGATAACACCCCATACGCAAGGAAAAACCGTGTTGGCTGTTGAGAGCTGATTCTGGAGCCTACATGAATAAATCTTGAAAAAATAAATTAACTTGTATTTCACTGTTTTGACGTATCATTATTTGTTTGCTGTTGTGAGAACAGTGAGACCTTTTGTTTGATTTTGACGTGTGCTAGGGAGTTGATTAAAAAATCATGCACGTACTCAACGGTTATTGGCAGTTAAGTTTTTTCTAAAAGTTTTGTGTGGGTTAACTGCCATATATTTAGTTTTACTAGAGTTTATTTCTAAACCCTTCGCTTCACAGTATGTCCCCAAAAATTTGATTAAGCTTTGCAGGCCTTTAGGGGTTTGGGAAATTAAAATTGTATCATTAGCAAAGAGGAGTGCTGGTACAGGGCCCCCCCTAGCTTGGGAGAGTCATGATCACAACCAAAAATGTACTCAGGGATGTCGTTGACGTATAGCGAGAATAAAGTAGGGGCCAACTCGCATCCCTGCCTTACGCCCCTTTTAACCTGAATAGGCTCAGTAAGTTCACCCAATGGACCCCTATCTAACCCTTGCCCAGTTATCTTCATGTAGTCTTATTATCTGCAGGGAAATTTCTCCCAGCACCCCCTGGTTTTTTAGAGACTTCCAGAGGAGATTTCTGGGGACGAGGTCAAACGCTGTCTTCAAGTCCACAAAGGCGATATATAAGTGACCTTTCCTGAATATTATGGATTTCCAGGCTATACAAAAATCTAAAAACCTGATCAGTCGTACTAGTTTTTGTTCTGAAGCCTGCCTGATATTGTGATAAAATATTGTGATAAAATATTGTGTTCCTCAATCCAATCGGTCAATTTATTTCAATTTGCCTTGCATATATCTTCTGTACAACGTCTTATAGACTAATCGGTCGGTAGTGTGAAGGGTTGTAGCGGTCACCCTTTTTTAAAAATAGCTGTGATCTCTGCCCCTTTCCATGTTTCTGGTATTAATACACCAGAGGCAACAGAGTTGCACAACAAATTGATATAAGGGCCCCAAACCTCCTTATCATGTTTCCATAAGTCGCCAGGTATCTTGTCAGGACCAGGAGCCTTCCATGATTTTAATACATATATTGCTGCCATTGTTTCTTCCAGACTAAAAGATAATGGGGGAGTGCATAAGGCTATTTCATAGTCTTGCGGGCAATAGTCAATATCGTTTGGGGAAGAAGAGTAAAGACAGGAAAAATGTTTACCCAACTATTTGTGTCTAGGAAAAGATCTTTGCTACATCTCCCGCTCTTTTTGCCCTTTGATAACAAACGCCAAAAGGCGAGTTGATCTTTTGCTTTGGCTGCAACAATTAATTCGGTCCAAATGTTGTCCCATTGTTTTTTGGTATAGACTAGTAATCTCTTATATTGAGCCCTTTTGTCCCTTAAGGCTGCTATATTTTTTAGTTTTAGATGCCAGGATGGACTCCTTTTTTACATTACAACTTTCTTAATTGTACCGTGGACTGCCCAACTCACTTAGTATAGGTGTCAGATCTTTAACCAATCTACAGTGAATTTCCACAATTTTGATCTCTGAAGCGGGTAAGTCTACATACAGGGAAACCATATTTGCAAAAGTATCGTAAATCTGCTTAATTGCTTCTACATTTCCCCCTATCGAGGGCCATTTTAGAGTTCTACTTGCTTAGTAGTGGCTCTATATTACCGCTATCAAGTTCTCTAGCCCTCAAAGCAACCGACTGAAAGAGATGTACCGAAAGTGTCAAACATAATGGGTAGTGGTCGCTCTCAATTCTATCTTCGACTACTAGGGCATGAACCATTGGCCACAGTTCGATCAAAACTAATATGTAGTCTATACAGCTCTTTAGATTGCTTCTACTAAATGTAGGGGTGTTTGGACTGTGAGAAGGCAGACAATGTCCAGAGACGAGTCTTAGTAGCTGCGCAACAGCAGTTGTGCAGGATACTACTGGGGTGCTTTCCAATAGTGGGATATTATTGACCAGGTCTTCTTCTTCAAAGATGTTTTTAATCCAACCGCAGGTTCAAATTTGTGATTGAAATTACCCCCCAGAATTATCAAAGCTTTTGAATCAATGGAGCTTAAGAAGTTATCTAAATTCTCAATAACCACAGATTCCTTGCTTGTCAAATATGGCCTGGAGTATATGTTTAGTATATAAACTTATTTTTTGTCAGATGTGATAAATGTTATTCCCAAAATATCCTACAATGGGGTTTCAACTAGTTTAACATCTATACCTAAGGTCACCTTTACCCAAATAGAGAAACCTCCTGAGGGCCTCCCTCTAACTGAGCGGATGGCATTTATACTAAAAGTTTTGAAACCTACTTTATAAAGGGATTCCAAGGCCCAAGTTTCTTGCAACAGAATGATATCACTCTGTCCAATATATTCCTGCCATACAACATTTTCCATGTTCCTTTTAAGCCCTGCAATATTCCAGGAGATCAATTGTATCTCTCCTCGCCATTCTGCCTTACTTTGTTCCTTTTGCACATCTTCTATTTCAGAGTTATATGTAAGATGACTGTTTCCAATATCCCTTCTATGATTTTGGGATGGGTAGGCTAGCTCAGTAATCAGCCCATTCTCCTCAACCAAAAGTAACCCATTCTCCTCTACCACGAGTAGCTTCTGATGATCATTGTTATCGTGTATTACGGCTTTCTCTCCATCTCTAGGGTTGCACGTTCTATTCTGATGTCTATTATTTGGATCTGACCTTCCTACCCCCTTTGTTGGGATGCAGAAGACTATTTCATCTCCGACTTGATCCATGCTAATTTTTGATTTGTTGTTGTTTAAAGGAATCTTAGATGTGGGGGCCTGTGATCCGACTACCAGTGTTCCAACTAATTGGGGTGCAGATAAATGTCAGTCTTGGGCATCCAAGTCAGACAATGCATGGAATCTGTTTGCCATTGGTACAAAAGTAGGATTATTATTTAAAGACCCTTGCTGCGGTTTGTAAAGAAAACCCAGTGGGAGTGCACAAATGAACAAGTTACTTACCTTCGGTAACACTTTTTCTGGTGGATACAGTATCTGCCTGTGGATTCCTCACCTTGTGAATATCCCATGCGCCAGCAACATTTGGAAACTTGAGTAGCTCTCCACGCCGACGAGGACGTAGAGGACGTCACAGAGGCACGACTCCGCTCGCAACATCGCTGACGTCACTAGAACCATAATAGAGCCTCGTCGGCGTGATGACGTCAGTTTGGACCTTTTTTCCGTGCCTCCGAGGCACACAGACGGACCAACATAAATAGGTATAGTATACCCAGTATACAGTATTCAAACCAACACACATACAGCCTGATTCATGTAGCTAAAAGCGCTCGCAAAAGGGCCAGATTCTGAGAATCTGGCCCTTTGCGAGTGCGATTTTTGCATTTGGTATTCATCATCCCAAATGCAAAAATCGCTATTTAAGAATTCGCATGTTTGCGAGGAATGGCATTTAAGGAATCTCTAATAGAGATTCCTCAAATGCTATTCATGACACAAAAAAAAATTGCGATTTAGCACTTTTGGGCCGCTATTTACCGAGAGGTCAGACCTCTCGGTAAATAGCAAAAACTCAGAAAAATGCTTTTAAAAGCATTTTTCTAAGTTGCATGTTGCACACACACATGTCCTTTGGACATGTGTGTGCGCAACACCTGTTCAATTGTGCATTTTAGGGGTGCTACAGGGTGTCCTTTGGACACCCCTGGCACCCTTAAAATCGCTATCTGATTTGCGAGTAGCAAATTGCTACTCGCAAATGAGGGATACTCCCCATTCATTCCTATGGGCCTTTTGGCCCATAGGAATGAATGGGGAGTTATTCCTTTTTTTGCGAGTAGCAAATTGCTACTCGCAAATAGAGAACATGTAGGAATCGCTATTGATTTAGCAATTCCTACATGAATGCCGTTTTGCGTGTCCTCAATAGCGAGTCGCTATGATTCGCTATTAGGGCCACGCAAAACGGCCCGTACATGAATCAGGCTGATAGTGTGAAATCAATGCATAAACAATTAAACATTTCCATTGAAAAATACAATCATAAAATAAACACTTTGTAGGTATAGAAGAGTGAACAACGGGGAGGCGGGTGGGCCAGTGAAGAATCCACAGGCAGATACTGTATCCACCAGAAAAAGCGTTACCGAAGGTAAGTAACTTGTTCTTCTGATGGATACATCTGCCAGTGGATTCCTCACCTTGTGAATAGAGTCTCACAGCAGTCTCCACTCCCGGAGGAGGGTGTCCACTCCTCTATACCAAGAAATCCTGAAGGACAGAACGCGCAAAATGGCCATCCCTCCTCACTTCGGAATCTAAGCAGTAATGCTTCGCGAAAGTGTGGAGGGAGGCCCAAGTTGCCGCTCTACAAATGTCCTCAACAGGAATGCCTCTAGATAAGGCAGATGTAGAAGACTTTGCCCTGGTAGAATGAGCTCTTAAACCCTCTGGAGGTTCCTTACCGGACAAAGAGTAACAAATCTTGATGCACAAGACAATCCATCTGGAAAGTGTGCGCTTGTGCACCGCTCTGCCTTTTCTGCAGCCAGCAAAGCCCACGAAGAGCTAGTCATCCACTCGATAGTCTCTAGTTCTATCAAGGTAGAAGCTCACCGCCCTCTTTGGGTCCAAGCGGTGAAGCCGCTCCTCCTCCTTGGAAGGGTGAGGGGGAGGATAGAAGGTAGGAAGGGTAATGGACTGCCCCAGATGGAAGGGAGTTACCACCTCAGGTAGAAAAGCAGCCCTGGTCCTGAGTATCATTCTTTCCGCATGGATAGTCCAGAACGGGGGTTTCGAACTGAGAGCTTGAAGCTCACTTACCCTCCTTGCTGAAGTAATTGCAACAAGAAAAACAGTCTTGAAAGACAGTAGTCTCAAGGGACACTTGTGCAAAGGCTCAAACAGAGAACCCATCAAAAAGGTTAAGACAAGATTTAAGTCCCATTGAGGCACAATAAATGGAGTGGGCGGAAATGTGTTGATAAGGCCCTTAATGAAATGTAATACAATAGGTGACTTAAACAAGGAAGGCTGGTCCGTTAAACAAAGAAATGCAGACAAAGCTGATAAATAACCTTTCACAGTAGCCACAGCAAAAAGATAGAGCAAACTGAAGAATGTCAGATAGACGAGCCCTTAAAGGGTCAATAGATTTCTCCCCACACCAATGAACAAATTTAGACCATCTATATGAATAAATAGACTTGGTGGAGAGACGTCTGGCAGACAAAATTACGCCCACCACGTCAGAAGGAAGAGAAAAATAATTCAGGTTGCCCCTTTCAATCTCCAGGCATGAAGGTGTAAGGTCTGGAGGTAGGGGTGTAGAATCTGCCCCAGCGACTGCGAGAGGAGGTCTGCCCTGAGAGGGAGACGGAGCGGAGGGCACGAGGAGAGGTGGAGAAGATATGTGTACCACACCCTTCTTGGCTAATCCGGGGCGATCAATATAACTTGGGCACGATCTTGGCGAATCTTCCTCAGAACCCGAAGAATCAAGGGTATGGGAGGAAACGCTTAAAGGAGCCCCAACTCAACTGAAAGGCGTCCCCCATCGCTCCCTGCATCGGATACTGGAGAGTGCAGAATGACGGGCAGTGAGCGTTCTCGTGAGTGGCAAACAGGTCCACCCGAGGAGTCCCCCACGTCCTAAAGACGTAACGAACCACCTCCGGATGAAGCCTCCACTCGTGGTCGGCTGAGATCTGCCGACTGAGAATGTCTGCACGCACGTTCAGAACTTCGGCCAGATGAGTTGCCATCAGACAAATTTGATGGTCCTGAACCAAAGACCAGAGACGCAGAGCCTCTTTGCAGAAACAATGCGGGCCCACTCCTCCCTGCTTGTTGACATACCACATCGTGGTAGTGTTGTCTGTCAGGACCTGAACCGATTGACCGTGAAGGGAAGGGAGGAAGGCCTTGAGTGCCAAACGAATCGCCCGCAACTCCAAAAGGTTGATGTGAAGTAACCTTTCCTCTGGAGACCAAAGACCCTTGATCTCCAGATACCCCAGATGAGCACCCCACCCTAGAGTGGATGTATCCGTTATCACTGTGGCCACTGATGGAGGGAGATGAAAGGGCTTTCCTTGAGACAGATTGCCCTCCACGCCCCACCAGGACAGATCCGCTGCAGCTTCTCTGGAGATCCTCACAGACTCCCTGAGATCTCCTTTGTGTTGATACAACTGCCTGCGGAAGCACCACTAGAGCGTCCTCATGTGCCAGCGTGCATGGTTGACCAACAGAATGCAGGAAGCGAACAGACCGAGCAGAGGAAGGACCTTCAGGACTGGAATGACTGCTCCATTGCAAAACAAGTAAATCATTTCCTGAATATCAAGAATCCTTTGAGGAGGAGGGAATGCTTGGCAGACAGTAGTGTCCAGTACCGCCCCTATAAACAGGTTGCGCTGTGAGGGCACCAGGTGAGACTTGGGCACGTTTATCGAAAAACCCAATTTGTTCAACAGCTGGGTTGTCATTTGCAGATGGTGACACACCTTCTCTGGCGACTCTGCTTTGATCAACCAGTCGTCCAGATAGGAGAAAACTGAAATCCCAGATCTTCTGAGATGGGCTGCCACCACCGCCCTCACCTTGGTGAAGACTCGAGGTGGGGTAGTAAGTCCAAACGGGAGAACCGCAAACTGATAATGTTGCGAACCCACCGTGAAACGGAGATACCTCCTGTGCGACTTCAGGATTTGGAATATGAAAATATGCATCCTGTAAGTCGATCGACACCATCCAATCCTTTTACTGTAGTGCTTGAAGAACCTGCGCTAGGGTGAGCATCTTGAACTTTTCTTGCTTCAGAAAAAGATTCAAGACCCTGAGATCCAGGATTGGACGTAACCTGCCATCCTTCTTGGGTATCAGGATATACCGGGAGTAGCATCCTTGACCCCTTTCCTGCTCTGGAACCACCTCTATTGCACTTTTTTTTTGTAAGGTTAGATTTTCCTCCTTCAGGAGAAGAAGATGGTCCTCCGAGCAAGCCCCTTTGCAAGGTCGGTAATTTGGCGGGAATTCCCGAAAGGGAAGAGCATACCCATTCTCTACAAGATTGAGAACCCAACGGTTTGTAGTGACCAATTCCCAATCTTGTAGAAAATTAGTAAGCCGACCCCCTACAGGACCAACATGATCCAGAATAGCGGATCTAGGGCGGCTTTGCTGTGGTAAGTGGGGGAGAGTTAGAGGAAGAGGAGGAGGAGGGCTGCCGATCTCGTGGGCGACCTCCGTTCCTGCCCCTATAAGACTTGTATCGGGCGTTCTGCTGTTGCGGCTGTCTGTATGTCCGAAAGGACGATCTCCCAAAGCCTCTGAATTTCCTATTCGAAGAACCCCTATGCTGCGTCTGCAGACCCAGAGACTTAGCTGTAGCCTTGCTTTCTTTAAATCTTTCCAAGGCCGCATCTGCCTTTTTACCAAAGTCCAGAACCATCAAATGGGAGGTCCAACAGAGTAGCCTGGACATCCTGAAAGAACCTCGAAGACTTAATCCAGGCCCTCCTCCTAGATGCAACAGAAGACCCCATTATCCTGGCTACAGAGTCCGCTGTATCAAGACCTCTCTGGATGACCTGTCTTGCAGCAGCCTGCGTGTCAGACAAGACCTCGTCAAAGTTGTTTTTATCCTCCTCCGATAGTTTTGGGGCCAGCAATTTAGCAGAATCCATTAAGTCATGAATGTACCTGCCTAAAAGGCAAGTAGCATTGGTGGATTTAAGTGCCATTGGCGCTGAAGAAAACACTTTCTTAGCAGTCTGATCCAGCCTCTTTGACTCCCTGTCACCTGAAGTCTGTAGAAAGGCTCCAGTCGATTTCTTTGAGCAGGCAGCTTGAATAAATAGGCTCTCAGGTGCAGGATGTCAGGTTAAAAACTCCGGATCTCCTGGAGCCGTCCTGTATCTTCTTGCAACCGTTCTTGTAACTGACGGAGCCGAAAAGAGCTTTTGCCATACCTCCATAATCGGCTCAGTAATAGCATCATTGAATGGAAGTAAAGGTTCAATTACTGCAGAAGGAGAGTGGAGTACCTATGTCAGGATGTTGGATTTAAATTCTGTTGTTGGGAGTTGTAGACCTAAAAGATCAGCAGCCTTACATATCACTGTGTGGTAGGAAACCACATCTTTAGAGGGAACCTCTGAAGGAGGCGAGAGTTGCCATGTTGGTGATAATTCCAAGCCACTTGCCACTCTTAGGTCTTCAAAAACGTCATCTGACTCCTGAAGTTCCCCATCCTCCATCTCATCCTCTCTATAATGCTGCTCCTCCAGCAATCTTTGTGCCTTCCGCCTGGACCTTATCTTCGGGGCTGGCGCCAACGGAGTCATACTCCGATCCGATGGATTCGGAACCGGCGTCAAACTCGGATCCATGGGCACATTCGAAGCAGACCGAGGGAAATGCCATGACGGATTTGCAGGAAGAAAGGGTATAAAGGGAGCTGGTGCATATGCATGTGGAACTCCCAAATTGAATGCCATGGGACCCATGGGACCCGAAGGTGCACCAGAGGGGTACAATGCCCTCGCAAAGACACCGTACATCGCATTAAGATAATGCGTCTGGTCTTGCCCTGGACCAGGAAAAGGAGGGTACTCGCCTGGAATCCTCTCAGGCATAGGCATCACTGGACTCGGGCCTGCCGACGGTGGATCCAATGGAGTCGATGACCCTTCAGGTACAGGTACCTCTTCCACCGGAGCCGAAGAATGCTCTGGATATGGAATCAGCGCCGGTGACTGCGCCGGTGAAGCCACATGAGACATTGCTTTCTCTGGAGAAGGAGATACATAGTCCTCACGATGTCGATGGACTTTCAAAGTCGACGAATGAGCTTCTTCTCTTTCCGAACGGCGTCGAGAGCCGAGCCTCTTCTTCTTTTTATGCTTCTTGGATTTTGAAGCATGTCCCGACATCAACTTCGAGCCCGATCTCGACCTAGATCTGGACCTCGATCTTCTCCGGCCTCTCTTTTCCTTACGCATTTTTGCCATAAACAACTTGGCTTCTTTTTCCTTCAGAGCCTTCGGGTTCATTTTTCTGCAGGAAACACAATCCTCGACGTCATGGTCCGATGATAAACACCAAACGCAATCGTCGTGAGAATCTGTTATGGACATATGTCCACCGCACTCCCTGCATGGCTTGAATCCTGATTTCCTTGACGACATCTTCGAAAAGAGAAAGAGAAGAAAACAGGATACAGTCTAGAAACACAAAGTAACAAACTACGGAGAGTCCCAAAAACCGTTGGCGTCAATGGAGCGGAAAAAAGGGAACTGACGTCATCACGCCGACGAGGCTCTATTATGGATCCAGTGACGTCAGCGAGGTCCCGAGCGGAGTCGTGCCTCTGTGACGTCGTCAATGTTCTCGTCGGCGTGGAGAGCTACAAAAGTTTCCGAATGTTGCTGGCTCAGGGGATATTCACAAGGTGAGGAATCCACTGGCAGATGTATCCATTAGAAATTAGTATTAATGGGATATGTTGACTCACAGTTATTTGGAAGATAGCGAACCAGCTGTGGCCTACGAAAATTAACCACTATACAATCTCCTGTGGCCTATCTCCCATACTATTGTAAGTAGATTTAATAGTGTTGCCACCCTTTACTTCCCCATCATGGGCTGCAAGTTGACATCCATCCACCACGCTCCCATGGTCTCCCCTATTTGACTCATCTACTTTTCTACCCACCATGTTATGACCTAAGTTTTTTATTACAGTAGCCAGATAGTCCAATTTATCCCAGAGCTGTCCAAAATTCTTCTCAAGCAATTCTTGGACATGGGTTACTGTTACACCTAGAATTGCTTTGTTAACGGTAGCATCAATTTCAGTAGTGACCTCCTTGGTATTAGTGTGTCTAAAATCATGGGGCACAAGATCCATGTCTGTCTGTGTACCAACAGAACTATTTTTAAGTTGACGAGCAGTTATAATAATGTATGGTCTATGATTGGGCAGTCAGTTGTTTGGGAGCCCTTCATGGACTTAGATTTCTTTACAGGAGCCGTACGTTTTCTTTTTGCCGGCAAAGCTTCCATCTTTTGTACTGCCACATTCTTCAGGAACCTGGTCCTAGTAAATCTGCCCACGACCACTGGTGTAACTGTTTCTGGGTCTAGCACGGTAAGGGAAGGACAAGGAGTAGATGAGGCATTAGTAGAAGAAGTAATGGACAGGCCATCATGAACACGGCCCCCTGCTCCAACTGGCTGAGTACCCACTAGGTAATGATCCCGAAAAATAGATGGATCCAGGGAAAGACGTCGCTCAGTTATTTCTTTCTCCCGGGTCAGTAATGATTCTGCCCTTACCAGAAAAGCGTCTAGCGTACCCGTCACTCCCTTTCTATTTTCCATTTTATATTAGCTCCTAGTTGTCAGTGCATAAAACAAAACAATATTTAGTGAGAGTTCCACAATACACATTACCTTCGTTTATCAGTGAGGATCCGGTCAGTAACTCTAGGAGGTAAGAAGTTAGAGAACTTGCCCAGCCCAGGATCCTCCGGGCTCTGAAGGGCGCAGACGGGCCCCTGGGCACTTTTGACCGCGCCTTCTGGCGCTCCGGTGACGTTAGCGGGTCCGCAACAGCGCGAAGTACTGCAAGGGACCCTGGGTAGTGTAGTTTCTCCTCCCACTACACTACCAGTTCCAGTCTCTCATAGAGGCAAAGGTAGTGTTGCCTGTCTTGCTGCAAATGGCGTCCCACCATTCACTGCACGGATGGGTCAGCCCTGTCCGAAAGGGAGTAGCTGCACCCTCAGAGCATGGCTCTGCAGAGACACGGTGTAATAATCCAGAAAATAGGTTAAAATCCAAGTAGGTTTATTCAACAGCACAGCATCATGTAGTCAGCTACAAGTCCAATAACAACTGACATTGAGATACAGAATGCATCATTAGGAAAGTTCTGAGAACCAGAATACTGTGTAGAAAGGCTCATGCACTTAAAGGGGAAGTAATAAAAGACTAGGAAACTATGCAGGATGTAACACATCTCCCCCTTAAAAATTAGAAATGAAACTTATGTACAAAATCATAAAACAATGAGACCTATTTACAAATCGTGAAACAGTCAAGGCAATATTTTATACATAGTCTCGTAGAGACATGGGTGTCTTACGAGTGCGGGAATTCTCCTTAATCCTAGAGGCAATAGAGTCAGGAGAAAATTTAGAATATAGATCTGGTGCAGAACCATGACAATTATGAGATCCAGAATGAGTATTCATATCATGGGTATTTACATCAATCTGGATAGGGCACTTTGCAACTTTGCTTACATTCCAGACTTTTCCATCTTGTGTGATAACAGAGTTTATTAAAAACATTTTTGATCTGGATAGGTCTGCCATATTTGCTCATTCCCTTATTGACAAAAGAAGGTTTCAAAATCTTGACCCAATCACCCACAGCCAAACCATGCTCTCTTACTTTCCACTTCTTGTTATACCATTCAGCCGATTTCTTTTGTTTACAAGAAACCCTGTGTGCTAGACTCTTAACATCCACAAAATCTTCACCAAAACCCTTACACTTCTCCTTGAACCACCAAGGACAGATGACAGATGCTGGATCCCTGCGCCCTTTAGTAGTTTGAAGGGACTCACTTCAGTGGTAGTGTGAGGAGTTATTCGGTAGTTCCAAAGTTTCTCTCTAAGAGCATTCAACCAGTTACTTTTTTCCTTGATGGAATCAACAATATAGTTTTTTAACACTCGATTAAAACGCTCAACCTGCCCATTTTCGTGTGGTTCATATAGAGAAGTTCTAACATGTTTGATATTACAGGACTGTAAAAATGACTGCATCTCTGATGAGACTAATTGAACTCCGTTGTCTGACACCAAAATAGAAGGACAACCCTCTCTGGAAAACACTTCCTGAAAAAACATAATAATGATCTCAGAAGTAATCCTAGATACAAATTTCACTTCTGGCCATTTGGAATGGTAATCTATAATTACCAGAGCAAAACGAGAGGATTCAGGTAAAATATTGAAAGGACCAGAGATATCAAAAGCAATTGTTTTTCACGGAAATTCAGGCCACGCTACAGATTTAAGAGGAGGAACAAAGACTTTCAACATTTTATCTTTGTCACAACATTCACTGCATTCTCTGACCATACGATCCACAAACCTGTCTAAACCTGGCCACCAAAAGTTCAATCTAATAAGCCGCTTCATTGCAGAAATTCCCGGATGGGTCTTATGTGCTAACTTGAGTATTAGATCTTGAACTCCAACAGGTGGAACACACTTGTCACCTTTAAAAACTAAATTCCCTTCACAAAACAACTCATCAGCAACATTAAAGAATGGCATAATATCTTCTCTGACATTGGCTTTGCTAGGCCAACCTTCTAACAAATATTTCTTTAAAGTATTCATTCTGTCATCCTTCTCCTGACATTTGAACCAAAATTGTTCCGTAATTTCTTGATACTGTGTACCAATAAAATCTTGCAAACTAGACACAAAATCTACATCCTTACACCCAGATATACCATCAACCACACTAAGACATGGAAGGCGTGATAGGCAATCAGCTGTGACATTTTTCTTTCCTGGTATATATTCAACTGTGAAACTATATTCCTGTAGTCTTTATGTTAACCGTGCAATCCTCGCTGTAGAATTCCATCCTCCACCAACTGAAAGAATATGAATAAGGGGCTTGTGGTCAGTTCTTAATATGAACTTGCTTCCCCAAATATAAATCCTATAGTGTTCAATTGCCCACACACATGACAGTAGCTCTCGCTCAATAACTGCATATCTGCGTTCCGTTTCATTCAAGGTCCTGGAAGAGAAAGCAACACTCCACTCTGACACACCATCAGTCTGAGACAAAACACACCCCAAACCATATAAACTCGCATCTGTAGTGATAATACACTCTTTGCCCATCCTAAAAGGTCCCAAAGTAGGTGAATTTACAATATCTCTTTTTATCTCAGTAAAAGCTTTTTCTTGTTCTGAGTCCCAAACAAACTCATTCTTTTGTCTTAACAATTTCCTTAAAGGCTCCATTTTGGTGGCAAAGTTAGCAACAAACTTGCTGTAGTACTCGCACATTCCTGAAAAAGATAGAAGTTGTTCCTTAGTACTAGGAGCCGGGGCATTGAGAATGGCCTCAACATTTGATTTTTTTGGAATCAAACCTTTTCCTGAAAGTGTATGTCCCAAATACTCAACAGATTTTTTAAATAGATTGCATTTATGTGCTTTAAGTGTAAGACCATGCTTTTGTAATCTGGAACAAACTTCATCAAGATGTGCAGAGTGTTCATCAGTATTTTTAGAAAATATCAATATATCATCTTGAAAGCACTTAACACAAGCATCAAGATCCCTGAATATCTGAAACATTACACGCTGGAAAACAGAAGCAGCCGAAGCTAAACCGAATGGCATTCTTCTGTATTGAAATAGACCCAGGGGTGTAATAAAGGCAGTGAATTTTCTGGAATCTTCCGTCAGCTCTATTTGGTGGTACGCTGACCTAAGATCTAAAGTTGAAAAAATCTGTGCACCATCAAACAGAGAAATCAGTTCATTAATATTTGGGAGCGGATGGCAGTCTATAACAATATTAGAATTGAGAGCTCTCAACTCAATACAGACTCTCAACTTTTGATCCGGTTTGCGTACGAGAACTATGGGTGAAACCCATTCTGAGGACTCTATGGGTTCAATGATGTTATCTTTTAACAGGTCATCCAACATATCTTTTAACTCAGACCTGACATTTAGAGGTACGCCTCTTAATTTCTGCTTAACCGGAATGGCTCCATCTTTTAGTACTATTTTGTGTGTAAACCCTTTCAGCTTCCCCAGTTGATCACAAAATACTTTATTAAATTTACTGCTCCACAATGAAGTGACATCCTCTCCCCCATCATTAATGGTGTTAACCATTTCTTGGTCGCTACAAAGTTCAATAGGATCTTTAGCACGTGGATTCAACTTGATGCCAAGCTCCCATTGATCTTGCCACCCTAAAACATTTATACCTTTGATAGCAATGTATAGTTTGATGTGAGCTAACCTACCCCTGAAAGTTATAGGAACACACAAAAATCCTTCAATAGAAATGTCGCCTCTGTTAAAACTTTCTGCTAGAATATCAGATGGTTGTAACTTGGAAAAATCACATATCCCTTGTAACATTTCATTAAAATATTGCTTAGTTATAATGGTCCATGGGGATCCCGAGTCCACCATCAGTTCAACTTCAATACCCAAAATGTTAAACATACACTTAGGTGATCTCCTACTAATTGAAACAATAGTATCTCTTTGGATGATAGAGACAACATATCCTGTATCCAGTTCTTGTGTTGTGGTTTCAGGGGTATATTAATAGAAGAAACTTTGGTAGAAGTGGAAGTAGGAAATTTAGAAAAGGTGCGTGGAAATCCTGTTCGCCCTTGTGTATTAAAACGTTTTTCTCTACAGACATTCGCAAAATGACCCATTTTTCCACATATAGTACAGGTTCTATTTAAGGCAGGACACCCTTGGAAAGAGGCAATATGGGATCTGTTTCCACATCTGAAACAAGAAACTGAATTACTGTTATAATCAGGTTTTCTAAATCTGCTACTTGACGTATTCTTGATACCCTCATGTGTAGTAGGCCAATCTCTTCCTTCATTTTTGGACTTAACAAGGCATACTTCTTCCTCAACATTGGTTTTACTAGAACTGGTATTTTGTTTCTCTACAATGTTCATCCATTTTTCAGACATTTCTGTAGACTTAGCAATGGCAATGCTCTCCTCTAGGGTAGGATCACCTAAGCACCACAACTTATCTTGGACCTTTTTGTTTTTAACATGAACAATAATTTGGTCCCTTATCATCTCATCGGCCATTGTACCGAAATTACAGCGTAAAGTTAATGCTCTCAGGGCAGTGAGAAAATCATCAAACGATTCATTCTGTTCTTGTGCTCTGGTATAAAATTTGAAACGATTAAGAGCAATATTTGCAGTGGGTTTAAATCTTTTCTCTAATCTGGCAAGTGCTTCAGAATATACATTAAGATTATCACCACTTGTAGAAGGTAGTACAATGAGGGGCAGAGTTCTAAAAATTTCTTGTCCTTCTGAGCCCAAACAGTGTAATAAAATACTTTTCTTTCTTTCTGCGCCCATCCTCTCTCCATCAATAGCCTTCATGTAATTGAAAAACTCTTCTTTCCATCTTGCCCAAGGCAAGGGAGGATCACCCTTAACTTGTAAAAATTTTGCAGGAGGATCAAATTGCATATTGATTAATTCAATGACAATGAAATATGCTAAAGAGGAAATTAAGAAATGCAGTAAAATATCAACTATAAAACGTACTGGAATATTATATGTAACAGTATTATGAATAAATTGTATTAAATGTGGGTAACTCTTGTAACTACATGAAATATAAGAGTAAATATAAAGGTAATAGGCTTTGAAATTTTGTAAACAAAATAATACAGTGCACAGAATAAAAGAAATGAAATTGTTAATTATTTGTTGAAAGATACGATGAAGAAAACAGTGTAAATACCACAAGCAGTGTTTGTCAGGAAGAGGTATGTTTCCTGGTACACGATCGGTGGTATTAGTTGGTAAAATGTAAATGCTTCGTCCTCGATCGGCAAGTTGAAAGCAATCCGATCGTTGCTAGGATATTGAAAGTTTGACAACAAACAAAATGGCCGCACGTTGCACGCAGAATGACGTGAGACGCTGTTCACGGTGCGTGTAAAGGAGAACACGTTATTATGAAATGACGCGTGTTGCCAGGCGTGTTGACAAAATTGGAGTTGGTTGCTTGGAAACGTCTGACGTCTAGTAGCTTGGTTGCGAAGACAAGTGCTGACGTATTGACGTTTCGCTTGTGGAATGATGATTACGATGATCACGTTGCTAGGCAATACAAGAAGCGTTTTCCTCAGCGCGTTCAGGAATGCAGGCAGGGGCTGGAATCTTCGCTGGTAAACGAGTTCTACAGCTCGGTGTCCGCTCGGTGCCAGATTAGAATCTTTAGCAAACAGTGCGCTGGGTCAAATTAAAAGATGCACAGACAGAAAATTGTCGAAATTACCGTAGAATTAAATCGCAAATCTTCCAAAAGGTAGGGGAGGCAAAGGCAAAAATCCATGGAGCCTCAAGTAGGAATTCAACAATTTTAAGAGGACCAATAAAAGTAAAATATCTAGAAAGTTAGAAAAATTGGTCCAAAAGAGATAAAATAGGGTTCACTCCGCTCCTGTGCTGTAGATGGCTGGAGTCCTCGTCGCCAAATTTTGTAATAATCCAGAAAATAGGTTAAAATCCAAGTAGGTTTATTCAACAGCACAGCATCATGTAGTCAGCTACAAGTCCAATAACAACTGACATTGAGATACAGAATGCATCATTAGGAAAGTTCTGAGAACCAGAATATTGTGTAGAAAGGCTCATGCACTTAAAGGGGAAGTAATAAAAGACTAGGAAACTATGCAGGATGTAACACACGGCAATGGAAAATATTGTTCCTAGGTAATATACAATCTTCTTAAAGCAGATTTATTGGGAAATTAGTTCATGAAAGATGATTTATAGATATCAAATAGTCATTTTTTAATTATAAAAACATTTTTTTAAATAAAAACGGTAATCAAAAACAATAACAATAATTGATCCTTATTACAATTCATTAAAAAAATTGTATCATATCATTAAAACAGACAGTGGCAAAAAAGTTTTAATCTTCGACACGCGTCATCTTTGCATCTAATACTCTATGTCAAGTCAACAACTCCGTGTTGACTTCACATAGAGTATTAGATATAAAGATAACAGCTTCTACTAAAAAAATGAGTTCTTAATGTATTTTTAATGTATTTTTAATTATTTTTAGGTAAATTATGGCTTTTCCCGACGAAGATATTCACATAATCTGCAGAGATACGGGCCAGTACGGGACGTGGCGCAGTCAAATTATGCGGTAACCCTCCTCACGGGGGTGTTCAGCAGTGGCAACGAGATGCGGGGGCCCCCTAGAAAGGATTCCTTAATGCACACCCTCCCGATTACAGTATGAGAATGGGGGCTCACCACAGCCCGCTCTGCATGGGGGAGGGGTGAAGTGGCACGTGTAATGCCGCCGAACAGGCAATGAGCGGCGGTCCACACAAGCGCACAGAGACAGCAAGACAACACCTCAATCCTGGAGGAGGGGAATAGGAAGGTCCCGCACCCCCCTACACACTGCCGAAATGCAGATGTCAGGCCCAGAGCAGAGTGACCCAAGAAAGCAACCCCTACCCCCAGCAACGCCACCCAACTGACCCTTCTTACCTGGACCCCACTCACGATAGAAGATATCCTCAAGACCATAAAGAGCGCCCACTCCAAGACACCTTCTGAGCCCTGCCCGCCGCACATCTTCCACAGGGCCGCCACAGCCACCGCACCGAGCTACGTCAAACCATCAACTGCTCCCTCACGACCACCACATTCCCTGACAACTGGAAGTGTCCCAATGTCAACCCTCTCCTAAAGAAACACTCCACAGACCCGACGGACCTCAAGAACTTCGGGCCAATCTCAATGTTCCCTTTCGCAACCAAAATCATCAATAAAGGCTGTCAACACCCAGCTAGCACACTTCACAGAAACCAACATACTAGACACTTCTCAATAGAGATTATGCAGCAACCACAGCATCGAGACCGCCCTCCTCGCCGCCACAGACGACATCCTTGCCCTCCTTGACAAAGGCCAAATGGCAGCACTCAACCTCCTGGACCAATCGGCAGTCTTCGACACCGTCTCCCACCACATACTAGCTACCAGACTCTACAACGCCAGCATCCAAGGAACGGCCCTAGACTGGTTACGATCATTCCTCACACGCAGAACACAGAGAATAAGACTACCGCCCTTCCTCTCAGAACAGACAGAGATCAGATGCAGAGTACCCCAAGGATCCTCCCTCAGCCCCACCATCTTCACCGTATACATAGCCCCCCTCACAACCATCATCAGAAACCATGAGCTCAACATCATCTCCTACGTTGATGACACCCATCTCATCCTTTCCCTCACCAAGGAACCCGACATCACCAGGCACAACTTCCAATAAGGGATGAAAGCTGTGGCTACCTGGATGAGGAACAGCTGCCTGAAACTCAACTCAAAGAAAAGAGAAGTCCTCATCCTCACCTCCACCCTCTCCGCATGGGATGACAACTTGTGACCCCCCGCCATCGGAAAACCACTCACCCTGACGGACCATGCACGTAACCTCGGCATCAAACTAGACTCATCACTCCCCATGAATCGCCAGATCAACGCCGTCTCCTCTGCATGCTTCAACACCCTCCGCATACTACGCAAGACATTCCAGTGGATCCCCCCCACCGCCCCTACCCCGACTCCCGGAAAACGTTCACTCACACACACATCACCAGCAGACTTGACTACGGCAATGCCCTCTATGCCGGAATCAACAAAAAACTCCTCCACAAACTCCAGACCGTTGCAGCCAGACTAATGTTCGATATCCCACAGCACAACCACATCACCTGACACTTCCGCCATCCCCACTGGCTCCCCGTCAAAAGAAAAATAACTTTCAAGCTGCTCACACCCGCCTACAGGTCCCTCCACAACACCGGACCGCAATACCTCCTTCCATGCCTCTAAGAGAACCCTCCACTCAGCCAACCTCTCCCTAGCCACCATCCCACGCTTCTACAGGACCAGAGCAGGTGGAAGGTCCTTCTCCTACCTCGCAGCCAAAACCTGCAACGATCTCCCACTTCACCTCCGGTGAAGCCCAACACTGCACCAATTCAAGAAGGACCTCAAGACCTGGCTCTTTGAATGACCTCAACTGAGATGCTCACACCCACAACTCAGCGCCTTGAGACCCTACAGAGTGAGTAGTGCGCTCTACAAAACTTTGATTGATTGATTGAGGGTGCCCCTGCTTGAGCAAGACACACCTACAAACCCCGGAGCTGTCTCTCCAGGCTTTGTAAATGCTGTCAACCATTTAAAGACATATCCTGATCTCCTTTAAAGCTACCAACACAGAATCCTTCAATGGACTCCTAGTATATAGACCACCGGGCCCTCGAAATAAGTTTATTGAGACCATTTCAACCATAATGGAATCCTGCATGGCAAACACAAATTTCACCGTGTTAGGGGATTTTAACTTCTATCTCGAGGATGCTGAGAATAGGGATACTAAATAGTTGATAGATCTATTTCTAAGTTTAGATCTAACACAAATAGTAACAGAACCCACACATATTGGCAAGCGTACTTGGATGGTATTTTTACAAATCATTTACAACTACATTTTACTAGGACACTATCCTTACCTTGGACTGACCATAGGGTGATCTTTTTCAAGATCCATACAATTGGCCCATTAAATAGAAGCTTCAATACCAACACTTCGAAGACTCAACGCTCGTGGTCTCAAATAAATTCTTCCGATCTCCAGAGTATGCTGCAATCGCACTCTGTTATTCTGGATACTGATCCAGATCAAGCTGCGATGAGTCTCAACTACTGGGCGGAACAAGCAGCTGCAAGCCTAGCTCCGGAAATCAGTATAGGAACCAGAAATAAAAATAAATTATCCTCAGCCCCTTGGTATAATACTGAGTTAAAAGTTCTAAAAAAAATCTGTAGAACCAAAGAAAGGCTTTGGGGAAAGGAATACTCTGGAAAGGGTAAAAAGCTCTATGGTATAGCACTAGCCAACTATAAGGAAGCCCTAAACGAGGCAAAAACAAATTATTTTACGGATAAAATTATGGCTTCCAAAAACACCTCCAGAGAACTTTTTAAGACTGTTCTTAAGCTTTCTGAGCTTGCCAACACTAAACACTTTAAATCTACTAATCAGTTCTGTGTTAAGCTTGCTAATTTCTTTCAGGAGAAAGTTGCAAAGGTATACAATGAGTTCTCCACCGATGCCAATGAGCCCAGACCAGCTGAGTGTAAGTTGGATGTCTCAAACACTCAAATGTCACTGGAAAAATTCAGTCACCTTACTCAGGAGAAAGTGGAGAATCTCATCCGGACAAACCATTCATGTTCTCCTTTGGATCCCTGCCCAGCCTCAGTTTTTCATATGGCACCAGAAGTCATTGCTAATGTCCTGACACCTCTGCTAAATAATATTTTAGTACAAGGACATTTTCCGACGCAATGGAAAAATTCAATTATAAAACCTATCTTGAAGAAGCCGACTTTGGATCCCACAGAAGTGGCTAATTATCGGCCTATTACCTGCAGACACCATTAAAACATATTTAGCAGATAGACAACAAACAGTGATATTAGATGAACATAAATCTCATTCTTTCCTTATACCATGTGGGGTACCTCAGGGCTCGGCACTCTCGCCCTCCCTGTTCAATATATATGTAGCCCCACTGGCAAAGCTTATTCGTTCTTTTGGCTTTACAGCAATTTGTTATGCTGACGACACACAAATTGTCGTCTCCCTTGTAGATCCATTGGAGAACATGGCAGCATGTTTTAATGCATGCATGAGCCATATCATTAAGTGGATGCAAAGCAATTGCTTGAAGCTTAATACTGGGAAGACGGAGGTAGTAACCTTTGGCGGGGACTCCTCTATTTGGAATACCGCCTGGTGGCCCGATACCGCAGGTTTGTGCCCTTATCCAGCAAAAAAGGTAAAAAACCTTGGGATGATAGTGGATGATCAGCTCTCCCTATCTGACCAGGTAAATAGCATTCCCTCCTCCTGTTTTTATACGATTAAAATCCTTAGGAAAATCCTCTGCTTTATTCCGATGTCTCTCAGGAAAAGGGTGGTTGCAGCACTGATTTTGTCTAAAATCAATTATTGTAATTCTTTATATCTCGGAGCCAAAAAAAGTGTGATACACAAATTGCAGATTCTACAGAACGCAGCTGCACGACTACTATTGAATTTACCTAAATTTAGTTCCATCAGCTTGGCGATTCGAGAACAACTTCACTGGCTCCCGATTACTGATAGGATTAAATTCAAATCCCTGTGTATCCTACATAAGACTCTATATGAAAATGGACCGGGACAGATCGGACAATATGTTGAGCGATATGCTCCACCACGAAACCTCCGTTCTGCCTCGGCATCCTTGCTAAGAGTCCCTTATGTAAGGACATTGAAATGGGGAGGTAGAAGTTTCCGATACCTTGCCCCAAAGTTGTGGAATTCTATGCCTTTGTATCTCAGAACCCAAAACAACCTACTCCAATTCAGTCGAGATCTTAAAACCTGGCCGTTTTAACACATAGCTGTACTAATCCGTTCACTCCCTCTATTCTGTATTCTGATAGTTCAGCGCTAAGACACCACGGCATACACGCGCTTTATAAAAACCCTTATTTCATTTTCATTTCATATAGTGGACATCAGTCATTACAAGAATTCTAACTATATAATGGGTGTGCCGAACCTGGTCATGTTTGATATCAAACATATTGGAATCATACCCCAACACTGATACTGGTGTTGGTGGTATGATTCCATGTACCAGGAGGGCCTTAGGGGAGCCCCCTGTTTCAAGGTCTGCCAGCCAGCTAGTGCTGCTGCCGACCACAGACATTGTTCTGCCCTCCTGCTGCTGAGCTGAGCTCGAGCAGAAGGTAGAACCATAGGTTTCCTGTTACAGGGAGTTGTGACCACCTCCCAGAGAGGAATTTGTGTATTGGGCTGGGCTGGGGGAGCTTTCCAGCACCAACAGACTGCATTGAAGAGCACATTCGATGCACTCCTTGCGTACTCCGGTTTGAGTCAGTTCAGGCACCCTTGGTTTCCACTCTGGCTTGAAACTTTGACATGGACAGGAGAGTATCCTCCTCTCTGTCCAGATCCTCCTCTGGGAGGGATTCCCGTGCCGTTCCATCCCTTTCTTTAGGGTATTTAAGGGCTCTCCATGGGTGGGCCCTCAGATTCGCCGTGTAACAAGACTCACCTCGGAAATCAAGACAATTGTTGACCGTCTGGACAGTTCGACTTCGTTGGACTTCGACTGGAACCGAGACTGCATCAAGGAAGACTCCTGCTGCTCCTGTTTTCGCAGTTCAAGTCTTCTGCCTCGTCTGTGTCTGTGTTTCGCTCAGGTTCTCCAGAAGACCTGGGGGCATGAAGGACATTTGAAGAAATCTCCCTTGGAGTGAAGGAGTCACTTAAAGGCATCTGCAAGCACCGCAACGAAGCTGACCAGTCTGCTGCTCCTGTCGTCGCATGGACTTCCGGAGGCCCAGAAAAACATGTGGTGATTCTCTGACTCTGACCTGCCTTCCCTGCAATTTGGAGGATAGTATCCCTCGTCGGAGCCGCCGGAACCAAGCCCCTGTGCACCATATCGACTTGCAATTGCCAAGACTTGTTGGCTCAGCACTCCAGATATATTCATGCTACAAGAAGCCCCAGCCTCCAGCACCTCATCCCTGGAAGAGCAGCCTCCTCACTGCATCCCTTGCACTGTGGACCTCCATCTTGGTTGAGCTGCCTGAGGTCCTCTTGCGACTCCTGTGCCTTCAGCCTGTGGGTCCTTTCGAGGGTCGTACTCTGGTTTGGTGGGCTCCTCTGCTTGCCTGAGGCTTGCTCTGACTCTCCTACACTTGGTGAGTCCCTTAGACCTTGCTGGTCCCAACTATTGCATCTTGTCGTCTCCCACACCATTTGCAGCTACCAAGGCTTGTTGGTGCTCCCTCCGGACACCGACCACCTAGAGACCAACATCGGATGTGGGACAGCTTGTGCGTGGCTCCTGGTCTTCCTCAGCGTCATCTGGTTACCACAGCTGCAGTGACAAGATCATCAACTCTACTGAGCTCCCTGCCAAGGGTGGGCATTGTGCTTCCGTGCCTCCTAGTAACCTCCGAGTGGAATAGATACTGGCCCCTCTGCTTACAGGTTCTCCACTTCAAGAATCCATCCTTGAATTCCACCGGACATCTTCGGAGACTTCTCCAGAGGTCTTTTCTCCAAAGTCTTCCATTGTCATCTACAGCAGGTTCCGAAGTCACTTCATTCCTATGCATCCCGATTCCCTTGTGCAGGTAACCTGGTTCCGGGGGCATCCACAGGTGGAGTGGCTCTCTGACTTTCGGTCCTCCAGAGGGTTTCTTCGGGGTCCTCTGGGAGGGGTCCTTTTTCTTTAAATCTGCAACTGCGACTTCCCCATAGAATTTAATTGAACGCACTGCTGTATTTCCACTCTGCGCTCAGCCTCTGTGGGGTTCCTGCGTACTTTTCTTGGTTGGTTCCTTGTTCTCCCAGCTTCTCTGAGTCTTCTGATCCAAGACCCATTCCTCCTTGCAGGTGGCATTCCACTTCATTAGTATATGGTTGTGTCTCCCCCTGGAGACCAGTGCATATTTGTGCTACTTTCCTGATTTCTATTGAGTATTTTTATGTTTATTGTTGATACCTCCGGGTAGGAGATACACCAATGTGTTAGTGAATTTGTTGTGTAAGAGACTATTTTTATATATATACTGTGTAGTTCTCTTTTATCTAATCTACACTGTCGATTAAATGTGGTAAAACGAGCTGCTTTACACTCTTTCACGATAAGCCCCATAGCTGCCCTTAAGAGATACCACTTTGAGAGCTTTCAAAGGTTATCAAAGACCACTAAAATCATTGTAAAGGTTGTCTGGATTAGTGAAAGGTGCATCACTTAAATAAGGGTGCACCATATACTAAGCCAGCCTCCTCCATCCTAGATACATTGTTATGGTTTGTTTATAAAATCGAACAAACGTTCTGATCAATAGACTGACTACCTTTGCTTACTATGCCTCTTTACCAATATTTCCATTCCATTTCTACCTGCAACCCTTAGTCAGTCTACCCTCCCTCTGTGCCACAGTGTCCCATTTGTCTTTGTATCACTGCCTTTCAGCCTTTGCAATCTCATTCTAAGTGCACCTGTGTGCCATTTTAGCCTCCGTGCACCCCCGTAGCTCCTTGCACTTTTTGGGCATTCTGTCAGCTACCACAGCACAGACCACCTCAGTGATTCCATAACACAGCTTCCCTCTTCTCCCTTCATTCCTTTACCACAAGCCAATACCTTTCACTGCAGTCTAAATAAGTTGATAATGAACACAGAAAGTATCACAGCATTGTAAGAGGGAACTGTAACCTTACTTTTCCAATGAAACTCTACACTTAGCAAAGGGGGAAAAAAGATGCAGTTGTGCAATACTTTCCACTCTCTAAGCTTACTTAGGGTGGAAGGGAAGGAACAGCAGGGGCAAGCTGAAAGAAGTTAAAGAAATAGAGATGTTGTTTGTTGTACATAGAGGGCGACTGTGCATCACCCATGAAGTTACAATGTGGTGCTCTTGTGAGAAAGCTCAACCTTGCTGTGCACAGCCCAAGTACTAAGGCTGTGTGGAAGCCCTACATACCGGGAACATAAGCATGGAGGTATACAATAAATTGATGAAAGAAGCAAATCACAGCTATATAAAAAGGTAGGCCTTTGTAAAATAAGCCTGAACTTCAAATGTGTCACTCTTTCAGTAACATTCATTGCAACGGACACTAGAGGGAGGACCCCACAAGAGACACTATATCCTTCAGGGAGGAACAGATGGTCTGGGGAGATACAAAACCTTGCAATCGCCCACTAATGGCCAGCTTCAACGGCTCACATTTAAATACTCTAGAAATTCAAATTGGATAAGTGTTGGGGGAAAATAAAAAAAGGACACAAAATTAAAAAATGACTAACATTTTCAAATAAAATAATTAACGTACCTCTAATTCTGCTGTGTCCAAGCATGCTTTTTTTGAATACTTAAGGAAGTCCTGGAACAAAACAAAGTTTGTTTTTAAAAAGAATTTCCTTCCCAGTTTAGGAACAGTCTAACTCAATTTCAAGAAGCACAAAAGTTGAGAAAAACTATGTAGAATGGCACTAATAAGACGGGGATCGTGACACTTTACTGTGGAAATAATCAGTTATTCACCATCACTCAAGTTTCAGTTTGTGCTTTTTCTTAACCTCGTGTAACATTTACTTTTCGTTCATTTATTTATAAGCATTTATACATTACACTTTGGGCGACAATGCATTTTTTATTTCAAAGTATACCAAAATACAGAAACTTGATGAAAAAAGGGCGCCAATTTTTCAGTACCAACTTAAAACAAGCATTTGCAATGCAATAGGTCTCGCATTAGGAAAGTTTGAGCTATTGGTATTGTAAATGACAATTTTTTTATTTATGTGCTGGTTTTGAAAATAGAAAAATTAATAGCTTTGTCATTTACAATGCCAATAGTTTTAACTTTCGCAAATGTGACACCTATACCTTTTGTAACACAATATGTGTTGTATTTACATGACTTAGATTTATTGATATTACAAATAAAAATGGCTTGTAATTTTTTTAATAATTACTACTTAAAAAAAGTTACTGTAATTTATTATAATGGCAATAGCTTAAACTTTTGTAAATAACTTTTGTGAATATTATGTTCATTGTATTTTATTATGACGAAAATCCAAGAACAGAAGTGAAATAATAATATCTTTTTGTGACATTGGTAATAAAGCTTGAACCACCAAATTCATATCCTACTTACTGTTGTAAAAACGTGCTTTCTACTAGTTGTGCAGTTTCAAAGCGCTGTGAGTGCTTCTAAGTATTATTTATAGCCATGTTTATGTAGGGAATCCTGGCTCCGCTGCTTTCCACCTCACTCTGTCCACTCCACTCCAAACAAAAATACATTAATGCATTTTCATTTACTATGCCAATAGCTCTAACTCTCGCAAATGCAAGACCTATTGCATTGCAAATGCTTGTTTTGCATATGTGGTCATTGGTAGAGACTATGAGAGATGAAAAAGAACATTGCTTCCACTTGCAAACAAGGTTATTACAACCCTGATAAGAAAGTGTTTGTTCATTCTCCATTTACAAAGTTGACTGGACATGCTGATTTAAAAAATGATTAATGAGAAAGATTATGATAGACAGCCCTTTAAACGGGAACCCATACAACTTACGTACTTAAGGATTGTATATATAAGAGATGCACAGCTATTAGTCAAGCTTATTCTTAAATTATGTGAGAAGAACTACCTCTTTAGATGTAGGTATCTAGCAAAAAAGAACCTAAGTATAAGGGCTAAACTCATTGCAGATTAACATATCACAAGAATCCTTTATGTTTTTCAGAATACCTGTGCAGCAAGGGACAATACAATTTACAGATCTCTAGGAAATGTGCCAAGAACTTTATTTGGCCATCTAAGTACAAATTCTTATTCTTTTTTTAAAAAAAACTTTACATTCCATGTACAAAAGGTGGCCTTGTTCTCCCCAAACTAAGAGTATTCATTATCTATTATTCCTCTTTCACCAGAAAAAGACGCTGGGTCATTCATTCCTCTTTATATGGAAAAACCGTAACGGGCAGAAACGGAAAAGATTGTCATTAAAATTAAACTCTTTTCACTCCTTCTGCTCACAAATCTACGGAATTCTTTCTTTAAAAAATAAAAATTGTGAAATTCTCATTAAATAATGTTGTGGAAAAGTCAAAGCTAACTCCTCTTTCTGATTTCTGAAGTACAAATCTGGAGCAACAACAACATCACGTTAGAAAAGAAAGTTCTTTGCTAGGAAGTTGTAAGTGGTCCTAATATAATATCCATTCATTAAGTGATAGTGAATCGTGCAGACATATTAATCGAAGCATTTGCAAGAAATATGGAAACCTGGTTATACACAGGATTGTGAATCCATCCAGTTGACCATGAAAGCAACTGGATTATACTTTCGACACATATCTCTGATTACCCATCCTCCAGTGACTATAATAAATATCTTATTATTCACAATATTCATCTTCTAGCCTAGACTTGGAATTTAATCTTAACTGCAACATTGAAAATAAAGATCAGTTACCTTATCTTAATCAGTTACATAGCCTCAGTGTACTACTACTACTACTAATACACGGTAGGGCATTTTGGACGGACCCTGCTGCAAATGTACAAACAGGGCATAAAAGAAAATTATGAGTTTTGGAGATTGCAAAACTCTCATGATGTATCAAAGCAAACGTACATTGCCCACCCTCCTACTAGATTGCTGGAAAGAAGTAGCAGAGAAACTGATCATCATCACGTGAACAGATGTACAATCATAATCTCAACATCAGGTGTAAACAGATGAATGTCTACCTCTCATAGGAGCAGCAAAATCCTTTACAGCTAAAGAAAATGACAGCAATTGCTTATTTTGTGCATTAATGTACAAAGCTGATGAGCTCAATTAATTGTGAGCAGTATGGAAACACTATTGAGTCAGGTGAATTTGAGTGGTTCCTGGGGTTCAGTGAGCAAACTTCTTGTTTAAAGTTAAAAAGAAATTATGGGGATTAACAAAAACTGATTATATTATTTGGGCAACGTGCGCATAAATGCCCTTTTATGATATCTAAAATAGGAATAAAAACAAAAGCACTTACTGAGCCTCAAAAATTCAACATTTAGACACACAGTTCATTTAGATACCAGCCGCAATCCCTTTAACATGGGCTCCTGGTGAAACAGGAGGGTTAGGGTTTCTGAAGCTACCCTGATCCTTTCTTCCAGTCGGATTTCAGTAAGTTGCCGATAGCTTTGCTATTGATCGAAAGAGCTGCACAGACCTTGCATATTTATGGGTGGATACATGGTCCTCCGAATTTACTGTATCATCTCATCGAACTAAATATGGTATCCCCCGTACCCCTGCCTAACCTGCTAACTGGTGCAGCACGGATCTCTCTACGTGTGATAGATCATGTCAATTGCACTGGACACCACCTTTCTAAAATTGCCAACAAACCAGTTAAAATTAATATATTTTCTTAAATTGCCGATACAATGGTGTGAATGGCTTCCGCATAGGGGGGATAGAGCTACAATGAACACACTAGCTAAGCTGCGTATTAACCAAATGGGTGATTTATTCCATGATGGGACTGTTCTTAAATTGCCGATACAATGGTGTGAATGGCTTCCGCATAGGGGGGATAGAGCTACAATGAACACACTAGCTAAGCTGCGTATTAACCAAATGGGTGATTTATTCCATGATGGGACTGTTAAAACATGGAAACAGGCATCACTGCATACATATGGGGTTACAGCACTGGATACATTTCAGTATCATAGATTTCGTAGTGCCCTGAGTGTACTGTTGTGTTCTGATATGGGTGAACCGATAGAGATGTCGTCACCGACGTACCTTCTCCAGGCACAGTCTCCACAACGTTGTGTATCCATGCTTTACTCTTCATTTAAAGTTCCCTGTGAGCAGAACAAACAATAATTTCAACTAGACTGGGAGGAGGAGCTTGGTATGGTTATCTCAGAGGCACAATGGTCTTGGTGTTTTACTACCATTAAGTCAATTTCCTTGAATGGCAGGCATCGTCTGTTACATTTTAAGTATATTCATAGAACATATTACACACCAGCACGTCTACATAGATATGGATAGAGGGAGGATGATAAATGTCAGAGATGTTCTGCGACCAATGCCCACTTTACGCATTTAGCTTGGGAATGTCCAGGCATACGTAGTATTTGGAGCAAGGGATTTAAGGTCCTTTCCAAAATGCTAGATTCTGAGTTGACGGAGACTCCATTAGTGGCTCTACCGGAGTATGACAAACAGATTCCAAAGGGAGTTTGCAAGTTGGCAGCACTAGGACTACTTCTGGCCAAGTGGAGGGTGGCCATGCGGTGGTTGAGAGGCCCCTTGCCTACTGTTGAGGGGTGGAAGAAAGAATTGGCATACTGCTCCACCCAATCTAAAAATTATAATGCTTTGATGCCAGTGCGATGGCACCCAAAGATATATGGGGTCCGTACCCCCAGTATTTGTTGGGTGTTAATGATACTGATGATTCTCAGGATGAGTTAGACCGTACAGGTGTGGGTTGAGCAACATATTATTGCAGGGTTATGCGTATTTCCTAGTTGCTTTAGAAATGTGACATTCTTTCACCACTATGATCCTGTGTGACGCATTGGGTAGGATCTTATTGCTACATTGCATGCTCTTATTGAATCATAACCGTACCACTCATTGCTTATATGATCTCAACCTTGTGGAATGTACTCTGCACTACTGGCTGAAATGTATGTTTGATCAATTTTTGTTTATACATTGTGAAAATGAAAATAAAGTTTTAAAAAAAACCTTTGCTATTGATGCTTGACTTCACCAGTAACTAATGGAGCACATTCAGAGCCGGCTTCATTGAATGATGATGACTTACTCCAGTAGAGTGATTCTGTACAGCTGTAGGCGTTTTCTCGTACACTCACTTGTCTGTGGTGCTTTAACCAGCTGTGTAACTACTCCTTTTGATATTTCAATTGTGTTTCCGTATATTCCATCATTACTAAACAGTAGCAACTGCTGCACAAAAAAGCTTCTTTACAGACCTCATTTGAAAGGAAACTGTTGTGGTAGAGCATGCTGCATGAACTGGCACAAAGCGTCTTAAGGCTGACGTAAGTGTCTACGCTACACTGTCCAAACTCCTTAAGTGACAACGCCGACACGCGTCAGTAGTTGCAAACACACTTTCACAAGATTGATGGGAATTTCTGCCTCATTACCCGCTCTACGCATGCCAGGAGATGTCCAACAAGCTGGAATTAACACATTCAGTTATAAAACGAAGTCCAAATGAGTGACTAACAGTGGGAATTCAAACAAGCTTCACACAGGAACACTGCAAACACAAATATTATGTATCAAGAAAAATCTAGACAGTGCGGGGCAAGCAGGCCAGCAGTCCAAATATAGTGTTGGTTGTCTTTTCTTGAAGGCGAGAGTCGAAAACATTGGACTTTCCGCTACTACGGCAGGCAGCATGGCAGACAAGCGGCTTTTCAGACCAACCCAGCGAGGAAGAGATGAATGCATAAACGTCAAGGGCCGATGTGGGGGAAGCACACAGGTTGTTACGGAAGTAAAAATGATACAGACCTGTTCGAATTTAAGTGAGCCCGCCTTAGGGAAATCTACCCGCCAGCAGCTATCCAGTTCACATGGGGCACCAGGATCTTCCGGCTACTGACATCAACGAAGCCTCTCGATGGCCTCATAGCCAATAAAAAAAAAACGGAAGTCAGGCTCTTTTGCCTGAGACGGGGGCGGGGCCTGCAATCCGGCAGGAAGTCCCGCCCACCGCCGCCGCCGCCGAGGAAGAAGTGGAGCCGGCCGACTGATGGCCTCTCCGCAGCCCGGGGCTCCCAGGTGCTGGAGGGAGCCCCGGAAGTGAAGTCCTGCCCCCTGGTACCAGCGCTGCCGTAGATTAGACACTGAACACGCCGAAAGAGCCCGGTAAGTGGTGGGGGTGGGGGTCGCGCGTGTGTGTCTGTGTGTGTTCGTATGTGTCTGTGCGTGTTCGAATGTGTCTGTGCGTGTGTCTGTGTGTGTGCGTGTGTCTGTGTGTGTGTGTCTGTGTGTGTGCGCGTGGGCTTGCGTGTGTGTATGCAGTGTGTGTGTGCCTGTGTATGCCTGTATGCGTGAGTGTAGAGTGTTTGCGCAAGGGAATGAGGCAGGAGAGGGGCACGGCGCCGTGCGCGCTCACGAGGTCAAAACTGAGCACATCTGCGCTCGTGCACCCTCTCCTGTCCACATTCCCAAAAACGGGTAGCAATAGTTGTCGAAGCACACTGCAGTCAATGCTTACGCATTGAATGCAGGTCGTGCTTCGACCTAAAAAGGTGGTGTAAAGAGTATGGGGTGACAGTGTCTGCCCTTCGCTCGGGTGAAGAGAAGTCATAACTGCAATGCGGAACACAATTTTTAGCATCAAAACTTTTAAAGAAGCAACTGTGCATAGGCTCGAAGGGAGTGCACATCAAAAAAAGTCAAGACCACCTTGAGGTCCCACTGAGGCCTCATGAATGGCTTGGGGAGCAAAGTGTGTCAAACCTTTTGTAAAAAGCATCACAAACAGTGATTAGAACAAAGACAGATGGTCTGGAAAACTCAGAAAAGCTGAGAAGTACATTTTCACCATCACAACTGAAAGCATGTGCTGGGACAACAAACTGCAAACAAAAAGATTTCAGCTAATTTATCCTGCAAGGAATCAGAAGTCAGTAAGGGAGCAGGTGTTGCCTCTAGGGGGCACCAGGGCATTGGCCCACTGCCTCCCTCTGCAACTACTGCTTGGCATATTACAGATGTTATATTTTATTTTTTTTGAAAGTTTTATAGAGCGCGAACAAGATCCTTACGGATATCAGAGCGCTTTACACACAGAATGGGATACAAAGGTAAAGGAGTAATAATTAAACCAGTCATTTTGTGCAAAGATGAGCAAATGGTTACACAATAGAAACAAGGTAAGGTAGCAACGGTGCATAGGTGGTCAATATAAATAGTCATTGGAGGAAGAATACTGAGTTATGAGATTACTTTAGTCTGAATTCAGGTGAATTTAGCTATGAGGAGAGATTTTACTTTTTTTTTGAAGGATGCCGTGGATGAGATAAGTCCGATTTCTTGAGGGAGGGCATTCCAGATCCTGGGCGCCATCCCTGAGAAGGAGCGTATATATGTTTTTTTCTTGTGGAATCTCTGAGGTTTCAAAAGAAGATTGTCTGCGCTTCTTGTTGCTCTTGAGCCACCCGAGATTGTCAGTTTCTGAGAGAGGTAGCTGGGGGAGTTGTGGTGTATAGCCTTGTGGGTAATGCAAGCAATTTTCAGGTGTATTCTAGCTTCGTAAGGAAGCCAGTTCAAGGCTTTTAGATCGGGAGAGATGTGTGAGCGTTTTTTGGAGCCCGTGATTAGTCTGACTGTAGCATTAATAGAGGCTTTTAATGGTGTGGTTGTCGATAAGGGGAGGCCACAGAGGACAACACTTCCATAATCCACTCGAGGGATAACTAGGGCTTGGACTGCAGTTCTGAAGTCATTGGGAGGAAGGAAAGGTTTCAACTCCTGCAATGTGTTGATTTGGAAATTAGCTCCCTTCGTTGCATTGCTGATGTGATGATGCATATTGAGATTGCAATCGAGGGTTATGCCTAAAGATTTCGCTGAATCCACAATAGTAGGTTGAATGTTGAGTGCAGTGAGATGATTAAGCCAGGCCTGAGTGATGGGGACTTTGGTGGGAGGCGCTATTAGGAGGAATTCCGTTTTTAGAGCGTTACGTTTGAGGTGATTCTCTGCCAGCCAAGTCTGTGTGTTCCTAAGCGTTGAGTTGAGTAGTTTGATGTCATCAAGGGTGTGTACTTTAAGGTAGATCTGCGTACATGTGAAACTGAACATTAGATGCTTGAAGTAGTGCGGTAAGTGGTTCCATGACTAGATTGAACAGAGTTGGGGATAGGGAGGATCCTTGAGGGACACCTAGTGTTACAGGACCTGGTGTGGACATAGTATTGTTAATCTTTAATTTCTGAGTCCGGTTATGCAGAAAGGAGGTGCACCACTTGAGTACTGTCCCAGAAATACCCATTCTGAGATTCAGCAAATCGCGTAAGTTCTCGTGTTTGACCGTATCAAAGGCTGATGAGAGGTTGAGTAGTATGAGGAGGCAAGAACCATTCTGATCAAGAATTTGAAGCGCGTCATCAATTATGTGTGTCATGGCTGATTCCGTACTGTGGCCTGCTCGGAAGCCTGATTGGTGTGAGTTGAGGAGGTTAAAGTGTTCGATGTGTTTTGTCAGTTGGAGGTGTACACATTTTTCTTGGAGTTTGGCCAAGGTAGGGATATTGGTGATAGGGCGATAGTTGTTCAGCTTGGAGGGGTCCACTGTGGGTTTATTTATTATGGGCGATACCTGTCCCACTTTGAGGGAATCCGGGATGCATCCTTGTTGAAGTGAGCTATTAATGATTTTGGTCCAGAGCGGGAGAAGCAATTGGATAAAGTCCTTTACGGCGTTTGCGGGTAGAGGATCAGTGAGGTGATTGGAAGGCTTCAGTGTACTTAGAATCTTTCCAATAGTTTCTTCCGAGTACGTTTAGAAGGATGACCACGAAGCATTGTTTATTAAGTCAATGGGCGTTTTGTTGTGGGGGTTAGAGTAAAGACTTAGATCAGTGAGGAGATCTTTCCTGATGTTGTCAGTCTTCAAATTAAAGAAAGTAGAGAATTCTTCACAGGTCGGTAGTGCACTAGAAGTGTTTAAAAGTCTTTGAGGTCCATCCCTGGATTGAGTTTTGATTAACTCGAACATTTTCTTTGGTCGGTTTCTTTCTTGGTCAAGCGGGTGGCTCAAGAAAGCTGCTTCCGAACGTTTGATTTTTCTAAAGTATGCGTTTCTTTTTTTCTTTAGTGTTTCGAGGTGCATAGCTGACGGGACAGATCTCCAATTGCGTTCCGCCAGTCTCATCGCTCGTGTATCTTCATTAAGAAGCCCGTCAAAACATGGATTAGAGATTTTAGAGGAAACTTTCTTTAACTGAAGAGGGGCAGCTTCGTTGATAATTGAGGTCATCGAATTGAGGTAGTGGACGGTAAGAACCTGTATGTCAGCAGCGCCAGTAGGGGGTAGGAGAAGATTGTAGCTGGGGGAGGGTAGTGAGTTGGGATTGAGTTTCTTCAAGTCTCTCTTCCAGACCTTTGATCTGGTGGATTGAACCAGGTTAGATTTCACTTTTTCAACGATGAAGAATGTGATAATGTAGTGGTCAGACCAGTCACAGGGTTGGATTGACTCGAGTTGGATGGAGACGGCTTTGGAAATGAATAGATCCAGGATAGAGCCTTTATCGTGGGTGGGGCTGTTGCAAATTTGGGTGAGGTCTAGGGCGCTGAAGAAGTTTTTGAGACTACTGACCACAGAGTCGTTATGATTGTTCCAATGGAGGTTGAAATCACCAAGGAATATTTGTGTGTGTTGTCGTCCAGAGTTCATTGTGACCAGGTCCATGAGGTGTTCAGTAAAGGTGAGGTTGTCTCCTGGTGGGTGGTAGATAATATGTAGGGAGCATACAGGATTGCCTTCGCTGTTGATGTCAAGGCAGAGGTGTTCACAGGAGGAGAATATAGGGGAAATGGCTCTAATTACTGAGAGGTTGCTCCGGTGAATACATGCGATTCCACCCCCTATTTTGCCAACCCTATCCAATCTGATGATGTGGTAATTAGGGGGAACTAGAATGTCAATAAGTGGTGAGGAAGAGTCTGCTAACCAGGTTTCGGTGAGTATGGTAAGGTCTAGGTCATGTGCGATAATGAGGTCTGCAATGTCTGATGCATGTCTAGGGGCTGATCTACAGTTCAGAAGTGTGCATTTAAGCCGAGGAGGGATAAGGGAGGAAGAGGGGTCAGGAGTGAGTGTGACTTTTTAAAGATTATTGGCAACTATACCTCTATCATTCTGTTTGGAGGACCTGTGAGGGTTGGGAGGGATAGTAGGGATGGGAAGGTGTGTGGGGGCTATGTGGGTCGAGGGTGCGAGATCATATGAGTGCAGGAGGGAGCGTATGTCGTACGCCGAAAGTGCGTTGAAGCTTCTTAGAGGACGGGTGGCAGAATTACGGGAGGGAATGGAGGTCCAGGAGTATTCTGTGTGTATGAAAGTGGAGGGTGGGTGGTGGGCTTGTTGGGTGAAAGGGTTCTGGGGAGTGGGGGGTGCCTGGGTTGTTTCGAGAGCAACTCTTTGAAAGAAGGAAGTTTGTCTTTAATTTGAAGAAGAGTTGACATAGTCTTGTCCAAAGTCTTGTTTGGAACGGTAGTGGTGTTAGAGCGAGGTATGAGTTGGGGAGGCTTGGCTCGGTTAGGTGTGAATATCGGGTGGAAGCAAGGGAGGGGAAGGGGGGGTGATGAGTAGAGTGTTGGGTACATCGTTGGCATGGATGTAAGGGAAGTAGGTGCACTGCGCCACACCCACATCGCTGCTCCTGTTCCGACTAGCTCCCGCTCCACGACCTGCCGCTGATGACACACTGACCGCTCCTCCACACTGGGCGACGATTCCTTCACGGCGGTTCCTAGCCATGTCCTTTGGAGAACGGCCCCTGTCATAGTTGTGTCCTGGAGTCATCTCCCGTGGGCCTCCACCCTGACCCCCCGCTTCCCGGCGATTGCCCCGCCGCACCCGATCCCCGGACTGTTAACCCACCGCTGCACCTGCGAACATCCTCCCCCCCTTGCGCGCTGCCAGATGCTATTGTTTACCCCCATAGTTTTACAAGTTTCGGGACTAGTTCCCACACTGGCCATGTTCCCCGACCAGGCCCTTTCTTGTTTCTATCGATACTACTCTACACGCCATGGCTATACCACGGGACTGCACGTACCCGCTGACACACCATGCTCCTATTACAACGACGTGGCATGACCCACCGTGCAATTGAGGCTTGGGCCGCGGCCTAAAACAATGCCTTCCACCACCGGACGGTTGACACCAAGCACCGGCAGCTACCTTAGACGTCTGCACACGCGCTGGCGTCACTACAAGGCTTACCAACTGCTAAGCCTGTGGGCAACTACGCCCCAGTTGCACTGGTCGCAACCTGGCGCCATCGACATCACACGCTTATACACACGCCTTAGTGAGCTATACTATTTTACACCGACCCGCAACAGGATGGCATCGTGAACACATAGCCTTTAGTATCCATACTGATAGTCCTCTCCCTGTGGGGATAAATCAAAACTCGAGTGATGCCAACACTGACAAAGCATTGACGTGTCTAATCTAACAACAAAATGACAAAATGCATAGACCTGCCTGTTACTGTGCTGTGTATTTAAATATGTTCACATGACTCTTTTCTTATGCTACGCCGCCGAACCCCAGGGTTGCCGGCTTATTGGCTGTGTTCACTTGCTAATGTTTCCTGCGATCAATATTACCTGCCGTCGGCCCTGTGGGTAGTCGGCCACGTGCCAAATGTAAGAGAGAACTGAACAATAAAGGTCTTTAAAAAAATAAAAATAAAAAAAAATGGATGTAAGGGAAGAGGGAATGGTTAGTGATGGGCGAAGTAGGTGTGTCCAGGAGTGTGGTAAGCTCTGGTGTAGTGGTTGGTGGAAACGTATGAGAGGGTGTAGCGTGTGTGATTAGAGGGGCTCTAGTAGCAGCTAAATGGATAGTGGGTGCATTAGGTAGGAGAAGGCAGGTGGGAGGAGAAATAGGGGGAGTGAAATGTTTTAAAGTGAGTTAGAAGGGGGTGGGACGATCATAGGGTGGACGTGGTGTGGAGACCTTTTATACACCACATGGAGATCGTAGGGGTGTTGAGTGGGATGGAGGGGATCAGAGTTCAAGGTGACCGAGTGGAGTTTGGAAGGAGCAGGCGAAGGTGTAGGAGAAGAGAAAGTTAAGGTGGGAGAGTTGTTAGAAGGGGAGTGGCCTCTGAATGGAACCAGTGGGGGAACAGCTTCTATAAAGGGTGCGTGAGAGGACTCAATACTGGGTTGAGGGAGCAAGAAGGTGTTGTTGTGGGATAGGGGGGAGGTAGGGGGAGGGATGGTGAAGGAGGAGGAGGGACAAGAGGTGGAGGAGGCTATGGGCATAGCGGGGAGCCTAAGAGATTGTGTAAGAGGTGAGTTAGTAGATACAGTTGAGCAAGTTGGAAGTATGTGAGGGTTAGGTGAAGAGAGGAGAAGTGTGTTGGAGGGTAGGATAGAAAGGTTGAGGGAGGAGTAAGGTCCAGAGCTCCTTGATGGCAGGGGGTAGGGGGTGGGAGGGTGGCAAAGGGGGTAGGAGTTGAGGTATTCGGAGTGCTAGGTGTGAGGGTCAGTTGGGTGGAAGTAGGTGGATTAGATACATGCTCTTTAATAATAGGGAAGATGTTATCAAATAGGTTTAGACTGGGATCCGTGGACTGAATGAGAATAGTTCCGTTGTTGTAGATGGTGATGGTGGCTGTGGCTTGGAAGAGTTGTGATGGTGCAGTGTAGATCATAAGACCATGTGCAGTTTTCCTCGTCGAGGAAATCGAGAGTAAGGCTAGGAAGGCTTTCCTCCATTGGGCTTTACGTCTAGTGAAGAAAATGATGTCAGTGGTCGTGATCCCATTATGTAGTGAGAAATATGGGTCAGCAAAGGGCGTTTCTGGGTGAGATTTGAAAAAGTTGTGTTTAAAGCGTTTGGCTGATTTTTTAGTGAGTTTGGAGGGGAAGATGATTTTGTAGGTGTGGGTGCCTGTAGGTCTAATGTTATGAGCTGTGGAGAGGGGGAGGGGAGTGTGTTGTGGTGTAAGTTGTGGTGTAGGCTGATGATTAGGCAAACTATCCCCCGGATCACTCGCTTGCATGTAAAAGTTGTAATACTACCTTGCCAGCAGAAGAGGGCTCCAATAGATGTTTTATGCATGTATCAGGCGGGGACTGTTAGAGCCTGCCCTCATACAAACACAATACATATCTCACATGCTGCACTATATCACACAGTGCAGCATGACAGATAATGGAACCTCAGGGCTTTTCAATCACACACCCTCTTGTTGTACGCCTTCTACTTCTACAGTAGAAAATGTGCAATTGCTGGACAACAAACATTGGGATGGTGCTAGACAGACTGACTCTATGCACCCCTCAGGATATGGCGCCCTATAGTCCTGTTAGCTCACAGTGCCACCATAAGTACTCTTAAACCTGGGAAGGTAACAAATGGATTGAGTAACCACAGAACTTGACAAACTCGACTCCACAAGGAATTGTGGTAACAGATCTAGAGCCTCTTTGCTCAGTCACTCATGCACAACCAGAGAGATACACCAGAAAAACACAAAGAGGCGTTTCTATTTCTATTGAAACATTGTGTAAAATATATGTGCTGCAATGATTAATAGACAGAAGCAGATTAAAGTGATTAGCAATATGAGAACAGTGAAAAGGATGAACAATCCCACCAGTGTGCTTAAGCAGAATATTTATGTTGGTATATATATGCAGTGTATAGTGTACTCCTACAATGCGTTCCCTTTGCTAGTTACAGAGGGCGGGCAATCTGTAAAACTCTCTTTCTGGATGATCTAACTCCCCCATTACCTTTGTGTGAATGTGTTAAGGTCCCCATGTTGGCCACATCCCTGATACTCTGACAAACTGAGACCTCACAGTGACAGCCAAGTGAGTGCTCCTCTGATTTGTACTTAGAAATTCATGTGAATATATAATAACAGCATCAATGCATCCATGCCGAAGCCTCAGCCATGCTTTCATTGTTCATTCTCTTGTGAAAGCTGTGTTGCCTTATAGACGAACAACAAACATCATTTGCACAATGGACGTTTAGGCCACATTCTAAATGTTCAAGGTGTTGTGATAGTGTGCCTAGGAAGTGGAAATGTGGTTTCAGAGAAACTAATCCTGTGTTGTCACGCAAGTAAAAGTGTAACAAAATTAATTGTGTAGAAAAGAAGGCAACTTAAGAAATGTGTGCATGTAAAACGGAAGTCTTTCTTCCCGTGCCTAACCTAGCCACGTGACACTCTCGCCAAATCAGAAGTTGGAATAGAGAAAAGAGGACTACCTCATCACCTTCAGCCCTATTCCAGCTTCTGATTGGGTGGAAACCTCATAAATGTGCCTCTGGCAGCTGCAGACAGATGAGATTTGGACGTCAGAAGTCTGCTCAGGTAGGTTTTCGTGTTTAAAAGTGTGAATGTGTGGTTGTCTGTGTGCTGGGGAGTGTATGTGTGAATGTATTTGTGTGGATGTACCTGCAACTGTGTGTGGATGCATGTCTGCTTGTGTGCAAAGTGAATGTCTGGTCAGGTGGTTGGCAAGCTACGCCCGATGCAGAGTGCTGAATAGTAAGTAAGTAAGTAAGTAACTTATTATGCTTGAATGATTAAAACCATTGCATGTACATGACATATAAATTGCTTGACGTAAACAGATTGAAATTTGTTAAGAGTCTGTATTCAAACCATGGTGAGTCGATGTGGTTAAAATAACCCATGGGTGAATGTCTCTAATTTCAGGGTTTCCTAGCTATCAGCAGTTCCAGAGTTCTTATTTGTTATTCTGTTAATTTGTGCAAATTTTCGGTGTGCAAAGTTGGGTATGTTAAAAGACCCTAAATTTGGGTTTGCGCCCTAGCAGTCTTGCGCCCTCAGTCCTCATGCTTTATTTTGTTGCTCGCCTGCCTTAGCTCTGCCGTGTGTTTCGGTATGCAGTCGAACAATTTATTTACTTTCGGTAATAATATATTTGTAAGAAACATAGGTTAGTTATAGATTAGTTACCTTAGAATTACCTCCCAGCGTCAGAATGGATCCGGAAAGTTTTTTATCAGAAGTACCCCTGCGCATCAGAAGGTGGTATCGGTCATCTCTGAGTTCGTAGTTGGCGTTGTGGTTGCCGGGATGAAGTCGCGGTAGCTACATAGACAATGCCCTCGCACGCTGACGTCAGTTCTATACACGATTAGCCACGCCAGAAGAGCAGAGCCATGCAAGATACTGGCCACTGGTGCACATAACTAGGGCCGTGAAAGGAAGTCCTTAATCCTGGAAGTCAGTTCGCAGAACAGAAAGGATGGGTGGGACGGTAAGGAATCTAATACTAACCTATGTTTCTTACAGATATATCGTTACCGAAGGTAAGTAACTTGTGCATCTGAAAGAAACTGGTTAGTGTTAGATTCCTTACCTTAGAATAGATACCCCAGCAATACCAACCCAGGAGGTGGGTCTGCGAACTAAGTTTACACAGAATATCCTGGAGAACAAAACAGACAAAGAAGCCGTCTCTCAGGACTTGGCTGTACAGGAAGTAGTAAAGGTGTACATTCTAAGCAGGATATATGACTTTACAGAATTACATGTAAATTTACAAAACGTATATTGGACAGGCCTTGTTTCACTGGATTGTTGTTCCAGTCTGTTGAAATATCCAATTGTTAATTTTGTATCCTTCCTTGATTTATACTTTCTTTTTCACCACCTTTCCTTCTTTTCACTTTTCTGCAACCTACTACATAATTTTTAACTGTGTAAATAAACTACGCATAAGCCATGAAGTAATTGTCTTGGCGTTTTTTCTATTGTGGTCATGTTAAATAAATGTACTCTTTAATTGAATCATTTATGAATGGGGTACAGTTGCTTTAAATACCTGTTTTTTATATAAATTATCAGTATTGTAGTTCTCACACACTACCGACTGCTTCCAATTTTGTAATTGAGTTATTATTCAAAACATCGGTTATGGACCTTTCCTTTATTCTCATAAGGAGACCCAACAAGCTGTGGCACTGCAAACAGAAGTGGTGAAAAGGTATGCGGTTCACGTTGGCAGGAGAGTGACTACAGTTGCCCAAGTTGCAGGGAAGACTGGTCAGACCTGTGGAGAACCAACAAACCAGCACATGTTGCAGAGTGGGGTGACATCCTTGGGACAACAGGATCAGCAAACAGGTCGTCGATGAAGAAGTGCCTGTGGATGCAGGGAAGTGATTTCTTCACTCCAGGGGAGATTCCTTCAGGCTGGGATGCAGGCTGAATCCTTGGTAACTCGGAGTATGCACATGCACAGATTTGCAGACCTCGAAGAAACACAGGGACAAAGATGCAGCAAGATTATTCCAGCCAAAAGCCATTTTGTCTTTTGTCATGGCTTGAAGAACAGCAGAGTTCCAGTGTCCACCAACAGAAGAGTCTTTAGACAGGCTTCAGATGACAGCCATTCAGATCTTGAAGTTGTTGTTGGGATGAATCTAAGGACCCATCCTTATGGAAGCTCTTTAGTAGCCCTAGAAAGTACGTCTTATCTGGTGACCTACATTTTGAAGGGGGTCAGGGACACTACTCAGCTGTCCTAGGCATCCAGATGCTGCCATGGGTCAAGATTCAACATGGCAGAATCAAGTGGCCATCTGGAGGATTTCTGGGCATTTCCCTAGGGTGGAGCTGGGCAGGGGGTGGACACTCACTGTCCTTTGTGTGGTTTCGTGCCAGAGCAGGAGCCAAGGGCTCCTGACTTGGGCAAAACTGTTTTATGTATGGAGGGCATCAAATGTGCCCTTCAATGCAGTCTGTTGGAGCTCAGAAGCAAGACCCCCCTACCCAATTATAAAGGAGAGGTGGTCATACTTCTCCTTTGCAATACATCCTTTGTTCAGCTTCCCCTGCCTGAGTTCAGCTCATCAGCTGGAGGGCAGAACACTATCTAGGGTTGGTAGCAACATGGGCTAGCAGGCAGACCTTTAAGGCTATACAGGTAGGTATGGGGGGGGGTCCTGTAAGGAGCCCCCCAGTATATGGTATCATGTAACTACCACTGGAATCTGTGTAGTTGCCTGATTACAACGTATTTGATACAAACATGACCAGGTTCGGGGCAGCCTTTCTGCAGTTGCACATCTCGACTTGCCAGTGGCCACTACTTACCTTATAACGGCTGTCCCGCACTGACAAATCCCAGATAATAGAGTCCGGGGTTTGTACGTGTACCTCTGCAAGTGCAGGGGTACCCACACACTTAGAAACATGCACCCTTCCCTTTGACCGATGGGCCTACCTTAGGGGTGACTTATAAGTTAACAATGCAGTGGCTGGGATATCTTATATCTATTGTAAAAGGTGCAAGCACCATTTCACGTAGAATGAAATTGCTGGCTCTGCAGACAAAGTTTGCATGGTCTCCAATGGGTAGAATAATACATGATGCAGCCCACAGGAATCCCCTGGCGTACCAATGCCCTGGGTACCTCAGTACCATATACTTGGGATTTCTAATGGTACCTCAGTATGCCAATTGTGGGGTGTACAAAGTACTTACCAGAGAATTTAGAGGAGAGAGCACTGGGATCTTAGTGTGTGTGTACCCCTATATGAACAGAGGTACCCCTACAAACCCCAGATGGCATTCTCTGGGCTTTGTAAGTACGAGACAGCCATTTTAAGGTCTATAGTGGACACTGGCAAGTCGAGATGTTCAACTACATAATGGCTGCTCCGAACCTAGTCATGTTTGGTATCAAACATGTTTGAATTATGCCACTACACCGATTCCAGTGCTAGTTGGATGATACCATGTACTGGGGGGCTCCTTAGAGGACCCCCTAATATATTCCTGTGTAGCCCTCCAAGGTCTTCTGTCAGCCTGTGCTGCTGCTGACCCTAGACAGTATTGTGTCCCCCTGCTGATGAGCTTAACTCGGGTAGGGAACCTGAACAAAAGATTTCCTGCGAAGGACAGTTCTCTTTTAGAATTAGGTTAGGGTGCTGGCGCTTCAAAGCGCCACCAGACTGCATTGAAGGGCACATTTGGTGCCATTCTTGCTTAAACCAGTTTTGCCCAGTTCTGGAGCTCTTTGCTCCTGCTCTGGTGCAAAACTATACAAAGGACAGTGGAGTGTCCACCCCCTGCCCAGCTCCTGCCTAGGGAGATGCCCAGAGCTCCTCCAGGTAGCCACTTGATTCTGCCATATTGAATTTTGGCCTCTGGGAGCATATGACTGGCTAGACCAGCTGAGTAGTGTCTGTGACCTACCCTGATAGGTGGGTCGCCGCATAAGAGGTCCTGCCCCTTTTTAGGTCCTCAAGGGGGGCTCCAACTATTCCTGATGGCTCTTCTGGGTGCTGGCTTACCCTTGCTGGGTTAGTCCCATTGACCCTACTGATCTGCATCCAAGCATCGTTTTCTTCAACCTGACTTGCTGCTGCCAAAGCTTTTTGGTGCTCCTGCTGGCCACTGACCTTTCTGCATTTGTCATCCATCGTGGGAAAGCTCGTGGACAGGTCCTGTGCTCATGCATCATCACCTGGGCTCCACAGCTGCTTCCTCAAGACCATTATGCTTCAGCAAGCACCTATTACAAGGCATTGTGCTCCTGCATCTCCTTGACACCTCTGGGTGGTTTGGAGTCCGTCCCCTCTGCTTTCAAGTACTTCTCTTCCAGAATCCATGTTTGGGTTGCATTGTCCTGGTACATGATTCGTTGCAGCAGCCGGACTTCTCAGATCCTCCATTGGTTCCTATAAGCGATCTAACACCAATTCGCCCCTTTGAAACCGGGCCCCCTGGTAAAAGTATCCTGGTTTCCTGGGTATCTACAGATGGGATGGCTCTTCAACTTTTCTTGATCCAATTGGTGTCCTCGGGGTCCTTTTTTTAAGAAGGGTCCTGAAAAAAGAAAATACCAACCACAACTTACCCTGTGTTATCCTATTGACGTTTGACTAGGTGTAACCCCTTTACACCCGGCCACATTGGGGTCCCTAGCTACTCACCTTTATGGGTTACTTGCTTCCCCTGGGCTTCTCCATCCTTGTGTAGCAGTCTCATTTTAGTACTTACATCTTATTCCACTTTCTTAGTATATGGTTCCCCCCCCTCCTCATTGGGCCCCACATGTTTTTCTATGTTACTTACCTGTTTCTAAAGTCTTTCTTGTGTGAATTTGAAATCTCCGGGCAGAAGATATGCCAAGTTACCTATTAGTGTTGTTATAATAAATACTACTGTATTTTCGTAAACATGTGTGGATCTTTCTTGTGTGAAAGCTTGCTGACTGAATGGGTGGTAAATGTACCCTTTTTACACTCTCCCGAAAGAGAGCTTTGGTTATCAGGGACCTCTTACACTATAACGAAGGGCTGCATGACCCCAGTGCACAGTGCCTCACTATAGTTAGACACTATATACTAAGCCAGCCTCCTACAATATCTATGACCAAGTCACCTTTGAGTGAATTGAAGGCAAAGTGAGGGTTAGGCCTGGATGAAGACAACATAGAATGGGCCTACATTCTATGTGACACACACAAGATAACCAGAAGTGCACTATTTAAGTTAACATAGATTCATTATGTGCATATGACAAATGTTACCTCCTGAGGCTACGTAAAATGTCTAGTGATGTCACTTTCAGTTTCTCTAGATGTTTGCAGGACGAAGCTGGGTTCAACCATATGGCCTCGATTTGCCTATGCCTTACACAATTCTGAGGTGATGTGTTGAGTCTTCTTGTGGTGGTGCCTGGTAGATGGGACTAAACACTCCAGAGAGTTATTTGGACATATTCCTCAAGCTAAAACTGGGAAATCAAGCTCTGGGTTCCTGGGCACAGCACACCTATTCCCAAAAGAGCTCTAGACATGTTCTGGGACTCTAATTTCGGTCTCCACTTTTAGTTCAATGTAAGACCTAGATTATAAGCTGGGCTGAGATGGAAAGTTCCACCAACTGCAGAAAGGAGTCACAAATGTTATGGAAAAAAACACTTACAGGGCTACTTGAGGAAATATTGATTACCTTTCTCTCTGACCACAATAATAAAACTGATTAATGGTAAGAAATCAACTTAAAACGGGTGATACGTGGTTATACTAACCAATTGGATAGAGGAGCACATTTTGACATTGTCCCCAGTAACAGCGTTCTTTATCTAAACTGTACCATTGTTCCATACTTGGCACCCTTTTAGGATCCCTGTAAGTCCCTAGTAAGTGGTTATCTCTGGTACCCCGGGCCTTGGAACTAAAGAACAAGTTACTTACCTTCAGTAACGATATATCTACAAGAGACATCAGTTAGTTAGATTCCTTACCTTAGAATATCCCCAGGCGTCAGGCTGGATCCGGAAAGTTTTGCGTAGCAGTACCCTTCCTTGCGTGTCGGTAGGCGTTGTCTGCGGCTCCGCGTCTGTCGTCGGAGTCGTTGGCGCCGGGATGACGTCGTCAGAGTACTTAGACGCCGCCCTCGCGAACTGACGTCAGTTCTTATACACAGCTTTCCGCACCAGAAATGAAGAGCCATGATAAAAACTAACTCTGGTGCCATGAAACTAGGGCCCTCAAAGGGATGAACCTTAACCCTAGATGTCGGTTCGCAGAACGGGGAGGATGGGTGGGGCGGTAAAGAATCTAACTAACTAATGTTTCTTACAGATATATCGTTACCCAAGGTAAGTAACTTGTTTATCTGAAAGAAACACATTAGTTAGATTTCTTACCTTAGAATAGATACCCCAGCAATACCAACCCCGGTGGTGGGTCTGCGAACCAATAATCACACCTTGGTTCGAGAACGGAACGGAACGGCACGGAACGGCCAAAGAAGCCATCTCTCCGGACTTGGCTGTCCAGGCAGTAGTGTCTAGCAAACGTGTGCAGCGAGGCCCACGTAGCTGCCTGACAGATGTCCTGCAAGGGGAATCCCCAACCCAGGGCAGTAGTAGCCGCCGTGGCCCGAGTGGAATGGGCCCTTAGCCCAACAGGAGGCTCTTTTCTCGCCAAAAAGTAGCAAACCTTGATGCACAAGACAACCCACAGAGAGATGGTTCGTTTGTGCACCGCCCGTCCCTTCTTAGCGCCCATGTAACCAACAAAGTGTTGGTCATCCACCAGGAACTGGCGTGTGCGGTCCAGATAGAATAAGAGCGCACGTTTTGGGTCCAGACGGTGGAGCCTCTCTTTCTCTTTCAAGGGATGCGGAGGCGGAAAGAAGGTGGGCAAGGTGATGGACTGCTCGATGTGGAAGGCTGTGACGACCTTGGCAAGGAAAGAGGGCACGTCCGCAAGACAACTTTGTCCGGATGGCTCGAAAGGAGCACACATCAAAAAAGTCAGAACAAGGTTCAAGTCCCACTGAGGCATCACAAAAGGAACAGGAGGAAACATGTGAGTGATGCCCTTCAATAATCTATTTACAACAGGGGACTTAAAATGAGAAGGCTGATCAGGAAGCCTTAAGAAGGCTGAAATGGCAAAGAGGTAGCCCTTGATAGTGCCCAGAGCACAGCCCTGCTGGGCAAGAGAAAGAAGAAAGAGGAGAACCTCTGAAAGGGGGATGGAAAGAGAATCCACAGCCTTTGCTGTGCACCATGCCACAAATTTATTCCACCTGCAGGCGTATACCGTTTTCATGGAGGGACGCCTGGCTGCCAGAATGACATCACAGACCTCAGGAGGCAAGTCAAATGGCCTCAACTGTCGCAGCACAATCTCCACGCATGGAGGTGGAGACTGGACAGGTTCGGGTGGAGGACCGTCCCCTGCTGCTGCGACAGAAGATCCTCCTGCTAAGGTAGACAAATCGGGGGATCGACTGACATGCTGAGTAGCTCGGGATACCAGTACCTTCAAGCCCAGTCCAGAGCCACAAGGATGACTTGGGCCCGGTCGCGCCTGATCTTCTTCAGCACTCTGGGGAGAAGTGGTATAGGCGGAAAGGCGCACAACAGACCGCAGCTCCACTCGCAGCGAAAAGCGTCTCCGAGCGAGTGCCGCCTTGGAAATTCCAACGTGCAGAACTGATGACATTGCGCGTTCTCTTCTGTGGCGAATAGATCTAACCAAGGCTCTTGCCACTGCTGAAAAGAGGCCTTGCGCCACGTCCGAGTTCAGACGCCATTCGTGATCTATCAGGCATAGACGGCTGAGTTTGCCTGCCCTGGCATTCAGGGAACCTACCAGGTGTTGAACCACCAGGGTCACCCCCTGGTGTTCCAGTCATTGCCAGAGGCGCAGAGCCTCCTGACAAAGGGTCCACGACCCCACCCCGCCCTCTTTCTTGGAGTACCACATGGCGGCAGTGGTGTCCGTGAACACCTGCACTACACTCCCCCGGACAGAGGAGAGGAATGCTTTCAGTGCAAGACGCATCGCCCGCAGCGCCAGAAGGTTAATATGGAGCCGGGACTCCGCCGAAGACCAGAGGCCTTTGATCTCCGCCTCTCCCATGTGGACCCCCCAGCCCTGGAGGGACGCACCCGTCACAACTACGTGCTCCGTTTGGGGTAGGGAGAGGGATCGGCAGCTGACCCAATCGTGGTCCGTGAGCCACCACTGCAACTGTCTTGCATTGCCCTCCGAGATCAGGACGTGGTCGGACAGGTTGCCTTGATGCTGGGCCAACTGAAACTTCAGGTCCCACTGCAGAGCCCGCATCCGCCACCTGGCGTGATGCACCAGAAGGATGCAGGAGGCAATCAGCCCCAGTAGCTGCAGCGTCAACCTGACTGAGACTCGGGATAAAGGCTGAAAGATCGGAAACAGAGCCTGAATATCCCGAACCCACTGTTCTGGAGGATAACTGCGCCGAGTCCAGAACCGCTCCGATGAAGAGGAACTTCTAAGAGGGGCACATGTGTGACTTCGGCACACTGATGGAGAACCCCAGCAGGTGCAGGAGGTCGGCCGTAGTTTGGAGGTGGCTGATGACTGTCTGGGGCTAGCCCGCCTTCAACAACCAGTCTTCGAGATAGGGGAAGACTGAAACCCCTAATCTGCGCAGATGAGCTGCAACCACCGCCATCACTTTCGTGAACACCCGTGGGGTGCTGGTAAGGCCGAAGGGGAGCACGATAAACTGAAAATGCTCGCGGCCTACCATGAACCACAGTTAGCGCCAGTGGGCCGGCAGGACGGGGATGTGAAAATAAGCGTCCTGCAGGTCCAACGCTACCATCCAGTCTCCAGGGTCGAGGGCAGCTAAGACCTGAGCCAATGTCAGCATCTTGAACTTCTCCTTCCGGAGGAAGCCGTTGACGTTCCGAGGTCCAAGATAGGGTGTCGGCCCCCTTTGCCCTTCTTGGGAACCAGAAAGTAGTGGGAATAGCAACCACACCCTACTTCGGGCCCAGGAACGCGCTCGATGGCCCCCTTGGCCAAGAGGGATGTAACTTCCTCTTGCAGAAGTTGCAAGTGATCCCCCGACACGCAGTGGTACTGCGGTGGCTGGCTGAAGGGGTCGCCTCGAATGGGAGGGAGTAGCCCTTTCGGACGATCTGCAGCACCCACCAGTCCGATGTGATGGAGCGCTAGTGGAGGAGGTGATGGCGAACCCTGCCCCCCACTGGCGTCGAATGGGCCTGAAAGCTTGGACTAGGAAGGTTTTGAGGCAGATGCTGCAGGGGTGGAAGTGGATTGGCCTCGCCGTTGTCACCTGGCACCACCCCAGTGGTTACCACGTCAGCCACCACGCTGGAATTGTGTTTATGGCCCGTGGCTGGCAGGACGTGAGGGGGCGCCCCTTCCTTGGCCACGAAAGGAGCGCGAGGCAGAAGTTTGCTGGCTCTGGCCCGACAGGCCCCAAGGACTTGGCCATAGCCCTGGAATCCTTGAAATGCTCAAGCGCACTTTCTGCCTTGTCACCAAAGAGGCGACGGCCATTAGACGGCATGTCCATGAGCGTGGCCTGGACAACAGCCGAGAAGTTGGCGGACCTCAACCAGGCGTGGCGGCGAACCGCCACCGTTGTGGAAATCGCTCTACCCAGAGAGTCCGTAGTATCCAATCTACATCGAATGGAATAACGTGCCGCACCTCGCCTTCTGCAAGAGCGAGGTCGAGTTGGCAGCACGTCCGCAACCTCATCCCACAGAGAGTGGGTGTAACGGCCCAAAAGGCAGGCGGTGTTGACTGACCGCAACCCCAAACTAAGTGAGGATAAAATATTTTTACCGTATTGGTCGTACCTTTTGGATTCCCGATCAGGTGGAGCAGTCAGGAATGCGTTCTGGGACGTTGAGGCCTGGATAACCAGGCTCTCAGGGGTGGGGTGGGTCGACAGGAAGCTAGGGTCGCCCGGGGCCGGGCGGTGGCGTCGGGCCACGTTCCGATCTACAGGGAGGCCTGTAGCGGGCTTGGACCAAGTGCCCAACAGAACATCTGTGAGGGCCTCATTAAACGGCAGCAGAGGCTCCAAAAAGCTTGGCTGTGGTTTAAGGACCTCGGTGAGGAGGTTAGTCCTCACAGCCGCGACGGGGAGCTCAAAGTGTAAGGCCTTGGCCGCCCTCGTGAATACCACATTATAAGCAGCCCCCTCCTCCGTAGCCACGGTAGGAGGGGAGACAAAACCAGTGTCAGGCGAGGTGTCTAGACTACTGGCCTCCCCTAGTTCCTCTACCCAGTCTTGATAAGACTGGCATTCCCTTGCCAGAGGGTCCTCAGACCCCTCCCAGTCCTCCTCGTCCTCCATCCCCTGGTAGTCAGAGTAAAAGGATGTAGCCAGATCATAGGAGTATTGCTCCTCTCTCGGCGTCTGAGACGGCGCCAGGCGGCGCCGATCCGACGCCGGATCCGGAACTGGCATCGGACCGGGGCGACATTGTTCCGGGGACGGCGTCGGGGGCGACACCCTTGGGGTCGTCGGCGGTGGAGGGGTCGTAAGGTCGACCGGCGACAAATCGGATCCAGGCCTAGATCCAGCAGAGTCCTGCGGCATCGGGACCGGAGTAGACGATGGCGCCAAAACACCAGCCGGGGCCGGAGCCGCCGGCCCGCCAGGACTCCCAGTCGGAACAGCGGGGCCCGAAGGCACCGCTGCGGCATCCGACGGAGGTGCGAGGTTCCTCATGGCCATGAGGAAGGCCTTGATCTCCTCTGGCGTCGCACCCAGCCCAGGGACCAGCGGGTATGGGGCCGGATGCGGTGCACACGGCTCCGGCGGAGCGGCGTGGGCGGTGTCGGCTGAACCCCCGGCTGCTTCGCATCGGGGGGAGTCGGAAGACCGATTTCGCCTCTTCGACTTCTTATGCCTCTTACCTGAGGACTTGGAGCCAAACAAATGGTGTCGACTCATCGAGCTCCGATGACTATGGCCCCGCGACCGGTTCCCTGACTTACTCCTGGACCGGGACCTCGAACGACGCGGGCCGACTGCCGGATCTCGAGGCGCTTACGGGACCGCTCCCGCCTAGCCTTCGACGTCAAGGACCGGCAGTCGGGGAGACGACTTGTCATCGTGGTCAGTCCCCAAGTAATACAGGCACCGGCGGTGGGGGTCGGTAACCGACATCAGCCAGCTGCAGTCGACGCAGGGCTTGAACGTGGGCATCCCTACCGGCACAGTATCGACTGGATGGATCAAAAAGGATCAAAAAAGTTAATAAAAAAATGACGAAAGAGTACTGCTCTCTCCGGATCTGCGCTTGCTGGCGCGGAAAAAGAAAGAACGGACGTCAGCGCGCGAGGGCGACGTCGAAGTACTCCGACGACGTCATCCCGGCGCCAACGACACCGACGACGGGCGGGGAGCCGCAGACAACGCCTACCGACACGCAAGGGTACTGCTACGCAAAACTTTCCGGATCCAGCCCAACGCCTGGAGATATTCTAAGGTAAGGAATCTAACTAACACGTTTCTTTCAGATGAGGGTCCCCAAGGACTGCATCACAAATTGTGCCACTCAAAGGGGCCTCTTACCAAGCACATGCAAACTGCCATTGCAGCCTGCATGTCTTGGTGCAGAGAAAAATAGAGTCGACATGGCACACACTTCTATTTGTATAGGTAAGTCACTCATACAGCAGAACATACAGCCCTATGGTGGGGTGTACAATTAAACAACAAAATGTAGCAGTGGGTCACAAAAAGAAATGACTAAGTAACTGAAAAAGGCAGGAGGGAGAACCCAAATTAGTGGTCAATCTAAATCAACTTATTACGTGACTAAATAATATAACACTAATCAAAAAAAGGGGTACTCTTTTCCATGTGAAAAAAATACCCATCAGTTGTCGATCGATACCGCCTTGTTCATCATCTGGGATCCTTCACACCAGGAAGGTAAGATTTTGTACCCACTGCAGATGAGGGAGATGTATACAACTCATCCGACCAGCGAGGCCCAGTGTTTTCTATAGTGTATCTAGGTGTAAAGTGACAACTGTAGAGCAGTGCACAAAAAAAAAGTTAAACAAATAACAAGTGAAAAGAAAGTGTGCTTCAATATCTAAAATTGGATAGTGAAGAGGCTAAAACAATTTAATAGACACCTCCTCACTCTCAAACCAATAAAGAGTGCGACAGTAGTAGTTTCAATAGATAGCTACTACTCAATGTGTGCGGTCAACATGTTTCTGCAGACTAAACGGAGCCCTGAGGGTATCCTGCTGCTTTCATCAGGACCATTATCGCTACTGCTCACTTTTTAGGTGAAAAAGATTTATCACCTGGGTATTAGATCGGTCAGCATTCTCCTGGCTTTAGGTCCCCAAAACATCAAGTAAATAGGAAACACACAGTCAGATACATGGTGATAACACATGTGTGGGCATATCTGCGTGAGTGGACGTGTCCCTGTGATATTTAAGCAGAACCTGAGTTATTACAAGTGCAAAGGGAAGCCATGATGAGTACATGGGCTGGACACTCATGTTTATGAGTTCCCCAGCTATAAGACGACTTCACTGTACCCCCAAGGTGTTTGGTACCTAAGAACTCGTCTTGATAAACCCACACTGATGCCAGTGGGAGATTAATTAAGGAATGCACCCATAGTGCACCTTAGAGGTGCCCCCTGAAAACATACTGACTACTAGTGTGTTGACTGACTGGTTTAGACCAACCAGTTACCAAAGACAGGTTTCTGACCTCTGAAGCTTCAAATACCCTCCCACCTTTGTTATGTGACCCAGGCCTCTCCAGATAGCGGAGATTCCCACCCTGCCTAATTCAGCCAGCACCACTCCTAGGCCAGGCCAGCTGAAGTAGACCCCACTTTTCAGAATCCTCCATCTTGTTTTGGACAGAATTAGCATTCTAGGGTCAAGGCTATGCCCACTTCCCACAAACAATGTCAAAACCTTAAACATAGGAAGCCCATTGGCCTACTACCTGTTACTCACATTAATGAACCTACTTCAGTGGCATCACTTTTTGGAAGGCTTGAAGAAAGTGTTCCCTCCTGTCCGGCTTCCTTCGCCTTCATGGGAATTGAATGTGGTGCTGTCCAGATTGATGAAGGAGCCTTTTGAACCTATTCATATGGCTTTGTTGCAGCACCTGTCCTGGAAGGCGGCGTTCCTCGTGGCCATCACATCCGCCCGCAGGGTGAGTGAAATTCAGGCGTTATGTTGCCAAGAACCTTATACTGTATTTCATGCTGCTAAGGTTGTTATGCATATTCACCCTAAATTTCTTCCTAAAGTTGTCTCTGATTTCCATGTTAACCAGACCATAACTTTATCTATGTTTTTTTAGAATCCTTCATCTCCAGCGGAAAGGTCTCTGCATTCCCTGGATGTTAGGAGGGGAAGATATTCGTAGGTCAGACCAATTGTTTATTAATTATGGATCAGTCAGGACCGGTCTTGCTACCTCAAAACATGTCCATCTCAAGGTGGATTGTGTCCTGTATACAATTGTGTTACCAAAAGGCTGATAAGACCTTAGGGGGTAAACCTAAGGCTCATTCCACCAGGGGCAAAGCTGCCACGACGTCTTTGCTACGTAATGTTCCCATTGCAGAAATCTGCAAGGCGGCCACTTGGAAGTCGGCCCATACCTTTGCTAAGCATTATTGTCTGGACACTGATGCCAGGACAGACGCTCAGGTTGGGCAGGCTTCGCTGCGAAATCTGTTCGCATAGTAGTGGTGTTATTTCTATTCTCTCCACCGCCGCTTTGGTGTGGGGATGGGCTTGCCATTCTATTCACTAGATTATGACTATACACAGAGTTCCCCTACTACAGAAGGAGTAGTTTCTGTCCTGTAACTCCAATTCTGTAGTAGGGGTATCTCTGTTATAGTCATAAGCGCCCGCCCTCCTCCCCGGTGGAGAAAGATATTATGTACGGAATGCTACAGGTCTGGCGTGTTACGCCTTCAAAAAGAACTGAAAGTAAAAGGGACCTGCTGTGCATTCTGGAATACTGAGAGAGTTCTGGAAAGTTCTCTTAAAGGCACAGTATCCTGTTCTGAGCCACATAATGGCAGCCTATGGGGCTTGTCTGTCCACTCCTTCCTCTCTATCATTCCAGAGGGCTTTGCTGGAAAAGGAAAGTTTTTCTCTGTGGAGAAATCTGGACAGGCTGTGCTGTTTGTGGGTTTTTGGTGGAATTTCTAGTTGAAGTACTGGGCAGTGTAGCCTGTGGATATAGGCTGCATTATCTGTATTTAAATTCTCTGTGCAGGTCTGCATTTTCTGACAACTTAAGAGATTATTTTTGATTGCTCCGGGGTCCACGCACATGGGCGGGACTATTCACTAGATTATGACTATACACAGAGATCCCCTACTACAGAACTCATGCTCTGGAAGGTCAGATCAGATCAGTCTCCCCAACAAAGTGTGAAGACACCAGGACCAACCGGAGTTGTGCAGTACCAACCCCCAGGGTACTGGATGCCCTGCACCAAACACCAACAGTGAGAGTCCAATCCGGACTCCCCCAGCGTCAGTACCAAGCAGCTATTGAGGAATATCGGGATCACTAAGACACAATTTGTGAGTTGCTCAGCTGACTCGAGTTTGTTCCTGCCAGTTGTTTGTACCGGACCACTGTGAGAAGTTGGCCTGGCATATGATGCCCACTATTCTAGTGGGCACCTTGCACCAGTCCTTATTGATGGTAGGTTTAAGACAACCTTTATAGAAAGCTATCCTAGTGGTAGCTGTGGAGAGCAGCCTTCAGGCTAAGTCTTGAAGGAATGTAAAGTAGCTTGTTTTACCAGTCTATAATCTCTTGAATGATCAAATGAAAGTACAGCACACAAGGTATATATCAAATATATATGTATTTATTCTAAACACAACCCCTCTAGTCTCTTTATGAGACTAGAGGCAAAACAAGAACTTTAAATAGCACAGAGTAAATAGCACAGTATACGTTTTGCCCTCGGGGCCTCACAAACCATATACTAAAATAGTGGTATAAGAACCACGTGAGGGATAGAAGCTAGGCCTAGGGCCTGTAGAACCGCTGGGGCAACCCCAAGGTAGGGATGCAGGAGACCCACGGGGACGCGTACAGTGTCTAAACACAGCCGCGAATAACTATTGACTTATATGGAGGAACAGCAAGTTACAATTTTAAAGATTAAGGACACTTCGGAGTGAACTACGATGGAAACCCTTTAGACTTAGACACTTTGAGAGTCAAGACCCACGGGAGCACCGGAGTACTCGTGTTACCTCACCCAGGGAAGCCGGGTGCATAGGTGTTGTTAGATTTGGGGGTCTCTAGCTGGCACAGGTAGGTACTTGTGACAAATAGGGACCCTCTCCTCTAGTCAGGGTAACGGGGATTACACTCCTAAAATAACCCCTGCTCTCCCTCTAGGTAGTGTGGTGCGGGCAGCCAAGGCTTATTTCAGAGACATTGTAAATTAAGCAGTTGTGACCACATACAGTAACCCAGTGACAACACTACAAATGGACACCACACAGGTTTTATATCAAGAACAAGTAGACTTTATATAGAGTTACCACAAGACCATAAACGACAAAAATACACACTATGATTACTTTAAGATGGTAGATTTAAGCTTACTTCAGTTCTTAGATGCAACACTTTGCGTCAATGTACCTTAAGTTGCGTTGTGCTTCCACGACAAGCAATGTCGCAGCGATGGGGAATGCGGCAAAGTTCAGGTACAAAGGAATAAAGACGTGAAGATCTTCCAGATGCGGCACGCTTCTCGGGGATGCGAGAAGTTCTCGGTTTGATGTGTGGACTACAGCGGCGACATCTACGATACGACGGCAGCAGCTCCAGCGGCGACACTCTTCTCCCACGATGCGTGAAGCTTCCGTTCGATGCGACAACTACAGCGGTGACATCCAAGATGCGACGGCAGCAGCTCAGACGGTGGCGTGCTTCTCGGGGATGCGGGGATGCGAGGTGCTCTTGGTTGATGCGGTGCAATGCGACAGTTCCAGCGGCGACACCCTCCTTCGGAGTTGCGCCGGCAGGCACAACGACAGTGACGCGCTCTGACCTCGTTGCGAGATTCTGCTCCTGATGCAGTGCAGTGCGACAACTACAGCGGCGACACCCTCCTTCGGAGTTGCGACGGCAGCAGCAGCGACACGCTTCCTCTTAGTTGCGGCACCCTTCTCTCCGATGCGGTGCAGTGCGACAGTTCCAGCGGCGACACCCTCCTTTGGAGTTGCGATGGCAGGCACAGCGACGGCGACACGCTTCTTCTCGTTGAGTCGCGCTAGTTGCTTGGGACTCGCAGTTCCTCAGAAGGCCCAAAACAGCAGCAGGCACTTCGACAAGAACTCTGGGGAGCTGAAGTCTGTTGTCCCTGAGACTTCAGCAGGAGGCAAGCTCTTTTCCAAGCCCTCGGAGATCCTTCACTAGTTGAAAGCAAAGTACACAAAGTTAATTTCTCCTCCCTTTGGCAGTAAGGCAACCACTGAAGGCCAATCCCCCAAACAGCAATTCAGCTTGGGAATAGTCTCTTCTCAGTTTCTTCCGGTTCCTCTCCTCAGTAAAGGTTTCTTCCTGTAGTCCAAAGTGATCTAATTTCATGGGATCAGGGTCCCAATATTTATACCCCAAAATCCTTTGTTCTCTGAGGGGAGAAGAGCCTTTGCTCAGTCCAAACCAGTTCTGAAGCACTCTGTTTACCAGACTTCTCCTTTCCTTTCACAGTGCAGGGCATGGACATCAGACGCCCCACAGGAGGTGGAGCCAGTATTGTAATAGGCAAGTACAGTCCTGGAGCACTTTGTTAACAGGACTCCTTCTCTTCTGCAGTGTGCAGGGCAGAGACATCAGCCGCTCCCCGGGGGGTGGAGCCAGCATTGTGGAAGGCAGGCACAGCCCTATTCAAGGTTCAGGTGCAACTCCTCCCTCCCATCTAGATGCAGATCTCTCTATTCACCACTGGGTGACTCAGCCTGTCAGATTCAGATTCAAAATGCTTTATTCGGTATATATAAGTATATGACCATATAGCAACAAACATCAGAACATAAAAAAGTACATATACAAAATATATTCAGCCCATGAATATGAATATCAGCAGCAATTCCTATATGTAAGTACATGATAAAGTGCAATTTTATCTTTATAACTATATCTATATAAAACATGTGCAAAATTTGCAATAAAGTGACACATGCTAACAATTAATAGAATATGTGCAAAATTAGCATTCGCAAAATGCAGTAGTCATCTTTTTAATTTATATGCAAAAACTAGCACTGATAAGATACAAAGGAATTGAAGCACAGATTTAAAAAGAAAGGTTAAAATGCAAAAATCACTGTTGCAATAATGTGCCTAAAAAATATACTTAAAGTACAAATCTAAGATTCATAGTGCCACTAGTGCAAGTACATAATAATGTGCAAAATTTGCCATAAAGTGACACATGCTAGAAATGGAAATATGTGCAAAGTTAGCATTCGGAAAGTGCAATGGTATTCTTTTAGTTTATGTGCAAAGAATAGCAAAAAAAATAACATTCATAGGGATTGGAACGTAGGTAATACATGGTTAAAATTCAGAATCACAACTACAATAATACACCCAGATTAAGTAAACTTAAAACACAGATCTAAAATTCATGATATCATTAATGCACTAGACACATAGTGTGGCTAAGGAGATTATTGTCTTTCCCTGTTATGGTAATATAAGACATTTAGTTCAATTTATTCATAAAATCATCGATTTCCGTACAGATATACATTTTAAAATATATGTTGCTGTGCAGAAACATATGACTGGACTCTGTAGATTAAACAATACCTGCATAGCTGTCTTAGTGCATCGTAAATTATTGGATAAAAAGATGGGTTTTAAATAATATTTCCTCATGGGAGTATAAAATTTGCAAAACAGCATACAATGACAGCTAATCTGGATAGATACTCCGTCACAAGGACAGGGAGAGGTGCTGTGCTGGTTAATCAGGGGGAATGCCACTAGATGGTGTACTATGCCCAAGCGAAAGCGAGTTAATACAAAACGCTGTGTGCTTTTTGTAACTGATGTTAAATATGATTGAAAGTCTTCGCTAACGCTATACTCCTGGTAAAGGATAAAAGTTTTTTGTTTCACGCATTCGGTAGATCTAATATTTTCCATATGTTTTACAAAGGATACTGCAAGCTGTTTTTAGATACACAGGCCACCAACTCAAGTTCGTGAAAGGCATCGATTTCATACAGCGTTTTATACCAGTATTTAATATGGCCAAGCCATGGTATACGTGAACAATAGTCGAGCCTTAAACAGTCAGTTATCACGTCCTGGGTACATTTTGTTTCGGTCTTAGACCAAATTGAACGCCATAGGGCCAATGGGCGCAGAGCTGTTAGGTCCTTGACATGTCTTAAGCCCACTTCCTTATGGATTATCACAGTGGAAGCCGAGGCCGGGGCACATAGCAAGCGTTTCAGGAATGAGTTCTCCTCATTCTGGATTAGCTTGCCACTTTGAGTATTGTAGCCCCAGACTCCAGCCCCATATAAGGCTGATGACAGACACCTTGAATTATAGATCGACACCATCTCGTTTATTCTCCGACCTTCTAACTTAGCAGCAAATCTAAAAACACTGCTGGTATTCCTAACCATTTTAAAACGTACGCTTTCTTGTTCGCTGGCTCACCTACCATCCCTGGAAAATGTAATACCGAGATAACAGAATTTTGTGACAGTTTCTAACTTATCCCCATCTAAATAAAAAGTCCTGTTTTTCCTAGTTTTCTTCCCACATGACATTACAAACGTTTTACCTTTATTTATTATTAATTTCCTGCTATTTATAAAAGTCTGAAATTTATTGATAAGACATTGCAGGCCATTTTGGGTGCGGGACAGGAGAACCTCGTCATCCGCGTACAACAATATTGGGATGGGGTTACCGTTAACAGTAGGGGCATCGGCTGGAATTAGTCTGAGTGTTTGGTCAATTTGATTTATAAATAAAGAAAATAAAAGGGGTGCCAAAACACATCCTTGCCGGATGCCTCTATTAATCTTAAAAAGTGGGGTACATTCTCCAGCTGGACCAAATCTAACTTTGCTGGACAAATTTTCATAGAGTCTCGCCAGAAAATGAATAATCTCGGGTGGTGCCCCCATATCTAATAAAACTGGCCATAAAAGAGAATGTTCAACTAAATCAAAAGCAGAAGTCAAATCTGCAAAACAGAAAAATAGGTTTCCTTATTTTGCTTTAGTGTATTTGCTAACAATGAGCTCGAGGTTTACGCACTGCTCCATCGTTCCCAACCCCCTTCTGAATCCGTACTGCACTGGGGATAAGATAGCATTTTTTTCAACCCAAATTTCTAGTCTCTCCAAGAGAACTCTACTGAGAACCTTAATTGACGAATCCAGAAGGGAGATGGGACGGTAATTGCATGCCTCTGACCTAGAGCCTTTCTTGAACAGGGGGACAATAATTGACTGACCCCATGTCCGTGGTAACCCATTTTCAGCCGCAGCATTGAACAGCCGTGTCAGTATAGGTGCCCATAGGTCCATTTCATGTTTATAGAGGTCCACTGGTACCCCAACGGGGCCAGGGGCTTTACTGCCCTTGCCTTTTCTAAGTCCCTCGTGTACCTCATTCAGGCTAATATTTAACTGCATATTCTGCCAATTCGATTTGTTTTCTTTAGTTAGGTCTAAAATTAACCCATCTGAATTAAAAATCCTAGAAAAATGAACTACCCAGGCACTACAACACACATGAGAGGTTATTTCGGGAATATTTTCATTTTTATAAAAAGAACAATTAATTGTTTCCCAAAATAACTTGTGATTTTTGGTAGAAGCCGCCATATCCAGATTGGCCCATGCCTCGTCTTGTAAACTCCTTTTTCCGCCTGGCTAACGAGGTCTTATAAATGTACAGGAATGTAAATGTACAGGAATTTAGAAGTGTGGCTCACTGGTTAGAGTAGGCAGACCTGGAAGCAGAGGTCAGCCCGGGACCAGGGTTCAATTCCCGGCTCGGCGGGGTCTTGAGTCCTAAAATGTCCATGGACTCAACAATTCTCGCTCCGGTGCCTACTCGATTCACGGGTTCACACTCTGCGACTCTGGGCAATAGCTTGCTTAATCTCCACAACGGCCCCTCGCGGCGGGATGCCTGGCTTTCACCTTGCGGATACCCTGCCGGGGTTATCTCACAGGGGAATACCAGGACGGGTTCCCTAAGCAAGCGCTTAGAAACCGCTTGGTGATTTGCGCTATATAAATTCCTGTACATTTAATGAGGTCTTATAGTTTAGGCGCTCTTCCCTAATTTTTACTATATCTCTGGGCTTGGCGTCTAGGGCGGTTTAAAGTTTAGTTAATGCCAAGGCACAGTTTTTGTCAATGAGAAAAAATTGAGAGAAGACCCCACAGGTTCCAGGGAACAGGGTACTAGTATCACTGTAAGTCAGAAAGGGCAATCCCTGGACACTATTCTCCAAAAGGCAAACTCTTGCCACCAATATTGTAACATTCATCATCCCACGCATACAAAAGTGTCAGCTAAATCACCGGTCACAAACTAAATCATAATGTTTACAATCTATTTTATTAAAAGAATATATGTTAAAAATTCAGTAAAATTAACTGAATACATCAATTTAAACACATCTCATGAGGGCATTGTTAAAACAAACCTTTTTTTAAAAAAAAAAACAGAAGAAAGGCATAATACACTTTCATATATAAAATATAGTAAGGAAACAATGTGTATATATTAAAAAAGAAGACCACAATAAATTTTTCAAATCCACACGAGTAGTCCCACAGTGTATCACAATTTAGACAAAACAAACAACATAACCCCTTTGCATTCAATAAAGCTCTTGATGTTGGTATCAAACATGTTGGAATCATACCCCCACCCCATAAACGGTGTGGGAGGTATGATTCTATGCACCGTAAAGCTCCTTTGGGAGGCCTTTGGTGCTCCCAGGACCAGTCTTACAGACCCGGTAAACAAGCTAGGGCTGCTGCCGGCCAAAAACACGTTTCTGCCCTCCTGCTGCTGAGTCAAGCTCGGGCAGGGGAAGGCAGAACAATAGGTATCCTGTCCCAAGGAAATGTGACCACCTCCCAGACAGGGTTTAGTGTATTGGGGCAGGCTAGGGTTGCTTGCCAAAGCCACATAATATGTGTGCAGGGCACACGTGGTGCACTCCATACATAGTCCAGTTGGCTGCTGCTCTGGCGCAAAACTGTACAAAGGACAGTGGAGTATCCTCCCCTTTCCCCAGCCCCTCCTTAGGGAGGGACCCCTGAATCATCCCAACCCTTTCCTTAGGGTGCCTAATGGCTTACTTGAGGGTGGGTCCCTAGATTCGTCGGGGGACAAGATTCATTTCAGACACCACTTCTTCTTCAACCATCTGGGCACTCTGGACTTTGCTGGACTTCGCTCTGGGCATCAATGCTGCAACCAGAAAGACTCCTGCTGCATCTGATTTCGCCACCCTGCTCATCTGCTGCAACGTCCGTACTTGTGCACCATTCAGAAACCTGACCGGTCTGCTGATCCTGGTCTCTCACCGACTCCGAATGTCTAAGCAACAAAAGTGGTGGTTCTTCACATCCTTCGAGACCTGCCCTGTCCTCTCACCAAGTTTGAGGCCAGTATTCCTCGTCGGAGCTGCAGGAACCTAGCCCCCGTGCCCCGCGTCAACTTGCAGTTGCAAAGACTTGTTGGCATCCTTCCACCAAGGACTTCGGGCTCCAAGTAGTCCCAACCTCATGCATCCCCAGTGACCAAGATCTTCGTCCTCACCGCCTCACTTGCACCGTGGGCCTGCATTCTTGGTGAGCTGCTCGAGGTCTTTTCATGACTCCAGTTCCTCCGGCCTGTTGTTCCTCTTGAAGGTCATCCTTGACTTCTTTGAGCTCCACTGATTACTCGGGCCTGCCAAGACTCCCCTGCTTTGGTGAGTCTCCTGGACTTTGCTGGTCCCAACACTGCACCTTCTTCAACTTCCATGTTGGTTGCAGTTGCTAAGGTTTGTTGATGCTCCAGCCGGACACCGACCCCACAGCTCGTGTACGGCTCCCGGTCTGCCACAGCGTTGCCTGGTCCACACAGCTGCAGTTTTAAGGTCACCGTTAGCTCTCCTGCAACACTCAACATCAGAGGAATTTGTCTTCCGTGCCTCCTGCTCACTCCTGAGTGGCACATACTCTGTCTCCTCTGCTTGCATGTTCTTCACAGCTTGAATCCACCTCTGGGCTCCACCTTCTCCAGGAGCGGCATCTTCCTGAAGTCCTCCACTGAGTTCGACAGCAGATTCCGACACCACTTCACACTTATGCAACTGGCTTCCCTGGTGCAGCTATCCTGGTTCCTAAGGTATCCACAGGTGAGGTGGCTCTCCAACCTTCTGTGTTCCACGGGGTTTCTTCAGGGTCCACTAGTAAGGGTGTTTATTCTTTAAAATTGAAACAGCGACTTACCCATTGACTTGCATCATTGATCCTGCAGTCATGTTCCCACTCTGCACACGGCCTCCTTGGGGCTCCGGGTTACTTACCTTAGGTGGTTCCTTTGGGTCCCTGTCACTTCTACTTCTCCTAGGTATAGGTTTGACATGAGTCATGATTCACATACCACTATTTTAGTATATGGTTTGGTCTCCCACTGGGCGTATGATAGTAAAGTTTCACTGTTCAAAGCGATCATGTTTCTTAGCTCTCCTTTGAGCTCAGGACTACTAGGTAATTTAGTAGCTGCAGTAGGATATGTCCACAAAGCACATAGTAGCTCTGCTGTATATACTATTGGCCTGATTCACAAAGGTAACTTACACTTTTGAGTACGTTTACTACTTTTTGCTTATCCACAAATTTCAAGTTCAAGTTACTATCGACCAAAAAAAATAAAGCATTAAGCCCTGCACCACACATGGCTAGCCACTAAACACACTCCCATAGAAAATAATAGAGCCATGGATTTCAAATAAACCCCATAGGACATAATGTTCAATTAAATATTTAAAATGTTAAAATATAAATAAATATTATGTAATGTTAAAGATACATAAAAATAGTATGTTTATTATTTCATTATAAAATATTTTAATACCCTATTTAAATTTAAAATGTAATGTAACTATAATTTTTACTAACATCACCCTAAATCATTTAAAATTAATTTGATACATCACTTTTATTAATTATTAATGCATAGTAATAAAAAAAATCTTTAAAGAAGGGAGCTTCGAGGACAGTAAGCGAAGGGGGTTGAAGAACTGTGAAGAGGTTAACACCGATACCTAATGCTCCATGCAACTTTCCACAATATGTCATGTTTTTAAGGATAGCTCACTCATCCAATGGCAACTCCTAAAAATGGCAACAGCACTTGGCTGAGGAGGTTTGTCCAAAATCTCACACTTCTATAGTACTTATGTATTTGCGTGTTTATTTACTGGTAACATGAGGTATCCAAGAAACTGTTACAGCTATCTGCAGTTGAGACCTACAGGGCATACCTCGAACATTTCATATATACGTAAATATTTGTATGAAATATATATTTATATCAATACATACATATATCAATATATTCATACAAAAAACTTCTGCTGATCAGGCTTGGAGACAACTTAACAGTATAGACCAATATTTAGACTATAATTTACAAATGAATACATGAAAAATACTCGAATTGGCAAGTACTGCTAAAATTGTACTCCAGTGTATCTTCTCACCTTCATCAGCAGCTGGTATTTCATAATTCTTTGTACTGGTTTTAAGAGCAAATCCATGAGCTGAAGTTTGTGACCAAGACGCTGCTTCAGTTCCTAATGTTAAAAATAAAAAACTTTCAAGCTTCCCCAGCCTAGGTACTCACTTCAAAAAGTAACTTGTGACAATACATTTACCTTTATACTGTCTTTGTTGCTAATACATTTCCATTTTGGAGTGATTAAAACATATTACAGGATGTATACAAAATCATGCAAGAAAAAAATAACTTACCTGCAGTAATGATATTTCTGCTGGATACATTATCTAACAACAGGTTCCTCACTTTATGAATAGCCACCAAGGGTCAGGCTGAATCTCAAAACAGTTCACCCCGCATCAGTCCTCCACTGTCACAAGGAGGCGTCATGCAACCTAAGTCACAACTCAGCCTAACAAACAAATTACTTACCTTCGGTAACGCATCATCTGGTAGAGACTCCATCTAGCTTCAGATTCCTTACCATTGAATTTCCCAGGCATTAGGCTGCATCCAGAAACTTTTGCTGAGCAATACCCTTGCGCGTGACGTCGGGTGGCTCCATTCGACTCCATGTGACATCGTCGGTAGCTTTGGTTATGACGTCACAGTGCCTATATAGGCACCACCCAGGCGCGCGGACGTCAGTACTTTTCGTATTTTCCATGCCAGTAGCATAGAGCTACGAAGTAACTGACGTAGTCGGGTGCAAAACCTAGAACCCTGAAGCACAAGTTACTTACCTTCGGTGACGATATATCTGTAAGAAAAAGTAGTTAGTATTAGATTGTGTGGAAGGCTGTGACTACCTTGGGCAGGAAAGAGGGTCACGTCCGCAACACAACTTTGTCCGGATGGACTGAAAGGAAAGGAGGCTTAGAAGAAAGGGCCTGGAGCTCACTCATTCTCCTGGCAGAGGTAATGGCAACCAGAAAAGCGGTCTTCAGAGTAAGGAGGCGAAGAGGACAGTTATGAAGCGGCTCAAAGGGAAAAGTTAGAACAAGGTTCAAGTCCCACTGAGGCATCACGAAAGGAACTGGAGGAAACATATGAGTGATGCCCTTCAAAAACCTACTTACAACCAGGGACTTGAACAAAGAGGGCTGATCAGGTAGCCTCAAGAATGTGGAAATGGCCAAGAGGTAGCCCTTCAGAGTGCCCAGAGCAGAGCCCTGCTGGGCAAGAGAGAGAAGAAAGCGGAGAACCTCTGAAAGAGGGGCAGAAAGGGGATCCACAGCCTTTGCTGTGCACCATGCCACAAATTTGTTCTACCTGCAGGCGTATAACGATTTCATGGAGGGACGCCTGGCTTCAGATTGACATTACAGACTTCAGGGGGCAAGTCAAATGGCCTCAACTGCCGCCGCTCAATCTCCACGCATGTAAGTGGAGACTGGAGAGGTTCGGATGGAGGACCGTCCCCTGCTGCTGCGACAGAAGATCCTCCTGAAGAGGCAGACGAATCGGGGGATCGACAGACATGCTGATATCAGAACCTCCGTGCCCAGTCCGGAGCCACAAGGATGACTTGGGCCCGGTCGTGCCTGATCTTCTTCAGCACTCTGGGCAGTAGTGGTATAGGCGGAAAGGAGTACAACAGACCGCAGCTCCACTCACGTCGAAAAGCGTCTCCGAGCAAGTGCCGCCTTGGAAATTCCAACGTGCAGAACTGATGACATTGCGCCTTCTCTTCTGTGGTGAATAGATCTAACCAAGGCTCTTCCCACTGCTGAAAGAGGCCTTGCGCCACGTCCGAGTTCAGACGCCATTCGTGATCCATCATGCACCGACGGCTGAGTTTGTCCACCCTGGCGTTCAGGGAACCTGCCAGGTGTTGAACCACCAGGGTCATGCCCTGATGTTCCAGCCACTGCCAGAGTCGCAGAGCCTCCTGGCATAGGGTCCACGACCCCACCCGCCCTGTTTGTTGCAGTACCACATGGCGGTGGTGTTGTCCGTGAACACCTTCACTACACTCCCCCAGACAGAGGGGAGGAATGCCTTCAGTGCAAGTCGGATCGCCCGCAGCTCCAGAAGGTTGCTATGGAGCTGGGACTTCGCCGGAGATCAGAGGCCCCTGATCTCCGCCTCTCCCATGTGGCCTCCCCAGGCCTGGGGGGACGCATCCGTCAAAACTACGTGCTCCGGTTGGGGTAGGGAGAGGGATCTGCCGCTGACCCAATCGTGGTCCGTGAGCCACCACTGCAACTGTCTTGCAGTGCCCTCCGAGATCAAGACATGGTCAGACAAGTTGCCCTGATGCAGGGCCCACTGAAACTTCAGGTCCCACCGCAGAGCCCGCATCCACCATCAGAATCAGAGCCTGAATATCCCGAACCCGCTGTTGGGGAGGATAAACCCAAAACTGTGGCGAGTCTAGAACCGCTCCGATGAAGAGGAGCTTCTGAGAGGGACACAGGTGCGACTTCGGCACATTGATGGAGAACCCCAGCAGGTGTAGGAGGTCAGCCGTAGTCTGGAGGAGGCTGACGACTGTCTGGGGTGAGCCTGCCTTCAACAACCAGTCGTCGAGGTAGGGGAAGACTGACACCCCTAACCTGCGCAGATGAGCTGCAACCACCGCCATCACTTTCGTGAACACCCGTGGGGCCACTGGTATGGCCGAAGGGGAGCACGGTAAACTGAAAGTGCTTGTGGCCTACCATGAAACGCAGGTAGCACCGGTGGGCCGGCAGGACGGGGATGTGGAAATAAGCGTCCTGCAAGTCCAACGCTACCATCCAGTCTCCTGGGACCATGGCAGCTAAGACCTGAGCCAGTGTCAGCATCTTGAACCTCTCCTTCCGGAGGAAGCCGTTGACGTTCCGCAGGTCCAAGAAAGGGCGTAGGCCCCTTTTGCCCTTCTTGGGAACCAGAAAGTAGTGGGAGTAACAACCACACCCTACTTCTGGCCCAGGAACGCGCTCGATGGCCCCCTTGGCCAAGAGGGCCGTAACTTCCTCTCGCAGAAGATTCAAGTGATCCCCCGACACGCGGTGGTACTGCGGTGGCATGGCTGGAGGGGTCGCCTCTAAGGGGAGGGAGTAGCCCCTTCGGACAATTTACAGCACCCACCTGTCCGATGTGATGTTGCGCCAGTGGAGGAGGTGATGGCGAACCCTGCCCCCCACTGGCGTCTCGTGGGCCTGAAAGCTCGGACTAGGAGGGCTTTGAGGCGGATGCTGCGGGGTGGATGAGGACTGGCCTCGCCGTTGTCCCCAGGCACCGCCACGGCGGGTACCACGTCTGCCACCGCGTTGGATGTTAGTCTGCGGCCCGTGGCTGGCAGGACGTGTGGGGGCGCCCCTTCCTTGGCCACGAAAGGGGCGAAAGGCAGCAGATTGCTGGTGCAGGGCCGACAGGCCCAAGGACTTGGCCGTAGCCCTGGAGTCTTTAAAGTGCTCAAGTGCACTGTCTGCCTTGTCGCCAAAGAGGCGACGGCCATCAAACGGCATGTCCATAAGAGTGTTTTGGACATCAGACGAAAAGTTGGCGGACCTCAGCCAGGCGTGGCAACGAATCGCCACCGTCGTTGCCATCGCTCTACCCAGCGAGTACATTGTATCCAGCCCACATCTGATGGAGTACCGTGCCGCATCTCGACCCTCCGCAAGGGCTTGGGCGAGTTTAGTCCAGGCCTCCTCCGGACATTGTGGCAGCACGTCCGCGACCGTGTCCAACAGAGAGTGGGTATAACAGCCCAAGAGGCACGCAGTGTTAACTGACCGCAACCCCAAACTCATGGAGGAGAACATATTTTTGCCATACTGTTCGTACCTCTTGGATTCCCGATCGGGGGGAGCCATTGGGAATGCAGTCTGGGAGTTAGAGGCCTGGAAGACCAGACTTTCGGGAGTGGGGTGGGTGGACAGGAAGCAAGGGTCGCCCGGAGCCGGGCGGTGGCGTCTGGCCACGTTCCAATCTACAGGGAGACCTGTAGCGGGCCTGGACCAGGTGCCCAGAAGAACGTCAGACAAGGCCTCATTAGACGACAACAGAGCTTGTTTGCGGTTTAAGGACCTCAGTGAGGAGGTTAGTCCTCACGGCCGCGACGGGGAGTTCAAGGGATAAGGCCTTGGCCGCCCACGTCAACACCACACTATAGGCTGCCCCCTCCTCCGTAGCCACGGTAGGAGGGGAGACAAAACCAGTGTCTGGCGAAGTGTCCAGACCACTGGCATCCCCTAGCTCACCTGCCCAGTCCTGATAAGACTGGCACTCACGTGCCAGAGGGTCCTCGGACCCCTCCCAATCCGCCTTGCCACCCATCTCCTGGTACTCAGGGTCAAATGATGGGGCCGGGTCATAGAAGAAAAAATCTCCCATCGGCGTCAAAATCGGTGTCGGAACCGGACCGAGGGGGGGACTGGGGACGGCGTCGGCCGTGGACGGCGCTGAGTCGACACCCTAGGAGCCGGCGCCGGCGAGGTCATAAGGTTGACCAGCGACGACCCGGATCCGTACCCAGCGGGGCCCTGCGGCGCTGGGACCGAAGTCGCCGATGGCGCCGGGGCCGAAGCACCCGATGGCGCCGGGGCCAAAGCCCCCGGCCCAGTTGGGCTCCCAGTCGGGCCGCTGGGCCCGAAGGCGCCGTGGAACCCGACGGAGGAGTGAGCGACCTCAAGGCCATGAGGAAGGCTTCAATCTCCCCCGGTGTCGCGTTCGTCCCAGGGACTGGCGGGTATGGAGCAGGCCGCGATGCCTGCGGCTCCAGCGGAGCCGCGTAGGCGGTCTCACCCAAACCCCCGGCCGCGTCACGCGGAGTCGGAAGAGCGATCTCGCCTCTTCGACTTCTTGTGCCGCTTACCTGAGGACTTGGAGCCCGAGGAGTGGTGACGAACCTCCGAGCCGTGAGGACTCCGGCCCCGCGACTGGTCCCTCGACCTCCTTCCGGACCGGCGCGGGCCGATTGCCGGAGCTCGAGGCGCTTGCAGGACCACTCCCCCCAGCCTTCGACGTTAAGGCCCGGCAGTCGGGGCACGACTTGTCATCGTGGTCGGGCCCCAGGCAATGAAGACACCGGCGATGGGGGTCGGTAACCGACATCGGTCGGTTGCAATCGACGCAGGGCTTGTAGCCAGGCATCCCTACCGGCACCGTGGGAGTCGTTCGACTTTGAAAAATGATCAAAAAAGATCAAAACGTTTAGTCAAAAAGTGACTAAGGGTACCACTGTTCCCGGATCGGCGCTTGCTGGCGCTGAAAAAATAGGAACTGATGTCAGCGCGCGAGGGCGGCGTCTAAGTACTCCGGCAACGTCATCCCGGCACCAACGACGCCGACGACGGACGCAGAGCCGCAGACGACGCCTACCGACGCGCAAGGGTACTGCTACGCAAAAGTTTCCGGATCCAGTCTGACGCCTGGGGATATTCTAAGGTAAGGAATCTAATACTAACTGTTTCTTTCAGATAGGGGAAACAACCCTAGTCCTGCCACATCAGTCCGCAAAGCGGGGAGGCATAGGTGGGGCTGTAAGGAATCTGCAGCTAGATAAAGTCTCTACCAGATAAGGCGTTACCGAAGGTAAGTAACTTGTTCATCTGATAGAGACTTCTAGCTGCAGATTCCTTACCTTTGAATCAGATATCCGAGCCATAAAATCCCGGCGGTGGGTTGTGTACTCATGATCAAGACTAAGAAGTCTTGCAGGACTGAACAGGCAAAGAGCCCGTCCCTGTGCACATGACCATCAAGGCAATAATGTTTTGCGAACATGTGCAATGATGCCCACGTTGCTGCCTGACAGCTGTCTCAGACTGGGACACACCGAACCAAGGTTGTAGTTGCAGCCTTTCTCCTGGTGGAATGGGCCCTTAATCCCTGAGGGGGCTGCTTCTTCACCAAGGCGAAACAAATTTTAATGCTGAGAATGACCCAGTTGGAGATTGTCCTTTTTTGCACTGTCCTTTCCTTCTTCGCTCCCACATACCCCACAAAGAGTTGGTCATCTGTCTGGAACTCTTTTGTGCGGTCACGGTAGAAGGACAACACTTTTTTTGGGTCCAGTCAGCGGAGGCGCTCCTCTCCCTTAGACGGATGTGGGGGAGCCAAGAAGGTGGGCAAAGTGATGGATTGACCCAGATAAAATGGAGTCGCAACCTTTGGAAAAAAAGATGCCCTGGTGCGAAGCACCACCTTGTCCGGAAAGGACATAAGATAAGGAGGTGAGCTGGATAATGCCTGCAATTCACTCACTCTCCAGGCCGATGTAATCGCCACCAAAAAGGCTGTTTTGATGGTCAACGACTGGAGGGGACAATTGTGCAAAGGCTCGAAACTAGCACACATCAGGTAAGTGAGGACCAAATTAAGGTCCCATTGTGGCATAACAAAGGGCGTAAGTGGAAATAAATGGTCCAGCCCCTTCAGAAATCTATTTACTATAGAAGATTTAAAGAGATAAGGTTGGTCTGACAGCTGCAGACAGAGCAGGGAGGTAACCTTTGAGAGAACCCAAAGCAGAATCCTGCTGGGCAAGAGTTAGAATGAATAAAAGGACAAAGGAAAGAGGAGCAGAAAGAGGGTCAATGGACCTTTCTGTACAGTATAATACAAATTGCTGCCAACAGCAGGCGTATACCGTCTTAGTGGAGGGCCACCTGGCCGCCAAAATATCATTACAGACTTTGGGAGGAAGATCAAAAGCTATCAACGGCTCAATCTCCAAGCATAGAGGCACAGAGATGACAGGTTCCGGTCGATAACCCTCCCCTGCTGCTACGATAGAAGATCCTTCTGAAGGGGCAGCCTGATTGGAGAATAGGCACTCACGCTCAGAAGCTCTGGATACCAGACTCTCCTTGCAAAATCCGGTGCCACAAGAATTACTTGGGCCCGGTCACTCCTGATCTTATTTAGAACCCTGGGTAGGAGTGGTATGCATACACCAGGCCTGAGTTCCACTGGCAACGAAACTCGTCGCAGAGCGATAGCCACAGTAGAAACTAAAGCAAGCAGTACTGCTGACATTTTGCTTTCTTTTTGGAGGCGAACAAATCTAACCAAGTTTCTCCCCACTGCTGAAAGAGACCTTGCACCTCCTCCGACTGGAGACGCCATTCGTGATCCTGAAGGCATCGACGATTGAGATCATCCTTCCTGGCGTTCAGGGAATCTGCCAGGTGTTGAACCACCAGGGTTATGCCCTGCAGCTCCAGCCAAGTCCAGAGATGCAGGGCCTCTTAACAAAGGGTCCACGACCCCACCCCGTCCTGCTTGTTGCAGTACCACAGGGCGGTGGTGTTGTCCATGAACACCTGCACCAGCTGCCCCTTGACAGAGGGAAGAAATGCTTTCAATGTCAACTGTATCACTCGGAGCCCCAACAAGTTTATGTGGAGTCCCGTCTCCGCGACAGATAAGTGACCCCTGATCGCCACCTCTCCCATGTGGCTGCCCCATCTGAGAAGTAACGCATCTGTTACAACTGTAAAATCTGGTTGGGGAAGGGAGAGAGGCCTGCCGTGGACCCAATTGTGTTTTGTTAACCACCACTGCAGATCCTTCGCAGTTCCTTCCGAGATCTGAACAAAGTTGGTGAGATTTCTCTGATGCGGTGCCCATTAGAACTTCAATTCCCACTGCAGAGCCTGCATAAACCATCGGGAATGTCTTACCAACAGGATGCAGGAGGCCATGAGGCCCAACAGCCTCAGAGACAGTCTCACCAAAATCCAGGATAGAGGCTGAAATATTGGAATCATAACCTGGATATCCTGGACTCGCTGCTCAGGAGGATAAGCCTGAAACTGCACTGTGTCCAGAACAGCTCAGATGAAAAGGAGTAACTTCGGCAAGTTTATAGAGAACAGCAGCGAATGCACGAGGATCGCCATAGTCTGAAGGTGGAAGACGACTGCCGGGGCAAGGACGCCTTCAACAGCCAGTCGTCGATGTAGGGGTTGTCTGACACTTCTAAACTGTGCAGATGAGCTGCAACCACTGCCATCACCTTGGGGAATACCTGAGGGACAATTGGAAGACCGAAAGAGAGCATAGTAAACTGAAAGTTCTCGCTGCCTACCTTGAACCGCAGGCAACGCCTGTGGCCCGGCAGAATGGGAATGTGAAAATACTCATCCTGCAGGTCCAACGTCACCATCCAGTCTTCTTGGTCTAGAGCAGAAAAGACCTGAGCCAAAGTCAGCATTTTTAATTTCTTTTTTTGTTTTAAACAAATTTTATTTGTCAGTTTGCATATATCACGCAGAGCACTGCACACCAGAGTCATCTGCCAAAGCATACTTGAATTTCTTTTTTTTGAGGAAGAGATTGATGGTCAGAAGATCCAAAATGGGCCGAAGCTCCTTGTTCGTCTTCGGAATCAGAACATAGCAAGAATAACAGCCACTGTCTACTTCTGAAGCTAGGACCCTTTCTATGGCTTCTTTGGCCTAAAGAGCTGTAACTTCCTCTTGGAACAACTTTACATGATCTTCGGCCAGCCGTTCCTGACTTGGCGGAATAGGAGGAGAAAAAGAAAGGAAGAGACTAGCCCTCCTGGACGATATGTAAGACCCACTTGTCTGTTGTTATAGATCTCCAGCGGGTGATATGATGAAGAATTCTCCCAACCACTGGCGTAGTGCGGTCCTGCACAATCAGCCTAGGAGTGCTTGGAGGCTGCGGTTGCTGGGGGCAGTGTGGTAGACAACTTCTGGCCTCCATTCCGAGGACGGAATGTACAGCTTTCACATCAACGCACGGCTTGTGTAGTCTGAGCGAGATGGTGGTTAGGATAGGGCTGACGTGGCTGGAAACCCCTTCCGTTGCCACAAAAGGGGCGAAAGGAAGACTGGCCTTGAGGAGTGGAGGAGAGGCCCAAGGATCTGGCCGTAGCTCGAGAGTCCTTGAACCTGACCAGGGCCGAGTCTGCCTTTTCCCCAAAAAGGTGGGTTCCATCAAAGGGCATGTCCATCAAACTGGCTTGGACATCTCCCGAGAAGCCAGTTGTAGGAAGCCAGACATGGCGTCTCAAGGCCACTGTCGTTGAAATCGACCTGTCCAGCAAATCAGTCCTATTTAATCCACACCGTATGGTGAATTTTGCTGCATCCCTCCCGTCCTTGACAGCTTGGGAGAGAACAGTCCAGGCCTCCTCCAGGACTTGTGGCAGCACCTGAGCAACCATCTCCCAAAGAGAGCGGGAGAAACGGCCCAAAAAGCATGCGGTAATCACCGACTACAATGACAGACTAGAGGAAGAAAACATCTTCTTACCAAATGAGTCCAGTCTCTTGGATTCCCTATCCGGAGGGGTGGAAGGAATGCGCCTTGGGATGTAGAGGCTTGCACCACCAAACTCTCTGGGGTGGGATGTTGTCAAGGATCAAGTCAGTGTGATCTCCCTTAGGAAGAGTAAGAAAGATAATGGCAGAAAAACAAGAAATACAGTACTGGTGAAAACCTCATTGGTGAATATTTGGAGGGATTTATAGGGAAATAATTAGTTGTCAGGTGTTTCAAGATAGCCGCCCTCTACTAGTTGAGGTTTAAAGGTCTTGCGATGTTTGGAACAATTTGGTTTTGAATCGAGCGTTCTACTGCAACACTTCAATTAGAATTTGACCTGGGAAGTACGTTTCAACCGTTTCTCAGTTAATTCTGCTTTCTGAGTTACGGAAGCTTTCCAGTCCCTAGCGCAACTTCGGGAGTTATTACAGAACTCCGTTTGGCAGTTTACTACTGTTTCTGCCAGAATATTCCTTCAGGGTTATTTTCGCATGTTCTTCAGAATCATATCTTGAGGAGTTTGTCCAAGTACTCCATCAGACAGCAACTACTGAAGCTTCCTGTATCCCTTCCTCAAAGCTTCCTTGCCATTGCTAATTCTTCTTGGCAAGTATTCTGGGCTCCAGTTTCCAGTCACGTTGCATTGAGGAGGGGTTTTCTCCTTCTCGGTCGCAACATTCAGCGCTGCTCGATTCCAGTGGTTTGGAGAAATCCTGTACAGAAGTAAGAAAGGCAGAACCCCTGTGAGGTGTCTCACGGACTACAAATTAAAGTAAGACTTCCATTTCATTACCTCGGACTACTGTCTCTTGGTGACCAGCAGCAACTCCTACTGCTTACTCCTTCCTGAGCGTTTCTCCCCTTCTTTTCCTTCCTTCTTTCCCTCCTTGTTCCTTTTTGCGAGCTCTTGCTACTAGTCAGATCCAAGCTTCAGCTTGAGGAGTCCACCACAGTGAGCAAGTGGTCAACCTTTCAAGGAACATATTGACTGTTATGTATTTGAACTGAAAATATATTTCAAAACTCAGTTGACTCTGCATTCAGTTCTCCTTGCACCTATATATATATAAATATTGGATACAGTAAAGTCATAGAAGAGAAGCACTCTCCAACTAAGAGACATAACATATTTTAGAAGCACCAGTTGAGTATTTTAGCCTGTGTTATTTATGCATGTATTTGTATATGTCATAGCACTAGACAATGCTATTACAGTATTATTTTATAATACTATTCTCGCTGTACGCATTAAAATTTGCATTCTGTCTAACGATTGTAGCAGTTCACCTCTCTTGTCTGAGAAAGAAGACTGTTCAATAAATCCTTTTATTCAAAACGCCCGTCTCACTATTTCTCTGTAACTCTGTAGAAATGAAGCATGCACGATTGACTGAGTAAAATAGTTATCTATTGTTCACACTACTCTGAAGATATTTGTTCCAGTCCTAGGGAAACAAAGTTGTCATGTTTATGCAGTTGTCAGAAACGAATCCCTTCTTGTGTTTTTTTAGAACGTTTCTAGTGACCTCTGAGCTAGCTGGCACTTACAATTAAGTTTAGTATATTCGATAGAGACATACTGACCTGAGTCCTATGTCACATCTATAGGATATATTATTCCAATCCGCAGAGCCTATTGGGAATATAGGAAATACACTACAGGGAGGGACCGCATCTTTTTACGCGCAGCCTCCACCGGGCAGCGCTTTCACGGCGCACCTTCTGAACATACATGAGGCCGGGTTCCATACCAGGGACGAGTGGACACTCGTAACATCTGCCTGACCGACAGCCCTCGGCGACTGGTGCTGAAAGGAGGAAAGCATCCAGTCTGTGAGCTCATGGGCAATGGGGCTGGAATGGGGGCAGTGTCACCGTTCACAAGAGGCATTGTCATCACAAATGGACGTGGTGAAGTGATGAAGCATTGTTGTTATAAAGAGAAGTCGGCAGCGTGTTTCCCCTGAGATGCCGGTCGCGTGGTGGAACCTTGCTCATGCCTTGGCCTCTCCCACAAGCCTTCGATTAAAGGCGGTCTTGATCGAATTATCGCTTAGACCTCGACTGTTTGTTGGAAAATTCTGACTTCAGAGGAAATTAACAGGTTGGAGGTTGCAAATGCATCTTTGTTTACTTTGCACTCTGTTACGCGGCCTCTAAGAGGGAATTAAAGGCTCACGCAGCCCAGCACCATCAGGCTGTTATTAAGAGAGATCAGCAAGTGTGGATTACCGCTCCTCGGCTATTGAAACAAGCGTGCTTGCCTCGCGCTGACGAGGAGAGGAGGAGGCAGTAGGGGGAGGGGAGAGAGGAGTGGGCCTCGCCTGTCTCCCTTGCGGCCGCAAGCTTTGAAACAATCGGTTAATTATAAACATATGGTTTCAAAGCTCGCTACCGCAAGGGAATCGCCAAACGTGCGGGCGTTGCCATTGAAAGCAATGCAACGCGTGCTCGTTTTTGGGGCCAAAACTGAATCGATTCCTAAAGAGGCACTTTCCTAGACCACTGGTGTGGAATACTAGGGTCCTGAAAGGGGAAAGCCCTGTCCTTAGAAATCCAAGCACAGAGCAGGGAGGATGGGTGGGTTGGTAAGGAATCTGCAGCTAGATAGTCTCTACAAGATAAGGCGTTACCAAAGGTAAGTAACTTTTTATCTGACCGAGACTTCTAGCCGCAGAGTCCTTACCTTGGAATAGATACCCAAGCAATACCTCCCAAGGGGTGGGACTGCTGAACAATTTCACACAAGTAAGTCCTGCAGGACCGAACGAGCAAAATGCCCATCTCTACAGACCTGACTATCCAGCCAGTAGTGCTTGGTAAATGTGTTCAAGGAAGTCCACGTTGCCGTTTGGCAGATGTCCAGGACCAGAACTCTGCGAGCTAACACAGTGGTTGCAGCTTTAGCTCTGGTGGAATGATCTTGCAAACCTTCAGGGTGTTGCTTTTTAGCTAAAGTGTAGCCGATCTTTATAAAGAGCACATTCCATTGGGAGATGGTCCACTTTTGCATGGTCTGACCATTCTTAGCTTTCACGTAGCCCATGAAGAACTGGTCATCCACCCGGATTTCTTGTGTGTGATCAAGGTAGAATGACAAGCTCTTTTTGGGTCCAGACATAGAAGTTGCTCCTCTTCCATGGAAGGATGAGGCAGAGCAGAAAAAGGAGGCAGAGTGATGGTTTGCTCAACATGAAATGGAAATAGTGACTACTTTTGGAAGAAGCACCAACTTGTCTGGGTAGATGTGCAGATAAGGAGGCTTGGATGACAAAGCCTGAAGCTCACTGACCCTCTAGCCAGATGGTATTGCCACCAGGAAGGCCGTCTTGATGGTAAGGAGCCTGAAAGTTCAGTTGTTTAAGGGCTCAAACGAAGCACATCAGGAACATCAGGACCAGATTAATGTCCCACTGAAGCCTAATGAAGAGAGAAGCTGGAAATATATGTTGCAAACCTTTCAAAAACCTACGCACAATAGGGGATTGGAAAAGGGAAGGTTGGTCAGGCAAATGCAAAAAAGCAGATATAGCAGAAGTATATCCCTTAACTGTGCCCAGAGCAGAGACCTGGTGGGCAAGCGAAAGAACAAACCGGAGATTCTGAGAAAGGGGAGCAGAAAAAGTCAACTTGTTTCTCTTTACACCAAGCAACAAATTTGCCCCTACTGCAGGCAGGTGTTGGTGGAGGGACGCCTGGCTGCCAGAATACCATTGCAGACTTCGGGTAGATGGTCGAAAGCCGTCAACTATTGATGCTAAATCTCCACACGAGAAGGCGGAGAGTTGACAGGTTTGGGTGGAGAACCCTCTCCTGCTGCTGCGTTAGAAGATCCTCCCAAAGGGGCGGCCTGATCGGAGGACCGATGGTCATGCTCAACAGCTCAGGATACAAGAGTCTCCTTGCCTAATCTGGAGGCAAAAGGATGACATGGGCCCATTCGCTCTTGATCATCTTGAGAACTCTGGGCTTGATGTTCTTGAGATCTCTGGGCAGGAGTGGTGTTAGAAATGGGGTTTCTGTTTGGATAGGGAATGCACCTAAACCAGGCAGAACCAGACCACTCTAGTCAGGGCAAGTCAGTCACTCACCAAAGTTAACCCGTGTTAACCCTCTGGTAGTTTTGCGGCGAGCAGTCAGACTTAACATCAGAGGCAATGTGTAAAGTGTTTGCGCAACACAATCATACAGTCACACAATGAATACACCACAAAAGAGACTCCACACAGGATTTTACGAAAACATAGTATAAATTGCAAATAAAACCAAACACCAATACGACATGAACCATAAAAACTATGCATATGGCCAGGGGCTGCCCCGGGAAGTGGGGTAAAATGTGGAGCGCATGGAATAGTTATAGAGGGGAGATCTGTGAACCACCTACGCAGGTACCGGTCCCAGAGGCACAGGACTCTCTATGATCCCTGCACTAAATGTTGTCATATTTAATTCTGTACTTTGCCACAATGATTCATGTGTTGGAAATGTAATGTGCTCGCCTGAGATTTAATTTTTCCCTTTTGTAATGTCTTCCTTTGTATTCAATAAAAAGTTTAAAAAAAACAAAAAAAAACTATGCATATTATCCAAATCCTGAGATAGTATTCATTGTCCTGACAGCGCAAGAACCGAAATGACATACATTATGACCTCATTGAAGACTTGGGGCATGAACTGCAACAGGTTATGAAATAAAAGCATGAATCATCACATGAGTGCAAGAACGCAAATCAAATTATGAAAAGGCACATGAATTACCAACTGTCACCAGATTACCATAAATACTTTCCAAGTGATGCTGGAGTCATGTATCACACAAGATGCAGAGATCCAACACTGCATAAATATCACTTAACATACTCCTCAATATTTCAGGGTGGCCTTAAAGCAGGATATTAAATGCTTCAAGAATGGTAGGTCACAGCACACCTACCTGCCTACTATGCTCTATATACAGTAAGCTCTTTGTCAAAGGACTAGCCCCATGCCTTGCTCGGCCTGAGACATTTCAAAAGCGGAGTCAGCTTTGTCCACAAACAGGCATGCTCTGTCGAAAGGAAGGGACATTAAGTTAGCCTGCACATCTGAAGACAAGCTATAGGTCCACAGCCAGACATGTCACCTCATGGAGATAGAGGACCCCATGGTGCACAACATAAAATCGGTGGTTCCCAGTCTGGATTTCATAATGTGATGAGATGCATTTTGTCTGTGTCTCACAAACTCCTGGAAGTGGGTGCTCATGCCCTCTGGGACGTGGGGGCTACTCAGCTGAGCCATGTTTCATAACATGGGTGTACTGCACCAAAAGAAAGGTGGCATTTAAGGAGGGAAAAGGTAGCTCTCATGGTGCAGGATGGTAGCGTCATGCCCCCAGCCTGCTGACCACCAGTACTGAGGTGGACTTCTCCCAGGCTGCCATGACCGTGTAAAGCAAAGCCTGCATCATCCTGGTGCGGCACGAAGGTGAACTCGGTGAGGACATTAGACATCCTCCTTTGGGAGCTGAAGCTTTAGCACTTCAGCAGTTTTTTTACCTTGGAGTGGAAGGACATAACTTCTAGAGTGGGAGGCCTTGTAGGGAGATCATTCTCCATCCCTGGGTTGGTGTCCATTCCACTGGCTGATGAGAAGCATGCCAGCTCATAGGTCTGATCTTCCCCCATTTTCATCGCTTTAGGCATAAAGATTCAAAACACCAAAGTAATTAATTGCCATTCGGTGAAGGTTCGGGTTCAAAGATGTGAAGGTTTTTGTCATTGAGTCAGATTTATACTGCAGCTTGTTTGCTCTCCTTGCCAAATGCTTGGTTGGGTTGTTGGTCATTGGTTGGATTGAGCTTCTGGTTGCGTAGGATGATTTGCACACACAGTTTGAGATGTGGGTTGTTGGAAGCAGAGGAGACTTTCAAGAGATTGGTGAATCCTGATGCTGTTATCTGCGAGCAAAACAAGAAGAATCTACAAATAAAGGTTTGAATATGCCAAGAGATCATATGGAACCCTGGAAGACTCCACGGGTGACAGGGATCGTTTGTGACATGGAGGTAACCACTGGTATCTGTTGGGAAGGTAGAAGGAGAACCCGTGAAGGACATTGCTGGCAAATCCCATTTGAGACTCCAGGGTACTCATGAGGGTGAAGTGGTCCACTGTGTCGAAGGCAGCTGGGAGGTCCAGCAATATCAAGGAGTCATATTCCTTTGTGGTCTGTCTACGATGTGTGAGTTAACTGTCTTCATGCTGGACAGTGCACTGGAATTGCTGTACAGCAGACACCACTGATGCGATCTTGGAGTTGAAGTTACACTGCTTTTTCAATGATCCTGCTGATGAATGGTAAGTAAGTGATGGGTAAGTAGCTGATGAGGACATCAGGGTCTAGAGAAGGTTTCTGTAGGGGTGGATGATCTGGCCAACTTTGACAATATCTGGAAAGATGCTTTGAGTGTAGGAGGCATCGACAATGCTAAGCAGGGGTAACATGGGGCCCCAAGAGAGAGCTTTGATGAAGGGCTGTAATAGGATGATAACTTCATAAAGAGTGGCTGTGAGGGAGTTGAGTAGGTCAGCGAAATCTAGGAGAAAGAGGGATTTTAAGGTTTACCATTGTGGGATTTCACAGAAAGGGTTGGGTGTAAGAATTGTAGCAGATTTAGTGCCGTCAATGTCCTGTCGATCTTCTGTATGTTTTCAATGAAGAAAAAGTTGATGGCACTGCACTTTTATGTGGAGTGAGGAATAGGTGGCTCCTACTGATGCAGTGCTTTGTTATCTTGTACAGTGTTCTGCTTCTGTTGGTGGCTTCACTGATGGTGCTGGTGAACAAGTTACTTACCTTCGGTAACAATATATCTGTTAGAAACATTAGTTAGTGATATATTCCTTACCTTCGAATTACCATCAGGTGTCAGACTGGATCCAAAAAGTTTTCATCAGCAGTACCCCTTGCGCGTTGGAAGGTGGCGTTGTGCGGCTCCGCGTCTGTCGTGGCATTATGGCCGCAAGGATGACGTTGCAGCAGTTACTTAGACGCCACCCTCGCGTGCTGATGTCAGTTCTGTACACGACTTTCCGCGCCAGGAACGGAGAGCCATGCAAGATACTGACCACTGGTGCATTGAAACTAGGGCCCTGAAAGGGATGACCTTAACCCTAGAAATCAGTTCGCAGAACGGGGAGGATGGGTGGGGAGGTAAGGAATATATCACTAACTAATGTTTCTTACAGATATATCGCTACCGAAGGTAAGTAACTTGTTCATCTGAAAGAAACACATAGTGATAGATTCCTGACCTTAGAATAGATACCACAGCAATACCAACCCCGGTGGTGGGTCTGCAAACCAAGATCACACCAGAAAGTCCCGGAGATCAGAACGGCCAAAGAAGATGTCTCTCCGGACTTGGCTGTCCAGGCAATAGTGCTTAGTAAAAGTGTGCAACAAGGCCCACGGACCTGCCTGACAGATGTCTTGTGAGGGGACACCACATCCCAATCCCATAGAAGCAGCCGTCGCCCTGGTGGAATGGGCGCGCAGCCCCACCGGAGGCTCCTTCTTCGCCAGAGAATAACAGGCTTTTATACACAAGACGGCCCATCGGGAGATAGTCCGCTTGTGTACAGCCCGACCTTTCTTGGTGCCTACATAGCCAACAAAGAGCTGGTCACCCACCCGGAACTGTTGTGTGCAATTCAGGTAAAATGAGAGCGCACGTTTTGGGTCCAGCTGGTGGAGCCTCTCTTCCTCTCTGGAAGGATGCGGAGGCAGAAAGGTGGGCAAAGTGATGGTCTGCCCAATGTGAAAGGCAGTGACAACATTTGGCAGAAAGGATGGACGTGTTCGAAGCACAACCTTGTCCGGATGGACAGACAGAAAAGGAGGTTTACAAAAAAAAGCCTGGAGCTCACTCACTCTCCTGGCAGAGGTGATGGCAACCAGGAAAGCAGTTTTCAAAGTTAACAGGCGAAGAGGACAGTTGTGAAGAGGCTCAAAGGAAGCACACATTAAATATGTGAGAACCAGGTTTAAGTCCCACTGTGGCATTACGAAGGAAATAGGAGGGAAAAGATGAGTAATGCCTTTAAGGAATCTATTTACAACAGGGGACTTGAAAAGAGAGGGCGGATCAGGGAGCCTGAGAAAGGCTGAAATAGCAGAAAAGTAGCCCTTGATAGTGCCCAGAGCACAGCCCTGCTGGGCCAAAGAAAGAAGGAACAAAAGGACTTCTGAAAGAGGGGCAGTAAAGGGATCCGCAGCCTTTGCTGTGCACCATGCCACAAATTTGTTCCACCTGCAGGCGTATACCAACTTAGTGGAGGGACACCTGGCTGCCAAGATTACGTCACAGACTTAGGGAGGCAGGTCGAAAGACTTCAACTGCCGGCACTCAATCTCCACGCAAGGAGGTGGAGACTGTACAGGTTCGGGTGGAGGACCGTCCCCTGCTGCTGCGACCGAAGATCCTCCCGAAGAGGCAGTCTGGTCGGAGGATCGATGGCCATGTTGAGCAGCTCGGGATACCAGACTGTTCGTGCCCAATCCGGAGCCAAAAGAATGACTTGGGCCCGGTCGCACCTGATCTTCTTCTGCACCCTGGGCAGAAGTGGTATAGGCGGAAAGGCGTACAACAGACCACAACTCCACTCGCGACGAAAGGTGCCGCCTTGGAAATTCCAACGCGCAGAATTGCTGACATTGCGCATTCTCTTTGGTGGCGAATATATCTAACCAAGGCTCACCCCACTGTTGAAAGGACCTTGCACCACCTTTGAGTTAAGACACCATTCGTGATCCCTCATGCACCTACGGCTGAGTTCATCCGCCCTGGTGTTCAGAAACCCTGCCAGGTGTTGAACCAACAAGGAAATGCCTTGACGTTCCAGACATGTCCAGAGGCGAAGGTCCTCCGGACATAGGGTCCACGACCCCACCCTGTTTGCTGCAATACAACATGGCTGTGGTGTGGTCCGTGAACACCTGCACCACTTTTCCCCGGACAGAGGGAAGGAATGCCTTCAGTACAAGACAAATCGCCCGGAGCTCCAGGAGGTTAATGTAAAGCTGGACTCCGCTGGAGACCAGAGGCCTCTGACCTCCGCCTCTCCCATGTGGCCGTCCCATCCCAGAAGGGAGCCATCTGTCACCACAGTGTGGTCGGGTTGGGGAAGGGAGAGGGACCTGCGACTGACCCAATCCCGGTTCGTGAGCAACCACTGCAGTTGTTGAGCAGTGCCCTCCGAGATCTGGACATAGTCGGACAGATTCCCCCGATACTGCGCCCACTGGAACTTCAGGTCCCACTACAGATCCTGAATATCCCACCTGGCATGATTGATCTGCAGGATGCAAGAGGCCATGAGGCCCAGTAGCCTCAGGGTCATTCTGAGCGAAACCCGGGACAAGGGCTGAAAGATCGGAACCATTGCCCGAATGTTGCAGACACGCTGTTAGGGAGGATAGACCCGAAACTGTGCTGTGTCCAGAACCGCTTCGATGAAGAGGAGCTTCTGAGAGGGACTTCGGCACACTGATGGAGAACCCCAGCTGATGTAGGAGATCGGTCGAAGTCTGGAGGTGGGAGACAACTGTCTAGGGCGAGGCCGCCTTTAACAGCCAGTCGTTAAGATAGGGGAAGACTGAAACCCCTGATCTGTGCAGATGAGCTGCGACCACCGCCATCACTTTCATGAACACCCGAGGGGCACTGGTAAGGCCAAAGGGGAGCGCAGAAAATCGAAAATGCTTGTGGCCTACCGTGAACTGCAGGTAACGTCGGTGGGCCGGCATGACGGGGATGTGGAAATAAGCATTCAGCAAGTCCAACACTACCATCCAGTCTTGCGGGTCGAGGGCAGGCACGGCGTGAGCAAGCTTCAACATTTTTAACTTCTCCTTCCGGAGGAAGTGATTGACATCCCCGAGATCTAAGATAAGACGCAGGCCCTTGTCCTTCTTGGGAACCAGAAAGTAGTGGGAGTAGCAACCACAACCTACTTCTGGGACAGGAACGTGCTTAATGGCTCCCTTGGCCAAGAGAGCCGTAACTTCCTTCTGGAGAAGATCCAGATGATCTTCCGACATGAGGTGGTAACAAGGTGGCATGGCTGGAGGGGTAGTCTCGAAGGGGAGGGAGTAGCCCCTTCAGACTATCTGCAAAGCCCACCTGTCCAAATTGATGGTGCATCAGTGGTGGAGGTGATGGCGAATCCTGCCGCCTACTGGCGTTAAATGGGCCTGAAAGGTCAGACTAGGAGGGTTTGGAGGCTGCTGCAGAGGGGGGGGGGGGTTGGTGAACTGGCCTGCTCACTGACCCCCTGAACCACGACACTGGTTCCCACGTCCCCGGCAATGCGAAGGTTGGATACCCTGCTGCGGTCTGTGCCCCTGGGTGGGACGTAGCGGGGCACCCCTTCCGTAGCCACGAAAGGGGCGAAAAGCAGACTGCGCCGGACAGAGGAGAGGACCAAGGATTTGGCCATATAGCCCGTGAGTCCTTGAAGCGATCTTGGGCGTGGTCTGCTTTTTGTCACCAAAAAGGCGCCGGCCATCAAAGGGCATGTCCATCAAGGTGTTCTGGACATCCCCTGAAAAGCCAGTGGACCTCATCCAGGCGTAGCGACGAAGCGCTACCGACGTTGAAGATGTCCAGCCCGCAATGGATCATAAACTTAGCTGCATCTCTCCCGGTGGCGACAGCCTGGGAGAGCACTGCCCGGGCCTCCTCCGGCCACTGAGGCAGCACTTGCACCACCTATCCCACACTGAGTGGGAATAACGGCACAAGAGACATGCAATGTTTACGGACCCCAGTCCTAAGCTGGCGGAAGAGAACATTTTCTTCCCAAGAAGGTCCAGCTTCTTGGATTCCCTTTCCGGTGGAGAGGTAGGGAACGCGTATGGAAGCGGAGACTTCGACTACCAAGTTCTCCGGGGTGGGGTGTTGGGAGTGGAAGGTGGGGTCACCCGGAGCCGGGCGATGGCATTGGGCGATCATACTGTCCACGGGAGCCCCCGTGTTGGGCCTGGACCAGGTGCCCAAAAGGATGTCAGGAATGGCCTCATTAAACGGGAGCAGGGGCTCCGAAGAGCTCGCTGCCGGTTGAAGCACCTCAGTCAGGAGGTTAGTCCTGACCGCCACCGTAGGAAGCTCGAGGTTGAGAGCCTCGGCCGGCCTACGGAACACCATAGCATATGTCGCTCCCTCCTCCGTAGCCACGGTTGGAGGAGACAACATGCCAAGGTCGGGTGAAGTGTGAAGACCACTGGCATCCCCCAGTTCCTCTCTCCAGTCCTGTTTAGACCCTAGCTGGTCAGTTAAAGGGTCACCTGACCCTCCCAGTCACCCTCATCATCCTCTGGTGGCCACTCTGGTTGGAAATAGACCCCAGAAGTGAACAGGGGCATTAAAACCCCACCCGACGTCGAAAGACGCCGGTCCAGCAAGGTGTCCACATCAGGAAGGAGGCTGGGGACGACACCGGCCGGGGGGCAGACCGGCGCTGGGCACGGTAGTCGTGCCGTTGGAAGTGGCACCGGTGGAGGTGTAATAAGGTCAACCGGCGCTGATCTGGATCTAGGCCTGGATCCAAGGGGGGCCTGCAGCGCCGAGGCCAAGGCCGGCGGGAGCTAAGACCTAGGCCCCCTAACGGATTCCCCAGGGCCCAAAGGTGCGCCGGTGGGGTCTGTCTGCCCAAAGATGGCATGCATCGCCTCGTAGAACGTACAAAGATGGGCGGGTGTCACACAGGGTCCCGGAAAGAGAGGTAAGCTCAGAGTCGATCCTTGAGGCTCCGTGCGCGGAGCCGCAGGAGTGGCACAACGCGCGCGCCTCGTCGAGTCGGCTGACCAAAGAGGAGAAGGCGAAGAGTGACTATGCTTCTTTGACTTCTTCTTATGTTTCGACTTACCCGACCCAGAGTGCGAAGACTTCGAGCTGGACTGATGATGGCTCAGCGACCTGTCCCTCGACCTCCCTCTCGACTGGGACCTCGAACAGCGCGGAGCCGACTACCGTCGTTCAAGCAGCTTTCAGGACTGCTCCAGCAAAGCCTTTGGTGTCAACAACTGGCAGTCGTAGCACGACTTGGGGTCGCGGTCGCACTTAAAACCGGGCATCCCTTGTGCACCTGTTCGGAGTCGGAGACTCGAAACAAGACAACGACAAAAGTCGAGAAAAACTTATGTCAAAAAATGACTGAGGTACCGCTCTTCCCGGATCTACACTGGCTGGCACAGAGAAAGAAAGAACTGACGTCAGAGCACGAGGGCGGCATCTAAGTAGCTGCTGCGACGTCATCCCGGCGACCACGACGCCGACAATGAAAGCACAGCCGACCGACGACACCTTCCGACGCACAGAGGTACCGCTGATGAAAAAAACTTTCCGGATTCAGTCTGACCCCTGGGGTAATTCTAAGGTACAGAATCTATAACTAATGTGTTTCTTTCAGATGAGGGTGTCTCTTGATCCTATTGCGCATGTGGGATTTCCATCTACATTCATTTTACATTGTTTTTTCAGTTCTAATAAGTACATTTCTCAAACTTATGCTAAATTAGATTTGGCAGAGATCTTACAGGCCAATTTGTTTTTATCTCAATTGTTAAATACAACTGCAATCTGTCCAAACAACTTTATTTGGTCACGTGTACTTTGACTGGCGTGGCAGTGAGGAGGACCTCATGAGAAATGACCCTGCCCCAAACTTAACAATGGTAATAAATAGCATATTATAATATGCACATAAGTATATGTACTATTTATTATGGGTAAAATATAGTCTAAATGAACATATTAAAAATAATATAATCTTACAAATAGAGATGTATTGTTGTTTAATGAAGTTCCTATACCGATTATCAAAATTGTTTAAATCAATTGCAGCAATCAAGATATACACAGAAAAATATCCATACATTACGTTAATGCAGTTTCTAAAGGGAAGTCAGAAGCAGTTCGAGAATTTCAATGTCTAGTGCCAAAATAAAATTTTTGCAGTGACCAGATTTTTTTCTTAGTCGCTTAGCAGAAAGAGCCTTGCCATTTCCAATACTTGCCAACAAACAAGCTATTTCCAATTCCAAGAATTATGCTACTCACCTCAAAATATGTATCAATGTATTCAGAAACAATGAGTTCCGACTTTGGTTTATTTTGGCAATAAACTATATACATGTGCAGCCTCCTCTCCTGTCAAGACAAGAAACCAAGTATTTAGTACGTATTTCCTATAACCACTGGTAGCAAAAATTCAGGATAATCAAAAGTAGTAAATGCTCCAAATTCAGAACAAAGGAACAAACGCAAGCACATGAGAGTGACAAAGTCCACCAGTGATAAGCAGTGTGTGGCCTCAGTCCTCTACATTTTTAGTATGGTTGACAAGAGGCTTTCAACTACAGATAGGTAAAAGCTTGCATATAATCAACACCAAAAAAGGGAAATAAAAGTGATCCATTGAAAATCATGTAAACTTGCTTTCAGATTTGGCATTAACATTTTCTGCTACGTTAGTATTGGAATCTCGTGAAGAATAGTACAACTCAATTAGCTAATCTCTTTAGCGCAAATTGGCTTTAGGGGGACTGTGCTGGGCTGCGGGTCTTGATGGGTGCTATGGTCTGAGTCGAAGAGCCAGGTCTTAAGGTCCTTCCTGAATTGGGTCAACAACGGGGAAAGCCTGAGGAGGAAAGGCAGGGAGTTCAAGGTATTGGCGGCGAGGTAGTATAAGGATCTTCCTCCGGTTCTGGTCTTGTAGATCTGACAGACGATGGCAAGGGATAGTTCGGCAGAGCAGAGGTATCTGGTGGGTACGTAGAATGAAAGGCAGTGGTTCAGGTATGCTGGTCAAGCATCATGGTGGGCTTTGTTGGAGTTTGTGAGGAGCTTGAGCATGACTCTTGTTGACTGGGAGCCAGTGGAGTTCTCACAGGTATTCGGAGATGTGGCTGCGGCGGGTGATGCGGAGGACCAGACTGGCTGCGGTGTTCTGAATGTTCTGCAGTTTCCTGAGGAGTTTCTGGGTGACGTCTGCATAGTGTGCGCTGTCACAGCCAAGTCCGCTAGTGTACGTGTGACCGTCTTTCTGGCCTCAGAGGGGATTCATCTGAATATTTAACAAAGTAGGCAAAGAGTGTGCAAGCATTATGAGGAGATTGCGTTGATCTGGTGGTTCATTGTGAGCGAGGAGTCAAGTATGATGCAGAGGTTTCTTGCATGGTCAGTGGGTGTGAGGGGGGTTCCTAAAGCAGCAGACCACCAGGAGTCTTTTCAGGCGTAGGTGTTGGGCCCCTGGATCAGGACTTGGGTCTTGTTCGAGTTGAGCTTGAGGCACATGCCTCTCATCCAGGTAGCGACAGCCTTCATCCCTTTGTGAAAGTTATTTCTGGCGATTGTGGGCTTGTTGGTGGGGGAGAGGATCAGCTGGGTGTCGTTGGCATAGAAGGTAATGTTGAGTCCGTGGTTCCTGACTATGGCTGCGAGCGGGCCATGTAGATGTTGAAGAGGGTGGGGCTCAGGGAGGAGCCATTGATTGATTGATTTTAAATTTATAAAGCACACAGCTACCTGGAGGTTTCCCGGCCCCATAGGACCACACGCAACAGCGGGAACCACGTCTATTGATCAAATAACCAGGTTTTTAGGCCTCTACGAAAAATCTTGTGGCTGATTTCATGCCGAAGAAATGAGGATAGCGAGTTCCACAATACTGGCGCCAGATAGGAGAAGGAACGTCCGCCCAGGCGTGAAAGTTTGAACCTAGGGACTTGAAATTTGGCTTGCGATAAGGAGCGAAGTACACGAGTCGGACGATAAGACTGAGCTGGGGAGCATGGATACATGGGTGCTGTGCCTTGTTTAATTTTATGCACATAGCATAGGGCCTTGAATTTGGTCCGGTTCTCAATCTTAAGCCAGTGAAGATCCCGGCGAGCACCTGAAATGGATGATGATCTAGGCACATGGGAAAGCAATCTGGCCGCCAAGTTCTGGACCACTTGTAGTTTGCGAACTGACTCTTTGTTGGCTCTAAGGTACAGGACATTACCATAGTCCAGCCTAGACATAATTAAGGCTTGAATTACGTTTTTTTGGGTGGGACCAGGCAACATCCAGAGTATTTCACGGAGCCATTTTAAGATGGTAAAGCAAGTAGAAGCAGTTTTGACTACTCTCTGTCTCGTAGACAGCTGACCGTCAAGCATCACTCCTTAATTGCGTGCAGCTTGCACAGGTTGGGGTAGTGTGCCCATTTCTGGCGGCCAATGAAGTGGGCCCCAAAGATCTCTATTTTTCCCTAGGATCAAGACCTCCGTCTTTTCAGGGTTCAACTTAAGCCAGTTTGTATGCATCCAACTAGATATGTTTTGCATCGCTACCTGTAAAGATGACACAGTGGAGGGTTCGTTGGAAGAAAGCGAAAAGAGAAGCTGGGTATCGTCTGCATAAGAGAAGATAGATAGCCCAGCTTCTTCTGCAATACTAGCTAGAGGACTGACATAAAGATTGAATAACAACAGGCTAAGGATTGAGCCTTGTGGTACTCCATACAAAGAAGTATAGGTCTTGGATCTGGCCATCGGCGAAAAAACCTGAAAGTTTCTTCCAATGAGAACATTTTTAATCCATTCCAACACTGGGCCACTTATACCAATGGACTGGAGTGACTTTAAAAGAACCAAGTGGGATACCATATCAAAAGTGGCACTCAAATCCAGTAAAATGAGTGCCATTGTTTCCCCTTTGTCCACGTGCTGCCGAAGTATTTCTGTAACTCCTAGGAGTGTTGACTCTGTGGAATACCCAGCCCTAAAGCCAGATTGATACACATGTAAAATTTTATGAGTTTCCACATACTGCGAAAGTTGTTGTTTCACATGTTTTTCTAAAATTTTTGAAAAAACAGGTAGCAGGGAAATTGGACAGAAGTTAGACAGTTCCGACGGGTCGGCATTTGGTTTTTTCAACAGTCGAAGAACCATTGCGTGTTTCCATTCAGGTGGTAGGATGGCCTCTCTCAGTGATGCATTCAATAAATCCATAATAAGTTTAAAAAAAAGTGGGTTCCGATTTTTGTAAAACATGGACTGGGAGCGGTCATTATGGGAGAAAGATTTAAGATTATTTAAAATGGATTTAAAAGAGAGAGAGTCTAATGGCTGCCAATTAGTGATACTGAGACTAGACGCAAAATCAGGTGACTTATGTGGCGTAATACTGTCAAACAAAGACAGGACAATGGCTGTTCGGTGTTACCTGTGGTTGTACGTAAGTCAGCAAAAATTGTCTCAACTTTCTCAGTAAAGAACTTTGCCACATTTTCACAGTGTGTTTCATTTAATACCGGGGGCATCGGTTGAGAAGATGCACCGGAAAGCTCCTTAACTATTTTGAACAATACTTTGGATTTATTATGTGCCAGTCCAATAGTATTGCTAATGTGTGTAAATGTAAATGTGCTAGACTTGTAAAGCGCACAGCTGCCCGTAAGCGTCCCGGCGCTTGCTTAGGGAACCCGTCCTGGTATTCCCCTGTGAGAAACCCCGGCAGGGTGTCCACAAGGTGAAAGCCAGGCATCCCGCCGCGAGGGGCCGTAGTGGAGATTAAGCAAACTATTGCCCAGAGTCGCAGAGTGTGACCCTGTGAGTTGAGTAGGCACCAGAGCGAGAATTGTCGAGTCCGTGGAATTTTGAGGCCGAGGCGGGGAAACGAACCCTGGTCCACGGTCGATCTCAGCTTCCGGGTCTGCCGCCTCTAACCACTGAGCCACGCTTCTCCACAACCACTGAGCCATGTGTTCAGCACGAGCGGCTTTACACAGAGCGTATTCTCTCTTAGCACGTTTATAACTCAGCTTGGAATCTGGAGCGTAGTCTTTCCGCCAATATCTTTCCAAGGCCTTGCACTTGGTTTTTTCAACTTTCAGCTTTTCTGTAAACCAAGGAGCAGGGGGACGATGATTATTTAATTTCTTACAAGATATTGTGAGGCAGTCATCCACAGGTGACGTGATCCAAGTGAGGATAGTATCAACATCCGAGATCTTATGGAAGAAATCTCTGGAATATTACTAGCAAGATGAAGATTGAGAGAATCAATATCTAATTTCTCCCAGTTTCTGAAGCTAGGTTCGGATACGGAGGGAAGAGGACTGCTCAGCTGTGAATCAATCACCACTTTAAAGCTGACCAAGAAGTGGTCAGACCAAAGTAAGGGGAGGGCCTTTTGACAAGAAATATTAGACAGGGTGGAGAAAATAGGGTCCAACAAATGGCCGGCCCTATGAGTGGGACCAGAATTACAGAGTGACATATTCAAGGCTTCAAGATCGGTGACCAAAGTAGAGCCAATCTTACCTAAAGGATCATTGAGATGCAAATTAAGGTCCCCCATTATAGAAATATTTGCAATGTCAAGCACAAAAGGAGCAATAATTTCAGGAAATCTAGCTGCCCATGGTCCTGCAGGGTCAGGCGGACGGTACACCAATAAACCTGAAAATGTAAATTGGGGAGTTAAGAGGAGCCTAAAAAAATGGCTTCACAACCTTCACAAGGTAGATTTACCCATTTGCACGAGAAGTCTTTTAAAAAAATTATAGCGATGCCACCCCTAATTTTTCCTTCACGGTCCCTTTTAACTATTGTATAATTAGGGGGTAGGGCCCCTGCAATGTTGGGACCGAGCCCTCATGTAGCCGGTTTCTGTGAGGAAAATCACAACGGGTTGTGAGTTATGTAGAAGGTCCCAGATATCCTCCTTATGTTTCGGGAGGGATCTACACTTAAATTAAAAAATGTGAACTCTTTTGTGTAACCCTCCATATGCTTTTCCCTCGCCAACGGTAGTTGTGTGGAGCTTATCATAGTGCCTGTATTAGACCACTGTGATCTTTCGAGTAGAGAAGTACAGGTGAAGCTACAGTGAGGGCAGGGCATGAGAGGACTGCCCGGTTTGAAGGAAATACACTCATCTTGCGCATTCTTCCGTAGCCCAAGCAAACAACTAGGTGCATATTTCTTCATTTTGTTAATGTGCGGGGCATGGGTTATGGCCCCTGGCCCCGGATGGGCACGGACGGGCGCAGACGGGCTTGCCTTTGGCGTGCCTGCTGCGCACGTCTGCTGCGCGAACTGCGGTGCATTGCTTTTGAAGGTTTCCCGATCAGCTGGCTTCTGACGTCGGCTAAACTCCTCCTCCCAAAGCAAAGAGCCCGCTGCTCCCTCCACAACAAGCCGGCGAGCCTGTGGTGCACTGGGAAGCGAGCGGGAAGAGTTAAAGAAGGTAAGGCAAAGCAGTTGGTAAATTACTAAAAGAAGCCTAAAAAGTGCAGAAATAAAAAAATTTTTTAAACGTAATCAACACAGAGTCGAGACAGCTAGCGCGTATATGACCTTTCTGTAGCGCATCCGCTGCGCGAACTGCGGTGCATTGCTTTTGAAGGTTTCCCGATCAGCTGGCTGCTGACGTTAGTTAAACTCCTCCCCTGCCTCCTCCCAAAGCAAAGAGCATGCTGCTCCCTCCACAACAAGAGGGCGAACCCGTGGTGGACCGGGGAGCGAGCAGAAAGAGTTAAAGCAGGTAAGGCAAAGCAGTTATTAAAATTACTAAAAGAGGCCTAAAAAGTGCAGAAATCAATTTTTTTTTAAACGTGATCAACACAGCAAGTCGAGACAGCTAGCGCGTATATGCCATGGGGGACCCTGCAGCTGATCTCCATGGGTTCTTAGAGGAACGGTGGCAGTCTGACTTGCTGTGTTCTCCCAGTGAGGAAGGAAGGGATCCAGTCCAGTGCTTTGTTGTGGAGGCCTGCGTCGTGGAGTCTAGTGCTTAGGGTTCGGTAGAGGCGGTGTTGAAGGCTGCCAAGAGTTCCAGGAAGATGAGGGCTGCTGTTTGTACCCGATCGAGAAGGGAGCAGATGTCATAGGTGGCGGCAAGAAGGGCGGGCTTGGTGCTGTGGTTGCTTCGGAAGTCGTACTGAAAGGAGTCCAGGATGTGGTTGGCTTCGATCAACTCGGAGAGTTGGGCTTTGATGGCCTTCTCAATGACCTAGGCTGGGAAGGGGAGCAAGGAGATGGGTCTGAAATTCTTGAGGTCTGCCAGGTTAGCTGATGGTTTCTATAGAGGGGGTTGATCGCAGAGTGTTTCCAGTCTTCTGGGAAGGTGGCGTCTCGATGGAGCAGTTGATGGTGCGGCGTAATTCGGGGGCGATGGAGGTGATGGCTCTGTGGAAGATGTGGTGCGGGCAGGGGTCCAAGGGTGCACCGGAGTGAATGCTCTTCATGGTCTTGAGAGATATTTATATTGAACTACTTAACGCTGAAGTCCACAATTAAAGGTAACCTTTTTGTTTGCTTTGTGGAGTTTCGTACTACATCAAATATTCTACATTTCTGTAAATCTTCCCAAAGGTAGGCACAAATTAGGCTACCAGCTGAACAGGTATTCATCATTCAATGCTTGCATACAGAAACCTGGTCTAATATGTGGTAAGGTAAGAGATGAACAAGTTACTTACCTTCTGTAACAATCTTTAGGTGGATTACCTATCTAACCACAGATTCCTCACCTTGTGAATATCCCCAGGTGCCAAAATGGATCTGCAAAAATAAAAGCTGTACTCCTGCATGCTGGCAAGTACCACCATGTGGCTCTGCGTCAACACCATTGAACTCAAAGTGACAAACAAAGACATATATAAGCGCTGCCCATATAAGCTGACATCCATTTCTTTCAATTATCAGCCCACAGACAATTGACAACCCAATGTGCAGATACCTAAACTGGGTTCTTTCTAGAAGCAGAGGCCATACCACAGATCAGAGAGTCAGGCGTGTGGTGGGGAATCTGGGGTTAGAAAGAGTATCCACCAGAAAGAGAATTGCTCTTCCGTTGGATACTTTTAACAGCAGATTACTCAGCTTGCGTTGAGATGAAAAAAGCTGTACCTGCCCAAGTGGTAGGTCTCTCGAATGGCTCAAACTGAAAAGTCCTGCAGGACAGAGTGAGCAAAATGTCCATCTCAACTGACCTTCACTGTCAAGGCAGTAGTGCTTAATAAATGTGTGCAGCGATGCCCATGAAGCTGCCTGACAAATATCAAGGACAGACCCTCCACGTGTCAATGCAGTGGTAGGAGCTTTGGCTCTGGTGGAATGAACATGTAGGCCTTTTAAAGGCTACTTCTTAGCCAAAGTGTTGAAGCACAAGTTACTAATTGTGTAACGATATATCTGTAAGAGACATTAGTTAGTGATAGATTCCTTACCTTAGAATATCCCCAGGCGTCAGACTGGATCCAGAAACTTTTGCGTAGCAATACCCCTGCGCGTCGGTAGGCGTCGTCCGCGGCTCCGCGTCCGTCGTCGTTAGCGCCGGAATGACGTCGCCGGAGTAATTAGACGATGCCCTCGCGCACTGACGTCAGTTCTGATACAAAGCTTTTCCGCGCCAGATACGCAGAGCCATGATAGAACCAACACTGGTGCCATGAAACTAGGGCCCTGAAAGGGGATGACCTTAACCCTAGATATCGGTTCGCAGAACGGGGAGGATGGGTGGGTCGGTAAGGAATCTATCACTAACTAATGTCTCTTACAGATATATTGTTACACAAGTAGTAACTTGTGCATCTGAAAGAGACACGTTAGTGATAGATTCCTTACCTTAGAACAGATACCCCAGCAATACCAACCCCAGCGGTGGGTCTGCGAACCAATAATCACACCAGAAAGTCCTGGAGGACGGAACGGCCAAAGAAGCCATCCCTCCGGACTGGACTGTCCAGGCAGTAATGTCTCGCGGACGTGTGCAACGAGGCCCACGTAGCTGCCTGACAAATGTCCTGCAAGGGAACTCCTCGGCCCAGGGCAGTAGTAGTCGCCGTGGCCAGAGTAGAATGGGCCCTCAGCCCAACAGGAGGTTCCTTTTTAGCCAAAGAGTAAAATGCCTGGATGCACAATACGATCCACCGAGAGATGGTCCGCTTGTGCACCGCCCCTCCTTTCTTAGCGCCCAAGTAACCAACAAAGAGTTGGTCATCCACCCGGAACTGGCGTGTGCGATCCAGATAGTATGAGAGCGCACGTTTTGGGTCTGGACGGTGGAGCCTCTCTTCCTCTTTCGAGGGATGCGGAGGTGGAAAGAAGGTGGGCAAGGTGATGGACTGCCCGATGTGGAAGGCTGTGACTACCTTGGGCAGGAAAGAGGGTTTTGTCCGCAACACAACCTTGTCCGGATGGACAGAAAGGAAAAGAGGTTTGGAAGAAAGAGCCTGGAGCTCACTCACTCTCCTGGCAGAGGTGATGGCAACCAGGAAAGCAGTCTTCAGAGTAAGAAGACGGAGAGGACAGTTATGAAGTGACTCAAAGGGAGCGCACATCAGAAAAGTAAGTACAAGGTTCAAGTCCCACTGAGGCATCACGAATGGAACAGGAGGGAACATGTGTGTGATGCCCTTCAAAAACCTATTTACAATTGGGGACTTGAACAAAGATGGCCGATCAGGTAGCCGTAAGAATGCGGAAAGGGCAGAAGGGTATCCCTTGATAGTGCCCAGAGCAGAGCCTTGCTGGGCAAGAGAAAGAAGGAAGAGGAGAACCTCAGAAAGGGGGGCATAGAGTGGATCCACAGCCTTTGCTGTGCACCATGCCACAAATCTGTTCCACCTGCAGGCGTATACCGACTTTGTGGAGGGACGCCTGGCTGCCAGAATGACATTACAGACTTCAGGAGGCAAGTCAAATGGCCTCCACTGTCGCCGCTCAATCTCCAAGCTTGTAGGTGGAGACTGGACAGGTTCGGGTGGAGGACCGTCCCCTGCTGCTGCTAGAGAAGGTCCTCCTGAAGAGGCAGATGAATCGGGGGATCGACAGACATGCTGAGTAGCTCTGGATACCAATATATTCGTGCCCAGTCCAGAGCCACAAGGATAACCTGGGCCCAGTCGAGCCTGATCTTCTTCAGCACTCTGGGCAGAAGTGGTATAGGCGGAAAGGCCTACAATAGACCGCAACTCCACTCGCGACGAAAAGCGTCTCCGAGCGAGTGCCGCCTTGGAAATTCCAACGCGCAGAACTGATGACATTGTGCGTTCTCTTCTGTGGCGAATAGATCTAACCAAGGCTCTCCCCACTGCTGAAAGAGGCCTTGTGCCACATCCGAGTTCAGACGCCATTCGTGATCCATCATGCACCGACGGCTGAGTTAGTCCGCCCTGGCGTTCTGAGAACCTGTCAGGTGTTGAACCACCAGGGTCACTCCCTGATGTTCCAGCCACTGCCAGAGGCGCAGAGCCTCCTGGCAGAGGGTCCACGACCCCACCCCGCCCTGTTTGTTGCAGTACAACATGGCGGTGGTGTTGCCCGTGAACACCTGCACTACACTCCCCCGGACAGAGGGGAGGAATGCCTTCAGTGCAAGTCGGATCGCCCACAGCTCCAGAAGGTTGATGTGGAGCTGGTACTCCGCCGGAGACCAGAGGCCTCTGATCTCCGCCTTTCCCATGTGGCCCCCCCAGCCCTGGAGGGACGCGTCCGTCACAACTACTTGCTCCGGTTGGGGTAGGGAGAGAGATCTGCCGCTGACTCAATCGCGGTCCGTGAGCCACCACTGCAACTGTCTTGCAGTGCCCTCCGAGATCAAGACATGGTCGGACAAGTTGCCCTGATGCTGGGCCCAGTGAAACTTCAGGTCCCACTGCAGAGCCCGCATCCGCCACCTGGCGTGATGCACCAGAAGGATGCAGGAGGCCATCAGCCCCAGAAGCCGCAGCGTCAACCTGACCGAGACTCGGGATAAAGGCTGAAAGATTGGAATCAGAGCCTGAATATCCCGAACCCGCTGTTCGGGAGGATAACCCCGAAACTGCGCCGAGTCTAGAACCGCTCCGATGAAGAGGAGCTTCTGAGAGGGACACAGGTGTGACTTCGGCACATTGATGGAGAACCCCAGCAGGTGCAGGAGGTCGGCCGTAGTCTGGAGGATGCTGACGACTGTCTGGGGCGAGCCAGCCTTCAAGAACCAGTCATCGAGGTAGGGGAAGACTGAAACCCCTAACCTGGGCAGATGAGCTGCGACCACCACCATCACTTTCGTGAACACCCGTGGGGCGCTGGTAAGGCCGAAGGGGAGCACGGTAAACTGAAAGTGCTCATGGTCTACCGTGAATCGCAGGTAACGCTGGTGGGCCGGCAGGACGGGGATGTGGAAATAGGCGTCCTACAAGTCCCACGCTACCATCCAGTCTCCTGGGTCTAGGGTAGCTAAGACCTGAGCCAAAGTCAGCATCTTGAACTTCTCCTTCCGGAGGAAGGCGTTGACGTTCCGTAGGTCCAAGATAGGGCGTAGGCCCCCTTTGCCCTTCTTGGGTACCAGAAAGTAGTGGGAGTAACAACCACACCCTTCTTCTGGCCCAGGAACGCGCTCGATGGCCCCCTTGGCCAAGAGGGCCGTAACTTCCTCTTGCAGAAGTTGCAAGTGATCCCCAGACACGCGGTGGTATTGCGGTGGCATGGCTGGAGGGGTAGTCTCGAAGGGGAGGGAGTAGCCCCTTCGGACGATTTGCAGCACCCACATGTCCGACGTGACAGTGCGCTAGTGGAAGACGTGATGGCGAACCCTGCTCCCCACTGGCGTCACATGGGCCTGAAAGCACGGACTAGGAGGGTTTTGAGGCGGATGCTGCAGGGGGAGGTGTGTACTGGCCTCACCGTTGTCCCCGACCGCCGCCACGGCGGTTTCCACGGCCGCCACCGCGCTGTGTATTAGTCTGCGGTGCATGGCTGGCAGCACTTGTGGGGGCGCCCCTTCCTTGGCCACGAAAGGAGCGAAAGGCACCCGTTTGCTGGCGTGGGGCTGAGAGGCCCAAGGACTTGGCCGTAGCCCTGGAGTCCTTAAAACGCTCAAGTGCATGGTCTGCCTTGTCGCCAAAGAGGCGACTGCCATCAAACGACATGTCCAGAAGGGTGGCCTGGACATCAGCCGAAAAGTTGGCGGTCCTCAACCAGGCGTGGCGTCGAACCGCTACTGTCGTTGCCATCGCTCTGCCCAGTGAGTCTGTGGTATCCAGCCCACACCGGATGGAATAGCGTGCCGCATCTCGACCCTCCGCAAGGGCTTGGGCGAGTTTAGTCCGGGCCTCCTCCGGACATTGTGGCAGCACGTCCGCGACCGTGTCCCACAGAGTGTGGGCGTAGCGGCCCAAGAGGCAAGCGGTATTGACTGACCGCAGTCCCAAACTCAGGGACGAGAACACCCTCTTACCTAATTGTTCGTACCTCTTGGATTCCCGATCGGGCGGAGCCGTTGGGAATGCGGTCTGGGAAGTAGAGGCCTGGATAACTAGGCTCTCGGGGGTGGGGTGGGTGGACAAGAAGCAAGGGTCACCCAGAGCTGGATGATAGCGTCTGGCCACGTTCCTATCTACAGGCTGACCTGTAGCAGGCTTGGACCAAGTGCCCAAAAGAACGTCACACAAGGCCTCATTAATCGGCAACAGAGGCTCAGTCGAGCTTGTCTGCGGTTTAAGGACCTCAGTGAGGAGGTTAGTCCTCACGGCCGCGACGGGGAGCTTTAGGCCTAATGCTTTGGCCACCCGCGTCAACACTCCGCCTCCGTAGCCACGGTTGGAGGGGGGACAAAACCAGTGTCTGGCGAAGTGTCCAGTCCACTGGCATCCCCAAGCTCATATGTCCAGTCCTGTTGAGACTGGCACTCCTGTGCCAGAGGGTCCACAGACCCCTCCCAATCTCCTACGCCACCCATCACCTGAAATTCAGGTTCAACGGATGGGGCCGGTTCGTGGAAGTAAAAGTCTCCATATGACATCGAGAGCGGCGCCGGAACCGAATCAAGGGTAGGATTGGGGACGGCGTCGCCCGTAGGCGGCGCCAGGGGCGACACCCTAGGGGCCGGCGTCGGTGAGTTCGTGAGGTCGACCGACGATGACCCGGAACCGGAACCGGATCCAGTGGGGGACTGCGGTGCCGGGACCGAAGTCGCCGGCAGCTCCGGGGCCGAAGCACCCGGCGGCATCGGAGCTGAAGCACCCGACCCGCTAGGCCCCCCAGCCGGGACCGCTGGGCCCGAAGGCGCCACGGAGCCCGGCGGAGGAGGGAGAGACCTCATGGCCATGAGGTACCGCTCGATCTCCTCTGGCGTCGCATCGTGCCCAGGGACCGGAAGGTATGGGGCAGGGTGTGACGCCCGCGACTCTGACGGAGCCGCGTGGGTGGTGTCACCCGAATCCCCAGCCGCGTCGCGCGAGCGTGGGGGTGGATCGGAAAACGATGACGCCTTTCCGACCTCTCATGCCTCTTACCTGAGGACCGGGATCCTGAAGATCGATGCCGACTCTCGGAGCTACGAGGGCTCCGACCCCGCGACCGGTCCCTCGACCTCCTGTGGGACCAGGACCTTGAACGGCAGGGGGCCGCTTGCCGGAGCTCAAGCCGCTTGCGGGACCGCTCCCACCTAGCCTTAGACGTCAGAGCCCAGCAGTCGGCGCAGGTTCGGTCATCGTGGTCGAGGCCTAGACACTGAAGACACCGGCGTTGGGGGTGGGTAACCGACATCAGTCGGCTACACTTGGAGCAGGGTTTGAACCCGGGCATCCCTACCGGCACCGTAGGAGTCGAAGCGACTCGAGAAAAACAGATCAAAAGATCAAAAAAGTTTACTCAAAAAGTGACTAAGGGGTAGAGCTTCTCCAGATCTGCGCTAGCTGGCGCGGAAAAAAGAAGAACTGACGTCAGCACGCGAGGGCGGCGTCTAAGTACTCCGGCAACGTCATTCCGGCGCTAACGATGCCGACGACGGACACGGAGCCACGGACGACGCCTACCGAAGCGCAGGGGTATTGGTACGCAAAAGTTTCCGGATCCAGTCTGACGCCTGGGGATATTCTAAGGTAAGGAATCTATCACTAACGTGTCTCTTTCAGATAAATGTCCTGCAAGGGAACGCAGCGTCCCAAGGCAGTAGTGGCTGCCGTTGCCCTGGTAGAATGGGCACGCAGTCCCACAGGAGGCTCCTTCTTAGTCAATGAGTAACATGCTATGATGCACAGACTAACCAACCACGAGATGGTCTGCTTGTGCATGGTCCAACCTTTTTTGGTGCCCACATAGCCAACAAAGAGCTGGTCATCCACCCGGAACGTTGTGTGCGCTTCAGATAGAACGAGAGCGCATGTTTTGGATCCAGACGGGAGCGTCTCTTCCTCTTTTGAAGGATGCAGAGGTGGAAAGAAAGTGGGCAAAATGATGGTCTGCCCGATGATGAAGTGCGTGACAACCTTTGGCAAGAAAGAAGGACGGGTCCTTAAGACCACCTTGTCCGGATGAACAGAAAAGGAAGGAGGTTTGGTAGAAAGAGCCTGAAGCTCACTCACTCTTCTGGCAGAGGTGTTAACTACCAGGAAAGCCGTCTTAAGAGTGAGAAGACGTAAAGGACAGTTATTAAGGGGCTCGTAAGGAGCACACATCAGACATGTTAAGACAAGGTTTCAGTCCCATTGAGGCATAATGAATGGCACAGGAGGAAACAAGTTTGTGATGCCTTTCAGGAAACAGTTAACAATCGGGGACTTAAAAAGAGAAGGCTGATCTGGAAGCCGTAAAAAGGTGGAGATGGCTGAAAGATAACCTTTGATAGTGCCCAGAGCAAAGCCCTGCTGGGCCAAAGAAAGAAGGAACAGAAAGACTTTGGAAAGAGGGGCAGAGAGGGGATCCACAGACTTAGCTGTGAACCATGCCACAAACTTGTTCCACCTGCAGGCGTATTCCGTCTTAGTGGAGGGATGCTTGGCTGCCAGAATTACATCACAGACTTCGGGAGAAAGATCGAAAGCTGTCAACTGTCGCCGCTCAATCTCCATGCATGGAGGTGGAGGCTGGAAAGGTGCGGGTGGAGGACCCTCCCCTGCTGCTGTGACAGAAGATTCTCCCAAAGAGACAGTCCGATCGGGGGATCGATCGCCATGTTGAGTAGCTCGGGATACCAGAATCTTTGTGCCCAATCCGGAGCCACAAGGATGACTTGGGCCCAGTACCACCGAATCTTCTTCAGACCTCTGGGCAGAAGTGGTATAGGCGGAAAGGCGTACAAGAGACCGCAGCTCCACTCGCAATGAAACGCGTCGCCGAGCAAGTGCCACCTTGGAAATTCCAACGTGCAGAACTGATGACATTGTGAATTCTCTTCGGTGGTGAATAGATCTAACCAAGGCTCTCCCTACTGCTGAAAGAGACTTTGCGCCACGTCCGAGTTCAGACGCCATTCGTGATCCATCTAGCACCGGCGAGTGAGTTCGTCCGCCCTGGCGTTCAGAGAACCTGCCAGGGATTGAACCACCAAGGTAATGCCTTCAGGTGCGACTTTGGCACGTTGATGGAGAACCCAAGCAAATGCAGGAGGTTGGCCGTAGTCTGAAGGTGGGTGATAACTGCCACGGGCGAGCCCGCCTTCAACAACCAGTCATCGAGGTGGAAGAAGACTGACACCCCTGACCTGCGCAGGTGAGCTGCGACCACCGCCATCACTTTTGTGAACACCCGAGGGGCGCTGGTAAGGCCGAAGGGGAGCACGGCAAACTGAAAATGCTCCTGGCCTACCGTGAACCGCAGGTAACACCGGTAGGCTGGCAGGACGGGGATGTGATAATTTGCGTCCTGCAAGTCCAACGCTACCATCCAGTCTCCAGGGTCGAGGGCAGCCAAGACCTGAGCCAGAGTCAACATCTTGAACTTCTCCTTCCGGAGGAAGCGATTGACGCACCTGAGGTCCAAGATGGGGCGCAGGACCCCTTGTCCTACTTGGGGACCAGAAAGTAGTGGGAATAACAACCACGTCCTACTTCTGGCCCAGGAACGTGCTTGATGGCCCCCTTGGCCAAGAGGGCCATAACTTCCTATTGGAGAAGCGCGAAATGATCCCCCGACATACGGTGGAACTGAGGTGGCATGGCTGGGGGGGTAGAATTAAAGGGGAGGGAATAATCCCTCTGGACGAGTTGCAGCACCCACTTCTCGGAATTGACAGAAAACCAGTGGGGAAGGTGATGCCGAATCCTGCTGCCCACTGGCGTGGGGTGCACCCCAAAGCACGGAGTAGGAAGGCTTTGAGGTGGATGTTGCGGGAGCAGAGGTGGACTGACCCGCCCGCTGGCCCCCTGTGTCGCCACGGTGGCCTCCATGGTTGCGCTGAGTTTGGTTCTGCGCAGGCTTCTGACTGAACGAGCGGGCAGGGGGCTCCTTCTATGGCCACGAAAGGAACAAAAGGTAGACGTGGCTGGGCGCATGGTGGAGAGACCCAAGGGCTTGCCCGTAGCCCAAGAGTCCTTGAAACGCTCCAGCGCACTGTCTGCCTTATCGCCAGGCGAGTACCATCAAGAGGAATGTCCATGAGGGAACTCTGGACATCCCCCGAAAACCTAGTGGATTGCAGCCAGGCATGGCGATGCAGGGCCACTGTTGTGGAGATCGCTCTCCCTAAAGAGTCTGTGGTGTTCATGCCACACCGAATGGCGAACTTCACAGCATCCTTTCCCACCGCAACACCCTGGGAAAGTACAGCCCGAACGTCTTCCGGGCACTGGGGTAGTGTCTGCACCACCGTGTCCCACACAGCGTGAGAGTAGCGGCCCAACAGGCATGCGGTGTTGACTGACCGCAGCCCCAAGCTGGCAGAAGAAAATAACCTCTTGCCAAACTGCTCCAGCTTTTCGATTCCTTATCCGGCGGGGCGGTAGGTAACGCACTTTGGGAAGTGGAAGCCTGGATGACCAGGCTCTCTGGAGTTGGATGATTGGTCGTAAAAACGGGTCACCCAGTGCCGGGCGATGACGCCTGGCCACGTTCTTATCCACAGGAACCCCTGTGGCTGGCCTACACCAGGTGCCCATCAGCCATCCGTCAAGGCCTCGTTAAACAGGAGCAGAGGTTCCATAGAACTTGCCGCCGGCTGAAGCACCTCAGTAAGGAGGTTGGTCTTGTGGGTGACAGTAGGCAGGTCAAGGGACTCAGCTGCTCTACGGAGCACCATAGTTTATGTGGCGCCCTTCTCCATGATTGCGGGAGAAGACATAAATCCCGGCTCGGAGGAGAGGTCAAGGCCGCCTGCATCCTCCGAGTCCTCCACCCGCACATTTTTAGATTGGCACTGCTGTACAAGAGGGTCTTCCGACCCCTCCCAGTCATCCCCCTCCTCCACGGCCAGTGGTACAGGTGGCAGCGGCAGGGGAGGCACCGGAGAAAACAAGTGCTCCAACGGCACCGATCCAGTCCCATGTCCCAATTAGGGTCCTAAGCCGGAGCAAAATTGCCCGGAAATTCAGGCAAGGGCGGATGTGGGACGAACCAAACCCATGGTTGCCCCGGAAAATGGAGCCGCAGGGGGCGCCAGGGCTGGAGCTGCCGGCGGAGGACCCTGAGGGGCCGGGGCCAGAGCCGCCGGCGGAGGACCTTGCGGCGCTGGGGCCGGAGCAGACAGCGGCGCAGGCGGCAGAGCCGGTGGCAAGCAAGGGCCCTCCAAGGGACCGGAGGGCCCGAAAAAGCGCCGGCGAGAGCCCTAGGCCTGAAAAGGCGGTCCATGGCAGCAAGAAATTCTTGCACCTGGGCAGGTATCTCCGACGGACCCGGATAAGGTGGGTAGGCCACGGGACTCCCAGGCTCCAACGGCGCCGCGGGGGATGAACCCCTGGTCCCCTTGTCCATGTCCGGAGACTGACGAGGGGACGTCAGAGAGCGATCACGCTTCTTCGACATCTTCTTGTGACGTCGCTTACCCGATTCGGAGGATGAAGACTTAGACCCCGAAGAGCGATGATGATGGCTCCACGGTCGGTCCCTCGAGCGACCCCTGGACCTCGAACGGCACGGAGACGACTGCCTGGCTTCTAGCAGCTTTTGGGACCACTCCCGCAAAGCCTTTGGAGCCATGACAGTCAGAACATGACCGGGAGTCATGGTTGCGCTCCAAACAGTAGAGACAAACGCCATGGGGGTAGGCCACCGACATCGTACGGCGACAGGCCCCGCAGAATTTAAATCCAGGCATCCCTACGTGGCACCAGGAGTCAAGGACTCAAAAGGAAGTAGAGACAAAAGCCTTCAAAAAGTGCCTAGGGTACGTGCTCTAACCGGATCTGCGCTTGCTTGACTGGAAAAAGATAGAAGTGACATCAGCGCACATGGGTGGTGCCTAAGTAGTCTCCGTGACGTCATCTTGGCGCTTACGATTCCAGCGACGGACGCGGAGCCACATGACGCCACCTACCGACGTGCAGGGGTACTGCTGACGAAAAACTTTCCTGATCCAGTCTGACGCCTGGGGATATTCTAAGGTAAGGAATCTATCCAATATCTAATATCGAGATCCAATAGAAGTACAAAAAGCCTACTCCTGAAACCTCGCAGATTCCGGAAGGAAAAAACTTACAAACGCTCTTTCTCAGGAATGGCACCCAGGATCTGGAATTCACTCCCTCCTGAAACAAGGCTTATCTCCTCCACTGCATTCTTCAAGAAAGAGGTGAAAGCCATCCTTATGGCCAAGTTCACCTGAACTTTATTGTTGTTGATTAGAGACTTTGCACCGCTTTTGTATCATTGGTAACTTGATTGTCTAATGATTTCATATTCTCACATGATTGTGATCCTATTATGCTACTCACTTACTACCTATTACTACACTGTGCACAGTAGTTTGTTGAATCACCCCCTTGATGTCCCCACCCCTTGTTCTCTGTAACTCTAAGTAAGTGATATAAGACATCCTTATAGCCTAAGCTCTCCTGATCTCTATTTTAGCTGGATCAAAGGCTCTGCATCGTCTTATATTATTGTCTATTTGAATGTCTACTGTTATCTCATGATCTCTATTATAGCTAGATCAAAGACTCTGCACCGTCTTATACTATTGTCTATCGGAGTGTTTAGTGGTATCTTATCAGCACATGACTGCTATCCGATTTTGCTATTGATTACTATACTGTACCCAAGAATATGTCTAGCCACCCTCCTGTTGCCCCCTTCCCCCCTGTTTCTGTGAAGCGCTCTGATATCTGCAAAGATCTTGTTTGCGCTATATAAAACTTTGAATAAAAATATCACAAACGTGTCTCTTTCAGATGATCCTAATGCAGATTATCCAGAGATAGTCTGTTTCTGCATTGTCTTTGCCTTCTTTAGACCAGAGAACCCCGCAAAGAACTGATCATCCACCTGATATTTCTTGGTACTTTCATTGTAAAAGCTGAACACTATCTTGGGATACAGATAGTGGAGTTTCTAACATGTTCGAAGGTGAAGAGGAGCACAAAAAGTGACAATGTGAAAAAGGGCCACCACCTTCAGCAGGAATGCAGCTTGTGCACCAGTTTGTTCCAAAAAAAGGTGATAGTAGGAGGCTGGACTGAAAGGGCATGAACTTCACTCTCCCAGAGTACGGATGTTATTGCCACCAGTAAGACCACTTTTTTCTTTTATAGCCAAATGTATTAATTTTATTCACACAACAACAAAAGCAACAAAGTACCACACATAACCACCATGACAAGAAAACAATCCAGTTTCAGATTGATCCTCACACCGAAGCACAGCAATGACTTAGCCTTCCTGGAGGCAAGTGTGGTCAGCGTTACAGCGGGATACCCAGTTCAAAATAGTCCCAACATTTTCTCCAGATCTTGGTGTGTTTTTTAAGACAGCCTCGGGCCTCGTACATTGGCTTATCCTGCTGTACTCACCAATCCAGGCCCCAGCACCATTGACCAAATGTGGGTTGTGTGGATGATTTCCATTGCTGGGCAATGTTTGTGACTACGGTGTCCACCCATTCAGCACTTGTTCGGCTCTTGTATCTTTCACTCCTTCTTAGTTCCCCAATTGAGTTATATGTGGGGATAATTCCACTTCCCGCCCGATAGTGTCTTGGCCACTTCGCCCCAGAAGGTGGCCATCAGGGGACATGCCCACACCATATGGTAGAAGTCTGCAGGGTGAATAGGGAATCTAAAACATGTGGGAGTTGAGGAGGTGTACGCATTGCAGGTGAGTGGGTATAAGGTAGGCACAATGAAGATAGGTAGTACACTACCACTAATGTTAATTTGGATGAAATGGTTATGTTGCGAGAGGCCATCCTAGCAATGCGCCAATCTTCTCCCACTAAAGGCCTGGCCCACCCCTCCCACTGGGTTCGTAGTGGTGCAAATTTGTCAGGGGTGTTATTAGAGAGTGGTCAATTCGGGAGATCCCTCCTTTAACCGGCACGCCCATCAAGAGTTTAGACTCTAAAGCTCTATACTCGGAAATGTGTGTGTCACATTTCCTCAGTCGCCCTATGCAACGCCACTGCATAAGGAGGCTCTCTTTTCCATAGCCACGGTAGGGGGAGAAAGAATGCCAAGATCTGGTAGGTGTCCGAACCCCTGGCCTCATCCAAATCCTCTCTCCAGTCTGGCTCTTCCAGCTGGTCTGCATAAGGGTCAACAGACCACTTCCAGTCCTCCTCACCCTCCTCTGGCTGCCACTCAGGGCCACAGGGAAAGCCAGCATAGAACAGTGGTACAAAAGTTCCCTCTGGTGCCAGTTCTGTCATTGACTGACGCCGGTCCGGCGCAGTGTTTAAGTCGGAGTGGAGGCTGGGGTCGATGTCGGTCGGGGGCACCACCGGCGTCAGGGGCGTTGTCACTAAAATCGGCATCAGGGGAAAGTACCGTGAGGTCGACTGGTGCCGATCCGGATCCAGGCCTGGATCCTCGGGGGCCGAGGCCAGAGCCACCGGCATCGAAGGCCCTGGGCCCCCAGCCGAGTCCGCGGGGCCCAAAGGTGCGCCGGCAGAGTCGGGCTGCACAAAGATGATGTGAAGCACTTCATAGAAACCTCAAAGGTGGGCAGGGGGCAGTCCGGCTCCGGGAAAGGGAGGGAAGCGCGGAGTCATTCCAGAAGCAGGCTCTGATGAAGGAGCCAGAGTGCGACGACGCTCCGGGTCCCGCGTTGCGTCGACAACGGACGGGGAGAAGGCGAAGAGCGACGATGCTTCTGCGCATTCTTGCTGTGCTTCGACTTGCCCAAGGAATGCGAAGACTTCAATGACAAGTGGTGGTGGCTCCGCAACTGGTCCCAGGACCTTCCTCTCGACAGAAACCTTTTTTTTCTTTTCTTTATTTTTGATATTTTATAAACAATGACAATTATACAAGGGTATCGTGGCATGCATTCCATCAAAATCAGTAATAGACAAGGCACAAGATAAATCAATATCTAGAAATCACGCTGTCAACAGTTAATAGAAGAAGTATACAGATGCATAGAGGCGTATCAAGTCAATCAGTAATAAGGCATCAATAGCAGCAGTATACAGTATGTAGTCACAGTCCGTGGAGGAACAGAAGGGTCATATTACACAAAGACATATATTACAATAAAGGAAATACGTTGATGTGGGAGTCGTACATGAGAAATGACAGTAGCACCATCAGGATTCTTTACACAGTTTATATATTCTACTATAACATATGGCATAAGTCACGTGTCAGAGATATCTTGATCATCCAAGACCTCATTACCCGTCCCAGGGACCACATCAGGCTGTGAACTCTCATTTGTCTCTCCCTGAGATAGAAAATACGTGGTCAATGGTCCCCATATGTCTTTAGATCTAGTGGACAGTGGTTGTGTGTCAGCAAAGATGGCATTCTGTTCCTGACAAATTACATCCTTAAGCCATTCCTTAAATTTTGGGGCTCTCCCCCGACCCCATCTGCACGCCACTCTTCTCTTTGCTAGCAAGAGAGTAATGTCCAGGAACTTCCGGTATGATTTAGGCACGTGCATCGTATATCCCAGCAACATGAGTAAGGGGTTGGCATCCAGGGTCCCTCCCACCATGGCCTCCAGGGCACCGTGTACTTGCATCCAATAATCCCTGACAGTAGGGCAGTCCCATGCCAGGTGGAGAAACCCAGCACCTTCTGTATGGCAGCGCTCACATCTATCATTATCAGAGAGATGAAACCTAAACTTCTTAGCTGGCGTATAGTACATTCTCCTGCAAAAACCGATAGTGGATAATTTTGAGTCTACAGCTAGCAGAAATATTGGCCGTAATGCTACAGCAATAGCACCATTGCTCGTCAGTGATTTCCATATCCAAATCCAACCCCCAATGTGATCTGGCAGACCCCTCGAAACCCTGTTGCTGCACCCTAATATGGCCATATATGCCTGACACAAGGTGCGAGCTATCTTGCGAACCTAGCAGAAAGTGTAATGGAGTTAGGTTGTCAGGCTCCCGGGGAAAGTCCTGCAGGACCTCTCTCATCCCTTGACGCAGCCGTATGTAATAAAAAAACATCGAGCGGGGTGGGGTGGTAATCTTTAAAAAACAGGTCCATGGAACGGAATTGCCCATCAACAAAAAGGTCTCCCCAGGTCGTCACTGTAAGACGTTGACGTAAGAGTCGGAATCCAATCTCCTGTAGCAGCACCAGTCTAGGATGGTAGGTCAAAGGCATTCGTGCCGAATAGAGTAAGGTACAGCATAATATTTTAGCTATGCGTCGCCACTTATCTATCGTGCATGTGACAGTCGTAAATGGAGTCTCTATGGCCGTAGCCGGACCATGTATGAGTCCGCTCAGTGGAAGGGGATTCGCCACCCAATCCTCCACCGCCAGTTGAGGCATACAGGGCTTGGGTACCATCCAGTGATAAGCATAGTGCGCCTGGGCACTCACATAATAAACTTCGAAGTCAGGTATGTCAAAACCCCCTTTGTCGTATGGTTGTGCCAATACTGACCACCAGAGCTGAGCCTCTGTTGTTTCCCTCCCCAGAAGAGCCGAATCAATTCTGTTCTTAATGTTTTGAAAAAAAAGGCCCCCGGGTAATAGGGGATATTGAGAAAGATATAAAAAACGGGTCAGTATCACCATTTTAATGAGTGAAGCTCTCCCCGCCATAGATAAAGGGAGGGAAAGCCAGCGGGTAATAGTAGAAGTTAATGTAGTGATGGCAGTGCCATAATTAAGCTGAAGTGTATCCTCCCTTTCTCTTGATACCTGTATGCCCAAATATCGGAGATCTGAGTGACACCATTGCAGCGGAAAGTCAAGGGAGAATTCCAGCACAGCATCTGTAAGGGGGAAGAATTGCGATTTACTCCAATTGATTTGTACCCCGGATAACCTGCCGAAGACGACGAACTCTCGCAACAAGTGATTTAGATTATGTAGCGGATCCATGACAAATAGCGTCATATCGTCAGTGAACAAGGAAACTGCAATTTGGCGCTGAAAACACCTGAACGCACCAACCGGGTGCAGCTGACGAATTCTACAGGCAAGTGGCTCTATGGCTATAGCGAATAGAAGGATGGATAATGGGCACCCCTGCCTGGTGCCACGGGTAATTTTAATCGAGGGGGATAGGTGGCCATTAATAAGGACTTTTGCAGAGGGCTGAGTATACAATAACTTTACCCAGGAAAGGAACAATTTAGGGAATCCCATACTCTGTAACACAGCAAATAGATAGTTCCATTCAACCGAGTCGAACGCCTTAGAGGCATCCAGAAAGATTGCTGCCACCGGGAAGTCCGGAGCCACTGTTTGAATCAGGGAGAACAGGGTCCGCAAATTATGGGTGGTAGAGCGACCAGGGACAAATCCCGACTGATCAGGGAGTATGATTTTGGTCATCAAAAGGGACAAACGAGTAGCCAGCACTTTGGCGAGGATCTTCGCATCGCAATTGATCAGGGACAGAAGAAGCGGGTAGCCGCCCATCTACTAGCAAACTGGGTTTGAGAATTTGGAGCCAGGTGTGTTTCTTGGAGCATTGCAATATGAACCTGATAACGATCTAAGTATGTGATGACCTTTCTACCCTTCCGGGCATCGTTAAGGCCCCTGATATTCCAGGACATAAGTCTCAATAGTGATTCAGTCCCTGTTGCTGCCATGACTTGAGATGTTGTGTATAACTGTGTGCTGCATAATAAGCAACTGTATGACAGCCTCTCCATGAAAAGTTAAAAACAAATTTGGAACTCGTACCATCCCTACCCCCTCTGTGAAAAAATAAACAACCCCCTAACTGCACCACCCCCCTCCCACTGAAGCATCCCAAACATGCCAGTATAGATCCCCCCTCCCTCCCCCCTCCCAGAACAGAACAAACCACATTTCAAAAGGGGTACTCCCGTTGGGGTGCCCATCCAGATGGCACACGTATACCCTGCTGTTATAGAGGGAATCCCCAGGTCTTATTGACTCCCAATACAAGCAGGGGGTGTCCGGCTTACCAGGAATAGGGTGAGCTATGTTACCCCCAGAAGCCAAGTTTCAGTAACATAAGTAACAGGTATTATAAACTAGCAGATAACTTAGCAGGTATAAATTACAGTCTAGGAATGTCCATCAGTCTGGATCTGTGGGTCTGCTCCTCGACGTCTTCATTCCACCTCGGACAACGTTGCCTCCTCAAGCTCCGCCGAGTCATGCGGGACGTTTTTACGTTTCTTCAACGTCTTCAGAATTTTTTCAGCCGATTGCGGCGTATTGTGAAATGTTTGTGTTCCTTGGTGGGTGATGCGTAGAGGCGCCGAATATAATAAAGCATAGTCCACCTGTTCCTGACACAATTTCTGCTTTATAGCGTTGAATTTGCGGCGTTCCTCTTGCACTCGGGTCGTGAAATCCGGGAAGACAGTGAAAGGGACGCCCTCATAAGTAAGCTGCTTCTTTTCCCGTGCAACCCGGAGAACAACGTCGCGATCTCTGTAGTTGAGCAGATGCGCTATGATGGGTCGCGGGGTGGTCCCCGGGGTGGCCGCAGGCCCAGCGAACTGTGGGCCCACTCAACTATAAATTGAGCTGACAGGGTTCCCTCTGCGGTAATTGCCATCAGCGGTCTCTCAACTTACTGTTCCAGGCGCCCTGTGTTGGTACTTTCAGGAATACCTAAAATACGGACGTTGTTGCGCCGACTGCGCGCTTCAATATCCTCATTTTTAGCGTCTATTATGCACATCAATTTATCCATTTGGGTGACTGCCTTCTTTAGCTGTTCCGTGATGTCCTCAGAGTCGGATATGCGTTGCTCCGCTTCTTTAAGCCGGACATCATGCGTATCTAGTTTATGAGCAATACTGTCCATGCGAGCTTTAAGTGTGTCGACTTTATCCGCTATTGTTGCAAATCCCTGACGCATTTCTGTGAGGATAGTATGCAGTTCATTGTCCGAACTGCACGATGTAGCGCCCGCCATTTCCACCGGTCGTGCCTCCTCTACCTCCGGCAGTTTTTGGCAGGTTTTTTGGTTTCGAAGGTGAGGCGAGGTTGTCTAGAATCCGGTCTGCCCATATCTCCCAGTCCAGGCGGCCTGTACCAATGTCTAGTATATGTGTATAAGCCAAACTACAGCGGAACAATAAGTACAAGGGCTTTAAAATCGAACCAAGATAAGATCAATGTCAGGATACCTCAGTAGTCAGCAGGCAGCACAACTTTATTGAAGGAGAATCCAGAGCTCTGCCCCCAATACCTTATGTAGAAGCCAAGCGTAGGTATCAGCAGTGGTCCAAACTCCAACTCGTGGCCCCAGTCAGTGGACGTTACCACCATAAATCTGCCGCTTCTCCCGCAACCCAGTCACGCAGAGCGGTCCATCCCTTCGGGGTTATAGGAAAAGTAGGCTATATACAGCAGGCAACCATCTGCCCTGCACCCTCCAGGCGACAAGAACCACGTATCCTTCACTCCGCTGTATTGTACGCCGCCATTTTGCGTCAGTCCCCAAGAGTTATGGCCGTCCACAACAATGCAAAGCGACAGCGTAGCAGTGTCGTGAGGATTCCCAGGGGTAGTTGCACCAGCTATGCTGCCCTCGTCCACCACTGCCCCCCCCCCACAGAATTGTCCAGCAGCTGATAGGAAGGATGTATGGGACAACTGGCAGGGTAGATTTGGTGGGCTTAAAGCAGCGTCAGCACTCGGCTGATGCAGGAGTGTGTTCTCTGGACCTTCCCACGTTATAGAGGGCCAGCAGGGTTAACAGGCATATGACACACAAGGGGCTATAGTCCACCCATCAGCTGAGGCAGGGCAAGGTCCTTCAGCCCGACTAAGCCAGGCAACTCTCGAACATCTCCTCCATTTTGTCTCTGTGGGCCTCCCCCCAAACCGGGCCTCAGTCAACCTCCCTACTTCTGGACCGCCGTCCGGGAAGATAGCATACAAGGGGGGGTCTGTCAGAGGCTGCCGGGGTCACACTGGTATCACCAGCCGATCGCTGGTCGAAGTTTTCAAGTCCCGCACTCCGCCGCTCATGTGCGGCCCGTGCTCACCCGCGCCGCTCGAGTTGCCGTCGCCGCCGGGCACAGCCTCCACCAGGATTGCGGGTCTAATTCGCTCCATTTTGCGGGAGGACGAAAGTGTCACAGCGCTCCACTCAGCAGCCCATATAAGCAGTCCGCAAGGACCACAAAGCCTTCAGCCATTCAGGACAGTAGATTTGACCAGTGGAAGGGAAGATTTAGCACAGGATTAATGACGGATCAGGAGCCGGATAACGGGAGCCTCAGCAGACCGCTGCCATTCCGCTCATGCGCCACCTAGCGCCCCCTCTCGACTGAAACCTTGAGAGGCACGAAGCAGCCTGCCTCTCCTCCAAAAGCTTGTGGGACCCCCCTGCAAAGACTGTGGGCTCATGGCACGGCAGTCGGAGCACGACTTCGGGTCGTGGTCGCGTTCCAGGCACCAGAGGCACACGAGGTGGGGATCCGTGACGGACATTCTTGTGACAGGAGTCACAAGGCTTTAAGCCAGTCCTATGATGGGACATCACTCGTGCTGCTACTAGGAGTCGAGTGACTCAAAATAAAGTTCAGTCAAAAATTACTCAAGGGGCAAGCTCTCTACAGGCTGGCGCGCTAAAGAAAGAACTGACATCAGCACACAAGGGAGGAGTCTAAATAGACACCGCAATGTCATCCTGGTGAACACGATGCCGATGACGGACGCTGAGTCAACCGACAATACTTACTGACATGCAGGGGTACTGCTAAGAAATAATTCTCCGGATCCAGCCTGACTCCTGGGGGTAAGGAATGTATAACTAATAGTCTCTTTCAGATTTATAGGTATCAAGTTCAGTAACTTCAGATATAAGGAAACTTATATTTGTCGTAAGTGGTGTTAGTGTAGGAGAGTAGGGTCTGCTTGGTTTCGACTTACAACTTAATGTGGCTGTGGGCCTGCTAATCAGACCCACAGCCCTGCTGTTCTCTCTCTAAATTTCACACCATGTACTTTAGGTACATCACCAATTGAGATTTGGGTCACTCTTGTGAGTCCCTGTACCCAGGGTATAGATGCACCCAAGGCCTACCAGGGGCTGCAGCATATCTTATGCCACACCTGGCGGGCCATCCAAACTGACACAACTGGCTGATCACTCAGCTGGGGCAAGGTCATGTAATCACCCCTTGCTTAGGTATAGTATTCTTATACCTACCCTTATATATAAACACATATGCACCTAATAAGTCACTCCTATGGCAGGCCTTAACAATCCTGGAGGCAGAGTGCTTGGTTTTATGTGAGATGGTGCTCTAGCATGAGCTGAGCCTGTCTGCAGCTTTCGGAACCATGTCCTTATAGCTGTTCTATGATATAGCCATACCATATACTCTTAAGTGCATTATGAACCTCGCGGTTAAATGCTATCTTTGGTTTGGCTTCATCAAAACATGTCGTGTAAGGTTTCATATGCTTTGGAATACTACCCCCTCGCCAGTTCTGGCGACGGGGGTAGCTTCCACCCTTCTAGAGGGAGAAGACATGTTACTTCCACTAATCCCGGTTAAAGTTAACCAGAGCCTCAGCATCACAAAATGAATGCTGCTGCCACAGACACAAGTCTGACCTCCTGCTTCTGGGAGTCCCAGCAGCAGGAGTCCTTCCAGCGAAGGAGGTTTGGACAATAGGTTTCCTGTCTTGGGAGGTGCTAGCACCACCCCAAACAGGCTATACTGTATTGGGGAAGGGAGGGCTGAATGAAATGAGACACTGCCTGGGGCACACAAGGTGTCCCATGCATAGTCCAGTTCAAACCAGTGCTGGGGCACTCCAACTCCAGCTCTGGCGTGCAACTGGACAAAGGGAAAGGGGTGTAACCACCCCCTTCCTGGGTCCCACCCATAGAAGGGACCTAGCAGGTAATCCAGCCCCTAGATTTGGTATATAGGTAGGAGCTGAGTCTCAAGAGTTTAGATTTATCCTGACTGAAACTCTGATACGAAACTTTGGACCTTCGACATCCTACTCGACGTAGAAGACTGAAGAATCTCCCTTGTGGTCAAGGAGTGACCACCCTGTACAAGCAGGCACCATCAAGCGATCAACGGTTTGCTTTGTCGACGCTCCTGCCGGAGCCCGAGAACAGAGCCTGATAAGACCCGGACTTCCAGACTTCCTTCAGCCCAACCACAATCACAGCAAAGCTGAGACCCGTGGAGGCGACGCGAGACGTGGGACCGGCCATCTTGGAAAGCCAGCTAATTTCCGTGCAAGTTCTGAGTCACCCTCGAAGTTGTGCATTTGGGATTGAGAAGCCCCAGCCCCGAGCACCAACTGCACCGAAGATCAGCCCTCCACACTCCACCAGTTCTGCGTGGGGCCCTTCTGCATTTTCCTGCTCGACGCGTCTGTCCGGTCACTTGCCCGTTGGCTAGTGGCCTCTGTGACGACGAAACCTTCGACTTACAACGTTGGTCTGATTACTCCAGACTGGCCCTTGCTCCCCTGAAAAGGAGCAGCCCATCAGACCTTGCTCGTCTGATTAAGAAGCCATCTTCCTTTTCTGCGTGGGTTGCCTTTGCCAAGGCTTGTTGACTCCAATCCGGAAGCCGACACCGCCGACAGCGAGAACCTTCGTGGGACAGTCCGTATCCACCTCCTGGTCCACGTGGCTGCAGAGACAAGCTTCACGACATCACCTGATTGCTTTGCGACATCGCCTGGTTCCATCCTGGTCACTGGCTAGTGACCCAGACTCTGTCCCCTCTGCTTTCAGATACTCTTCGCCCTCGAACCACCCCGGGATCCACCCGGAAACTTCTCTCCTGGTCACCTGCAGCATCTTTCTCCAAGGCTCCATAGGAATCAGTGACGAAACCCGACACACTTTGACACCTATGCACCTGCTTCCTGTGGGTGAGGTAACACGAGTATTTCGGTACTCCTGTGGGTATTGACTATCCTAGTGTCCTAGTTTCAAGTAGCTTTTCCCTAGTCCATCGGGAAGTGTCCTAAAAGAACTAGTTTTCATTTCTTTCATTCCCATTCTAACTCTATGGTAACTTGCGTGCGTGTAAAGACACTGAACGCGCATCCCGTGGGCCTCCTGCTCTCCATCCATTGGTAGTACAGTGTAGCCCCAGCGATTCACCAGGCCCTAGGCCTTTCCTTTGTTCGTGACGTGGTTCTTATACCACTATTTTAGTATATGGTTCGAAGTGCCCCTAGGGCATTACTGTATTTTGTGCAACTTATTGTATTTTAATTAAGTATCTTGTATTGTGCTGGTGCCTCTGACCTCATAAAGAGTTCAGAGGATTGTGTTAGAAATAAATACATATATATTTTGATATGCAACCTGTGTGGTGTCCTTTCACTTGGTATTAAGGGGATTGCATATGGTAAAACAGCTGGCTTCACATACCCTCTTGAGTTTAGCCTAAGACTGCTTTGTCCATGCTACCACTAGGATACCTGGTCTATAAGGTTGACTTTACAACCATAACCATAAGGGTTGCTTGGACTGCTGCAAGGTGCTCACTAGAATAGTAAACATCACATACAAGGCCAACTTCTCACATTGGTGTGCAGTGGTTGGGATTTGAGCTTGCTGTTGTTTTCCCAATTGTAATCTTTGCAATATCATTTGAAAGATCATATAGGTACCTATAGGTACATATAAAACAAGACTTAGAATACTTAAGTTCTACTGAACTTAGTTGTTGTAGACCAAAGGGCCTAGCACTCCCTGACTACAACTCCTAGGGAGGTTTAGCAGGAAAACACTTAGTGTAGGTAGGTGCACACACCACACCTCACTAGATCATGTCTGGCTCAGGTGAACCATCTGGATCTCTACCTGTGGTGAGTGACCCTCCCAGGGCACGCTCCAGATATGACATGCTCAACTTCCAAGAGATGAGACACTTGTGTACCTCATGGAAATTGAAACAGGGTTCCAACCCTACCATCCCACACCTGATAGAACTCCTAGAGAGAGCTGACATTGAGAAGGCCTCTAAACCAGGCCCCTCAGATAATACAGTTGAGGGTGTACCCTCCACAGAAGATGACTCCCCAACCCCAGAAGAGGAGGTTGAAGAAGATTCTGAGGGAGAGGTAGACAGCCAAACTATAGTCAGGAGACTTAGCCAGACTAACTTAAGCCAACTTGGGGCTGAGAATGGGACAGCCCCATTCAGGCCTTCAAGTGGGTTTAACCAGAGGTATAGGAGGGACAGATCTCACTCAGGTGAATCTCTTCACTCCAATGGCTCTAGAGGTTCTCAGAGGGGAATGACTTCCTCTCAAAGGAGAGAACATGAGGCTAGGATGAGGGAAGTCCAACTCCGAATAGAGAAGGAAGAACTTGCCCTGGCAAGGGAGCAAAAGTTAAGTGGATTAGATTCCACTGGTGGCAGCAATATCCCTAAGGATAGAGACAGGTCCTATGACAATAGACACCTGAGTAAGATTGTGCCCCCCTACAAAATTGGGGATGACATCCACAAATGGATAACTGCTTTGGAGAGGGCCTGCAAAGTACAGCAGGTACCCCAAACTCAGTGGGCAGCAATCGTGTGGCTCTCCTTTGCAGAAAAAGGAAGAGACAAGCTCCTCACAGTTAGTGATGATGATGCTAACAATTACACTGTCCTGAAGAGTGCTCTAATTGATGGGTTTGGCCTAACCACTGAACAGTACAGGTTGATGTTCAGAGATACCCAGAAGACACAGACTCGGGACTGGACTGATTTTTTTTATCAAAGATGTGTTTATTAATTTTTGTAAACAATGCATGGCACAATCCGCCCAAGTTCCCACGCAGGGGCGACCAGTTCAAAGATTAGACAATGAATCGAACGAAGAGGAAACCCAACGGACCAGAGTCACATACCCCAACCCCAATGTACACAGCTAAATACAGGTTACAGATTTTGGAGAAAAAAACGGGTGCTCCGAGTAGTCCTCCTCAGACTTAATGTCAGTGGTAAATCCTCTAGTGCCCACATCACCAAGGAGGAGCTAAAGTTTCCGATGGGTCCATCTGTGGGCAAAGTCCATGCTCGATAATAAACCGGATCGCCCCCCTGGGGATCAAAAAGCAGTAAAAAAACGGGAGCACAGGAAAGAAGCAAGGCAGTAGTTGCAGCCATGAGGTAACAATAAAATGAACTCCCTCCCCATAAAACTTCCCCCCTCCCCCCCTCCCCCCTCCCCCCTGGTGGTGGCAGCAGTGTAGATTGGAGTCTTAGAAGTGGGATGACCAAGAGCTGGAAGAGATGTAGGGCCCGCACTGTGGGTGGACACACTGCTGAGGGTAACCCCCGGGACAGAAAGGCGACCAACGGTCCCCACTTGAATTCAAAGTTTTTGAAGTCCTCTCGGAAGATATCCGACATACGTTCCATACTGAGGAGCCTCCATAGACGGGAATGCCACAAAGACATCGCCGGCGCCTCTCGCTTCTTCCAGGCCGCTGCAATGGTGGTTTTGGCCGCCCCTATACAGAGCCACATAATTCTTTTGTCCGCCCTCATTTGGTGCTCTAGCATAGGGTCTCGGACCCCCAAAAGAGTTCCAATCATGGAGGTCGGTATGGGGTACCCCAGTAAGTCCTTCATCTGCGCTAGTATTTCCTCCCAAAATGGCCTGATGGCAGGGCAGTCCCACCAAATGTGCTGAAAGTCCCCCAGGAGACCACACCCTCGCCAACACCTATCTGACGTGCCTGGGAAGATCCGAGCTAGTTTGGAAGGATACAGGTACCAATCCATCATTGTCTTTAGGTGCGCCTCTCGTAAGTCTGCAGATTGGTTGAATTTGAAGATATCAGACCATATGAGTGACCACTCTTCGTCAGTGATATCCCGCTGGGCCAGACCCTCCTACATTGACATCTATCGGGGTCTAGGAGTCGGTGTCGAAGACAGCAGGTGTTTGTACAGGAAGGATATGGCCCCCTTCATGGTGGTAGATTTAACTAGGAAGGCTTCAAATTTGGTGAGGGATCTGGTCGCACCCTCCCCCACCTGGGGACCCAGGGCCCAGTGTAGCATCTGTGTGTGGTGGAAGCGCTCAGAGTCCCCTATCCCATAGTCTCTCTTGCAGTTCTCGAATGTGAGGGGATCATAGTTGTGGTACAGATGGGTCAGAGCCAGACAGCCCCCCTCCCTCCAGGAATCAAATGGTCCTTCATGAAGCGCTGGGGGGAAAGCCAGGTTGAAATGGATAGGGGTGAAGGGCGAAGGGAAGGAAGTCCAGCCGTCCAGTAGGGTCACCGAGTCCCAGATCTTCAGAGTGATACGCGTGGGAGTGCTAAGGTAGGTGTTCTTGGGCCTGTCCTGTTTCGCCCGCCAAATGAGGTCCCAGATCGTTCTGCCCGCTACACTACGGTCCATATGGAGCCTGTGTTTCTCTGAGTCTTTCTGTGACCATTCGGTTAGAATCCTAAGTTGGGCAGCTTTATAGTTAAGGTGCATGTCAGGTAGGCCAGCCCCTCCCTCCCTCTGGGGGCGTCGAAGCAAATGAAAAGAAAAACGGGCTCGCCCTCCCTGCCAAACAAATCGCAGGATCAAGGCCTTCACCCTTCTAAAGAAGTCCTTATCCATCTCTATGGGAAGTGCTTGGAATAAATACAACAGTTTGGGAAGGAGGGTCATCTTAACGGCGTGGATCCACCCCAGCCTAGAGAGGAATAGTTGCTTCCACCTCTTGAGCTCTGCTTGAACGCGCGTCAGGATAGGTGGGAAGTTAGCGCCGTATAGGTGCTCCACCTTCGATGTGAGCTGTAACCCCAAGTACTGAAGCGAGGAGGAGGCCCAAGACAGGGGTGTCAATGTCTTAAGGTGACAGGCCTCAGCCGAAGAGAGAGTGATGTTAAGTATGTAAGATTTGGTCAGGTTGACTTTGAATCCCGCTGCATTCTCAAAGCGGCTCAGAACAGCCTGCAGGTGCGGGAGGGACGACGTCGGGTTGGAGAGGGACAGGAGGACGTCGTCCGCAAAGAGGGATATTTTATGTGTCTCGCCCGTGAATGGGAGACCTTCAATGCCCGGGTGTTCTCTGACGGCTAAGGCCAAGGGTTCAATACTAAGGGCGAACAATAAAGGGGACAGGGGGCATCCCTGCCTAGTGCCTCTGGAGTGGAAGAAGGGAGCAGACTGGACGCCATTCACCGCAACTCTGGATCTCGGTAACCTATATTTGGCTTGGAGCATTTGAATAAATTTGGGGGAGAAGCCAAACGCCGTGAGTGTTGTCATGAGAAAGTTCCAATCGACGCGATCGAAGGCTTTTTCGGAGTCGAGGCCGACCAGGGTAGCCGGAATTTTAAATTTGTTCGCCTTTTCGATTAGGTGAAGAATGCGTCGAGTGTTATCGTGCGTTTGGCGACCCGCAATAAAGCCAGATTGGTCAGGGTGGATGATGAGCGGCATAAGGCTGTTGAGTCGTTTAGCCAGGATAGAGGAGTAGAGTTTGGCGTCTATATTCAAGAGTGCAATAGGCCGGTAGGAGGCGCAAAGGGTGGGGTCTTTTCCCACCTTAGGAATCACCGAGATCACTGCCTCGGCCATAGAAACTGACGTGTCCCCGTCGGAAGCCATTTGGTTGAATAGCCTAACCAGATGGTGGCCTAGGTCGGGGGCAAAAGTTTTATAAAAAAGTGCAGTGTACTCATCTGTACCTGGCGACTTATGGGACTTCAAAGCTCTGATAGCAGAAAGTACTTCCTCCAGCGTGATCGAAGCAGTCAGCTCATCATTCCAGGCTGGGGAGACTTGCGGGATAGGTAGATTCTGGAGGAAGTCCCGTTGTGCGGCAGGGTCCAGGGCGTCTGGAGAGTACAATGCTCTGTAGAAGTCCCCGAAAAGGTTCGCTTTGTCCTCGTCTCTGTGGGTGAGTGTCCCTGAGGTGTCCTGAATACCCCCAATGTACTCCCGCTCCCTTTTGTCTCGCAGCTGCCTCGCGAGGTGTTTTCCTACCTTATTGCCTTGGGTGTAGGAGAGGTTACGCAGTTTAAGAAGAGTGAACTCAGCTCGGTTATTATAAATGGCCCTGAGTTTGCCTCTGATGGCCGTGAGGTTGCGGAGTGTTTGTCTGGTGGGTGTGAGTTTGTGGGCACTTTCAATGGATGCCAGTTCTTCCTCCAGATCTTCCCTTTCTTTTGCCCTACGTTTATTCAGAGCGGAATTGAGGGCAATACACTTACCCCGAATCACCGCCTTAAGGGCGTCCCATGTGTTGTATTCAGAGGTGTCTTTCGGGCGGTTATGCTCGTAAAAATCCCTGATAGTCTCTCGCAGGAGGGTGCACGAGTCCTTATCTCTAGTAAGAGATGCTGGGAAATACCATCGGGCCGGTGAAGGGGCATTGTCTAGCCAGGACAAGCAAATAGAGTATAAACCGTGGTCAGAGACTGATATGGGGAATATCTTAGCCTCTCTGAGGCTGCCCTGTAGGGACTGGCTAGTGAAGATGTAATCCAGCCTAGAGTAGGAGTGATGGACGTGGGAGAAGAAGGTGTAGTCTTGGGTGTGTGGATAAAGGGCGCGCCAGGTATCCAATAGTCCCATGTTAGTAATAAGCCCTTGAGTATCAGGATGGAAAGAGCCCAGACCAGAGCGATTAGTATGTGTGCTGTCAAGTGTGGGGTGCCAAACTAAGTTGAAGTCGCCTAGTACGAATAGGGGGCCTTCGGCGAAATCCGTTATTTTACCCAGGAGAGTATTCAAGAAGTCTCTCTGTCCGCTATTGGGGGCATATAGTGTCACAAAGGTGCTCACCTTCCCCTTCAGCCGGCCTTTAACCATCAGCCACCGGCCATCCTTATCAGTTAGTATATCCAGGGGCTGAAAGTGAGCAGAGGGACGAAAAAGGAGTGCCACCCCCCTGTGCTTGGTAGGATCAGAGGATCTATAAATGAGCGGTTTTGCCTTATGTTTCAGGCGGAAGTCCTCAGCTTTCATCAAGTGGGTTTCTTGTAGTGCAATTATGTCTATATGGTGGTCTAAGATGTATTTCCAAACTTTCTGCCTCTTCTGGGGGAATTAAGCCCCTTAACATTCCAGGTACCTATTGTGACCGGCATTGCAGTATGTGTACCGGAGTAACCATCTTAGCGAGACCACTCGGGTTCCCGGATGGGTACCACCAGGGGCTGCTTTCCCCTCCACCTCCCATAGGCCAGACAACATCCCGGTCAATATTATGCCCGCCACCCCCCTTAAGATGCATTGGAAAGCTCCGTTGTGCCCTCTCCAGCCCCTGCTCCCCCAACCCCCCTCTCTCCAGTCCCTGCCAACCCAGAGGAGAATTAGTAGCCACCACCAGATTTCCCTCCCTCCCCCCACCCCCTTCCCCAGAACGAAAAACAAACTGATCAACCATAACCAAAGTTGTAGAACCTTGCACAGCCACCCCGTGGGGCGGCCCACCCCACTCATAGGCAGGTGGGAACTACGGGCCTTGGGGCCCGGACCGCGCGGCATCACAGCGGTAGTTAATTAGAGTCATTGGAACAAAAAGTCACTTACATATCGATCCATTCAGCACAGCGTTTGCCACCCGGGAGAATAAGGCTGTCCTCGGTGGCCCATACGGCATGAATGCGACCTCGACAGTCAGAGGTGGCCCGCCATAGTCTCCGCGGTCACTCCCTGAGATGAAAAAGAAAGACAATGCTCACCAAGCAGGCCATCAGCCATTTCTCTTATTCGTTGCTTGCGACCAGGGCGAGGTGGAGGCAGCATTCCTCGGCGAGGACTTGGATGTATCCGGCACAGGGTCGCCCTCCTCTGTCGGCAGCCCCAGGAGGCGCAGACCCTCTCCCAGGGAGGTGAGGTGATGTCGTTTGTTGTAGAGCTCGAAGCTCAGACCAAAGGGGTATGTCCACCTATATTTAACACCATCGTCGTGGAGCTTGGATGTGATGGAACGGAGGGTCTGTCGCCTCGCCAGCGTGGACGGAGCGATATCCTGAAAAACGGAGCACGTAAAGTTCTGAAAGGAGATCCTTAGCCCTTGCAGCCTGCAGGACTTTTTCCTTCACCTTATACGAGTGGAATTTCGCCAGGATATCGCGTGGACGCCGCCGATCACCTTTTGGGGGGGTGCCCACTCTGTGCCCCTGTCAAGCTTTATTTTGAGCACCGTGGGGTGGAGGATCTCCGCAAAGAGGCCCTCCATGAATGCTTCCAGGTCGGGGCCCTCCGCGCCTTCCTCAAGGTCTTTGATGCGGACATTTTCCCGCCTTGCGCGATTTTCCAAATCTTCAGTCTTTAGCTGCGCCTGCAGGAGCTGCTCCTTCAAGGACCTGATGTCGTCCTGGCATTCCCCTAGGGCCTGACTGTGCGTTTGGTGGCCAGCCTCCAGGTCGAGCACTCTCATACCCACTGAGTCCACATCTTGTTGCAGGGAGGTCATGCGTTCCGTGATATCCGAGCGCAGTTGGTCAATAGAGGACTTCATGTCTTGGCTCAGCTCCTTTCGCAGTTCTGACTTGAACTCCTTAAACAGGGATTGGAGGTCCGCTTTGGAGAGGGCCATGTTGGCTTTTTCCGTGGAGCCCCGGAGCGCCGGCCTGGCGTCAGTTGGAACAAAGAAATCCGAGACCTTGCCAGACCCTTTAGTCGTGCCCCTCATCGGCGGCATGAGGAGTAGGGTCGCCCTCTTCATTGAAATTAAGTGGCAGTCTCTGGTAGGCTCTGGTGGGCCCGATGCACTCGGCTCAGTTGGCGCGTCCCCTTCCTCTACTAGCTTCTTGGGCCGACAGGCCGTTCAGCGCGACCACCCAAGGCTTCCCGGCATAAGCCCCGCAAAATTGCTTTCCTCCCAGGAATCGCCGCTATTCTGGGCGGCCGGCACACATGAATCGCCTGTGCTGTGCTGGTGGGGGCTACGCATATAGTTGAATCGAGCGCCAGGGTGCAGGGATCCCATAGAGCCCCTCGTGGCTAGGTTTTATCCAGTATGTCCCGGCGGCCGCCATCTGAGGGTCAGGCATCAGGGGTGCCATCCCTGGGTGTCTCAGAGCCAGCCTGGCGGCAGGTGGACAGCAGTGGGGTCCCCCAGGTACCTGGAGGCTCCGCTGGACCCCAGCCTGTCCCACGGAGCAATGTAGACATCGGTCGGGGCTCCCGGCGATCCTCCCGTCTCACTCTCCGGCCGCCATTTTCCATGCAGAGGTCCGCGCCGGGACGGTGCGTGAAAAGCGGATCTCCGGGGCCTCTGCAGTGAGATCCGACGCTGCTCACTGCTCCCCGTGCATTCCGCCGCCGAAAGCGATACAGGACGGTGAGTTCCGTTCCATTTTGCCGCTGGAAAGGGCACGCTGAGTGTCGCGCGGACCGGGAGCCGAAGCAGGTCACGTCTGCTCGGCCATCTTGCCCGGCCACGCCCCCCGACTGGACTGATTTTGTTGATTGTGCCACTAAGGCTCTGGAAGGCTGGTTGCTGGGAAGTAAAGTTAAGGACTATACAGAATTGTATAATTTGATCATGAGAGAACAAATCCTTCATTATTGTCAGAACCAGTTGTTGCACCAACACCTGATTGACTCAGATCTGACCTTTCCCCAAGAATTGGGAAAGAAGGCAGACAAATGGGTCAGAACCAGGGTTAAGCAGAAACCCCAGAACTAAGGTGGTGATCAGAAAAAGGCAGACCAAAAAGGTGGGGATCAGAATCAAAAAGACCAGAAGTCTTCATCAGGCCCCCAAAAAAAAGACCAGAAGTCTTCATCAGGCCCCCAAAATTCTAATGAAGGGGGGTCCCAAACTTCTAAGAAGAAGAAAGAAGGTCCAAAGAAACATTGGTGTGAGGGGGCGCTAGAGGGCGCGCACACAGAATGGCCGCCTAACAAGGCGGCTCCTGTACCCTGGAGCACAAATCCTTCATCTATCCTACCTTACTGGAAGCCTAACGGTCCCAAACCCTGCTTGACTGGTTGCGGGTGCGATCCCCCGGACTCGATCCGAGTTTGGGGCGAATCCGACCGGCTGTGCCTTCGTGCTGGGCTGCGGCAGTTCCACCGGCGCCGGAGCTATGAGGGAAGGTGTGCTGGGCGGAAGGAACTAGGCGAGACCGGGGATGACCACGAGGCGGCTGGCCTCACCACCAGACCCCGCACGGGAGCGCCAGAGCCTATGTCCCCTGTATAAGAGAGGATTGCGCGCACTCTCGCCCTGTGACGAGAACTGGAGCATACACCTGCCTACTGCCTGGGGAGGCGGGAGCCGTGGCTTCTGTGCCCGTGATCTGTCCGGAGCTGCCGCGAACGGTGCTCCCCCGCTGCCGGGAGGCTGCTCGGCGGAACCTGCGGGGAGCACTGGCGAAGCGCACCTGGGGATTCCGGTCACTTGCCTTGCCTGATTGACACCCCCGAGGACCGCGCTAAGGCGCTATTGACGGCGCGGACCGGGATTACTTGCACGATCTCTGAACCACCACTGGAGGCCCATACTCCTGCCACCATCTTTGCGGGTGGCCCGACGGACATTGGCGCTGCGCGTGGTTAGCGCATTTGAAGAGGTGGGGGGCCTGAGTGCTAGCCTCGCACCGAGAGGCCGTTGTGCCGCCCCATGCTGCTTTGGATCTCGCTCCCACCGGCCCAAGCACTGCTGGTGAGTCTGCCCAGGCCATTGTGCACTCAGACCTAATTGTACTGCCGGCGCAGGACGGGAAGCACTGGGAGAGGTTGTTCCTCACTGACTGTGGGAAGCCGTTGGGCGCTAGTGACACTCCTTGTTTTGCTCACGGTTTGTGGGACTAGGGGACTGGCACGCCCGACAACGATATCACCTAATACTTTAGGCATTGGTGGACTGCGCCTGCTGTGATAGCTCCTGAATTGAGACGGTGAGTCTGGAGGGGGCCTTTTGCCGTGGATTGCGCCCTCCCTACTACCCATTGTGGAACATAGCGCTGACCGCGGAGCCACAATGGTTAGGCAAGACAACCGCCAACCGAAACTATCCTTTGAGGCCGCGAAGAGGGGGCAGAAGGCGCCTGTTGAAAAGCCCAGCGCGAGTGGGTTGGGTGCGGCTGGCGGTGCCCCCCCCCCCCCCTGATAACCAAGATCTACAACAGATCCTGCAAGAGATGCGACAAGGCTTCGCCACGGTAGTGGACAAGGTGGACAGGATGTCCTCCAGGATGGATGCCCTTGTCCACAAAGTTGATCAGAACGAAGAGAGAATTGTGGCTGCTGAACAGCGTATCTTGGATGGCGATGACACCACGGCCTCCCACACCACTCAATTGGCCAGGAAGGACAACCTACTGCGGGTCATTGTGGCCAAGAATGAGGATTTGGAGGCCCGCAGTAGACGCAATAACATTCGCGTCACGGGCGTGCCGGAGTCCACAAACACGGGCAGGATGGAACTCTACGTTGAAAAGATGCTCCTGGCGTTAATTGGTGAGGAAGCGTTCTCCCCACAGTTCTTCATTGAGCGAGCACACAGATCCCTTGGACCTGTGCCTAAACCAGGAGCGCCGCCGAGGCCCATAATAGCCCGCTTGCTGAACTACCGAGACCGTGACACAGCCCTTAGAGCGGCGCGTGCGGAACAGACTTTATCCTACAACGGTGTGAACTTCTCCATTTACCCCGACTTCACTCCCATGGTCCAAGAGGAAAGACGTAAGTTTCTTGCAGTAAAGAAAAAGCTACGGGATGCACAGATAGACTATGCCCTACTCTATCCAGCGAGGCTCCGAATCACGCACCAAGGGAAGCAACGCTTCTTCACTAACCCGCAAAAGGTAGAGGACTACTTGAAGACACTTAGAAGGGTGCAGAGAGGGCCAAGAGAACAAGATGCTGCGGAGGAAGACGGCGTGCCAGAATCGGATGAAGACGCCTGAGCCAGTGTGGACGCGATGACCACCGGTCTGCAGGAGGCGACCTTGCACTGCTGCGATGCTACGCCATATGTACCATGTGCAAAGGCTGGAACTAAAACATGGGACAGGGACCTACTACCAGTGGTAATGTACTCCAGGGTCCACTGCCCCCCCCCTTCGCCTCCCTCGAGGGCGTAACACACTAAGAGGCTAGTGAGGGGAGTTGTGGCTGTGTGCCCTCTGATGCTGTTTCCCCTGAGGGTATACCCCATGCTTTTGTTTAGACTTTTTGAGGTTTGTTTAGTTTGGGAAGGGGGGAAAAAGGGTGTGGGTACGAAGAACCCTCCTGGCGAGTTGGGGCAGCTGAGGAGACCTGGGGGGAGGGATGGGGAGGGTATTAGTGGCTGCTGGCATGATTGGGATGCAGTAGTGGGAGGGGGGAATTTATGTTTACAAAGGTTTTTTCCTTACAGGGGGGGAGGGCCTGATGTGTGGAGCAGGAGGTTACATATCCCATCTGAATAGAGATGTATTACTAAGACGACTTCATGGCGTATTGCAATATTACAGAATGTTATCTAAACTATGGCAGGAACGGGACTTACTGCGCAAATGAGTTGTATGTCATGGAATGTCAGGGGGCTTAATAATGCCAGGAAATGCCGTGACGTTATTGCGTATTTGGACCGTCACCAGGTTCAGGTTGCTATGTTACAAGAGACACACATATCACCACAGACTCGCCCTACTTTTGCAAGTAAATGGGCCACTACACGTTCTTTCTCATCTTACTCCTCATATGCAAGGGGGGTGACTATCCTGATTAAACGCAACTTTCCTTTCCAGGTGTTGGGTGAGGCCTCAGATGTCGAAGGGCGCTTTGCTATTGTATGGGGGCGCCTTGGCCGAGGCACTTTTACGCTGGTGAACTGCTACGCCCCTAACGTGGATCAGCCCGAATTCTTCACCGCACTTTGGGGCAAGATCCTCGATGTAGGCTCCCAACATATCATCTGGGGGGGTGACTTTAATGTGGCGCTAATGCCCCGAATGGATAGAGCTGATGGTGTGGCACTCTACAAGCCCAGGTCCAGGTATAAAGGTGTGATTGAGGAGGGAGACTTGTTGGATAGTTGGAGACATCTATACACAACCCAAAAAGAGGGCACACATTTCACATCACTGACTGGTCCATGGGCACGACTGGACTATCTGCTACTGTCTAAGAATTTGAGTGTTGGGTTGACCAGGGCGGAACATTTACCTAGGACGTACTCCGATCATAGTCCGGTCCTGATATGTCTGCAGGTACCCGGCTGGGATAACCCCCGGCCGCATTGGCGGTTGCAACCTGCGGCGTTGCTAGACATGGTGTTTCGTGAAGAACTGCGCGATGAGATCGCTGCATTTTTCCCGCGCAACAAGGGGTCAGTAGACTCGGTTGACACCATCTGGGAAGCGTTCAAGGTCACGGTTAGGGGATACTGTATATCGAAAAGCTTTGGAGTGTTGCGTGATATACAGCGCACCATCCGTGCCCTGGATAGAGACCTGAAAGCCTAGAAGCTAGGATGGTACTGGATGACACAGCTGACATTCATGCAGAATTCAGGGTCAAATTAACGAAGTATGAGGAGGAAGCGGCTAGGGAAGCAAAATTTAAAGGAAAACATTGGCAGGCGAGGAAATATTGTGAGGGAGATAGACCTGGCAGGGCACTGGCAGTACTGACCCATCCTTCTAATACACCCAATGTAATACTCGAAATTATAGATGACCAGGGTCAAAATATTCGAGACACGGATGGTATACTATCTGTGTTCTTGTCACATTATCACACGCTCTACACCACTGCGACATCCGGAGACGTGCCATAAGATGATTTTCTTGGAGAGGTGGCCCTATGTTGGTTGGGGAATGCTCCCGGTCCTTTCTTGCTGCTCCCTTTGAGCTAGACGAAATTAAAGAAGCCATCATGTCACTCCAAAATGGTAAAGCCCCTGGCCTAGATGGGCGACCAGTAGAATTTTACAAGGAATACATTGATATAATGGCTCCTGTCCTTCGTGAGGTCTTTGAAGAGTCTCTGGCCGACGGAATCCTTCCCCGCTCAATGCGAGAAGTCGTTATCACGTCGCTCCTTAAGCCAGGTAAGAACCCTAACAATTGTGATTCGTACCGCCCACTGTCCCTATTGAACAGCGACGTCAAAATATTGGCTAAGGTACTGGCCACCAGGCTTTCCCTCTTGATGACTCAAATCATACTTCCAGACCAATCGGGCTTTGTCCCTGGCCGTTCCACCTCCCATAATTTGCGCACGTTGTTTTCCCTGATTAGAACGGTGCACCCAGATCTCCCAGTCGCAGCGTTTTTTTGGGACGCCACTAAGGCCTTCGATTCGGTCGAATGGCCGTACTTATTTACTGTCCTGACCCGTATGGGATTCCCTACTTTATTTATCTCTTGGATGCGGCTACTATATACGCAACCCACGGCGAGAGTACTGATCAATGGCTACCTTTCTCCCTCGGTTGCGATCACCAGAGGCACCAGACAGGGATGCCCGCTGTCCCCTCTCCTCTTTGCGATTGCTGTAGAGCCCCTGGCCTGTAGGCTGCGACAGTTGCACCGGGAGGGTGCATTTCGCTGCCTTCAACGTCAGATTGATGTGTCATTGTATGCTGACGATATGACACTTTACGTCAAGGACCCGGCACAGAATCTTAACCCCTTGTTAGGAGAATTTGTTGTTTTTGGCAGGCTATCTGGGGTATGCATCAATTGGATCAAATCGCAATTCATCCCCATCACGGATACAGTTACTGACTTTCCATTAGACTTTCCTTTGGAATGGTGCCGAACAGACTTACGCTACTTGGAAATTCAAGTCACACGCGATAAGGATGAAATACTGCGACTCAACTATGGAATTGCGATCACAAAACTCACCGCATCGGTTGATCGCTGGATTTCTCTTCCCTTGTCTATGGCGGGGAGGGCGTCACTTATTAAAATGGTGGTGCTGCCCCGCTTTTTATACTTTTTTCTCAATATTCCCTACTACCCGGGCGCTTTCTTCTTCAAAACATTACGAATGGAGCTGAGCAGGTTGTTTTGGGGCGGTAAGCACCCACGGCTTCGCTGGTCGATACTGATTCAGCCATATGATCAGGGAGGCTTCGATATACCTGATTTCTAGGCCTACTACGTCTGTGCGCAGGCACACTATATGTACCATTGGATGCGCCCCACGCCTTTTATGCCTCAACTAGCAGTCGAGGACTGGATTGCGGACCCCCTACCTTTGAGTGGGCTCATTCACTGCTCACCGACGGCCATAGAAACGCCGTTTACTATGGTCACATGCACTGTTGATGCTTGGCGTCGATTGACTAAGATGTTGGGCTGCACTATGCCATACTCTCCTCGTCTACCGTTAACGTACCACCCTGCGTTGGAACTCCTCCAAGAGCGCGGCTTCCAGGCACTCTGCCAACGCTAGCGGGTCACCTGCTGGGGTGATCTTTTTACTAACGGCCAGTTCAATGCAGTGGACTTGTTTTTCAAGACCCATAACCCCACTCCTCTCGAGTCATTCTATTACCTTCGGCTGCGTCAAGGGATGAGAAAGATTTTGCCTGACTTTCCTAATGAACCAGCGGTCCTGCCCCCCTTGCATTTCATGTTGTGCTCACAAGACGGCTTGCACTTAGTGTCGGGCATGTACCGACATGCACGGACATCTCAAATAGAACAGGGTAGCTCAGCCCGTTCACACTGGGCTGCCGACCTAGCGATAGGGATTACGGATGACCAGTGGTCCTACTGTGGTCCTACTGCAGCGGCCTCACGGCTCGTATTTCAGCTAGCTGTAGGCTCAGGATGATACATTTTAAATTCCTTCAGCGCCTATATTATACACCAGTCAAGAAACATAAGTTCCGATTATCCAATGATGACAGGTGTGAACGCTGTCGTGCAGAGCATGCTGGATTCCTACATTTGTCTTGGGAATGCCCCTCAATCCAAGCTTATTGGCAACAGGTACATGTTGCCCTTGAATCTATGACTAAAACACCAATAGACCCTGATCCTCTATTAATGTTACTGGGGTACACACCGCACATCCCTAGGTCCTGTAGAAAATTCTTAGACATTGCACTCCTCCTTGCTAAGCGCCGCGTGGCGTGTCGCTGGGGGCGTGGCCGGACACCGAAGTTCAAGGACTGGCTAGCTGATCTAACTTACTGCCAGGAACAGTTCACTATTTTTACTGAGACACTTCCGATCTCTAGTAAGCCTAGGGATGTTTGGGGCCCTCTGACCACATACTTACTTACCCAGGCACATGGGGATGAGGACGCATCCACGGGGGATATGCGAAGTGAAGATGAAACACTTGAAGCTGAAGCCCTACCCATGTCATGCTGCTAACTATGGATGGGGTTTACTTTTGTACATTTTCTGTATATGAGACTGCATAGCTGGGTATGTTGTATCGCATGTTAACTATCATTGCTAATTTGCACGAAATCTTGATTACTAAATACTGTGATTGTTTGGCTTGAACCGTACTACGATATTTATGCGTTGTTAATGTCCTCTGGCACTCACCCCTATCGAACATGCCTAGCGTCTACTCAGACGCCTATCCCTAATCAGGTCCTACTGATGTGCTGCCATGAATTATTTGTATGATGTGATGTAGACACTGCCGTAACGCTCCACACTGCTAACCTCTGTTTTTCTTGTTTTGCAAAAACTACTAATAAAGCTTAAACATTTTTTAGAAAAAGAAACATTGGTGTAATTACTGTAAATCTGCCTTTCACTGGTTTAGTGAGTGTACCAAGAAAGGTACAGCCCCTACCACTGTAGCCCCTAAGGCACCTGCACCCCCTAGTACAGTTAACAGTGGTAGTTCCCAACCCAAGGCTATAGTGGGGTTAACCATGGGTACTGAGGTGGATTCTGGCCTAGTCAGGATTCCAACCCAGGCCGTTCTTGTCTGTAATGTGGACATGGCTATGTCCTCAACTGTGAGTCCCAGTACTCTGGGCAGGTACAGGTAAACGCCTTTGATAAATGATAACATGGCTCAGGCCTACAGGGACACATGTGCCAGTGTCACTATGTTGACACCTAATTTTGTGGACCCTGGACAGATTGTACTGGGTGATAATTACCTGGTGACCAATGCTAGCTATGTCACTACTACCCATAGTGTGGCAGTTGTTAACTTCTCCTGGTGAGGAGTAACTGGCCTCAAAAGAGTTGTGGTAAGTGCAGACCTCCCAGTTGAATGTCTGTTGGGCAATGGCCTTGAATCTTCAGTATGGTCAGAAGTGGAGTATAGGACTCATGCAGAGATGTTAGACATATCAGCACATGTCCTTGCTGTGACCTGGTCACAGCCCAAAAAGTGCCAAACTGAACAGGCCTTGGATCCTGAAACTATGGACCAAGTGCCATCCAAGAGGAAGAGCAGTAGGGTTAAGGCAGTGCTTTCCCCCCTGCCTGCAAGTGAGGATCAGCCTTCTCAGGAAGCTGATCCTGAGACCCCAGAAGGAACTGTCCTATAAGAACTTGAACCTGACCAGGTTGAGTTTCTTGGGACAGGGGGACCTTCAAGGGCAGACTTGAGACAGGAACAGTTAGACTGCCCCTCTCTTGAACCCTTCAGACAGCAAGTTGCTTCTGAGGCTGCTGGGAATGCTACAGGTACCCATAAAGTTTACTGGGATGAAGGACTCCTTTATTCTGAGGGTAGAGACTCCAAGCCTGGTGCATCCAGGAGGTTGGTCATACCTCAGGCCTTCAGGGATTTCCTTCTTACCTTAGCCCATGATATTCCCTTAGCAGGACATCTAGGCCAGAACAAGACTTGGGACAGGCTTGTCCCTCACTTTCACTGGCCCCATCTGTCAGAAGATACTAAGGAGGCCCTCCTGTGTGACCTGCCAAGCCAGTGGCAAATCAGGTGGCACAACAAAGGCCCCCCTCATACCACTACCTGTGGTGGGGGTACCGTTTGAAAGAGTTGGGATTGACATTGTTGGACCAATGGATCCCCAAACAGCCTCTGGGCACAGATTTATACTGGTGGTAGTGGATCATGCCACCAGGTAACCAGAAGCTATTCCCCTAAGGACCACAACAGCACCTGTTGTGGCAAGAGCCCTCCTGGGAGTTTTCTCAAGAGTGGGCTTTCCAAAGGAGGTTGTCTCAGACAAAGGTGCAAACTTCATGTCTGGGTACTTGACCGCTATGTGGAAGGAGTGTGGTGTTAATTACAAATTCACTACACCCTACCATCCACAATGCAATGGGCTTGTTGAAAGATTCAACAAGACCCTCAAGGGTATGATCAAGGGTTTACCTGAAAAGCTTAGGCGAAGATGGGACATCCTTCTACCCTGCCTTCTGTTTGCTTACAGAGAGGTCCCACAAAAGGGGGTTGGCTACAGCCCTTTTGAGCTTTTGTTTGGGCATCCTGTAAGGGGACCCCTATGTCTGGTGAAGGAAGGATGGGAGTTACCTCTCAAAAAGCCTAAACTAGACATAGTGGACTATGTACTTGGTCTCCGCTCCAGGATGGCTGTGTATATAAAGAAGGCTTCTAAAAACCTTGAGGCTAGCCAAGAACTTCAAAAAGCTTGGCATGACCAAAAGGCTGTGCTGACTGAGTACCAGCCAGGACAGAAGGTGTGAGTGTTGGAGCCAGTGGCCCCAGCAGCACTCCAGGACAAATGGTCTGGACCCCACACCATTGTTGACAAAAAGGGAGAGGTCACCTACTTGGTGGACCTTGGAACCCCTAGGAGCCCCCACAGGGTGCTCCATGTCAACAGACTCAAAGCATATGTTGACATGGCAGACATGGGCTTGCTCATGGCTACAGACGAGGGACAGGAGGAATAGAGTGACCTTCTCCCAGACCTGTTGACTCAGAACCCTGATGATGGTTCAGTTGATGGTGTGGCCTTAGCTGGCAGACTCACTGACCAGCAGCAACAGGACTGCAGACAAGTTCTACAGTCCTTAGACATATGTTTTCATTGACACCTAGTCAGACTAACTGGTGCACTCATGAGGTGGGCACTGGTGACAGTCTGCCTGTGAAGAGTAAGATCTACGGGCAACCTGACCATGTCAGGGACTGTATAAAGACTGAGGTACAGAAAATGCTGGAATTGGGAGTAATTGAGCCATCAGAGAGCCCCTGGGCCAGCCCAGTAGTCCTTGTACCAAAACCTCACACCCAAGATGGTAAGAGAGAGATGAGGTTCTGTGTGGACTATAGAGGTCTCAATGCTGTCACTAGGACAAATGCTCACCCCATTCCAAGAGCAGATGAGCTCATTGATAGATTGGCTTCTGCCAAGTTGCTGAGCACATTTGATTTGACAGCTGGCTACTGGCAGATCAGGTTAGCTGAGGATGCCAAGGCCAAAACTGCTTTCTCAACCCCGGGAGGTCATTATCACTTTGTGGTAATGCCCTTTGGCTTGAAGAATGCACCTGCCACTTTCCAAAGGTTGGTGAACCAAGTCCTCACTGGGTTGGATGACTTTTGTGCAGCTTATCTTGATGATATTGCTGTCTTCAGCTCCACCTGGGAAGATCACCTGACCCACCTGAAGAAGGTTTTAAAGGCCCTGCAGAAGGCAGGCCTAACTATCAAGGCCACAAAGTGCCAGATAGGGGAGAGTAAGGTTGTGTACCTGGGCCACCTTGTAGGTGGAGGTCAGGTTCAACCACTGGAGAGTAAGATCCAGACCATCAAGGACTGGGCTCCTCCAACCACCCAGACACAGGTCAGAGCTTTCTTGGGTCTGTCTGGTTACTACATAAAGTTTGTTCAGAACTATGGGTCCATTGTGACACCACTTAATGACTTGACTTCAAAGAAGATGCCAAAAAAGGTTCAGTGGACAATTAGCTGTCAAAAGGCATTTGATGACCTGAAGAAGGCAATGTGCTCTGTACCTATCTTAAAGTGTCCTGACTACTCCAAAGAGTTTATTGTCCAAACATATGCTTCTGAGTTGGAGGTGGGAGCTGTGCTTTCACAACTTAATGTAGATGGTCAAGACTGCTTTTATTAGCAGAAGGCTGACCCCTAGAGAGAAACGTTGGTCAGCCATTGAGAGGGAGGCCTTTGCTGTTGTTTGGGCCCTGAAGAAGTTAAGACCACACTTGTTTGGCACTTCAAAATTCAGACAGACCATAAGCCCCTCTTGTGGCTAAATCAGATGAAGGGTGAGAATCCCAAACTGCTCAGGTGGACCATTTCCTTACAGGGGATGGACTTTACAGTGGAGCACAGACCAGGGACTGACGATGGCAATGAAGATGGTCTCTCCAGGTACTTCCACTTAGAACATGAAGACACAACTGGTCAAGGTTGGTCTAATGCGTTGGGGGGTGGGGGGGGGTTATGTAGGAGAGTAGGGTCTGCTTTCCTATGGTCACCCCATTTTCTTTGCTTTTTGCTTCACTGGTTTTCGACTTAATGTGGCTGTGGGCCTGCTAATCAGACCCACAGCCCTGCTGTTCTCTCTCTAAATTTCACACCATGTACTTTAGGTACATCACCAATTGAGATTTGGGTCACTCTTGTGAGTCCCTGTACTGAGTACTATAGGTACCCAGGGCATAGGTGCACCCAAAGCCTACCAGGGGCTGCAGCATATCTTATGCCACCTTGGTGGGCCATCCAAACTGACACAACTGGCTGATCACTCAGCTGGGGCAAGGTCGTGTAATCACCCCTTGCTTAGGTATAGTATTCCTATACCTACCCTTATATATAGACACATATGCACCTATAAGTCACTCCTATGGCAGGCCTTAACAATCCTGGAGGCAGAGTGCTTGGTTTTATGCGAGATGGTGCTCTAGCATGAGCTGAGCCTGTCTGCAGCTTTCGGAACCATGTCCTTATAGCTGTTCTATGATATAGCCATACCATATACTCTTAAGTGCATTATGAACCTCGCGGTTAAATGCTATCTTTGGTTTGGCTTCATCAAAACATGTCGTGTAAGGTTTCATATGCTTTGGAATACTACCCCCTCGCCAGTTCTGGCGACGGGGGTAGCTTCCACCCTTCTAGAGGGAGAAGACATGTTACTTCCACTAATCCCGGTTAAAGTTAACCAGAGCCTCAGCATCACAAAATGAATGCTGCTGCCACAGACACAAGTCTGACCTCCTGCTTCTGGGAGTCCCAGCAGCAGGAGTCCTTCCAGCGAAGGAGGCTTGGACAATAGGTTTCCTGTCTTGGGAGGTGCTAGCACCTCCCCAGACAGGCTATAGTGTATTGGGGAAGGGAGGGCTGAATGAAATGAGACACTGCCTGGGGCACACAAGGTGTCCCATGCATAGTCCAGTTCAAACCAGTGCTGGGGCACTCCAACTCCAGCTCTGGCGTGCAACTGGACAAAGGGAAAGGGGTGTAACCACCCCCTTCCTGGGTCCCACCCATAGAAGGGACCTAGCAGGTAATCCAGCCCCTAGATTTGGTATATAGGTAGGAGCTGAGTCCCAAGACTTTAGATTTATCCTGACTGAAACTCTGATACGAAACTTTGGACCTTCGACATCCTACTCGACGTAGAAGACTGAAGAATCTCCCTTGTGGTCAAGGAGTGACCACCCTGTACAAGCAGGCACCATCAAGCGATCAACGGTTTGCTTTGTCGACGCTCCTGCCGGAGCCCGAGAACAGAGCCTGATAAGACCCGGACTTCCAGACTTCCTTCAGCCCAACCACAATCACAGCAAAGCTGAGACCCGTGGAGGCGACGCGAGACGTGGGACCGGCCATCTTGGAAAGCCAGCTAATTTCCGTGCAAGTTCTGAGTCACCCTCGAAGTTGTGCATTGGGGATTGAGAAGCCCCAGCCCGAGCACCAACTGCACCGAAGATCAGCACTCCACACTCCACGAGTTCTGCGTGGGGCCCTTCTGCATTTTCCTGCTCGACGCGTCTGTCCGGTCACTTGCCCGTTGGCTAGTGGCCTCTGTGACGACGAAACCTTCGACTTACAACGTTGGTCTGATTACTCCAGACTGGCCCTTGCTCCCCTGAAAAGGAGCAGCCCATCAGACCTTGCTGGTCTGATTAAGAAGCCATCTTCCTTTTCTACGTGGGTTGCCTTTGCCAAAGCTTGTTGACTCCAATCCGGAAGCCGACACCGCCGACAGCGAGAACCTTTGTGGGACAGTCCGTATCCAGCTCCTGGTCGTCGTCGACACCTCCTGGTCCACGTGGCTGCAGAGACAAGCTTCACGACATCGCCTGGTTCCTTCCTGGTTCCATCCTGGTCCCTGGCTAGTGACCCAGGCTCTGTCCCCTCAGCTTTCAGGCACTCTTCATCCCCGATCCGCCCTTGGATCCACCTGGACACTTCTCTCCTGGTCGCCTGCAGCATCTTTCTCCAAGGCTCCATAGGAATCAGCGACGAAACCCGACACACTTTGACACCTATGCACCCGCTTCCTGTGGGTGAGGTAACGCGAGTATTTCGGTACTCCTGTGGGTATTGACTATTCTAGTGTCCTAGTTTCAAGTATTTTTTATTTATTTATTTAAGAAGCTTATAAAGCGCACAGCTGTCCCGGCGCTACAGATTGCAAGCTAGAAAGGGATAAGCTGCTTATGAGGTGGTGAACAGCCAAGTTTTGAGTTTCCATCGGAACACAGGCTCCGAATCAATGAACCTGAGATCCAGTGGGAGGCTGTTCCAAAGTTTAGCTGTAACTACTCCAAACGCTCTGCCCCCGCTCCTGGCACGACGAAATCTGGGTACCACCAGGAGGCGTAGGCTGTTCGATTTGAACGATCTAACAGACTGAGATAGTTTAAGTCTCTTTCTCAAATATCCAGGGCCTAACCCGTTAAGAGCACGGAAGGCCAGGATCAAAGCTTTGAACTGGATGCGGCGGGCAATGGGAAGCCAGTGCAGTTTTTTCCGGTAAGATGCAACCGAGTGGCGGAAAGGAATATTGCCAATCAGTCTCGCAGCAGCGTTTTTCACAATTTGTAAACGTTCAATAAGGTAAAGGGGAGCGCCAGCATAAAGACTGTTGGCATAATCTAAATGCGACGTGATCAGGGCATGAACAATGGTCTTGCGGGAATCCAAAGGGAGGTAAGGGAAGTAGCTTTTCCCTAGTCCATCCGGAAGTGTCCTAAAAGAACTAGTTTCCATTTCTTTCGTTCCCATTCTAACTCTATGGTAACTTGCGTGGGTGTAAAGACACTGCACGCGCATCCCGTGGGCCTCCTGCTCTCCATCCATTGGTAGTACAGTGTAGCCCCAGCGATTCTCCAGGCCCTAGGCCTTTCCTTTGTTCGTGACGTGGTTCTTCTACCACTATTTTAGTATATGGTTCGAAGTGCCCCTAGGGCATTACTGTATTTTGTTCAACTTATTGCATTTTAATTAATTATCTTGTATTGTGCTGGTGTCTCTGACCTCAAAGAGTTCAGAGGATTGTGTTAGAAATAAATACATATATATTTTGATATACAACCTGTGTGGTGTCCTTTCACTTGGTATTAAGGGGATTGCATATGGTAAAACAGCTGACTTCACATGCCCTCTTGAGTTTAGCCTAAAGACTGCTTTGTCCATGCTACCACTAGGATAGCTGGTCTATAAGGTTGACTTTACAACCATCACCATAAGGGTTGTTTGGACTGGTGCAAGCTGCTCACTAGAATAGTGAACATCATATACCAGGCCAACTTCTCAAAGTTAGCACCAGCTTACACAGGCTGCAATGGCAGGCCTGTAGTCACAGTTTAAGTGGTCTCTCATGGGTGGCATAATACATGCTTCAGCCCATGGGAGACTCCTGTTTTATCTGTGCCCTGGGTACCTTAGTACCATATACTAGGGACTTACAAGGATACATCAGTAGTCAATCTGGGGGGTCCTAAATACTCACTATGTGCAATTTAGGGGAGAAGCACAGAGACTTAGGGTCCTGATTTGCAGGATCCCAGTAGATGACACCAGCAAAAAGTGGGAATGAACTGAAAGCAGATTTCCTACAGTAGGGCGGACTCAAAAAGGTACAAAATGTGTAACAGTTGTGCAACTTTCTTTACCCTCTACACTGCACAAGTAACAGCAATGCAAACGTATCATTGGTAACAAACATTCAACTGCAAACGCCTAGCTCACTTAAGATGGTTGGCGAGAGAAAGAAAGTCTATAAAGTCTGAGTGCCTAGAAATGCTATCTTTGACAAAAAGGCCTATCATGGCGCTTTTAAATTAATCAGTTGCCACATCCTTATGCAGTTTCATAGGAAGTTCTCTCTGAAAAACAAGTAGAAAATAAGTTCTCCATGCCGAAGAAAAGTCAAAGCCATTGTTAAAGGATTGTAAAAGCTCTACCTGACCTGGATCGACGTCATCAAAATGCCTAGACCCACTTCAAGTAGCAAAGACAGACTTTACAAACCGCAACTGAGTGACATAATCTCTAGACTTGTCTTCAATAAGTCTGTTTTCACTATTAAACACAGGCTGATAATGCTCATTTTGCGTCAAGTCAACAGGAGCTACTGTCATTTAGACATTGCTTAAGGAATATGGGAAATAATATACCGAATGACGCTTCTGAGGCTATAAACCAGCCCGGCTTAAAACATATAGAGTTAACTGTAAACCTAATATGCTAAAAACACAAAAGATGATTATTAGACTTACGTGATTTATAACAAGTGGTGCCAGTTTTTCAGGATCATCAAGGCACTTCTCCAATTCCCCCAAAAAGAAGCTGCAAACAAGAAAACAGTACAAGTAACATATACATAAGGTGTATCTTTGCATTCTGTTTATTTTCCAAGGCAAGAGCAAAATGCGATTTTAAAACGTTGTAATAATGGTTTTACTTATCAGCCAAAAAAGTTAGAAAATAAACACTCAATCTTTTGACAACCATTATTAATAAAATCCAAACGGTGCCACCCCTCCCCTTTACAACATTCTTTAAATACTGTGGCTCGGTTTAATAAGTGCAGGTCTATAACTTGCACGGCAGTGAAGGAAAATGCAAAGCATGACTAAGTGTAGATATATAAATTATGAGAGGGGATCTGTTCCTCTCAGTGAGGTTGCAGCCTTTCAAATGTGTATAATTGATGTGAAGAAAATGAGGTTTTCATAAGGCAATGTTTGATGTCAACTGAGATATATTAATGATGTAATTTTTAAGATAATGACCACCACCATGGGCTATTGTGTTTGCGTAGTAAACCATAACTAGGACTTTTCAGTAAATTTTTATTTGGTATAGTATCCACCATTGTACTTTCAAGTTACATTTTTCTGAGCAATTTACAGAACTTTTTCATGTAAATCAGGTGAGTATCTGCTCTTAGCAGGCAACCGTAATGTTCTTTAATGAAGTTTTTGCAGTGAATGTTTCTAGTTTATTTATTTATTTTTAAATCTTTTTACTTAGTACATATTACAAGCATATGTAGCATCTGCATGACATTGTATATAGTATTAACAACAGAGGATATCAGGGTGATAAATTGAAGAAGAACCCCAATTGTAAAATAAACCTGTCTAAATATATATCATGTCCATATTGGATTATTGCAGGAGGAAAATAAAATGAGCATGATTACAGAGGAGCGACAAACAAATACTAAATGATTTGAAGGGATGGAGTACGTTCAGGGTGTGGTTCTGAAAATTCTGGACTTGAGAATAAAACTTTGTCGTAACATGACGAATTTAGTATCAAAAGACTGAAAATGACGAGTACACTATGTACAAGCATTTTCGTCATATTCCAGTGACGATTTCACCTCGAAATCGCCATTTTCGTTCTGAACCCTTGGCTTCCATTTTGTATACGGTAGCCATTTTGTGAGTTGCCCTTTACATAGGCTTATAATGCAGCTAAATTCGATTCCAAAGGACACGTACACCTTAATTGACTTTCCTGTGACCTGGGCAAGTTGGAACCATTGCCCCAGGCCGAACCTGTTTGGTCAGTTCCTCTCCCCGTGGCCGAATGAGATAGCATCAAGGCACAACAGGCCATAAACCCATTTCATCGCACACACCCTGCCGAATCTTGCTCACACCTGTCCCTGCTCTTTTCTCTCACTTGCTTTATGATGGGGAGGTGCCCATTTTTATTGGGGGTCCACCGATATCTGATGAAATGTTGGGCCTTGCCGGGTGATTTGTTGTGGGCTGGTGTTGGAAATGGGATCCCCGGCTGGCCAGGGCTTTCGCCAAAGTCAGTCAGAGACCACCACTCCCAAGTCAGGGCAAGGGAGTTACACGCCAAGATAACCCCTGCTCACCCTCTAGGTAACGTGGCGCGAGCAGCAAGGCTAAACTTGGAGGTGATGTAAGTTAAGTATTTGCGCACGCACCCCAGCAACAACACCCCGGCCCACCACAAAGGAAACTCCACACAAGGTTATATAAAAATAGCCTTTGTATTACACCAAAACACATTAGATAAAACACACACTTTACAATGTGCCACGGGCAGAATTTACAGGGGATATGTACAAGACAGGGCCACCTGGACCACTGTCAGGCATCAGAAGTAACAGTTTCAGAAATAGCACTTTGAATATAAATTACTGTAGCACAAAATTATAACACAACCAGTAATTACCGGTAACCAGGATCTCACTAGCACCACCTGTACTAGGGAGAAAACAACCACCTATGTATCACAATACCTGTAGGGGTGTAAGAACATAACACATGATGCAATGCATAACATTCATTCAGAGGTGTAAGGGACATGACGCATAAAAACACATTCAGAGGTGCAGCAAAAGGAACAATTGCGCCAAACTCACTTAAGTCACCACCTGTGACTGTCCATGTGTCCCAATGTCAGGGCCTAAACGTGGCAGCTGCCCACGAAGTGCTGGGCAGCTGTGAAGTGAGTGAGGGGCCAACGCTAGAGCCTCGCTGGGCTCTGCATACACAAATGGCGCCTGAGCCTCTCTGGGCTCTTAACTCATGATGTGCCCCCAAGAGCCTCTCTGGGCTCTCAATGACAAAATGCGCCCGTTGCGCCTCGTGGGCTTGAAGAGATGTGCCTCCCAAGAGCCTCTCGGGGCTCGCAAAGCAACTCTTCACCTGGTTGGAGCCCTCGGGCTCGGATAAATGCCCCGGAGCCTCTCTGGGCTTGAAGAAACAATTGGGGCCTCAGAGGAGCCTCGCCGGCTCTCACCACACCAATGCCCCCCCCCTGCGGACTGCCAACACGGAGCCTCACTCACCGGGGCTCCTGCCGTCTGACTTCATCACTCGCGGTCGGGCAGGGGGTCAAACAGAGCTCCACTCACTGGTGTGCAGCACAGGGACTCCGGCGGTGAACTCAGGTTGGTGCGGGCGGACTTCCTCACTCTCCGCTCCGCTCACCAGACGCTTAGGCGGGCTCTCCCCCTTCTCAGGAGAGCCCTGCTGGAACCGGCGCTGGCGTCTGGGCACTTCTTCTCCCTTCTTGCACCGGAGCACGGGGTGGGCTCCCGTCAGCTTCCGGTTTGCCTCTATGTCCTGTCCCCGCCCTGCCTGACTTCCAGGTTGCGGGGGCGGGCTTTCCGTCGGGCCGCGCTCGGCTTGGCCGGCCGGCCAGCCACTTCCGGGTCGTCGCGGGCAGCGCGGCGGCCCGTCTCCGGCACTTCTAGGCGGGGGCTCAATAAACCGAGGGCTCCCTCGAGTTTAAAAATAGCAGCAAATCACCGGGGCAATGCCGGGTGGGCACCGGCTGAAACAATAAAAGCGCACCGAGGCGCTTGCAGAAAATAGGGCGCGCTCTCAGCGCTAGGGGGCAAATCTAGCACCGCAAATCAAGGGAAGCGCTCCCAGGCGCTCGGAGGGAAATCCACAGCGCTCCTAGCGCTAGCAATAATCCCAGCGCTTCCAGGTGCCCTCAGCAGGGCAGGATCACAGGGAAAGGTCCTTGTGGAATGCAGGGGGGGCAAGGCTGGGCCCAGAGCCAGCTCACTGGGTCTCCAGGCAGGGAGACACCCCAAGTGGCGGTCCTCTGGCCCAGCAGCAGCAGCAACAGCCCCCTCAGGATCCTGGAAGAGAACAACTTCTGTGGGGACACAGCCCCATTTTTATACACCATTTTCCTTTGTCTGAAGGTGCAGGGTGGGGGCGGAACCAGTCGCAGCTGGTTCTTGAGTACTCTGTTTACCTCAACCACCCTCTCTATTCACTGGCAGGGCTTGGGTCATTAGACACACCACAGGGGGGCGGAGCCAGCATTGTGTGGGGAAAACCCAGCCCATCCAGGACACAGGTACACTCCTCCCACACATCACTCATGCTAATCTCCCACTCACCACCGGGCAGACCCATCCAGACTTCCTGGAGCCTGGCATGCCAGCCAGCTCCAGCCAATCACGCTTCAGCACCCTCACTGCACACATATCTCAATGTCCAGAAGTAGCACTTCCCTTCTAGACATATACATGCCGCATACACCATCTCGCAGCATTCACTCTCACGAGTTCACACATACCAGACTCAAGCCTGTACACCCCACGCATCAGGAACTACCAGGGACACATACATTCCCCATGCATTCCTATGGGCGGGCAGGCCTAGCTCAGCACATGCACTCAGAGTGCGCACGCACTTTCCACTGGGACACAGTGAAAGTGCGCAGAACCCCAAAATCACCATCACCAGGTCACCATTTCACGCAAAAAGTCTAGGGGTGAACCTGCCCTAAGGGCCGAAGTCCAACAGCTGGACGAAGTGAAATATGGACATGTCATCATGACTCTGCTTTTCCTTTGTAACGAAAAAATGTAAATAGTATACTGTAAATTCGAAGAATGTTTGCCTAAAGCACAATATTTTGTATAAAAAGAGAAGCCTGACTTTGTACGTTTGAGCAGTCTCCTGAGAATATACATCCCGTGTGTTGTACTTCTAGAACGCTTGTTTCTTGGTTGCAGCCAATAAAATCGATCCTTGACTTCACCTATAACACTCTGAGTTTCTGTGGTCTGAATCAGGAAAGTACCCGAGGTCTTTGGGTGTACCCTGGCACAGCTGGGTTACCGGTTTGGTACCGGTTCTGAAAAACCCAGTACCTCAGTTGGCGCCCAACGTGGGGCGATACCAACGGTACCAGTCCAGCCAGAGGTTCGTGAGGAGCTTCGTGTGAAAATTCTGGAGGAAGGCCATCCACTTCATCGACCCCTGCATGTCGACGTGGTCCGAAAGTCTTTGCTGCGAGGTTCCCCGCTTTCCGGCGGCTACAAAGGACTGCTGCCCTGGCTATCGCCCTGATTTGGACCCTTGAAGTTTGGTAGAGTGAAACGATAAGACGAGTCTTCTGGTGACGTCATCGATATCTCAGTTAAGTATAAGTGGAGCGTCTCCCAGTCCTTAGTTGGTCTTAGTTTGGGTATCCCCTTTGGGATCATTTTTGGAACTTGCAAGTGCCAAAACCGAAGGAAACGTGTATTCACGAGAAATATCGTAATCGATAATCCTTTGAAGTTTGGAGCTAGACTAGAGAGCGAAGATGCCTGGTCTTAGACTTGGAAATTTGTTTTGTCTTGGTTGTAATAATAGGGATTCCCGATTGGAGGACTCGTGTCCGGTTCCTCCGGTTGGAACTCCAACTTATGAATTATATGTAAAACATGGCGTAGGTCCCATCACATATAATGAGGTGTGGATCAAATACACCAGAAAAGATGGTGTTTTAAAATGGCCCCAATATGGTAGCTTTGATACAGAAATCTTAGATAACCTCGAAGTTAAACTTTTTAAGAAGAAAGCCCGGCCGGCGATGTTTGACTCTTTCCGCCTATGGTGTAAGGAAGCCAAACAGAAGGAAATTAAATTAGCGAAGAAAAATAAGAGAGAAGGGGGAATCTCGATAATGCAAGCTGCTATGCAGTTTAAAGACAATGAAGAAGAACAGATGAGTGAGCAGTTGCACAGGCAACGTAAAATTGTAATAGATAAATGCTATCCAGTTTTGCCGTCTCTTCAGCAAGATGCAGCAAAAGAGCGTGAAAAAGATCCGTTAATGTCGCATTTATTAAGTTCGCCACCCCCCTATGCGCAAAATGCCACGGCGCCTCCGCAACCTTTAGTTGTGCAACCTGTGCCTCCTGTTCCTCCACAGCACCCACCAGCTGTTCTTCAGCTGGCTCCTGCTCCTTTGGTGCAGCCTCCTCAAGGCCCACCGATCACATCTGTTTCACCTGTGCTTTCTACCACTTTGCCTAGTGCACCTTCTATTTCTCCTAATGATCCCTCTGCTATTGCTTCTGCCCCTGCCTTATCTCACCCTGTTTTTCCACCCGTTCTTCCTTCAGTTTCTCCTTCCGTTCGGCAAAGAATGGCCAACACTGTTACTAATCTTTTCTCACCTCTTTTCGGGTCGCCTACTACGACCCCTAACATGGAATGAAGACAGTTGCGAAGTCAACTGCCTGACTATCAAGAGAGAGATTTACTGAATCGTTTAGCGCATAAATGGGTTATGGACACTGTAAGGTATAATGTAGAGTCTGTCATGGAAGTCTTCCGTCAATGGGAAGCACCGAAGCAGAGATATGTTTTTGAACAAATGTGTCTTTTCCTCTGTGAGGATTTGGAAGACAATGATCTGGAATACAACCCGCCCAAGTTGTGTCCTGTGCGGTTCGAGTTCGTAGAGGGCATGATCGTAGGTCCAGATGTCGAGAGAGCGGTTGAGACATTGTTGTCATTTCGGAGTAAGGGGGGCACTTCTCACTCGTTATTTGAGCATGGCACATCCGGAAGGAAAAAGGCGCAACAGTACCCCATGAGAGAGGTTCCCCCACAGTGGAGGGAAGGGGACCTACAAGCTAACCCACCTATTCAGCCTCATTTCCAGCGGGTGTGGGTACATGTCCCATGGAGGCGAGCTGAAGTTTTAGCCCTTAAACAGACATTACCTGATCCCCGTAAAAATCCCGCAGGGTATTACAAAGAGTTGTCACAGACTGCAGGGTCATGTATCATGAATTTAGCCGATATTGATATGTTATTTGGGAATGTTGTTCCACAGCCTTTATGGGGTAAGATTCGTCATACAGATCATGATCAGGAGTTAGGTGACTCATGGGCTAATATTGCTGCTGCAGATGCCCGACAAGTTGGTGGTGCTAAACCCGAGCCTTTAGTAGCAGACCTACCTGGTAGGATTATTAATTACATGAAGACTTTAATGCCTGCCATGCGAGTAAATTGGGATAAGTTGTCTGCATGTAAGCAGAAGAAAGATGAAACAGTGTCCGATTTCTTCACCAGGTTTGAAGAAACATTTGTCGACCACAGTGGTCAAGATATGAGCACAGAAGGTGGTCAGCGTTTGTTCGTCGATAAATTTGTGCACAATCTGCTTCCCGAGTTGTGTAAAAAGTTAAAAGATTCAGAGAGTTCATGGGCAGTTTCCTCCTCAGCACAGATATTGGCTACTGCACAGTATTACGAAAATCGAGACAAAGACGAGAAAGATAGAGCAGAAAAGAAAACTAAAGAGTTGAAAACGAAGGTTTTGTTACAGCAAGCATATCCGCCACGTGGTGGTGGTGGCCAGAATAGTGGTGGTCAAAATAATAGTGGTCAGAGTAACTATCAGAATAATTATCAGCAGCCTCAACAGTATCAGAGGAACTCGCAAAGAGTCGAGTATACTCAACCACGTTTCCCTGTAGGCCCCAATCAGTGTTCATATTGTAAGGAAGAGGGTCATTTCAAGTATAGTTGTCCTATTTTATTACAGCGTGCAAATGGTGCTTCTGGTGTAAGAGGTCGAGGTATTCAGCAAGCGTCTAGAGGTAGAGGACGTGGAAATTTCCCCCAGAACACACAGCCTCCTTCACCTCAAAATTCGATGAATAGGTTTGATCAGCAGAATAACGCATCTGGTAGGACAGCTCAGTACTATACTGATGATTACTATACAGAAGATGAGCATTGGGAAGGTAATGTTTGCTAAGACAGCCATAGACAAAGAGAGGGAGTTGTTTCAGTTCCAGTAGATCAGAGTGGACCTTATGTTGAGGTGATTACATCAGGTGTGTCAGAGCCTTTTCTGTTGGATACTGGTGCTACAAAGAGTTCTATTATGCACTCCAAACTCCCTGGCCCTGGCGCACCTTTGTCTGGCGAAATGAACGTTTCTGTAGGTTTTTCTGGCGCCCCAGTTAGAAATCTGATTTCTGACCCTTTGTCCCTTTCTGTTGGACCTTGTGAATTCGAAGCACCCATTATTCTGACAACAGGTTGTGGTGAAAACTTGCTAGGATTAGATTTGCTAAAAAGATTGTATGCGACTTTGTACTGTTCTCCTTCTGGAGTACAACTTACACTGGGTAAGAAAGTGGTTTCTCCAATGTATTTGTCGAGAGACAAACTTCCAACAGAATTGTCATCTCTCCCTAATATTCTTTGGGCTACTGGTCCTAATGATGTAGGTCTTTTGGAAATACCACCATATGTTGTAACATTGAAAGCCAATGTTAGAATGCCACGAATTCCCCAATACAAAATCTCTAGTGAAGGTGAAAAAGCTTTGCTGGCGATCGTTTACGATCTAATTGAAAAAGATGTGATTGAAGAGACAAGAGGCAACGTTTGCAATAGTCCTGTTCTGCCTGTTTTTAAGCGAAGTGACCCTTCCCAGCCACCTGTTTACAGATTCGTGATTGATCTTAGAGAGGTCAATAAAATAGTTGTACCACAATTTCCAGTTGTCCCCGACATTACTGCCCTATTGACTATGATTCCAGCTTCTGCCACCTGGTTTTCGGTGATTGACTTGAAGAATGCTTTCTTCAGCATCCCGATTGCTGAGGAGAGCAGGGATATTTTTGGTTTCAGTTTAGGAGGTCGCAGCTTCCGCTTTAAACTAGCTCCACAGGGCTACTGTGAAAGTCCATCAATATATAGTCAAGCTTTAAAAACACAGCTTGATACAATTGTTTTACCTGAAGGTGCTACCCTTATTCAGTATGTGGATGATTTGCTTATTGCTGCAGATACTGAGGAAATCTGTAAAGAAGCCACATTGTCATTGTTGCGTCATTTGTGCGATTTGCACCACAAAGTGTCTCTCTCAAAATTGCAATATTGTCGACAAGAAGTGACCTACTTAGGTCATCTCTTATCGAAGGAGGGAAGGAAACTGACCCCAGAAAGAATTCAGGCAATAGCGAAATTGAGTGTGCCAAGAACACAGAGAGAAGTGCGTGCTTTCTTGGGTATTACATCATGTTGCAGACAGTGGATACCAAATTTTTCGTTATTAGCCAAACCTTTGGTGGCATTAACGTGTAAAGATACACCCAATCCCATTCCTTGGTCTGAAGAGTGTCAGAAAAGTTTTTCTGAATTGCGCACAGCATTATGTTCGGCTCCTGTGTTGGGTACCCCCAACTACAGTAAGCCCTTTACATTGTATGTCCATGAGAAACAAGGTTGTGCATTGTCAGTTTTGACTCAGTTGTTTGGAGACAAGCAGCGTCCATGTGCATATTTTTCGTCGACTTTGGATCCGGTAGCTAAAGCATTGCCGAGTTGTTTAAGAGCAACAGCAGCAGCAGCTGTTTCTATTCGACAGTCTGCTGGTCTAGTGATGAATAATATGTTAGTCGTGATGGTTCCACATGCAGTGGACACGTTGTTGAACAGAACCAAGACACAGCACTTAACTAGTGCTCGATTGTCAGGTTACGAATTGACATTGTTAGCGAGTCATGTGCATATAAAAAGATGCAACACTCTAAACCCAGCTACGTTGTTGCCAATTGTAGAGGAATTAGATACTTCTGAACAGCATGATTGTTTTCTTAGAACAGAAGAAGAAACGAAAGGGAGAATAGATCTCCTAGACACTCCTCTTGCTGAATGTGATGGTACATTGTGGGTGGATGGTTCATGCTTCAAGCTCCCGAATGGTGACACGACTGCAGCATATGCTGTCACGACTTTGCATACAATTGTTGAAGCTGCACGTATTCCACATAATTCAGCTCAAGCAGCAGAGTTGATTGCACTTACAAGAGCATGTGTGCTATCAAAAGGAATGAAAGTGACTGTCTACACCGACAGTCAGTATGCATTTGGTGTGGCTCATAGTTTTGGACGACTGTGGAGAGAACGTGGGTTCCTGACTTCGCATGGAGCTAAGATTCAGCATGGTCAGTTGGTGAATGAGCTTCTTGAATCACTGACCATGCCTCTGCAAGTGGCGATTGTGAAATGTAGTGCTCACAAGAAGGTGACTAATGATGTTGGTCGTGGAAATGCATTTGCTGACGAAATCGCGAAAGAAACTACAAGGAATGTGATGAGCCGAATGTATGTTGCAGGCCCTGCAGATGGGTTGGTGATGTTGGAATGTGTGAGGACACGATAGAGAGTGTGAAGTCTATTCAAGCTGAGGCTACAGAGAAAGAGTTGAGCATGTGGAGAGAAAGTACGGGTAGAATGGATGCAAATGGCTGTTGGATTGAATTGTCAGAGCATCAGAGATGGTTGTTACCCGATGCATATGTGCTTGCAGTGGTTACAATGGCTCATGGAATGGCTCATATCAGCGTAAAAGGGATTTGCAAGTTGTTGGCTCCAGTATGGCAAAATTCAGGAATTCCAAAGTGTGCAGAGAATGTTGTCAAGAATTGCATGGTGTGTCTGAAACACAATCCTGGTAGGGGAACCCCAACTCCAGCTGGTCATTTTGCACCTCCTACGTACCCGTTCGAGGTTTTGCAGCTAGATTTCATTCACATGGAGAGGTGCAACAATTTAAAATACGTACTCGTTGTTGTTTGTGCCTTCTCAAGATGGGTAGAAGCATACCCACTAAAAGACAATTCTGCCTTATCCACAGCTAAAGCCCTTGTGAAAGAGTTCTTCCCCAGGATTGGAATGCCTAGAATGGTCTGGAGTGATAATGGGAGTGAATTTGTGGGTCGAGTGATGAAGAGAGTGTGTGAAGGGCTAGGCATTCAACAAAGGTTCCACGCTGCAAATCACCCCCAATCAGCTGGACTAGTAGAATGTTATAATGGCACGCTTAAGTTAAAACTGGCCAAAATTCAAGCGAGCACAGGTTTTAAATGGCCTGATGCTCTACCCTTAGCACTCCTATCAACCAGAATGACTGCATTCACGAGTGAAACTTAGTCCCTATGAGATTGTCTTTGGCCGCCCGGCCAACATATGGGGAGTGCCAAGGCCCACTAAGTTCAGCGAACTCGAACACCCTGTTTTGCTTGACTATCTGTACGAATTGACGGCTAAATTGCGTGTTTTGCATCAACAGGTTCACAACATCCTGCCTCCGGTCTCTGAGACTCCAGGACATCAGATCGACCCTGGATCCTGGGTGCTGGTCAAGAACTTCCAGCGAACCAAAAACGACCAGCCCAGGTGGACCGGACCGCACCTCGTCCTCCTTTCCACAAGATCAGCTGTTCGAGTGGAGGGGAAGGCAAACTGGATCCACGGGATCCATTGCAAACGGATCCCTCTGCCTCTGCCATATGACCAGTGGGTCCAGAAGGGTGTCGCTGACTCAGAAACTGAAACTGTACCACGCTTTCTGCCCTTCAGTGATGCACGAGTAAAAGGAACATTTACTGAACAAGAGAGCGAGAACATTCTGCAACCAGCTGTATCACCGTCAATTCCATTGAACACTACAGAGCCTGAACTCCTGTTTCAGGATCAGACAGTACCTGGGAAAAAGCGCTATAATTTGAGGCCAAGACCTATGGACAAATAAACAAAACCTTTTTTTCACCTCCAAGTACTATTTTTGAAAGTGCAGCTCTCCCATCTGAGAAACTTGCTCATTTTTGTTTTTCGAACCGCCATCCGGGTTCCGCTGCTAGGGCCGCGATTGCCCAAAATCTTTGGGGTGCAGCTGACGAAGTTAGGTCGGCAGTTCTGGTTGGTCTAAGGGAGTTGCCCTGGACTGACAGAAGCATTCCTTAGCAGAATCAACCTCCCATCGCGGGCAGCACTTTAGAGAGGATGGAGTTTCTCGAGATGGAGAGACCTGCCAAGGAAATGAACTTTAAACACAAGATTTGTAAAATAATGACAAAGAAAAGCTTTTTGATATTGTGCATTTTCATGCTATTCAGTGTGATGATATTTTTAATAAGTTATGTTTTATTCTCTTTTCGAGTAACATTTGCACCCACTACATCGCCCTTACCTCCTCCTTCTACTGTTTCCCCACACTCTTTTCAACCCCTTCCTGAACACGAATCAGCTAGGAGACTAGAGTTTATTAATAACTCCTTTGTTCAGCTTTTGCACCAGCACCAACTTGTAATGACACGACTAACTGTTGGGTGTGTGGTCTTATGCCTCACACAACGGATAAAGGTATTCCTTATCTGGTCATGCCATTCAGTCACAATGGTTCTGTGTGGGCATACAGAACAATGTTCATATACGCACATGAAGTCTACCCCCTACGTTCTGTAACAGACAGTCCTAAAAATAGTGCTCTAGTTAAGGGTATAGTAGACATGATTAAGGAAGGTATTTCTTATGAGACTATCCTGAGAGATGAGACACTAGTATACATAGGATGGAACCTAACCGGATATGGAGCTACTCTGAGTGAGAAACAGCAAGCTAAGAGATCTTCCCCGATTTGGATTGTACCACATCAGGGTCATCTGTGTCTGCAAGGTAATGGCACGAATCCCAGAGCTCAGTTAGGGAAGAGTATCTGCACTAAAACGTATGTTTTTTCAGCCCAAACTTCCCCTTCGTTTTTAGCAGCTAAGGGTACCTATTTCATCTGCCATGATAGAGCCTATACATGGTTGCCCCCTGACTTTTCGTTTTTTTTTTTGTTTCGTTCCTGTTGCCTCCCACCTACACAGCAGCGGCAGATTACCACAATAAAAGGATAGTTAGAGGTGCCTTGAGTCAAGAAGACACTGCAGGACAAGAATTTGGGGACTTCGTAAAGGGTTTTCTGCCGTTCTGGGGACCGATGGCTAACAGCAGGAACATAAGGCAATTGACAAGGGTGGTTGAATCCATCGTGATTGAAACTGTTGGTGCCCTTAGTAACTTGACTGCTGAGCTCCAGTCGGATCGACTTATGACCCTTCAGAACAGGGTCGCATTAGATGTCATACTTGCAGACCGAGGTGGGGTATGTAGATTGATCCAATCGAGTTGCTGTGTTTTCATTCCAGATAACGCTCCAACAGTTTACCAGGCCATCTCTAAACTGCATAAGATTTCCGAATCTATTCATGTGGATAAAGGAGATTGGTCTTTAATGGGATGGTTCTGGGAACTGATATCCGCCTGGGGATGGAAAATTCTGATGGTCATTGGGATGGTCTTAGCCATTCTTTTCCTGTTCTGTCTGTGCGTGCAGTGTGCTCCTGCAATATGTGGCCTCTGTGTTGCATCATGTGTAAGGAAACCTGTATCAAGAGACGAGCTAAGTACTAGAATGATGTTACAGCAACATCTCAATGACTTTAGGAATATAGACCTGGACTCAGATTAGCATGAGATTAGGTTAAATTGCCTATGTAAGGGCAAAAGGAGGGTTTGTGGTTCAGAAAATTCTGGACTTGAGAATAAAACTTCGTCGTAACATGACGAATTTAGTATCAAAAGACCGAAAATGACGAGTACACTATGTACAAGCATTTTCGTCATATTCCAGTGACGATTTCACCTCGAAATCGTCATTTTCGTTCTGAACCCTTGGCTTCCATTTTGTATACGGCAGCCATTTTGTGAGTTGCCCTTTACATAGGCTTATAATGCAGCTAAATTCGATTCCAAAGGACACGTACACCTTAATTGACTTTCCTGTGACCTGGGCAAGTTGGAACCATTGCCCCAGGCCGAACCTGTTTGGTCAGTTCCTCTCCCAGTGGCCGAATGAGATAGCATCAAGGCACAACAGGCCATAAACCCATTTCATTGCACACACCCTGCCGAATCTTGCTCACACCTGTCCCTGCTCTTTTCTCTCACTTGCTTTATGATGGGGAGGTGCCCATTTTTATTGGGGGTCCACCGATATCTGATGAAATGTTGGGCCTTGCCGGGTGATTTGTTGTGGGCTGGACGAAGTGAAATATGGACATGTCATCATGACTCTGCTTTTCCTTTGTAACGAAAAAATGTGAATAGTATACTGTAAATTCGAAGAATGTTTGCCTAAAGCACAATATTTTGTATAAAAAGAGAAGCCTGACTTTGTAAGTTTGAGCAGTCTCCTGAGAATATACATCCCGTGTGTTGTACTTCTAGGACGCTTGTTTCTTGGTTGCAGCCAATAAAATCGATCCTTGACTTCACCTAGAAGACTGTGAGTTTCTGTGGTCTGAATCAGGAAAGTACCCGAGGTCTTTGGGTGTACCCTGGCACCGCTGGGTTACCGGTTTGGTACCGGTTCTGAAAAACCCAGTACCTCAAGGGGAAGCAACAGGTGTTCTCAGTAGGATAATGGTGACTGGAGAGGCCCCTGCGCCTTCAGGAATCTGGTCCTCCCTGGGTTCTTCATCAACAGGTGACATAACAGTCTGAATGTTGACCAGAATGGCCTCCCAACTGGCTGCAGGACTGTAGGACTGTATTTGCTCAGGCCCCTTGTGTCTTCCCTATGTAGCGAAGCACCTTCAGCTCAGGCCCAGATCCTCTTGGACAGTTCCCAGGCGGTGATCGCCGCGAACACACGTGATTCTCCATTTACGGGTGATCATTCGCTTGGCTAGGAGGAGCCCAAGGTTGATAAATAGGGTGGTAATTCTGTATTTCTTGACCCTGTGGTGAAGGCCTAGTAGACAGACCTCCTAAGTGTGTGGCACGGGCCACCCTGTACAGGTGGCCAAGCGTGTGATCATGCCTAGCCAGTAGTGTGAAAAAGAAGGAACTCGTGGCGTAGCTTGAGGATAGGTAAAACTTTATTCATGTAGCAGCTTACAGGATAAACGACCCCATCCAACATCCAAGACCTGCAACTGACAAGTTGCTTACATTCTTCACACAAGCTCCATTTCACATTCTAAAGTAAGTTACATGGCAACAAGAAAACATTCTAAGAAGGAACCCTACATCACCTGGTTCTCAATAACATCAAAACAAAATAGAAAACATTTACAGAAAACCAAAGAAGAAGGATAGGAGAGTAAACCTAAACTCGATATCTCACAGGCACATTCTGCCCCTCTTAAAGGTCTGGATAAAAACAAGACAACCTTTTCAAGCTCTTCTGATTTCTGAAAAAGAACAACCCCTAAACCTTTCGAGCTAGCGTCCGTCATCAAATACGACTTTTTTTAGGATCAAAACTGCTGAGATCTTGGGCTTTACTGAGCTACATCTTCAAGTGTTGGAATTCACCTTGACAAACCTTTGACCACACTAATTCACACCACTTTTTTAAGAGATCTCTTAAATGACTAGTCACACTTGCAAAATTAGGGACAAACTTGTGCTAGAATTATACCACGCCCAGGAATTTTACCAGTTCTTCTTTGTTCACAGGGGTCCTGAGTTTGCAGATGGTCTCTACCAGCACAGATTTTGGCTTAATGCCATTGGCCGATATCTGATGACCCAAATATTCAATCTCAGTCAAATCAAATTTACACTTATCTGCACGTAGAGTCAATCCAGCAACACACATCTTCTTCAAGACCAAACTCAATCTTTTATCATGTTCATTGGAGTCCACACCAAACACAAGAACGTCTTCTAGCTATATCTTAACTCCTTCAATACCCTCGAGGATGTGTTCCATTACCCTTTGAAACACTGAAGCTGCAGAGATGGGGCCAAATGGCATCCTCAAAAATGTAAAAGTACCAAAGGGCGTAACAAATGCTGTTAAATCTTGAGACGATGGATGTAATTTGACTTGATGGTAAGCTGAGGTCAAATCGAGAGATGAGAAATGCTTGGCACCATCAAGGGAGCACAACATCTCACTGATGTTAGGTAGTGGATAATGATCCACCACCACAGTGATGCAAATAAATAATAAGTAAAGCTGTGCGCGTCAGCGAAGTTGTAGCACACAAACATGGACAACAACAGTGATGCTCAAGAATATTGAGCAAAGCTGAGCACATCAGTGAAGTTGCACCAATGAAATACAAGAACAGTAATGCACATACATCATGAGTAAGCTGTGCGCATCAGCGAGGTACTGCACAAAGATGAACAAGTAAGAACATTGCTAAAATGCTCCCCCGTTGTGGGCAAGTGTTTACTTCACTTCCGCTGAGAATTCTCATATGCATGTGCAGGCGCACAAGGAAGCCGAATGTCAGGGAAAGAGAGACTTGTCCGTGCCTGACCTCGCGCAAAGTCGCGGGGACAGCGAGGCCATCTGGGACAGTGAGGATTGTCCAACCACGCGCACCATCGCGGGGACAGGGGAGCTTGCGCACACAGGCACGTGCGAAGTATCACGTGCGCGTTGCCCGATCTGTCTCTTCTTTCGGCACGAACCCCAAAATCAAAACTTAAACAGTACTCACATATTCCAAGATGAGCGGGCGTGGCTTAGCTTTACCAGAACCAACAGGAAAGAGATCTGAGCCTCACTCAATCCCAGACTCTCTCCAGGTCAGAAACAATATAGAAGGAGAGTCGCAGAACGAGAGGCACAGCGTGGTGTACTTCAATGAATGATGAAACGGGCCGAGGAACCCACACTCCGATCATCAGGCAGAAGAATCACTAAAAGCGATACCCAGAAATGCTTGAAGGTAGGCTCGATGTGTTGGGGTCCTTGTTGCACACGTCGGTAGCTCCCCTCATTGCCAAATGAAAAAGAAGGAACTTGTGGCGTAGCTTGAGGATAAGTAAAACTATATTCATGTAGCAGGTTACAGGATAAACAACCCCATCCAACATCCAAGACCTGCAACTGTCAACTGAAAAGTTGCTTACATTCTTCACCCAAGCTCCATTCCACATTCTAAAGTAAGTTACATGGCAACAAGAAAACATTCTAAGAAGGAACATTACATAGGGTTTAAGGAAGGAACAGGCTAAGAGAATGTGCACTAGACTGGCAACAGGTAGAGTACAGTGGGGAGAGGCTGCATGTAGTGGTATGTATTTAGTGGACATCGCGCGGTACGTCGCGCGATGCGCACGCGATGTTATTTATGTTCCATTTTGGTGTTATTGTTCAAATGTGTGTTTCACGCGCGACGTGTCTTTTCGGTGGAAGGCTCAAACGTTTCTAGCAGTCACCGTTGGGCTTTCTATTGAGGAGATGCATTGCGCGTTGGGTGGAGTATTTCTATGAAATAAACTTCATTAACAATACATTGAAGTTGAAGGAATTATTTATCACTACATTTGGCGACGTTCGGGAACTGAGAACTCCACCCATACCCACGCAAGAGATTTTCATTGTTTTTCTACTTCGTCTTATCGTGAAGAGGACGCACCTGCTGCCTTTTCGCAGGTTGATCTTCAAGAGTATCCAGGTAGGACTTTCAGTGCTTTCTCACGCCTTGGATGAGGTACGTCGGAAACCTATTAATTCTGAAGTGCCATTGCTCAATTTTTAAGCTCATTTTTCTAACTTTCGTCATGAGTGGCTTTTGAAAACTGCATGTGACTCTTGTTTTGCCCGTGAGTTTGTGGATTCTCTCACCTGTGTTTCTAGTTTCATTGGCTGTGGAGGGTTTTACCAACGTATCGACGGAGCACTTGTTGGATTGTTCGGCCCTATGACAGCTTGTTTCATTTACATCAGCGCGTTGCTACAGCGACGCGAACGCTTTATTTCTTCGTCATGTTGGTCTCGCATCAGAAGCGATGTTTAAATTAATTTTTGTGACAGCTCATCTTTTAATCTCAGTGCGTTGCTACAGCGACGCGCACGCTTTGCTTCTTTGGCATTCTGGTTAGCAGGACATTTCATTCTGCGTGTCATTTCAGCGACACGCATGCTCCAATTTAATTGCCGATTTGTCTATTTAACTCATTAAGCATGTGGCTTCAGCGACACGCACGCTCCAATTTAATTTCTGATTGCGCATTTTTCAGCACGTTTTGTCAGCGACACGCACGCTTTCTACTGTGGGACCTCAACAGTTGTGTCATTTCTGCGACACATCTATTAAGTCATTAAAGAATGTTTCTGTTCTCACTTTATTACATATAGTTTACACTTAAGAGTTTGTATTAATTATTATTTTAACAACAGCATCTTTACAAGGTGATTTTTCATTTAATTTGATCGTTTTTCTTTTTTTTTTTTCTTTCTAAGGGTCTTGGGTCATTTATTATATTATGGCTAATTTGCAACTTCAGCAAATTACACAACCCCCTCCTTTCCTAAGTAAACCTGGAAGCCCTGAGTTCATTTGGAAAGAGTGGTTTGCACTGTTTGAAAATCACCTTGTTGCTATAGATGCTGTTGCTTACTCTCCTGAGCGTAAATTTGCGATTCTTTTTGGTTGCCTGGGACAAGCTGCACAAAGAATCTTTAAAAGTGTTACACCCATTCCTCCACCAACATCTCAAGCTGGTGATCGTCAGTGGAATGTTTATCTTGAAGCAGTGGCTCGCTTGAAGAAACAATTCGCAGAGGAACAAAATATTATGTTAGAAAGACATAACATTTCTGCTCTTAGAGTTTTAGCAACTACATGTGACTTTGGTCCATTATGCGACAACTATATCAGGGATCAATTTGTTTTTAATTGTGCTTCCCGTAAGATCAAAGAAAGGATTTTAGGTTGCAAAAATCCTTCCTTAGATGAGGTAATTGATTTATCATTGAGTATTGAACGTTCTACACTTACGAGTAAGGTGATGGCTGATACTTCAAAAATTGGAGTTAACTTAGTTAATGCTGTTGATTCATGTCAGGACAGTTATGTTTGCTCAGTAAATGTTAAAAATAAGAATGTGAAATTTGTTCAGAAGAAACAATCTGTTTTTTGTTATAGTTGCGGGTCCAAGAACCACATTGGGAACTTTCAAGGATGTCCTGCCGTCAACAGGCGCTGTCTCATTTGTAAAAAAATGGGACATTTTCAAGGAGTTTGTAGAAATGTGAAGAAAACACCTAATGTGAATTGTATTGATTCTGATGTTGATTATTGCAGCAATTCTATCAGCAACATAGTTGTTACGTTAGACTGTAATGGTGAAATTGATGATATAAAAGGCCCATTATATTCTGCAATAATCGATTGTATTCCCTTACAGGTTATGGCGGACTCTGGTTCTCCATTCACTATCTTGAGAGATTCTACTTTTTATGAGTTGTGGAAAAGAAAGGTTGATCTGTTACAATAGGATGTAAACCCTAAGGCCTTTGGTGGAAAGGATATCAACATGATTGGTTATTTTGAAGGGTTAGTTCAATGTTTGGGAAGGGAAACCATAACAAAAATCTATGTCGCGGAAAAAGGGAATAATATAGTTGGCTGGAAGGATCTCGCTCGCATGGACTTATACTTAGTGCCCGGGGACGAAAATCCAATCAAAGTCAGGGAGCTACCTGTCTCAAGTATGATTGTGACTCGCCTAACGCAGAGGTTTTTAACTCAAAACAGATTATGGAGGCGTTCAAGTCGGTGTTTAGTGACAAAGTGGGCAGTGTGGAAGATTTTGAACATAAAATTAGATTAGTTCCAGGGGCCAACCTGTCGCTCATAGAGTTCGATCCGTTGGTGGCGCTAAGTGGTTTTCACTGATCAACTTAAAATCAGCCTACCATCAGGTAGCGTTATCAAAGGAGTCCCAGGAGTTGACTAGTTTCATCACTCCGTTTGGGGCATATAAATTCTTGCGCCTTCCCTTTGGCTTAGCATCAGCCGGAAGTGTTTTCCAGAAACTCATGGATTCCCTTTTTCATGAGGTCGTGGGGGTTCAAGCATATCTTGACGATATTTTAATTTATGCTAAATCTCTGGATGAACATAACTCAATCTTGAGACGTGTTCTTACAATTTTGATGTCCAAAAAAATGACCGTCCGTAGTGAGAAATGTAAATTTGCAGTAATGAACTGGATTATTTAGGTCACACCGTTTCCCATGAGGGGATTAAGCCAAAATTCTCTGTAATTAGGGCCATTGAAGACGCCAAACACCCTTTAGATAAAGATTCCCTACGGTCATTTCTTGGGTTGGCGGAATACTACGCTAGGTTTGTTCCGTCTTATTCTCAGTTAGTTGAACCTCTTCGTATGTTATTAAGAAAAGGCTGCAGCTTTGCTTGGTCCCCTGAATTGGATAAAGTTTTTGGTGAAGTTAAAAAGATGATCGAGTCCGCCAGAGCACTTCAAGCTTTTAGAGACGATAGTTCTTCAGTCATAACGGTCGACGCCAGTATGTCTGGCCTGGGTGCAGTGCTTACTCAATGGGTAAAAGGTCATGAGCAGACCGTTGCTTTTGCTTCTCGATCCCTTAAATCTTTTGAGGCAAGGTACAGCACCATCGAGAGGGAGGCATTAGCTTTGCGTCTGGGCAGTACAAAAGTTCAGAACGTATATTTGGGGTCGGAAGTTTGAACTGGTTACCGAACATAAACCCCTTATTTTCATTTTCAACAAAGTGAGCTCGCCTTGCATGTCAGCAAGGTTGATGAGGTTGGTTTCTAAGTTGCAGGAATTTCATTTTGAGGTTAAACATATTAGTGGCGGGAAGAATTTCCGAGCTGACTGTCTTTCAAGACTTTCCATGGTGAAGGATGATGATGAGGATATCTCTGCAGAAGATATTGAATGTGTTGCTGTGGTTGATGCGGTGTGTGAGTTAAGTCAAGTTATATCTGAAATGGATTGGAAGTCTGTCAACGAAAGTGATTCAGTTCTTCAAAAAGTTATTCATTATTCAACACGTCACTGGCCTGAGCCTCGGTGTTTGGAGGGTGAATTACGCAGGTTTGCTCAAGTCTCTGAGGAACTCTCATGGGAGAATGGTATTGTTCGTAGAGGTGACAAGTTTATCCCTCTGTTCAAGTTACGTTCCTCAATCATTAACGAGGCTCATCAAGGACATTTAGGTGTCACCAAGACCGTTATGAGGATTAAGCAACATTACTGGTGGCCCTCTATGGATGAACAGGTTAGGAAGTTGATTCATTCTTGTCCTGAGTGTCTAGTCGCTGATAAACATTGACAAACCTTGAAAGTTCCTTTACACCCAACTGAATTTCCGGATTCTGCTTGGGAGAAAGTTGGTATTGATTTTTCTGGGCCGTATTCGGTCCTGAATCAAGAGTGCAAGAACGTAATTTTACTGGTTGACTATTATTTAAAATGGATGTATCATGAGTTTGTTAAAACACCCGATTCTGATTCTACAATCTCTTTCTTGAAGAGAGTTTTTAATGTGGAAGGTACACTTAGAATAATAGTTACTGATAATGGCACACATTTCATTTCTGATAAAATGAGTAAATTCCTTAGCAATTTGGACATTAAACAATTGAAAGTTGCCTTGTATTCTCCGTCATCTAACGGGTTGGTAGAAAGAGGGAATAAAAGGATTAAGGAAGGCATACAAACGGCTTTAACATGCGAACTTAATGTGGACGATTTCATTAGAGACAAGGTGTGGCATTATAACACCTCTACACACTGTACAACAGGCGTCTCTCCTTTTACTTTATTAAGGAACAGGAGTACCCATTCTAATTTGTTTCCTTCTTGGCTTCAAAATGTATCTGGTGAAAAGAAGATTGATCTGGGTGCTTGTAGGAGAGTAGGGTCTGCTATCCTATGGTCACCCCAAATTTTTGCTTTTTGCTTCACTGGTTTTAGACTACTGAGGCTGTGGGCCTGCCAATCAGACCCCCAGCCTGCTGTTCTCTCTCTAAATTATTAATACATGTGCTATAGGTACATACCACAATTGGAAATGGACTCCTTGTCAGCCCCTGTACCATGCGCTATAGGTGCTCAGGGCATAGGTGCCACCAAGGCCTACCAGGGGCTGCAGCATATCTTTTGCCACCCCTGGCTGGTTCTTAAATTGACACAACTGGCCGATCACTCAGCTGGGGCAAGGTGGTGTAATCACCCCTTGCTTAGATATAGTATACCTATATCTAAACCTATATCTGGACACATATAAACCTGTGAGCCACTCCTATGGAAGGCCTTACCAATCCTGGAGGCAGAGTGCGTGGTTTAATGTGAGATGGAGCTCTAGCATGAGCTGAGCCTGTCTGCAGCCGTCGGGAACAAATCCCTAAGCTGTTTCAGGATAATGCCATACCATATACTCTTAAGTGCATTATAATCCTCGCGGTTATATAGCAACTTTGGTTTGGCTTTATCAAAACATGTCGTGTAAGGTGTCATACGATTTGGAATACTATCCCCTCGCCAGTTCTGGCGACGGGGATAGCATTCCACCCCTCTAGAGGGGTAATACATGTTACTTTACTTAAATGCGGTTAATTTCTAAAAGGGCCTCAGATCCACAAAATGGATGCTTCTGCCACAGACACAAGTCTGACCCCCTGAAGCTGACCGAAACTCAGCCCAAGGGCCCGGACAAAGGGTTTCCTGTCGCAGGGCGGTGTTACAACCCCCCAGACAAGAGATAGTGGATTGTAGCAGGGAGGTTTGAAAGAAACCAGACACTGCCTGGGGAGCACAAGGCTGCCCCTTGCATAATCCGGCCAAACCGGTTCTGGGGCACTCCAGCCCTCGTGCCAGCGCGGCCTGGATCAAAGAAAGGGGGTGTATCCACCCACTTCCTGGGTCCCACCCATAGGAGGGGACCTAGCAGGTAATCCAGCCCCCCAGATTCGAATAAGAGTGGGAGCAGTGCCAATGCACTTCAGATTATCCTGATGAAACATAAGAAACGAAACTCTGGACCCTTCGACATCCTACTCAACGTAGAAGACTGAAGAATCTCCCTTGTGGTCAAGGAGTGACCACCCTGTGCAAACAGGCACCATCCAGCTCTCGACGTCTGCTTTGTTGCAGTTCCTGCCGGAACTCGAGCGACAGAGATCGACGAGATCAAGCTTGCCTGCCTTCTAACAGCCCGATCCAAAGTCCCTGCAGAGCTGAGACCCGTGGAGGCGACTGGAAGCGTGGGGCACGCCATCTTGAAAAGACTACAAGACGCTGACCGTGCAGCCCACGAGTGACCCTCGAAGCTGTACAACGGGGTTTGAGAAGCCCCAACCCTGAGCCACTCTTGCACCGAAGTTCAGCCTTCCACACTCGACGAGTACTGCGTGGGGCACTTCTGCTTCTTTTGGCTCAACGCGTTGGCCAGTCCCTTTCCAGCTGGCTTGTGGCCCCTGTGCCGACGAAACTTGAAATTCGACTTGTGATTCTGGTTGCTCCAGATTTGCACCAGCTCCCCTGAAAAGGATCCCCCACTCTGACCCTCCTGGTTCGAGTGAGAAGCAATCTCCCGGTTTCGCGTGGATTGCTTTTGCCAAGTGTTGTTTGCTCCAATCTTGAAGCCGACAGCGCCGACGGCGAGAGCCTGCGTGGGACAGATCGTGACCCGCTCCTGGACTTCGTAGATGCCCCAGAGCCCACGTGACAACGGAGAGAAGCTCCTCGACAACCACCTGATTGCGCCCGACATTGCCTGGTTCCATCCTGGTTCCACCCTGGTCACTGCTGAGTGACCCAGACTCTGTCCCCTCTGCTTTCAGGTACTTTTCGACTTGAGTCCACCCTTGGACTCCACCGGACACTTCTCCTTCACCCCGCCTGCAGCCCCTTCAGCTCCAAGCACCAAGAGCCTGCGTGACAAAACCCGACTCAACTTCGACCCTGTGCACCCACTTCCTGTGGGTGAGGTAACATTGCAACGCCGGTGTCCCCACACTGGTACACACCTCTAGGGTCTGTGTCTTAAGTTTTGTTCCTCTAGGTTCAGCGGAGGTGTCCTTAAACTCTAACTTTGTAACTTTTACGCACCATTGGTTAACATTGATGCATGCGTGCACTTTCTGCACTGCACCCGAATCCCGCGGGCTTTTCCCGACTTCAGCATTGCTTGTCCCGACTGCTCCCAGCGATTCCCTAGGCCCTAGGCCTAACCACTGATCGAATGGTCCCTCTTATACCATTTTTTTAGTATATGGTTTGAGTGGCCCCTTGGCCTCATCCAAAATTGTGCAACTTTGTATGTTATACTGTGCTTTTGATTTAACGCTTGTGCCCCTTTATTCATAAAGAATACTGGGGATTGTTTTAGTAATAAATACATATATTTTTATAATATATACTTGTGTTGTGTCCTTTCATTTGATATTACAGGATTGTATGTGGTAAAACAGCTCGCTTAACACGACCTCTTAAGTTAAGCCTTTAAGGCTGCTTAGTCCATGCTACCCCTAGGATAGCTTGTCTAATAAGGTTGACTTACAACCAGACACCATAAGGGTTGTTTGGACTGATACAAGGTGGTTCCAGAATTGGAAACATCATATATCAGGCCAACTTCTCACAGTGCTATTCGCAAGAAAGTAAATAACAAGCAAATTCTAATGAAAAAGAATTTTGATATGAAAACAAATTCTGTATATGTAGATATTTTTGTGGGTGACTGGGTTTTGATTAAGAAACTCGATAGAGTCAAGAAGGGGGAGTCGAAGTTCTTTGAACCAATTCAGGTCCTTAAAGTTAGTACAGGGGCTGCATACGTTGATGGGAAGGGTTGGTGGAATAAACATCATCTTGTAAGAGTCTCTCATCAACAGGCAGATATCATTAAGTGTAGACGGTGTGAACCTGTCGAAGATCTAGATTGGAGTCATTGGTTGGATGTTCCTGTTAATCGTGTTGATTGAACTCCGGATATTAATGAACATGTTCATTCAAATGGTCCTCCTAATGCTCAGAATGTTACTATGTCTTCTCGTGGCAGAACCATTAGAGTTCCTAGGAAATTTGATGGTTTTGTCAGATTTTAAAGAATATGTATGTTTTATTTTCATTTTTCTATTTGCTATTGTAAAGGGGAAGGTGGTGTAGTGGTATGTATTTAGTGCACATCGCGCGGTACGCCGCGCACGCGATGTTATTTATGTTCCATTTTGGTGTTATTGTTTAAATGTGTGTTTCACGCGCGACGTGTCTATTCCGTGGAAGGCTCAAACATTTCAAGCAGTCACCGTTGGGCTTTCTATTGAGGAGACGCATCGCGCGTTGGGTGGAGTATTTCTATGAAATAAACTTCATTAATAATTCATTGAAGTTGAAGGAATTATTTATTACTACACTGCATCAGTTCGGTGATAGTAACAGTATATCTTATCCGGGGTACGATAAGCTCTGTGAAGTATGTAATATTAAAGGAGCAGCAAGGTCCAAAGATCTGGCCCTAGCCCGATAATCTTTAAAACGCTCCAGAGCAGAGTCTGCTTTGTCACCAAAGAGGCGACGGTCATCAAAGGCATGTCCATCAAGGTCGAATGGACATCCCCCGAAAAGCCAGAGGTCCTCCACCAGGCATAGCGCCAAAGGTATCCAGTCCACACCTTATTGTGAATTTGGCTGCGTCTTTCACATCTGCCGCTGCCTGGGAGAGAGCAGCTCAGGTCTCCTCCGGGCACTGAGGCAGCACTTGCGCAACTGAGTCTCAGATGGTATAGCAGCATCGCCCCAAGAGGCACCGTAGTGCTAAGCTGGAACAAGAGAACATGGGCTTCCCAAGGTGATCCAGCTTCTTGGATTTCATATCTGGGGGATCAGAAGAGAATGCACCCTTGAATGAAGAAGCTTGGACCACCAAGCTCTCGGAGAAAGAGTGTTGGGTGAGGAAAACTGGTCCCCCCTGGGCCGGGCGATGGAGGCAGGCAATCGTTCTTTCCACAGGAGCCCCTATCCTGTGCTTGGACAAGGTGCCCAGAAGGACGACCGTGACTGCTTCATTTAGGGGCAATAGGGGTTCGAAGGTGGATGCCGCAGGTTGAAGCAACTCTGTCAGGAGGTTAGTCCTGACTGCCACTGAAGGGAGTCCACGGCCCAAGACCTCTGCCACCCTTCTCACTACCAGAGCTTAGGACACTCCCTCTTACGTTGCCACTGTAGGGGGAGAAAGCATGACAAGGACTGGTGAAGTGTCCAGACCACTGGAGTAACCAAGCTCCACTCTCCAGTCCGGTTCTTCCAGCTGGTCTGCTAAAGGGTCCAGCGATCCCTCCCAATCCTCATCTTCACCTTCTGGGAGATAGGGAACAACAGGGATGAACAGGGGAACAAAAGTACCTGCTGATGTGGATATGGGTCCATCTCAGGGGTCAGGATAGGGACAGCATCGGCGGGGGGCACGGTTGTCGCCGGGATCGGTGCTGGAGAAAGTCAAGTAAGATCGACCAGCGTTGATCCAGATCTATATCCGAGGGGGCTCTCTGGCGCCGGGGTCAGAGCCACGGGCATCGAAGGACCTGGACCGGGTCTGCAGGGCCTGAAGGCGGGCCAGCGGAGTCGGGCTGCCCAAAGATGCAATGGAGGGCTTCGTAAAATGTATGGAGTTGGGCAGGGGACACTCCAGCTCCCAGAATCGGGTGCAATGTGGAGTCATCCCTGAGGGAGGTACCGGAGATGGAGCCTTAAGGTGATGATGTTCCGGGTCCTGCGTCGCATCACCTGCCCGACAGGGAGAAGGCGAAGGGCACCGGTGCTTCTTCCCCGCCTTCTTGTGCTCCGACTTACCAAAAAACTGTTAGTGCGATAAGGTGTGGTGGCTCCTCGAGCGGCCTCAAGACTTTCCTCTCATATGAGACCCTGAGCGACGCAGAGCTGACCCCTGAGCCTCCAAGAGCTTTTGGGATCGCTCCCGGAAAGACTTCGGATTCATGGCTTGACAGTCTGAGCACAACTTCGGGTCTAGCCTGTGACAGGCATCGCAAGACTTGTACCCGGTCTGACGTTGGGACATCCCTCACGCACCTGGAGTCGAAGATTTGAAAAAGAATTGACAAAACATCGAAATAGTTTAGTCAAAAAGTGACTAAAGGGTAGCTCTCTCGAGACCTGCGCTAGGCTAGGGTGGAAAAAGAAAGAACTAACGCCAGCTCACAGGGACATCTAAGTACGCCTGTGACATCATGCCGGCGGTCACGAAGCCAACGACAGACGCAGAGTCTACCAATGCCACCTACCGAGATGCAGGGGGTACTGCTAAAAAAACATTTATCCGGATCCAGTCTAACACCTGGGGGTAATTCTAAGGTAAGAAATCTATAACTAACAGTCTCTTTGAGATAGAAATTGTAGGGGGCATTACTGAAGGGGCACAAAAGGGAGACCCATGAGCCTGGTTAGTACAATGTTAAGGTTCCAAGAGGGTGCTGGAGGAACCCTAAGAAGGATTATTCTTTTTAGGCCTTCCATAAAAGCTTAAATGAGTGGTATTTTGAACAGCGAGAGATGCTGTATATTTTGGAAATAGGCAACTACTGCAGCCAGGTGTAATTTCATGGAAGTATAGGCCTAATTTGCCTTTTGCAGATGGAGCAGATAGCAGACATTGTCTTGCACCATGGCTTAAATAGGATCAATTTATTTAGGCTGGCTGTAGTAAACAAAACGTTTCCATTTTGCATCATAACATGCTCTAGTAGTGGGCTTGTTTGTGAATGTCCATGTATTCTTGTGGTAAGTTTAGATAGCTAAACTCTAAGACCTCAGAAGCCAAACTGCTAGATTGAGAGTTTTGGGGATGTGGTGTCTGATCTGTCCTCGATTTTGAGTGAGAAGGTCCAGCCAGTTGGGGAGCTTCTCATATGCAACTACTGAAGGGTCTAGTAGTGTTGTGAACCAATGATGATGCGCCCAAGTGGGAGCTACAAGGATCATGATAAGAGAGGTTTGCCTGAGTCCCTGAACCAGAAATGGAATGAGAGGGAGAGTCAAAAAAGTGTAGGCAAATATCCCTGACCAACTCATCCATAGTAAATTGCCCTCAGATTTTGCGAGTGGGTATCTGAAGGTGAAGTTTGGGCATTTTGGATTTTCGGCTGTGGCAAAAAAGTCTATTTTAGGAAACACACTTTTGAAAGTAGGAAAGGAGGACTTGGGGGTAGAGTTCCCACTCATGGGTCTGTTGCTGCACCCTGCTGAGCAGGTCTGTAAAATCGTTGCCCAGTCCGGGCAGATATTCCGCCAAGAGATTAATGAGGAGGTAAAAAGCCCAGTTCCATATGGTCTGAGAAAGTCATGAGAGTTGAGAAGATCATGCCCCCTGTTTATGTAAATTATGCATGACTGTCATATTGTCCATCTAGACTAGGAAAACCTTGTGAGAAAAGTGAGGGAGGAATGCTTTCAGGGCCAGAAAAATCGCCTGAAGCTCCAAGTCGTTGATGTGTAGGGATTGATGTTTGGCATCCAACAGACTCTGTACTGTGAGATCTTGTAGATGGGCATCCCAACCCGTCCCTGATGCGTTTATAGTGAGGTGAGGAACAGGGTCCAGGAATGGAATGCCCTGGAGCAGGTTGTTGGTGATCCACCATTGCAGAGAATGGCGAGTTTGCGGTATAGCAACACTAGTTCTTCTAGGTGACCCAGTGATTGAGACCACTGGCGAGGCAGAATGCTGTAGGTGATGCATATGTAACCTCGTGTGAGGGACTACGGCAATACAAGAGGCCATCGTCTCTAGCAGATGATTCAAGGTCTGAACTGTGAGAGACGAGTTGGACTGGAAATGTGGGAGTTATTTGAAAAATCTGAATTTGAGCTGAATTGGGATATGCTAATCCTGACCGTGTGTTGCAGATTGCTCCCAGGTATGGTTTAATTTGAAGAGGCTGAAGGTGAAACTTGGGAACATTTATTGTAAATTCCAAGCTGTGAAGTAGATCCACAGTCAGCTGAGTGTACTATTGGTACTGAAGGTAGGTTCTGCCTTTGATAAGCCAATCGTCCAGGTAGGGAAATGCATGACTGTTTTGTCTTCTTAGATGTGCTGCCACTGCTGCCAAACATTTTCTGAACCCTGAAGCGCTGTTGTCACCCCGAAAGGTAGAACTTTGAATTAGTAGTATTGTCCTGCTATGACAAACATGAGGAATTTGCGGTGAGCAGGATTCATGGGTATACGAGGGGTGTTCCCTCTTGAAACACTCGTTCTACATCCAGGAGTTATCACATCTGAGAGTGCTGTGCTGGGCCCCAGTGCAATACAAGGGACCGATGAAAATAGAAACTTGTTAAAGAAAACTACGGTGAACGACAATTTGCATGCATACTTGCTCTCTGTCAGTTGGGTTACAACATACAATGTACAGCTACTATCATCAACAATCAATGGCCTATTAGGCATATATAAGGAAGCCAATTGACTTTGGAGAATCCACATTACATTTTGGAACGCGAAGACTTGCCAGTGTGAGAGGGTATACCCAATCCATTATTTTCTGCATGTGCCCTGATGAAGTTCCCAGCATGGGTTTAAAATGCATTGGCTGGAGTGTCTATGTTTGGAGACTTTTACGAAATTTGGAATAAATAAACTATCTTTGCATCAATATTTGACTATTGGACTTTGTGAGCTGCACACCCCCATTCGACGTATAAACGATTCTTTGAACTGGAGCACAGTGACGTCACACAACAGCTGGCATTGGGGCTGTTTGCACAGCGATCTCACCATTTGGAACTGGCATGAGGTGCGTAACTAGTGGTCTGCCATTGCTCCTCTGGACTTAGGTTCTGATAGGATGTAGTGGTTCAGAGATCTGAGGTCTAAGATCGGGCTAAGTCCTTTTTTGGAATCAGAAAGTATAGAGAATATACTCCTGTGCCTGGTTTATTGATGAGGGACTGGTTCTATGGCACCTTCAAGAAGAAGGGCTTCAACCTCTTGTTTAAGAAGAGTTAGGTGATCCTGTGATAACCTGTGAGTGCGAGGTGGGATGTTGGGTGGTGTGGTAATGAGCTCCAGACAGTAGCAATGTTAGATACTGGATAGGACCCACTGGTTTGTGGCGATGGACTCCCAGACTGGGTGAAATTGTTTTACCCCCCCCGACAGGTGTTGTGTGGTCGGGGGAAAGGATTGGGTAGTCATTGTTTTGCAAAGGATTGTTCTATGTGTCCTTTATTGCTACCAACTCTGAAGTAGCCCTGAAAAGCCCTCACTGTAGGTGGAGTGACCCAGCTTTTATTAAGAAGAGGAGGCATATGTGGTGGCAGATTTTTCGCAACTCTTGTAGCTGGAACATCAAAATGAGCCTCTAAAAGTAGTAGTTTGTAAGGCTACCATAGCTTTAGCAGTATCTGTGTCCTTTTTCCTTTTATCTTAGGTGATGTCTAATTGTGGGCAAAAAAAATGGTGTTTGTCGAAAGGCATGTTGAGAACTGCCTGTTGCACTTTTGGCTTGATGCCAGAACATCCGAGTCAAGCATGTCTCCTAAGGAGCACGATGGTATTGATACCTCAAGCGGATGTATCCGCTGCATCTAGGGCACACCTGGTCGAATTTTTGGTGATGACCTGACCCTCTGCAACAATTTGTTGTCCTCTTTTTCGATGCCCCTCCGGGAGATACTGTAGTAGCTCCTTCATCTCATTCCATTGGGCCCTATCATAACATGCTATAAGGGCCTGAGAATTTGCAATGTGCCAGTGATTATCTGCCTGAGCTGCAACTCTTTACCCCACTGCGTCTCACACTGGCGCTGTGAGACCTACGGGTGATACATGCGCCTAATAAATGCCAAATACAATACATACAATACAATACTTATTTTCCTTCTCAGGAAGTGGCGAATCCCCAGTTTTTTGGCTGTTGGTTCTTTTACGAACAGTAGTGGTAACTATGGAGTCTGGTGCTACCTGACTCTGTATAAAAAAGAGGGGGTCCGACAAAGCTGCTCTGTCTTTCTTGTCTAACTGTGAGGTAATAACTTGGGCACACACTGGCTCTTTGAAGATGTTGTCAGTGTGTCATAACATGCCAGGAAGCACACGTATAAACTGTGTACCTTTGACGGTGGATAAGAGGGTATCAAAGAGAAAGTGTTCTTCCACAGCTTCCTTGTATAGCTCAACCACATGATAAGTAGCTGCTCTCGCAATGACCTTTTGGACAGAACTAGCATCTTCAGGAGAGGAGGGGAGAGCTGGATAAAGATATGGATTATTTGGCTTCATCGGATATGTATCATTTGCATCCCATGGGTCAGGATCCCCTAATGGCTCTCCTAAACACCCAGTGTTTGATCTAGGTGACCCTGGAGGTGAAGCATCAAGACGGTGGTGAGGGAGGTGGAGGAGAAGGAGGGGGTGGAAGAAGAGGATGATGAATAGGACTGGTAGCCTTGTCCATTGTTCTCTTTTTGGGGAGAACAGGAGCAACCAATGCATCCTCAAAAGCTAATTGCCTCTTTGGTCGAGGAGAGGTCATTATTTGCTTTCTTAGTCAAATGTCCACTGTTTCAAGGATAGGCTCGACTGGAGACATGGAAACCTAGGAATGCATTGAGGTTTTGATCTCCAATGGTTTCTTCGAAACAGCAATGTTTCTTGCTCGGTACCGAGGTAGATGTGGTCGGTTGCAGTCTGTCTCGAAGGTTGGCTTGGGACACAAGCATGCACTCAATCTGACCAGGTCGACATTGACGGCTTAGCCGTGGTAGAACTTTTTGGTGCTGAGGGAGGGACATCAAAAGTGTTTTTTCGGATCCAACCACGGCTAGATGGCAGTGGCGGTCAAGTGAAATCTAGTATTGGGAACAGAGTGTTTTAAGGCCTACTTGTGTTGTGGAACAGGATCTGGGGCGATAGTACTCACACGCTTTTCAGGTTGCAGAGTGTACTCTAATTCCTCCTCCATGTTGGAGCCAGAGATTTCTTCTATGGAGAAAGCTCCTTCTTCCTGTTCTGCAGCAGGCTCTACCTGGCCGTGCTCCTCCCCAAAAATGTTGGGAGTGTTGTCTTTACTCTGATGAGACATTTCCAAGACATTTCCAAGACATTTCCAACCAATGAGCCTTTTTCCCCAGAGAGTCTTTTTGGAATTGAAAGACTTGCAGGCGGCCTCACAGTGGTCAAGTGAGAGGCAGAGGTTGCACATTAAGTGCTGATCAGTGTGTGGATATTTGGAGTGGCACTGCAGGCAAATTCGAAAAGGTGTTTGTTCCATCAGGAACACATTTTCTATATTGACTGTGCACATGAGATGGTAGCCCAGAGACAGGAGGCGCTCCGAAGAGCGATTGGTTGGTGCCCGAAGCAACAAAGGTTTTAAAGCCGCCCAGTAATGGAAAAGGACGATCAAGATAAACTATACCATCAAAGATAGGATAGAACCAAAGACACGTACCCAACAGAGTTGAACACAGAGAAGAGGTACACACATTTAAACCCAGCGGCCCAATCTAACAAAGCAGTTGTTGCCCATGCACAGCATCACAGAGGAGTCACTTGATCTTGTGACTCAAATATCTTAAAGAAAAACATGCACAATTCTGAATCCAATATTAGATGGCAGGAGTATGAAGAGCAGGTGTATCTGCAGCCACCCATGTCCCTGAACATAACAGATTAGCATCCATGTTTGTTGTCTGAAGTGACAGATATAACGGGGATAGGAGTAGACAAGTCAGGGAAGGGCATAGTCTTGCTCAATAATCTGGAGAACCCAAGGATCCATGCTGATGGATTACTAGAGTAGTAAATTAATGGACACAGTACCAGTTCAGTTCATAAACTTTATTCGGGTAGCTTGGTACCCATAACAGCACAGCGTCATAAGTTAAATGACAAGCGGAGAGTTGGAAATACAAGTTATCAAAAGAAAAAATTACAATAATATAACAATGACATTTTAATACATTTGATAACTAAGGAAAAATAACTTTATTGGTAAAAAATAAATAAGTTTCTGTTATATAAACCATTGTATCATCCTGCAATTATACAGAGATAATCCGTCATGATTAAATCTCAAGGATCTAGCATGGTCTTACGAGCTCTAGTGGAGATTCTCAAGAATGTACTTAAGCGAAAAATCAATTCTTCGTCGACCAGAGAGGCTAAACACGAGTAAGCATTATCCAGACTGATGGGCCTTCTCTTTTTAAAAAAAGGATATAAAAGCCACTTTATATATATTAAATAATATTTACAGAAAAATAAAAAAGTGTAAAATCGATTGGCCACTCACCCCATCATAAGGGCATGGTACGTGATCAAGGTTGGGGTGGTAACCAAGAGGGAAACACAGTGCAAATCTGACAGTTCCTGCTCTTAAGCGGGATAATAGGCTCCTTTCCCAATGACTCATGGGTAGGGTGAGATAGTGGGTAGGGGATGGTGATACTGTTCAATGGACATGTAACGAAGAACAGAAGATTTCTTAGATTCCAGACTAATCCTTTCTGTGTTATATAAAGAATAGATGGCATCTCTTAGCTCCTTTTTGGGCACAGTTTCAACTGTACTTGGGTTTAAAAAGATACATTCTTTGTTGACACTGTGCAAGCTTTGGTGCACTCCGCTCAACCAAGTAATATCCATCCCTTTCTCACACTTAACACAATCTCTCAAGGGAGGGAGGCTGCCTGATTCTTCCTAACTGATAACCAAAAAAGAGCAGGTCAGGCACGTATGAAATCCGATATAAAGTTAAGGTTAAGTTCTCTGTGACAAATATATTGTGGAGTGGAAATTGGGATGCCTAGCAGTTCCCTGCAAAACCTATTTTCTTCCTGAATACAGGAACTATTTACAATACCCCAAATCTCCGTCCCATACGTGGCCACAGGAACACACTGTAATTAAAATTTTATTTGAATAGCTAAAATAGCGCCAGTGGCCTTTGGGCAGGGAAGGCTAAGAATTGAATTGATGGCCTTTGAGAACTTGCTCCTGGCGTGAGCAAGATGCTTAGTCCAGGAGCCGTTTGCAGCAAAGACCAACCCAATATAAGGAAATGTGCGGGTGCTTGTCAATTTCTGACTACCCATAACAATAGAACTTAGCTGACGCTTCCCAGGACCGCAGGACATTAAAAATGTTTTTTTTTTTTAAATTAACACATAGATCCAAGCTATCCATATACTTGACAAAAGTCTGTACTAAAATGCGCAAAGAGTTCGGGGTGCGGCCTATGAGGACTGCATCGTCTGCGTATAGTAGCACGGGAAGAGTTTTCCCATTAATTATGGGAATGTCATGAGTCGAGGTTTTTAGTGAATTGTTTAGCACATTTATGTAAATATTAAAAAGGAGGGGGCCAGGACACAGCCCTGTCTGACCCCCCTTCCTACCTTAATGGCTCCCAAAACCTCTCCCCATGCCAATCCTCACCGACGCCTGGTGGTCTTTATGAAGGTACGCCAGAAAATGTACCAAAGACTCGTCCAGCCGTATGCCATAAGGATTGTCCAGAGCTTTGACCTATTAACAAGTGGTCAAAAGCCGAGGACAAATCCATGAAGGCCAAATAGACCGGGGACATCTGCGCAATGGCATATTTCCCAATGACCAAATAAAAAGGTTGAGACATTGTTCATTTGTGCCCACCTTGCTGCGGAAGACTAACTTGCATGCCTCTAAAACCCCATTTTCCTCTGACCAGCCTAAGATCTTATTATATAAAACTCTTCCCAGTATTTTTAGAGTATTGTCAATTAGTGAGATCGGCCTATAATTACTAGGCTGGGACTGATTTCCCTTATTAAAAATTAGAACTATGATGTTCTTGGCCCATGTATCAGGTAGCGTAGCATGGGTTAAACTATTAAAAACATTCAGAAGTAACAGGGCCCAAACGTCTGGTTTCCATTTTATTAAGTCTATTGGCAGCCCATCAGGACCAGGTGCTTTAATGCTCTGATGGATAGTCTATTCTACTTCAGAGATAGTTAGCTCTATGGTAGTCAGTGGGCCGAAGTCATATTGATCTGTCTCTGGGGAGGGAGTAGCATACATTTTTGAGAAATGATTTTCCCAAGACTCACTAGAGATATTGCAACTAATGGGGGTTAGTAGCTGACCCATCGATCGGAGGTCCCTTGCTGCAGACCAGAAGATGTTACCCTTTTTTATGGTGGTGGCCTGTGATAGGGCTTCCCAGCGTTCGTTTAGGAGAGCTCCCTTCCTATTTGAAATTGCTGTGTTGTATTTCCGCCTTGCTAATTGCACATCTATGGTACACCTTGGGTTAGATGACAATGCCCTGCGAAGGTTCCTATTTTCCAATGAGTACTCACGGTGGAACCATCTAAGGTTGTTTCCTGCCGAAGGGGCAGGTTTTGACAGGAGAGTTTTGGTGGCCAGGCAAAGTTTAGAAAAATCTTGGACTACCTCCGTGTGTGCAGTTTGTGATGACAAGCAAGAGTTAATAAGGTGCATGTTGCCCTTAACTAGTGTTTTAAACAATTCCCCACTGTCAACGCCCTTCCATATTAGCCTTCAGTTGTCAGTTGAGGGCGTGAGATTTTTGGACCCGCATTCAGAAGAAAACACGGGCCAAGATGCTGATCTCAATACTATTTTAATAGGGTTGTGATCCCCATGATCCGTGGCAATGACCTCTGAGGCCATTAGTTAATCTTCAAGAGAAGGGGAAATAAGGATAAAATCAATAGTTGAACAACATCCCCTTCCCCGAAATGTTGGTAATTTGTGGTTGGTGACATTAGCGCCACCCACCAAATCCATAACATTGGCCAAATTATGTGATCTTAAGAACATTACTAGCTCTGCACCCCTACGAAAAGGGGGTCCAGAGTTGCTTGTCCCTGCGTCATGCTCCATATCAGTGTGTTTGGCATTAAAATCTCCCCCCAAAAGAATCCCAAGAGGCCCCTCCGTGCTTTGCTGTCTATCTAAATTAGAAATAAAATCAAAGAGCCCAATGAAGTTCCTGTTAGGAACAGAATGGAAATCATTGCTATAAAAATTTACCAAATAGAAATAAACTCTCCTTTTAAAAAACACAACTTGATAGTTTTTACTATTAGTTGGTAAGGCCTTGAAACTGCCTCCAGCAGCCACGTTGATCCCAATAAATAGGCCGCCCGATGGTCTGCCCAATTTGGGACTTGAGGCTACTACACTAAAGCAGTGGAACCCTTCGATATATAAATCAACAGTAGCCCAGGTCTCCTGGAACATGACTATGCCTTGTTCCTTTATTACGCGTGTAGGAAGGTGGCTACCTGACTATGGTTACCCCAGATTTTTTGCCTTGTGTTTAGCTGGTTTTCGACTTAGTTGGCCTGGTTCCCTGCTAATCAGGGCCCCAGACCATCTGCTCTCTCTGTAAAATGGATTCCATGTACCCTAGGTACATACCACAATTGGAAATGGACTCCTTGTCAGCCCCTGTATAATGCACTATAGGTGCCCAGGGCATAGGAGCCACCAAGGCCTACCAGGGGCTGCAGCATATCTTTTGCCACCCCTGGCTGGTTCTTAAATTGACACAACTGGCTGATCACTCAGCTGGGGCAAGGTGGTGTAATCACCTCTTGCTTAGGTATAGTATACCTATATCTAAACCTATATCTGGACACATATAAACCTGTGAGCCACTCCTATGGAAGGCCTCATCAATCCTGGAGGCAGAGTGCGCGGTTTAATGTGAGATGGAGCTCTAGCATGAGCTGAGCCTGTCTGCAGCCATCGGGAACACATCCCTAAGCTGTTTCAGGATAATGCCATACCATATACTCTTAAGTGCATTATAATCCTCGCGGTTATATAGCAACTTTGGTTTGGCTTTATCAAAACATGTCGTGTAAGGTGTCATACGAATTGGAATACTATCCCCTCGCCAGTTCTGGCGACGGGGATAGCATTCCACCCCTCTAGAGGGGTAAGACATGTTACTTTACTTAAATGCGGTTAATTTCTAAAAGAGCCTCAGATCCACAAAATGGATGCTTCTGCCACAGACACAAGTCTGACCCCCTGAAGCTGACTGAAACTCAGCCCAAGGGGCCTGGACAAAGGGTTTCCTGTCGCAGGGCGGTGTTACAACCCCCCAGACAGGAGATAGTGGATTGTAGCAGGGAGGTTTGAAAGAAACCAGACACTGCCTGGGGAGCACAAGGCTGCCCCTTGCATAATCCGGCCAAACCGGTTCTGGGGCACTCCAACCCTCGTGCCAACGAGGCCTGGATCAAAGGAAGGGGGTGTATCCACCCACTTCCTGGGTCCCACCCATAGGAGGGGACCTAGCAGGTAATCCAGCCCCCTAGATTCGAATAAGAGTGGGAGCAGTGCCCATGCACTTCAGATTATCCTGATGAAACATAAGAAACGAAACTCTGGACCCTTCGACATCCTACTCGACGTAGAAGACTGAAGAATCTCCCTTGTGGTCAAGGAGTGACCACCCTGTGCAAACAGGCACCATCCAGCACCTCGACGTCTGCTTTGTTGCAGTTCCCGCCGGAACTCGAGCGACAGAGACCGACGAGATCAAGCTTGCCTGCCTTCTAACAGCCTGATCCACAGTCCCTGCAGAGCTGAGACCCGTGGAGGCGACCGGAAGCGTGGGGCACGCCATCTTGAAAAGACCACGAGACGCTGACCGTGCAGCCCACGAGTGACCCTCGAAGCTGTACAACGGGGTTTGAGAAGCCCCAACCCTAAGCCACTCTTGCACCGAAGTTCAGCCCTCCACACTTGACGAGTGCTGCGTGGGGCCCTTCTGCTTCTTTTGGCTCAACGCGTTGGCCAGTCCCTTGCCAGCTGGCTTGTGGCCCCTGTGCCGACGAAACTTGAAATTCGACTTGTGATTCTGGTTGCTCCAGATTTGCACCAGCTCCCCTGAAAAGAGCCCCCACTCTGACCCTCCTGGTTCGAGTGAGAAGCAATCTCCCAGTTTCGCGTGGATTGCTTTTGCCAAGTGTTGTTTGCTCCAATCTTGAAGCCGACAGCGCCGACGGCGAGAGCCTGCGTGGGACAGATCGTGACCCGCTCCTGGACTTCGTAGATGCCCCAGAGCCCACGTGACAACGGAGAGAAGCTCCTCGACAACCACCTGATTGCGCCCGACATTGCCTGGTTCCATCCTGGTTCCACCCTGGTCACTGCTGAGTGACCCAGACTCTGTCCCCTCTGCTTTCAGGTACTTTTCGACTTGAGTCCACCCTTGGACTCCACCGGACACTTCTCTTTCACCCCGCCTGCAGCCCTTTCAGCTTCAAGCACCGAGAGCCTGCGTGACGAAACCCGACTCAACTTCGACCCTGTGCACCCACTTCCTGTGGGTGAGGTAACATTGCAAATCCGGTGTTCCCACACTGGTACACACCTCTAGGGTCTGTGTCTTAAGTTTTGTTCCTCTAGGTTCAGCGGAAGTGTCCTTAAACTCTAACTTTGTAACTTTTATGCACCATTGGTTAACATTGATGCATGCGTGCACTTTCTGCACTGCACCCGAATCCCGCGGGCTTTTCCCGACTTCAGCATTGCTTGTCCCGACTGCTCCCAGCGATTCCCTAGGCCCTAGGCCTAACCACTGATCGAATGGTCCCTCTTATACCATTTTTTTAGTATATGGTTTGAGTGGCCCCTTGGCCTCATCCAAAATTGTGCAACTTTGTATGTTATACTGTGCTTTTGATTTAACGCTTGTGCCCCTTTATTCATAAAGAATACTGGGGATTGTTTTTAGTAATAAATACATATATTTTTATAATATATACTTGTGTGGTGTCCTTTCATTTGATATTACAGGATTGTATGTGGTAAAACAGCTCGCTTAACACGACCTCTTAAGTTAAGCCTTTAAGGCTTCTTAGTCCATGCTACCCCTAGGATAGCATGTGTAATAAGGTTGACTTACAACCAGACACCATAAGGGTTGTTTGGACTGATACAAAGGTGGTTCCAGAATTGGAAACATCATATATCAGGCCAACTTCTCACAACGCGCAGCCAGTCCTGGTCACCAAGCCTAGATTGTAACCCCGCTACATTCCAGCTTAAGATGCTCAGGTCAGTTCCCCTATTAGCCCTAATTAGAACTGGCATGTCATTATGAGATGGCAGTATGATACCTGGTTGATCCTCCTCATAATCCTGTGTGTTGGTCATCAACAGTGGTTGTCAGTCCTGGGCATCTAAACCGGAAAGTGCATGGAACCTATTGGCTGCTAGAGGTAACGCTTGAGCATCCCTAGACGGTATAGATAATGGTTTGTAAAAATAGCCTAAAGGGAGTGCACAAATGTCAGTACTTTGTGTGAAAGATTGCTCTTGAACACTTAATAAACAACGGATCATTTGTGGTCTACGGAAATTGAGGACAATACAATCACCGTTAATATTCTTGTCCGATTGGCCAACCCATCCTACTATCCTGGCCATGATAATTTCATCCATAGAGGAAGGGTGAAAACCTTTATGTTTACATAACCAATCTACTGATTTATTGCGGAGATCTGACCAAGACTCCCTCTGGCCCCCCAGAAAGATTGGGGATGCCGGCCAGAACTAGCACAAAAGGACTGGAGGCTGGGGGTAGACTCAGGACATCAGTGTTTGAGCTCAAGCGTATGCCCCTAGGACGATCCATAACATCTCTACTTGGGTCAACCGCAGTAACCTTGTACAAAAAGGAGCTATAGGGGCAGAAAACAGGCCATCCCCCACTCAATCTCATACACAACAATGGACCTGTTCACACGGTGAGTCTCCTCCTCTGATCCTCACCTAGATTCAATGATATCTATAGGGACAGCGGTAAAGATTCTACAAGTCTGTGTTTACCTGATCTGGGTCACCACTTTAAAACACAATCTACAATTAAAATGTTGCGTTGCTTCCAACTAGAGTGACCCCCACATACTCTCCCTCCTCTAATGTGAGGAAAATACTTCTAATAAGTGAAAAGGAGATATATAAAGAAAAAATGTGTGAAAGGGCTGGTGGTGCCTCACGGAAGTAACACTATGGGAGTAAGCAGGAAGGTACTTGCCTACTACCTCAGGTTCTCTTCATCAGCAACCACCAACCTAAACATAAATTGTAGATGTGAAAAGGAAACAAAGGGTGAACACTGGTGCTAGGATGTCGAACACTGTCTGTACATCAGTAAAAAGTCTAATGTACCGCAGGATCAACGTCACTATATTAAAACCGGGCTAGATCACACTGGCTATTGGACTTTTATTCAGTGCTGTGTGTCTGCCCTCTTAAAAGCCGACATGTTTCATTGCCCCAGGAAAAACTCACGCCAATTTCATCAGGGCGTGGGTTCTGTCACTCCACCCTGCACCAATTAGCTTTTGTATTAGTGTTCCTGAAGGAAACAAAAGTGAAGAACAAAGCAACATATCAGTTGGCACCCATTCACATCAAATATTCATTAAAAACCACAGGATGTCATGAATATTTACTGGGATGAAGCCAATTCCGGGCATACCTGTACCCGTATGCGAGTCTGTGCTAAGTCACTGTCTCACTGGTTCTCACGTAAACTGCCACAGTCAGTCTGTAAAACATAGTGTGTGGAGATAAATCACAACCTTAAAAAAACATATACATTATACTGCATGTATCACTCTTTACAGGTCAGGTTATACTCTGCCTCCTATTCTTATATTTTTTATCTGTTAGTGACCTTATTAAGCTATATTCACAGTTTAAAATCAAGCCTCAAACCCTCTCCATATTACTACTTAAATCATCTACTTGTTGTGCATTAATCCTTTAATGGTGCAGTCATGCTTACACATAGGATTGACTAGCCAACTCAACTTCCAACTTAAGTAACATATCTCGTTTTTCCGCTGCCGATGACCCTTTCAAAGCCCGGTAGCTCATCCCCACTACATTAAAAGAGCTCGTTCTAAGGCGGTCCAGACCTCGCCTAATGTGCAAACATGGTTGCCTGCCCCCCGCTATAGCTTTACTGTTGGGCATTAGCCTAGTTTAAACTCAGGCTAGTTTAAACTCAGGTAAGCATCCAGCGCTTACCGTGTTCCAGCCGGTATGTCGCGTTAACTCAGCACCTGCGGTACATTGGATGTTTTTACTGATGTACAGGCAGTGTTCCACATCCTAGCACCAGTGTTCACCCTTTGTTTCCTTTTCACATTTACAATTTATGTGTAGGTTGGTGGTTGCTGATGATGAGAACCTGAGGTAGTAGGCGAGTACCTTCCTTCTTACCCCCATGGTGTTACGTCCGTGAGGCACCACCAGCCCTTTCACACATTTTTTCTTTATGTATCTCCTTTTCACTTATTAGTAGTATTTTTCCTCACATTAGGGGAGGGAGAGTGTGTGGGGGTCACACTAGTTGGAAGCATGCAACATTTTTAATTGTAGATTGTGTTTAAAATTGGTGACCCAGATCCGGTAAACACAGACGGTAGAATCTTTACCGGTGTCCCTATAGATGTAATTGAATCTAGGTGAGGATCAGAGGAGAAGACTCACTGTGTGAACAGGTCCATTGTCGTGTATGAGATTATCAACCGCAGTAAAACCATTCTGTGACTGGTTATAGTTAACGCTCCCTAGGGCCAAATTTGGGTTATTTGCATTGTGCACTCGTAGCATAGCTTGACTTTCCCTCCGCGCGAGGGTGGGGTTCAGTACAGGAAATTAATTTGGATTACGACAAGATACACAAGAGTTGACAAGGGGAGTGTCCAAAGGAGGGACAGTACCCATCTGTTGTAAATCAGACCCATATTTGATACCACTGATGTTGTAGGGTTCCCACCCCCCTACATCATTGGCAACATGGTTCGATTTTCCACCGCTTAGAATGTCCATAACAGATTCTAAATGCTTTAATTTACCCCGAAGCAGATCACATTTTTTGTCGATTACATCCTTAATGTTAGCCAGCGCAGTTTCAAGTACTTTCATTGCAGGCCCTGCAAGTGTGGCTTCCCCGACAGCGCATGTGTTAGCCTTATTACACAAAAATTCTGGAATGATATCTGTCTGGGTAGCTACTGAGTTTGTAGTGACAGCCACGTGATCATTCGAGCTGCTAGCCGATTGACAACCCTTTGCATTTTTAGGTTTGGTCTTAGCAGTGCCGGCGTTTCTCTTCCCTATAATGGGTTGGGCACTTGATTTAACGTTCCTATGGGACTTTGCAACCTACCCCTGGTGTTAATACAGGACACACCTGGGGTAGACGTATTAGGTGAGTCCAAAAGTAACAAGGGTGAATTAGGGGAAACAGAATCGGTCCTCGCTGGTGATGTATTTTCTGTGTTTGAGCGTGTTACGTTAGCTGAAACTGGACCCCCTGGCCATAAATGGGACCTTATGGCTGGATGTTCCCAGAACAGGGGTCAGAACAGCATAAGTGCCTTCTGCCAAAGACAAATAACGTGGCCCAGCCCAGCCTCCTTCGGCCTCTGACGGGCACAGACGGGCCCGCCCTTGGCAAGGGCTCAGCGGGAGCTGCAGGCAGGCTTTATGCGCCGGCTGGCAGGCTGACTGGACACAGTATCTTCTACAGACTGCATGAGCTACTTCAAAGGCAAATTAAAGTAGTTTTGCAGGAGGGGTGGGGAAGAAAAGGAAGAGGACTGTTCCTGCTACCTTAGATGGCCGTTGAACGACAACACTCTTGGTAGCTGTGGGGGCATGGCTTGACCACCGACGGGCATGGCTGCTTGAGCTCAGAGCTCCACGCCTGCCTCGCCGGATTATCCTGAAACATTGCCTAGGGGGTGGCGCCCGGGACCTGGAGGGGTCTCCTACACTGTGGCGACGCTGCGGCGCTGACCGGGGGGGGGGGGGGGGGGGCTGGCAAGGCCCGCCGCTGCCGCCGGAGCGCGATCCCTGCGGACCCGGTGTCAGCCGCTCAGCCATCTTGGTGCGGCCTAGCCCCAGCGCCTCATCCCCGGCCTCTCGTACATAGGAGGCCGGCGCGGAAACGAGGCAGCCATTTTGTGGCCGGATCGCACTTTCTTTACCGCGGCGCATTGCCGCGGCAGACGGACGGCGGGGCTGCCGTCCTTCCTTACGGAGGTCGCCTGCACTGGTGGAGACCCCAGATGACCGTGGGGCCCTCGGATGCGACGCCGTGACACCGGGGAGGACGTTCCCTGTTGCCGGCACCGGCTGGCTCCCGAGGTTGAGTCGAGATCTCCAGCTGGGGGCCCCTCGCGCCCGACGCCGTGCCAGACCTTGCTGCGGCGTATATGGCCCGGATCTTTCCGAGGGGCTTATTACGGGCTACGGACTTGAGGTTCCGTGAATCCTGAACCCGTTTCATAAAGGTCATGGTTTCGCTAGCGAACCGTAACCAGTTAGTACGGCAAGCATGAGTGTTTTCGTCACATTACACCGATGGATTCACCACGTATTTGGGGATTCGTTCTGAACCCTTGGGTTCCATTTTGTATATGGCAGCCATTTTGTGGTTGCCCTCATATAGGCCGATGACTTCGGCCGAACGAGTCTTTGACACACGTACACTTTAGCTGACTTCTGAATGACCTGAGCGGGCGATCGTCTTGCCTGAAGCCAAACTTGTTAGACCAGTTCCTTCCCCAGTAGCTGATCGAGATTGAGAATCAAGGCACAGGAGATCATAAACCCTTTATTGCACACAACTATGTCTTATCTTACTCACACCTGTCTCTGCTCCTTACTCCTCTGGCTGTTTACGATGGGGAGGTACCCGGTTTTATGATTGTTTTCGATCGAACTGCCTGATGAAGAATGTTGGGTTCGACCAATGATTTAAACGTGGGCTGGGCAACTGAAAAGTGGGTTTTACCGTCATGCGATACCTCTGATCTAGAGGCATTTGATTGGACAGTTTGTAAATCTAAGGTATTTGTTTGAAATGCGATTTTTGACATAAAAAGGATGGCTTGCTTTGTACAAATTGAGCAGTCTCCTACGAATATACAGCCTCTGTACTTCGTGGACCTCTGTTTCTGGTTGCAGCCAATAAATTCGATCTTTGACGTCACCAAGAAGATTCCGTGTCTCTGTGATTAGAAGACAGGTGAACTCGGAGACTTTGGGCGTGTCCCCTGACGCCGCTGGGTCTTAAATAACCCGGTTCTTCAGACTTACCCACTACTTGAGCCCGAGCTGATTGGCGGTCTGACCGAGAGCCGGGTGGCGGACAGCGGAGACCTGCTGCCGAGGGGCCTGGACCCGACTTCTGCTGCAAATGGGGCCCCGTGTTGCCCTGTGAGGGGAGCTCCGACGGGAGTGATAGCCCTGTTGCCCGGTGTTGGGTGGCGTCGGCCCGGTGTACGGCCCGGCCGGGGCTGAGTGGGAGAGAGCTGACGAGGCGGAGCGGCCTGGGACTCGGGCCGGCTGCGGGGTTGGTGACACCCCTCCGGGCCTGCGTTGGAACTGGCGGTTCCCCCCGCGGCAGCCTCATACCCCAGGGAAGGAGGCACCATCGGAGGTGACGAAGGCTCAGACACTGCGCACTGCTCCTGAACCGCTTGGGGGTCTGGTGGCGGGACGGCCGACGCGGGCTGGTGGCCCTGACCTCGTGTGGTGTGGATAGCTGACCTTGCACCTCTGGGTGCACGTTGTGTGACCACCGGACGCCCGGTCTTGGGAGGCGTAGGGACCCTGCGAAACCATGGGGAAGCCGAGGTTGACGAAGGGAGGGCCACCTCCCGATCCTGTGGAAGATACCTCAACGGGCCTGGATTCGGAATCCACTGGCGCACAGACCCCGGGGCTCCAACAGCGGCAACTAGAACAGATCCTGCAGGCCATCACAACCACGCGAGAGGCGTTGCATCAAGACATCACGCAGCTGTCTGCGAGCTTGGGCCTGCTGAGGGCGGATCACGGCAAGTTGTCAGACAGGGTTAAGGCCACGGAAATGACTTTGGAGGTGCTGGAACCTGCCCGCAGAGCGACTGACGCGGCGATGGGGGATCTGCTACGCAGGGTGCAGCAACTGGAGAAGAGGGCAGAGGATGCTGAAGGCCGCAATAGGCGGAACAACGTTCGGGTAGTGGGCCTGCCCGAAAAAAATCGAGGGAAATGACATGGTTGCCTACCTGGAGACATGGCTGCGTGAAGTGGTGGCCCACGAGGGGCTGTCACAATTTTATACACTGGAGCGCGCCCATCGGGTGCCTGGCCGTCCACCGGCGGCGGGCCGTCATCCCCGACCTGTGGTGGCACGGCTGCTGCATTTTAGAGATCGGGATCTTATCTTACAAAAAGCGCAAGCACTTGGTCCTTACCGGGTGGATAATGCATCAGTATCCATTTATCCTGACTAATACTATGACGTCCAGCGCAGCCGCTCCACCTTCTTGTCGGTTAAGAGGGCTCTTCGTGAGGAGGGCATACAGTATTCTCTCCTTTTCCCTGCACGTCTGAAACTTTTGGTGGATGATAAAACACACTTTTTTGACTCTCCTGAGGATGTTTGGGGTTGGCTGGAAACTTATAAAGCTGGCAGGGACGGGGATAAAGCGACGGAGAAGGTAGTTGAAAAGTGAGCTGAGACCAGCCCGAAACCGCGACGGAGGCGACGGCCCAGGGGTCGCATGGCTTCCACTAGAACGCCATCACAGTCACAGACGGAGATGGATCGCCGGGCGGCTCTCCAGGCGGTTTCCGCCATTTCCAGAACGGCGGACGCGGATCATGTGGTGGAATCGGGCTCCCAGCAAGGGTCGGAGGGCCTAGCGACTAAGGGCTCTGATGTGGATGGCCGGGCACTGCCGCATGTCACGCCGGGGACTGCTGATGACCTCATGGACGAGTGACATTTACATACCAGGCTTATGTACAGTAAGGGGGTGTTTGACTGGCGTTGAGCCGCCCTGTTGGGAGAAAGGCTGAAGGGGGCTGCTGCTTGAGATGGGTACATGGTTCTACTGTCTGTTTGCCCCGGGTGGTGGTGCTTGTTGTCGGGGATTAACGGGGGGCCCCTCTGGGGTAGGGTGCTGAGGACCTAGGGGATTTACATGAGAGGCTGAGCGCTGATAGACTAGGAAGTTGTTCCCGCCTAGTCTGCTCGAGTTTACGGGCACCGCCCTTACTCACGCTAGGTGTGAGGCTCTGGTAGTTGCCAGAGAAATTCCCACTTTTGGGACCAAGTTTGGATGGGTCACTGCAGTTTAGCGCCTGTTCTGGGGAAGGGAGGGAGGGGGTTTGGTTGGGGAAGTTTGGGGTGTTGGGGTACTGCCAGTGTGCCAATCGGGGAGAGGGTGAAGTCGTTTTCTGATGTGCACTACCATGGGGACCCGACTTGAATTGAAATGCATTTCCTGGAATGTGCGGGGGCTGAACTCCATGCGGAAATGATATAAGGTGCATGCCTACTTAGTGCGTAGGGGGATCCAAGTGGCTTTTCTGCAGGAGACCCATATTGTTCAATCTGAAGGTTGAGCGCTGCAGCGTAGATGGCGGGGCCAACTGTTTTATACTACATTCTCTGCATATGCACGAGGCGCATTAATTTGGGTGCGTGCAGGTGTGCCTTTCCAGCCTTTGACCACGGTGATTGACTCAAAGGGGAGGTTTGTGGTAGTGCAGGGGCGCATGGATGGTAGGGACGTGGTCCTGTGTAGTGTGTATGCTCCGAATGTGGACCACCGGCCTTTTTCGCGCGCCTGTCTGGAAAGCTGGCGACCCTCCTGACTGGTACGGTGTTCCTCGGGGGCGATTTCAACTCAGTCGCAGATGTGGGCTTAGATCGCTCTCACCCTCCGCTAACTCAGTCGGCGGTGCATAGGATAGCGAAGGCGCGGCGGGAATGGCAGGATACAATGGGCCTGATAGATGTGTGGCGGTCCCATCACCCGACAGATAGGGACTACTCGTTTTACTCTGTCCCACATGAATTGCATGTGCGAATAGATGGTATCCTGTGCTCACCGGAAGCCCAGGGCATGGTCTATTATAGTGAATACCTGGCGCGGACGCTGTCGGATAACAACCCCTGCCTAATTGTAGTGCGGTGGACGTGGCAGCGTCAGGCGATCCCCACGTGGCGACTGAACCCCACGGCATTGGAAGACCCTACTTTTAGTGCGGAGGTTATGGATAGTATCAAACATTACTTTGCCGAAAATGCAGGCATGGCGTCTAGCAGAGCCCATGAGTGGGACGCATTTAAGGTGGTGATAAGAGGGGCGTGCATCTCGGCCTCGGCGGGCGCCCGCAAGACGTTGTTGCGGGATATCACGGGGGAGGAGGACCGGCTGCGTCGTGCTGAAAGGACGAGTCACGCGGATGCGGCGAGCAGAGCAGCGGTGTTGGAAGCGCGCGAGGCAGTGGCCACTCAAGTAGAGCGTCTGCGTTGCCTTGACTACAGAGAGTACCTGGTGAGGGCCCATGCAGAACGGGATAAAGTGGGCTCCTTGTTAGCATGGCTAGCGAACCCGGCAGCCCGGGGCAACCCGATTCTATCCTTGAGTACGCCTGCAGGGGGCCATGTACATACACAATCGGAGATTAATGACCAGTTCCTTAGCTACTACACCGCGCTCTACCGCAGTACGATGCCAGATTTACCAGAGGAGACCCGGGAATTCCTTTCGGCGGCCCAGCTTCCACGACTGGATCCAGAACAGGGAGATAAGTTGGGAGAGGCTATTTCCCTGGGTGAAATTCGTACCGCGATCAAGCATATGGCGCGGCGGAAGACGCCTGGGGTTGATGGGCTCCTGGTAGAGTTTTACGCTAAATATGTGGAACTCCTGGCACCCAGACTGCTCCTGGTGTATAGGGAGGCTTGGGATTCGGGCAGTCTCCCTGCTTCCGCCAGAGAGGCGATTATTGTACCGCTGCTGAAGAAGGGCGGGGATGCCAGTTCGCGCTCGGCATACCGACCGCTCTCCATGCTCACGGTGGATTATAAAATACTTAGTAGAATTTTGGCAACCCGGCTTCTGGAGCACATGACAACTCTGGTGAACCAAGACCAGGCGGGATTTATCCCTACTAGGAACACGGCGACGTGTATACGCCGGTTAATCCGGGTTATGGAAGGAGGTTGTCGGGGGGTTCCGAATGCTGTTGTGCTTTCTGTAGATATCGAAAAGGCCTTTGACAGCGTGGAGTGGCCCTACATGTTCCAGGTCTTACGTGAGTTCGGCTTGGGAGACCAGTTTGTGCAATGGACGGCAATATTGTACAATTCTGCCTCTGCCAGGGTCAAAACGGGGCCGACAATATCAGCGGGTTGCCGAGTGGAGAGGGGTACCCGACAGGGTTGCTCGCTGTCCCCGCTATTATTTGCTCTCGCGATTGAGCCATTGGCCGCGCATGCTCGGCTGGGAAGTTCATACGAAGGCCTATCGCTGCGCGGGGAAACTCACTATATTTCCCTATACGCCGATGACCTCTTGATGTTCTTGACCGGCCACGATGAAGCACTACGAGGTGCTAGAGCACTCCTCCAGCGGTTCGGTCAACTGTCGGGCTTATGTGTGAACTGGAGCAAGACCTGCCTGTTCCCCTTGACCCCGACGCGGTGGCAGCCCTCAGCGGGAGGGGACCTGAGGTGGGAACCCTGTTGCCTGCCTTATTTGGGCACTTGCATTTACCATTCACAGGCGGACCTCTTGGACGGAAACATGCATAGAGCAATAAGGGGCCTGAAGGGTAGCATGGCCTTCTGGAGCACTCTTCCTCTGTCGGTTGCAGGCCGAGTGGCGCTCTTGAAGATGGTGGCGTTGCCGCGATTGCTTTATTTCTTCCGTACACTACCTGTATGGATTCTGGCCTCGGTTTTCCGGACACTTCGGGCTCTAACTTCGGGCTTTCTCTGGGGGACGGGTCGACGGCGTGTCGCACTTACCACTTTGATGCGCCCGCTGGATGATGGGGGACTGGCGGTTCCTGATTTTGAATGGTACTACCTGGCAGCACAGTTCCAGTGGCTTACGCAGGCGGTGGCTCTGGAGTTCCGGGGACCTGAGGGACCCTGTGGCAGAGTGATCCCCCGACACGTACTATCTTTCATAGTTCTCCAACAGAAGATCGAACTTAACCAGCTCACTCTTGAGGAGCGCACGCTCCGCCTCTGCTGGAACCGGAGTCAAAAACGAGTCGGTTGTTCTTCTCCGTATGCCCCGGAGATCCCGTTGGGCATGTGTACAGCCCTCCCACATGGAGGCAATTGGACCGCGTTGGCGGCTTGGGAGGATTTGGGCCTCCACATGGTGGGGGATCTATACAGGGATGGCGAGTTGCTGTCCTTTCAGGATCTACAAACTGAGTTCGGGTTGCCACGGGGAGGCTATCTCCTGCATGCAGCGTTGGTGGTGGGATTGCAACGCCACTGGAAAACTGGGCTGCAGGAACCCCCGACCTCCCTGGGTTGCCAGTATGTGGTCATGGCGGCGGGCACCATTAAGGCTGTCACTTGCCTTTACCGACGCCTATCGACTGAACACTTATCGCCATTAGATACTCTAAAAAGTAAATGGGAGACGGATATTGGCAGGCCCATACCGGAGACGGCGTGGCCCCACCTTTTGCGGTGAGCCTGGAAGGGTACGCGCAATGTCCGGTTCCAATTAGTACAGTTCTTCACGCTTCATAGGGCATACTTGACCCCGGCTAGGATCCTGAGGTATTTTGGAGTGTCCACTTCCATGTGCCCGAGGTGTACGGTGGATGCTGCTGATTTCCTGCACATGTTCTGGACCTGCCCGGGGCTGGGTTCCTATTGGGCAGAGGTAGTGGCGTGTCTGAACTGTGTGACGGGGCGGACCATAGAGGCTGAGATGGCCGCTTGTTTGCTGCTCTGGTTCCCGCACACATCCTGTACTAAGGTCACTAGTAAATTTTATGACCTGGGATTGATCATGGCGAAAAGGGAGCTTACCATGCACTGGAAGTCCCGAACGGGCCCCCAATTTCAGAGATGGCGGACAAACTTCTTGACCTGGGCGAGGAACGAGGGCGCCCTCCGCCTGCAACTGGCCAGGCGTTCAGCTAATGAGAAGGCGTTGGAGATGGCAAAGGCATGGGAGGCACTGGTGACCGAGATGCAGGCCCCATCAATGGATTCTGAGGAGGAAGATGAGGGGGAGAATCCAGACGCTAGTCGGGAGGGTTCTGCGGGTGCTGGACGGGCGGAGAGAGAGCCGGATGAGGCTGAGGAGTGAGGATCATTTTATGGGGTGCCTGATGACGTTCCAGGAATGACTGCATTCACAGCTTGGGAAGGTGCTAGAGGGTACTGACCTCATCGCTGGGTGAGGGCAGCTAACAGCGCTGGCGAATCGCACGACAGGCAGATGCACAGTTATGCAGTAGAGAACTTGATGTTGAACTTTTGATTAACCTAAATAGGGCACACTGGCAGGAGCGGGGGTGGGAGGGGAGGAGGAGGGGGGGAGGAGGGGGGAAGGAATAAGGGGAGGGTTGGGAATTTGGAGTTTGTTTTTATCCTGTGGCAGCACGAGCCATCTGTGCAATGGCGGCCTTATCATTGTGGTTCCTATGATTCTATTATAAAACTAATAAAAATTGTTTTAAAAAAACACTCTTGGTAGCTGTGAAAAAAATATTGTTGGGCTGCTGCACTGGTTGGGAGGGCTGGCACCATTGTAAGAGCAGCTTTCAGGAATAGCTCCTGAACTTGTGCTACTGAAATTGGTCAGGAAGAACCAAGTTCAGCTCGACCCAGTTTGAAACACTGCAGTACCAAGTCGGCATTCCCACTAAGATGCGATTCCCATCAAAGGTCATGTTTATAAGGGTGGCTTGGATATCACCAGAAAAATAGGTGGAACCCAAAGAGGCATGGGAGCAAATTGCTACATAGAAACCTATGAAGCATACCACCAAATTAACCGTGGCCAGTATATAATGAATGTAAACAAAGCAGACTTGTTTGATCACCACAGGAGTCCTTTTTTAACTTTTGAAATCCAGTCTAACAGCTCAAGGAGATTCAAGAGTTAGTATTAGCGATGAGAAAAGCATGCCAAGTTCAACCACACTCACAATTACAAAACTTCCGATCATAAAGAGATACTCTTCTACTATGGGAAAGGAAGCTTTTAAAGTTTGCAAAATTAATATCAATACAGAGACATATTTTAGCATACTGTAGGAAAGTAGGATATGCTTTTATGGTTACCCCCACTTTTTGCTTGATGTAATGCTGTTTCCGACGAGTCTGACTGGGATCCTGCTAATCAGGACCCCAGTCTCTGTGCTTTTTTACCTAAATTGGTTTGGTAAGTACTTGGGTACACCCAAAACTGGTGTGACCTTATCAGTCCCTAGTATATGGTACTAAGGTACCCAGGGCATAGGTACACCAGGGGTCCCCCATGGGCTGAAGCATGCATCATGCCAATAATCAGAGACCACTCAATTTGCAACTACAGGCCTGCCCTTGCAGCCTGTGTAAGCTGGTGCTAGCACCACTTACGAAAGATATAGGTTCATTTATATCTGAGGACACTGCACTTGAACCCTAGAAGTCACCCCTAGAGCAGGCCTTTCAATCCTGAAGGCAGGGTGCTCGGTTCTATGTGTGAGGGTGCCCCTGCATGAGCAAGACAATGCTACAACCTACGGAGTCCATTCTCCGGAGTTGGAAGTGAGATAGCCATTTAACATATAGAGGGGCACGGCGTCATTACGCGATTACCATCTCGATACTGGCAGTAACAAAACCTATCATGTTTGGTACCGAACATGTTGGAATCATACCGCCACACCGTAAACGGTCCTCCTCTTGTCCAGCCCCTCCTTAGGGAGGGACCCCATAATCATCCCAAACCTTTCCCTGGGATATTTAAGGGCTTACCTGTGGTTGAGTCCCTAGATTCGTCGTGGGACAAGATTAATTTCAGACACCACTTTTAATTCAACCGTCTGGGCACTCTGGAATTAACTGGGTTTCGCTCTGGGCATCAAGGCTGCAACTGGGAAGACTCCTGCTGCTCTTGAGGTCGTCGCCCTGCTTGTCTGCTGCAACGTCCGAGTCAGCGCACCATACAGAAACCTTGCAAGGACTGTGGGCATCCAAGACACCTGAAGAAACCTCCCTTGAATTGAAGGGGTCACTTCCCTGCATCTGCAGGTACTGCAACTAAGCTGACCGATCTGCTGATCCTGGGCTCCCACAGACTCCAAAAGGCTCAGCAACACTTGTCCTCTCACCAAGATTGAGGCCAGTATCCCATGACGAAGCCGCAGGAACCAAACACATGTGCACTGTGTCAACTTTCAGTTGCAAAGGCTTGTTGTCTTCCTCCCACCAAGATCTTCGGGCTCCAAGATGCCCATACCTCCAGCATCTCCTGTGACCAAGATCTTCGTCTTCACCACATCACTTGCACCGTGGGCTTGCATCGCTGGTGAGCTGCTCGAGTTCCTCTTGCGACTCTAGTGGCTCCGGCCTGTGGGTCCTCTTGAGGGTCATCTTTGAATTCTTTGGCTTCACTGACTGCTTAGGTCCTGCCCTGACTCTCCTGCTTGTGGTGAGTTTCCTGGACCTTGCTGGTTCCGACATTGTACCTTCTTTAACTCCCAAGTTGATTGCAGTTGCCAAGGCTTGTTGGTGCTCCAGACGGACACAGACCCCTCAACTCTCGACATCCAACATGGGAAAGCTTGTGTACAGCTCCTGGTCTTCCACAGCATCACCTGGTCCACACAGCTGCAGTGCCAAGGTCACCGCCAGCTCTCCTGCAACACTCGACATCAGTGGGCATTCATCTCGGTCCCTTCTCAGTGGCCTAGACTCTGTCCCCTCTGCTTGCAGGTTCTTCACATCTTGAATGAACCTTTGGTTTCCACCAGACATTTTCACCTTCCCCAGCAGCGGCATCTTCCTGAAGTCCTCCATTGGATTCGACAGCAGATTCTGATGCCACTTCACACCTATGCACCCCACTTTCTGGGTGCAGGTATCCTGGTTCCTAGGGTATCCAAGTGGCTCTCCAGCCGGCTCTCCAACCTTCTGTCTTCCACAGGGTTTCCTCAGGGTCCACTGGGAAGGGTCCTTCGTCTTTAAAAGAAGAAGTTACGTACCTTAGGTAAGTAACTTACCTGTAAGAGACATACATCAGTTATGGATTCCTTACCTTAGAATTATTCCCAGGTGTCAGACTAGATCCGGGGAATTTTTCTTCAGCAGTACCCTGTGCATCGGTAGGTGGCGTCGGTCAACTCCGCGTTCGTCGTTGGCGTCGTGATCACCGGAATGATGTTGCGGTATCTACTTTGACGTCACCCCTGTACACTGACGTCAGTTCTTTACATGACATTCCATGCCAAACGTGCAAAGCCATGCAAGACACTGACCACTGGTACACAAAACTAGGGTCCTGAAAGGAAGTTCCTTACCCTAGAAGTCACATTGCAGAACAGACACGATGGTTTGGGGCGGTAAGGAATCCATAACTAATAAATGTCTCTTACTGGTATATCATTACCAAAGGTAAGAAACTTGTTCATCTGAAAGAGACTATTAGTTATGGATTCCTTACCTTAGAATAGATACCCAAACAATACCATCCCCGGAGGTGGGACTGCAAACTAAGTTCACACCAGAAAGTCCTAGATAACTGAACGGCCAAAGAAGCCATCTCTCCGGACCTGGATGTCCAGGCAGTAATGTTTAGTGAACATGTGTAATGAAGCCCAGAAGCCCACGTGGCTGCCTGGCAGATGCCATGAAGGGGGACTCCACGTCACAAAGCAGTAGTGGCTGCTGTCGCCCTGGTGGAATGGGCGCGCAATCCTACTGGAGGTTCTGTTTTTGACAAGACATAACTAATTTTGATGCAAAGAACGACCCATCAAGAGATTGTATGCATTTGGACAGCCGGACTGTGAGAAGTTGGCCTGGTATATGATGTTCACTATTCTAGTGAGCACCTTACACCAATTCCTCTACTCTTAATCCCCCCAAGAACTGTCCTCCTTGCACTTATGCTGTTACCACCACCAACACATCTCCTTGCGATAGCACTAACACTAACACTCCACCATGCCCTACCCGCCCTCGTAACCTCAATACCTCATCCATACCCACTGAACTCACCAAAAACGCCCATGCCTTCAGTGCCAACACTCTCCCCCTCTACCTCATGACACTCGCCCTCAATCCGAGGAGCCTTCATTCCTCTATCCCAGTTATCCTGGGTACAAGTAGACTACCCCTTCTTCCGACATCTCCTAGACTCTGACAACAACTAAAACTCATACCCCCCGTCCCCCTTCCCAATTACCCAACTCCACCCCACTATCATGCATGCTGATTAACTGCCGATCCGCCTCCTGCCACGCAACTGAGATCGCCGAAAATATTCTCAGTGAAAACATAGACATAGCATTCCTTACTGAAACCTGACTTAACCCCTATTCCACTCCGATTCTAGACTTGCTGATCCCCCCTGGTTATCTCATCATTAAAAAAGATAGATGTGAAAAAATAGGAGGGGGCCTTGCCATTATCTTCAAAGATAATCTTAATCTTTTGCTTGTCCAACTGAAAGACCCATCCACTTTTTAATATCTCTGCGCTGATATCAATACCCCAGGCTTCCCCATCATTAGGCTTCACACTATCTACCACCCTCCTGGAAACTCTATCTCCTTTACTGAAGAGATGTCCGATCTCATCACTCTAGCATCACTCTCCCGCTCTAAAAACATCTTACTAGGAGACTACAACATCCACTGGAACAAAAGTGACGACCCGGCTGTCTCCCGGTTTAACAATATCATGGACATTACCGACCTGACCCAACTGTGCCAATCTCCAACTCACACCAAAGGTGCCATCCTTGATGCTATCCTTACTAGCAAGGATCTCGCCTCCCTCTCAAAAATCCTTCCAGTAGACTGGTCCGACCATCACCTTATCCTCTTCAACTTAAATGGCCCCACCATACACCCGATCCCCATAGGCAGCTTACCACTGAAACCTACTCGTAAACTTCACCTTATTCCGCCGGGTGAATTAGAATCCACAATTAAATCTCGCTTACTACTCCCCCCTCTCTCCCATAGCACAAACGACCTTACCGAACAGTACAACAACTCTATTCTCGAAGCCCTTGATCAAATTGCCCCTATCAAATACAAACAAGAAAAAAACATCCCACCAAAAACCTGGTTTACCTCGGACCTTAACAAGGAAAGACGGGCACTTAGGCAATCTGAAAGCACCTGGAGGAATCATCCCACCACTGACAATTTGGTGCTTCTGAGAAACGCTAGGGCCCAATACAAAAAACACATCTTCACTGAAAAAGCCTCCTATCTTCGAATGCAGCTAGATCATGCTCGAAACCGCCCCAGAGAACTCTTTAACATTGTTAAAAAACAAACCTCTTCAGGCTCTCCAAAAATACTTGCCACTACTGAAAGATGTGAAGAAATAGCCAGCTTCTTCTCTAACAAAGTCAACACAATCGAACTTTCCTTCGCCTCCACCCCCTATCACCTCAACCTCCCTTCATACATCACCCCCTCCCTAACATTCATAGCACTAACTCGCCCTCCTCTCCCCCGCTTCAAGACCACTCCCAACCACTCTCAGTTCCCCCTCCCAATCTCCACTCTCATACTCCACCAAGCTAAAAATAATGCCTCCTGGAGCGAATTCTCCCCTGTCTCAGAAACAGCTATCATCAACATCATCTCTAAACTCAAACCATTCTCTCACACTAAAGACCCTCTTCCCTCTCACCTGGTCCAAGAACTCAAGCACATCATTGCCCCGCTTTGGACTAATATCATCAACTCCTCTCTTTCCACGGGTTGTGTCCCAGCCTCCCTACAGACAGGTCAAATCTCCCCCATCCTCAAAAACGCCTCTGCCGACCCCAATGACCTCAACAACCTACGCCCCATCTCTAACCTTCCTTTCCTCTCAAAAGCCCTGGAAAAATGTGTCCTTTCCCAGCTAGATAACCATATCATCTCTTTCAATCTCCTGGACATGTTCCAATCGGGCTTCAGAAAAGGATGCATTACTGAAACGGCAATGCTTAATATTACAGACGACATTCACCGCTCTCTAGACAGAGGTGAATCCTCTCTACTAATCCTCCTTGACCTTTCGGCGGCATTCGATACTGTCCACCATCCCACCCTTCTCAACACCCTTAAAGTTTGCTTTGGTCTTGAGGGCACTGTGCTAAAATGGTTCTCCTCATTCCTTCAAAACAGATCCCAACAAATTACGCTCAGTCAATGCCTCTCCAAACCTCAACCGGTCTCACTTGGCGTTCCACAAGGCTCTATCCTCTCCCCCACCCTATTCAATCTGTTCATGGAACCACTCACACTCATTCTCAAACAAGCCAAAACATGCTACCACCTATATGCCGACGATACCCAACTTTACTACAAGATCAAATCCCACAATGACATCTTTCACCTCAACGACACTTTGAATAAAGTTCAAACTTGGTTCCACCTCAATCATCTCAAACTGAATCCTAAAAAAACAGAAATCATCATTTTTAGTCTCAAGAGAAACTCTCTCCCTATTCAACTCTGGGTCAATGATATCACAGCTCTCAACTGCCCCCTCTTCACCTCTAACTCTGTCAAATCCCTAGGCATCAGCATTGATCTAAACCTGAATCTCATCCCACACATTAAAAATTCTGCCAAAAGTGCCCTTTTCACCCTTCATCACCTCAAAAAACTGAAACCTTTTATCCCAGCTGATGACTTTAAAATCGTTGTCTAATCACTTGTCCTGTCAAAAATTGACTATGGCAACGCAACACTCGCTGGCACCCCTAAAATCCACCTGGCACCGATTAAATGTGTTCTTAACCTCGCCGCCAGACTTATCGCCGATTGTAAAAAAATTGACCACATATCTCCAGTCCTTAAAAACCTTAACTGGCTCCCAATCGAAGGAAGATCCACATACAAGATTGCATGTATCACGTATAAAGCCCTACACCTAAATACACCCTCTTATCTTGCTAACAAATTACATAAAGCTGGGTGCTCTAGATCCCTTAGGAGCACTAACTCCCTTGCCCTAATCCCACCCAAACTCAAATGCAAAAAACCCCAATCCCGTGCCTTCTCTGGCAATGCTCCCATGATTTGGAACTCTCTCCCTAAAGATCTCCGCTGCAACCCCTCCTACCCACTCTTCAAAAAAAGGCTCAAATCACTTCTTCTCAACAAATATTGGGGCCCCTAACGTCTATGACTCGATTACTATACACACTCCGCTCCCCTGCTATCCGCTCACCCTACCCCCTTTCCCCACCTCTCTTACCTCCTCTCCTCCTGCTTCACATCCCCTATTTCTCTGATTCTCTATACTCTCCATCCTCTTTTATGCTCCATGAATATATGTACGCTGCTTATGTCGTTATATGCTACCTCCTATCCATGCAAATGTAATTTTTTGTATCTTTCATGATTATTACACACGTTGAACTATTTCTTGTATGTATACCGACCTTGTAAAGCGCTCCGATACCCCTGGGTCCAGTAGCGCTATATAAAACTCTCTAAATAAATAAATAACAGAAAAAGTGTTTTTCCGGTGTTTATGGAAGGTTTTGCTTTTATTATTGCTTGCTTTCTGCACTGAAAGAACATGGTATATAGACAGTGTACTTATAGTGTATATGAGGTCCAAATAGAGTTTTGCAAATTAATCTTATTGTAGTACACCAAACAATACTTCTTCAGTGAGTCTTTGGGTCATGTGCGCTCGCTCTTTCCTTCCCCTGTGAACGTCTGTGAAAAGGCCCTCTCAGCATTCCTAGCCCATTGGGCTGAGAACCATCAGCTAAGGGACACAGTTGGGATGACTCTTTCGTTGATGCCACATAAAGCACGAAATGATAAATATTTGCGTTTTAGTTCCTATGCATTAGAAACCAGTGCACCAGAATGGACTAAAAAGTCAATAGCATTCCCCATTAACTCTTAAGATTGTAAAGATGCTTTCAGCATACCATCTAACAAGTGGCAAGGATCTACTACAGGGAATCACTTCAGCTTGGGTATCAATTTTGACAGGTCATCACACAACTTTTTTTTTTATACGTAGCTGAATCACTGGAAATACAAACAATATCACTCCAATCTTTGCTCAACTTGGAAAGAACCTTTTTTTGCAGAGCATTACAAGTGACACTGCGTTCCATGTTTTCCAAAAGTCTGGTGTCATGTTTTCACCACTATCCCAGATGCTTGGTGATATATATACTTGTCACTATACCTTACATTGAATGTTTAAAGCCTGAGGTGTTGGCAATTCACCTACTATCAATACTGACCAACTAGAAACTATGGTCTAAGGGTTTTTACCCATTCTCTGTGGGTAAATGTGATGACACATATTAGGAAAGATTTTTATGAAACCAGCCATTTTACCTATCGGTGAAAGAATCAAATGCAGCCAAAATATCAAATATAAGTTTGATATTTCCTGATTCTCTATAGTTTATAAAATAATTAAACTAGACCTAAAACATGAAACTTAAACCCTGCATCTTTAGACCAAAGGCCACAAAACTGAAAAAGTAAAAGGAAGAAGAAACAATATTTTAGTGGCATCCCTAAAGAACAAAACTCAAGCAGAATAATGTTAGCCAGTCTTTCTTACTGCTACTTGTATAACAAAGTTACATTGTATTGACCCCTTCAGGTAGAAAAAAATGACTTTCACTCTCTTTTTCCTTTCTTTGAATGGCATTTAGTTTGTGGTGGTCCAGGTGTTTTTTCAGTGTTTATATGTTTTCACTGGTGAGGGCTATTTTTCTGTCAGTGGGGTTTTATCAGTTATTATAGGTTTAAACCTAAAACCCCACAGCCTACTTATAGACCAGCTATCCTAGTGGTAGCATGGACAAAGCAGTCTTAGGCTAAAACTTCAGTGAGCATGTGAAGCAAGCTGTTTTACCATATGTAACCCCTTAAGTACCAAATGAAAGGACACCACACAGGTTATATATAAAATATATATGTATTTATTACAAACACAACCCCTCTGAACTCTTTATGAGGTCAGAGGCACACGCACATAACAAGTTACTCAATTATCATACAATAAGTTGCACAAAATACAGTTGAGCTCTAGGGGCGTTGCAAACCATTTACTAAAATAGTGGTATAAGTACCACGTCACGAACAGAGAGTAGGCCTAGGGCCTAGGGAATCGCTGGGGCTACACTGAGCTAATGAGAGTTAGGAGGCAGGAGGCCCACGGGATGCGTGTGCAGTGTCTCTACTCTCATGCGAGTTACCATAGGGATACAATGGGAACGTAAGAGGTAGAAACTAGTTGATTTAGGACACTTCCGGATGTACTAGGAGAAAGCTACTGAAAACTAGGACACTAGGATAGTCAATACCCACAGGAGCACCGGAGTACTCGCGTTACCTCACCCACAGGAGCCGGGTGCATAGGTGTCAAAGTGTGTCGGGTTTCGTCGCAGAATCCTATGGAGACCTGTGAAAAGATGCTGCAGGTGACCAGGAGAGAAGTGTCCGGGTGGATCCAAGGGCGGATCGAGGAAGAAGGGTGCCTGAAAGCAGAGGGGACAGAGTCTGGGTCACTAGCCAGTGACTAGGAAGGAACCAGGCGATGCCGTGAAGCAATCAGGTGATGTCGTGAAGCTTGACTCTGCAGCCACGTGGACCAGGAGGAGTCGACGATGACCAGGAGCTGGATACGGACTGTCCCACAAAGGATCTCGCTGTTGGCGGCGTCGGCTTCCGGATTGGAGTCAACAGGCCTTGGCAAATGCAACCCACGCAGGAATCGAATATTCGCTTCGAGTTAGACCAGCAAGGTCTAGGGGGCTTCTCCTTTGCAGGGAAGCAGGGGCCCACCTGGAGCAACCAGGCAGGCGGATCAAATTAAAAGGTTCGTCATCACAGAGGCCACTAGCCAACGGGCAAGTAACCGGACAGACACGTCGAGCACAAAAACACTAGCAGGCCCCACGCGGCACTCGAGGAGTGTGGAGGGCTGTGCGTGAGTGCAGAAGGTGCTCGGGGCTGGGGCTTCTCAATCCCCAATGCACAACTTCGAGGGTGCCTCAGAAGCTGCACAAGTAGCAAGGAGCAGGTTTTTCAAGATGGCCGGTCCCACGTCTCTCGTCGCCTCCACGGGTCTCGGCTTTGCAGGGACTGTGGATCGGTGTCAAGGAAGTCTGGAAGTCTAGCTCTTGTCGGACTCTGTGCTCGGGCTCCGGCGGGAATAGCAGGATCCCAGGCCAACTAAGTCGAAAACCAGCTAAACACTAGGCAAAAAGTTGGGGGTAACCATAGTCCGATATCCATCCTCCTACACTGACCATTCTTGGCATCTACATAGCCAACAAAGAGCTGATCATCCACCCGGAATTGTTTAGTGCAACTCATATAAAATGAGAGCGCACGTTTTGGATCCAGACCGTGGAGCCTCTCCTCCTTTTTAGAAGGATGCAGGGGGAGGAAGAAGGTGGACAAAGTGATGGTCTGTCCTATGTGGAAAGACGTAACCACTTGGGACGAAAGAAAGGCCTAGTGCGCAGAACAACCTTGTCCAGAGAAGAGGTAGCCGAACGATTTCGGAGAGGATTGACTGAGATAGGTGAGTGGATGGCAGTTAATTGCCTAAAACTTAACTCGGAAAAAAACGAGGTGATAATTTTTGGACAACTCTCAACGGAATGGCCCTCCTCTTGGTGGCCCCAAACGTTCGGTGCCCCACCCAAACCTGTGACCAAAGTAAGAAACCTAGGAGTAATCTTTGATGATCGTTTAAACTTCATGGACCATGCCAGTAAAGTAGCCTCCACAGCCCATCACAAACTACGCATGATTCGAAAAATAAGCCCGTATCTCCCAACAACTGCTATTAAAACACTGGTGAGCTCACTAGTCCTGACATCATTGGACTACTGTAATGGGCTTTTCATTAACTCACAAGTTAGAGTTATAAAAAAACTGCAGACCATACAAAATGCGGCAGCTCGCCTTATCCTTGGAATCCCTAAGTTTGCTCCTCTCTCTGACGCAATAACAAAACTGCGCTGGCTGACGATTCAGAACAGAGCCAGATTTAAATCACAGTGCATTGTTTACAAAGCACTAAATAAACAGGGTCCGCAGTTCCTAATAGACCATCTATGTCCTTACCAACCAACTCGTCAGCTGCGCTCCACCAACAGCAACCAACTATCGGTGCCCCGCACCAGGACAGTGATGTGGGGAGATCGACGCTTTGTGGTAGCAGCTTCCAAACTCTGGAATACTCTACCTCAGGACATCAGAGCATGTTCCACACTGCTCCAATTTCACAAAAAACTGAAAACCTGGTTGTTCAATAAATAAGTTCACGGTATGGGCAGAGGTTAGAGCAACGCAGCTTAATTAACACCTAGCTGGCAAATTAACAGCGCCAAGACACCTTCGGGTACATGTTGCGCTTTATAAATGCCAAAAAATAAATAAATGAACAGCCAAGAAAGGAGGTTTCGAAGAAAGAGCCTTAAGCTCGCTCACCCTGTGAGCAGAGGTGATGGCAAAAAGGCAGTTTTGAGTGTAAAAGTCTGGGAGGACAGTTATGTAGCGTCTCGAAAGGAGCACACAAGGTAAGTCGGAACAAGATTCAGGTCCCACTGGGGCATTACGTAAGGAATAGGAGGAAACAGGTGAGTAATGCCCTTAAGGAAACGATTTACAATACGGGACTTGAAAAGAAAGGGTTGATCTGGAAGGTGAAGAACGACTGAAATGGCTGAAAGATAGCCCTTGAGAGTGGCCAGAGCAGAGCCCCGCTGGGTCAAGGAACGAATGAAGAGGAGAACTTCTGAAAGAGGGGCAGAAAGGGGATATACAACCTTTACTGTGCACCATGCCGCAAACGTGTTCCATCTACAGGTGTATACTGTTTTGGTGGAGGGATGCCTCGCTGCCAAGATAGCATTACAGACTTTGGGAGGAAGTCGAAATCTGTCAACTGTCGACGCTCAATCTCCATGCAAGGAGGTGGAAGCTGGACAGGTTCGGGTGGAGGACCGTCTTGTGCTGCTGCGACAGAAGATCCTCCCAAAGGGGCAGTCTGGTAAGAGAATTGATGGCCATGGTTGAGAATTTGGGATACCAGACTCTTCGTGCCCAGTCCATAGCCACAAGAATGACTTGGGCCCGGTTGCGCTTGAACTTCTTCAGCACTCTGGGCCGAAGCGGTATAGGCAGAAAGGTGTTTAGAAGACCGCAACTCCACTCGAGACGAAAACTGTTGCCTAGTGAGTGCAGCCTTGGAAATGCTAATGCACAGACCTGCTGACATTGCGCATTCTCTTTGGTGGCGAATAGATCTAACCAAGGCTCCCCCCACAGCTGAAAGAGAACTTGCACCACCTCAGAGTGAAGACGTCAATCGTGATCCATCAAGGACCAGCAGCTGAATTCGTCCGCCCTGACGTTCAGAAAACCTGCAAGGTGTTGAACCACCAGGGACATGCCCTGATGTTCCAGCCACATCCAAAGGTGAAGAGCCTCTTGACATATGGTCCACGACCCCACCTAGCCTTGTTTGTTGCAGTACCACACAGCGGTGGTGTTGTCCCTGAACACCTGCACTACTCTTCCTTTGACAGAAGGAAGGAATACCTTCAGTGCAAGACGAATTGCCCAGGGCTTCAAAAGGTTGATGTGGAGCCCAGACTCCGCCGGAGACCAGAGGCCTCTGATCTCCACCTCCCCATGTGGACACCCCACCCCAGAAGTGATGCATCCGTCACCACTGTGAACTCTTGTTGGGGAAGGTAGAGGGATCTGCCGTTTATCCAATCCTGATTCATTAGCCACGACTGCAATTGGTGTGCAGTGACCTCCGAGATCTGAAAGTGATAGGAAAGATTCCCCTGATGCTGTGCCCACTGAAACTTCAGGTCCCACTCCAGAGCCCACATAGTCCACCTGGCATAGTCCACCAGCAGGATGCAGGAGGTCATGAGGCCCAGTAGCCTCAGGGTCATTCTGACCGAAATCCGGGATAGAGGCTAAAAGATCAGAATCATAGCCCGAATATTCCAGACTCGCTGTTCGGGAGGATAAGCCCTAAACTGTGCTGTGTCCAGAACCGCTTTGATGAAAAGGAGCTTCTGAGAGGGAATCAGGTGTGACTTCAGCACTTTGATGGTGAACGCCATCGAATGCAGAAGGTCCGCCATAGTCTGGAGGTGGGAGACGACAGCCTGGGGTGAGCTTGCCTTCAACAGCCAGTCGTCGAGATAAAGGAAGAATGGAACCCCTGATCTGCGCAGATGAGCTGCAACCACCACCATCACTTTCATGAACACCCGAGGGGAGCTGGTAAGGCCGAAGGGGAGCACGGTGAACTGAAAATGCTTGTGGCCTACCATGAACCGTAGGTAACAACAGTGAGCATGCAGAACAGGGATGTGAAAATAGGTGTCCTGCAAGTCCAACGTTCCCCTCCAGTCTCCAGGGTCGAGGGCAGAAAGGACCTGAGCCAATGTCAACATTTTGAACTTTTCCTTCCGGAGGAAGAGGTTGACAACCCTGAGGCTCAGGGACTCGCTCAATGGCTCCCTTGGCCAAGAGAGCCACAACTTACTGACGGAAAAGGGCCAAGTGATCCTCTGACATGCGAAGGAAAGCAGGTGGCATGGAGGGAGGGGTAGTCTCAAAGGGGAGGGAGTAGCACCTTCGGACTATCTGCAAGACCCACTTGTCTGACGTGATGCTGAGCCAGTGGGGGAGGTGATGGCGAATCCTGCCGCCCACTGGCAACTGGTGGCCCTGAAAAGTCAGACTAGGAGGGCTTGGAGGCTGCTGCAGAGGAGGCGATGGTGGACTGGCCCGCCTACTGGCCCCCCGCCCATAATGCTGGGCCCCATGTCCCCGGCCGCGCAGAGGCGGGAAAGCTTGTGCAGGTCTGTGGCTGTGGGCGGAACGTGGCGGGGCACCACTTCCGTAGCCCCGAAAGGGTTAAAAGCAGACTGCGCGGGGCGAGAAGTGGTAGCAAGGCCCAAGAATTTGGCCATAGCCCTGGAATCTATAAAGTGCTCGGCGTGCTGTCTGCTTTGTTGCAAAACAAGCGACAGCCATCAAAGGGCATGTCCAAAAGAGTTGCTTGGACATCACCCGAAAAGCCAGTGGACCTCAGCCAGGCATAGCATCTCCGGGCTACCGACTTTGAAATCGTCCTGCCTAGCGAGTCAGCGGTGTATGGCGAACTTCGCTGTATCTCTACCCTCGGCAACTGCAAGGGAGAGCACGGCCCAGGCCTCCTCCAGGCTCTGTGCAGCACCTGCATGACTGTGTCACACACGGACTAGGAGTAACGTCCCAAGAGACATGCGGTGCTCACCGGCCGCAGTCCTAAGATGGCGGAAGAAAACATCTTCTTCCCAAGATGGTCCAATGTCTTGGATTTCTTATCAGGTAGAGCAGTAGGGAATTCACCCTTGGAAGTTGAGGCTTGGGACCAAGCTCTCAGGGAGAGGAAAATTGGGTCGCCTGGTGCCGGGCTGTGGTGTTGGGCAATCATCCTATCCACAGGAGGCCCTGTGTTCGGCTTGAACCAAGTGCCCAGAAGGATGTCCGTAAGGGCCTCATTGAATGGCAGCAGGGGCTCTGAAGAGACCGCTGCCGGTTGAAGCACCTCTGTCAGGAGGTTTGTCCCGACCGCCACTGCAGGAAACTCAATGTTCAAGGCGTCAGCCACCCTACGCAACACCACAGCATAAGAGGCACCCTCCTCCATAGCCACAGTAGGGAGGGAAAGCATGCCAAGGTCTGGAGAAGTGTCCAGACCACTGGCCTCACCCAACTCCTCTCTCCAGTCCTGTTCTTCCAACTGGTCTGCAGATGGTCCACAGACTCCACCCAGTCCTCCTCACCCTCCTCTGGTAGCCACTCAGGGCGATAGGGAACACCAGGGGAGAACAGAGGTACAAAGGTACCGGTCAGTGCCAGTACCGACGCCAGTTGATGCCGGTCCGGCTCCGTGTCGATGTTGAGGGGGAGGCTGGGGTCGACGTCGGTTGGAAAACACAACCGGTATCAGAGGGGGCGTAGGTGGCGCCAATGGATTCGGCACCGGAGGAGGTGTTGTAAGGTCGACCAGCGCCGACCCAGATCCAGGCATGAATCCCTGAGGGCCATGCAGCATCGTGGCAGAATTTGCCGGCATTAAAGGCCTAGAACCCCTAGGTAAGTCCGCGGGGCCCGAAGGCGCGCCCGGCAGAGTTGGGTTGCCTAAAGATGGAGCGAAGGGCTTTGTAAAAACTACGAAGTTGGGCAGGGGTCGCTCTGGCTCCTGGGAAGTGGAAGAGGTATGGGGTCGACCCAACAGGCTCTGCGGGCGGAGCCGGACGACTACCTTCCGCATCCCGTCTGCCAACAGACGGGGAGAACGCGAAGAGTGGCGGTGCTTATTTGCCTTCTTTTTGTACATCGACTTACCCGAAGACTTCGACAAGGAGTGGTAGTGATGGATCCCCGAGCCTCCCACGACCTCTCTCTCGAATGGCTCGGAGCCGACTTCCGGGCCTCTAGAAGCGTTCGGGACCGCTCCTGTAAAGACATCGGAGCCATGGCCCAGCAATTGGAACACGACTTCGGGTCGTTGTCGCGCTCCAGACACCAGAGGCACACTAGATGTGGGTCCATCACCAATATCAGCTTGTGGCAGGAGCCACAAGGCTTGAACCGGGTTCACCGATGTGGCATCCCTGTGCACAAGCAGTCGTACAACTCGAAAAGATGTCAACAAAAGTAAAAAAAAGACAGTCAAAAAGTGACTAGAGGTATCACTCTCTCCAGATTTGCGCTGGCTGGCGTGGAAAGATAAAGAACTGATGTCAGCGTGAAGGGGCGGCTTCTAAGTAGATACTGCAAAGCCATTCCGGCAATCATGACGCCAACAACGAACGTGGAGTCAACAGATGATCCCTACCGTCGAGCAGGGGTACTGTTAAAGAAAATTCTTCGGATCCAGTTTGACACCTGGGCGTAACTCTAAGGCAGATGTCTTCAAACTTTTGTAGGTTGAGCCCCCCCAGTTGAATTGTTTTAGATGTTGGGCCCCCCCACAACCTGACAGAAATTTCTGGAATCTGGTACACTACATAATCGACTACCACGTGCATATCACAGGCCATATTCTGCAAATAATGTTTAACACAATAAGAGCGTTTAGTAAACTGCAGGTTTGTGAATGGATGTAGTGAAATGACAGAGGCTTATTACACAGCTCGAAACACAACTTTCCAAGATAAAATGTGCGCAAATTCTTTTTACTAGGATGCTTTATTTTACACATGACCTAGATTAGTAATAACACCACCAACATAAATGTTTGGACCCGTTTTGATCTAAAATTGCATGCAACTAAAACATTTCTCTGCAAATAGTAATAGACTCTCTCACATCAATCACACAAAACAGTATTAACAAGAATCTGTTTAGGAAGTATTCCAGGCCATCAGGGCAAAAACAGAGCTGCCTCTATCAAGGGAACACCTGAAAGGCTGGGTTGCAGTGCATGTAAATATGTCCTTTTGTAATTTAGGATGAAAACCTTGATGGGGCACGACATGCCCATACTTGTGTACAGAGCCGCAACTAGACACGAACTTCGGGGGGCTAACACTCCCATCCAGGGCTGGCCCTAGTACTGGTCGCACATAGTGCAACGGTCTGTTTTGGCGCCCCTCCCCCATTTCCTCCTTCTCCATGAATTTCCTCACTAGCACTCATCAACAATGCACCCCATCTCTCTATAGCACCTTTCTGGCAAACATTTCATTTTTTTATGGTGCTAGTCATAGTTTACCCACACTCAGTTCTTTGATCTGAATGGTACACATTCTTTGTAGTAGGCACATTAAACCTCTGCGCTGTTTGAGTGCATGGTGATCAGAGTGAGTGCATGGTGATCAGAGTGAGTGCATGGTGATCAGTGTGAGTGCATGGTGATCAGTGTGAGTGCATGGTGATCAGTGTGAGTGCATTGTGATCAGTGTGAGTGCATTGTGATCAGTGTGAGTGCATTGTGATCGCTGTTAGTGCAGGGTGAATGGTGTGAGTGCATGGTGATCAGTGTGAGTGCATTGTGATCGCTGTGAGTGCAGGGTGAATGGTGTGAGTGCATGGTGATCAGTGTGAGTGCATTGTGATCAGTGTGAGTTCATTGTGACCACTGTGAGTGCAGGGTGAATGGTAGGAGTGCATGGTGATCAGTGTGAGTGCATGGTGATCAGTGTGAGTACATGGTGATCGCTGTGAGTGCAGGGTGAATGGTGTGAGTGCATGGTGATCAGTGTGAGTGCATTGTGATCGTTGTGAGTACAGGGTGAGAGGGTGAATGGTGTGAGTACATGGTGATCAGTGTGAGTGCATTGTGATCAGTGCGAGTGCATTGTGATCACTGTGAGTGAATTGTGAGCATGAAAGGGAAGGGCGAGAATGAGGAGTGAGTTGTCTGAATGCAGGGTGCATTCCCAGACACTTGAACTAACACAGCAGGTTATTGACGCAGCGTAGCGTTTCAGATATTTTAAACTATTGCTATTATGGTATTAACCAGGGATCAGGGTGGAGGAAATGAATGTGCTGATCTTGCAACAAACTTCCAGTTTCATGGTTAGGGCTGCCAGCTGATTGTTTATTTTTGTACCAACAGCGCCATCAAAATAGTCACCTAAAGCTGCATTGTCAGTACTTCTCTGTGCATACTTTGAACAGCACATATAAATAGTTGCACTTTTAATTGTGTTTTAGGGCTGCCTGAATGGTCCATGACTGATAATAAAATGGAACAATGACAGAAAAGTCACATTACAAATGTATACATATTTATATTAGAAGTATATTTGGTGTCAAGACAAGCAATTTGCAGGCTGTTTAAAAAACACATGGCTGGCTGGCATTTTTCTTTTGGTAACTTGAAGCCCTGTGGGCGTTGCAGCGCATGCCTGTGTATATTTAAAATAAACTTTGTCTCCTTTCTGCCAACAGCTTCCTCCAGGACGGAGTTAAACTGGTAGAGCTGAAATGCTTCAGCTGCTTTGGGAGGCAGGATGTCTCCTTTGCTAACACTGAAAGCAAGGAACAGAGGTAATTTCAGCTGCAGTGGGAGGCAAGGAGTCTCCTCTGCTATGAAATCAAATGCAAAGGAACAGGACTGTCTGTTCATTTGTTTTCGTTTTTAGCAGAGACCCTTCCTCCCACTGCAGCTGAAGCAGCCCAGCTCTACCAATTAACCCACTCCTGGGAAGGTTAACTGTTCGCTCTATACATGACAAAAGCGCAAGTCGTGCCTTAGATATTTCCCCTCCCTCCCCCCTCCTCCAGCTCTCAGTTACCGGAGCTCCCAAATAAACATTTGAAAGGGGTGAAGACTTGCACGCCTCGGGACAGTAAAAAGACTGAAAGGGAAGATGCTAGTGTGGAGTGCGAACCCCCCCTGAGATGGTGTCACGCCCCCCTGGGGGGGGGGGGATGGGCACGCCCCACAGATTGAAGAACTCTGCTCTAAGGTAAGAAATCCATAATTTATAGTCTTTTCAGTTTTGCAACAACTTACCCACTGACTTGCATTGATCCCACGGTTGTGTTCCCACTCTGCACACAGCCTCCTTGGGGCTCATCTGGTGGTTCTCTGGGTCCCCTGTACTTCTGTGTATTCTGGGTATAGTCTTGACTTGAGTCATGGTTTGCATACCACTATTTTAGTATATGGTTTAGTCTCCCCCTGGTGACTACTGTGCATTTTGTGCTACTTATCCATTTCTATTAAAAAGTATTGTGTGCATTGTGTATATCTCCGGCTGGAAGATATCTGTGTGTGTTAGTGAGTTTCTTATAATAAATACATATTTTTATAAATACACTGTGAGGTTCTTTTTCACTTAATCTATACCTATAAGATTATGTTCTGGTAAAACAAGCTGGTTTACACTCCTTCTGGACTAAGCCTGAAGGCTGCTCTCCACAGCTACCACTTAGAGGTCTCTCTAAGGTTGTCTAAGACCACTAAAATCCCTATAAGTGTTGTCTGGATTGGTGCAAAGTGCCCACTTATATAGGTGTACACCCTATACCAAGCCAGCTTCTCACACATACAATAGTACTCAAATGTGTTTCATTATTCCTATTTCAGTCTTACCCTAACGTTAGGGTACTTACTCTCTGTGCCAGTCATAAATTTGATGTAAATTGCCGAACACAATCTTGTCCTTTCCTTTCATATCATCAGGGACACCATCTTCTTTCATAAGCGCCATATAACCCTAAAAATAATTGAGAAAAAGGGATCAAATATACTATTGCTCGTATGAAACTATCAAAACATCATCTTTTTAAAATATTACTAACATTAGCAAGCATTTAAAATACCCTCTGCTATGCGAACAGACTTGTTGACATTTCAAGCCCAGTCATAAGAAAATGAGAGAGGAAAAAACAATCAGACCATGAGACTCAAGATCTCCTTGGAGCATTTTAGCTAGACACCAGTGTCATGGAATCAAAATCAGTTGTCTGTAGGTGGGCCACAAGGAAATGTAGACACCAACCTCTTCACAAAAGGGAAGTTAAAAGATATTCGAAAATTATTCTTACTTTGTTGTCAAATTTACCATCAATGAAGACAATCCTCTGTGGCGAACTATATAAAAGTCCATCACAAATGTATAAATAAGTTGACTGCGAGGACCACTTGAGAAGATGAAAATAGTTACTTACCTGTTACTCAATTTCTCCAGCACTGGTATCTTTGATACATTCACATAGTTGAATCATTCCCAGTCATCAGGCTGGGAATCCCCAGTAACTTTAAATAGCAGTAAACACTGTTAAAAAGCCCATAGGCCTCAACAACATTGATTATTTAGTAGCACATTCACTTCAACTGAAACAGCCCAAACGTCAGCCAATGAAGGCCACCATAGCTCAGATTTCATAGCACAAGTGTGATATATGTGTGTGTATGTCAATATATATATATATATCAAAGCTCGAAGGTGTCCACCTTTGAGTAGCACGCGAACAGCAGCTTGGTTTATGTATAGGTGAGGACGGGGATCCACTCGTAGACGCCGCTCCGTCCGGGATCTGCCCGACGCGTTTCGAAGCTCCATATGCTTCTCTTCAGGGGCTTTAACGGAAGCGGTGTGCGCAACCACCGACCCACTTCTCCATTTTATATGCAAAACACCCACCGATGGGAGGCTCAAATGAGACTGTGCATTCTGGGAAGTGTGGTCCAGGAAGCACACAATCAAGTCCTGTATGGACTCCACAAGTGGGCCCGTCCTCGATTCCAAGTACGACTGCTGCTTCACTTTTGTGACCCCCAGGGTACCGGGGTGGTGCATACTCCGCGGCTGGAGGGCCGCATATAAATCAAAGCTCGAAGGTGTCCACCTTTGAGTAGCACGCGAACAGCAGCTTGGTTTATGTATAGGTGAGGACGGGGATCCACTCGTAGACACCGCTCCGTACGGGATCTGCCCGACGCGTCTCGAAGCTCCATATGCTTCTCTTCAGGGGCTTTAACGGAAGCGGTGTGCGCAACCACCGACCCACTTCTCCATTTTATATGCAACACACCCACCGATGGGAGGCTCAAATGAGACTGTGCATTCTGGGAAGTGTGGTCCAGGAAGCACACAATCAAGTCCTGTATGGACTCCACAAGTGGGCCCGTCCTCGATTCCAAGTACGACTGCTGCTTCACTTTCGTGACCCCCAGGGTACCGGGGTGGTGCATACTCCGCGGCTGGACGGCCGCGTATAAATCAAAGCTCGAAGGTGTCCACCTTTGAGTAGCACGCGAACAGCAGCTTGGTTTATGTATAGGTGAGGACGGTGATCCACTCGTAGACGCCGCTCCGTACGGGATCTGCCCGACGCGTTTCGAAGCTCCATATGCTTCTCTTCAGGGGCTTTAACGGAAGCGGTGTGCGCAACTACCGACCCACTTCTCCATTTTATATGCAACACACCCACCGATGGGAGGCTCAAATGAGACTGTGCATTCTGGGAAGTGTGGTCCAGGAAGCACACAATCAAGTCCTGTATGGACTCCACAAGTGGGCCCGTCCTCGATTCCAAGTACAACTGCTGCTTCACTTTCGTGACCCCCAGGGTACCGGGGTGGTGCATATTCTGCGGCTGGACGGCCGCGTATAAATCAAAGCTCGAAGGTGTCCACCTTTGAGTAGCACGCGAACAGCAGCTTGGTTTATGTATAGGTGAGGACGGGGATCCACTCGTAGACGCCGCTCCGTACGGGATCTGCCCGACGCGTTTCGAAGCTCCATATGCTTCTCTTCAGGGGCTTTAACGGAAGCGGTGTGCGCAACCACCGACCCACTCCTCCATTTTATATGCAACACACCCACCGATGGGAGGCTCAAATGAGACTGTGCATTCTGGGAAGTGTGGTCCAAGAAGCACACAATCAAGTCCTGTATGGACTCCACAAGTGGGCCCGTCCTCGATTCCAAGTACGACTGCTGCTTCACTTTCGTGACCCCCAGGGTACCGGGGCGGTGCATACTCCGCGGCTGGACGGCCGCGTATAAATCAAAGCTCGTAGGTGTCCACCTTTGAGTAGCACGCGAACAGCAGCTTGGTTTATGTATAGGTGAGGACGGGGATCCACTCGTAGACGCCGCTCCGTACGGGATCTGCCCGACGCGTTTCGAAGCTCCATATGCTTCTCTTCAGGGGCTTTAACGGAAGCGATGTGCGCAACCACCGACCCACTTCTCCATTTTATATGCAACACACCTACCGATGGGAGGCTCAAATGAGACTGTGCATTCTGGGAAGTGTGGTCCAGGAAGCACACAATCAAGTCCTGTATGGACTCCACAAGTGGGCCCGTCCTCGATTCCAAGTACGACTGCTGCTTCACTTTCGTGACCCCCAGGGTACCGGGGTGGTGCATACTCCGCGGCTGGACGGCCGCGTATAAATCAAAGCTCGAAGGTGTCCACCTTTGAGTAGCACGCGAACAGCAGCTTGGTTTATGTATAGGTGAGGACGGGGATCCACTCGTAGACGCCGCTCCGTACGGGATCTGCCCGACACGTTTCGAAGCTCCATATGCTTCTCTTCAGGGGCTTTACCGGAAGCGGTGTGCGCAACCACCGACCCACTTCTCCATTTTATATGCAACACACCCACCGATGGGAGGCTCAAATGAGACTGTGCATTCTGGGAAGTGTGGTCCAGGAAGCACACAATCAAGTCCTGTATGGACTCCACAAGTGGGCCCGTCCTCGATTCCAAGTACGACTGCTGCTTCACTTTCGTGACCCCCAGGGTACCGGGGTGGTGCATACTCCGCGGCTGGACGGCCGCGTATAAATCAAAGCTCGTAGGTGTCCACCTTTGAGTAGCACGCGAACAGCAGCTTGGTTTATGTATAGGTGAGGACGGGGATCCACTCGTAGACGCCGCTCCGTACGGGATCTGCCCGACGCGTTTCGAAGCTCCATATGCTTCTCTTCAGGGGCTTTAACGGAAGCGGTGTGCGCAACCACCGACCCACTTCCTCATATTATATGACGGCCACGAAAGTGAAGCAGCAGTTGTACTTGGAATCGAGGACGGGCCCACTTGTGGAGTCCATACAGGACTTGATTGTGTGCTTCCCGGACCTCACTTCCCAGAATGCACAGTCTCATTTGAGCGTCCCATCGGTGGGTGTGTTATATATAAAATGAGGAAGTGGGTCGGCGGTTGTGCACACCGCTTCCGTTAAAGCCCCTGAAGAGAAGCATATGGAGCTTCGAAACGCGTCGGGCAGATCCCGTACGGAGCGGCGTCTACGAATGGATCCCCGTCCTCACCTATACATAAACCAAGCTGCTGTTCGCGTGCTACTCAAAGGTGGACACCTTGGAGCATTGATTTATACGCGGCCGTCCAGCCGCGGAGTATGCACCACCCCGGTACCCTGGGGGTCACGAAAGTGAAGCAGCAGTTGTACTTGGAATCGAGGACGGGCCCACTTGTGGAGTCCATACAGGACTTGATGGTGTGCTTCCCGGACCTCACTTCCCAGAATGCACAGTCTCATTTGAGCGTCCCATCGGTGGGTGTGTTATATATAAAATGAGGAAGTGGGTCGGCGGTTGTGCACACCGCTTCCGTTAAAGCCCCTGAAGAGAAGCATATGGAGCTTCGAAACGCGGCGGGCAGATCCCGTACGGAGCGGCGTCTACGAATGGATCCCCGTCCTCACCTATACATAAACCAAGCTGCTGTTCGCGTGCTACTCAAAGGTGGACACCTTGGAGCATTGATTTATACGCGGCCGTCCAGCCGCAGAGTATGCACCACCCCGGTACCCTGGGGGTCACGGAAGTGAAGCAGCAGTTGTACTTGGAATCGAGGAAGGGCCCACTTGTGGAGTCCATACAGGACTTGATTGTGTGCTTCCCGGACCTCACTTCCCAGAATGCACAGTCTCATTTGAGCGTCCCATCGGTGGGTGTGTTATATATAAAATGAGGAAGTGGGTCGGCGGTTGTGCACACCGCTTCCGTTAAAGCCCCTGAAGAGAAGCATATGGAGCTTCGAAACGCGTCGGGCAGATCCCGTACGGAGCGGCGTCTACGAATGGATCCCCGTCCTCACCTATACATAAACCAAGCTGCTGTTCGCGTGCTACTCAAAGGTGGACACCTTGGAGCATTGATTTATACGCGGCCGTCTAGCCGTGGAGTATGCACCACCCCGGTACCCTGGGGGTCACGAAAGTGAAGCAGCAGTTGTACTTGGAATCGAGGACGGGCCCACTTGTGGAGTCCATACAGGACTTGATTGTGTGCTTCCCGGACCTCACTTCCCAGAATGCACAGTCTCATTTGAGCGTCCCATCGGTGGGTGTGTTATATATAAAATGAGGAAGTGGGTCGGCGGTTGTGCACACCGCTTCCGTTAAAGCCCCTGAAGAGAAGCATATGGAGCTTCGAAACGCGTCGGGCAGATCCCGTACGGAGCGGCGTCTACGAATGGATCCCCGTCCTCACCTATACATAAACCAAGCTGCTGTTCGCGTGCTTCTCAAAGGTGGACACCTTGGAGCATTGATTTATACGCGGCCGTCCAGCCGCGGAGTATGCACCACCCCGGTACCCTGGGGGTCACGAAAGTGAAGCAGCAGTTGTACTTGGAATCGAGGACGGGCCCACTTGTGGAGTCCATACAGGACTTGATGGTGTGCTTCCCGGACCTCACTTCCCAGAATGCACAGTCTAATTTGAGCGTCCCATCTGTGGGTGTGTTATATATAAAATGAGGAAGTGGGTCGGCGGTTGTGCACACCGCTTCCGTTAAAGCCCCTGAAGAGAAGCATATGGAGCTTCGAAACGCGTCGGGCAGATCCCGTACGGAGCGGCGTCTACGAATGGATCCCCGTCCTCACCTATACATAAACCAAGCTGCTGTTCGCGTGCTACTCAAAGGTGGACACCTTGGAGCATTGATTTATACGCGGCCGTCCAGCCGCGGAGCATGCACCACCCCGGTACCCTGGGGGTCACGAAAGTGAAGCAGCAGTTGTACCTGGAATCGAGGACGGGCCCACTTGTGGAGTCCATACAGGACTTGATTGTGTGCTTCCCGGACCTCACTTCCCAGAATGCGCAGTCTCATTTGAGCGTCCCATCGGTGGGTGTGTTATATATAAAATGAGGAAGTGGGTCGGCGGTTGTGCACACCGCTTCCGTTAAAGCCCCTGAAGAGAAGCATATGGAGCTTCGAAAAGCGTCGGGCAGATCCCGTACGGAGCGGCGTCTACGAATGGATCCCCGTCCTCACCTACACATAAACCAAGCTGCTGTTCGCGTGCTACTCAAAGGTGGACACCTTGGAGCATTGATTTATACGCGGCCGTCCAGCCGCGGAGTATGCACCACCCCGGTACCCTGGGGGTCAAGAAAGTGAAGCAGCAGTTGTACTTGGAATCGAGGACGGGCCCACTTGTGGAGTCCATACAGGACTTGATTGTGTGCTTCCCGGACCTCACTTCCCAGAATGCACAGTCTCATTTGAGCGTCCCATCGGTGGGTGTGTTATATATAAAATGAGGAAGTGGGTCGGCGGTTGTGCACACCGCTTCCGTTAAAGCCCCTGAAGAGAAGCATATGGAGCTTCGAAACGCGTCGGGCAGATCCCGTACGGAGCGGCGTCTACGAATGGATCCCCGTCCTCACCTATACATAAACCAAGCTGCTGTTCGCGTGCTACTCAAAGGTGGACACCTTGGAGCATTGATTTATACGCGGCCGTCCAGCCGCGGAGTATGCACCACCCCGGTACCCTGGGGGTCACGAAAGTGAAGCAGCAGTTGTACTTGGAATCGAGGACGGGCCCACTTGTGGAGTCCATACAGGACTTGATTGTGTGCTTCCCGGACCTCACTTCCCAGAATGCACAGTCTCATTTGAGCGTCCCATCGGTGGGTGTGTTATATATAAAATGAGGAAGTGGGTCGGCGGTTGTGCACACCGCTTCCGTTAAAGCACCTGAAGAGAAGCATATGGAGCTTCGAAACGCGTCGGGCAGATCCCGTACGGAGCGGCGTCTACGAATGGATCCCCGTCCTCACCTATACATAAACCAAGCTGCTGTTCGCGTGCTACTCAAAGGTGGACACCTTGGAGCATTGATTTATACGCGGCCGTCCAGCCGCGGAGTATGCACCACCCCGGTACCCTGGGGGTCACGAAAGTGAAGCAGCAGTTGTACTTGGAATCGAGGACGGGCCCACTTGTGGAGTCCATACAGGATTTGATTGTGTGCTTCCCGGACCTCACTTCCCAGAATGCACAGTCTCATTTGAGCGTCCCATCGGTGGGTGTGTTATATATAAAATGAGGAAGTGGGTCGGCGGTTGTGCACACCGCTTCCGTTAAAGCCCCTGAAGAGAAGCATATGGAGCTTCGAAACGCGTCGGGCAGATCCCGTACGGAGCGGCATCTACGAATGGATCCCCGTCCTCACCTATACATAAACCAAGCTGCTGTTCGCGTGCTACTCAAAGGTGGACACCTTGGAGCATTGATTTATATGCGGCCGTCCAGCCGCGGAGTATGCACCACCCCGGTACCCTGGGGGTCACGAAAGTGAAGCAGCAGTTGTACTTGGAATCGAGGACGGGCCCACTTGTGGAGTCCATACAGGAATTGATTGTGTGCTTCCCGGACCTCACTTCCCAGAATGCACAGTCTCATTTGAGCGTCCCATCGGTGGGTGTGTTATATATAAAATGAGGAAGTGGGTCGGCGGTTGTGCACACCGCTTCCGTTAAAGCCCCTGAAGAGAAGCATATGGAGCTTCGAAACGCGTCGGGCAGATCCCGTACGGAGCGGCGTCTACGAATGGATCCCCGTCTTCACCTATACATAAACCAAGCTGCTGTTCGCGTGCTACTCAAATGTGGACACCTTGGAGCATTGATTTATACGTGGCCGTCCAGCCGTGGAGTATGAACCACCCCGGTACCCTGGGGGTAACGAAAGTGAAGCAGCAGTTGTACTTGGAATCGAGGACGGGCCCACTTGTGGAGTCCATACAGGACTTGATTGTGTGCTTCCCGGACCTCACTTCCCAGAATTCACAGTCTCATTGGAGCGTCCCATCGGTGGGTGTGTTATATATAAAATGAGGAAGTGGGTCGGCGGTTGTGCACACCGCTTCCGTTAAAGCCCCTGAAGAGAAGCATATGGAGCTTCGAAACGCGTCGGGCAGATCCCGTACGGAGCGGCGTCTACGAATGGATCCCCGTCCTCACCTATACATAAACCAAGCTGCTGTTCGCGTGCTACTCAAAGGTGGACACCTTAGAGCATTGATATATATATATATATATATATATATATATATATATTCACTGAAAAAAACATAGGTTTTAGGCCTTATATAGTTAGGAATTAGCATTTTAAAAACCTTGCAAATTCACTGAAAAAAACATAGGTTTCAGGCCTTATATAGTTAGGAATTAGCATTTAAAAAACCTTTGAAATTCACTGAAAAAACCATAGGTTTTAGGCCTTATGTAGTTAGGAATTCGCATTTAAAAAACCTCGCAAATTCACTGAAAAAAACATAGGTTTCAGGCCTTATATAGTTAGGAATTAGCATTTAAAAAACCTTTGAAATTCACTGAAAAAAACATAGGTTTTAGGCCTTATATAGTTAGGAATTAGCATTTAAAAAACCTTGAAAATTCACTGAAAAAACCATAGGTTTCAGGCCTTATATAGTTAGGAATTAGCATTTAAAAAACCATTGAAATTGCTCCTATATAGTTAGTTGGACTAACTATATTTGGCGCAACCGCAATCCACTGCTGATGATGTCACATATTACATCATTCATGACATGGTCAGTGACATCACTGATGACATCTCAAATGACATCACTGATGACATCTCATTTGACATCACTGATGACATCACTGATTACATCATTCGTGTGATAATACGATGCACCTCCTCACACTCTAATATAACCTTTGATACACCCAGTGTTAAATACAGACTACCATTCTTAAAACTATTGACACACCAATACCAGTTACTACATAGGCACTCACTGATTCCTAGGTCTACTCACACATCCACTCATTCACCCATACAATCACTCATACATACAGTCACTCATCAATGCAACACTATCATATGCACTCATACACCTATGCAGACACTCGCACACTGCCACTCATCCATGGAGTTACTCACACACCTAGTCAGTCATGAAAGAATCAATCACACTTCCATTTCCTCATCTATATAGTTATACACACAACACCTTACTTATTCAAACATATACTAACACATACTTACTCTCTTATACAATCACTGATACAAGTACACATTGATCTGCACAGAGTCACACACTTCCCAGCCAGCCACACACGCACTCAGTCTTCCATACAAATACTTGGGCAACCAATCAATAACCCATATAGCCACTCATATAGCTACTGATCAACGCATGCAGCAGCTTACACAACAACAGACATACTGATGCACACATTCACACAAAACCTGGGATTTTTCCCGACTTCCCCGCTTGACCAAATTGTGTGATCCTAAGCAAATATTTTATTTTCCCTGTGGTTTTTTTCTCTTATTACATTTGAGAGCACTTTGAAATACGTGAGCACCTCTCTTGTGTCTTAGTGAAATAGTCAATAGTGCTGCTCCATGCAAGAATCTAGGCCACATATAGGGTGTATATGACAACTAACTTGTCTCTTAATTCCCTAATGGCATTGCTGTCATTGCAGGGGTAGAAGTGAGCTTGAATAGTTTAAAATTACAAAAAACATAGTTGATGGACAGAATGTAGAACAATGTCATACATTCACCCCAGTACAAGGATCTGGGCCTAAATCCATCGTTTTTTTCACTCCACACCACCCTGGGTTAGACACTGGCTATATGCAAATCAGCTCTGACCCTTTGCCTCATGGGAAAAGTCCAGTCCGAACTACCAAGCCATGTCTTTCCCAGACCGGAATCAAGCATCCAAGGACCGGTTTCTGGCTATCAGCCTTCATTCAGCCTGGATAGCTTGACTCCAGTGGTGTGGAGAGCCTGGGACTCACGTCTGAGCATACCCAGCCCACTCGCGGTGAAAATTACAAAAAACACAGTTGATGGACAGAATGTAGAACAATGTCATACATTCACCCCAGTACAAGGATCTGGGCCTAAATCCGTCGTTTTTTTCACTCCACACCACCCTGGGTTAGACACTGGCTATATGCAAATCAGCTCTGACCCTTTGCCTCATGGGAAAAGTCCAGTCCGAACTACCAAGCCATGTCTTTCCCAGACCGGAATCAAGCATCCAAGGACCGGTTTCTGGCTATCAGCCTTCATTCAGCCTGGATAGCTTGACTCCAGTGGTGTGGAGAGCCTGGGACTCACGTCTGAGCATACCCAGCCCACTCGCGGTGAAAATTACAAAAAACACAGTTGATGGACAGAATGTAGAACAATGTCATACATTCACCCCAGTACAAGGATCTGGGCCTAAATCCATCGTTTTTTTCACTCCACACCACCCTGGGTTAGACACTGGCTATATGCAAATCAGCTCGGACCCTTTGCCTCATGGGAAAAGTCCAGTCCGAACTACCAAGCCATGTCTTTCCCAGACCGGAATCAAGCATCCAAGGACCGGTTTCTGGCTATCAGCCTTCATTCAGCCTGGATAGCTTGACTCCAGTGGTGTGGAGAGCCTGGGACTCACGTCTGAGCATACCCAGCCCACTCGCGGTGAAAATTACAAAAAACACAGTTGATGGACAGAATGTAGAACAATGTCATACATTCACCCCAGTACAAGGATCTGGGCCTAAATCCGTCGCTTTTTTCACTCCACACCACCCTGGGTTAGACACTGGCTATATGCAAATCAGCTCTGACCCTTTGCCTCATGGGAAAAGTCCAGTCCGAACTACCAAGCCATGTCTTTCCCAGACCGGAATCAAGCATCCAAGGACCGGTTTCTGGCTATCAGCCTTCATTCAGCCTGGATAGCTTGACTCCAGTGGTGTGGAGAGCCTGGGACTCACGTCTGAGCATACCCAGCCCACTCGCGGTGAAAATTACAAAAAACACAGTTGATGGACAGAATGTAGAACAATGTCATACATTCACCCCAGTACAAGGATCTGGGCCTAAATCCATCGTTTTTTTCACTCCACACCACCCTGGGTTAGACACTGGCTATATGCAAATCAGCTCTGACCCTTTGCCTCATGGGAAAAGTCCAGTCCGAACTACCAAGCCATGTCTTTCCCAGACCGGAATCAAGCATCCAAGGACCGGTTTCTGGCTATCAGCCTTCATTCAGCCTGGATAGCTTGACTCCAGTGGTGTGGAGAGCCTGGGACTCACGTCTGAGCATACCCAGCCCACTCGTGGTGAAAATTACAAAAAACACAGTTGATGGACAGAATGTAGAACAATGTCATACATTCAGCCCAGTACAAGGATCTGGGCCTAAATCCATCGTTTTTTTCACTCCACACCACCCTGGGTTAGACACTGGCTATATGCAAATCAGCTCTGACCCTTTGCCTCATGGGAAAAGTCCAGTCCGAACTACCAAGCCATGTCTTTCCCAGACCGGAATCAAGCATCCAAGGACCGGTTTCTGGCTATCAGCCTTCATTCAGCCTGGATAGCTTGACTCCAGTGGTGTGGAGAGCCTGGGACTCACGTCTGAGCATACCCAGCCCACTCGGGGTGAAAATTACAAAAAACACAGTTGATGGACAGAATGTAGAACAATGTCATACATTCACCCCAGTACAAGGATCTGGGCCTAAATCCATCGTTTTTTTCACTCCACACCACCCTGGGTTAGACACTGGCTATATGCAAATCAGCTCTGACCCTTTGCCTCATGGGAAAAGTCCAGTCCGAACTACCAAGCCATGTCTTTCCCAGACCGGAATCAAGCATCCAAGGACCGGTTTCTGGCTATCAGCCTTCATTCAGCCTGGATAGCTTGACTCCAGTGGTGTGGAGAGCCTGGGACTCACGTCTGAGCATACCCAGCCCACTCGGGGTGAAAATTAAAAAAAACACAGTTGATGGACAGAATGTAGAACAATGTCATACATTCACCCCAGTACAAGGATCTGGGCCTAAATCCATCGTTTTTTTCACTCCACACCACCCTGGGTTAGACACTGGCTATATGCAAATCAGCTCTGACCCTTTGCCTCATGGGAAAAGTCCAGTCCGAACTACCAAGCCATGTCTTTCCCAGACCGGAATCAAGCATCCAAGGACCGGTTTCTGGCTATCAGCCTTCATTCAGCCTGGATAGCTTGACTCCAGTGGTGTGGAGAGCCTGGGACTCACGTCTGAGCATACCCAGCCCACTCGGGGTGAAAATTACAAAAAACACAGTTGATGGACAGAATGTAGAACAATGTCATACATTCACCCCAGTACAAGGATCTGGGCCTAAATCCATCGTTGTTTTCACTCCACACCACCCTGGGTTAGACACTGGCTATATGCAAATCAGCTCTGACCCTTTGCCTCATGGGAAAAGTCCAGTCCGAACTACCAAGCCATGTCTTTCCCAGACCGGAATCAAGCATCCAAGGACCGGTTTCTGGCTATCAGCCTTCATTCAGCCTGGATAGCTTGACTCCAGTGGTGTGGAGAGCCTGGGACTCACGTCTGAGCATACCCAGCCCACTCGGGGTGAAAATTACAAAAAACACAGTTGATGGACAGAATGTAGAACAATGTCATACATTCACCCCAGTACAAGGATCTGGGCCTAAATCCATCGTTTTTCTCACTCCACACCACCCTGGGTTAGACACTGGCTATATGCAAATCAGCTCTGACCCTGTGCCTCATGGGAAAAGTCCAGTCCGAACTACCAAGCCATGTCTTTCCCAGACCGGAATCAAGCATCCAAGGACCGGTTTCTGGCTATCAGCCTTCATTCAGCCTGGATAGCTTGACTCCAGTGGTGTGGAGAGCCTGGGACTCACGTCTGAGCATACCCAGCCCACTCGGGGTGAAAATTACAAAAAACACAGTTGATGGACAGAATGTAGAACAATGTCATACATTCACCCCAGTACAAGGATCTGGGCCTAAATCCATCGTTTTTTTCACTCCACACCACCCTGGGTTAGACACTGGCTATATGCAAATCAGCTCTGACCCTTTGCCTCATGGGAAAAGTCCAGTCCGAACTACCAAGCCATGTCTTTCCCAGACCGGAATCAAGCATCCAAGGACCGGTTTCTGGCTATCAGCATTCATTCAGCCTGGATAGCTTGACTCCAGTGGTGTGGAGAGCCTGGGACTCACGTCTGAGCATACCCAGCCCACTCGGGGTGAAAATTAAAAAAAACACAGTTGATGGACAGAATGTAGAACAATGTCATACATTCACCCCAGTACAAGGATCTGGGCCTAAATCCATCGTTTTTTTCACTCCACACCACCCTGGGTTAGACACTGGCTATATGCAAATCAGCTCTGACCCTTTGCCTCATGGGAAAAGTCCAATCCGAACTACCAAGCCATGTCTTTCCCAGACCGGAATCAAGCATCCACATTCTGTCCATCACTGTTGTGTTTGCAATTACCGCTCTAAGTGTACTGGGGATGCTCAGACGTGAGTCCCAGGCACTCCACACCACTGGAATCAAGCTAGCCGGGCTGATGAGAGGTGTTACCTCGAAACCGGGCCGGTCCTCGGATGCTTGTTTCCGTTCTGGGAAGGACATGGCTTTTGTAGTTCGGACTGGACTGTTCCCATGGGGCACAGGGTCAGCGCTGATTTGCATATCGCCATTGTCTAACCCAGGGTGGTGTGGAGTGGAAAAACGATGGATTTGGGCCCAGATCTTTGGACTGGGTGAATGTGTGACATTGATCCACATTCTGTCCATCACTGTTGTGTTTGCAATTACCGCTCTAAGTGTACTGGGGATGCTCAGACTTGAGTCCTAGGCACTCCACACCACTGGAATCAAGCTAGCCGGGCTGATGAGAGGTGTTACCTCGAAACCGGGCCGGTCCTCGGATGCTTGTTTCCGTTCTGGGAAGGACATGGCTTTTGTAGTTCGGACTGGACTGTTCCCATGGGGCACAGGGTCAGTGCTGATTTGCATATCGCCATTGTCTAACCCAGGGTGGTGTGGAGTGGAAAAACGATGGATTTGGGCCCAGATGTTTGGACTGGGGTGAATGTGTGACATTGATCCACATTCTGTCCATCACTGTTGTGTTTGCAATTACCGCTCTAAGTGTACTGGGGATGCTCAGACGTGAGTCCCAGGCACTCCACACCACTGGAATCAAGCTAGCCGGGCTGATGAGAGGTGTTACCTCGAAACCGGGCCGGTCCTCAGATGCTTGTTTCCGTTCTGGGAAGGACATGGCTTTTGTAGTTCGGACTGGACTGTTCCCATGGGGCACAGGGTCAGCGCTGATTTGCATATCGCCATTGTCTAACCCAGGGTGGTGTGGAGTGGAAAAACGATGGATTTGGGCCCAGATCTTTGGACTGGGGTGAATGTGTGACATTGATCCACATTCTGTCCATCACTGTTGTGTTTGCAATTACCGCTCTAAGTGTACTGGGGATGCTCAGACTGGAGTCCTAGGCACTCCACACCACTGGAATCAAGCTAGCCGGGCTGATGAGAGGTGTTACCTCGAAACCGGGCCGGTCCTCGGATGCTTGTTTCCGTTCTGGGAAGGACATGGCTTTTGTAGTTCGGACTGGACTGTTCCCATGGGGCACAGGGTCAGCGCTGATTTGCATATCGCCATTGTCTAACCCAGGGTGGTGTGGAGTGGAAAAACGATGGATTTGGGCCCAGATCTTTGGACTGGGGTGAATGTGTGACATTGATCCACATTCTGTCCATCACTGTTGTGTTTGCAATTATTGAATAGTTTAAAGGCTGCTGCCACTTTTAATGAATGCCTCTCAATACTGTGATATAATCTGACGCACTAAGTTGAAAAGCTTCTGCATGTTGTTTTTTAAGAGTCTTTATCATATTTGTATGGTGTTGATTGCAGTTTACATGCTAAACATGTTCAGGGCTCTGCTCTGCCTGTTCACTTGTTGGCTCAACCACCTCTGGTTAGGAACTGATCGGAACAAGCAGACCTTGCAGTGAGATCTGAAGATGGCGGCGAGGTCAAGCACCCCTGTCTCCTCGTATATAGTAAACGCACAAAGATGTTTAGAGTTCTGATACTTTTCACATTCATTTTCGTGATGACGGCATCATACCGTCACACATTTTGTGCACTCCAGAGACAGACAGCCTTGACCTTAGTGCAGACCTATAAAACAGTGGCGCCTATCATGCTTGGGAAGTGAGTGGGTCGGGAAACTGCCTGCTTGGACTGTTATCCTAGATGTGTGCACTATTTTTGACACGCAGCCTGAATGTGTAGGCGGATGATAAAACCCTGCTGCGCTGTCGAGGGTTTACAACTTTCTTTCAGGTTCACAGCTCACGGACCACAATTTACCGGGGGAAGACGGACTTACCCTCGGCATGTGAGCTCCGTTGAATTGCTTTAGGATAGTTAGGGCATCCCATTGGCTTGTTGCCAAGTGAGCTGGAAACGTGCTTGCAGTTCCCAGAATCCCTTGTATTCATTTGCTTCCTCGAGGCAAAATAGTGAAGGCTGTCATGCACCCGTCATGTGGAGTCCACGAGCCGAAACAAGCTAACCGCATTTCCAGTAACAGCTGTTTTTTTGGTTTATTTTTTTACATAGCAAATGTGTTGCATGCAGATCAGATTATTTTCACATGCCAGCAAAATTATCCTTCCAGGCGATGAAACACTGCCACTAAATCAGCACTTGCTCAGACTAAAAAGTCAAAAATCGACATTGTATTGATATTTTTGGAATTGTCAAAATAGACATTTGTCAAAAAGACACGGGGGCCCCGCTGCGGTACGGGCGGCGTCTCCTCCTTTCCCGGGGCTCCCTCAGCACACGGGAGCCCCGCACCAGCCGGCAGCATCACCTGGTCTCCCCCTCGGCACAGGAGACCGGGCGGGCACATCGAAAGCTTCCCCCAGGCAGGGGGAAGCGGAAACCATGTCCTCCCGGCCCCGCCCACAACCAGGCGGCGGCCATCTTGAGGCGGCTCGGGCCGCGGCGGTGATCTCGGGGGTAAAACGAGGGGTGGGCACCCTCGATATTAAAATAAAGACATTAAAATAAAAGAGAGAAACCCCCCAAGCCCCCCCCCCCCCAAGTTTTCTCTCTTTTAATTTTCTCAGGAACCACTGGAGGGATTTACACTATTTAACCAAAAGCGTGATCTGCGTACCAGACTCTTCCATTTTGACAAGTTTGGTGTAATTCCGTTCAGCGGTTCAAGCTGTAGCCGTGTCTAAAGGTCCTATGGAAATTAACATGGGGAAAACACGTTTTGGGACCCCCCCTTTTTCTCAGCCCCCACTTGACTAATCCCCCCAAAACTTTCAGGGAAGGAGAGGAGCAGAGCGCGCCATCTTCTTTGAGAAATGGTCGAAGATTCATCAACCAGCGCCAAAGTTATTCCCAATAGAATGGTGCGGATTTCCTATGGAAACTAGGTCCTAACTATATATACCTACTGACGACCGTCAGTAGGATATATATATATATATATATATATATATATATATATATATATATATATATATATATATATATATATATATTTATTTATTTATTTTTATACACTGTGGATACTGCAACAGGCATAGTGTAGTTATAGTCAGGGAGACTAGATTTGTGTGTCATATGAGGATGAAATTATGCTAGAGGGTTTACTAAAATCTGTGGTAAGAAAAAGTAAATTATGCAGCTTAATGTGGCACATTTTGTCATAGTATTAAACACCATTTTGTCATTTTTGCATACATTACGACTATTTGGGAAAAGGTTTCATCTCATTAGTACATATTGATACTCAAGTACAGCCATAAACAACAGAAAGACAACACGTCAACCTTTGCGCTCAGGCCTTCCACTGCGCAGCAACAAGTGTTGCCATGTTTTTAGTAACTATTAATCTGTTTGAGCTACAAGCATTTTCTTCAGATAAAATCTCCAGATTATGTAACAGTTTATGGATTGTGTGAATGCCTCATTATGCGAAAAACAATGTAGCTGCAAAATTGCATAGTTCCAGGGGCCCTGGTCATAGTTAGGCCAGCGTTTCCCCAGAATTTATTTTAGTTTAATAGTTTTGGCACTGTTTGATGAATTTTCATGAAACCAAGCATCCACTTTGGCTGCTTCTTGGAAAGTTTTGTGCCGATCTGTCAAGCAGGTATCACGTGGCTGGTTTAGGCCTGGGAAGCAACATTGCCATTTTACATGTAAGCATTTCTTATGCTGCCTTATTTTCTACATAATGACTTTTGACACACATCTGCTTGCGTGACAGTGCAGGATTACTTTCTCTGAAATCACATAGTGTACTTATGAAGTGGAGTTGTAAGTTATCACAACACCTTGAACATTTAGAACAAGGCCTGAACATACATTGTGCAAATGTTGTTGTTTGTTATTACACTTAAAATGTCTAAGAAGATGTGTTGGGGTACCGGGCTAATGACACTGTACCTTCACCTGGGGGCTAGTGCACATAGCTAGAGGGATGACGTACCTAGGACGGAGGCAGTGGATTGTAGGCATGGCACACAGGGCTGGGTGCCATGTAGACTCTTGACTTTTCTCTGCACCAGAACATGCAGCCTGCAATGGCAGGTAGTGGGTGTTAAGGTACAGGGCCTCTAAGGTTGGCGCTATAGGTGCTGCAGCCCTTAGAGGTCTTCCCTCGTCACAGTGCCCTTGGTACCCATGGTACCTTTTACAAGGGACTTACCTGTGGCCAGAGATGTGCCAATTGTTGGTACAAAGGTACAGTTTTGGGTAAGAACACAGATCCTGGGAACCTGATTGGCAGGGTCCCATGGCACATCAAGTCCAATTGCATCAGATTTCAGACAAAAAGTGGGGGGTAACCATGCAAAACGTAGCTCTTTCCTACACCAAGGTGTCGCCATACACATTGCAGGGAATTCCAATACCCTTTGAAGCTTCAAAATCAACAGTGCAAACTGTTGCAGTTGCTGCAATCACTCGTTCAAATACGAGAACAGATACAGACATCATAACGGATGTCAATGCTGCATGCAATGACATCTACTTGCCAAAAGGCTTTCCACTTAAGCACAAATTATATGAACACAATATACTGTTTGCTCACATTCCTGGAGTGTGGTATAGAGAAATACCCAATTCTGACCGCAGGTTAGGTTTAATTCTAGCTGCACACGAGGGGTGGCTGCTACAATTCCATTATTGCAGCAACACTATTGGTGGCCTGGTCTCTATAAATAGACCAAGGACTTTATCCTCAAATGCAACATCTACCAGTAGATCAAGGGTTCCACCCAGGCACTTCCAACACAGACACCTCTACTGATTTCAAACAAGCCTCTGGCTTGTGTTTATCTGGACCATTGCAGACCTTTGTCATCAGATGTGGTTTGCAAGTATATCTTGAGTGCAGTGGATTCCTGCCCTCAAATCCTATGGGTATTGCCACAGCGGTTGGCTGGCGCCAAAACTGTTATAAAGGATCTGCAAGTCTTTATTGGGACATACGAAGTTGGCATATCACATACTGACCAAGGTCTGGCATTCACCTCTAGGGCTAACAAAATTGTCATAGGGAGTTTAGTGTGACCCTGAGGTATTCCTCCCCAAATCATTCAAAGGGGAATGCAGTAGTGGAGAGAAAAACTCGGGACTTAAAGCAGTCTTTAACAGCTAGGCCAGTGTTTCCCAAACTGTGGTCCGCAGACCCCCAGGGGTCCCTGACACATTCCCAGGGGGTCCTCAGGCAGCAGTTTTAAAAGCACTGCAAAGTATCTTGTTTAATTAGCAGTTTTCAAAGAACAATAAAAGTGTCAAGATAACACCAGTGATTAATGTCCCTGCTGGAGAGACATGAGAGCTTTGTCCAGTGGCAGCTTTCACTTGTCTAATGTAGCACAGAGGGTTAATATGCCTACTGCAAAGGACAGTGTACCATGCATTTTGTAAAACAGTATTTTATATGCTCAGGTCAGTGGGTTACTGCTTTTGTAGGAGAGATTCTTGTGTTACAGTGCAGTTCATAAGTGACAATAGTAATCTAGCACAGTGACCTATAAACTGTCATCACACAGCTGCTTGCAAACTGCAAGGTACAAGTTGGTGACTTATGTTTATTCCCAGTCTTTAATTATCCTGATGCTGCTAAAAAGGTTTAGTTGGGTGGAAATACATTTTTATTGTTAAAGTCTATGCTAACCACTGTGTTATGTTCTGAATCCTGAGTTTGTGCTTCTCCAGACCAAGCACTCTTTAAAAATGCCTACCAGTACGAATGATATGTGAATGCTACACCTTGTAGTCAGTCCCCTTTGCCTTATGTAATATTTTCTATACACTGATTTACACATATGATTCACTGTCTCTAAATGTGTGTGATGTGAAGTGCTCTGACATCCTACAATGGTATGAGAGATGCTATACAAAATGAAATACACGTGACAGAGGGGCTATGGAGAGATGAGAAACACTGTTGGAGAGTGATAGTGGGGGAATCATTGAAGAAACCCCAGAAAGATTGTCGTATTCTTGTGCATAGTCAGGTCTTCATTTACTATCCTTTAAAAGCTAATACAATTCTAGATATAATGATAAATGTGTTGTAGACTGCACCATTGTTTCCAAATTTTCTTGGAGGGAGAGCCTCCCAAAGCCCCCTTTGTAGTGGCCAGGCTCACTCGCTGCACATGGTGTGCACCCTATGGGGACTGGTCTGAAATCATTTGCCAGGGCTGCTTTGGGTTTCCAGTCTGGCCCTAGCAGGAGCAGGAGCAGGAGCCTCGTACTGCGGAATAAAACCAACCATTAAAAAGTTAGTAAAGGAGATGCAGCACCAACCTTCCCATCAACTTTTTTCGTTTTCTTTCAAATTCTTTCAATATAAAATACAACAGAAATGGCGGAGAGTTTTGTTAGCCTCCTTGGCTTAACAACACACTCCACCACTTCAGAAACGCAGGGCTGCACCATATTTACAAGAATATGGTGCAGCCCTGTGTTTCCCATGCGCTGGTGCTACACTTAACAGGGGAAGATTGTTTATGTACCACAAAGGTCCGCCTTCCTGCACATAAACTATCATGAAATGTTGTTTTGTCACTTCTATGTGTGCTGCTTAATGCAGCACACATGGAAGTTACAAAATGTAATTTTTGTTTTAATGATTGTTGATGTGCAGGAAGGGTCACCTTCCTGAGCATAACAATTTAAGGCATTTTGCAAAAACGAGGAGAAATGAAGCATTTCTCCTTGTTTCGCCAAGTTAAGACCAGGTTTTCCCTGGTCTTAATTTTGGCGCTGCCTCCCATTTACGCTGCCCTTGTAAATAGGGGGCAGCATCAAAATCAATGGGTGTTGCAGTGGAAACGCCCACGGCAACACCCACTGCCCACCCCTTTCACACTAAGCATTGGGTGAAAGGGGGTCTTATTTACAAGGCACCGTCCAGCCACGTTAAGTGGCTTAACGCTGCCTTGTAAATAAGGCGAAGCCCCTATCGCCATGGGATTGTCTCAAAAAGTGATGTTTCCATGCTGATAGGGGGTTGGAAATATGCTCCTAAAATCATTAGTAATTCGAGTATTTGTTTTGTGTGCACATGTGTGTTACTTTTTTCCGAATTACTGTTTTAATGTTTGATATTTAAATCCTACAAATTGCTTGGGAGTCCTCCGTTTCCAGTGGTGACTCAATGGGGGTCCTCAGGAGTCAAATGTTTGGGAGCCACTGAGCTAGGGTATTGGGCTCAGCTTGCAGTTGGGTCCATCATCGTTATGCGGTCCAGAGGGCACTGAACAATCTACCTAGAAAATCTGTGGGTGGTGGAACTCCATTCGAGATCCTTTTAGGGGTAAAAATGTGGGTCCCAGACCTCAACAGTCTGGCTGTTTTACAGGAACTGAATAGTTTCCAGTACTTACAAAGCAATGTCCAAGTAAAAAGTATTGCCATTGGTGTGGTAAAGGAATTGCTGGCAGCTCTTGGTTTGATCCCAAAGATTGGGGATCTGGTCAGGGAGAAAATTGTGGACAAGAAAGAATTTGGGCTGTCCTACATAGCGCCTGTACCTGTACTAGCCGTCGAAGATACCAGAACTGTACTTCTTCCGCCTCTTGTCAGCCTCAGAAACAAGAGATTTGTCTCCATTGATATGCTCAAACCACACTATGTGGCCGATTCTCAACAGTAGGCTGCGTGGGCTCCTGGGTAGTTACCTGCCTCCTCTCACTATCATACGGGAAGTTCGGATGGAAACTTTAATTACTGAGGAAGCATCCTTTCCCCAACAGGAGATAGTAGTAATCAACAATGAAGTATCTATTCTACCTGTTACTACAACAACTACTGTACAATCGACTAGTACAGAAACATAGATTTCAATTCGGAATCTTAGCACGAATGCTGTTTATGTAAATGTCAAAGAAAAATGACACGACGCACAGCAAATGTAGTACAGCTGTGTATTTGTGGTTCTGGGTGCAAACACAGTATCGTCGCGTATCCCACGGCGTACACTGTAAACAAATGGGTAGTGGGATCAGTGGATCACTGTCCCATCCTGTGTTGCACACCTTAATTCCTCTTCCAGAAAAAGAGGTTCCAAACTTGTTTTCAACGTTTCAATTATGCTTTTATTCAGCAAAAGTTTCTTGATTTGCGTTTTTACACAAATTTGTTCATCATTTTTTAGACATTTGTGCGGTTTCTCTTTATATGTTTAAACATATCAACACTGTCCTTTTAAAGCCATCCAATGCATTTCGAGGCTTACCGCCTCTTCGTCAGGGAAAAGGATACTGAAATAAAATAAAATGTAGAATGCAATAAATGTTCAATAATTAATATAAACCATGGCTGGTGTTGGGGGTTGTTCAGTGTGGGAGAGGAAGGGTTGTGTTTGGAGTCGTGCGTATTTATAGTGGCACCTTAGAAAAATTATCCCGCAACCTGTGTAACGTGGTTTACAAGTATCGACTTTGGGCTTACGTGTGGCTCTGTCGTTAGGACTCGCGTATTCTGAAAATTGCAAAATACCTATTAGAGTATTCTTAAAATTAATCAAGCGGGAAAGCTATCAGAAGCGGTAATGCTCCGTAGAGCTGTCGACTTCCCGTAGGGACTGACCTGTTAGTTCGTGCTTCGGTCTCTAAGCTGGTATCGCGCTTCCGCCATCTTGCGAACCGGGGTCTCAGTGCGAGTTAGGTGCTCGTGTCATGTGATGTTAGTAGCGGTCATGTGATCATAGAAACTAAAGACAGCTTCTGAGTGCGCTTGTTAGTCTGTTGTTCTGTGGCTGGTTAACGGGGTGAATACCGTTTCTAAGGTGTTATATAATATTAACCTGAAGGATGAGGGAAAATTAAAAAGTGGATAAAGCGGTACTGAGGGTTAACAATACATCACATTAAATTTAAAACAGTAGAACATAGTGATGGATAACATAAATGTGAAGTTCATATTGAGGATGCACAGGGGCCCAAGCAACCAACAGATGAACCAGATCAACTATTAGGACTACGTCCCCATAGTACATCCCAATCGCCCGTAAGCCACAAAACACTGGATCTTTTCGAAAACAGAGTAAAGCAAGATCTTAAAAAAATTGGCCATGGAAAGAAACACCATAAAAATATCACACAAAAAGATTTAGACACCTTAAAAAGGATTTCATCAAACGAACACATTAAATGTGTAAAAGCGGATAAAGGGGGAGCCCTAGTCATCATGGATCAAAGCATGTACAACCTCAAAGTTATAGAACACATCAGCGATACCAACACCTACATGAGACTGGAGAATAACCCATCCATGGAATTCACCAAAACACTGACGACCCTTCTAGAAAAGGCATATGACCTAGGTATCATCAATGAACGCACTAAGAAATTCCTAACTAAGACAAACCCAAAGAGTCCCACCCTGAAAATGGTGCCAAAAATACACAAAGATCTGATGGACCCTCCCATGAGACCCATTGTCTCTACATGTGGAAGTATACACGAACCTGTGGGACAATTAATAGATAAATATCTACAGCCAGCTGTACAAACAATGAGGACCTACACAAGGGACACCACTGACTTCATCTCCAAATTGCACAGTATTGAAATCAATCCGGATGAGACCTTAATCCTATGTACAGCAGATGTACGGTCCCTATACACATCAATACCCCACTCATTGGGCATTGAAGCGATTGAAAAAACTTTGTTAAACTCTTCAATTGACAGTGGATTTCAAACATTCCTTATGGAACTTATGCTGTTTACTCTCTATCATAGTTATTTTAAATATCAAGACACCTGGTATCTTCAACTTGTGGGCATGGCTATGGGCAACTCGGCAGCACCAGTCTATGCTAATTTGTTCATGCAACAATATGAAGAAGCTCATATTTTCACAAAAAAGGAGTGGACGGACAACCTGAAATTATTCACGAGATATATCGATGATATATTCATCGTATGGAAGAGCAGTAAAGAGATACTATCTAATTTACTAACCGAATTTAATCTGATTGACGAACGAATCCAATTAACTTGGGAAATATCGGACACAAGCGTCAATTTCTTGGATGTAAAAGTTACAGTGAACTCCCAAGGATTTGAAACTGACTTATTCACGAAGCCTACAGACAGAAATAATATGCTTCATTTTTCAAGTTTTCATGAGCCAAACCTCAGGAAAAATCTCCCATTTTCCCAAATGGCGAGAGTCAAGCGTATAATATCAGACCCGCAAAACACCACATTGAGAATCACAGAAGTAGCGGAGAAATTTCACCAAAGAGGGTACCCTCCTCAAATCATCAAGGAATCCATAGAGAGGATTAACACAATTGAAAGATCTAAACTACTTAAACCCAGACAGGATAAAGAACAAAACCGTATAGTGGCAGTGTCTAAATACTCAACCGCCAGTGCGAAGTTCAAAAGCATCATACACCAACACTGGGCATTACTTAATTTGGAACCAGATTTCAACCAGATATTTCAAGAACCTCCATTGTTTGCGTTCACGAGGGCACCTAACATCGGTGAACTAGTCCAATACAAACAGAAACCAGCCACCAAATTCATGGGTACTAAACCATGCCTGAACTGTGGGAACTGTAATAACGTCATGAAAGGAAATGTGATCAATCATCCCACGAGGGGGAATGCAATTAAAATTCAAGTGAACGCCACATGCGACTCTAGCAATCTCATTTACGCTTTAAAATGCCCATGCGGCAAAGTCTACATTGGCAAAACTGAAAGAAAAATCAAAACAAGACTGTTCGAACACAAATCAAACATACGATTAAAGAACATAAAATCTACAGTGGCCGTGCACTTTCAAGAACACTCCCATAACATTTCTCAACTGAGATTTATGGTACTGGAAACTATTGAGAAAGCAGAAGGTAGAGATAACACAAAATATCTTCTCCAACGCGAAAATGCATGGATACAAAGACTATCTACCCAGAAACCATCTGGGCTCAACGAAAGGATTGAACTCTCTTGCTATTTATGATAACATATAAAGGGACCAATGAATGGAGTGACAATGGACCCCTGTGCATCCTCAATATGAACTTCACATTTATGTTATCCATCACTATGTTCTACTGTTTTAAATTTAATGTGATGTATTGTTAACCCTCAGTACCGCTTTATCCACTTTTTAATTTTCCCTCATCCTTCAGGTTAATATTATATAACACCTTAGAAACGGTATTCACCCCGTTAACCAGCCACAGAACAACAGACTAACAAGCGCACTCAGAAGCTGTCTTTAGTTTCTATGATCACATGACCGCTACTAACATCACATGACACGAGCACCTAACTCGCACTGAGACCCCGGTTCGCAAGATGGCGGAAGCGCGATACCAGCTTAGAGACCGAAGCACGAACTAACAGGTCAGTCCCTACGGGAAGTCGACAGCTCTACGGAGCATTACCGCTTCTGATAGCTTTCCCGCTTGATTAATTTTAAGAATACTCTAATAGGTATTTTGCAATTTTCAGAATACGCGAGTCCTAACGACAGAGCCACACGTAAGCCCAAAGTCGATACTTGTAAACCACGTTACACAGGTTGCGGGATAATTTTTCTAAGGTGCCACTATAAATACGCACGACTCCAAACACAACCCTTCCTCTCCCACACTGAACAACCCCCAACACCAGCCATGGTTTATATTAATTATTGAACATTTATTGCATTCTACATTTTATTTTATTTCAGTATCCTTTTCCCTGACGAAGAGGCGGTAAGCCTCGAAATGCATTGGATGGCTTTAAAAGGACAGTGTTGATATGTTTAAACATATAAAGAGAAACCGCACAAATGTCTAAAAAATGATGAACAAATTTGTGTAAAAACGCAAATCAAGAAACTTTTGCTGAATAAAAGCATAATTGAAACGTTGAAAACAAGTTTGGAACCTCTTTTTCTGGAAGAGGAATTAAGGTGTGCAACACAGGATGGGACAGTGATCCACTGATCCCACTACCCATTTGTTTATGTAAATGTGCCACAGATAGAGTCATCTCTCAGTTCTACAAAACCTGAAGAGCTTGAGGAAAATTGAATTTTGCCCTGTCATGTGTCCCTACGTGTTCCCCATTATATGTTATATGTGCATGATCGCTATGCATATTTACCCTCTTGACCGAATAAAGACGCAATTATAGTTGTGTCCAACGTTAGTATGCCAGTTATCCAGTCTCCCCGAAAGCAACAAGTATTAGGCCTATGTTGCCACCATTTTACATTGTGCACGTTAAATCATCGAGTTGTCCCCGTTTCTAGGCCTCATAGGGCCCGGACACCAGATTCAAGCTTCAAGTCTCCTGAAACCACTCCGAGGAGCGATGCAGCCCCTCCCGCATCCCTGACCCTTCACTTATTTTCTGCCAAGCAGCGCGGTGCCCAGCCTGGCCTGCCTGCCTGTCTGCCAAGAATATGTTATGCCTCTAGTTATCAGTTCAGCTCCCCGGCTTCACATTCCTAAGCTAACGAACCGCATAAACATCTTCAGCTATAGTCTAGTCTTTCTGTCTCCATGCAAGAGAATTACTGAATTAGTTTCCATAGAAGATTCATAGCACACGCAATACATAAAGAAATATATGCATGCACCAGCCTTAGTGTCAAGTAGCCTTTGCCCTGATGACTTTTAGATTCTATCAACATGTTCTCTAAACACAAGATATCAGATATGCTATAGGTACATGTCGTCCTGACATCCCAGACTTTAGTCTCCTCTTCTGGCGCAGAAGTCAGAGCCCCCAGCTCTCCTCAGTTACACGTCATGGTCCGTTTGCGCGCACCAGTAGGTTAAAGGTTCCAGCTGCCCAGGTAGCCCCCTCCATGTATCCACCCATTTATGACACTTCTGTGACGTTTACATCACATGTCTTCGTGCACACTCTGTGCACGCCTTCTTTGTAAGCCCATATGTTCTTATCTTACGTTTGTCACTTGTTACGCCTACTGTATGCAATACAATTGTACTGTTTTACTATATATACTATGTAATGTTAAAGAGACGTTGCAGCTGCCATTCCATTCCATTGCATGCCACATCATGGTCTTTAGGCTCGAGCCATCCGATTAAAGCCATTCTGACTCAGATATCACGGATCCTGCCTCTTATTTATTGAGCTATCTGTTATAGTTAGTGTATAGAAAAATAGTATCGGTAATTAATTATTTATTTACCACATAAAATGGCGCCCGAACAGGAACGAGCCCCTTCCCCACGCGCCGGCGATGTAACGCAGGCCCCCTGACCCTTCTACAGCCGTGACGGAACCCTACTGTGCACGTGCAGATATTTCTGCTTCAAGTCTCCCTCAGGCCCACGGAGGAGACGGAGACTGCGGTCCGGCATCCAGACGAGGCGGTGAGGAAGGTGGGTCATCCCGACCAGAGCCCAAGCCGAGAGAGCAAGGTCCGAGGTATCCGGAGGCCCACCTGTTTCCGAAGCCCGAGGCGCATGCGTAGTGCGTAGCAGTAACCAGACATCGTAGCAGTCCAGTCCAGTCCGAGGCCTTCAGTTTGCTTCCCGGTGAGTACCGTTGCTGGGGGTATCTAGACGGGTTCATTAATTTGTGCCCGGTCCGACGGGTTTGGGTACACAGATCCGGTCCGACGTGTTCACCTAGGTGGATACGGTATGACGTGTCTCTTTAGGAGACCGGTATGTTCTGTACTGTTTTAGCAGTGCATCCAGTAATTCTAGTAAGTCTGTTCTCGAGAAATTCAAGTATTATGTTTTCAATGTATTAGGTAGTATCTGTTGTAACTGTTATTAATGTGTTTTTTGATGTCGTGGTATGAGTGATTGTTTTGCTATTTCATTACTGTGTTCATTGTGTATTGTGTTCAAGTTCAAGTACGGTTCAAATATGCCGCTGTTTTCGAAGTTACGTCAGATAAAAACCAGAAAAGGGTTACTCGAAGAATCAGTTCCTGTCCCTCCCAGGGACAGTCCTGGACATTTCATGTATCATAAGCATGGCTTAGATGCCATACTGTATCTAGATTTGTGGGTGGACTACACCAAACATCTTGAAGAGAAATATAGATGGCCTGTTTCAGGAACATGGGATGCCGAGTGCATCATGAGAGTAGAAGAGGCATTATGGAAAAAGAAAGCCAGACAATCCCAGAAAGATGCCATAGAATTGTGGCGTAAAGAATCGCATAAAAGAACAGAGAAGGAATTCAGAAAAGCAGAATTAAGTAGGGAATCCTCCGAAAAAGCCCAAGAAAGGGAATTACTAGAAGAAGGTGAACGAGTTAGAGCAGAACAATCAGACAGACAGAGAAATGCCCTTATTAAAGGTATGTATCCTCTTCTCGCCGAGGGTTTGCCTAAAGCAACCCCGGAAGCACCCTGTAATTTACCGCCACCCTTGGTCCCGACTAAGCTACGTCATAAACCGACTGCAGCTGAAATTTTCCTTTCTTCCTGTTTGGACGACACTGTCCCAGAATATGCTAATACGAATCCTCCGCCAGTTCAACTTCCACCTCCTGTTAATAATGTAATTACTGTGCCTCCAGTCGTTGGTCCTGTTAATGTGCCAGTATCCCAGGACCAACCCACATTACGTACCCCTACTTTGCCAGTCACGTTACCAGGAGCCGCACACTCAGTATTAATTGACGATTCCAGTTCAGGAGGGGCAGGGGGAGGTATTCCTATCACCCCGCCTCAAACAAAGCGACTGACGCTGAGAGATGCAGCGTTACAACGTACCCCGAAAGTGACTACGTACAAAGCCCTCAGAAAGTATTTCAATGAGTGCGGATCTGATTGTAGATATGATCCAGTACCAGGTGAAGATAGTATGATAATATATTCCATACGCTTACGACGAGTTGCAAGCTTCTTGGTTACCATATCAAATATGAAAGAACATCTAGACAGAATATATCATTTCATCCGAACAGGGGAGAAACCAGAAAGTATTCACGAAGCTATGGTACACAGAAAAGTCGAGATTCAAGGCATGATTTTGCAATTTTTAATAAATTGTTTAATAAGAGAACAGGATCATCCTGATAAAAATCCAGAAGAGATGAGAGTCCTGACCAGATGGAGTGACAATATAGCAGAAGGAAAACACAAGACACAAAATAGTATAGAAACTATGTACAGAAAGATTCGTAAAGAAATTATAAGTATACACCAAAAGGAGGAAGCAATGAGAGTAGCCGAGAAAGAGAATGACTCTTCAGACGAAGAGGTAGACAACGAGAATCCCACCAGAATAGCGTATGTAGGTAGGACGAGACCTTCTGATAGACACACACGCCTAGACTACAAGAAAGTTTTTCCTCCTCCCGTGCCGGAACAGTGTTCTCTTGAACAATTGTTTCAGGCTACCGATAAAGTTCTGAAATTACGGATTGGTTACAGTAAACTTAGTACCATGCATGAACAAGAACTCGCCCGAACAGCAGTCCGATGGACTAGTGATTCTACCACGTTTCCAGACGAAGTAGTGGCTCAAATGTTTCTGAAACTACCGCCAGCCGAGCAGCGACTGGTGGGTATGTATATGATCCAGCACCTCATTACACTGTACGAGAGTCAGCATTCTGATCCAGGTCCCTTATATAATGTACTGAACGAGTTACTCCTAAACCGATGGAAAGGTCTAGGTACCGATTTAATTAACGTCATTCTAGAACAGCGCCACAAATACAGAACGTTCCTGACTCCGCATTTTGTTTCTGTTTCACCCCCTTTCTACATAGATAGACAGAATCCGTTGCGAGAAGTGCATCCTGTTAAGGGAACGGGGGGTGAGCTCGAACGAGTATTTGTTTACACCCCTATAACGAAAATAGAGCTACTAGAAATGAAAAAGTTAGTGCCCTGTCACGATAAAGATCCAGCAGGGTTCCACCGTGAATTAAAAGACATGCTCCGTATGGGAGAATACACGTATCCCGATATCATCAAAATGTTAAAGGTCCTGCTGCCTGCGGGCATATATGAAAAACTTAAAGAAAAAGAATGGGAGGTGGGAGAGAAAAAGATAGATTGGACCGCATTAGAGAACGAAGATAACACACGAGTTCCAGGTACTGGTCTTGGGGATAAAGCCAAAGAATTGCCCGAACTGTTAATACAAGTCTTGCCAAGATTACTAGCCACGAAAAAGGAAGACTGGGACGCCATCTCAGCCTGTAAACAGAAACAGGACGAAGACACTAGTGATTTTTATTCCAGATTTGAGAAATGTTTCATTATTAATAGCGGTCTGAAAACAAGTAGTGAATCGTATCCACATCTTTTTGTTACTAAACTAGTTGAGAATTCTTTACCGCAAGTTAAAAATAGAGTATTGAAAGTCGAGAGTACTTGGCAAGCTAATACCCCGTCCCAAATGCTCCAGATGTTACAGTATCACCAGAACCGAATCAGGGAAGAGAGCAAGAACACGAAAGGAGACGTATGAAAGACACGAAAATGAAAGTACTAGTGTAGTGTAGTTCCTATCTTCCCAATAGGCTCTGCGCATTGGAATAATACCTACAGCAGTAAAGGCCTAGGCCAGACGTTAACTAGGTCTACTACTGTCGATACTAGACTTAAGTTTTGGGTTTGCCAGCGTAGCTCAGAGTTCGCTAGAAACTTTCTCGAATGTTCAGGAAAGAATTAACTCCCCTGATTAGACAAGAAGGGATTTAGTTTCTGACAACCATAGAACATGACAACTTTGCTCTCCCCTAATCAAGAGTGTATCTCCAGAGGCGTGTGAGCACAAGGCAATTATTTTACTCAGTCAGTACGAGCATTCTTAGTCTCATCAGATTGTAGAGAAAAGGAAGAGACGGGCGTGTTCAATAAAAAGGTGTTATTTATTGATCAGTCTCTTTTCTCGTACAAGAGAAACGGATCGATATTATTGCAATACTTATAGTTAAGTAAAGTGCATACATTAAAAGCAATAGTATAAATACTGTAAAAACATTGATATGGTTTCTGAGCCATATGATGTTTAAAATGATTAAAATATATTACATACACATATACATTTGACTAAACGTACTCAACTGGTGTTTCTAAATACGCCTACCCCGTGTACCTGACCTAAGTCTAATGCGTGGGCGGGAATAGAAAGTAACAGTTTAAGTTAAGTTTGTTTTTGCCAAGTGAATAACTAAAGAATTCTCTGTGAGGGGTTATTCAGTTCTGTACCTGGAAGTTAGGATGAAATGAGGAATGGTATCTCTTTCTCTGCTCTCGATATTCCAGGCCGCCTGCGAGGGCTGCCCGAAAGCGCCGGTGCTGGGTCTCTCGGCAGGAGATAGCAGCGCGTCTCTCAGCGCGTCAGGAAGGCGGGGCTGCTGCCAGCGGGGTCTGCTCTGCTCTTGGCTTCGGCAAGTATGGCTGCTCCGTCTCGTCACCACGCGTGTGTTTGCATAGGGCAAGATCGTCAATATTTATACCTTAAAGGTGCCGAGATTGACGTAAGGATGGACATAGATACGTCAATAAAGATGTCATACGACTTGCTCGTTAGCACATTCTTTTACTGAAGTTCTCGGTGAAATCAAAACAATGGCCGCAGGGTTTTCCAGGTTGTCATAGGTTTGATTTGTTATGAGAACGTCGTATGCCTTATCAGGGGCTGGAGGAATGTCGCTTGTCTAATTAGATCTCAAGCGTTATGACCTAATCAGATAACACGTTCCTGTGCCGTAGTGTGACTGCGTCAGATAACGGTATCTGCATCATGGGGGCTTTTCTTGCCTCATGGGCTGACTGTTAGTTAACTTGATAGTTAGGTTAACCAGAATAGGGTCAGGAATAGGGGGATCGATTCAGAACCTATAGGAATACATGACACCCACTCCACGCTAACTATGGTCATATTTACTAATCTATGCATAGTATAACATAGTACAACATACTATAGAGTATAGTGTATACCTTACCACCCCAAAATACATAAATGCATTTTGAAACGTTCAAATATACTGAAAAATTGCAGTCATATGTATCGTATGCACTCAAGCTATGAATTAAATGCCAAAGTAAACACGCATTTGTATACATTATTGCTTATATGGTATATGAGAAATACACATGAAATGGCTCTTAATATGGCTATACAGAAAGAAAGTTCGAGACCATTTCATCACATAATAAAATATTTGTGAACATACCAGCGGGCAACTAAAGTTTATAAAGTATCTAAAAATAGAAATCTTAGTTCTCTAGGAATAGTTTCTTACTTTAAGCAGAAGATAAGTGTCCCGAAATTTTTTGTAAAAATTAATTTGGGGCTGCTAAAAAAATTGCTGTCCGGGAACTGGTGGGAAAAATTGTTCATGTGACTTTATTTTCAAAGTTGAAGGCCGAATTCAGGGAACGCCGTGTGCGAGCTTGCTCAAAAGTCTCTATTTCTGTTCTGGAGAGAACATCATATCATTAAGGCTTTCGAAAAAACTGTCAACAGCTTCATGGGAAAGTTCCACTAAGTCGGAAATAGGTGTAACCATGCATTCGTGCGCATGATTGTCTCCATTGACATTCTGATTCGCATTGCTGACAGAAGGTCGTACCTGATCGATGCTGCTTTCATCTTGAACTTCACTACTCTTCAATCGTAGTGGTGAAGATTCCACGAATGCCGTCATCAGGATTGGCAGCCTTTGAGGGCAGCACAAAGCGTGAACCTTGGTAGGAACCAACAATGTATCTGCATCCACTGGCGCATCCGATTGTAGCGTCAGACAGGTGTCTAACACGCATTCTTCTCCGCATAGCAGACACCTTAATACAGGTAAAACACACCTTTGCCACATTGGTCGAAATGATAGAAACCAAGTCATGTTCAGGTCTCTAAGCCGGGAGAGTCCCAGGATTTTTGATATCCGGTCCCGGTATCCAATGGCTAGGATTGTATCTTCCATTGTCGCGAGAGTTTGATCTGTGACATGGGTTGCCATAACGAAAAATAAGGACTAGGAATAGGATTCCTGCAATTAGTCCCAGGATCAGGGGAAGTCCGCCAAAAATCGAATGGACGAAATCTGGAAAAATACCCAGTATGGCTTTGAATGGTGTTAATGCCATCGAAAATACTGTCTTAAATACCTTTGAGACCCCAGTGGTATCAGAAATATTTAAGATTTCGCTCAGGATTTCCGCGAAATGTACGGGTGAATTAGTTGATAATAATGTATGTATCTCTGCAGTCGTCCTTGCGACTTGTAGATCATACGCTTCTTTTGATGACGTGAGCCTTGTAGGCGTCTGAAGAAGCACTGTTTTCATTCTGCTTAAAGTATCTATTCGAATAGAAGTAATTTTCAAATTGGGCCATGCCCTTGCCTCCCTGTCTGGAAAGGAGCTGGGGAACAAAGAACGTCCACAGCACTTGACCTTCGCAGTCGTAGTTACTAGATAAGGAGTCCCGGGCGTAAGACTACAACATCTGCGGTCTACAATAAGAATGTAACTCCCATTATAGAGTCTTTGAAAGAATGGTTCTATTCCAGTTGCAGGTGCGCCTTGCTGGTGACATGAAAGGTTGTATGAATTCCCTTCACAGGCTCCATGCAAACTAATTCCGTTACACAGAAGCGTGCCGCTTAGTGACATAGCACAATTGTTGCCACTAAGAAACACTTTCTGTCCTTTATTACTGACACATGCATGTGAATAGGGCAGGTTCCAAGTTGTTTTAAGGTACCCCTTTCCCAATTTCTCGTACATGCCAGCCTGTATATATTTTTGGCAGTATTGAAACCTGAAGGTTGAGATTGGAATATTTATGATTCCGTGGATTATCCATTCACTGACAGGTCGTTCTGACATTGTCATTGGTAATCTTTCTAGTTTTTCAATGCTCAAAATTGTATAATCAGCACCCTTTTGCGCCATACCGATTTGTCTATCAGTAAGGTTAAAGATTTGGAATAGTGACGTTGTGTTGATTAAACGCCAAGGCACATAGCCTGAACGAAGATTTTGTAACGTCCAGCCAAGCTGTACAATAGAACGCAATTGTGACTGACCATGTTGTAATAACAGTAAGTCTTGCGATAATATATCGATTGCTGAAGACACAATGCTGTCCAATGAAAAAATTCTGGAGGACAGAGTCATTAACCCATTGTCCACTACAGAAAGTGATTTTTCCAAATTAATACGGTCAATTTCCCGTATTCTCTCTGCTGTTTCAATTTGATTAACCTTCCAGGCCTCATTGTATGCTGCATATACAGAGGCTGCTATGAAACGCTTCTGACGCTGTTTGCGTGGTCCCAAAATGAAATCACGCAAGTCAGCACCATCAGTAAGTAAAGTTAGGTGTTGCTTAATTTCAGGCAGTGTGGAAGTTTGTAGCCATTGAAGGCATAATTTGCCCACACTGTAGGTTGTTATTATCCCTGGGTGATGTCTTTGGGGATATCTAGGGTCTGGCCTGGTCATTTTGAACCCCTGTGTTTTATTCAGGAATCTGTCTTGACAGTTATTTGTATCTGTGGGCCAGATCAACCATTGTTTCCAATCAGGATGTGTTCTGTTTTGGTTTAATATATGGTTTACGTCTATCTCTTCATCCGTATCAGAGCTATTGCTAAACATTGTTGGCTTTGGAATAGACGGTTTATTTAAATCTTTGATTTTGGCTAGGCCAAGACAGGTGGTTTGTTGAACAGTGTCATTTAAAAATATCATTTGTTCTGGGATCATGCAAGCTCTAAACAAAGCTTCTAAACCCTGTACTTGCCATTCTTTTGTACCCCAAACACTTTTCAAATCAACATTTTTGTCCCAATAATCAAATCCAAAAGTATTCATTTGTTCAAAAAAATGAGTCTGAATATAACAATTTTGTGTTGGTTATCATGGTTTTCATCCCTGTCTTGTTTGACAATTTAAAATAAAATGTTTCAGCATTACTTGTGTTAAAACCTGAAAAATATGAATATTTGTCGTAAACGGTTCTTGAGCTCCCTTTTGGAGGTGTTGCACAATGTTCCCATTGATTATAATTTAACACATTTCTAGGTTGTGCAGATCTATGTAAAAAGTGATTACCATAGTGGTTATAGCAATACATACTGTCATAATTTGTAGAACCCTGCAAATAATCATGTTTGGTAAATTTAGCAGACATTACTAAATCAGACATCATGTTATTAATGCTTTCGAAGTCCCAATCATCAGCAAATGAGTTTGGTTTTACAAAGTCACTCAAGGAGATCTTAATTTGGTGTGGATATTTCAGGATTTCGACCGGACCATAAATTTCATAGTCAGTGTTGTCCCAGGCTACCCCACCAGGTATTGGATTGGCTGTGAAGTTGGCTGAAGAAAGTTCTCTTTTCTCGACGTGTGAAGATGTGTGTGGTTTGAGGATCAAGTTGATGTTCTGACTTGCTGTGTCCATTTTAGCATATTTTCCCTCAATGAAGCGTCCCAAAGTTAATACCATGATGAGCCAAAGTATGAGGATAAATGCACCAAAACCCACCCAAAATTCAATCCATGGAGAAATCAGATATGTTTCTTTCAGTTGGTTCAAAAGTTCCTTAGCTTTGTCTTTAACCCCTTCAGTGCTAATGACAAGGGTAACTCGTCATGGAGTTTCCATTGATTTCAATGGAAATTCAATGGAAGCACAGAAATGTGCTTAGCATCCAAGTGGTTAAAGGATTTTGATGATGGCTGTGTCTTTGATTCGCTGAGGCTTTCAGAGGAATCATCGAAGTTTATGAAGTAGCCGGATGCAGTTCTGTCAATTGTTCCAATTGCTTCAGGATTACTGTTTCTTGCATTTTCACTTGGTACTTCATTATAGATTGGTGTGTCTCTGCTAAATGTTTTTATTTGGGTTTTCAGAGGTCTGAGTTCTATTGCATTGTTGCATAGTCCTTGTTGTTCTTCTGTAGGCGTTTCAAATGTGATGAGCCTCTTCGTTAGGACCTCTGTACTGGTAGCAAACCTTGGTGTTCTGCTACTTATTGGGAGTCCACTTGGCCTACTGTTTGTTATCGGCCACATGTTGTGGTTTTACCAGGTCGATGGATACAACTCGGTTCTCCTTTTTACCAGCAAGTGGCGGTAGTACAACTGATCTTGTCCCGTTGACAGACAAGACAGGAACTGCTTTTCTGTAAGAAGGCCCAAATTCCTTCTTTACCGCGATCTTCTCCCTGACTAGATCCCCGACTTTTGGAATCCAGACAGGTCTTGCTGGGACAGGTGGTGATTCTTCAGTGGTTGTTGGCTGTTGTTTCAACTGTATGTTGCTCAGGTCTTTTCTTGTTTTGTTTAAGTCCTGCAAAATAGCCAAACGGTCTTTGACATCAAAGCTTTTTTCTTTAACCACTGAAGTCTGACTGTCGAGGTCAGAGATAATCATTCTAGTTCCAAATAATAATTCGTACGGACTGAATCCCTTCAGAGAATTTCTTGGCAAGTTATTTAGACTACGTTGGACACTTATTAGATGTTTGACCCACCCAGCTCCCGAACCTAATATCCTTTCCATTATAGATTGCTTTCTGCCTTGGTTTTTTCTTTACACCATCCCGTACCCTCAGGAAGGAAGTGAGAAGATTCCCGCTGGGCTGTGCTCATTTGGCCATGTTTCCCCCCCGGCTGGAGGGCTAGAGTGAAGACAATGGTCAAACGTAACATGCTCTTAGCGTATATGCCATTTAGACTCGCAAATCTTTGTATAACAGTCCGGACGTCAGCCGAGTGCTGAGGATCGACATTATAAGTGGAAACTAGCCTGTATATGTTAATCGCAAGCCCTGCTTTTTACTGGTGATATTATCTGCCTTGATACGACGAGGTATTAAACTGTTTCTCTCCCCACTGCGATCTCTGTTGCAGTTTGGGCAGTTTTTTACAAACATGGTGTGATGCAGGCTCATGCCTGGCCACCAGTACCGTGATTGTAATTCTTCCAGAGAATCTTTTAATTTAAGGTGTCTGAGACCCTCGCCCATATGTGCGTCTGCGATTAACAAGTTTCTCCTGTCCATGTTTGGAATCACTCTATCCCCCACTCCAGGGATTCGAGCAAAAGGGACGGAGTTTGCATCGATTATGTATGTATAATTGAGTGGATAGTTGATCGGTAACGCTGAGCAGTCGCCTTTTGATGACGTTTTCACCGCCAGCACTGTTTCACCGTCAATGTATTTTAATGTACGCTTTTTTCGAACTACGGGAGCCGATTTAGTGGCTGCCGCTGCGGCTGCTTCAGCCAATGAATTCCCTACAACGTGAACGCCATCACGCTGATGACTCAGTGAGTGTGTCACGTGATTCTTTGGTAGTTCTTTTTGTAAAAGAGCTACTTGTTCCCAGAGCAGTTTCTGCTTTATTGGTGCATCTGTGTCATCTTTGTAACCGTTTTGAATCCATGCCTGCAAATCGCTGTTATATGATTTGACGCAGTAATATGAATCTGACACTATAAGTGTCGGGAATTCGCGATCCGCATTATCTAGCGCCATTTTCAATGCTATTATTTCAGTTTGTTGTTCTGAATTAGTTTCTACTGAGTGTGATTTTGTTAATAGAGGTTTTAGTTTACCTCCGCGCCACACTTCTTTTGTAATCTCACATGTGGGGTTGTATGCTTGTTCTCCCCAAACGGGGGGTTGAGCATGTCCGTCTGTATAGATTACACAGGCGTAATGTCGTAGAGGCAGAATGTCGATTGGCAGAGGATACGTCTTTTCATACTTTAGATTTTTTACTTCTTCTAGTTCTGGATCAAAGTAGTAGTATACTTTGTCCGTTGTGATTGAATTCACCCATTGTATCCATTCCGGATTCAATGTTGTTGTTGGTAAATTACACGGTGTTGTTAGTGCCTCAAAGGCTGATTCTGCTGTTCTGACTGTGATATGTCTACCGTCAGCTATGTCTTTTTCTCTAGCTATTGCGGTTTGAACTGCACGAATGATTTTTCCTGTATTACTGAATTTCTGTTCAGCTTCTGTGTACAAGTGTGATTTGAATGCAATTGGTACCTTTTCTCCCTCATTAGAGGTCAGGTATGTGAATCCGCATCTCCCTGGGATGACTCGAATCACAAGATTGCGTGTGTTATCACGTGTTTCTAATTTTGTTTTAATTAGCATGTCTGTTTGTAAGGATCTCAAAATTTCTGTGTGTGTTTGAGTCCAATTGGATCTTTTAAAGTCTGGTTTAATTAGATCATAAAGGGGTTTGACCCTTTCTGCGTAATTTGCAATGTATGTTCTTCCGAAATTTAGGAAGCCTAGAATTGACTGTAGGTTTTTTAGTGTTTTAGGAGCTTGGATTACGGCACATTTCTCTAGGAAATTGTCAGCCAGGCTTTTGCCTTCACTTGATAATTCATATCCTAAGAATAGGACTGTCAGATGGGCAATTCTGGATTTTTTAAAGTTGAATTTGTAACCCTCTGCTGCGAACCCAAGTATTATGGTGTTCACTCTTTTCAAGTGAGTCTCCAAGTCATCATCTGTTAAGTAAATGTCATCGACATAAGATAATGCTTCATCTTCATATAGTTGTAGTAATTCTGTTACTCTCGCTGAGAATACTCCCGGGCTGTTCTTGTACCCCTGGGCTAACCGACAGAATTGTTTTTGAGTGCCATTTACCGAGAATGCAGTTAAATATCTGCTCTCCGGTGCTATGTTTTGACAAAAGAATCCATTGGAGATGTCCAAGGTTGTTTTGTATTTTTTGCGCACTATGTTATTCATTAGTGCAGCACTGTGTGAGTTTTGCACTGCAAAGGTTTTGCAACATGTGTTAAGGTGTCGGTAATCCAAAACTAGACGATATGAATTGTCTGGTTTGGAGACCGGAAACAAAGGATTGTTCATTTGTGAGGTGCAAGTTTCAATCACCCCCTGGTATTCTAGCTGATCTAGTATTTCATTTACCTGTTTTTTAGCTTCTTGCTTAATTGGGTACTGCCTTTGTGCAGTAGGTTTTGATTTTAACTGGATTTTGTGAGGAGGGGAGTCCTCATCCCATCCTACATGATTTTTATATAAAGCAGGTGCTAGAGCCACTGCCCACTTTCTGGCAAGTGTATATTTTTTATGAATCGGGATTTGATTCGAGAAGGCAGGCATAATTATTTCTTCGCCATGAGGGCACTCCCTAACAAACTCTGGTGGCCAGTCTTTTTCAGCTAGAAGGATATCATAGCCCTTGGAGAGATTATCCCAAAATAGTCCCCTTATTTTCCTAGTCTTATCTCCCTCTATACGTAATGTTATCTCGTATATCTTGTGGGGTTTGCTAACTCTGGTGTCTGCAGTTTCCACTTGAAGATATTCATTTGTGTCCACTGTCTCCAGATGATTCATAAGGACTTTGCGAGCTATGCTCACTTCTGCTGCGCTGTCTAGCATTGTCTGAGCCCACTCTCCGTTTTTCAGTTGTGTCCTCAGTATTCTCGGCATTGTTAACTACCTTGATACTGGCTACCTTCTTTTTTGGAAATTGTAATTTCTTTTTTAGCTGAGCAGGTTCCTTGTCTTTGGACTTGGCGTGCTCTTCTCTTTGTTCTGATCGTCCTCTTCTTTCCGATTTCTGCAAAGAATTCTGAAAAGATTGAGAGGGACGTGTATCAATGTCTTGATATCTATCAGGTGTTTTAATATTATCCCTATTTCTAAGGTTATATCTTTTCCCAGAGGGGTCACTCTGGGGTGACCTGTGTCTCTGGTTCGGAGATTTCTCCCTTCGCCTAGGAGACCTTCCTCGGGACTGGAATTTCTTTTCTTTTGGATTGGATTGTTTGTTTCCATCGCAGTTCTTTTTTGGTGAATTATTAAAAAATATTTTTTCTGGACTTTCAGTCAGTTGCGGTTTTACTGGTATTCCCCCTAAACTATCTCTACCTAGTTCCTCATAGGATTTTTCTATGATTCTGGCAATTTCAGCTGGTTGGTCTGCTATATCTGTCTCTTTTAACCTTTGGCGGATCGCCACGTTTGCTGCTTCACCTTTTATGTTGGCTAATAATATAGCCGAGACCTGCTTGAAGTCTTTCAGTAATTTCATACCAAGAGTTAAAGATGGTTCTGGACCGTATTCATCTTGAATTTGTTTTAGCACATCTGGTATTACCGAAATGGATGGAACACCGTGCGTTTTTGTGTAGATTGAAGCAAAGACTGTACCCCAAGTGTCACAGTCCTCTATGTGTGGTGCGATTCCCATTGGGAGACATATAGTCAGAATCCTGTGTTTTTCTAGTGGGGTGGTGTCAGGAAACACCGCCTCTATTTGGGTGATTTTCTGTGCCAACCAGAATGGTATCTGTTCCCGTTTAGCCGGAACTTTACCTAGGCAGGATTGGATGTTCTGTGGTGTAATTTTATTTGTGTTCCCCTGGTGAGGGGTCAGCTGTGGAAGTTTAATCGCTGGCTGAATTGTTGAAGTCCGCATTACATACTGGACTAATTGTCTATGAATTTTTAGTAATTGTTTTAGCTGTATTAACAGCTCTCCTGTAGACATCCCTTCGATGTCTGGGTGTGGTGTGTATCCGGCTAAGACCGGCCACGTTGCTCCTGGTCTACCTAAAGGACCGAGCCTTGTAATGTGATTGTTATGTATTAGGGCGCCATCAAATAAGAGCAAATGCTCTTGGAATTTGAGTGGTACTTCCACCTCCTCGAAAGGAGTGTAAATGTCAGGTGGTACCTCTATTTTGTAATAGTGGAAGTACTTTGTTACAGCATTTGCTGCTGGAAAATGTATCCATGTATAGTATACCTCTGTCTGCCGATATTCGTGTGCCTCAATTACGAATATGACTGTGCCACCTCTAGGTGTCAGTCCATTTTCTATAAGTTTTAAGGTTATAGATCTCCTTTTGCTGACCGGAATGAGTATTATATCCGCGTCTGCATCCTGTAGTGCAGTATCTGCTGCTGCTATTTCAGCTGCTAATCTAACTGCCTCTCTTTCATCATCACTGTCTCCCATTTTACCGACAGGATGGTATTATGTTTGTTTGCAGATCAGGTTTCTAATGGAACAAAGATTAGATGCACAATATTTTGGAACTGTTTATCCTTCAACGTTGACTGTACCAAGAACCATACATAGGAGTTCCCTCCTGCGAGGTTTTGGAGGATATTACCTTTCACCCACTCCAGACGTCTTTGGAGTATTTGGGAAAAGGGGTCTGAGTGAGAAAGCACGACTGAGTTACTCTAAATGTCTTACGTTAGTTTTATCGCCCTTTTCAAACGCGTTGGGCGCCATGTAGTGTAGTTCCTATCTTCCCAATAGGCTCTGCGCATTGGAATAATACCTACAGCAGTAAAGGCCTAGGCCAGACGTTAACTAGGTCTACTACTGTCGATACTAGACTTAAGTTTTGGGTTTGCCAGCGTAGCTCAGAGTTCGCTAGAAACTTTCTCGAATGTTCAGGAAAGAATTAACTCCCCTGATTAGACAAGAAGGGATTTAGTTTCTGACAACCATAGAACATGACAACTTTGCTCTCCCCTAATCAAGAGTGTATCTCCAGAGGCGTGTGAGCACAAGGCAATTATTTTACTCAGTCAGTACGTGCATTCTTAGTCTCATCAGATTGTAGAGAAAAGGAAGAGACGGGCGTGTTCAATAAAAAGGTGTTATTTATTGATCAGTCTCTTTTCTCGTACAAGAGAAATGGATCGATATTATTGCAATACTTATAGTTAAGTAAAGTGCATACATTAAAAGCAATAGTATAAAATAATACTGTAAAAACATTGATATGGTTTCTGAGCCATATGATGTTTAAAATGATTAAAATATATTACATACACATATACATTTGACTAAACGTACTCAACTGGTGTTTCTAAATACGCCTACCCCGTGTACCTGACCTAAGTCTAATGCGTGGGCGGGAATAGAAAGTTACAGTTTAAGTTAAGTTTCTTTTTGCCAAGTGAATAACTAAAGAATTCTCTGTGAGGGGTTATTCAGTTCTGTACCTGGAAGTTAGGATGAAATGAGGAATGGTATCTCTTTCTCTGCTCTCGATATTCCAGGCCGCCTGCGAGGGCTGCCCGAAAGCGCCGGTGCTGGGTCTCTCGGCAGGAGATAGCAGCGCGTCTCTCAGCGCGTCAGGAAGGCGGGGCTGCTGCCAGCGGGGTCTGCTCTGCTCTTGGCTTCGGCAAGTATGGCTGCTCCGTCTCGTCACCACGCGTGTGTTTGCATAGGGCAAGATCGTCAATATTTATACCTTAAAGGTGCCGAGATTGACGTAAGGATGGACATAGATACGTCAATAAAGATGTCATACGACTTGCTCGTTAGCACATTCTTTTACTGAAGTTCTCGGTGAAATCAAAACAATGGCCGCAGGGTTTTCCAGGTTGTCATAGGTTTGATTTGTTATGAGAACGTCGTATGCCTTATCAGGGGCTGGAGGAATGTCGCTTGTCTAATTAGATCTCAAGCGTTATGACCTAATCAGATAACACGTTCCTGTGCCGTAGTGTGACTGCGTCAGATAACGGTATCTGCATCATGGGGGCTTTTCTTGCCTCATGGGCTGACTGTTAGTTAACTTGATAGTTAGTTTAACCAGAATAGGGTCAGGAATAGGGGGATCGATTCAGAACCTATAGGAATACATGACACTAGTTGCACAGTCTGTTCAACCAGATAGTCAGAAGAAGGGTACGAGTCAAACTAGTCATTCTGCAGCTCCCGTTAAAGGGACATGCAATTGCTGTAAACAGCCAGGTCATTACATAAATGAATGTGCAGTTCTGAAACATAACATAGCTACAGGTAAGACGAAAGAGAGACCACGTCCTCCTAGACAAGAACATGTTCCGCAAAATACACAACCACCGCAGAACGCACAACAGACAGTTACAGTACCGCAGCCTATAGCTGCCACACAACACGTTACACAACAAATGTACCAATATGCACAGTCAGATTATCCAGAATATCAGCAGTATTCATGAAACAGCCTAGAGAGGGAGGTTGGCTTGCCTCTCATCGAGGTTCCTGTAGATCAAGAGGGTCCCTATGTACACAGTCAAGTATTAGGGAAAGACAGAAAGTTTCTGATTGATACAGGGGCAAGTAGGACTACCATCAGTCATGACGAGGTTCCGGGGGCTCCACTCTCAGGCTCAAGAAACGTTTCCCTGGGATTTTCAGGAAAGCCGATTGTTAATGAAATATCGAAACCAGTTTCCCTAGAAGTTGGTCCATTGTCCCGAACTACAGACTTGTTACTTACGAAATCCTGTCCCGAAAATTTACTTGGAATTAAAACATTGAAAGAATTAGGAGCAGTTATATGCTGCTCTCCAGAAGGAGTGAGATTGTTTTTACGAGATTTTAAAGGTCATTATGTGTTACGTGATTTTGATCCAAGATTACTGAATGTACCACAGCATTTATGGGCGCAAGGTCCAACTGATGTAGGTTGTATGCATATTACACCATATCGTGTCACTCTGAAACAAGGTGTTGTATTACCACGAATCCGACAGTACAAGTTACCTCCTGAGGCTGTAGCAGCCTTATCGAAAATAATTGACGAACTCATCGCTCAAGGAGTAGTTGTAGAAACTGACTCCAATGTATGTAATTCTCCTATCATTCCGATTCTTAAACGTACTGATCCAAATGCACCTCCAGTTTATCGATTAGTGATTGACCTTCGAGAACTTAATAAGTGTATCATACCCCAGTACCCAGTGGTTCCAGATATCTCCTCCCTATTGACTGCCATTGATTCCGAAGCTACGTTCTTTACTGTTATTGATCTCAAGAACGCATTCTTTAGTGTCCCCATTCATCCAGACAGCCAGTTTCTTTTCGGATTCTGTTTAAATGGAAGAAGCTATAAATTCACACGTGCACCTCAAGGTTTCACAGAAAGTCCTAGTATTTACAGTCAAGCACTTAAGAGACAACTAGACAGTATTCACATGCCAACTGACACTGCCCTGCTCCAGTATGTCGATGATCTATTGATCACAGCCCGTACAGAACGTGACTGCGAACGTGCGTCACTGACAGTCTTGTATTTCCTGGCAGACATGGGGCACAAGGTGTCCCCTTCCAAACTGCAATTCTGTGTCCAGCAAGTGGTATACCTTGGACACTTACTGTCCAAGAGGGGTAGACAGTTGACACCTGACCGTATCCAGTTAATAGCACATCTTTCACAGCCCAAGACACAGAAGGAGGTACGAGCTTTTATCGGCCTCACTTCTTACTGCAGACAATGGATTCCTCAGTACGCATATCTAGCCAAACCACTGATACAGTTAACAACACAGGAGGCAGCCATATCGACTGTCCTCCCTTGGACCCAGGAACATACACTTGTTTTTAACGAGTTAAAGAAAGCTTTATGTAATGCACCTGTGTTAGCGACACCAAACTACAGTAAGCCTTTTACACTTTTTGTTACTGAACGTGATGGTACAGCATTATCTGTTCTCACGCAAGATCAAGCAGGACAACACAAGCCTTGTGCTTATTTCTCTAGCACATTAGATCCAGTAGCCCAGGCTCTGCCTGCGTGCCTCAAGTCAGTTGCAGCCACAGCTCTAGCTATCAGACAAAGTGATTCCATAGTGTTAGGACATTCCCTGACAGTACAAGTTCCGCACTCCGTGGAAGTTCTTTTAAACCGAACACAGACTCAGCACTTGACAATCGCACGTTTAACAGGTTATGAACTGACACTGTTTCAGCCACACATAAAAATCAGACGCTGCAACGTATTAAATCCTGCTACACTGTTACCCTCGAATACATAGAATCCTGCCACACATGACTGCGTGGAAGTTATTAACACCATGACAAAGCCAAGACAAGACTTGACGGACATTGCATTACCTGATCCTGACCTGACACTTTATGTGGATGGTTCATGTATGAGAACAAGTACAGGAGAATTAGTGGCCGCATATGCAGTGACTACTGAAACTGAAGTTATAGAAACACATCGTATTGACACCCTGTCTGCTCAAGCAGCAGAGCTTATCGCTCTGACCCAAGCCTGCATACGAGCTAAGAACCTGAAAGTAAACATACATACAGATTCACGTTATGCATTCGGAGTCGTTCACGACTTTGGAGTACTCTGGCAAGAAAGAGGTTTCATGACCTCTCATGGAGCCAAGATTCAGCATGGCCCCCTCATTCAAGCTCTGTTAGAAGCAATACATTTACCGAAAGCCATTGCCATTATGAAGTGCAAAGCACATACGAAGGCCACTGACACCATTTCCCAAGGTAACGATCTAGCAGATCGAACCGCCAAGCTTACAGCTCAGACTCCAGACATTCCAGTTAACAAGACAAAGACAGACGTTCCAGTCCAGACGACTTGCATGACAGTAAAGGACCCTACACAAGCCGTACTAGACATACAGACACATGCTACCCCAGACGAAATCAAGAAATGGTCTGATCAAGGAGGGGTCCAGACAGATCAGGGATGGTTGACGAAGGGAAAAGCCACATGGTTTCTCCCCGACTCTATGGTTCAAGTCATTATTAACACCGCACATAGTCCAGCACACTTAGGAGAAAAAGCCATGTTAGACAGCATCCAGAACCTTTGGTTTAACAAGCATTTACGAGCAGCAGCCAAGCAGAAAGTGCGCACCTGCATGATATGTTGTCAGTTCAATCCCGGTAAAGGTGTTCCGGTGGAACAAGGTGGATTCCATCCTCCTGACCACCCTTTTGAAGTCCTCCAGATGGATTATATTCAGATGGATCGATGTCGAGGTTTCAAGTATGTCCTCGTAGTAGTATGCGCTTTGTCCAGATGGACAGAAGCATATCCAGTCCCAGATTACACTGCCGCGACCACTGCCAGGCAGTTGGTTCGTGAGTTTTCCCCCGCTATGGCTTGCCCAGGGTCGTGTATTCAGACAACGGCCAGCCATTCTCATCCGAACTCATGAAACAAGTATCTCTTCTGTTAGGTTACCAGTGGAAGTTCCATTGTGTACGACACCCCGAGGCAGCCGGCCTCGTCGAGAGACCTAATCAAACTCTGAAAATACGCATTGCGAAGGTCTGTGCCGAGAAAGGTGTAGATTGGATGGTAGCACTGCCAGTCGCCCTTTTTTATTTGAGAATGGTCGCTCACTCCCGTTCAGGTCTGTCACCTTTCGAGGTTGTATTCGGTCGTCCCCCGAACATGTGGGGTACACCAATGCCACGTAAAATTACTGATGTTGACAGTAATATGCTGACAGATTACCTAGCTTCCTTGATGTCTGCACTACTCTCTTGTCGTTCACAGGTTGCGGCTGCCTTTCCAGACAACACCCAGGTGAAACCGCACGAGGTCGTTCCAGGTGATCTGGTTTTGATCCGAAACTTTGATCGTTCAAGTCCGCTGGAGCCCCGCTGGAAAGAGCCGAAACTCGTACTGATGACCACAAGGACCGCCGTCAAAGTGGAGGGCCGCAAGGGATGGCTCCACTCCAGTCACGTTAAACGTTTTCATGGACTCCGTCCAAAGACTTTTTTCAAGGACTGCCCAGATACTGACTCTAAACTCCCCCTGTTAGAGAAAACTCCGCAGCAGGAGTATAAAATGAAATTGAGGTCTAGCAAGTCAGACAGTTTAATTGTTTAAGTCCCTCTCGGGTGAAGCGGTTAGACAGGTTCCTGACATGTATGAGATAGACCCCCCTAGTGAGAGAGTTAGACGAAACTCCAAGAAAATACGTTATTGTAAAAATCTGCGAAGCAGATGTATTATTACGTTATTGTTTATGTTATTTCTAAGTCTTACGGTCACATGCATAAGTTATGTTTTACATGTATATTTTCCTCCTATTGATTCACATGTACATTTTTCTTCTAATGATACAGTAGAACACACTTTTAGTGAACTACCTCCTCACGAGTTATCCTACCGACTTGCCATGCGCAACAATACTTTTATCCGAATGTTACACTATTCACACCAGACTAGCAATGCCACTAATTGTTGGGTGTGTGGTCGACTCCCCCCTTTCCAGACACCGAAGGGAGTTCTGCCACTTTTTCCCTATCCGTTTTCACACAATGGTTTGTGTGGAGCATGGTTTACGATAACATCATCCCTAGACGATAAGTCCCTTCTGAATAGAACATGTTTCCCAGACAAGGAAGGTCTTTCCCATAGAACAGGGTTAGATCTAGAGAATGAAGTATATGATCTAGGTAATTATTCCTCGAATTTCATGGTTTTGAATGTTCAGTCCGAGACTACTCCAGACTTGCCTGCTATTACAGTTTTACCAGTGAAAGGCGAATTATGTGTCCGAAAGAATGGTTCAGTACATCTAGGACATAGTGATTGTACTACTGTGGTCAAGTATAGTGACAGTGGGAAATCTAATTTCAAAGCCTCACGTCATTCGTATTTTGTATGTGGTCAGACCGCATATGTACGTCTGCCCCTAGATTGGGATGGAACATGTTACATTGCCTTCCTACTGCCACCAGTTTTTCTAGCCCCGTCCGATTATCACAGAAATACACATCTAGTACACATCAGACATAGAAGGGAGATCGAGTCCCCAATTGTCGATCAAACTGAAACTGCCTTAGAACAGTATACAGACTTCAATAAAGGTTTCTTTTTCTTCATAGGACCTATCCAGAATAGTAAGCTAATACGTAGGCTAACCAGAACCCTTGAAGCAGTAGTGAATGAGACTACTTCCGCTCTAGGTAACTTAACTGAAGAGCAATCTGCTATGAGATTTGTCGTTCTTCAGAACCGCCTTGTTCTTGACGTCATACTGGCCGATAGGGGTGGAGCTTGTAGAGTCATCGGATCTAGTTGTTGCATTTTCATTCCTAATAACGCACCGTCTGTTTATTCAGCTATAACCAGACTTCATAAGATAGCCCATCAGTTGCACCAGAATCCAGGCACCTGGACATGGTCCGGTTGGCTCTGGAGTGTAATATCTGTTTGGGGATGGAAAGTACTGTCATTCCTAGGAATAGTAGTAATGATCATATTCAGTTGTTGCCTATGTTTACAATGTGGCCCTGCGATTTGCGGCTTGTGCGCTACCTCTTGTATTCCAAGTCCTAAGTCCCATTCCAAGAAGATTCGAGACGAGCAAATGATGCTGTATGAACAGATAGATGGTCTCATGAATATTGATGTTTCCTGAAGGAACCGTAGGGAACAAGGAGGGAATGAGGAAAATTGAATTTTGCCCTGTCATGTGTCCCTACGTGTTCCCCATTATATGTTATATGTGCATGATCGCTATGCATATTTACCCTCTTGACCGAATAAAGACGCAATTATAGTTGTGTCCAACGTTAGTATGCCAGTTATCCAGCCTCCCCGAAAGCAACAAGTATTAGGCCTATGTTGCCACCATTTTACATTGTGCACGTTAAATCATCGAGTTGTCCCCGTTTCTAGGCCTCATAGGGCCCGGACACCAGATTCAAGCTTCAAGTCTCCTGAAATCACTCCGAGGAGCGATGCAGCCCCTCCCGCATCCCTGACCCTTCACTTATTTTCTGCCAAGCAGCGCGGTGCCCAGCCTGGCCTGCCTGCCTGTCTGCCAAGAATATGTTATGCCTCTAGTTATCAGTTCAGCTCCCCGGCTTCACATTCCTAAGCTAACGAACCGCATAAACATCTTCAGCTATAGTCTAGTCTTTCTGTCTCCATGCAAGAGAATTACTGAATTAGTTTCCATAGAAGATTCATAGCACACGCAATACATAAAGAAATATATGCATGCACCAGCCTTAGTGTCAAGTAGCCTTTGCCCTGATGACTTTTAGATTCTATCAACATGTTCTCTAAACACAAGATATCAGATATGCTATAGGTACATGTCGTCCTGACATCCCAGACTTTAGTCTCCTCTTCTGGCGCAGAAGTCAGAGCCCCCAGCTCTCCTCAGTTACACGTCATGGTCCGTTTGCGCGCACCAGTAGGTTAAAGGTTCCAGCTGCCCAGGTAGCCCCCTCCATGTATCCACCCATTTATGACACTTCTGTGACGTTTACATCACATGTCTTCGTGCACACTCTGTGCACGCCTTCTTTGTAAGCCCATATGTTCTTATCTTACGTTTGTCACTTGTTACGCCTACTGTATGCAATACAATTGTACTGTTTTACTATATATACTATGTAATGTTAAAGAGACGTTGCAGCTGCCATTCCATTCCATTGCATGCCACATCATGGTCTTTAGGCTCGAGCCATCCGATTAAAGCCATTCTGACTCAGATATCACGGATCCTGCCTCTTATTTATTGAGCTATCTGTTATAGTTAGTGTATAGAAAAATAGTATCGGTAATTAATTATTTATTTACCACAAGCTGCCAAAAATAGATCAGACTGCCTCTGGCTACTTTAACGACTATTAAGTATTTCCTCTTATTTATCTGATCCACCAGTAGCACCACATCTACATTTTTGGATGAGACTGAGTGTTTTCCATCTTTGGCTGAACAATACATACTTTGTTTCTCCATGGCTACACCTTTGGATTACAATTGTGTTCATTTTTCTGGTTCTTTGGATTGCTTTTGTGACAGTCTTTTATGTGCTTCTGTAAGGACAGTCTCTCCCAGAAGGCTTTTCAGTACAACTGGTGAACTTGATGCTAAAATCACATTCCTCATCACACAAAGCCTGAAGAGACTTTTCCCTGTTGAACCTTCAGCTGTCCCAGTTCCTGATGGGATTGTTGGGGATAGGGAATTGTGGACGTGTATGGTCCTACAGAACTTTTACAAATTCATTACTTGTTTAAATAATCATTGCAGCGCATATATTTTACACCAGAGTCACAATGGTTCAATAAATATTGAAAAGCCCCTTTGTGTATTTCTTGTGTATCTTTCTGAGTATGCACGAGTGACTGAGCGAGAAGGTTCTAGATCTCTTACCATGATTCCTTGGGGAGTCAGGGTTGTCATGTTCTGAGATCGGCCCGCACCATTTGTTTCCACACTGGGTTTAGGGGTACATATGGTGGCACTGTAAGTTAGCAGGACTTTAGGCCAACTGGGGGGATGTATTCAATTATTCTTGCACCATCCCAACATTTATGTTGTCCAACAAACGGACATTTCGTTCTGTGAAAGTGGAAACCATAGGACATGGCACCGCCAACATTGGTAGTTTGGGTTCTTATTTAATGGATTGTCGGAATTGTTGTCTTTTGAAAACCCAGAGACCCCTACATAGAATTTAACTGTAGACGTCCATGATGGGAGGGACTATCCTCTTCAGCTGAGGTAAACCTAATGTATTGGCTGTAAGTTGTTCAAGCTTGAACATTTCAAAGGATTTATCCCATTGTGTTATCCTCTCTAAATTCCATGAATTACAATGTCAGAACCAGAAAGCAAGGAACTTAACATTCCTTAGAAGACAATTGCTTACGCAAAAACTGCTACAACATGGTCTCACACTTACAAGTGGATATGTGGTCTTCGTAGTTAAGGCTCATGAAGCGTATGATACAGAGGTATTATTCATTGGTTACATTCCCAGCAGCAGACAAAACAACAAGGCTATTTCACAACTATACACAAGATAAAGTTCCAAGTAACTACACACCATATGAAGAACTAGAAATAATACCTTTAACATACGAAGAGCACAGAAATTGGTTTGATTGCACCCTACCACACACAACAGAAGATGTTAGACTAGGTCTACTTAGCAATACGGGAAAAACATGGCAAGTCTTAGCTGGATACATGCCAAATTCTTATGTCAATAATTGGACACCAGCACAACTGCATGGATAATATAAAAATGTAGTAGCACTATACAGGCGTTTGACACTGTTTGTTATGTGAACATTGACATTAAACCCTGCGCGGACTGCTCAAGCTGAACAACCACAATTGGCTACACCAGGCATCAGCCCACAAAAACTAAATGCAGTCATGGGTAAGGTTCCCATTAGATGGGAGGAGATTTAATTCTGGATTGCACAAAAAACTAACCAGCTTGAAGGCGTAATTACCCCTATGGGACCCCAGGAAAAATACAGGATTTTACTATGTGCTTGCCAATGGGTGTGGCTCCCCGTGTCAAAGACTGCACCACTTGGGGTACAATTTTTGCTTCAGTATATACCAGAACACATTAGCTGTTTTGTCAGACATGCTTAACCAGATCCAAAATGAGTATGGAGCAGAACCTGCCCTGGATTTGGGGATGAAACTGATGGGCAATTTTGCAGCAGTATCTATCATTATGTTAAGTAACATTAAAGGGAAAGCAGCAGCGATGGCTATACGCCAGCGTCTAAGGGATTTAACTCCAGGACAACAGGAGAGTAAATTACCTGAAATTATCGAGGAGACCGATACAACACTAAGTAGAGATAATTTGGGAGCCCAACCTGATATACCACAACTAATGAGTAATTCTGAATAGGATAACTCTAAGCAAGCACACAAGTCTTCTACAAAGAAGAAGTGGGATATAAGAAAAACAAAGATAACTAAATCACTGGGTAGGCCTCCTCAACAGGAAGACACTAAGAAATGCTCTATAGCCAACTGTGATAATATTAGACCGACTGACAGGTATCAGGATACTGATACAAGTTCATCTGTTTCCTTTCAGGAACCACCCAAAAAAACGATTAGAGAGGGGTGGAGGTCAGAGCACAGATGATCAGAGTACGTGAAACCGAACAAGGACTCACAAAGCTCATCTGACTACATCATTAAACAGGAAGACAAACCTCAAACAACTTCAATTCAAAAAGAAGAAGGTAGCTAGAAAAAGTCAAGCATGCCAAGGATATTGAGGACACTGCTTCTGAACAGGGAGTGGGCTCTGACCATGCTAGACAGCGCGGCAAAGGTCACTTTAGTTCACCAAAACCTGATGACTTGTCTGGTGGCAGTGGCGCTGAGTGACTACATCCATGTGGATACACCAGATATGAGGGTAAGTGTCCTGCATCGCTTATGGGAAATGCAACTCCAAATGGAGGAAGACATAAAAAATCTTTTGTGAGAACCTGTCAGTTGACAATGACATTCTCTTGGATGAAAAGGAATGGCCACCAGAATTCACCATGGACTACCCAAACGGAGAAACCTGCCTTGTCCAGAAAACATAAAACATTCACATGGTTCGATTAATATAGAAAGACAAATCTCTTTTATAGTCCTTGGACGGATGAGGTGGGGTGTAGAATGCTCTGGCCAATTTGAAAAGGGGTGACCACCTTCGGAAGTAATGAGGCATGTATTCGAAGAACCAGTCTGTCAGGAAAGAAGTTGGTGTATGGAGGGTGGACCGACAAAGCCTTTAGCTCACTGACCCTCCTGGCTGATGTAATGGCACCAGGAACATTGTTTTCTGAGTTAAGAGAGGCACAGAGCAATTATGCAGGTGCTCATAAGGAGAACACATGAGAAAAGTAAGGACCAGATTAGATTTCCCATTGGGTACAGACAATCTCCACTACAAGCTGGACGTGGCAGAAAAGTAATCAACTCCTCGGAAAGGGTCCCCTGCTCTCCCCCTTACTCCCACTATCCAATAAACCCTGGAAACCCCCAACCCGGGAACTGGTGGTGATATGTGCACCTACAAAATTTGATCTCCATACAATGGGAGATATTTTCCCTAATGGTCATATCATCTCCCATACAGACGGTACAAGGTTTACACAGGCCCCACAACTGGACCTATTTATAATGTGGTGTCTGCATGCAGCTTTCCATGCTTGGATCCCTATATACTCCATTGCTCCTTATGACGCCCCCCCCCCCTGAAAATGCTAATATCAGGCAGAAAGGGGGTACATTAGTTTCTAAAATATATAAAGCCTGCCTCTCCCTGAAACATGCCCGAGACAGGAGTACATGGGATAGGTGGGAAGCCGACTTGGACAGAGCCATATTATCACCTAGTATGATCTGTCCAGGGTCCACAAAGTTAGGCTTCACCATGGTGACACTAGCACATGTGTCCCTGTAGACCTGAGCCACTTTATCATTGATTAAAGGTGTCTGTCTGTACTTGCCCAGGTTACTGGAGCTCACAGTAGAGGACATAGCCATGTCCACATCACAGGCAAGGACAGCTTCAGTTGGTATTCTGACTAGGCCAGAGTCCATCTCAGTTCCCAGAGTTAACCCTACTACACACTTCTGTTGAGAACCACCATTATTAGCTGTACTAGGGGGAACAGTTGCCTTAGGGGCAATGGTGGCTGGAGCGGTCTCCTTTTTGGTGCAATCACTTGTCCAGGTAGTATTACTTTTACAAAAATTGCACCAGGGTTTCTTTGGACCTTCTTTCTTCTTGGATTTCTTGGAACCCCCTCATTAGAAGCTTTTTGGGGACCTGGAGAAGACTTCTGGTCTTTTGCTTTCTGATCCCCACCCTTTTGATATTGCTTCTTCTGATCACCACCTTGGTTCTGGGTTTTCTGCCTCACCCTGGTTCTGACCCATTTGTCCGCCTTCTTCCCCAATTCTTGGGGAAAGGTCAGATCAGAGTCAATCAGGTGTTGGTGCAACAACTGGTTCTGACAATTATTAAGTATTTGTTCTCTCATGATCAAATTATACAATCCTGTATAGTCCTTAACTTTACTGCCCAGTAACCAGCCTTCCAGAGCCTTAGTGGCACAATCTACAAAGTCAGTCCAGTCCTGAGTCTGTGTCTTCTGGGTGTCTCTGAACAGCAACATATACTGCTCAGTGGTTAAGCCAAACCCATCAATCAGAGCACTCTTCAGGACAGTGTAGTTGTCAGCATCCTCATCACTAACTGTGAGGAGCTTGTCTCTTCCTTTTTCTGAAAAGGAGAGCCATAAGATTGCTGCTTACTGACTTTGGGGTACCTGCTGTACTTTGCAAGCCCTCTCCAAAGCAGTTATCCACTTGTGGATGTCATCCCCACTCTTGTAGGGAGGGACAATCCTATTTAGGTTTTTATGGTCATAAGACCTCTCTCTATCCTTAGGGATAATGCTGCCACCAGTGGGTTCTAACCCACTTAACGTTTGCTCTCTTGCAAAAGCAAGTCTCTCTTTGGCTAGGGCAAGTTCTTGCCTCTCAATCCTCAGATTGACTTATTTCATTCTAGCCTGGTGTTCTCTCCTCTGAGGGAAAGTCATTCTCCTCTGAGCAGAGGCATCAGAGCCTACTGAGCCACTAGAAAGGTGAGATTCCCTGGATAGGGATCTCCTCCCTCTGGGCACAGAGTTAAACCTGTTTGGAGGTCTGAAAGGGGCTATGCCCTCTACAGCCCCATGCAAGCTTAGGTTGACCTGGTTAAGTTCTAAAACCTGGACCCTGTCAGTGTCATCATCCTCTTCAGCATCCTCATCCACTTCACATCATCAACTAGATTGTGGTCAGGGGATCTTCTACTGAGGGCTGACCCTCTTCTGAACTGCCTAAAGGACCTGGGTTAGCTGCTTTCTTAACATCAAACTCCTCTAGGATCTCTATCAGTTGCTTGAGGGTAGGGTTTGACCCTTGTTTTAAATTCCTATTTGTGCACAAGTGCCTTAACTCATGGAAGGTAAAGGTATCATATCTAGAAGGTGCACTCAGGGGGTCAACTTCGACTGGGATAGATCCACTAGGTTCTGCTCTCAGAGACATGATCTAGTGAGGTGTGGTGTGTGCACCTACCTACACTAAGTGTTATCTACTAAACCTCTCTAGGAGTTGTAGTCAGGGTGTGCTAGGCCCTTTACTCTACAACAACTAAGTTCAGTAGAACTTAAGTATTTAAAACTTGATTTATATGTACCTCTAGGTACCTTGATGTGATCTTTCAAATGATATTTCAAGATTATATGGTAAACCAATCAGCAAGCTCTTATCCCACCTCTGCCACCAATGTGAGAAGTTGGCCTGGTATATGATGTTCACTATTCTAGTGAGCACCTTGCACCAGTCCAAACAACCCTTATGGTGATGGTTGTAAAGTCAACCTTATAGACCAGCTATCCTAGTGGTAGCATGGACAAAGCAGTCTTAGGCTAATACTTCAGAGAGCATGTGAAGCCAATTGTTTTACCAATTACAATCCCTTGAATACCAAATGAAAGGACACCACACAAGGTATATATCAAATATATATGTATTTATTACTAACACAACCCCTCTGCACTCTTTATGAGGTCACTGTTCGAGTTACAGCACAAGTTACTCAATAAGCATACTATAAGTTGCACACATACAATTCTGCCCTAGGGGCCTCACGAACCATATACTAAAGAAGTGGTATATAAACCACTTCAGGAAAGGTGAGTAGGCCTAGGAAATCGCTGGGGCTACGCTGATCAACCAAAGGAATGGAAGTAGGAGACCCACAGGATGCGTGTGCAGTGTCTAAACACACACGCGAGATACCATAGAGAATCAATGGGAACGTAAAAGTTACAAAGTAGTTGATTTCGAACACTTCCGGGTGGACTACGGGAAAACCCTGTTAATCTAGGACACTTGGATAGTTATTACCCATGGGAGCACCGGAGTACTCGAGTTACCTCACCCAGGGAAGCCGGGTGCATAGGTGTTCTTTCGTGTAGGGTTTCGTCGATCAATCCTATGGAGAGCTGCAAGAAAGTGCTGCAAGCGACCAGGAGGAAGATGTCCGAATGGATCCAAGGGTGGATCGGAGCAGTGAAGAACCTGAAAGCAGAGGGGACAGAGTCTGGGTCACTAGCCAGTGACCAGGAAGGAACGAGGCGATGTCGAGATGCAATCAGGTGAGGATGTGAAGCTTGTCTCTGCAGCCACGTGGACCAGGAGGCGTCGACGACGACCAGGAGCTGGATACGGACTGTCCCACGAAGGATCTAGCTGTTGGCGGTGTCGGTATCCGGATTGGACCCAACAAGCCTTGGCAAAGGCACCCCACGCAGGAAGGGAAGATCGGCTTCTGTTCAGACCAGCAAGGTTTGGGGAGCTTCCCCTTTACAGGAAAGCAGGAGCAAGCCCAGAGCAACCAGGCAAGTGGTGTTGTTTCAAAAAGATGTCTTCAGGAGGGCCACTAGCCAACGGGCTAGCAACCACAAAGACGCGTCGAGGAGAAATGCAGGCGCAGGCCCCACGCGGCACTCGTGGAGTGTGGAGGGCTGAGCTTCGGTGCACTTACTGCTCGGGTTGGGGCTTCTCAATCCTCAATGCACAACTTCGAGTACACCTTAGAAGCTGCACAAGTAGCAAAAAGCAGGTACTGCAGGATGTCCGGTCCCACGTCTCTCGTGTCCGCCATGGGTCTCAGCTTTGCTGTGGATGTGGGTCGGAGTCAGAGAAGTCTGGAAGTCCAGAGGCTGCGTCGCTAAGTCTTCGGGATCTGGCTGGAGCGTCGACAAAGCAAACCGGCAAGTTACTGTTGGTGCCTGTTTGCACAGAGTGGTCACTCCTTGACCATAAGGGAGATGTCTTCAGTCTTTCAGTCGATATGGAACGTCGAAGGTTCAAGAGTACCTGTCAGAGTTTCTTTCCAGGATAAATCTAAAGTCTCTAGACTCAGCTTCTATCTTTATACCAAATTAAGGGGCTGGATTACCTGCTAGGTCCCTCCTGTGGGTGGAACCTGGGAAGGGGGTGGTTACACCCCTTTCCCTTTGTCCAGTTTCGCGCCAGAGCTGGGGCTGGAGTGCCCCAGCAACTGGTTTGAACCAGGCTATGCGTGGAGCACCTTGTGTGCCCCAGGCAGTGTCTCATTTCTTTTAACCCACCCTGCCCCAAACACTACAGTCTTTCTGGGGAGGTGCTAGCCCCTCCCAAGGCAGGAAAGCTATTGTCCAGGCCTCCCCTGACGGAGTTTCGTCCAGCAGCAGGAGGTCAGACTCGTGTCTGTGGCAGCAGCATCCATTTTGTGATGCTGAGGCTCTGTTTAACTTTAACCAGGTAAAGTAGAACTTACATGTCTTCTCCCTCTAGAAGGGTGGAATGCTACCCCCGCCGCCAGAACTGGCCGGGGGGGGGGGGGGGGTAATATTCCAAAGCGTATGACACCTTACACAAAATGTTTTGATAAAGCCAAACCAAAGTTAGCAATAACCGCGAGGATTATAATGCACTTAAGAGTATATGGTATGGCTATATCATAGAACGATTAAAAAAGGGGGGTGGTGATGGACAGAGTATCTGAATTAAGCAGAACACTCCTACCCAGTCAAAAGATCAGGGCTTGATCCATCACCGTTTTTTAGCTCACTGCACCATCCCAGTTCAGAACCTGGCTACATGCAAATTAGTCTGTCCCTGGCCCAGTGCATCATGGGAACAGGCAGACCAAACTACCAAGCCAATTCTTTACTGGAAAGGAAACAAGCTTCCGGGGACCGGTTTCTGGCATTACAGCAGTCTTCGGCCCGGCTTGCTTGAATCCTGATGGTGCAGTGAGCAAGGGACTCACATCTGAGCATACCCTTCTACACTTGTGGTGGCCAAAACGATTTAAAAAGGGGGGTGGTGATGGACAGAGTATCTGAATTAAGCAGAACACTCCTACCCAGTCAAAAGATCAGGGCTTGATCCATCACCGTTTTTTAGCTCACTGCACCATCCCAGTTCAGAACCTGGCTACATGCAAATTAGTCTGTCCCTGGCCCAGTGCATCATGGGAACAGGGCAGACCAAACTACCAAGCCAATTCTTTACTGGAAAGAAAACAAGCTTCCGGGGACCGGTTTCTGGCATTACAGCCGTCTTCGGCCCGGCTTGCTTGAATCCTGATGGTGCAGTGAGCAAGGGACTCACATCTGAGCATACCCTTCCACACTTGTGGTGGCCAAAACGATTCAAAAAGGGGGGTGGTGATGTACAGAGTATCTGAATTAAGCAGAACACTCCTACCCAGTCAAAAGATCAGGGCTTGATCCATCACCGTTTTTTAGCTCACTGCCCCATCCCAGCTCAGAACCTGGATATATGCAAATTAGTCTGTCCCTGGCCCAGTGCATCATGGGAACAGGGCAGACCAAACTACCAAGCCAATTCTTCACCAGAAAGGATACAAGCTACCGGGGACCGGTTTCTGGCATTTCAGCCTCGTCGGCCCGGCTTGCTTGAATCCTGATGGAGCAGTGAGCAAGGGACTCACATCTGAGCATACCCTTCCACACTTGTGGTGGCCAAAATGATTCAAAAAGGGGGGTGGTGATGGACAGAGTATCTGAATTAAGCAGAACACTCCTACCCAGTCAAAAGATTCTGCTTAATTCAGAAACTCTGTCCATCACCACCCCTTGTTGTTAAATATTTTGTCCACCCTAAGCGTGGAAGGGTATACTCAGATGTGAGTCCCTTGCTCATTGCACCATCAGGATTCAAGCAAGCCGGGCCGACGACGCCTGAAATGGCAGAAACCGGTCCCCGGAAGCTTGTTTCCTTCCCAGTGTAAGAATTGGCTTGGTAGTTTGGTTTGCCCTGTTCCCATCATGCACTGGGACAGGAACAGACTAATTTGCATATAGCCAGGTTCTGAACTGGGATGGTGCAGTGAGCTAAAAAACGGTGTTGGATCTAGCCCTCATCTCTTGACTGGGTGAGAGTATTCTGCTTAATTCAGAAACTCTGTCCATCACCACCCCTTGTTGTTAAATATTTTGTCCACCCTAAGCGTGGATGGGTATACTCAGATGTGAGTCCCTTGCTCATTGCACCATCAGGATTCAAGCAAGCTGGGCCGACGACGCCTGAAATGGCAGTAACCGGTCCCCGGAAGCTTGTTTCCTTCCCAGTGTAAGAATAGGCTTGGTAGTTTGGTTTGCCCTGTTCCCATCATGCACTGGGACAGGAACAGACTAATTTGCATATAGCCAGGTTCTGAACTGGGATGGTGCAGTGAGCTAAAAAACAGTGTTGGATCTAGCCCTGATCTCTTGACTGGGTGAGAGTATTCTGCTTAATTCAGAAACTCTGTCCATCACCACCCCTTGTTGTTAAATAGAACAGCAATAAGGACATGGTTCCGAAAGCTGCAGACAGGCTCAGCTCATGCTAGAGTACCATCTCACATAAAACCAAACACTCTGCCTCCAGGATTGTTAAGGCCTGCCATAGGAGTGACTTATAGGTATATATGTGTCTATATATAAGGGTAGATATAGGAATACTATATCTAAGCAAGGGGTGATTACACAACCTTGTCCAAGCTGAGTGATCAGCCTGTGGTGTCAGTTTGGATGGCCAGCCAGGGGTGGCATAATACATGCTGCAGCCCCTGGTAGGCCTAGGATGCACCTATGCCCTGGGTACCTATGGTACACTATATAGGGGCTCATAAAGGTGACCCAATTGGATATGTACCTAAAGTACATGGTATGAATTTAGAGGGAGAACAGCTGGGCTGTAGGTCTGATTAGCAGGCCCACAGCCACACTAAATTCGAAAAACCAGTGAATCGGAGCAAAAAGTGGGGGTGACCATAGGAAGCAGACCCTACTCTCCTACAGCGACTACCCAGCGGGCAGCTATCTCTTCCTCCACTAAAACTTCATTGAGGCCCTTATGCAATGCTTCAGTAATACAACCCCCAGCCCGGATGTTACTCCATTAGATTTCTTTGCTAAGCAGCCAGACTTATGGGGACCAGCGTTGACTAACGTTTTTAACCGAGTCGCTAGAGTGGGTCCACCAGACTCATGGACTAAATGTATTTTAATCCCCATCCACAAGAAAAGAGATAAATCTGAGCATAAAAATTACAGACCAATTTCTCTTCTGGACAGTTCCGCTAAGCTTATGGGTCGAGTTCTATTGAACAGACTTGAGAAAGGGGCAACCAGTAATAACATTTGATCCCGGTCCAATACAGTTTAAAACAGGGGATGGGCACTCAAGATCAGTACCTCAATTTAAGTCCATTAATCTCCAAGTAACCCAAGCCAAGCAGGGCAAATTATACTTGGTATTTATGGGCTTATCTGCAGCATTTGCCTGCGTGGCACATCACCATCTATGGATGGTAATGAAGGAAATGGGTATCGCAGAGGCAATTATCCTCTGTAAAAAGGCAGTTTTATTCCTCGGCCTGTGTCCGATAAGGGAGGCAGTGAGAGTGCACCAGGGCGTTTCCAATCAACAGGGGCATTTGACAGCGTTGCGTACTGGCCCCATTTCTTTTTTCCATCTATACTAATGGGGTAGAAGCTCCCCTATTGGACTCAGCACCAGATGTCCCCAAGAATAACAATGTACGCACCCCAATCCTCCTCTACGCAGATGATGAGGTGTTAATTGCCCGCACAGGCCTAGCCCTACAAAAGTTACTAGAGATATATGTAAAATTTATGTGAAATTTGGATTTAAAAACCAACAGGATCAAGTCCTTCATTTTAATTACCGGACGAAAGGATAGGAAGGCTCAAAGCTTTCTTATAGATGGCAAAAAGGTAGGCTAAATCAATGCCATTTTTTATCTAGGGGTGACCTTTGACAGATAACTAACTTGGTCTAATATGATTACTACAAGGGGCTTATTGCTAGAAAAAAGTATAATCGCCTTATATTCCTTTCCAAAAAAATTAGGAGTGAAACCTATTAATATGGTGAAAAAAGTCTACAACGTCAAATCTGTTTCAGTAGCAACTTATGGGGCAGGCATCTGGGGTTATTCGAACTCCTCAGCTCTCCAGATTATGGAGGATATCTTCAGGAAAAAACTAGTAGGCCTCCCTGTGAGTTGCTCAAACTTTATGTCATGCATATATAAATGATATTAGCCTGGCACCAATCATTTTATGGCATTCTATCTGGAGAAGAGATTATATTCTTAACACTCAGAAGTTAATAGAAGACTGACTCTCTCTGGAACATGCCCACGGGATTCCCTGAACAAGATGTATCAAAAGTAGTCTCTCCTCCCTTGGCTTAGACCACCTATTTGTTTTGCCAAGTGAATGCTCTAAAATTTCAAAACAGGACATTAAAACTCGATTTCCCACATGCAGGGTAAATTAAATATTTCAAACTAATTGTTTAAAAGTGTCAGTAAAATCTTGTCTAGACTTGTCCATGAAGGAACATCCTCATTTATTTACAGTGACAAATTTACTTCAGAGGTCTCACCTACTCCGTGCGCATGCACTGCATAGGAGACCTTTAGCCGTCATGCAGCTCTTTTTACAAAGCAGATACTTGTGATTGTGGTGGCATACGCCTTGCGGGAGTGCGCCACAAGCACGAATATGTGCTACCAAAAAGAGCATACTGCTCTCCCCAGCGCGCGGGGGCGAAGAACTCACGGGCTAATTAACTTTCGCAGCCGCGGGGCTGCGCTTGTGTTTCAGTGCTGGTTGATTTAATGTCTGTGTCTTTTTGTGCTGTACACAAACCGAAAACCTTTCACAGCAAAGCAAGTGCGTGTAATACACACCAGCGAGAGGTTTTTTTTATACACCACTCTAGTTGAAAGGATTTAATGTGTGGCCCTTTCTCATGAGTGGAAAGATGTGTGCACGTTAATAACAAAGCCTTTCAAAGCTCTTAAACCACATTTTTTGCGGAATAGAAAATTAGGGAGCATTTGCAGAATCCGACTATCTATGCAGAGCTACGGGGCAGCCATCTCTTGCTTTCTAAACATGGGAATCGAGCAGATGGGAAGATGACAGTGCTGGAGGTTTTGGGGCGGTTCCTGCAATCTCTTGAAAGCACACGGCTCTCCCTACCTCATTCTGGAGAATAAACCAACACGCATCGGAGCCTGGATCTGTGGGCCAAAGCAAGGATGTCTCGCCTCTGCCAACTTCTGCCTCACAGACGCCCATAAATCCCCCCGGGCCGTCAGAATGGTATTGGGTTGCAGGCCACCTTTGATTCCAGCAGCGTGGCCACTCCTAGGCCCCGATCTCTGACCCGTGGAAGACCACAGGGGTTGAGCCGTGTAAAACATATCTGAGCACAAGGGTTCTTTGTGCGAGCTTTACGCACGTGCAACGTGCCACTCACCAGCATCGCGGCCATGGGTGGAACATTTTATTGACATCTGCGTTGCTTCAGTGACCAGAGGGCCACTGGTGTTTTAAACCCGCAGCATTTCTTGCAACACCCACGGCTGTGTGTAGGACGCATGCTGCACTTGGACGAGTACCTGCCTGCTCTTTATTTCCTGCTTAAACGTGCACCTATATTTTCAAACAAGTACACGGCTTTCACATGCACTATGTTAAGCGAACATTTTCTGCAGCAGTGACGTCTTAATCTGGTGTGACTTAAATCGTTTGCACACTTGGAAATCTAAAGACACATTCACACCTACAAATGTATATGTTTTGATAGTCAGCAATTAAAATGTGTTTTTTCTCTTTGTGTTTTATTTTTTTGCCTAATTCACTATTAACAGCTGATCCGCCTACTTTAAAATGGGACATGTTTCGAGAGAGGTGCGCAATGCAGTTTCCGCTGTCATTCACAAATGGAATTGCTATATGTTAACCATATTGCTTTTATAAGAATAGCCATCAATGTGTCATCATTTGATTTATTGCAACCGCCTCTTTCAGACCCTGGTGCTGAAAAAGAGAGCTGCACCCAGGGGACCGCATCACAAAAGTGAGACACTAACAACACACACATCAGAGTTTGTGTGAGCCATTTAGAAAGACTGAGCAATTAAACAATCAGCGTGTAAAAAGAAATATTTGCACATTGCTGTTAGGTTATAAAGCCACTTTCAAGCATGCACGTGTCTATGTGTGCATTTATAGCGGGGGCAGAGGTGGGTCTGTTTGTGAGGGGTTTTGCAGGTAAGAAGCCCAATTGATTGCGGTCTATTTAAATAAATAAACAAGCATTGGCATAGCCAATAGGTCTCGCCTTTGGGACCTTATAAGTGTTTAGCCATGCAACAGTTGATGTTGTTGTACTAAGGATATTGTGCTGGATAACTAAACACTTATAAGGTCCCAAAGGTGAGACCTATTGGCTATGCTAATCCTTGTTCTTACTTAGGTTTTGACTTAACCTTATCCCTTGTATGTTGACCCAGCCATCTGGAATTTTTTCTTTCATCATCTTCTGTTCTGTCACTGAGTGTCTCCGCTCAATCAAACGTGTAAATGTATTTCTTTTGCAAATGTTATGTGGTACACCACAAAACATTCATATTGCCCCTCATGTGTAAATATAATTTGACACAATGCCGTATGGCAATGTAATTCGTACAATCACTGCCTGATCCCCTTGTTTGTTACACCGTGGCGACTTTTTTATCCTCATCATGTAAAACTAGGCGGCTTTATAATACTTAAGAATGAATTACATGCTATGCTTTTAGTAATTGCTCTTAACCGATTGTTCAGTTATCATGAAAGTTTTGTATGTTTTTAATTGATATTCATATATGATTTTTTTTTGTATTTGGATGGATATTCTTAAATTTGCACATTTGTACTTTTTTGATCTTACAATATAAGTATTGAACAAAGTGAATTGATTTACTGACAGTCGTCGAGGTAGGGGAAGACGGAAATCCCTGACCTCCACAGATGAGCTGTGGCCACTGCCATCACCTTGGCAAACACCCGAAGGGTGCTGGTAAGGCTGAAAGGGGAGCACAGAAACCTGAAAGTGCATTTTGACCCACAATGAACCACAGATAGTGTCTATGGGACATGAGGACGGAATGTGGAAATAACCACCCTGTAAGTCCCTTGCTACTGTCCAGTTTCCCTTATCCAGGGCAGACAAAAATCGGAAGGGTGTGACAATTGTATCAGTCTGCGATCAAAGCATGTAGACAGTGCCCCGGATAAAATAAATAAAATTGGGAGGGTGTGATCATTTTGAATTTCTCCTTCTTCAAGAAGAGGTTGAGAAGGCGCAGATCTAGGATAGGTGGAAACCTTCTGTTCTTCTTTGGCACCAGAAAGTATTGGGAATAGCAACTACAACCTACTTCTGATGCCGGCACCCTCTCTATCGCTCCCTTGGCCAAGAGACCCTGCACTTCATGACGGAGCAAAGAGAGATGGGCCTCCATCAGCCGATCATAAGTAGGTGGGATAAGTGGAGGGGTGTCACAAAGTGGAGAGAGTAACCCATTTGGACTATCTGTACTACCCAATGGTCTGATGTTACTGCCTGACAGTGGGGGAGATGATGGCATAACCTGCCTCCCACTGAGTGCCAGTGGTTTGAGAGTGGACTAAAGAAACTTGGAGACAGCGGCTGCTGGGCTGTGGCGGACTGACCATGAGAGAAGCCTGGACATATCTCCTGAAAAAATAGACTTTCTCAGTCACAAGGCCTCCACACCTGGCTTTTTGGATGACTGGAGCTGCCCAAATCTCCCCCCGCGCCTTGAGACCCTCACGGGTGAATAGTGCGCTCTATAAATAGCGGGCCGGTCTGGCAAGTCCACATCTGACTGAGAACTTTGCTGCACCTCTCCTGTTGGCAACTGCCTGAGAGAGTTTGGCCCGAGCCTCCTAAAGGACCATATGTGCAGCACTTTCGCATCCAAATCCCACAGTGTATGGGTATAACCGCCCAATAGGCATGCAGGGTTCCCCGACCGCAGTGCCGCATTCTCTTACTGAAGGGGTCCAGGAGCCCCTGTGCAGGGCTTGGACAAGGCCCAACGTACCTGGACTAGGATTGATTTTGGCTAGTTTCCCCAGGTATCTCTGGCTGGTTCCACTCACTCACGACACTCCCAAGGACTTATTCTGACCACTCCCCGGTCCAGCTTTTCCTGAGGGTTCCCCGTCCTGATGGGTTTGAACGGCAGTGGTGCTTCCCGGCTCGCGCCCTTAACGATGACCTTTCTGATACAGAGCTGAGGGATGCCATAGAGGACTACTTCGCTCTTAACACTGGCTCGGTGGACAATTGGGCGGTCTTCTTATGGGAGGGCTTCAAAGCGTACATCAGGGGCGTTTGCACTGCCAAGCATGCTGGAGTTCTCAAAGACCTCCACAATAATCTCTCTTGCCTTGAGCGCGACCTTTCTGACTTAGATGACACTACGCTATACTCCTCAAACCCTACCACGATGGGACGACGTCTGACCCTGCTTAACGAGTACAGGGAATCTGCAGACTGCGAGATATTGCTCCTAGGCAAATATCAGACTGCCAGACGATACGGAGAGGGAGCGTGACCTGGCAGACTGCTGGCACAGATGCTACCCCTCATATAGCAAAGCCTATGTTACTGAACTGCGCTCTACCACACATCAGACACTCACCACCACTTCAGAGATTCGTGATGAGTTTCTGGATTATTTTACAGTCCTATACACTACTAAAGTAGGACAGGATCCTACAGCGCAGGAAGCTTTTCTGTCTGAGATTGCGTTGGTCTAGCCGAAAAAAACTATGCAAGACTTTTTGGCAGAACCAATTTCCAAGGTGGATGTCCTTGGTACCACTGACGTTCTTCGCGGCTCCTCGGCCCCCGGGCTGGACGGCTTTACTGGGGAATTTTAAAAGGCATACAAGGACCTGCTGGTGGCGCAGTTAATTGAAGTATACGCAGAGGCCGTTGAAAAACAAGTATTGCCCCCCACTCTTCGGGTAACAGTCTTTATACTTCTCCCCAAGCCCGGCAAAGACCCATCCTTATGCGGGTCCTACAGACCATTGTCCCTAATGAACTTGGATTATAAAATCTTAGCCAATATCATTGCCAATCGTCTGTCCTAGCTGATAGAATTCATCATCTCCCCGGCCCATTCCGGCTTCGTCCCATGCAGATCTACCTCTTTGAATCTTAGGACACTATTTCCGGTCCTCCACGGAATTAATCCAGAGGTCCCAGCCACCGCAGTCCTTTTGGACACCAAGAAGGCCTTCGATTCTCTAGAATGGCGCTTTTTCATTTCAGTCATGCAGAGCATGAGTATGCCAATAGGATTCATTTCCACCCTGGCATTGCTATACAAATGCCCCATGGCGAGACTTTGCCTGAATAGCATTTTCTCCCGACCCTTTTCATTATCCCGTGGTACCCGGCAGGGCTGTCCCCTATCCCCCTTATTGTTCATCCTAGCAATGGATTCCTTAATCAGACATTTCCAGGAAAGGCATCTGCAGAGAGGCCTACAGTTCAATACAGGCCCCCTATTTGTGTCGCTCTATGCCGACGACACTATCCTTTATTATTATGTCAGAGATCCCTAGATAAATTTAGAGCCACTCAGAGCGATTCTCAGATTTGGTCACTTCTCTGGTCTGGGCATTAACTGGCACAAGTCGGGGATCTTCCCCTTAACCACCAGCACAACCCAATGGGACTGCGAATTCCTACTCGAATGGTGTACTGACTCTGTTAAATATCTAGGCATCCATATCCATCTAGACACAGCTCAGATCATTCGCCTCAACCACGGGCGAGCAATCGGGGCCCTGGAAACTCAAGTGGAAAGGTGGCTGAGATTACCCTTGTCCATTGCAGTCAGAGTTGCGATTCTTAAGATGGTGGTGCTTCCCAAATTTCTGTATCTATTCAACAATATACCTGTTCCCTTCCCGAACAGTTTTTTTTTCTATGCTTCGCACACACCTGATCAGACTGATATGGGGGGGGGGGGGCGCAAACACACTTGCGTTCGTTGGCAAGTGCTCACCCTCCCATACGATAGAGGTGGATACGGCGTGTCGGATTTACAATTATATTATCTGGTGGCCCAATGTTGTTGCGCCTTTGCATGGTTTCACCCAGACGCCAGTATCCCATTTCTCTGCTGAGAGGCGTACTTTGTCCTTCCTTAGCAGCTATCCACTGTGCTACCCAGGGGAGTACTCAGAGACCGAAAGGATATCCAGACAGTGTCCACTACCAGCTAGGTCTGGGGTAAGCTGAAACATCTCACCGGTGCCACTGCGTTATATTCCTCTGCTTTATTTCTACCCAATGCCTGATGGCTGCCAATTACTGGTGAAAGGCTAGTACAGCTCACTTTAGCCAAATTTGACATTAAAAAAAAGGGGGATTTATACCAGAATGGGCACATCTTCTCGGTGTCTGAGGATGCCTGGTTCCACAACATCACCTTTATGGACAATTTCATATTGGGTAGGGTCCGCTCAGCTCTGCGTGCCACATTGGTCAGTTTTCCCGTAGAACCAGACTCTTTTCTTCCTCTTTCGCTGATCAATGAGAGCGTAAATGGGGCTCATTTAATATCCAAACTTTATAAAATATGTGCGGGAATGAGATCAGTAAAAGATGACAAGGTCCGTAAAGACTGAGAGACAGACCTAGGCCGCCCCCATCACAGACGATCAGTGGGTTAAGTGCTGCACGGTCACAAAGGAAGTCTCTCTCAACAGCAGGCACAAACTACTCCATTTTAAGTTTTTACGTAGGATCTACATAACTCCCACCAAAGCCCACAGACTAGATCCTTCCAGACCCCACAACTACCATAAATGTGCTGCCCCACACACAAATTTCGCACATCTCACATGGACCTGTTCGAAACTTCAGGCGTACTGGGAGAAGATACACAACACACTAGGTGCCATGATTAAATTACCCCTTCCCCCAATAGGCTTTACTGGGTTACACTGTAAACTTCCCCAGAGTGTTAGAAGGTTTGCATCCCTTTGTTTATTGTTAGCAAAAAGAGAAATAGCGATACACTGGGGCAGGCGGTCAGCTCCTACTTTACAAGGTTGGCTACATAGCCTAGCTCACTGCAACATTAACAGTGGAGTCTACGCCAGCAAAATGTCAAGCTCCGCTCGTCCTAAAGACATATGGGGCCCGTACAGTTCATATTTGGAAGATATGCGTCAGGCCGCCAGCTCACAATTGGACCAGGGTATAGTCCCTGATGGTGTGGGGTAATCGGGTACACTCATCCTACTGTCAGCTGCGTATTCCTCCAAGCCCCTTTATTATGCACATGTCTCTTAGATTACGTGTTGGATACGTCTAGGAGTTCCCAATGATGCAGGAGACTTGTTATTGATTAGCTAAAGCTACAAGGTACGGACCGTGTAGGGTTTATGGGATTGTGTTTTAATGTCTGTGTGAGAGGGCCGACGGGGCTGACGAGACCGCCACGCTCTCCCTGTTGCCTTTCCCCTATGACACCCAGAGTGAGACGTGGAAATCGGGAAGGAGAGAGTTAATGCCGTCCGCTTCTCCTCGCTTGCAGGAGTGTCAGGAGCAGCTGGGCACGGACAACCAATCAGAAGGCAGAGGGGCGGGTCCAAGCCCTCTAAAGGCAGGGCTGAGAGACCAGGAAGTGGCGTTGGCGAACCCGGAGAAGGAGAACGAAGATGCCGGGCTGCAGGAAACTGATCAGTAGCAGAGCGACGCGGGTGAAGCCCAGGAAGACACCGGTATCCCGAGCCTCAAGGAGGACGAAGGACCCGACGCCTGGACGGAGGAGTGGTGGACACCCCCGGAGGACGCGAGAGAGCTGCTGTAGCTCAGGAGAGCTGCGGCTGAAGCAGTACGTGGCCAGGGAGGGAGTATAGGGAGGGAGTAAGGGGAGGGTAGTAAAGGGTCCACAGCGTGTTTTGCACTGTGTGCGCGTGTTCCTCAACATCCTCCACACCTGCCCCCCCTCACATACAACCACTGCCCATTCCACTCCATAGGAACCCCCTCACTGTTTATATTTCCTGTAGCCTGAACTAGAATTGTTGGATCCGGATTTTTTCTGCGGTGACCTCTAACCGCCTATCAAAGTAGTTGTCTTTGATTTTGTGTTTCTTACTCCGGACACATTTTTTCTCTTCTTTTCTTTGCACACCCCTATGGGCCCCTCTGACTAAGGGTGAAGGGTTCTGTCCTTCCAACATAGTACCAGGACAGAAAACTAACCGCTACTTTCCTTTGTTTGTTGCCTTCCTCTCTTGCGAGCCTCCCGGGATATCCTCCTGGTTGCCAGAAGACACCAAGGCTCAAGAAGCAGACGATCCAATCGCCCATCAGGAGAAAGGACTTTTTATTTTCCTTTTAAAAATATTCTCTTCAAATAACTGATTCCCAGTGTTGTTAGGCCCAAATAAAAAAAAGAATACCATCATTGAGCCCATAATCCGGCCTCCTCGTTTTTTCTTCCGCCCATCCCTCTCACAGTCTGGATGAACACCATCTATCGCAAGCCGCATGTCATGTCAAATTTGTAATAATACCCTGCAAGTTTTGCCAAGGATAGTTCAATTGTACTGATATTGACAGTGAAGCGCTACGCTTGAATTGTTTTAAGTAAAAATGGTAAATAAAGTTAAACATTTTTTTTTAAAAAGGAAGGATGTCCTCAGTCGGCAACAGACATGGCACCATGTTGGAGTCGGGTACGACGACAGGAATGGCGTCCCCTAGTGGCTTCAGGGGTATCGGCACTGAAGCCGGCATCAAGGAAGGTCTCAATCTCACTGGCGGCTCTGCTCAGGATCCAGCAAGGGATCCTTGGGACTCAACTGGCAGCAAGGATGAACCACTGGCGTGGTTTAAATGGAGGCCCTCTCCCACGACTATAGGCTTTTCAATGGGGTCGGACCACCCAAAAATGAGGTGCATGGCCTCACACTTCCTTTACCGGGCGAGGGTCGCTCTGGCAAAATCAGGGTAGCGTGGAGAAGACCAAGCTTCAGACCCTGCTGATTCAGGGAGCACACTCTCTCCTGTCTCGTCGGATGACTTTGACGAATGATTTCTTGTGCTTGTGGGACTTCCCCGATGACTTCAAGTGCGAATAGGAATAACGAAAGGGACTCCTGGAACAGTCTTGGGACCACCAGAGTAAACAGGACCTTGAGGATCACAGAGTTGAGCGACATTGGGTGGCAAGAGCTTGAGGAATCGCTGACTCAGTGCCGTCAAGTGCATGGAGCAGCAGTCTTCACACGCTTTGGAGTCGTGTCCTGGTTCCAGGCATCACAAACACACCAAGTGGGGGTCGGTCACCGACATGTGCCTATGACAGGCCCCACCCACATGGTTTAAAACCACAAGGTTTCTCGGATGAAATCCTCACACCAGGAGATTAAGTCTCAGAAAATAGGATGACAAAAAGTCAAAAAAGGCCAGTCAAAAAATGACTGAGGGGTAGCTCAATCAGGATCAGCGCTATCTATCACAGAAAGTAAAGAAATGATGTAAACGCGCCGAGGTGGCGCCTATATAGGTACAGCACACGCCACTTCCAGCACTGCTGATGGGGAGCTGAACAATACCACATACCGTCGCACAGGGGTACTGTTGGAAAAACATAGGGATCCATTCTAACGCTTGAGGATATTCAAAGGTGAGGCATCTGAGGCTAGAAGTCTTCATCAGATAAGATATACTCACCATTATGCCTGTTAGAGAACAATTCAACTATACCACTCACAGCAGAGTTGAAGGAGATTAAGCAACTGGTAAAAATACAGTCACATAATTTGTAAGTTATTTGAATGAAGAATGCAGTCTTTGTTGGAGATGTACCCTCACCTAGCACCCTGCTCGATCCCTCTTTGGGGAAGCTCAATGGAGCATCATCGATGGTACTCAGTGTGCAGCTCATATCAGCATGGGGGGGCAGGGCTCCTCCCCAAAACAGTACAAGCAACAGAGAGCAGGGCCACCAGGCATCACAAACCCTCTGAAAGGAATCAAAACCGTGAATTTAGCTTTAGATCCTAATCATTCTGTTCATTATTCTGTTTTACCTGCATCTCACCCGGAAACTGTGAAGCATTATTATCGTGTACAGAAGGCCATTTTTTATGACGCTGTTTAAATGTGTGGTTAAAGTACATGTATAAGTTGCACATTTATCTGGTAAATAATCTACAGTCTGCTTTGAAAAAGGTCTAAATGCGGTCTGACTTTTAAGTGTTTTTTTCCTACTACACAATGTGTGTTTCTGGGAAACTTCCTGACTTGGATATTTCGCAGGAAACTCAGAGCAGCAGAGGATGTTCCAAACTTAGATTTGTATAGGTTGAAGACTGCTAGAGTCACGAAAACAGGAAAGCTGCACTCTGATAAAGTGAGTGATTATGAACTAGCTGAGTGGGTGGGAAAAAACAGAAAAGCACTAAGATTTTTCTATTGTAACGTTTGTATTGGAGTTCTGGCTGTTTGCCAAAAATAGTATTATAAGAATTGACTCGCATCAGGAATAATTGGAGACTGACTTGTGATTCTCTTATGGTGCGGTCACTCTCCCAGCTGTTTTATTTTGTGCATATGCAATCAACTTACTTGTCCTCCCTTTGTTGCAGATGTGGTGATTAATAATTTTAGCTACATAAATGATTTTTACAGAAACCTCTATCCTCAATGTTATCAATGATCACAACATCAGGGGGCACACTAAGATTCAAAGACCCTCCATGGGACGGCAGAACCACCCTTAGAAAATTAGGTAAGAAAAAAGATGGGTGCAAGGGGATCCACAAATGCCATGCCAGCACTCAAAATGTCCCCGGGGCCACAGCGTCCACTCACCTGAGTATCCAGAGGTCCCTTCAGTCAGAAAATGGTCACCCCAGGCCACCATTGTACCCCTTGCCAGCCGTCGCCAAGGGGGGCTCCCTGAGGCATGCTCCAGGGGCCACAGTAGCTCCAGGGCCCATCAAGTCAAGCGTCTCTTGGGCAGCAAAGCATTGATTAAAGCATCAGTGAGACTGGATAGAGATCAGGAGAGCGAAATATTCTGCGGAACACCCAGGGCTGGAACAAGAAGGGAGGATGGGTCGCCAGCATCAAAAAGGGACCCCAACGCTCCTACCTCGAGACCAAAGGTCCTGTTATGCAGGAGTGGGCCTACCACTAGTAGTGAGTAACTTTATTGTTTGATTAATAAAAATCATTACAATGGTGAACATGCAAGCATTATAAAACATATGTCATAAATAGTTATTAAAATATTTACATTTGTACCATCATGATGGGAATGGAATATAAAATTCATCAGAAAACGTTTTAAAGTCCTAAAAACCTATTTATAAAAGTAGTTGTAAACCTTGATTATCCAACTAGTTTTTCCATCTACTCGAACCACAGTCAGGCATTTGCTATTAAGAGGCAACAATTAATAACTTTGATAATATAGTTCGGTGTTTGTGGTGATGATCCTGGGGTTACAATACATTTATATAGTGAACCCCCTGCATACAGTGTTTCAAAGGGTTCCAGGAGTGCACAGGAAAAACAGGTCAACCCGTGCGCTGGGGCCATTGTCAGCTATTCTTGTGTAGTACAGAGGACTATGCACATCAGAAAGGGTACAGCATGGGCGCAGGGCTTCCTCTGTTTTTTGATGGTTAACCGTTGGTGACTGATGGGGACTTACTGTTTGTAAATTTTCTTTCTGTTCCTGTAACAAACTTGATGAACCTGATGTTAAGCTGTGGATTATCCGGGTTCATTGATGCAAGAATAGCCTGACGGCGTGTTTACGAATACCAAGTTTGTTCCATTCGCTCTTTAACAATTTCCTTCGGTCGTCATGAGCTGCAGGACAAAGACAAACCACATGCTCGAATGTTTCTGTACTGCACCCACAGCCTCTGCACGTTACATTTGGATTTGCACATCGCCATCTGGCAGGTGATACAGAAATGGCCGTTCACCCATTCTGAGGGCCAAAAATCTTTTTTTCCACAGCACTGAATAGGTACATGACAGATGTGGTCCCATAATCCCTGGCTTGAATCCTGATACAATTGTCCAGGCGTGCTTACGTTGAACCAGTTGGGCTCTGTCCGAGTGGAAGGACCAGAGACGGACGTTTCTTTTGATATGGGTTTTAAGTACCTGCTGCGTTGGTTTAGAGGTCCAGATTTCTTCTGTATTGAGGAGTTGTAAGGAATCCTGCAAGTAGCGCCGATGTGAGCTGCCGATTTGACCAGCTGAGATTTCCAGCCATAAACGAGCCTCCAGACTTCCCTCTCTGGAGCTACGCAGCTTGTTGCACAGCCTCATGTACGCTCCACGCCCTATTGCTTGGTGATCTTGGAGACCAAATTCAAGACGTACTTGAGCGGGGGAGGAGGATTTAGGTAGGCCCAAAACCTGTTTGAATATTCTTGTTATTATTTTATTCACATGGCTGTTGTCTTTCCCTTGCATGATCTCCTGGCTGTAGGTGAGAAAATTGATGATTTTTGCCTTCATTACAGTTATAAGTGGGGTTAGACTAGGACCTGACAGATGTCTTGCAAGGGTCTTAAAAGCCACTTGGATTGTCAGGGCTTTAGCTTCTACCTCGTCTATGTTTAGAGAATGTTCCCCTTCTGTCCAGGTGAACCCCCAAATACTTATAGGAAGGGGCTCTGTCCACGTTTTTGCCATTGTATTGCCAACCGCCGCCTTGATATTTCCTTTGTCCGAATGTGATTGCCCTTGTCTTCGTTAGATTCAGGTCCAGATCATTCTCGATGGTGTATAAGGACAGCTGATCAAGTAGGTTCTGCAGGCCCACCCTGGTGTGACTAAGCAAAACCAGATCGTCCGCGTACAGTAGGTTACTGACTCTTGTCCCAGCCAGTTTTGGAGGATGAGAGTTAACTTTGTCAAGTAACTTTGACAGATCGGAAATAAAGAGGTTGAAAAGTAGGGGCACCAGCACGCACCCCTGCTTTACTCCGCGGGTTGTTTGTATTTTTCTTGAAATATGTGATCCATCCCCAAGTTTTATACGAATCCATGTGTTGGAATGTAACGTGATTATGGCTTGTAGTAACGTTGGTGGAATCCCTCATTTCTGCAGTTTGAGCCATAATCTGCTTCCTGGAACGCGGTCGAAGGCGGCCTTAAAATCGACAAAACAGCCATGCATCAGGTTTGAGGTGGACACTTTATCTAGCAGGACAGAGATTGCAAGCAGGTTTGTTATGGTACCTGATTTTTGCACAAATCCTGTCTGGTTGAAGGGAATGAGGTGGTTTTTTGCAGCCCAGGACGCCAGGTCTTGAAGGAGCAATTTAGAAAAATATTTCGATTCCACGTCCAGTAAGGTGATCATCCTGTAGTTTTTTGGGTCCGATCTCTTGCCGCCTTTGTATATTGGATGTATGATAGCTCCTTGCCATGATTCCGGTATAACCGAGTTAATCCGGCAATAGAAAAAAAAAAGAGTTGCCAACTTATTTGCCCAGAATTCTATGTTCTGTTTGAACAGAGACTGGGGTAGACCGTTTGGCCCTGGCGCTCCGTCTGAGCGGCCCTCTGTTATAATACGGGCAATTTTTTCCGTGATAATTTCTGAGGTTATCGGAGCACTTTGTGTTGTTTCAATGGGCTGAGGCAGAGATTTCATATTGGTTGTCGTTGGTGCCCTTGTGTGTAATTCGGCGTAGGTTCCTGGTGTCTTCACATCTATTATGCCTGTTAATTGGCTTATTTTGGGTTGTAGAGCCATGACTGGTGGTCTAACCAATAGGGCATCTTTTTCTGGTTCATCAAAATGAGTTATTAGGTAGGATACCCATTCAGTTTCAGAGATGTTAGCGCTGCTTTGTCCTCCTTGTTTGTGTATTTTAGAATTAACAAGTGACCAAAAGGGCTTTGAATTATCATTTTTACTTGCATGTATCAGTTTTAGCCAGAACTGCTCAGATCGTTTCTTTTTCTCGATGAATATTGCATTTCGGAGTGCTTTTTGAGCTTGCTTGAAATTGTTTAAATTATAGTCTTCCCCTGGGAACCTGCGTGCCTGTCTTAAGGCACTGTTACGTGCTGATTTTAATTTCCTGATTTCGCCAGTTGTTTTTGCCTGATTTCCTTTTTCAGTTTTTTGTGTGATACGTGGAAATTTCTTGAGCAGTGCCCGGGAGAAGACATCCCATGATGTAATGGGCCGAGGTGTGTCGATACTCTTGCTGGGCTTTACATTGGCTCATTATTGCTGGTATGGTTGAATCAGTCCATTTCAACCTTTTAAGATTTTCAGTGTGGATACCTTCTGTAGTCTGGTTGGTCGTGGCGTGATGTATTAGATGAAATGACAGGGTAGTCACTTGGGGGCGGTGGTCACTGTCTCCTCGAACAGCTATGGTGTAATTCTCGATAAAAGAGAGGATTTCCTTGCTACAAATGGTGTAATCTAGAAACGAATGGGTTTAACTGTTTGATCTTGTCCAATTGGGAGGATTGTCCTTTGGGAAGCGACCATTTAAGTTTGTGTAACCCAGAGCGATGAGTTGTAGCACCATGTATTCGCCTAGTTTACTGTATTTATTGCCAGCAGGTTTTATTTGTTCCAGGGTATATGGCTCGGGTACGTCATACTCTTCCGGGACTTCTTGAAAGAGATTTGTGTTGTAGTCACCGGATACTATGCAGGCTGGTCTTTTGTAGTTACTTTGTATGTTACACAGAACCTGGATTAGATGGTTAAACTACGTTTTTTCTCACTGGCGCTTGGTGAAATATAAATATTGATCAGAATCAGTTGCTCGGTCTGTGTGGAGTTGTTAATCAGTACGCCAGAAATCCAGTCTTCTTCAAATGTCAGTTGTGTTGTGTTAACATTTAACTTAGTTGAAATGTAAATTGAGAGGCCACCACTAGGTCGACCGGACTTGTGCAGCCTCAGAGCGGGTGTTCTATACTCCAGATATCCTTCTAATGGAAGGCTAACCAGAGACCATGTTTCCTGCAGTAATATAACCTCGTGATTTTTTTAAAAGTTTATCACGTCCGGGGATTGAAGTTTTGGGCGGAGGCCGTTGACGTTCCATGAGTGGGCCTACCATTTACTGCCTCCCCTGCAGCTGGTGCTGTGACTGAATGTGATGTACTACATAGTATGAGGGGAAGTCCGATCTAGAGGGCCCCCTCTTCCGAGAAATGAAGGGGGTAGTGGGGGGGCACCCCCGTCACTGCCATACCATCGTGGAGCACAGAGGTCGAGATTACCACTTAGATTGCATCCTCTCCACATGCATGTTCAGCAAGCTCCGCAGTCCAAGCTCAACTACGAAGCCGCCATTTTGGGTGTGACCTCAGAACGAGTGTCTCCTTGGCCAATGAAGCAAATCCAGATCCTCCATGCACCTGCTGTTGTCCCCGACTCTCCAGCTCTGTGGGGGCATCCAGGATTGCTATATATGCCATATATGCCGGGTGTTGCAGCCAGTAGAGGCCAGGTACTCATGGGCTAGAGAAGAGCTCGAGCACCGAACTGCCCATGGCATGGCGGCTGGCCCGCCCTCAAGGAGGCACCATTACGTTAGCTGACCATTCGAGAATTAGAGGACTTGCCACATTGAGCTCAGGAAAATTAGAAAAGGCATGGTTGAGAATGTGACCGGCTGAGTGGGTAGAGGGCTTGGACAGCTAGTAAGCTTAATTGCAGCTAGATTGGCGATAAGGGTCTTAGAGATAACTTAAGTCTGCCATGGTGGTTAAATTGGAAAAGTTTAGGGCATAAGGAGTAATAGCCTCAATAAGATTAGAGTGAATGTTATGGTTGGGGACAGGATTGATACATAAGTGCCCTTGAGGCTCCTGATACCCTAGGAGAAATATAAGACACTCACATAATGAAGAGATAGAAAAGAAATTACATAGCTGAAATGGTGATTTAAAGCTATTAGCAAGGCCTCCTCCATGCAATGTGGTATGGTCTAGCTTGAGGATTGAGTAATCTTCTAAGATCACAACAGCGATGTCCAGTATTGAGGACTACTTAAGCTTTAGGTTCAGTTTAGGAGCTTTTAAATCTTGCTCTACCATAGACAAGCTCTAATAAAACCCATTTGAGCAGTAACTTCACAAAAACATTAAATTGGTATCAAAGAAAAAACAATTTTACTAATATTTAAATAGCATTTTTCCCTGTGTAACTATTTTCCATTTTTGCATTTCAATAAAAGGCTATAAAGAATGAACCAGAGTAAACGTATGAATCTTGGCTATGCAAACGTTTCAAACAAATTGTTCCTTATTGGCAGTGCCAATGACATAGAAGATACAGTCAAAATAATAGCATCAAGAAATTCTTAAGATATAGTTACACAGCATCAGATGCTTCAAATGAAAGTAAATTAATAAATTTCTTTGTTGCGATTCTAACTGTTTAAATGAAATGCATAATAGAAATAGAGCCCACCGATGTTTACATTGTTTATTTCGCAAACTTTCATTCCAAATTAAAGCAGCAGAAAGAATGCAGGAGTTGGTTCTCATACAATAAAACAAAAAAATAAATGTACCTCTACAACAAAACCCAAATCACGGATGTAGTCTCGTTCTGTCTCAACCAATTCCTGCAGAACATAGCTAAAGAGAAGAAAAATTAGACAATCACAACCTGTTCCTCTGTAGTAATCAAGGTACTCCACACGTTATTTCTACATTGAGATTACTATTGGCAAACGGTATTACATTTCAGCACATATGAGTAGAACTAGGGATAGCTATTAAAAATATAAAATAAACATGAAATACAAAGACAGTTTAGACAGTCATCATTAACGGTGAACCGTACATATTGCTATTTGGAAAGAAAAATATAAAACCTAACCTGAGTGGTTGTGTGGTCAACGAAGCCCCGAAAGGCATGGATAAATAATCAATAAATAGAAATAGCTTGGGAGTACGAAGTCAGAAACAAGCAATTAAGGAGGAGAAAAAAGTCATTATTAATTCATCCGATTTACTCATTTCGTGAACTAAAACACATGTTCAGACACTGAATATTATTACAAATATTCTTTGAGGCATGCCCACCAGGATCAAATTACAATCTATACACCCCTCTCCACTCTTTTTTCGGGACACTGCTTCAGCAGAGGGTAGGCATAAATACCTTGAAGATATACATGTCCATATTACCTATTGATGGTCGCCAGTAGGTAGTTATAGTTAGGACCTAGCTTCCATAGGAAAAGCGCTTTTCGTTTTGCTAATAATTTTAGTGCGGTTTGACAAATCTTCATGAAGTGTTGACAGCCATCCTGGGACTCTGGAATCAGCCTGAGTCCCAAAAATAGAAACACAACAAAAAAATCACAAGGAGGCAGGGTAGTCATACCCTGACCTCTTAGGCTCCCAAGGCCAGGAGGTGGGGTTCCACAGGGAATCCGCTTAGGGTCAAAAACGTTTTTTTGGTAAACTTTTGCTGCAAATTCAAGGAGGATCCACAGCAAATATTCTTGTTTCAAAAAGCGGCCTCCCACACTTTTTTTTATGCACCTATGGTGGGCCAGGCCTTGGGTGTATTCATAAATATGGGGACCCTGGGGTAGAAATCAGGCCAGGGAGAAGGGCTGGTTACCCCTTCCCATTTTAAAAGCTGGTGGGTCCTAGGGGATGGGGTACCCAGGGCGATAAATGGCCTTGTGAGGGGGATACATGCTCCCTTTCACCTTTAGAATATGGCCAGACCTCGGATGTTGGAGTCCCAGGGGCCCAAATCAGCCGAGGGAGGGGGGTTGCATGCCCCACTCCCTCATATAGTGCAGGACCGCTGGGGTCCCGAGGGGGCCAACCTCTCCCTCCCTAAAAATATGTTCTGGTCCAGGGCCAAAATTGGCCCAAGGAGGGGGACACATGCCCAGCCCTGGTGTATTGGGTTCCTGGGGCTAACATTTAAGCAGGGAGGGTGCCTGTATGCTCCCCTCCCCATTAAATATAGTGCCGGACCCCAGAGGATGGGCTCTCAGGGAGGGGGTCCACATCCCCCCCTCTCGTTATAAAATGCATTGGGCCCCGGGGGATGGGGTCCCAGAGGCCAAAAGCAGCCCAGAGAGGGCTGCCTTTAAGGGGCACGAGTTAGTTTCTTCACTATAACTGCTTAAAGGGTCGGAAATTGTGGAAATAGGCCAATATGCTCCATGAAGCATGCTGTGGGTTTGAGGTCTTTCGTCCCTATGAGGCTAGTCCTGGGTTTATAGGCACCATACAGGATTCCTGGGCACTGGGGTTCATGGTGTACTTACCTCAGCCACTTATGTGGCCTTTCCTTTTCGGTGTTACCATGTACTGTAATGGCAGCTGCAACACAATGCTGAACTTGTGGATGGTCAATAAATTGATTTGGTTCTGTGGTCCCAACTTTTGGTTGATGCAACAAAGTGAGAAAAAGCAGACTTGTCCAATCCGATTTAAGATTTTTTTATTTTTACTTATAGGTTTACAGAGGTCTGCAAAATCGTGTTGACTGAACTCTGTGAATTAGCAGTTAGGATAGCTCTAAAATGTAACCGCTTCTTGCACAAAACAGAGCGCATTTGAAATTCTAATTTCTGGAAAACTACTGAACAGATTTACACCAATCCAAGCAAAATCACTGACTAAAAACAAGTTACTTACCTTCGGTAGCACATTATCTGGTAGAGACTCTATCTAGCTGCAGATTCCTTAACTTTGAATTTCCCAGGCGTCAGGCTGGATTGGAAACCTTTGCTGAGCAATACCCCTTGCGCGCGACGTTGGGTGGCTCCATTCGGCTCCGCGTGATGCCTTCCGTAGCGTCGGTTAGGACGTCATGGTGCCTACATAGGCACCACCCAGATGAGCGGAAGTCAGTGTTGTTTGTATTTTCCACAGCACAAGTGCAGAGCCACGAAGTAACTGATGTAATCGCGTGCAAAACCAGGGCCCTGAAAAGCGGAATAACCCTATCCTTACAAAATTAGTACGCAAAGCGGGGAGGCATGGGTGGGGCTGTAAGGAATCTGCAGCTATACAGAGTCTCACCCAGATAATGCGTTACCGAAAGTATGCAACTTGTTCACCTGATAGAGACTTCTAGTTGCAGATTCCTTATCTTTGAATCAGATACCTGCGCCATTCCATCCAGGCGGTGGGTTGCAGACTTATATCCTAGACTAAATAGGTTTGCAGGACTGAACAGGCAAAATGTCAGTCCCTGCGTACTTGCACATCAAGGCAGTAATGTTTCGCGAATGTGTGCAAAGATTCCCACAGATGTCTTGGACTGAGACACTCAGGCCAAGGCAGTAGTCGCAGCCTTTCCACTGATGGAATGGGCTCTTAATCCCTCAGGGGGCTGCTTCTTTGCCAAGGCATAACAAATCTTGATGCAGAGAATAATCCAGCGGGAGATGGTCCTTTTCTGCACTGCCCTTCCTTTGTTTGCGCCCACTTACCCCACAAAGAGTTAGTTATCCACACAGAACTCTTTTGTGTGGTCAAGGTAGAACAACAACGCTTTTCGGACACGCTTTTCTTCCTTTGAGGGATCAAAGAAGGAGAGCAAAGCGATGGGCTGACCCAGATGGAATGGTGTCTTAACATTTGGCAAAAAGGATGCCCTGGTGAAAAGCACCACTTTGCCCGGAAAAGACATAAGATAAGGAGGCGAGCTGGATAACGCCTACAACTCACTCACCCTCCGGGCCGATGTAATAGCCACTAAGAAGGCTGATGTATGAGTAACTTTCCTTCGGTAACAATGTATCTGGTACTGACGTTGTCTAGCTGCAGATTCCTTAACTTAGAATATCCCCAGGTGTCAGACTGGATCCGCAATTTTTTTTTGCAGCAGCACCTCTGCGTGCCGGGGGATGGCGCCACACGACCCCGCCCTGACATCATCCACGTACGTGACATCAGCGAGGTCATATAAATCCCTACCGGAGCACTGACGTCCGTTTTCTTTTGAGAAACTTTTCCACGGCACAACGTGGAGCCACCAACAAAAACTGTGAAAGAATGAAAAATCCATGAAATAAAGAAGACGGATGCGGATGCTGCAAAACACCATCGTAAAAGACAGTATCAGACACTGTCTACATACAAGCGAAAAGCGAAAGTGGAACAAGGCTGTGAGCATGAACCCGGCAAAGCGAAGCGTAGACCTTTCCTAAAGTGCGAGCAACAAGGAAAGAACATCTCAACAGACAAAAATAGACTGTTATTACCATGTAGAACTGTGCTGTCCAACAAGGATGGAACACAGAAAGAACAGCAATTACTGCAAGAAGATATGAAAAGACCGGCACTTATCTTATAATAATGGAATCCTGAAATAGAGCTTAACAGGTCTTTAAAGAAGACGACTATGTAGGAGACAAGAGCCCTTAGTCAATGGAAAAGGCGGGAGGAAAGCAAGGCAGCAGGAGAATAATAATAATAAGAAGAAGAATCTCTTGATGACAGTGAATGAAAGGCACCATCTTTACAGGAAGAAGCCCCTTGGAGGGAGTCAGCCGCATATGATAATTCCCAAAGGGGCACAACTATGTGAGCACCCTTGAAAGAAAACCAATGGCAACTGAAAGGAGGCAAGTGGAGAAGCCCACCTGGCAAAGTTCTCGTAGAACGGGGAGGATGGATGGGCATTAAGGAATCTGCAGCTAGACAACATATCTACCAGATACATTGTTACCGAAGGTAAGTAAATCATACATCTGATAGAGATATCTATCTGCAGATTCTTAGAATAGATACCACAGCCATAACCCAAAGGGGAGGTGGGCCTGCGACAGAACAACAGGAAGTGCCCAAGCACTTAGCCAACAGAGTGACGGACAATGGGGAAGGCTGCAGCAAGACAGCCAGACAGCAACCCAAGTAGCTCGGAAGAGCAAAGATAACGGGAGGCAAGGCATCCCAAAAATGCCAGACTGGAGCTACACCATACCCGTACAAGTATGAGACAGAGAAACAGCACCAGCCATATACCAGAACAAAAGAAAGAAAGAGAGATTCCAAACGACGAAGGAAGAAGGACCACTTTCAGCTTAATGGCACACCCTGGAGAAGTGTGGCTCACTGGTTAGAGGAGGCAGACCTGGAAGCAGAGGACAGCCCGGGACCAGGGTTCAATTCCCGGCTCGGCGGGGTCTTGAGTCCTAAAACGGCCATGGACTTGACAATTCTCGCTCCGGTGCCTACTCGATTCACGGGTTCACACTCTGCGACTCTGGGCAATAGCTTGCTTAATCTCCACAACGGCCCCTCGCGGCGGGATGCCTGGCTTTCACCTTGCGGATACCCTGCCGGGGTTATCTCACAGGGGAATACCAGGACGGGTTCCCTAAGCAAGCGCTTAGAAACCGCTTGGTGATTTGCGCTATATAAATTCCTGTACATTTACATTTACATTTACATTTACCCTGTGGACACCAACCAAGCTGAGGAAAACATGAAAAGATGCAACCAGAGCCTACCAGGCTAGCCCACGGAAGGAAAGCCGGAGAGGCTACAGCCCGGAACCAAAGGGCAAGAGGGAGGCACTTAGCACGGTTATAGAAGTACAGGCAGGAACAAGAAACACGCCAAGTGCACACCCAGTCAGCAAAGGGAGGACAGGGGAGAACAGTAACAATCCGAAGCACACTAAATCGGGCCACCACTGAAATATGCACAGAGCAGACAGCCACCGAGACAATAAGGTGGCGTAGCCAAAATAAGCGTAGGACTGGCCAACCAGGCAGCTCGAAGACTAAGGTGAGAACTAAGTCACGAAATACAGATATGCATGTGCAGACCCTAGGACGACTGATATCAGAAGAGCTGTCCCACAGGCACAGTCGATTTAGTATAGGGTGATACCTAATGAAAGGGTCACATCCAAAAGAAGTGGCAGCAGAGGTACCAGAGTGCCAATTGCTGTATAAATGTAGGAAAGAATCTCAGAATTCTAGACAACATCCCCCGACTGGGAGTGAAAAGCAACCCTCATCCAGAAAGAGAGGTATCGTTCAGTATCTGAACACCAAGAGGAGAATAGTGTAAAGCTGAGGAACCACCCGATGGAGTGGGACGCATAAGGGACTGTCGCAGGGTTTCTGTTCTCACACAGAACTGTGCACAGAGGATTGGAACCTCGGCGAATTAGGGTGACCCAAAACTCACCTTAGTACCCAACTTACCCCTTACCGAGCTAGCTACAGTGTCTCATTGGTCTTATCAAACTCCCAATGTTTAGACAAACCAGAACATGAACTTACAGTACCTCAGGATACGTGGAACTCATGAACACTCTTTCGTTATACTGTCATTACAAACCAGAACATGGAGTAAAGAAGAACACATGAGCATTTGAAATGTTTATTTACTAATGCCGTCTCCTCAGGCGCAGTATCTTAGATAATACAAGTAAACATATTATCAGTAGCAAAATTACCAGCATAGTTACTAATCCATAAAAAGCGAATGGTGACAGCATGGTAACATGCTGTAAATGAATAAGAGTTAACAACACTTAGCGCCGGGATGCCCCGTTGGGGTCGCTGTGCGCTTTATAAAATACACAAATAAATAAATAAATAAACACTTATTTCTCACCCTCCCTAACACACATATTATATTATTAGCTAAGAAGGTCTCTTTGGGTTGAATCAGGGCGGGCCCATACCTTAGTTTCCTAGCATGAAGGAATCACATCAGCATACACCAGCTCTCTCTTCATGTGAATCGCATCAAGTGTGTTATTTGTGCCCCAAGCAAAGCAATATAAAACCCGCCTCAAGCCCGGAGTTGGCAGAGGCTGCACTTATGTTATGACTATGAAGTCGTGGAGATCAGACCTCACAACAATTCTGTATCGTGTTGTTCTTGAAGCTTCAGCACTCTCTGTACAGACACAGTTCATTAAGCAAAGCAGATAGCAAAGCAATAACATATTATTCTCATGTAAACGGCGATGAACTACTAGGTTGAAAGCTAAATCAACAATTAAGTGTCGTGTGCAGAAGTTGCAAAAAGAAAAATGGCGTTTAAACCTCAAATGAGCCTATGCTAACTTAACACGATATAAAGATATTCAGGAGCTACATGACACCCCCCCATGATCCGAGAACGGACTAAATAAAATAACAGAAGTGCCATCCCATGAGAGCAGAGTGCAACATTATATGAGCCTGGTTCTCAAAGGAAACATTAAAAAAGTTGAAAAATTTGTAATAAAATTTAATGCTAAAAAATAGCCCAAAAGTCTATAGTGGCTCAAGCCAATAGGCAAGCGAATAATAAAAAAAACTTGACAGATAAATCAATAAACGTCAATGATATGCTAATACTCAGCATGTCAAACACGAAAAGGTCTAGGACATAACTGTGTATGCAAAATAAGCTGCAACAGCCTCCAATAGGAAATCACCGTCTTCATCCGAAAACAGTTCAGCCATCCAACTTAAAAGTGGAAAAGAACATACGTGCTCTCCCAGCACCGGATCCTCTATTACCATCAGAGGACAGCTCGGTGGGTTTTCAAGAAAGCTCAGTTCCAAGAAATCCTGTGCAGCCGCCAGTATATCCAGGGACCCATTAGTCCATGCATCACTGCTAAGGCCATAATCCTTTCGCCAGGACAAACCAACTCGTAAGTAATGATAGGACTCATCAGCTGATTAAAGTCGACGTCAGGAGAAACCGGTCCGCAGAGAAACAAATCAATGGCCCAATCGAAATCACAGGTCAAGCAGTGAAACACAGGCTGGACACAGGTGAAGTAGGAGAATCGAAACGATAATCCATATGCCGTGCTCAATATCGCCAACGGTAGTGTGCCATAATATTCAAGCATCTGGTTGCGGAACAGCGTCAGAAGCTGCTGGGCGGGACCTTGCACAGGAAGGACATCCATATTTAAAGAAGCAAAACACCACTAGAGCGCCCGCAGCTAACGCAAGTAAAACTGGGAATCCACCAAATAAAGTAGAAAAGATAGAATGAAAGAAAGCAGGGATGACTCCAAAAATCTTTTCAAAGGAAGTCACGAGACCACTGCTAACAGTTTTAAAAAAAATGTGCTAGGCCCTTTGTGGAGGACGCGTTAAAGATAGTACGAACCATCTCACTGAAATGCAAAGGCAAATCAGTATTCAGTATTCAGAAGGGCCTGAACCTCTGTACGGGTGTTGGCTATGTGAAGCACGAAAGTTTCACGAGCCGAACTCAAGGCCACCTCTTTCTGGGACAAAAGAGCCCTTATTCTTGCCATGCCGCTGAATTCTGCTCTCAAGGTTGGTATCTGGGGCCAGATGGAATACTCCCTATGTTCATGTGTGGGAGGATACAGAACATTTCTGCAGCAAATAACACGTTCACTTACTGTTACGATAAAAGGTATGCCTTTTATTAACCCACAACAGTCCTCATTATTCAGAAGCAAATAACTACCATTTTCTAATAAAGTAAACGTGGGGATGATAGCAGGAACTGGTGTGCCTTGTAATACACAAGCTAAATTCGGTCGGTGTTGGTTGCAAGAACCATGTAACTGTATGTGTCTACACATTAATGAATGATCTGGTGTCTCAGTACACTCCTCACCATTCAGATAAACCTCTTGATCATCTTTTAAGCATCTGTAAGTGTATGGAAGTGACCAGACTTCATGAAGGAAACCGCTACCTAATGGTTCATAACGACCAATGGGTACATATTTCATACAATTTGTAAATTTATATAAAGCAAAAGGCAGCGTTATCAAACCGTGGATAAGCCACGTTGCAGCAGTGGCCTCCGCCACGAAAAAAGGCAAAGATTCTAACCTTTCAATATGTAACATAGAAAAGGAAGCATCACGCATTGAAAGTAAGCGTTGTTTGTCAGTCAAATTAAACGGGGCAAATAGAGAAGAAACGTTCATCTACGTCTAGGGAACCTTACTGTTCTTCAGGGTCTGAAGGGTCCATGCAAATTGCATGATGGACCTTAATTGATTTTGACCATGGTATAACATTGACACTTCATCATGCACAATATCCACAACGGATGACACAATATTATCTAATGTGTAAATTCGGGAGGAAAGCATGTTAATACTATTGTCAACAACTGCAAGTACTTTCTCAAGATTTGCCTGATCAATTGCCCTAAGGCGTGTAGCAGCCTCAATCTGTGATGTTTTCCAAATTTCATTGTAAACAGCATATATCCACCTTTTCGACCTGCCACTAGCCGGGCCTTTAATGAAATCATTTAAATCCACGTCTGCATTCAGTTTGGAAAGGTGACTTTTAACTGCAGGTAAAGTTGAATGTTTCAGCCAATTTTGACATAATTTGCCTACAGAATAAGTTGTGACAGTGTGGACCAAGTCAAAACGGGGATCTGATCTAACAGTTTTAAAACCGTCAGATAAACCTAAAAATCGATGTTGGCAAGAATCAGCACTACGGTGCCAAAGCAGCCAACCTTTTGGATCCATACTGGAAATGTTAAAGGAAGAATTAAGAAGTAGGGCCTGTAATTCTCTAATCGACAACTGAGTAAAATTACTCCAACCATCATATTCCTCTAAATCTAGGATAGTAGGGGTGTTTAATTTTTTAGAAGTAGCCAATCCAAAGCATGTGGTCTGGGAAATTGTTTCATTCAAAAAGAACATATGATTTGGTATGAGACATGCACGGTGCAAAGCCTCAGTGCCTTGTACCTGCCAGGCTCTCGTTTCTTTCCATAACTCGTAGCCTCCAGTAACTAATTGATCAAGGAAGGCCTTCGAATACAACAATTTAGTATCGGTAAGTCTAACCTTGGACATTGGCTTTTTTAGAAATTTAAAATAAAAGGACTCGGGATTGGACTGGTTAAAATCAGTGAAATAGGTATACTTTCTCAGAAATGTTTCAGAACTGCCTTGTATAGGCGCTGGGCAATGTTCCCACTGTGTAAAATTAACAGTATCCCTTCGGGAAGATGTTTTGTGTAAGAAGTGATTGCCATAATGTTGGTAGCAAAATAAATCACCATAATTAGCAGATTCTAAATATAAATCTTCAGCATTAAAGGCAGCATAGTATTGCAAATCAGAAAATAAACTTTCTACTGCATTAACATCCCAGTCATCAGAACGAATGTTTTGTTTCACCACATCCCCCATATTTACTCTAAGAATATTAGGAACATTAACGACTTCCGTTGGGCCATGAATTTGAAACCTAACCGCATCTCACACAATTCCATCAAGGACTGGCCATGCTGTGATGTTAACCAAAGTCAAGTCTCTTTTCACTCTGTGTGTAGAATGTGACGAGGAAAGCGAGCCCAAAGTTCCATTTAGATGTGTAATGCATGTTCTTTCCTCGACATAGTGTCCATTGACCAGTCGAAAAAAATAAAACACAAAACCAATTGACATAAAAAGGTAAACTGAAAAAAGGACCAGCCAGATGTATGTCCACGGGGGAATCAAAAAATGTTTTTTAAACAAGCTGGCATAAACTGCAAAACGAGAGGGTTTCTTTGAGGCAAGGGAAACAGAGTCAAATGAAAATCTGGATTCCGTGGCTAAACCTGCTTGCAGGTCAGGCATGGACAAATCAGCTTGGTAAGTATAGTCTAACTCATCATTATTAGTTCCGGGTAAAGTATTTAACAAAGGACTGGAAATAGCAGGTAACTTGATGGCCACTTCAGGTTCAATATTAGAAGCAGTGGGCATAACTGAATTTCTCACAATGGAAGGACAGGAAACAGCCGGTGTCATGCTAAGAAGAATCGGCCACTCTGTGTATCTTGACATTGTCAATGGAAATAAACCTGTTTTCCTTACGACCAGGAAGTGGTGGTAAAATGACTGTTCTTGTGCCCTTCACTCCAAGGACTGGAACCGGAGCTCGATAGGAAGGACCAAATTCTTTCTTGTTATCGATCTTCTCTCGAACCAGTTCTCCAACTTGGGGTAGCCAGCCTACTACCGGGATCTGCAACGCATCATCCAACGTGGAGGGCAAATGTTCCTTTGCAAGACTGTCTCTGGTCTTTTGTAGATTCTGTAAAACATTGCAATGTTCATCTGCGTCAAAGGAAGTGGCGCGAACCACACAGTCTAGACCGTCAAGGTCAGGGACGTACATCTTGATGCCAAAGAGCATTTCGTATGGGGTCCGCCCACCCAGAGACCTTCTAGGGAGATTATTAAGAGCACGCTGCACGCCATTGAGGTGGGTAAGCCAGTTTCTGCCAGTGCCTATAACTCGAGCTGTCAAAGATTGCTTTAAATCACGGTTCATTCGCTCCACTACACTGTTACCCTCAGGTCTGTACGGAGACGAAAACTTGACTTGGACCCCCATCGAAGTCATGGCATCCTTGTACGCCTTAGAGGCGAGAGCCGGACCCTGATCTGAATGGAAGGTACCACAGGCAAAAATCCCTATAAAGACACGCAAATCTTTAATGACAGTCCGTGAATCAGCGCTGCGATGGGGCCACACCCACACAAAGCGTGTGCATGAGTCAACTGCTACTAAGATGTACTTATACGCAGTATCAGATGAAAAGGGACCGCAGTGATCTAAATAAACACAACCGAGTGGTTTATTAGAAATGTACAACTGTGTCTGTGGCGGACGCGTAGCAGTTGAAGGTTTAATCTGCTGGCAAATGTCACAAAGAAGGACATAATCACGTGTCTGTTTGTACAGTCCCCGCCACCAGAAACGTTGTTGTAATTGAGTTACAGTGGCTGAGACGCCCGCATGCGCAGACGCCATACCTTCATGCGCCGCTGTAATCAAGTCTGCCCTGCGATCCGAGTTGGGAATCAGCCGTTCCCCAACATCAGGAATTGTCACAAAAGGAACCTTTTCGGGACTTAAGTGGTATTTGTACTTCGAAGGGAACCCCGCAGGATGTTTACTTCCCTTCTCAGAGGCAGCAACTGCCGCCAAGATGTCACTATCAATCTTGGTTTTGGATCTAGTAACTGCCGCAACTAAGTATGTAGATACTGCTGATTTCGCGAATTACCGACAGCGTGAACTCCCACGCGCTGGTGGCCAAGAGTATGAATTACGTAAACGAGTGGTAACTTATCCTTAAGTTCCGCCACTCGAACCCAGATCATTTTATGTTTTATTGTGCTACCCTTGGAATCACGAAACTCATTCTGAATCCAAAAGAACAAGTTTTCATTGTAAGACTGGACACAGTAGTAAGAATCACTGACAATGAGAGTAGTAACACTTGGATCCGCGTACTCCAACGCTAGTAAAAGAGCACGAAGCTCTGCCAATTGTGCGGTGCAATCGCCCAGGGGCAGTGTGTGCACCTAACTGGAAATGAACTCATCGTTCAACATAGCACCGACCACAATGGCGCATGCGGAAACGTAGGCATGTTTAGAGCCATGCGCAACCTGCGCCGACCCATCAGTGTAAATGATGCAATGGAAGTCCTCCAAGGGCCGCATAGCTAGAGGAGCAGGATGAACGAATTCATACTGCAAGTACTCCTGCGACCGTAATGAGGCGTCAAAAATAAACGTGACATCCGTGGACGTCAAGGACGCAGCCCATTGAATCCACCGAGGGTGCAAAGCTTTTGAATTTGGTACACTGGCTTTCGTGACTGCCTCCAAGTGAGGACAGGGTGTTACCACCAACATGCGTTTCCCCGGTGATAGAGCTCGTTCTTTAAGAATCGCCATCTGTACAGCTGTTAAAACCTTTTCCACAGTGGGAAACCGCAATTCAGCCGAAGTGTACAAGTGTGACTTGTAAGCGATAGGTACTGTGTCTCCTTCATTAAAAGTGATGTACGTGAAACCCACCGTCCCAGGAATTTTTCTTATTACCAGGTTGGTTTGGTTATCACGAGTCAGTAAGTATTTAGAAGCGAGCAAATCAGCCTGCAAGGATTGCAAAATGGCTGAATGCTCAGGCAGCCAGCATGATTTCGAAAAAGTTGGTTGTATCAAAGCATACAATGGCTTGATACGCTGGGCATATTCCGGAATGTATGTTGTCGGAGCGCGCAACTGTGCGCACTTCTCTAAGAAGTGAGGAGCTAAACCTCTACCTTCATTGTTGAGCTCATAGCCCAAAAACAACACTGTGTGTTCAGCAATGTGCGATTTTGCAAAGTTAAATTTGTAACCCATGTCAGCGAAGTTACAAATAACAGAATTTACACGACACAGATGCTCCCAAATATCGTCGTCTGTGAGATATATATCATCCACATACGAACAAGCATCTGGGTCGAGTGCCTCCAGAATAGAGACAATGCGAGCGGTAAATATACCAGGACTATTCTTATAGCCCATCGGAAGACGCCGGAATTGTTTTTGGACTCCAGCGCTCGTAAAACTGGTCCATTGGGCGCTAAAGCTGTCCAATCTGTGGGCATAAAAACCGTTGGATATGTCAAGCGTTGTCTTGAAACGCTTTCGCACAAGACTATCCACTAGGGCAGAGCCGTGAGTATTCTGTACTGCACAGTTACGGCAATGCGAGTTTAAATGCCGGTAATCCAAAACCAAACGATATGATCCGTCAGGTTTGTTCACAGTAAAAAGGGGATTATTCATCGGTGACACACACGTTTCAATAACTCCCTGATATTCCAATTGTTCAAGGATTTCCGCAACGGAAGATTTTGCTTCACGCCGAATGGGATATTGCGGTTGAGGCTGTGGCTGAGACCGCAACGGAATTTCGTGGCAAGGCGACAATTTATCCCAACCACATTGGTTACGGTACAGAGCCGGCGCGAGAGCCCGAGCCCACTCTTCTGCAAAATGTTGCGCATGCTCTTTCGAGACAGTGTTCGCGAAACTGGGGAGGATTACCTCCTCCCCTCGCGGCGCTGCGAGCACAAAAGGTGGGGGCCAGTCAGCCTCCGAAAGCAAAATATCATACGTAGAAGACAGATTTTCCCAAAATACACCTTTAACGGTACGTTGTATGTCACCTTCAATTAACAGGCCAATTTCATAAAGTCTTTCATGGGGAGCAAGTCTCGTATCCGCTGTTTCTATTACAACGTACACATCAGTCGCTGTCACCCTCAGTAGTGGACGCAGCGCCTCTCTGACTATGGTTATCTCCGCCGCGCTGTCCAGCAAGGTCAGAGCCCACGTCAGATTCCGAAGACGCGTTCTCACTATCTGTGGCATATCGATGCGCTGTTAAGGCCGCGACTTTCTTTTTCGCAAACTGCGGTCTCTTTGGCGTAGAATCTTCCTGCTTCCATGCGCCTTCTGTCTGGCGGGGCTGGCCACGTCCTTGTTGGCCACCACGTCCCCATCCGCCTCCTCCTCCACCGGTCTTCGGGGCCGATGAGTCCTGAAAGGAACGAGGAGAGCGTTGATCAGAAACCTGAAATCGATCAGGTGATTTAATCATCGCGCGATCGCGCAAAACATAAACTTTCTCAGCCGGCGCAGGGACCTGTGACGCAGGATATGATTCCTGAGTTTGCTGCTGTTGCTTTCCCTGTTTCTGTTTCTGAGGCCAATTCTGTTTTTTGGACTTTGGTTGTACATCTGCCGCAGCAGATTGCACTTGTGGTTGTTTCTTCTCCTTAACCGCGAAGTACTTCAAACCCTTACTTGTGCGACCGATAGTTTTATAAGCGGCCACCACAATCTTCGCCAACTGGCGGGGCTTTTCGGCATCGGGTAACGCTGCCAGTGCATTAAAAACCTGGAAGTTCACAGCATCTCCCTTGATGTTGGAGAGTATGAGATCACTTACAATCTCAAAAGAACCACACAGGCGCATACCCAATTCAACCGCTGCCTCTGGACCGTGATCATCCTGAACACGTTTTATGATCGTAGGCAGTACAGCCATAGATGGGGTGCCGAAACACCTCGCATAAACAGCCGCAAAAGTCTTACCCCAACTTTCACAGTCAACGAGCTCGGGAGTGATATCCTTAGGTAAAGTAATCGTCAACATTCTATGTTTATCAGCAGGAGTAGAATTGGGAAACACGGCTTCCAGTTGGTCAAATTTTTCGGCCAGCCAAAAAGGAAAATCATCTTTATTATCAGGGCGTTGACCAAAAACCGAATTTACCATAACTGGATTGAGCCGTAAACCACCACGTTCCGTTTTAACGGCCGGACCCCACGGGGCACCACCCGGGAGATGACGACCTATGTATTGAACCAATGCACGAATCACGGAAATTGAGACTACATGTAGCCTGCGAATTTCTGCAAGGGTACAAGCCCCGTGATTCGGGTGCGGGGTAAAACCACCCAACGCAGGCCAGTTTGTACCTGGAATTGAGAGTGGACCTAACCTCGCAGCGGATAAAGAGTGGGGGAGGGTGCCATCAAACCAAACTCGATGCTGCCAATGATCAATAGGTATTTCCAGTGCCCTGTACGGTGTATACTCAGCCGGTACAGGGGAGGCCGTGTAGGAGTGGAACAAACCAGAAGTTGCGTCCACAGCCGGAAACGTAACCCAAGAGTAAAACAATTCAAAAGGGAACGCCGGATCAGCACACACCACTAAAATCACAGCCATCCCATCCACCGGGACTTGGTACGTCTGTAGATGTGTGCGCACCGCTACTCGACTATGTTGCGCAATTGCCACCGCCGCCGCCATGATAACACTGGAATTTACGGAAAAACAAAGAATACTTTGTAGCACAACTGGGTAGTAATTCAAAGAAACCGTTTTAGAAAGAATCAAGCTTGAAAAAGACCTATTACCATAAAATAGGTAGGTTTCACCGACACCCCGTTTTCCGGAAACGGATGTGAAGGGGTTAAGGTTTGAACGATATACTACTCGAGTGTCATGATATAAGACCACCGAAAACGTTGGGCGCCATGTCGCAGGGTTTCTGTTCTCACACAGAACTGTGCACAGAGGATTGGAACCTCGGCGAATTAGGGTGACCCAAAACTCACCTTAGTACCCAACTTACCCCTTACCGAGCTAGCTACAGTGTCTCATTGGTCTTATCAAACTCCCAATGTTTAGACAAACCAGAACATGAACTTACAGTACCTCAGGATACGTGGAACTCATGAACACTCTTTCGTTATACTGTCATTACAAACCAGAACATGGAGTAAAGAAGAACACATGAGCATTTGAAATGTTTATTTACTAATGCCGTCTCCTCAGGCGCAGTATCTTAGATAATACAAGTAAACATATTATCAGTAGCAAAATTACCAGCATAGTTACTAATCCATAAAAAGCGAATGGTGACAGCATGGTAACATGCTGTAAATGAATAAGAGTTAACAACACTTATTTCTCACCCTCCCTAACACACATATTATATTATTAGCTAAGAAGGTCTCTTTGGGTTGAATCAGGGCGGGCCCATACCTTAGTTTCCTAGCATGAAGGAATCACATCAGCATACACCAGCTCTCTCTTCATGTGAATCGCATCAAGTGTGTTATTTGTGCCCCAAGCAAAGCAATATAAAACCCGCCTCAGGCCCGGAGTTGGCAGAGGCTGCACTTATGTTATGACTATGAAGTCGTGGAGATCAGACCTCACAACAATTCTGTATCGTGTTGTTCTTGAAGCTTCAGCACTCTCTGTACAGACACAGTTCATTAAGCAAAGCAGACAGCAAAGCAATAACATATTATTCTCATGTAAACCGCGATGAACTACTAGGTTGAAAGCTAAATCAACAATTAAGTGTCGTGTGCAGAAGTTGCAAAAAGAAAAATGGCGTTTAAACCTCAAATGAGCCTATGCTAACTTAACACGATATAAAGATATTCAGGAGCTACATGACAGGACCCTATTTCCGAAGATGCAGTAACACAGTACACCTAAGTGTACTGAAAGACACCCTGCCGCATAGGTAAAGGCAATCCCGAGTGCAGGACTGAAAAGCTCCCTAACACATAGAGACATAGGACCAGACCACGCAGCAGCGAAGAGAGGTGAGAGTGTAAGAAGAAGAATATCAATGGCAGATATATATATATATATATATCCAACAACATGCCTCCGAGCAAGGAGCCTCCAACCCTACAGGGTGGCCTCTGACAACGGGCACAGAGCAGCCCGTCAATTTTACTTCCGTTACACACCACACAGAGGCCCAATACCGGAGATGCAGGCTTTATTTCCACAGGCACAGCACCGCAAAGGATACCCCATGTCCTTATGAGTTTCAGCAATGTATTGCCTTGATCACATGTGGGGATTATTAATTGCAAGGGCATTTCTGCGTGCTTTTTAAACTTAAAAAAATCACGTGACTGGCATTAAAAAATACAGTTCCCATGGTGCATTTCACAGGTAATGCGAATGTATTATACAGAGTCTTAGTGAGTTCAGGTTGTTTTCATTTAAATTCATTTTTTCTTCTTTCCTCTTTCAATTTATGCACCCGATGTTAAAGTGGCTAAAGTTTACTCACGCCGTCCAGTTGTTTTAATTTCTTGGCATTTGCTCACAGTACATGTCTGTTTCATGAATCAAGCTCCAGCTCCGGCACGATCATAGTGAAAGGTCATCTCACTCCGCATGAAAGGGCAGCCGTGTAAATGAAATGTATACAGACTGGTGTGTCTGGAACTCTCGCCAGCATCAGTCCAAAAGCAGGTGGGATTACTGTACAGTGCACCTATCTGTCAGCAGAAAACAACAATAGTTCAAAGTTCTACCGTATCTTCTAGTATTGGCGCAGTAAGGGGGGGGGCAGCTCTGCTGAGTCAGCTACTGTGGCGCCCTTTGCGGCACCCCCGCCTCCTATATTGACAGGGGCTGGGAATATAGTTGTGGGTGAAGAGACGCCCCAGGTTGTCGGGTGCAGACCGGCAGATAAATTGCAAAAAACGTCATCGTTGCCTACGACATGTAATGTGGCTACCTTACCTACCATTGATCTACCCCCTGAATCAGCCCCATTTGTGGTAGTTGTGGTGGGGGTACCCCCTTTGGTCCAGGAGAAGCGGGAGTCATATGTTGACCTCAAAAATAAGTGCACCTTCTGGCTTAATAAGTATCGACCTCTGCCGATTAACATACATGCAGAAATGTTGTTTGCCAGGAGAGTGAACTGGTTAGGAAGGAGCTCCAAGTCAGTGGCAGGGGATTGAGTCATTATTAACTTTAGAGACTGGAGGTGTGTTAATCACATCTGTGACTGGCCTCAAAATAACCGGTCCCCGGGGATACAAGCATTCCCCTATCCTGTTCTTATGGCCCTCCCGTTTCCATGGAGAGGAATACTTTTTCATTGGGAAAGGTATCTAATCATTTCCCTTTGGGGAATATAATGCTGTTCAACAGGTTTGATGCTTTGTCGGGGTTGGGAGATTGCGACTGACGGTATGTGTCCCAAAGTCCCGTCTTGAGTGGCATAGCCTCAGGAAATGGGGAAGACGTAAACAGGAAGGTAGGGCAAGTGACCATCCAGGAACGTAGGTACGATGGGAATGGTGGTCGCAGGCAAACCAATTCATGTCTTGGTAATGTAGAGGTGGCTACAAGAGTGTCTCCATCGGCCATCCAGAGTAACGCATAGCAAGTCCACGTGGTATCCCCTGTGTTGTGTGAATTTACTTGTGGATCTGATGGGTCAGTATGCCAGACATCAATTATTTAATGGAATGTTGCGGGTGTGGGGCCTAAACTTAATTCACCTGCTTGGATGGAATTTATTGATACATTTGATATTTGTCTACTACAGGAGACTTGGGCGGTTGAACCCGTGTTTAAAGTGGGATACTTGAATTTTTTTGTCCCTGCAGTTAAAAAACAACTGGGCCGTCCTATGGGAGGATTAGTGGTTTGGGTTAGGCAGAGCCTTAAGTGCCATAGCCAATTACTCCCTGTAACAAATAGTGATATCCTCACTGTTAGGCTTAGCTTTCCATCAAACTTAAAAATAGATATATTTAATGTTTATGACAGGGGCCTCCCAGGAGGTAGGAGATCTGAGGTTGTAACAGCTCTGGATGGAGGAGACTTTAACACCACTTTCGAGCCATTTGGCCCTGATGATACGCACCTAACAGATGATGAGGACTGTCGATGGGGAGTCCCTCAACTGGATATTAACCCTATAAGAAAATGGACAGAGGCTGCAATTCAACTGAAGGGCCTCTGCATGGGGCACCAGTTGAGGGCTGCCAATGGTCGAACTCTGTCAGATAGGATGGCCAAGAAAACATTCGATAATGGTGTTAGGGCAAGTAATATGGATTATTTACTTGTCCCCCTTAAGTTGTGGTACACTCTACTCGATATGGAGGTAATGGCTCGTATTGAGAGTGACCACAATCCCATTGCCGCGGTGTTCAACCTGGGCTTAAATAAAGTCGACGAAATGTCCAAGGGACCTATCTCATCTGACTTAGTAATAACAAATGATGAGCGTCACCTTAAGTGGTGCCAGGTTGTAGAGCAGCAGAATATCATGACAGACATTGAGTTAGGTCTGGAAAGTGTGTTAGCTACTATGGAGGTAGATACAACGCATGGGCCCTTGCATAAAGCTTTTATGGATGCCCATGATAGCTTCTTCACCAAATTAAAAACGTACTTCTGTAAACCTTGCCAAGGTAAAAGAGCCCAAAACCGAAAAATGGAGAGTTGGTATGATGGCTCTTGTCGACAAGCCAGGGGAGAGTTGTCTCAAGCATTAAAAACAAAAGATTTTAGCAAAATAAAGGTGGCAAGAACTAATTATAGGCGTAAACAGTTCATTGCTAAAAAAGCTTGGGAAGAGAGTAGGTGGCAGGAACTTAAAGCTGCATGTGACTCCAAGAATCAAAACATTTTTTGGAATCTTTTTAAATGGGACAGGGGTGGGCATCGTGAGAGCCCACATAATAATGTTGCTCAAAGCTCATGGGTTGAGTATTTTAAACCACAATACGCTAGTAGTGAAGCTGGCAATAGTTAGGGGACTTACGTCCATACTTTCTATAAGGAAGCCGCCTTCACTGTAAGAGATGTTGATAGCGCGTTAAATTCAGTGACTGAGGGTCGCGCTCCAGGTATGGACTGTGTTCCCGCTGATCTATTTCTAAACGACAAAAATAGATGGTGGCTCTATATTACGTACCTGGCAAACGCCATAGCTCAAGGGATGGAAGTTCCCCACTCGTGGAAAGGCGCAGAAATAGTGCTGGTTTACAAAAAAGGGGACAAGTCGTTAGCAGGCAATTATAGGCCTATTAGCCTGATCGACTCCATCCAAAAAATTATGGGCCGGTTGGTATTGGGGAAAATCCAGACCTGGATGGATGATGATAACATCTTCACCTCCAGGCTGGGTTTCGACCCAAGACCAGTACTTTAGACCAGGTCTTCCGGTTCATCATCCTATATTGGCGCACTGTGGTTTTGGAGAAGGGTACCCTATATGCCGTTTTCGTAGATCTAAGGGCGGCTTTTGACCTAGTTCCCTGGAACAAACTGTGCGAGTTCTGGACGAGCTAGGGATGGCCCCTGAATTGTTGAGTCTGATCGTTCGCTTACATGAGGATACGTTCGCTCGGGTTCGGTGGGGTCGCCAGGGAGAGGTCACGGAGCCCTTCCCTGTTGAGCGGGGAGTGAGGCAAGGTTGTGTTATGGCGCCTACCTTGTTCTCGCTCTTCGTGAACGGGGTGGCGAGTTTCCGCTCCTTGGTCCCGACCGATGCCCCTGCGATGTCTGGTGAGCGAGTTCCGATCCTCATGTTCGCGGAGGACACCCTGATAATTTTAAAAACGCCAAGTGGGTTTCATGGTGCCTTAAAGCACTTTGAAGATTTTTGTCTGGATCGGGGATTGGAAATAAATATAGCAAAAACAAAATTTATGGTCCTTACTGACCGTAAGCCCCCTGGGTTTGTTAAACCTTTTAGAGGGAGGATATATATGAATGAATCCCCGCTAGAGCAGGTTGACGCTTTTACTTATCTGGGGGTTACTCTCCAGAGAGATCTGGGATGGACTAGCCAATTAGATTTAGCAGTGCTTAAACATCACCAGCAGGCAGGTATCCTTCTCAAAAGGTTTAATTCCTCTATATAAAAACCCATTCCGTTCCGTCAAGCACCCCGTTGATACCATTAATGTTGGATCTTGGAAAAAAATCCGTCCAAGACCTTGCTTCCCTACGCCCGCTTCTGTATTGGCGTAGGATATGGACCACTGAAGAACTCCAGCATTATGCAGGGGGTCTAAAGGAAATAATTGCCAAAGATTCCTCCCATAAAATCCATTGGCTAAAGGCCATAAGGTCCTTGTTATTTAGCCTGGGAATGAGGGAACTTTGGGACGACCCTGCAAATGCTGTATTTCCCTCTAAAAAAAATATGAAGGCAAAATATTGGGATATGGTTAATCTTAAAGTATCTGCAAAGGGTCTTTCTTCACATCTTACAGGTCGCTTTCTGGAATTTAAGGCCCATTCTAAGCTGGAACGATATTGGGATGCCATAGAAAAGCAGCATGACCGTTAACTCTACTTCCAACTTAGAGTAGGCTCCCTTCCAATAAGGTCATTTACAGCTAAATGGGCAGGTGAAAACGACAATGATAAATGTGCTAGGTGCCGGGACGAACAAGAGTCTATAAGTCATCTTCTCTTTTTTTGTCCCCTCTATGTTGCTCCTAGACTGATGTGGGTTAAACCGATATGTAAACTAATTGGCACCCGCAGACATGAAGAAGCATTAAGAATTTTATGCACAGACCCTAGCCCCCCAATTGCTATAGCTGTGGCCAAGTTTTTAAAATGGGCATGGGTAATTCGGGCAAAAGAATTACGGCAAAGCAATATGAATTCTATTCCATTTGTTTAGCGTAGTTGTAAATATAGGGGATGTATCAGCTATTTGAGCTTTGTGTAAATATTACCCTGGACTGTATATTTGATGAGTTTTATGGATTTTATATTTAAGGATACACGATATTCGATATTCGACAATAGTCCCTTGTAGTTTAATCTTTTTAAAATATTTATTGTATAAATTTTAATGATGTTTTTACTGGGAAATTTGTATTTTATGTATTGCTTTTATGACTTAATTGTCGAATAAAGTTTATGATGATGAAATGTATAACAATGGCCCGAAAGCTTTCCAAAAATGCACTCACACTGCTGTGCAAGAGTGCACCGTCTCCGTGACCTTAAGGAGAGGCGCGCGACGTGTTGAGCTTTTCTGAAGCCGCGATCAGTGCAGCAGCTGAAGAGACAATGTAGCCAACATGTCATGTTGGACCTACTGAAGGTTGAATAATGCTGGTTAATTACTAGTGCCATACAGAGCTCACTGTGAGCAATCACTATCTCCAAACTGGATTCAATATCCCATGATGCAACATACAATATGAACGCACTACGCATGACCCACTGGGGGTCGTTGCATTTAATTGGAGCCATATGAATGACACTGAAGCTGCCCATGAGGAAGAGGATTCGTCCGAGAAACGCGTCAGCGATAAGTTTACCCAACATGAAGGTGATGGCTCTCTATGAATAAATAAACCTTCCGGTATCAACTGCTGTGAGTGCATTTTTGGAAAGCTTTCGGGCCATTTATACATTTCATTTACAAGGCTGCCCTGCCGTGCAAGAGTGCACCGTCCCCGTGACCTTAAGGAGAGGCTGCGTGGCGTGTTGAACTTTTCCAAAGCCACGATCAGTGCAGCAGCTGAAGAGACAATGTAGCCAACATGTCATGTGGGACCTACTGAAGGTTGAACAATGCTGGTTAATTACTAGTGCCATACGGAGCTCACTGTGAGCAATCGCTATCTCCAATCTGGACTTAATATCCGATGATGCAACATACTATATGATCGCACTACGCATGACCCACTGGGGGTCGTTGCATTTAATTGGAGCCATCTGAATGACACTGAAGCTGCCCATGCGGAAGAGGATTCGTCCTTGAAACGCGTCGGCGATAAGCTTACCCAACATGAAGGTGCTGGCTTTCAATGAATAAAATAACCTTCGGGTTTCCACTGCTGTGAGTGCATTTTTGGAAAGCTTTCAGGCCATTGTTATACAGATATATATAAAGATATATATATATAAATATATATATAGCACAGAAGGGTAAAGGAGTCACGACCATGCAACATAGTTGTTACGGGAGCACACCTAGTGCATTAACGGTAGGTGGCAGCGCATTTTAAGCGTGATAAACACTATGAAAACCTCCCAAGGAGGCAAATGAGGCATATTTGCAAGTCGACACATGATGCATAGAAGATAGCGCCAAGTTACAACACTGAACACCGTACAACAGCAAGATAAGAGCACCAGGGGACGCATAGAGCCCAAATGGTTCTCTAGGCCCACTTGACATAAAGTTGAGCTATATAATAGGATACAAGTACCCCACTTGGAGTATGGCACACCCCAAACAACGGGTAACACCTCTTAGGGCAAACCAAAGTCAGAGGACCAGACATAACAACCTGTGAAGCACTGTCACAGTAGGCTTACTGCCAGGTCAAAATCACATAATGCATCTGTAGGATGCGAAATGAAAGGGTAACCACCCCAGATCTTGTGAAAAGTAGACTTGGGAAATACATGCTTAAGGGGGAGGGTGAAAGCCCGCAAGGAGGCGCTGAACAGCCGATTCGGCGTGGGCATCAAACAATAGGACCCCATTAAAGGGCAGATCAACAAGACGCTCCGGGATATTCTCCGGGAAGACGCTATCCCGAAACCAAGCATGGCGCCGCAAGGCAACGGAATCAGCCATAGCTCAGCCTAAGGAACCGTCAGTATCCAGGGCGGAGCGGATCGTAAACTCAGCAAGGTCACAGCCATCCCAGAGAAGATGAATGAGGTCAACAGACCACCTTCAGAGGTGGCAGAAAGCAGAGACTCCACAGAGTCCCACAGGGCAGAGGAAGCCCGAGCCAGGACACAAACCGTATTTAGTGACCGAAGGGCAACACTAGTGGAGGCGGAGATGTTACAAACCCACAACTCAAGCCATCTGGACTCCCGGGAGGGAGGAAGCATTAACTGAGGCAAGGAAGGGATGGCAGTTTGCAAAACAAACCCCTGCACATCAGGTTGGATAAATAGGCAAACTGGATCATGTGGAGCAGGACGGTGGCAGTGCAAGACAGAACGAGCCACCGGATCACCGGATCACCGGAAGCCGGCCGAGCCCAGGTGCCCAAGAGTGCGTCATAAAGAGAAGCTTCAAAGGGCAGAAAAGGCTCCACATTCTCTGACCCACGGTGAGGAGATCAAGCACAGGGTCCACAGACAAGGGGACCGAAGGGAGCTGCATGTTCAGAACACGAGTGGCCAAGGAGACTACTTTTAGAAAAGCTGCACCGGCCTTGGTAGCCCTCCGAGGAGGGGACAGCAACTCATCTGTAGGTGAGGGCTGTAAACTAAGCCATCCAAGACACTGAGGGTGCAACCAATGACCAAAGGAAGGGAGCCCCACTGACAAATGGGGGTCCTGATGGGGCTCCTGAGGAGGCTGATTCCTGCCGGGTCCAGGGGCTCCTGAGGAGGGTAGGGATCCTGCCGGGTCCAAAAATTCTAAGGGGGGGCAAGGGTAGATCTGGCATTGCCGGACGTGAAGGCGATGCCAAACTCTCCCCAGAAGCTTCCGGAGAAGAGTCAACAACCCGGTGTTGATGCAGCGCCAAAACAACTTCGGTCGGCGCTGACCCCGCCTCCTCCGGCGTCGACTCGGCCCTGCCCGGCACCGATTCCACAGCGACAAGCTCCGCTTCCGAAGAAGATGATGGTGCCGGAGCCAGGGAGGAAAGCCTCCGGCGCCGCATCTGCGCCGACTCAGCCTCAAATAAAACAGGCTATGACTCCAATGTATAAGCGGAGTCGGAGCCGGGGAGGCGAGTTTACGGTGCCGGACCGGCTCCGACCCTGGCTCCAGACAGGCGGCCGCCTGCCCGGAAGGGCGAGGTGTGCTCAAAGCAAGGCTTTGAGCACACACCCTGACAACACCATATCCCCTGTGTCCCTGGAGGGCAAGGGCTTATGTGGCGCTGAGGGTGAACCTACCGGCGAGTCCGTCGGGGGCCGAGTAAGTAGTGGAGGTCCCGAGGATGCCCCAGGGAGAGGAGAGGACCCAAAGGAGGCCTGCAGAGCCGCAGCACAGGCCTCTATTTGGGTCCGAGTCGCACCCGCGCCCAGATAGGGGAGGGGCGACTGCCGGGGGATCACGTCCGGAGGGTTCCGGGAACTAGTGCCCCCAACAACAGACGAACGTGAGGTCGAGGACCTCGGCGACATGCGCCCGACTTACCCATGAGGGGCGAACAATGTCTCTGGGCCCCAGAGGGCGACCTGCTGGCGATGAGCAGGCCAGAGGATGAGGCGAATCCTTCCATTACATATTCTGAATGTGTTCCACACAACAAACCACTAGCTCCTGCTAGTTCCATGATGGCGACAATGAATGCCTCTTACAACATCCACGTCCAATCTACCATGATGTCCACTGACTCCACACCGAGATGGCGACCACAATCGCCGCTTTCTGAATCAATAAACTCCATTCAGACTGTCAGCGGCTGCATACCACATGGCCATCACGTCACTTCCCATGCGCCCACAGCCACACCCCTTTACAGGGACTTCAAAAGCGGAAGGGATCCTGCCACATCTACCTTCGAGCAACCGAGAGGTCGTGTAGGTGCAAGAGACTGTGCCTGGCAAGATAACTGAGTACTACTGCTCCAATCTATTTAATGTAAACGCGCCTTGGAAACATCTGAGGATACAATTATAACGTTTCTTTCCAATGCAGATCATGACGGCTAGCACGCTCTTGCTTGAGTCATGGGGAAATCTACCTATACCCAATAGGTAAGCGGTTCCCCCACTTATCTCCCCCTTTCCTGTTCCGCTCCCCTTCACTCCCCCAAAACCCTCCCTTTCCATTGAGTGAGCAGCCTTCGACGGGCCTGAGAAGCAGGGAAGGGCACCGGTCTCACTCCTCAGAGTCGGCATGGGCAGGCGGCCTCACCCGCCCTCGAAGTCGTCACCTCTGTTCTCTCACTCCGCGGCAGGATCAGAATCAGGTGGCAACCTCCTGAGTCCGAATCTTGCTGTCCTGCAACCACAACAAAGAGTGGTCGGAGCATGTCACAGCAGCGCCCTCACAGCCTGGCCGCATATGCAGCTATCTCCCACTGCCTTTCACCGGCCGTTGAGCGACTCCAGCAAATTCCAGAGGGGGCCTCACAGGAACCGCAGCCGGCCACCTTAGAGCCAGGCAAGCTCCGCCCCCTGTGACAGGGTATCTATTGTTCTGCCTTCCACTGCTCGAGCTTGGCTCAGCAGCAGAAGGGTAGAAACATGCCTCTGGTCGGCTTCAGCCCTTTATTGCTATCCGGTTCTGGAAGACTGGTACCAGGAGCACTGACGGCCTCCCGGAGGAGCTATACAGTGCATGGAATCATATCTCGGACACCGTTTACTGTGTGGAGGTATGATTCCAACATGTTTGATACCACACATGATAGGGTTTGTTACAGCCAGTTTAGAGATGGTCATGGCGTAATGGCGCATGGCCACTCTATATGTCATAATGGCTGATGCACTTACAACCCGGGAGAATTGACTCCGAAGGTTGTAGGGGTGCCCCGCTCATGCAGGGGCACCATTACACGTAGAACTGAGCACCCTGCCTTCAGGATTGAAAGGCCTGCCTTAGGGGTGTCTTAAAGGTTTTAAGTGTAGTAACCTCAGATATAAAAAAACGTATCTGTTGTAAGTGGTGCTAGCACCAGCTTACAGAGGCTGCAATGGCAGACGTGTAGTCGCAATTTAAGTGGTCTCTCATGGGTGGCATAATACATGCTTCAACCCATGGGAGACCCTTGGTGTACCTATGCCCTTGGTACCTGGGTACCACACACTAATGACTTAGAAGGGTACACCAGTAGCCAATATGGAGTGTACCTAGGGTACTCTCCATTTACAATTTAGGGGAGAAAGCACAGAGGCTGTGGTCCTGGTTAGCAGGATACCAGTCAGACTAGTCGGAAACAGCATCCCACCAGGCAAAAAGTGGGGGTACCCATGAAAACAGATCCTATTTTCCTATAGTGCACACAATAGATAGGTGAGGAGCAAGTTAAGGTCCAACTGGGGAATGAAAAAAAATAAGGGGGGAACAAAAGGGAAAGCCCCTTCAGAAATCTATTTACAATAGGGGACTTGAATAGTGGCAGTTGGTCTGACAACCATAGAAAGGCAGAAAGGGTTAAAAGGTAACCCTTTAGAGTGCACAGAGCAGAGCCCTCCTGGGCAAGAGATGGGATGAAAAGGAGGATGCCAGAAAGGGAGGCAGACACTGGGTCAATAGACCGTTCTGTGCAGTATTTACAAAATGTCTGTCGTCGACAGGCGTAAATCGACTTAGTGGGGGGATGCTTGGCTGCCAGAATTACTTTGCATGCGTCGGAAGGAAGGTCAACTGCTCAATCTCCACACAAGGAGGCAGAGGGTTAACAGGTTTGGGTGGAGGACCCTCCCTTGCTGCTAGGACAGATGATGCTCCAGAACGTAAAACAATCAGAGGATCGATGCTCAACTGCAGAAGCTTGGTATTCCACACCCTTCGTGCCCAGTCGGAGCCCAAAAGAATGATTTTTGGCCCGGTTGCTCCTGATTGATCTTCTTCAGTACTCTCGACAGGAGTGCTATGGGCGGAAAGGTGAATGAGAGGCCTGAGCTCCACTCGAGACGAAAAGCGTCGCCAAGCTAGAGTTGCCTTGGAAACTCGAACACGCAAAACTGTTGACATTGCACATTCTTGACAGAGGCAACCAGATCTAACCAAGGCTCCCCCGCTGAAAGAGTCCTTGCTCCACCTCCAGATGGAGACACTATTTATGAGCCACTAAATACCAACAAGTTTGTCCGCCTTTTTGTTCAGGGAACCGGCTAGGTGTTGAACCACCAGAGATATGTATGGTTGTTCCCGCCAAGTCTGGAGACGAGGGGCCTGCTCACAGAGGGTCGGCAACCCTACCCGGCCTTGTTTGTTGCAGTATCACATGGGGCTTGGTGTTATATAGGAACACCCGAACCAGCCTTCCCTTGAGAGATAGTAAGGCGGCTTTCAGTGCCAATCGGACTGAACAAAGCTCCAAAAGGTTGATGTGGAGCCCTGCTTCCGCTGGAGACCACAGTCCTCTGATCTCCACCTCCTCCAGATGGCTGCCCCATCCATGGAGTGAATCATCTGTCACCACTGTGAGATCTGGGTGGGGAAGGGAGAGGGGTCCACCTGTGACCCATTTGCTGTTTTTCAGTCCCCACTGCAGATCGTATGCAGTTCCCTCCAGAATCCAGACCAGGTAGGTGAGATATCTCAATGCTGCGCCCATTGGAACTTCAGGTCCCACTGCAGAGCCTGCATGTGCCATCTGGCATGATTCACTAGCAGGAGGCCACAAGGATCAGGATCCTCAGAGTCAGTCTCATTGAAATCCAAGATAAAGGCTGAAACATGGGTATCATAGACTGAATATCCTGGACTTGCCGTTCGGGAGGATATGCCTGAAACTGCACCGTGTCAAGAACAGCTACGATGAAAGGGAGCATCTGGGAAGAAGTCAAGTGTGACTTCAGCATGCTGATAGTAAACCGTGAACCCCAGCAAATGCAGGAGGTTCTCCACAGTCTGGAGGTGAGCGACAACTGCATGGGGCGAGACCGCCTTCAATAGCCAGTCGTCGAGATAAGGGAATACTGAAACCCCTAATCTCCACAGATGAGCTGCGACCACCGCCATCACCTTGGTGATCCCCCGTGGGGCACTGGTGAGGCAGAAAGGGAGCACAGTCAGTTGAAAGTGCTTGTGGCCCACCGTAAAATGCAGGTAGCAGTGAGGTATAGTACATCAATAGGGCGACCCAATATTCCCCAAGGAACTGGGTATAATCAATAACAAAACATAATTGATCCTTGAGGAATCATTTGACTTTGATTCATATTTTAAGTTGTCATAAAAGTGAACACAATTTCACAGAGCTCAAAGGTTTTCATCAATAAATAGTTATTTTTATGATAGAATTAATCTATTGTCACAATCAATACATTTTCTCATAACATTTTCTCAAAAGAACATGGAACAATATTCCTAAATCATATCATACATGGCAACCAAATGACTACTGTCTAATTTACTCTCGTATATACAGTAGTCTGTGACACCTTTTGTACAGAAATATGGGCAATGTACAAATCAGCCATACATTGTATTAGTTCATTGTTTTCGTTCAATTCAATAACCATCCATTGATAATGATTATACAAAAAAAGTGTTGTAGCGTTGATGTTTCGGTCTCATATACGGTTAGTCAAATCCACAAGACCATCCTCAGGACGTATGTTGGACTGTGAATCTAGCATAAAATATACAATATATTGTAAATGTAAATTGATACTTGTATAGCGCACTACTCACCCGCAAGGGTCTCAAGGCGCTTGTACGAATACCGCTGTGGAACCCATCCTGGCTAACCCTGTGAGGTGTCCACTCCTGGGCACCCCCAAGGTGGCGGCCAGGCATCCTTAGCGTTGTGGGGGCCGTTGTGGAGATTAAGCAAGCTATTGCCTAGAGTTGCAGAGTGGGACTCCATGATTGGAATAGGCACCTAGGCGAGAATTATCAGGTCCGTGGAATTTTGAGCCCAAGGCCCGCCGAGGCGGGGAATTGAACCCTGGTCCCGGGCTAGACCTCTGCATCAGGGTCTGCCGCTCTAACCATTGAGCCACACTTCTCCACATATTCAGAAGACAGATTTTATAAGAATTTTGAGTTCCAATATGCATCGCCTGATTATAACTCAATCTGAAAATCAAGTGCCACTTATACATAAAGTCACCATATGCTAGAACTCGTGAACTCCACAACTAGTGTGATCTTATCTACAACTTATGTGAAACACCTTTACACAAAAACCTCCACCGTGTTTCACATCACTAGTGAAAACAACTCCACAAAAGTTTACTCACAAAAACACCAAGTCTTTCAACTATTTCTTCAGCGGAACTATTCACCTGAAAACAACCATGGCAGTCTGTGAATTACTCGAGACACAATTTACGAAACACCACCACTAACCACCAGTCATGAAAATCAACTTCTAATCTTACCTTCTGCCACCTTCTCATTTAATCTATAATCAAAGTACATATATTATGTTAATTTTACCAGCAATACTTATACCGGCAACTTTCATATAGCCATCAGCAGTGTTAAAATACTCACATTAAGATCTGAGTGTTAATCCGCAATCTATCTGAAAGATGAAGAAAGCACATTGAGATTAAACTCAAGTTCCCTGCTCATCTCAAAAACCACTTGTTGAACTTGGAAAAGTTAACGGCCAGGATGGCGTGAGTCAACATACTTATTTCGAAGCTTGACTCAATCAGTCACACACCCGACAACAAGACCGAGTGAGGACGCAGCGTGTAGCACGACCTATAACCTTTCCGACGCGACGTAATCAGGCGTGTAGTCCGTGTCGGCCATCTTGAGAATGTTTTTTCTTTGTAGCTTTGTGAAACTTAGTGAAAAATATAGCAAGACCTAATCGCACGGGTTTGAAAGCGCCAAAGACGCATACTACCCCCTGTCTTGTCTCCATAGAACCAAGAGTTGCAGCCATCTTAGAAGTGTTGTATATTAATTAATTATGCCGGATAACCCTTATAACAAGTACCAAATTCACAGGCTCAAAAGCGTCCAAGCCACATAGTACCTAATATATTTTCTCCGTTACACAACTATAAAACCTACATTACTTCATGTCACCAACTGCCTAATCACTTGCGTCATCTATTTGTCTGAGACACTGTGTGTATCGTGAAATAAACTGTATACATATCAAAGTCACAATTGCTCCATACATAAGCCCATATATATATATATACATTTGATTCCATGTCTTGTGTCATACTAGCAATATATTCTTGCACAGCACATCTGGCAAAATATCCTAGCTTAACCATTATCTCATATACCCTGATCTTACAAAGTCGCCAGTGTTTGCCACTAAACATAAGAGTTCAACCCTTTCTCCACCGTTTTGGCTGACCAGATCCACCTATTTTATTTAATTATAAGCAGACGATCCACATTCTGTGTTCTTCTTGAGCTCTTAATCTCCAAAAGGAAACCATTTCATGTCTAACGGAGTATGTTGCTTCTCCAAATAATGCTCCACCAGCGGTGCAGTTACAATTTTGCATCAAATCCGAGACTGGTGTTGCAATTTTCGTTTCTTTACCTCTTGTGTCGTTTGGCCTATTTGATACAAAGAGCACGGGCATTGTATACAATAGATGACATTCCTGGTTAAACAGTTTGAATGATGTCGCAATACCCATTCCTTTCCATTTAAACTACATGATTTTACCATAGATGTAGTTGTACAAGCTGCACAGTGTCCACATGGATAATGACCAACAACAGGCATTAATCCCCATATATTTTGAATTGTTGTGGGGATCGGTACTCTGTATGCTTTGACCAGGTGATCCCTCAAATTTCTTGCCCTTTTAAAAGCAAAGCGGGGTGGCTTAAGTTGTAGCTCAATTTTCTGTATTAATTGCCAGTTCTTTTACACTATCTTTTTTATTAAATTGGATTCTGTTCCAAACGTAGTTATACACCTGACAGATTCATGTTCGTTTTCCTGACAACTTTTAATTTGTAGCAGAGCCTGTCGATCATAGCATTTCGCCAATCTGTAGGGGTAATTTCTCATCACTAGCTTCTCTTGCAGAACTTTGGCCTCTTTAAAATAATCCTCCCTCTTGGAACAAACCTGTTTAATACGTAAAAATTGTTGAAAAGGGAGGTTGTCATGCAAACTGCGTGGTTGATGACTTATATATTTTAAAAGCGTGTTTCTCGCAGTAGGCTTAATGAAAAGAGTATACCCTCATCATCCAGATACGTAGATCCAAATAACTGATGGATTGATTATCATATTCAATTGTGAATTGAAGATTAGTGTGCTGCTCATTAAGCCATAAATGACATTCCTGTAACTTTGAGATAGGACCTTTTACCATATCAAACATACAACATCTATGTATCGTAAGTACCTTTTTATATGGCCTCGGAAAGGGTTGTTGTTGTTATAGATCACTCTCTCCTCAAAGGACGCTACAAAAAGATTCGCTATATCTGGAGCAAAAATTGCCCTCATAGCGACACCTTTTATTTGACCAAAAAAATTCCCATTAAAAATGAAATAATTCTGCTCCAACACAATTTTGGCGCAATTTACGATAAAATCTGTTAGGACCTGATGTGAACGTGATCTTTTCTCTAAAACCTCTCTTATGACATTGAGTGTTTCAGATTCAGGTATGCTTGTAATCAAGCTTTCTATGTCCATTGTCACCAGAATGTTGGTTAGTGTATCAAATGGCTCACCTTCTAGTTGTGTAATCACACTTGTACTATCTCTAGTATATGATTTTGTAAGGGACACATAAGGTTTAATGACAAAATCAACATATTCAGCCAGTGTTTGTAAAATAGACTGACAACCCGCCATAATAGGCCTACCAGGAGGATTTACATTATCCTTATGAATCTTTGGTAGTGTATAAAACGCTGGGATAGAGAAGTCCTTTTTATTTAGAAAGTCAAATTCCTTTTGGCTTAACCATAGGCCATCACGGCCTAAACGGGTGAGACACAAAATTTCTGTTCTGATTTTATCCGTAGGGTCTCTAGGTAATTTGACATAATGTGATACATTATTCAATTGTCTTAAGGCTTCCGTATCATATTCTGTCTTGTCCTGTACAATGATACTACCCCCCTTGTCAGCTGGTTTGATCATAATATCATCCTGACTGGCAAGAGTTTTGAGAGTCAGATGTTCTTCTTTTGAAAAGTTGTATTTAACATATTTTCTATCTTGGAACACTTGTTCCACTTCAGTTAATACAACATTCTCAAAGTTGATTAATTCCTTTGGCATAAGGTTAGTTGCTGGGTAAAATGTGGATGCACATAGTAACCCTGTGATATTATTTTGTGTCATTATTGGGGTCTTGTTAAATAAATGTTTCAGGCGTATTGCTCTAAAAAATGTATACATTTCCACTTGAGTTGTAAATGAATCATTTCTATTAGTAGGAACAAATGATAGTCCATGGCTCAGCAGATCAATCTCGTTTATGCTCAGTTCATGTTGATTGAATAAAAATAGGTACTACTTCCAGTGTAGGATTGTTCAGATTCCCCATTATGGACAGATTCATATGAGGTGTTGGCTCTAACATTCGTAGTAACTGTTCCTGGTTTGGCGGAACCCAGGAGTGTATTGGTTCATGAACCAACCCCTTCGTGTGTTCCGAGCTCGACCTCTCTGCGGTAGCTGGCCTCTTGCTAAAAAAGAAGGGTTATGTCCTATGCCAAATCTATAGTTCGGAGGATTATCTCAACTATTATTTTCGTCTGAGCTTGAAGAGGCTGTGTCCGAAAAGGTGGTATGTTTTGGTGCCCAATTGGACTGGTTGGGGTTCTGTTGGAAAAAATATTTCTTTAAATAAGGATATGTAGGTTCCCTAGCGTAATTTTTTACAACTTTCTGAAGTTTTTCAGTCGTTTTAAAAATATTATTTCTCTGAAAATCAGATACAGTGGTTTCTAATTTCTTTAAGAACTCACAAGCATCTGTGGTGGTAGTATCTTCTAAGATTTGTTTTTCCAATTCAGCAATTTCACTTTTCAGTCTCTATATGTTTTAGGGCAGTTTCAATACTAAGGACCATTAAGCTTTGTGACATTTGTTTGAGACGAAGCTGAATCCTACTTTAAAGTCCTCATCGTCCACGAAAATCACTGGGATATTGCGCACCTGTAAACCCAATGGGATAATGTTGTTATTTAGGCAATCTGTCAAAAATTTAGCATGCAGTTTAGTTCTTATTAATTTCTTATGTAATCTTTCTAAATTATGACTTGTTGCAGTCTGTTGAATATTCTGACTAGTGCTACTAGTCTGAGGACCTAGTAAAGAGGGTCCCCCAGCTATCTTAGCAATATATTCGTCGGTGTAAGTAATAGTTTCCTGTTCTGACATTTGAAACAATATAAGAAAAAGAACTATACAATATTTACAAATTAGTGACACAAAGTATCACCATACATATGCAGACTGATACACAAACAACAAAGCACTTTTTTTTTACAAAGGGCCCTTGCAGACAGCGTCTACGCTTATAATCTAGTACATCAATAGGGCGACCCAATATTCCGCAAGGAACTGGGTATAATCAATAACAAAACATAATTGATCCTTGAGGAATCATTTAACTTTGATTCATATTATAAGTTGTCACACAAGTTAACACAATTTCACAGAACTCAAAAGGTTTTCATCAATAAGTAGTTCTTTTTATGATAGAATCAATCTATTGTCACAATCAATACATTTTCTCAAAACATTTTCACAAAAGAACATGGAACAATATTCCTAAATCATATCATTTTTTTTTTGTCAAATCTGTTTATTAGCATTTTTTAATGTTCTCAAAATACAGTATAAAGAACGATCAGGTTATCATGACATTCCGGTCTCGCCGGCCCAACATACAGTTGTCTCAGGTCTATACAGAAGGAAATCATGTTGCTGCGCTGACAATGTCACATATTTGAGGGTCAGATGCTTAGATTTGACTGGTACGTGGAGGGCCTAGTCTGGCTCCCTCCATATACGTTCTGGACTATCTGGCGGTTCAGTTGATGTCCCTGAGATCTAAGATAAGACGCAGGCCTTTGTCCTTCTTGGGTACCAAAAAGTAGTGGGAGTAGCAACCACAACCTACTTCTGGCACAGGGACCCTTTCAGTAGCTCCCTTGGCTACGAGAGCTGCAACTTCCTGGCGGAGAAGGGCCAAGTGATCCTCCGACACGCAATGGAGTGTCGGTGGCATGGAAGGAGTAGTCGCAAAGGGGAGGGAGTAGCCCCTTAGGATTATTTGCAAAACCCACCTGTCTGACGTGATGGTCTGCCACTGGGAAGGTGATGGCTGATCCTTCTGCCCACTGGCCTCTGGTGGCCCTGGAAGGTCAGACTATGAGGGTTTGGAGGCCAGTGCAGGAGGTACACGGGTGGACTGGCCCGCTTGCTGGCCCCCAAACCCATGTCGCTGGGTCCCACGACCGCAGCCATGCAGAGGCTGGGTTGCGTGCGTAGCACTGTGGCCAGTTTGGGTGAAACGTGGAGGGGCACCCCTTCTGCAGCCGCAAAAGGCGTACTGCGTGGGGAGAGTGGAATCCACGATGCCCAAGGATCTGGCCGTAGCACTAGAATCCTTAAACACTCAAGTGCTGAGTCCGCCTTGTCACCGAACAGGCAACCGCCATCAAAAAGCATGTCCAGAAGGGTGGATTGGGCATCCCCGGAAAAGCCAGATGTCCTCAACCAGGCGTAGCACCTTAACTTAAGGCTACCAAGGTGGAAATCATTCTGCCCAGAGATTCAGCAGTATCCAGCCCATACCTGATGGTGAACTTAGCTGCGACTCGACCCTACCCAACGGCGCGGGTGAGAACGGCCCGGGTCATCTCCCGGAACTATAGCAACACCAACGTAACCGTATCCCACACTGTATGCAATTAACAGCCCAAGAGAAATGCAGTTCACCGACTGCAGCGCTGAGCTAGCGAAAGAAAACATTTTCTTCCCAAGGTGATCCAGCTTCTTTGATTCCCTATCTGGGGGAGCAGTAGGGAATGTGCCCTTGGAAGACGAGGCTTGGACCACCAAGCTCTAGGGGAAGGGCGTTGGAAGAGAAAAAGTGGGTCACCCAGGGCCGGGCGAAGCTGTCGGGCAATCAGCCTATCCACAGGAGCCCCTGTGCTGGGCTTGGACCAGGTGCCCATAAGGACGTCAGTGAGGGCTTCATTAAAAGGCAGCAGGGGCTCCGAAGAGGCCGCTGCCAGTTGAAGTACCTCTGTCATGAGGTTAGTCCTGACCTCCACCGTAGGAAGCGCGAGGCCCAAGGCCTCAGCCGCCCTATGCAACATGAAGCACCAGTTCCAACATCGATCAACGCCAGTCCGACGCCATGTTCAAGGAAGGGGAGAGGCTGGGTTCGACGCGGGTCGGGGACACCACCAGCGTTGGGGCGTCGCCACTAGGATCGGTGCCGGGAAAGGTACGGTGAGGTCGACCGGCGCCGAGCTGGATCCAGGCCTGGATCTTCCAGGGCCCTGTGGAAACAGAGGCCAGAGCCGTCCACACCCAAGGCCTGGGGCCCCCAGCCGAGTCCGCGGGGCCCTAAGGTGCGCCAGCAGAGTTGGGTTGCCCAAAGATGCTGTGAAGCTCTTTGCAGAAAGCTCAAAGCTGGGCAGGAGATTCTCCAGCTCTGGGAAAGGAAGGGAAGCATGGAGTTGTCCCAGAAACGGGCTCCGAAGATGGAGCCAGAGAGCGACGCTGCTCCGGATCCTGCATCGTGTCGGCCGATGGACGGGGAGAAGGTGAAGATTGGCGATGCTTCTTCGCCTTCTTCTTGTGCTTCAACTTACCCGAGGAGTGCGAAGACTTCTATGATGAGTGGTGGTGGCTCCGCGACCAGTGCCGAGACCTTCCTCTCGATCGGGACCTCAAGCGGCGTGGAGCAGACTGCCGGTCCTCCAAAAGCTTTCAGGATCGCTTCCGCAAAGACTTCGGGTTCATGACCCAGCAGTCAGAATATCTTCAGGGCGTGGTCCAGGCACCAGGGGCACAAGAGGTGCAGATCCGTGACAGACATCAGCTTGTGACAGGAGTCAGAAGGCTTGAAGCCGGTCCGACGATGGGACATCCCTCGTGCAACCAGGAGTTGAACGACAAAAAAGATGTCTACAAAACTCAAATAAAAATTGTCAAGAAATGACTAAAGGGGCAAGCTCTCTGCGGATCGGCGCTGGCCATCTAGGGTCAGACAGTCCTTTACGATGTCTCTAGTTAAGGCTAAGGTTTCTTTTCGCCACACGGAGTACCACAGGAGGATTATTGCGATACAGATCTTGTCTGAAATGTAAGGGACACTCAGCTCAAAATGGTAATTATAGTTAGAACAGGGTTATGGGAGGGATAGCATGTTTTTCAAAAAGCCAACCTCTATACACTGGTGTTTAGGAATGTTAGATATGCCCCAGACAGCTGCCCCATAAGAGGCAACAGATAAGGTTTTTGTACCATACATTTTTTTTAATGACTTCTACTGGCTTGGTTCCAAGTTTTTTTACAAATCTAAAAAGACCTCCAATATTTTTTTCCATTAGGTTTGCTCTTGTTTGCGGGGATTCTGCTCATGCACAGAACCATGCGCAGGAATGAATATGCTACTTACAAGTATGCATCTGTTCTTGGCATGTAGGGCTGCTAACATTCATATCTTAGCATTAGATCGCCGCCTAGTGTTGGGTCCGGATGATCGCACATTGTTGTCCTGGAAGAGTCTTCGAAGTATCCTGAGATAGGTGGCTCCTCCCCTGGACTACAGTGCGCATGGGCATCGGCTCCATCCCCAGATTGTTTTTCGCCATTGTGGCAGAAGATGGAGTGAAAAGTGTAAAGGATGTCCATGCTAATGATTGAATACAATAGTATATCTGCAGCTGCGACAGGCACCGGGGAGGAGGGTGGGCGATATGAATGTTAGCAGCCCTACATGCCAAGAACAGATGCATACTTGTAAGTAGCATATTCAGTTCGAGGCATGTGGGCTGCTAAATTCATATCTTAGCATAGAATACATAGCAGTCCCTCCATTAGCGGCGGTTGCCTGTGCCAGCTGCAGAAACCTGAAAAAGTGTCTTGAGAACAGCCTGTCCTACAGCAGCTTGCTGCTTGGAATGCACATCAACACAGTAGTGTTTTGTAAAGGTATGTGGGGTAACCCACGTGGCTGCTCTGCAAATTTCTTCTAAAGGAATGTTCCCCAGGAAAGCCATGGATGCCCCCAATTTGCGTGTGGAGTGCGCCCTTGGGGGTATCGTTAAAGTGCGCTTGGCCTTTTGATAACAGATTTGGATGCACTTAACAATCCACCTGGCTATTCCTGCTTTGGAAATAGGGTTGCCTTTGTGCTGTGGTGAGAAGGCAACAAAAAGTTGTTTTGTTTTCCTAAAGTGTTGTGTTCTGTCTATGTAGTACATTAACGCCCTCCGTACGTCTAACGTATGGAGCATTCTTTCCGCTACCGTTTGTGGGTTTTGGAAGAATGCCGGTAAGTCAATAGTTTGGTTGAGATGAAACTGTGACACCACCTTCGGAAGGAATTTGGGGTTAGTACGTAGCACTACCCTATTTGGATTCATCTGAATGAATGGCTCTTGGATTGTGAGCGCTTGTAGCTCACTAACGCGCCTCAGTGACGTAATAGCAATGAGGAAAGCTACTTTCCACGTTAGGAACTGGAGTTCACATGAGTGCAGTGGCTCAAAGGGTGGTCCCATCAGTCTGGTGAGGACCACATTGAGGTTCCACACCGGAGCTGGCGGTGTTCTTGGGGGAATGACTCGTTTCAGACCTTCAAGGAAAGCTTTAATGGCAGGCACCCTGAAGACAGAGAGATGCTGCCTATTCTGAAGATAAGCTGCGATGGCAGATAGATGTATCCGAATAGAAGTGAACGCTAGATTGCACTTGTAAAGATGTAGCAGATAGCAAATGATGTTAGGGATAGATGCATCTAGCGGGTTGATGTCATTGGCTGTACAGTAAATGACAAAACGCTTCCATTTTGCAGCATAGCATGCTCTGGTAGTCGGTTTTCTTGCCTCCTTGATGATGTCCATGCATTCTGGAGGTAGGTGGAGGTATCCAAACTCTAGGACTTCAGGAGCCAGATCGCCAGGTTGAGCTGTTGCGGATCTGGATGCTGAATGTCTCCATGGTTCTGCGTCAAAAGTCTGGGCGTGAGGCGCAGCCTTTGATGCGGCACCACCGAGAGTTCGAGGAACGTGGTGTACCATGCTTGGCGCGCCCACGTTGGAGCAACCAGGATGAGAGTCATCGAGTGCTGCCTTAGCTTTCTTGCCACCAGCGGTATCAGAGGGGCTGGCGGAAAAGCGTACGCAAATCTGCCTGACCAGTTCATCCATATCGCATTCCCTTGCGACTGTGGGTGTGGGAACCTGGCGGCAAAGTGTTGGCATTTTGCGTTTCCGTTTGTGGCAAACAGGTCTATCTCTGGATGACCCCACTGCTGGAAGTACGGGCGGAGTACAGATGGGTGTAGTTCCCACTCGTGCATTTGATGGCTGTATCTGCTGAGCAGATCCGCCATTTGATTGTCCTTGCCCGGGAGGTGTTCTGCCATGAGGAAAATGTTCCTCTGAATGGCCCACTTCCACATGCCCTGCGCCAGATGAGACAGCTGTGGCGAGTGGGTGCCCCCCTGCTTTTGAATGTAGTACATCGCGGTCATGTTGTCCGTCCGGACTAACACTACCTTGTTGCACAGATGTACAATGAAGGACTTGAGTGCCATGAAGATTGCCATCAGTTCCAGATAGTTGATGTGCATCTTCTGTTGCTGCGTCGTCCATAGTCCCTGCACTGTGTAAGTGAGCAGATGAGCTCCCCATCCCTGGAGAGATGCGTCCGTTGTCAGGATAATCTGTGGCACTGGCTCCTGGAACAGTCGGCCCTTGCAAAGGTTGTGTGGAGTCCACCAATGCAGAGAGTCGTATGCCCGACTGGTAACCAACACTAGGTCTGTCAATTGTCCCTGAGCCTGTGTCCACTGATTTGCTAAGCACTCCTGGAGCGGACGCATATGTAGACGTGCGTGAGGGACTATGAAGATGCAGGAGGCCATCATGCCAATCAACTGCATGAACACTCTCGCTGGAAGCGAGTGTTGTGGTCTGAACTTTTGGATTAGCGACTGCATGCTGTCTATCCTGACTTGGTTTGGCTGGGCCATGGCCGTCAGGGTATTGATTGTCGCACCTAGAAACTGCCGGACATGCGCCGGCTGAAGATGCGACTTTGGGTAGTTCAACGAGAAGCCCAGATTGTGAAGGAGGTGAATGGTAGTCGACATGTCCGCGGCGCACTGTTGTTCCGACTTGGCTTGAACGAGCCAGTCGTCTAGGTAGGGGTAGACATGGATGTTCTGCCTCCTGAGGTGCGCCGCCACTGTCGCCAGACACTTGGTAAACACTCTTGGGGCTGTGGTCACTCCGAAGGGTAGGACCTTGAACTGATAATGCTTGCCTTGGATAGTGAATCTGAGGTATTTTCTGTGGGACGGGTGTAGTGGAATGTGGAAATAAGCATCCTTGAGGTCTAAGGTTGCTAAGAAGTCCCCTTGTTTTAGCAAGGGAAGAATCTGTTGCAGTGTAAGCATATGGAAATGTTCTGCTAGTATATACAGGTTGAGGGGACGCAGATCTAGAATGGGTCTGAGAGATCCGTCCTTCTTTGGAATAAGGAAGTACAGGGAATATACCCCTGTGCCCTCCTCCTCCACCGGCACGAGCTCGATAGCGCCTTTTTGCAGCATCACCACTACTTCCTGCTGCAATAAGTGCAAATGCTCTGCGGACATAGGCCGTTGCCTTGGTGGAATGTTGGGTGGAGTGGACTTTAACTCTAGACAATAACCGTACTGGACAAGTTGACGCACCCACCTGTCTGTGGTGATGTTTCTCCAGACGGGCAGGAACTGCTGTAGTCTCCCCCCGACAGGTGTTAGGTGGTCGGGGGGCAGTGACAGAGAGTCACTGTTTGTTTGGGGCAGAGGAGCGGGAGTTGTTGTTTCCTTTTCCACGTCCTCTGGTACTGTTTCCTCGGTAACCCCCTTTGTTTTGCTTGGGGTACGAGGATTGTTGTGACTGTTGACCCATCTGTCCTCTGGTGACTCCACGTGCACCTGAGCGACGAAAATTGTTGCCACGAAACTGTTTTGATTGTAGGGCCCCCATAGACTTAGCAGTTTCGGTGTCTTTCTTAATTTTTTCTAGTGTGGTGTCCACATCTGGACCAAACAGTCTATCAGGATTGACTGGCTGATTAAGAATGGTTGTCTGAATGTCAGGTTTAAACCCCGATATGCGGAGCCACGCCTGTCGTCTCAGCATGACGCTAGTGTTAATGGCCCTAGCTGCTGTGTCTGCGGCATCAAGTGCACACTTTATGGCTGCGTTGGAGATCAGTTTTCCCTCTTCTATAAGCAGTTTGGTGCCCTCTTGAAACTGCGAAGGCAGGTGTTCTATAACCCGCTCTAGGGTGTCGTAATGCGCCCTATCATAACGTGCCAAGAGTGCCTGTGTATTTGCAATACGCCAAAAATTGGCAGCCTGTGCAGCTACTCTTTTGCCTCCTGCCTCTAGCACTTTGGACTCCTTATCCGGGGGAGGAGCTTCACCCGTTGTTTGGGAGTTGGCCCTTTTGCGGGCATTTGCGACCACCAGGGAGTCAAGCGGCAACTGTCCCCGAATGTATGCAGGGTCTGCAGGTGCTGGTCTGTACTTCTTTTCGATACGTGGATTGACCACTCTCGCCCTGGTAGGTTCCTTAAAGATGTCCGCAGCATGTTTGAGGACCCCTTTGAGCATAGGCAGTGTCTTTACTGTCCGTTCAGAGACTGAAAAAGTGTCAAATAGAAAGTCTCTTTCTACTGGGTCAGCATGCATGTCCACATCATGATTAGCAGCTGCCCTTTCAATGAGTGCATGAAAACCTGCAGAATCTTCTGTTGGGGATGCACGTGCAGTGAAAGGCTGTGGGTCTTGCCCCACATCTTGGGTGCCTTGGTCACCAATGTCAGCATATGAATCCGGCTGTGCATCTGGTTCATTGATGGGGAAAGTGTATTGGTCATCTTCAACATATCCTTCACCCTCAGAGTGTTCTGGGGAAGGAGTTGGGCTCCTTCTTGGAGGAGGCTGGATAGGTTCCATGAGGCCTGAAGCGTCTTCAGGAAGCCTTTTTTCCTTTAGGGGGATGACATAGGAGTCCACTGGCTGTGAAGTGATCCTCCTCTTGTAAAGGGTCAATTTGCCCGTGTCTGCATCGATAAAACGCTCTGAATCCTCTTCAGAGTCGAGTACCCGACTTGAAAGTGCCCCCGCCGTAGAAGAATCCGACTTCTTTGGCGTCGATGTTGCTGAAAAGGCCTTCGGCGTCTCTTTTGGCGGCAGAAGGAAGAGAAGTTTACCCGCAGGCTTCACCGGAATATCCATCGGCTTCTGTGGCGATGGCATCGGAGCCGGCGTAGCAGAGGCCTTCTCCCTGATTCTCTGTAGTGAAGCGGCGACGAGGGACGCGTCACTTACAGCGGCCCTTGGCGCCGACGAGGAGGTCTTGACCTTGCCCTCGGATCCGACGTCCTGTTGGCCCTTCTGAGTCTTGGACGACGATGCCGCAGCCGCCGACCCAGAGTCCTTGGACCGATGCGCAGATGTGCCAGCCTTCGATCCGTGTGATTTTGTCGGCTCCATCACCACCACGCGTCCGACTAACGGAGTCCCAGTCGGAACCGGAGCCGTGTCGCTGGCTTTGGCGGGCTTTGACGGCGTCGCAGCCGTTGACCCGTGCCGATTACCCTTCTTAGAGGATCCCTCCTCTGGCGCCGATTTCGACCCTGTGGAATCGACAGATTTCTTCGACTTTTGTGGACCGGAAGTCGACGGAGTCGATGAAGCAGCGGGTGTCGTCGTTTTTGGTGGTACGGCCGCCATCTTAGGGTCGTTCGAATCGATAAGTTTCGGTTTCGTTTTCGGGTCGGCCATTTTAGGTGTAGTCGATACCGAAGGTTTCAGTTTCGGTTTCGATACGGGCTGCGCAGCAAGTATGTGCGGGGCCGAGGCTTGCGGTACGGGGTCTTGGGTAAGGCCGACAGGCGATCCCGTGACCCGATCTTGATCTTCGTAACCTTTGGGGCATAGCTCGTCCCCTGAGCTATCTTCCGCGGCCCCATACATTTCTTCGACGTCCCCTACCTCGTCGCCGTATTCAAGGCCTTGATCCACGACTCCGTCGTCGTCTTCCGGATCTGCCTCGACCTCCGTCTCGGGCGGGGAGATTTGAAGATCATGGCTCTGGTCCTCCTCTTCTCGGTCGCCGAAGATGTTTTCTGGAGCCGGGGCCGCTTGTCTGGCCTCAAGGCGCACCGCGCGCCGAAGCTTGAGTGTCTTCTTTGACCTGAACTTTGCGCAGGCCCTGCAGTTGTCTTCGTTATGGTCTGGTGAAAGGCATTTGTTACAGACCGGGTGCACGTCGATATGTGGGTATTTGGACCCACAGAGCGGACAGTACTTAAACGGACTCCGCTCCATGCTGGAAAGTTGCGTCGTGTCGCGATGAGAAGGCCTCGATGTCCGAAGAGTGCAAGCACTCCGTTGATTCCGACTCCAAGAGACGGAAGAACTCAAGACCGTGCGCAAACAATACCGACGCAAAGAATACAAGGCCTTTTGGCCGTAAAAAGTTAGTTTTTCTCGGTTCCGACAGAGAGACGTCGAGACCGCATCCGAACCCAATGGCGGAAAAAAACAATCTGGGGATGGAGCCGATGCCCATGCGCACTGTAGTCCAGGGGAGGAGCCAGCTATCTCAGGATACTTCGAAGACTCTTCCAGGACAACAATGTGCGATCATCCGGACCCAACACTAGGCGGCGATCTAATGCTAAGATATGAATTTAGCAGCCCACATGCCTCGAACACCTAGGATCTCGGTGTGTTGTGGTGTACCAAAAACCCACCTCAGTGCCCAGGACCCCTATCCGACTACCATCAGTGTCTCATTCGTTCTCCGTACTACAGCGAAGCTACCAATGATTAGACAACCCAGAACAAGTGACTTTGGGACGTCTCAGGAATAGTGGGAATCAAGAACACCCTTTCGTTTTTATTCTCATAAATGTCAACAACGTGAGTAATCAGAGACACAGAAGAGTTTAAAATGTTTATTTCAACTACGTGCTTTAAGGTGCAGTATCTTTGCTAACATAAGTAAAAAGATGCATAAAATCAATATAATCAGCATTGTTACTATTCCATAAAATACAAAAGGAGAAATCATGTTATAATGATAGTACCTTGTGAACTACCCGTCCTTGCTAGGAGCTATAATAGAAGATCTCTAGGTTAAACCGGGGAACCCCTTACCTCCAAAGTCAGGTGAAGTGAACCACATCCCAGATCAGCACAGCTCTTTGTTGATGGCAAGGTGTCTTCCAAGTGCTAGTCTCATGCATGCAATGCAATATTAAAAGCACCAGAGTTTAAGAAATGTGCAGCTGTGTTTGTGTTGTGTCTAGAGCTTGGGCCGATCAACCTGCATCAACAGCATACATTGTTATTTTAACCCTAAACACTTTGTGTAGACTTGAGGTCACAGTGTGAGTCTAGAGATGTGAAAAACAGGACGTTCTCATGTGAAGGAAAGCAAGCTGTTTGTCTTTATGAAAACAGAGACCTGTAGTGTTGTGTGCAAAAGCAGCAAAATGGCGTTTAAGCAACTAACTTACTTATGCTAACATAGCAATGTGTGCAGGCAGAACCGTATCCTAATTACACTGTTTGATACCATGTTTGAACAATTATTTTTCCAATCAAACAATCCCTAGGTAATTAACAGAATCAACTACCTCTAGTATCCAGATTATTCATAAATTGAGCATACCTCTCTATGAGTCGCTGCAGTGCATTGGCAGTACGTGCCAGCAGCACTGCGTCGTCAGACTAGAGGAGTATCGGGACAGGAGTTAGATTTATAAGGAGAACATCTGTAGTGGACCCTAGCACAGCGGATTGAACATCGTTGGTACAGGAGGAAAATAAGAAAGGGCCTCATGCCCCGGGTACTTCTAAAGTGTCTTGTGCATTCACAATTCTTCCCAAATCGAACACACGCCATGCGTCAGAGTACATGTCTCGAATAAAATTAATTATCTGGGTCTCAAGCCCCATAGCCTCCATAATTAACCACAACTTAAAATGCGCCACACAGTCAAATGCCGCCGACAAATCCATAAAGGCCATGTATTAATGGCCATGCTTTGCTGCTGTGTATTTTGTAATTATTACATTTAAATAAAGGAACTGGTCCAATGTCCTCTTTCCTTTCCTAAAGCCATATTGGCTGGGGATTATTATGCTCTTTTCCTAGGCCCATTCGTCCAGTGTATTAAAAAGTATCTGGCCCATCAGTTTAGCTGTGGAATCCAGTAGGGATATTGGGCCTATAATTTTTTGGAACTGCCTTATCCCATTTTTTATGAATGGGAATTATAACAGTTTTTTTCCCCAAGAAGCCGGGACGGTTGTTTGGACAATTATGTTAAAAACATTTGTAAGCAGTGTTAGATTTGGGGGTCTTTGGTTGGCACAGGTAAGGACTTGTGACAAGCAGGGACCATCTCCTCTAGTCAGGACAAGGAGATTACCCTCTAAAATAACCCCTGGTCACCCTCTAGGTTGTGTGGCGCGAGCAGACAAGGCTAATCTCAGAGCGTTATGGCTTAAGCATTTGTAAATACACACAGTAACTCAGTGACAACACCACACCAGGGCTTGTATAAAAATAAGTACTCTTTACATAAAAAGGCTTAGCACAAGATCCAAATAACGTTCAAATTATCCACAATACTATTGGCACTAAGTCGTTCTTTAAAATGCGTATCGTAAACAGGCTGTGCGAGCCGTATTTCCTCAGTGCGACTCATATGGTGATGAAATACCCTCCAGAGTCTCACGCGCGCTGCAGATGCTTCTATCCGATGCGCTGCACACAAGGTTCGATTCGTACACAGTACCTTGAATGGGGGGATGCGTCACGGACGATGCAGTGAAGAGCCAAGCGTCTCACGCGACGATGTCCTCCTCTTGTGTTGCAAGCCATGGCTCGTAGGGCTCAAGGTCGCGTTACTAAAGGGGACGATGCTTTGTTAATCCGGGTGCACTTCGTTCCGGCGTCCGCTCCGTAACTGGAGAGGGGGGCGGTGCGAGGCGGCAGTACGCTTCGGAAGTACGAGACGTACCCAGCCGCTCTAAACGCCGCAGCTTGTGGATACCAGCGGCAGGGTGCGCGTCGCTCAGGACGATGCGAATGGGAGAAGCAAAGCCTAAAAGCGGAGTCAGTTCCTTGCGTTGTGAGCTACGGCTCGAAGAGGGCAGAAGTCGCGTTGCTCGGGCCAGACAGGTGGGCACAGGGTTCTCAGAGTGCGCGGTGAGCTTTCACACGGCGCACACAGCTCTCTCCTTCAGCCTTGCGGGGTAGGCGGCACTCTCAGTAGCTTTTCTCCAGGTTGCAGGAGTCCACTGGTCCTGGGACTCCGTTCAGGGGGAAAGCTCACACACAAGCCCTTGGAGATCTTTCAAAATGCACAAGTTGAATAAAGTCTCTTTTAGCCTTTTCCTCTCCTTTCACAGCAAGGTAACCACTGCAGGCCAATCCCCCAGGTCAGGGAGAGTACTCCTCCTTGCAGCTTTCCCAGTTCCTTCTTGTCGGGCAGAGGTTCTTCTTGTTTCAAGCAGGATCTAATTTCTTAGGAGCAGGGCTCCTATATTTATACTACAAATCTTTTGTTCTTTGAGGCCAGGAGGCCTTTGCCTAGTTCAGTCCAGTTCTTGAGCACTTTGTTGACATGAGGCTGCCCTCTTCTTTCAGGGTGCAGGGCAGAGACATCAGACGCTCCACAGGAGGTGGAGCCAGCATTGTGGCGGCAGAGCACAGCCCTATTCAGAGTCAATGGGCACTCCTCCCACCCATCCTGATGTAATCTTCCTAATCACCACCTGGCTGCCCAGCCTGTCTCCTGGAATTCCCCAGCCCTGTCACCTACAGAAACCAGACAGCAGATACACATCCTAGCAGAGGCGTGCTGAAAAGGTTAGGCAAGCAAATACCAACTTTCTAAAAGTGGTATTTGCAAACACAGAACATTAAAATAAATGTTACTAAAAGATGTATTTCATTATTCTGAGTTCAGGCATACTAAACTCGAATTTCTACCATGTTCCCGGAGTCTGTTCGGATCATACGATGCAACAATTCCAACAGCCCATTCTGGCCAATGAGAATAGGTAACCCTACAATATTGAAAAACGAAAATGGCTGTAATTCACTATTAGGACATGCCACACACATCAGGGCTTGTCCTACCTTATGCTTACAATGCACCCTACCCTTGGGCCTACCATAGGGGTGACTAATATGAAGTTAAGGGAAGGTTTAGGGACTGGCAAGTGGGTGCACTTGCCCAGTCTGCATGAAAGTACCAGAATGCACGCGGGTTCCGCAATGGCAGACCTTAGACACATTTAGCTAGGCTGCTTTTGTGGGTGGCACAACCAGTGCTGCAAGCCCACTAGCAGCATTTGGATTTATAGGCCCTGGGCACTCCTGGTGCACTTTACTGGGGTCTGACAGTAAACCAAAGAAGCCAACCATGGAATCCAATCAATGTATACACTTTATACAGGGAGCACTTGCACTGTGGCACTGATTGGCAGTGGCACAGTGCTCTGAGCAGCTAACACCAGCAAAACACATGAGGCAACAGCAACAAAAATGGAAGGGAGACCCACCACGCCAATGGTGCCAGGTCTAACAAGCAGTAGGGCCCACAGGTCTTGGTTATCTAAAAAGGCCATTACCTAATATTAACCTGTTGAGGGTATTACCATAGTCATTGTGACAGAAGTGGGGCAGAGGCTCCCCATCGTCATCAGTCAGTTTACATGCTGGAGAACTGGCCCTATTACAGGTATGTGCATTAAAATTGCCCATCCAAACAATATTACAAGGTTTATGACAGTCATTCACCCAAAATTACTAATGCCTTTTTCCAAAGGGACCAAAATCAACGCTCTGTTACCTTCAAAGCTGTTATTATAAAAATGTATAAGAATCTACCTTTATAAAGCTCACAGAGGAGGATATGATATAAAGGTGATGCATTTAGAAATGTTATTATTTTTAAAGTAAGTGTTCGAAATAAATGTTACTAATCCACCTCTAGAGCGGCCTGCAATTGTAATATAGGGAGGGTTTGAAATGATCAATACCCATAAAGTGAATCTGATCACTTTCTCAGGTTTCCTGGAAACACAATATATCATATTGGGTTATCAAGGTCAGCCAATCAGTATTGCTCTTTTTTTTATTGAATCCAGATATGTTCCATGAAATACTTAACATTTCCCTAGTAATCTAGACCCTGTGCCAAGGGAGAGCTATCATTCTGAACACACAGTGTTACTTCTGATTTAGAATGAGACAAGGGAACCATATATTTTTCTTTAGGAAAAATTATATGTGGCTCAGCAAGTCAATCACAGTCGGCCATATCGCCCAGTACTGTAAATCTATTACTGAGGGGTACTAAAGAGCCTATATATGGGAGGGGTGTGTTCGCAGGAGGGGGAGGGTGATGAATAGATTTCATCTTGGGGTATACAGTTGCGTATAGCCTGGTGTTTAAAAAAAACAAAAAAAAACAGACAGGCACAATTCTCAGAATCAAGCGAAGGAGTGGATGGCAATAATCTCAGCAGATCACCTAATAAATACTGATTCTTAAAATCCATGACAATACAAACCCTTCCTATAACTTTCGGTCCAACCACAGCCCAGTTTACTCTTCTAGCCATAATAAGGTGTTGGTATAAAATAAATCTGCTGACCGAAAATTTGAAAAGCCAATGAAGAACTTTATGTCTCAATTCTGGTGTATTGGCTAGCACTATGATAAATGGGAACAATGCTGAAGGGAGGTCTAATCTCGCTCTTTGTTTGTATGGCTGCTTACATGTCTTCTTTCAAAATCACTGTGAGAAGTTGGCATGGCATATGATGTCCACTATTCTAGTGGGCACCTTCACCAGTCCAAACGACCCTTATTGATGGTAGGTTTAAGACAACCTTTATAGAAAGCGATCCTGGTGGTAGCTGTGGAGAGCAGCCTTCAGGCTAAGTCTGTTTACCAGTCTATAATCTTTTGAATGACCAAATGAAAGTACACCACACAAGGTATATATATAAAATATATAAAATATATGTATTTATTCTAAACACAACCTCTCTAGTCTCTTTATGAGGCTAGAGGCAAGAGGCAAAAGTACAATATAAGAACTTTAAATAGCACACAGTAAATAGCACAGTATACGTTATGCCCTAGGGGCCTCATAAACCATATACTAAAATAGTGGTATAAGAACCACGTGAGGGATAGAAGTGAGGCCTAGTGCCTGTAGAACCCCTGGGGCAACCAGGAACCACCCACGGTAGGGGCGCAGGAGACCCACGGGGGAGGCGTGCAGTGTCTAAACACAGCCGCGAATCACCATAGACTTCTATGAGGAAAGTTTAAGTTACAAAGTTAAGATTTAGGACACTTAGGAGTGGAATACGAGGGAACCACTTCAGTACTAGACACTTCGAGAGTCAAGACCCACGGGAGCACCAAAGTACTCGTGTTACCTCACCCAGGGAAGCCGGGTGCATAGGTGTCTTTTCATCATAGATTCCTATCGAGAGCTGCAAAGAAATGCTGCAGGCGACCAAGAGAAAAGTGTCCACTTGGATTCAAGGATGGATCGGAGATCTGAAAAAACCGGAAAGCAGAGGGGAGAGAGTCTGGGTCACTAGCCAGTGACCAGGATGGCGACAGGAAGGTGCCAGCCGATGTCGGGTGCTTTCAAGTGATGCAGGTGAAGCTTGACTCTTCAGCCATGAGGTTCAGGAGGCGTCAACGATGACCCGGAGCTGGATTGGAGCTGTGCCACATTGGATGTCGAGTGCTGCAGTGTCGGAATCCGGATTGGACCCAACAAGCCTTGGCAACAGCAACCCCGCAAGATGACAAGATTGGCTTTGATGCAGACCACAGCAAGGTCTGAGGGACTCGCCCTTTGGAGGGGAGTTAGGGCACGTCTGGAGCAACCAGGAAAGCCCAAGAAACAAAGGATTTTCCTTTGTGAGAACCCACTAGCCAACGGACTAGAGATCGCAAAGGAGCCTCGAGCTGCGGTGAAGAAAACGGGCCGACGGACCACTCGGGGAGTGTAGGCCTCTCACCTCTGGTGCAAAAGGTGCTCGGGGCAAGGGCAACAAATAGCCCAATGCACATCTTCGGGAAACGTCGGGAAGTAGGTGCACTTGCAAAATTGCAGGATGTCCAGGAGTTTCGGTCCCATGTCTCTTGTGTCGGCTGCGGGACTGAGCTTTGCTGGGATCTCGTGTTGGCCTCAGAGATGTCTGGAAGTTCGTGTCCTGTGTCGCAGATTCTTCGGGATCCGGCGGGAACCTCGAGAATGCAGACCGTAAAGATGCTTCTTTGGTGCCACTAATTGACCCCAAGGGAGATTTCTTCCGTTTTCCAGTCGATTTGGAATGTCGAAGGTCTAAGATTTTGTCTTTAGAGTTTCATCCAGGGTAATCTAAAGTCGTAGGGGCTGGGGTCCTATGCTTATACTAAGTTTAGGGGATGGACTAACTCTGAGGTCCCACCTATGGGAGGACCTGGGGAGGGGGTGGTTACAACCCTTCCCCTTTGTCCAGTTTCACGCCAGAGCTGGGGCAGAGTGCCCCGGCAACCGGTTTGAACTGGGAAATGCATGGAGCACCTTATGTGCCCCAGGAAGACTGAAAAGCATTCACTAAATGCAACCCATCCTGCCCCAATACACTAAAGCCTGTCTGGGGAGGTGCTGGCACCTCCCTTGGCAGGAAACCTATTGTCCAGGCCTCCCCTGCCGGAGTTTCGTCCAGGAGCAGGAGGTCAGACTCGTGTCTGTGGCAGCAGCATCCATTTTGTGATGCTGAGGCTCTTTAAAACTATTACCGGGTATACCAGTGTGTACATGTCTTTTCCCTCTAGAAGGGTGCAATGCTACCCCCGCTGCCAGAATTTGCGTGGGGGGGGGGTAGTATTCCAAAGTGTTTGACACCAAACACGACATGTTTTGATAAAGTCGAACCAAAGTTAGCATTAACCGCAAGGATTATAATGCACTTAAGAGTATATGGTATATAAGGATGGGATTCCGAAAGCTGCAGAGGGGCTCAGCTCATGCTAGGGCACCCTCTCATACAAAACCAAACACTCTGCCTCCAGGATTGTCAAGGCCTGCCATAGGAGTGACTTATAGGTTAATATGTGTCTATATATCTAAGTAAGGGGTGCTTACACCACTTTACCCAGGCTGAAAGTGCAGACATGTGGTGACATTTTGGAAGGCTTCCCAGGGGTGGCAAAATACATGCTTCAGCCCCTGGTAGGCCTCTGGGGTACCTATGCCCTTGGTACCTAAGGTACCATATACTAGGGGCTCACAAGGTAACTCCGTAAACAATCTGGTATGTACCTAAAGTACATGCAATCAATTTAGGGAGAGAACAGCTAGGCTGTGGTCCTGATTAGCAGGGCCACAGCCAGACTAAAGTCGAAAAACCAGTGAAACAGCATAAAGTGGGGGTAACCATAGGAAGCAGATCCCACTCTCCTACAATCACCAATACCACATACCTAAGGGGCCACTTATTGCGGCTGATACAATATCATAATGCGTCTCCCATATTTGAGACTGCTCTAGAGTTAGAGTAGGACGTGTTTTTGAAGACTGCAAGACCACCAAGGGTAGCCTTTGACCAGGCCCGTTTATAGAGTTATAGGCTTTCTGAGTAGGGGGGTTAGCGTCAGGGGCGGTGCCAGGAGATAGTTTTAGTGGTCTTAAATGTGATGGAACAGGGTCCTGGGACAGAGCGATATGGGCGGCATATTGGGTCATTCCGGCAGTTAAGAGTTCCTGTTGATCAGATCCAGGCACGTACACACCCACCCTCCCCGTTACCTCCCTACACTAGTACTTGGCAAGCTGTTACACAACAAGGTCAACGTCTCTTCAATTTTGACAACCTGGTGAGGAGTGGTTGCAGTAGGAGGGGCAAAGTTTGTTCCAGTTTCTGCCATAGTCCGTCAACCATCCGCGGCCAGATGAAGGAAAATTATCTTTGTAAGCAGATTGATCAGTACTTTTAAAGGGTTTCCCAGTCTTTACTGTAGGTGCCTTTTTTGCCCTTCCCCTTTTCCTTTTACCCACGGGAGTTCAATCAGTGGGCTGCCTCCAATGTGGTTATCTAAAGCAACCTCAGGGGGAGAGATGGTACTAGGCGTTGCTTTATGGATTAGCAAAGTTAATGGGGAGCCTGTCCCATTTAAATCTGAGGCAGATCTTACCTCTTCCAATGAAAGACGCTGTTACGTTATCTCTTTCTCTTTGGACAGCACATCCGATGCCCTCAGTAGAAAAGAGTGTAATGTGTCCGACGGGTACACGGTGGTCAATGCCAGATGTTAGGGGGTGGCCCAGCCTCTTTCGGGTGATGACAGGCATGGACGGGCCTGCCCTTGGCCGCCCAGAGCCCGGGCTTTGCCCAGGCACATCCCCACATGCATCTCGCACCGCAATGCGACCTTTTCCCTGGTCAAACAAACCATTTCTGTTGAATTCACTCAGTTTTTCAAACATGATCGTTTTTTGATTGTAGTAAATAGTTTAGAGTTGTTCTCTCCTACAATCCCTTTTGATTTCATTTTCACTGATTTGGTTGTTTGCTACAGGGAGTGTGAGTGTTGTACGCTAAATGTGGGGTCAAGTAGAATGAATTTTTGACTCCCTTTGGTGTGCAGTTTGGATGATAGGATTATTGGAGAAGAATGTTTGATGGAATGTGTGTGAGATATGTTTGAATGATTGAATTGATTTGTAGGTGGTCTCCTAAGGAGATTGTTTTTGAAAAGTAATGTGGTGTTTATAGTTTCTTTTTGTATGTTTACATTGATGTACATGTAAAAACGTTTGAGAAATATACTCTATAAATGAGTTAATGAATAAATAACTGTGGATTGAGTAATAAGTACAGACCATATGTTTTATTCATAGGTCTCGGTGTTTCAACAAAAGTGTTTTGAGTTGGTGCTCAGTACTGGCAATTGTTACGTTTTATTGTTATATTGACTCAGCCTTACTGAGTAGAGTCAAGGCCCTTTGGTGTTTCTAGATGTTAGGGGGTGGCCCAGCCCAGCCTCTTTCGGGTGATGACAGGCATGGAGGGGCCTGCCCTTGGCCGGGCCAGAGCCCGGGCTAGGCCCAGGCGCATCCCCACACGCGTCTCGCACCGCAATGCGGTTATGTGCTCAAGTGTGAGGTGAGAGATCAGTGGACGACGGGAAATACAGTGGCTCAGCGTTGGGCAAAGTTAAGGCAACACAGCTTCTCTCCTCCAGGCCAGGTCAATGTCAGGCAGCTACACGGGCCGCGAAGCAGTGACGCTCTTAAGTGCACGGTGAGAGAGTAGTGGACAACGGGAAATGCCGTTCCCCAGCAGTGAGGCAAAGTTGAAGCCACACAGCTTTCCTGCTCTCCTCCAGGCCAAGTCAGTGTCAGGCGGCTATCAGTGAGCCCTTAAAGCACTCCAGCGCCAGGTATGCCTAGTCTTGGAACAGACGAGTGCCATCAAAAGGTATGTCCATGAGAGAGGCCTGGACATCCCCTGAAAAGCCAGAAGTCCACAACCAGGAGTGGAATTGAACTGTCACCCTCGATGAAATGGCTCTGCCTAGCGAATTGGAAGTCACAACGAATGGCGAACTTTGTCCCATCTCTCCTGCCTGATACTGCTTGGAATAGGTAGGATGACCTGGACCTCCTGCAGGACCTGCGGCAGCATTCGCAGAACTGTTTCCCACAATATGTGGAAGTAACAGGCCCAATAAGAATGTGGTGATCATCAAATGGAAAGCAAGGTTGGTGGAAGAAAAACATACCTTGCCCTAACTATCCAGCCTCTTGAATTTCCTATCTGGGATGAGGAAGAGAATGTGCCTTGGAAGGTAGAGGCTTGGATGTTCATCTTGAACGCCACAGAAGGGAGCTGAAGGCCCAGGACCTCAGCTGCCCTTTGCACCACCATAGCTTACGACACTCCCTCCTCCGTAACCACAGTAAGGTGAGAAAGCAGGCCAGAATCTGGAGAGGTATCCAGTTCACTGGCCCCAATAAATTCCTTATACCAGTTAATTTCATAAGGCTGATGTTGTAAAGGATCCAGCGGCCTCCTCCGAATCTTCTACCATTTCTAGCCCTTCAGAATACGGCAGAGGAAGTGACCTAGAACCTAAGGGTTCTGTCCGCACCGGAATTGGCAGCGGTAGGCACCGATCAGGGTCATCTGGGATGAGAATGGGGCTGGCGTTAGGAGTCTCGGCACAGGGATTGGCACCACTGAAGTCCGCAGTAGTACGACCTGCATCGGTTTGGATCCATCACTGGACCATTGGGGGAAGGGGAGGAGGGTCTTCTGCTCCGGGGCCAGAGCCACCAGTGTGTAACCCGATGGGGCCCCCTTTGAGCCTGCGGGCCCAAAGGTGCACTTACCAGGTCAGGTTGCCCAAATATGAGGCACATGGCATCATAAAATTTATCGAGCTGGGCGGGAGTCACTACATCCGGACGCATGTTCCCAGAAACAAGGCCTAGAGCACAAAGACTCCTCCATCATGTCGTTGACAGATGGGTGGAAGTCGAAGCACGCTTCGCCTTCTTATGTTTCTTGTGCTTACCTAATCAACTAGTTGACTTCCAAGTGGGAGTTTGAAGACTCAGGACTCCTGGAGCAGTGCCCGGATCTTCCTCTCGACCGGGACCAAGAACAAGACCTCTGTGGGTAACGACGCAGTGTCGAGTGCCAGGTCGCAAGTTGCTTTAGGGCCCTCTCCCTCAAAAGCTTTCGCAGCCATGGCCCAGCAGTCTGAGCATGACTTTGAGTCGTGGTTGTGCTCCAGACACCAAAGACAAAACAGGTGCTGGTCTGTCACCGACAAGGGGCAGTGACAGGTGCCACATGGCCTGAAGCCAGAAGTGTTCTATGACAAGAGAAAAACACACACCAACAAAGGGGTCAACAAAACGTTGAAAAAAAAGCCTGTCAAAAAGTGACCGAGGGTAGCTCTCTTGACTAATCTGTAATGGATGGTGCGGAAAAGAAAATTGACGTCTGCGTGCCGAGGTGGTGGCTATATAGGTATCGTGGCCATAACTATGGCACAGAAAATGCCACCGACGTCATGCGGAGCCAACCATCGCCACCTACTGGCATGCAGGGGTATCGAAGAAATATATTCCGTATTCCAGTCTGACACCTGGGAAATAAAAAAGGTACAGAATCGGTAACTAGATGTCTTCATCTGATGCTAACTTTTTATACTGTGCATGGAAACTTAAGATTAACTGCTTAACAAATACAAAATGCAAGGTTCAGCCAAGGAAGAAAAACACAATTTACAGTTAGCAATAAAACTACAGCTTGCTTACAGTCGTCTCTTAATGCAACTGGACCTTCTTTCTTCCATTTCATCAATGGGTGAAGAGGAGGACAACAGGGATGTGTCCGAAGGGTTGAATGATGGGCTACTGCTGTCATCTTGGTCAACAAGAAGCGTACTTGGTCGATCCCCTAAGGCCTACAAAAAGGTATTTTAAAAGAGGACTTAAAAGTTAGACAACATATTCAAAACTTGGTCACACTAACAAAGCAACTGGTAATGAATTCAGAGATTGACTTGGATAACACAGGTTAGATAGCAAAATCAAAGATATAATAAATCACATTAATCCCATTTACATACCTCACATAAGTGTAGAAATAGCATTTAAACAGAGATGAATTTCTCATCTAATAATAGGCAATTTTAGATTTTCTTTTTTTTTAAACTCATGCACTTCCTGCCAAGTTAACCTAAGCTCAGTAGATATATATATATATATAAATGTGTGCTCATCTTCCTTTTGGAAGTCGGAGCGTACATATTATGAGAGTTCCACCCTCTCATGTGGTAGCACCGGCCCAGGAAGAGTTCTACAAGTGCTTGGTGGAGCTTGGAGCTGTTTTGTATAAAGACACTGCCAGAACCACCGCAAGAGTACATGGAGACACGGAGGTCTCAGTCGAAGAAATTCTGGGAAAAGGTAATTGGACCAATCCCTGCGGGTATCTGTTTGCTGATGAGAAACTGCCTTGCAGTTTGGGCGATGGGGCAAAGGAGACTGATAATATTAACTAATGTGTGGAGCTGTAGATTGAAGGAAGAGATAGCCCATTAAAAAACTTTGATCATGCAAGCAAGATGGCGCCAGGAATAGCTCAGTGAATCACTGACCCTCCTCTCTCTAGACCGGAACTGACACTGTAATTGAACACCACATAAAAGAGAGTCTGGAGGAAACACGTCTTGTATCTGTACGAGCATTGAAAAGGCAACCGCCGAAACCCATCTGCTCTTGGAATAAAATGCATGACCCTGTGAGTGCTCATCTTTCTTTTGGAAGTTGGAGCGTGGGTGTGTATGTGTGTGTGTATATGTATGTATATGTATATGACTTTGAGACTGCTATACTGCGAACCTTACAATTGTGATAATGTTGGAACAAAAGTATATCTCTTTAAATTTGTTAGGAAATTAAAACTGGCCAAATTACATAAAAATGAATACCTCCAAACGCCCAACAGTTATAGATCTGGACACAAGTACAATTGAGAGAAATCTAGTAGTGGGTGATATAGATGTTATGCAAGAGCTATGGCAAGAAAGAGGAGAAGCTTCTAATAAGAATGTACAAGATTTTGTAACTGAGAAATTGGAAAGAGAAGGAATATAGATATTTGAAGAGGGTGGTTCTTCGTTGAGACCTAGATTCAAAACCTTACCTTCTACTATGAATGATAATTTAGACAAATTTGCTGAGAGAGTAACTAAGGAACTCGTGCAACTGAGAGATGTTAAAGTGAAAGAAATACACAGGACCAACTCCAGCCTCAAAGAAATCATAGACAAAATATTTAAGAACAAAGATGTAGTGGTGAGAAGTTTGGATAAGGGGGGTAACATAGTTATATGGTCCAAAAAAGCATATATGGCAGTAGCTTATATTTGCCAAGCACTACTGCCTCGACAGCCAAGTCCGGAGGGATGGCTTCTTTGGCCGTTCGGTTCTTCAGGACTTCCTGGTGTGATCTTGCTTCGCAGACCCACCACCGGAGTTGGTATTGCTGAGGTATGTATTCTAAGGTAAGGAATCTAACTACTGTGTTTCTTTCAGATGCACAAGTTACTTACCTTCGGTAATGATATATCTGTAAGAAACATTAGTTAGATTCCTTATCTTAGAATAACCCCCAGGCGTCAGACTGGATCCTGAAAGTTTTTGTCAGCAGTACCACTGTGCGTCGGTAGGCGCTGTCTGCAGCTCCGCATCCGTCGTTGGCGTTGGGATTGCCGGGATGACGTTTTCGGAGTACTTAGATGCCGCCCTCGCGCGCTGACGTCAGTTCTGAACATAGCTTTCCGTTCCAGGAACGCAGAGCCATGCAAGAAACCAACACTGGTGCCATGAAACTAGGGCCTTGAAAGGGATGACCGTCACCCTTGATATCAGTTCGCAGAATGTGGAGGATGGGTGGGGCGGTAAGGAATCAAACTAACTAATGTTTCTTACAGATATATCGTTACACAGAAGCCGCTGTGGCTCGAGTGGAATGGGCGCGCAGCCCCTCAGGAGGATCCTTTTTAGCCAAGGAATAACCGACCTAGATGCACAAAACGACCGACCAAGAGATGGGCCGTTTGTGCACTGTCCGTCCCTTCTTAGCGCCCACACAGCCAACAAAATGTTGGTCGTCCACCCAGAACGGTCGTGGGCGGTTCAGGTAAAAAGAATGCGCACGTTTTGGGTCCTGACAGTGGAGCCTCTCTTCCTCTTTCGAAAAGATGCAGAGGCGGAAATAAGGTGGGCAAGGTAATGGTCTGGCAGATGAGAAAGGCAGTAACCACATTGGGTAGAAAAGAAGGACGTGTCCTCAGAACAACTTTGTCCGGATGGACAGAGAGGAAAGGAGGTTTTGAGGAAAGAGCCTAGAGCTCACTCACTCTTCTGGCAGAGGTGATGGCAACCAGGAAAGCAGTTTTGAGAGTCAGAAGACGAAGAGGACAGTTGTGGAGTGGCTCAAACTGAGCACACATCAGATATCTTAATACCAGATGCAAGTCCCACTGATGCATTACGAAAGGAACAGGAGGAAACATGTGAGTAATGCCTTTCAAGAAACTATTTACAACAGAGGACTTAAAGAGAGAAGGCTGATCAGGAAGCCTCAAGTAGGCTGAAACAGCTGAAAGATATCCCTTGATGGTGCCCAGAGCAGAGCCCTGCTGGGCCAAGGAAAGAAGAAAGAGGAGAACCTCAGAAAGAGGGTCAGAAAGGGGATCCATAGCCTTTGCTGTGTACCATGCCACAAATTTGTTCCACCTGCAGACGTATACCGTTTTGGTGGAGGGACGCCTGGCTGCCAGAATGACATCACAGACTTCAGGAGGCAAGTCAAATGGCATCAACTGTCGCCGCTCAATCTCCACGCATGGAGGTGGAGGCTGGACAGGTTCGGGTGGAGGACCGTCCCCTGCTGCTGCGACAAAAGGTCCTCCTGAAGAGGTCGTCGAATCGGGGGATTGATTGATAGACTGAGTAGCTCAGGATACCAGTATCTTTGTGCCCAATCCGGAGCCACAGGATGACTTGGGCCCGGTCGTGCCTGATCTTCTTCAGCACTCTGGGCAGAAGTGGTTGTAACAAGGGGACTGGGCAAGCAGAGGGGATTGCACCGGAAATCGAATGGTGGGTCGCTGACTCGAGTACCCTTCCCTCTTTACACCCCAACCAGAATGAGTGGAGGACGGACGCTGAAGAACTGTGGAAGACACACCACGATGAAATTGACGACGGACCCTTTAACTACACCGACCTAGAGGAGGAGAACCCACCAGCGGATGACGTAGTACTCCACGGATTGGGGAAAAGAGAGGAAGTGAGGACCCCGGCGTGTGACATCACCGAGGAGAGTTGGGTCTACCGAGGAGAGCGTGTGGATCGGGAAGGAGAAGAAGCGTACCGAGGAAAAGAGGCGAGGTCCAGAAGAATCAAAGTGCCAGACGTGGAAGTCTCAGTGCCTGGAGGCCACCATCACCGTGAATCGCCCAGCCACACTCAAGGAGGAGGAGTGTGGCTCAGCCAGGTACGTCGGCGTGTGTCGGGCTGGATGGGGAGGCAGGGAGTGAACGAGGAAAAGTAGCCACTGCTCGTGGGCCGCCTTTTGTACATATTTTGACCCTGTTGCTCCCGCTCCCCACAATACACGTACCCTCACACCCCTTTTTCCCCACATGTGAAACCTTCACTGAATGTATATAGTAGTTGTATATACATACGTACAACGGTGATCCCTCCACTCCCCGGGTTCCCTTTGTGGGTACAAAAATAAGAAAGCAGCATCGCCTGACAGTCGTGTTTTCTTTTTCGCATGTCCTACACTGGAGATTCCACGAAAGAGCCAGCAAAAGGAAGGACCCCCTCAGCTCACCCGGACTCTGGAAGACCACCATCTACAAAATCTACAACGGATCCTGCCATAAGATATCAAGTTCCTGATAAAAATATAGACAACTGAAAACGTCTCTTACAGCCAAAAGGTGAAAAGCATCTTAATCTTTTGAAGGGTTTCCTGCATCAGGTTATGAAAATCATTATATCTCAATGCAGCCTAGTTATTTTGTTTATTTATCCTTGCCAAATGATCTATGGAAGAAAGAAGGAAGGGCTTGTCTAAACAAGTTTCTTCACAAGTTAAGAGGACATTTGTTCTGCAATCTGAGTGTTAATGAGCCGAAGGAAATCCCAACCCTGACACTGTCAAACCCACCTCATAGTTTTTTGGACCCAACTAGAAACTGAAAAATGCATGCATAAGGAGGGTGTGACACTCAGAAACCCCCCTGAAGCTACAGCTCTAACAATGAGGCCCACATTTATCAAATAATTGCAAGGCATTACATGATGTGAGTGTGGGTGTTCTCACACATTCACCCTTGCTTCTTGGTGCATTCCCAGATTTAACAAGACTAGTGAAGTTGTGACTGCGACAAAATAGTTTGCCTACTTCATACAATGAGGAGAAATATCTTTATTGCTCTTTCTTGTTTCCTCTTTCTAAGTGTGCTGCATTCTGTGACACACTAAGAAAGAGGAAAACACCTCCAAGGATTGTTTTTGTACAGGAAGGTGTTCCTTTCTGCAATAAAACAATCCTGCCTGCAAAACAGGCACCGTTGCACCGCTGCAGTAAGAGAGCAGGAATGCAGCATACCTTTTTATATATAATGCATTCCTGCCCTCTCAGTGTGTTGGCGAAGTATGTGCTACCCTAGAGCCAACACAGGCACCGTTGCACCGTGCTGCAAGGGTGCCTGCATTGGTACTAGGCAGCACATATTGCACCAGTGCTGTCAAAATAGGAGTGCACCATATCCTTTTAGATATGATGCATTCCTGCCCTCTCCATCTGATGCAATACAGTAAGATTTCTTGCTGTTCTTCGTCAAATATTGATAAATTAGCCCCATAGTATAGAATGTACACCTGGGCATGAGCGACACTGTTGCTCTGAACATACTCAGTCCTTCTGCTGCATGATGGTGCTTCTACAGAGCATTGATAATTGCTGTAACTCGCTGGTCAGTGTTGCAGGTATTTTTCTTGTATGCTCACTCACTGTTTCTTCTGAACTAGTAATTAAATATTTAACTTAACTGGTTCAATGAAAATGAAGAGCAAAATCCACAAGAAGACAATGTCAAAAGGGTTTATCTTTATGACATGTGACTCCAGATTCAGTGTTGTAGTTAACTGCACCATTTAGTTTCACAGAACTGGGTATATGTCAACAAATCACCATGATTCCCTCTTATGGATGCACTATAATTTCATCCTCACTGTATTGTTTGCAAAGTTATCCTACCTCTCAGAAAATTTAGCTAAGAAACTGGAAAGGCTCAGGTACTTAGCTCATCTTGTGGATTAGGTCAGAATGTAGGAATTTATGTGAGCAAGGCACTTGCTGTTTCCCTGTGAATAAACACATATCCCCTAGATGTGGATAGTGTTGCTCACTTTTCTGATTCAATTACATGTAATAATCTGTTATTCGCTATTAGTGCAATAAAAAGTGGAGCACCAAGACCTAGCACTGGCCCTTTACTGGCAACTTAGATAAGTAAAATAAAATGTTTTCAAATGTATGTTATGTGTGTGCATGCAGGTGAGTGTCTGTAGGCGGAAGCGAAAGTGAGAGAGTGAGTGTGTGTGACAATTATTGAGTGAGAATACATGAATAAGTATGAGTGAGTCAGAGTTAGTCAGGATGAGTGAGTTAAAGAGTGACTGAATGAGAGTGAATGAGAATGAATAGGAATGAGTGTGATCGAGTGTTACAGGGTGTGAGGGAGTGTAAGTGAGAATGAGAGTAAGTGTAACTGTGGGTGATAATGAGAATTAGAGTGAATGAGAATAAGTGAGAATGAGTGAGACCAAGAGTGAGTTCAAGTGAATGTGAGTAAGTTTGAGTGAGCCTAATTAAGAGAGCGAGGGCAAATGAGTAAGTAAGAGCAAGAGTAAGTGCAAGAGAGTAAGTGAAAATGAACTAGTGAAAGTGAGTGAGAAGGTGTGAGTGACAATGAGAGTATGTAGGCATGAGTGAGAATGTGCTGTTATGCCTGCAAGTCTGTTGTTGGACCTGCCTTTCTCAAAGTAATTATTGGTGTATAGGAGCACCCACGGCAAAATGCTGGTACTGGCACACTTGAGGTAAATCTTGGCATGGGAAACCCATGGAAAAATTGCTGGTGCTGGAATACCAAAAGAAAGTCTTGGCATTGGCAAGTGGAGTTAAAAAATGAAATATATTTCCTTAAATAAGTGCAAATTTCAACATATGATTGTGCTATTATGCAAATATTTTCATGTGGGTTTATTATTTTATAATATTTGGCTGCCTAATTGGCTAAAACTAGACAAGTATCAAAGCATAAGTGTGGATTTAATGGTTAAATAAATATGGAAATATGCATGTTATGGATTCATTTATTCACAAAACAAATATGGATGAATACAGATGCGATGACCAAATTACAGATGTAAATGTTACAAAATAAATACTACAAAACTGGGGGCCCTAGTTATAAGAGAAGATCTAATAATAAATATATTCTGCAAGGCCGTAGCCCTGTAGTCCTTGAAGCGCTCCAGCGCACTATCTGCCTTGTCGCCAAAGAGGCGACGGCCATCAAAAGGCATGTCCATGAGAGTGCTCTGGACATCCCCATAAAAGTTCGTGGACCTCAGCCAGGCGTGACGACGAATCGTCACCATCGCTCTACCTAGCGAGTTTGTGGTGTCAAGTCCACATTGGATGGAATACCGTGCGCAGCAAGAGCTTGGGCGAGCCGTGCCCTGGCCTCCTCCGGACACTGGGGCAGCACGTCCGCCGCCGTATCTCACAGAGAGTGGGTGTAACGGTCCAAAAGGCATGCAGAATTAATGCTTCGTAACTCCAAACTGAGGGAGGAAAACAGTTTCTTGCCAAACTATTCCATCCTTTTGGATTCCCGGTCCGGTGGTGCGGTCTGGAAGGCAGTCTGGGACGAAGAGGCCTGGATAACCAGACCTTCAGGGGCGGGATATATGGACAGAAAGCAGGGGTCGCCCGGAGCTGGGTGATGGCGTTGGGCACCTTTCCGATCCAGAGGGACTGTGGTGAGTGGAGGAGAGTAGGGTCTGCTTCCTATGGTCACCCCAACTTTTTGCTTTTGCTTTACTGGTTTTTGACTTAGATGTGGCTGTGGGTCTCCTAATCAGACCCACAGCCCAGATGCACTCTCTCTAAATTCACATCATGTACTCTAGGTACAACCACAATTGGGAATTGGTTCACCTTGTCAGCCCCTGTAGAAGTGTACCCTAGGTACTCAGGGCATAGGTGTAACCAAGGCCTACCAGGGGTTGCAGCATGTATTATGCCACCCCTGGCTGGCCACTCAAACTGACACAACTGGCTGATCACTCAGCTGGGGCAAGGTCGTGTAATCACCCCTTGCTTATGTATAGTATTCCTAGATCTACCCTTAAATATAGACACACAGTAACCTATAAGTCACTCCTATGGCAGGCCTTAACAATCCTGGAGGCAGAGTGCTTGGTTATGTGTGAGATGGTGCTCTAGCATGAGCTGAGCATGTCTGCAGCTTTCGGAACGATGTCCTTATAGCTGTTCTATGACCTCGCCATACCATATACTCTTAAGTGCATTATAATCCTCGCGGTTGAATGCTAATTTTGGTTTGGCTTTATCAAAACATGTCGTGTAAGGTGTCATATGCTTCGGAATACTACCCCCTCGCCAATTCTGGCGACGGGATAGCATTCCACCCTTCTAGAGGGAGAAGACATGCTGTTGCTGACTATCCCGGTTAAAGTTAACCAGAGCCCCAGCGTCACAAAATGGATGCTGCTGCCACAGACACAAGACTGACCTCCTGCTGCTGGGAGTCCTTCCAGCGAGGGAGGCCTGGACAATAGGTTTCCTGCCTGGAGAGGTGCGAGCACCACCCCAGACAGGATTTTGTGTATTGGGACATGGAGGGCTGAATAGAATGAGACATGCCGGGGGCACACTAGGTGCTCCATGCATACCCCAGTTCAAACCGGTTGCTGGGGCACTCCAGCCCCGGCTCTGGCGCGAAACTGCACAAAGGAAAGGGGGTGTAACCACCCCCCTTCCTGGTCCCACCCATAGGTGGGACCTAGTGAGTAAACCAGCCCCCTTTAGTAGTATAAAGATAGGAGCTGACCCAGGAGACTTTAGATTTGATCCTGAACTGAAACTTGAAACGAAACTCTGGACCCTTCGACATTCAACTGACTTGAAGACTGAAGAATCTCCCTTGTGGCCAAGGAGTGACCACCCTGGGAAGCTAGGCACCATCCAGCAACTCGACGGCTTGCTTTGTTCCCGTTCCCGCCGGAACTCGAGCGCAGAGCTTGACAAGACCTCGACTCCAGGACTCCTCTGACCCCACTGCACGACTCCAGCACAGCTGAGCCCCGTGGAATGCGTCGGAATCCGTGGAACCAGCCAACTTGGAAAGTCTTCAACTTGCTAACAGCGAAGCTCCTGAGGCATCCTCGAAGCTGTGCACTGGGGACTGAGACACCCCGACACCGAGCTCCACCTGCACCAAAGACCAGCCCTCCACACTCCACGAGATCTGCGTGTGGCCCTTCGGCTTGTGTTCTGCTCAACGCGTTGTCCCGGTTGCTGGCCAGTTGACTAGTAGCCCTGTGATGATAATCCTTTTGAAAATCCATCGCTGGTCTGGTTGCTCCAGACTGGCCCTTGCTTCCCTGAAGAGGTGAAGTACCTCAGACCCTCCTGGTCTGCACCAGAAGCCTTTTGTGTATCCTGCGTGGATTGCCTTTGCTTAGGCTTGTTGGCTCCGATCTTGAAGTCGACCCCTCCATCTGCGAGAACCTTCGTGGGTCAGCTCCTCTCCAGCACCTGGTCGTCCTCGACGCCTCCTGGTCGACGGGGCTGCAACGACAAGCTTCACATCCGCACCTGATTGCTCCTCGACGACGTCTGGTTCCTCCCTGGTTCCACCCGGTCACTGGCTAGTGACCTAGACTCTGTCCCCTCTGCTTTCAGGTCCTCTTCATCCTAGATCCACCCTTGGATCCACCCGGACATCTTCCTCCTGGTCGCCTGCAGCATCTTCTTCCAAGGCTCCATAGGAATCAACGAGAAAAACCGACACACTTTGACACCTATGCACCCGCAGCCCGTGGGTGAGGTAACGCGAGTACTTCGGTGCTCCTGTAGGAATGGACTATCCTAGTGCCTAGTTTTGTTAGTTGTATCTTCCTAGTTAGACCGGAAGTGTCCTAAATCTTTGTACCTTACCTTTTAAAGTTCCCATTGACTTTCTATTGACTCTGGCGTGAGTGTACTGACACTGCACGCGCCGCCTGTGGGCCTCCTACTCCTAACCTAAGGGTCAGATAGCATAGCCCCAGCGATTCCCTAGGCCCTAGGCCTTCTCCTTTCCCAAGTCGTGGTTCTTATACCACTTACTTAGTATATGGTTTTACGCGCCCAACTGTAAATTGTGCTATTTAAAGTATTGCTAAGTGTAACTTGTTATGTGCTTTTGCCTCTGATCTCAAAGAGTTCAGAGGAATGTGTTAGTAAATAAATACATATATATTTGATATATATATCCGGTGTGGTGTCCTTTCATTTGGTATTCAAGGGGTTACATATGGTAAAACAGCTGGCTTTACATGCCCTCAAGAGTCTTTTAGCCTAAGACTGTTCTGTCCACGCTACCACTAGGATAGCTGGTCTATAAGGTTGACTTACAACCATCACAATAAGGGTTGTTTGGACTGGTGCAAGGTGTTCACTAGAATAGTGAACATCATATACCAGGCCAACTTCTCACAGTGGGCTTGGACCAAGTGCCCATCAGAATGTCAGTGAGGGCCTCATTAAACGGCAGCAGAGGCTCCGAAGAGCTTACGGGCGGTTGAAGCACCCCGGTGAGGAGGTTAGTCATCACGGCCGCTGCAGGGAGCCCAAGGCCAAGGCTGCCCTGCGCAGCACCACAGTATAAATTGCTCCCTCCTCCGTAGCCACGGAAGGAGGAGAGATAAAACCAGTGTCAGGCGAAGTGTCTAGACCACTGGCCTCCCCTAGCTCATCTGCCCAGTCCTGACTTAACTGGCACTGCTGTGCCAGAGGGTCCTCAGACCCCTCCCAGTCCTTCCCTTCATCCGTGTCCTAATAAACAGGTATAAATGACAGAGCCGGGTCATAAGCGAAGGGCTCGCCTATCGACGCCGAGTGGCGCCGCTCTGACGCCGGACCAGGGCTGAAACCAGGGACGGCACCGTCTTAGGACACTGCCGGAAGCGGCACCGTGGGTGTCGGCGCCAGCGGAGGAGTCGTAAGGTCAACAGGCGTGCCGGCAGGCCTTGACGGCGGGAAGAGAGTCCTCATGGCCACGAGGAAGTCTCTAATCTCGCCCAGAGTAGCATTGAGTCCAGGGACCAGGGTGTGGGGCCGGATGAGACTCCAGCGGCTCCGGCGGAGCTGCACAGGTGGTGCCGCCCGACCCTCGGCCGAGTCGCGTGACCGGCGAGGGGAGTCAAAAGAGTGATGTCATCTCTTCGACTTTTTTTTGCCATGTCTCGACTTACCTGAGTGCGAGGACTTGGATCCCGACGAATGGTGGGGACCTCGAGCGGCGCGTTGCCGACTGCCAGATCTCGAGGAGCTTGCAGGACCACTCCCGCCTAGCTTTCGATGTCAAGGCCCGGCAGGCGGGGCACGACTTGTCATCGTGGTCGGCCCCCAGACAGTAGACACACAGGAGGTGGGGGTCGGTAACCAACATCAGTCGGTGACAGGCGTCACACGGCTTTGAAACCGGGCATTACTACTGGCACCAGGAGTCAAAGTCGACTCGAAAAAGATAGACAAAATTGTCCAAAATGTTAGTCGAAAAATGACTACGGGTACGCGCTTCCCGGATCTGCACTCACTGGCGTGGAAAAAAGAACTGACGTCAGCGCATGAGGGCGGCATCTAAGTACTCCGACGACGTCATCCCGGCGATCACGCCGCCGCCGACGGACGCGGAGACGCAGACGACACCTACCGATGCGCAGGGGTAATGCTGACGAAAACTTTCCGGATCTAGTCTGACGCCTGGGGGTTATTCTAAGGTAAGGAATCTAACTAATGTGTTTCTTTCAGATAGGGGACTTATAAGGGCACACCAATTAGCAAATTGTGGAGGTACCAAAGTACTTACCAAGCCAATTTAGGGAAGAGAGCGCAGATGCTGGGGTCCTGATTGGTAGGATCCTAGCAAACTAAGTAAAAAAACACACTGACACCAGGCAAAAAGTGGGGTTGGCCATGAAAGCAGATCCTACTTTCTTACCGATATATTGTGTGTCTTGTGTTATTTGTTATTTAATTGTTTTGATGTTGTTTAAATGCTTTACACTTGTTCCTGCGTGTAAGCTTTGCTGCTCAGAGCTATGGTTACCAAGAGTTGAGCTAGAGGGGGTGTAAGAAACAAAACCTACTAGTCCTAAAGAAATTGGTAAGTGCATTATATGGTTAATGTCACCATTCCCATGTGTACAATCACCAACCTCAATATGGCACCCATACTCCTCCAATTGCTAGTCCCTCCTTTATTATTATCCTTCTAGGGCTGAAGCCCTGAGTCCCTCCTCTAATTATTCCCCCACTATCACCTGACTATAACGCTCCAATCCTCGCGTTCACACCACTTTAAGACCATGGTCACATGACACGCCTTTTAGGAATCAACCGGGAAGTAACTCTGCCGATGAGCACCCGAATCTATTGTAACGGTAAGCGCCAGCCCCGCGTTCCCTGCTACAGCCCTTCTCCATGTAGGCGTTGTATTAATTCCTTCCCCCTCCCACAGGCTATTGTGCCGACTGGAGTACACCACAAGGTATTGCCCTTCGTACGTGCCTTGGATACGAACGCTAATGCTGAGGTTGCCTATTCAAGTACGCTACATGGAATCGCCCTTCGTACTTGCCCAGGAATTAACTCTATCGGTGAGTCCCCTTCCCTTCACGCGCTGCCACTTCCCACCGTCTTAGACTGTTAATTCATATAGCTTAACCCTTTCAGGAGCAGCCATCACAGCAGCCCCCGGTCCACCGCGCAGTTATCTCGAACCGATCTCTGCGGTAAGACTCATACCTCGCCCGTTTTTTCCCAGCGTTCACAAGACCCTACTCTCCTCTCACTCACAAGTCAGAAAATCCACACTCAAGAGTGCAAATAATTAAGGATTGTTCCTCCCCTTTTTTATGCTGTGTTTCGATACCGAACATCATTAGTAATCACTATAATCATTCCAAATGTTTCTCTTGTTATGATCGCTGTGGATACATGCCTATTAGCATTGTCAACTTCTTAATGCATTGGTTTAATATTGAACAGATATATTGAACAAGCATTTGCCATGCAATAGGTCTCGCATTTACGCAAGTTTAAGCTATTGGCATTGTAAATGACACTGCCTTTTTTTATGTTTCAAAAACAAAAATAAAAATAAAAGGCATTATGGGCAATGTTAATAGCTCAAACTCGAGTAAAGGTGAGACCTATTGCATTGCAAATGCTTGTTTGTATTAGGTACTCCCAGCAGCGACCTAGTACGGCCTTAGCCGGCATTGGCCCTGTCATTTCTGGTACATCACCTTCGTGAGAGAACTCAGTTGCAGGATCAGTCAGTGCTTACGATTTCCATGGTAAGATTTCAGTTGCAAAGAAAAACAAGCATATAAAACATCATAATTAAGACCACTCAACACGCTTAAGACATCCTCTGAGGGACAGAATTTCTCTTTGAATGGTTTTATGTGTAGTTATTCTGTATGCTGGTCCTTCTTCTATGTCGGTTTGTTTTACCTGTCCTTATCTTGTAGACCCGTTAATTCTGCAATAAAATAGTATAGGGGAATCATGTTAATCCTAATAACGTGTATTAGTTAGTTTGAATGTAATACTGCTAGTTAGAATTTCGGTCAATCACTGTTTCACCATGAACCGTGCTGTTCAGGATTTCCTTCTTGTTGTCTGAGTCAGCATCATATTTTTATTATGTAAGTGGGCAAATAAGCTTATCAGAAAAAGAAAGAAACCAGGGCCGTATAATTTAAAGTAAGCTTTATCAGCATTGCTGCAATTATTCTGAAAGGCCTTTGCTTTGCCATATGAAAAGTGCAGGATTAGAGGCTGATGTATTTCAGCATTGGAACGCTCTGAACTGGTTTTGAATTCTTAGCAGCTGTCTCCTGACCTGTTAATTACTAATGCGAGGTGTCAATCATGTTAGGCCTGCTTTCGTGTAGATTATGGCTTGCAGGAGTTATGTTCGATATAAAATATTAAAATAAAAAATATATATTTTACTGTAGTTCCACGAAAAGGTTTCAAAGATGTGCTTAAAATGAAAAATTACGTAATCTGTGGTCACTTGAGCACTTGCCAGGGATTGTTTTTTTTTTATTGTAACATAGGCCACTGAATTCTTTCACAGCATGAATAAACAAGGATTAATTACCGAGATTATAAAAACCAAAGTTTGCTAAAATTGAAGACAAAACATATCCATAATGGCTTCTGGTTCAAGAAATGGGATGGATTTGCGCGCTCGTCGAGACCAGCTGTGCCCTGTACCAGACAGAGGCAGTGGAGTAGGAAGGAGGTGGGAGCCCCCTTAGTGCCGATATAGGGGGCATGCAAAACGAGGCACTGCGAGGAGAGGGGAAGATAAAGTGATTGAGAGACATAGGGAGTAAATGATGGAGAGGGGGCTTGAATCACGGAAAGAAAACAATGAAATGCCAGACAGGTTGGAGAAACGAGGGCCGAACAGGAGAGGAGGAAGCAAGGGGGAGGCAGGGGCGACAATAAGAATTTATTGAGCTTTACTGACACCAGGCTTTTCAGTTATCAGTGACTGCTAAACTGCTCACTATGTCCAATAAGCAAATTCAACGGTACACACCGAGACGGCGCAAGGCCTTAAAACCGCAGGCCGGTGACGGTCTCAGGTGCCCCCTATCCGCTTGACTGGGTTGATGGGCGTTTACCTGTCTCCCTGTCTGTCTCTTTTTTTGTTCGTATATATTTAGTATTTATTTACAGCCAAGATTTTTTTCCTGGGAGTGAAGCAAGGCATAGAGAGAAATCCTTAAAATGAACGGAAGTTCCGGAGCGTCACGTCTTGGGGCGGGACTTCCGCTTTTTGAGGAAAGCCCGGCCCACAGAGAGCAGCAGTGACGCGGGGCTCCCAAGCGTGAGGGAAGCCCCACGTATGGTGATTGGGCGAAGAAAACACCAGGGGAGTGCAGAGCCTGTAGAGCGCAGCGAGGCGACGTCACAAAAGAGCACGGTGAGTGGAGGGGGTGGGATATGTGTGTGTGTCTGTGTGTGTGCGCGTGTGTGTGTGCGCGTGAGCCCGTGAGTGGTGGGAGGGTGCGTGCGCGTGAGCCCGTGGGGGGGGGGTGCGCTTGTATGTGCCTGCGTGTGTGTGCCTGTGTCTGTGTGTTGTGCCTGTGTGTGTGCCTGCCTGCCTGCGTGTATGTGTGTTGGCCACTTCAGGGAATCTGAGGCAGGGGATGTGCATGGCGCCGGCCTGGACGTGCGCGTCCACAGACACCAATCGCCGCGCGTGCCCGACCCCTGTCTCAGATTCCCAGGAGACGGGCGACATAAGGTGTCGAGCTGGACGCAATGCTTCGCATTGCTATCTCCAGCTCGACCTAAAAATGGTTATAAGAGGCCTTTAAATGTTTTTTGAGTCCTTAAGCTGCTGCATTCAAATCGCTTGCACATTGAATATCATCATGTATATCTCTTCACTGTAATTCATCTGCCACATTGTAATTATTCCTTACTAGTTGCGCCGGATATGACTGCAATTTATGACTGATTCCGCACGATCACTTTATGCGGCATTGTTTCACTTCTAATATACATGCGTGTAGAACCCGTATGAACGGATATGCTACTGCTTGTGTACCAATCGCTTGCACCTTTTCGCCATATTAGTTTGCACTGCCTGTATACATTGACACAATATACCTATGAATAAGCCTCACCACCTAAATTAGGCACATCGTCTTTGTTGACTCCACGCTCTCCACCTTCTTCCCACATCCTCTTGTTCGCACTCCATGATATGAAGACTTTCTACACACCACTGGAACTCCCCCGTTACGCCTCACACTGGCATAGTCTGTCTGCCCTTGAAACTGGAGGCATACCCATCAGTATCACTCCAATTCAGCTGCGGGCTACAGTTATTATGTTTCCACGCTATTCTCCCCGGAATTCTTCCAATTCCTAACCTTTCGCTTCTATATCCGTCCCTCCCCTTTTTTCCCCCAGGCTAAAGAGGCTCTAATTCACAGGCATGGAATTAGTGTCCTGATGATGATCCACTCATTCCTGTAATGGATTGAAACGCCGTCGACACCTTAATACACCTTATACACAGAGAAACTCTCGTTCATTTTTGATGTAAAGGTGTTTGTAATGATTTGTTTTTGTAACACTGGATATTCCTTGTGAAACAAACCAAGCTTTGCCTGAGCCCCCTGATGTTTGTTTTTTCCCCATGTTTTGTAATCTATCTGTTGAGTGGGATACAGGACTGTGTCCCAGTTTATGTATTTTTGTGTATTACTAATTTAAATCTACAAGTAAATATTAGACCTCTGTCCGGCTGGACATGTCCATGAAACATAGCTACGATTGAGTCTATATTAATTCTTTAGTTTCCATTTCAATGTCTGGGGACCACTGTCGCTGAAAATAATTAACTCCCAAGTTCCCTAGCTGACTTCTTTGGGTTCCCTTGTTGTACAAAATTTATTATATGGTTAAGTTGCACAGCCACATCATAAAATACACTCCATTTCCTCACACTGGGGTGACAAATAGATCGACCACTTGCTGAAGAGCCTTGAAGTACTTGGAGACTCATCCCCTACTCATGTACCTGTTGATGCATGCTGCTTTGCAGGTCTGCAGTGTTAATAGCCATTTTTTGACCGATGTTCAGCTTTTAGCAAATTAGTTGACAGTTGGTTCAGTGCCATATGGATTGTGCCAATATAGACAAGTAAGTGCTTTCCTGTTTCTGAATGCAGTAAATTGCAGTCATGTCTGTTTTCACCAAACTATTTTGCTGCAAAGTATTTCACTGCCAAATAGGTTGTTGTCAATTGCAGTAAATTGCTATGCATTTTCTATTGCTATTTTGTCCAGTGTCAGGTTGGTTAAATGCACCCACTATCCTACAAGTGAGCCATTTGTGGTGATGGTTACCTGTGGCTGAGGATCTAAAAAGAATCTGGCCAAAACAGCTTCTTAGATTCCATCAGTTTGTGTTGTGATGAACACTGGGTTTTACCAACACTAGATCATCACACTGACATGCCGCTTAAGACCACTGCTTGGATAGGATTCATGTGCAAACGAGTATGCACAACTATTGAGTTACACAAAGCCATAATCACCAACAATTTTATTTTGTTGTTGTTTTTAATGTGTTATGACTTGAAAGTTTCTGAAATGCCATCACTCCCTCATGGTTTGGATAGGCTTTGCTGGTAACTCAAATCAATACCACTCCCAAGAAGGGATGGAACTGTTGGGGACACAGAAGGTTTCTTTGACACGGACTGTGAAGCGTAAGTTGTGCACTAGTGACAGTGCTGTTTAAGTGCATACTAAACATTTCTGGTATCTGCTGCTCTTTATCAGCCATTTGTCCACATACATAAAGAAATGAATAGTGCTGCAGTAAAGATGTGCTGCAACCACTGCTTGACATTTGGTTAAGACCATTAGGACTGTTGTGACTTTGAAATGCAGCGCACTGAACTGGTAGTGTGGTCTACTTACCACAAAACCTGAAGTAGTGGTGATGCTCCAAATGGATGAGGAAGGGCCCTTGAGATCAAGGGCTGCCATGCGACAATCTGTGCAGAGCCACAGGAAGACATCATGTTGAAGTACTCTGACAGTACGTGGTGGTTTAGTGGCCTGGGTTTCAGGATACGCTGCGTCCTCCTTTGGGTTGAGGCCATATAGGCATTATACTGTTTAACTATTCTGATGCAGAGGAACAGGCTCTACAACACACTGATAAGTGCTCACACTGCATTTTGGCAGTCGTTTATGTCCCTGAATGATAATGTGCCATCAAGGTGGGATGTTTGGAGGTGTGGTGTTAAAGTCCAAGCAGTAGTCTTGGTGTCTTGTTATAAAATGGACAAACCCCACTTGTCAGGGTTATTTCCTCCCAGCTTTTAAAGGAATAACGTGAATCTTCCCCCAAGAGATGCTGTTTGAAGGGGTGTTTGGGGGGGGGGGGGGAGTGGTGGATAAGTCACTTCTTGCAAGTAGGGGCACTCTTTCTGCGGCTACCACTACAGTTGCCTCAGAAACATCGCTTGGTGATGGTTTTCTGGCCCAGTTCCTTCTACAATGGCTGCTGTTGATGGCAGCGAGGACACTGCAGTGTGGTTGCAGCTCAGACACTGCCTCTCAATTGCTGGCACCAAAGCTAGGTTTACTTTTGTGTTTAGAAAGCATCCATGGCCATTTCAAAATTTAAATCTGTCTTGCTCTTTTCCATCATTCTTTCAACATGGGGTACAAACAGGTGTTCACCATCAAAGAGGACATTAATGACGTGATTTTGGACCTCAGGAAGGAAACCATACACCCACAGCCTGGCTTGTCTATCCGAGTATTATTGTCATGCCTGCCAGTTTCCGGATCGGTTGGCGGGCGAGACAAAGATGGACGCCGGGTAATCCGCATGTGCAAGGGGGTCAGGCAGGAGTTAAAGCCTGACTTCCCCTTCGCACTAGCGTTTCGCGTTATAGTGCACCGCGATCCTTGCGTCGCGTCACTTCCGTTCTGGCCATCGTCTTTGGTGCTTCAAACCGAAGATTAGTTTGTTCTATGTTCTGCTGTCCGAGCCGTAGTTTCGGGACCAACGAGGTGCTGTAACCTCATCCTTCGGCATGTATTGTCCTTTGAGTCTGAGAGGCTTGTTGTCCCTCTCACTCCGCCTCCGTGCTTAGATTCGAATCGGAGTTCAAAATAGTCCCTCCTGGTGCCGGCTACTTTCTGCCCCTCTTTTCTCGGGAAGCCAACCTGCTACTCCCGGTTCCGCCCGCCGACCGGACTTGGTATTTCGTCGGCCGGCTGGACCAGGGCAGATCTAGTGTGTGGTCTTGCCTGGGGCATTGCGGTAGTTGTAGTCCGCCCAGTATCCTTTTTTGTTTCATGCCCTTGCTTACCTAGTCCTTACTTATTTTTTTTTGGACTTACACTGATTGTTGGAGACTGGCTGTCGTCACGGTTGGGCAAGGAGAAGATCACGGTAACGCGATTTTGCGCACTCTTACTTACTATCTCTCACTGTTCGTTAGAAAGAGCTTTAAAGTACTTATGTATTCTTCTTTCTTAGATGCTACACATGGAATGCTCACTACTTAGATAAACATACTACAACTTGTTACCAAGTTCTTGATAGGGTAAGTCCAGATTTCTCTTTACACCTATACAGTGATTACATTGAACTCCTAGAGGTGACATTAATGTATCCTCATTTCACAGGCACATCAAGAGAAAGTTCCCGAAGAAGAGGCCAACTGCTTACTGTACATACCTTGTTGACTTTCACATAGTTCGGGGATTTCAGAAATCCTAATCGGTAATCACACATTTAGAAAAACCAAGATATTCATGTATGGGATTCTTTCTGTATATTGACACTCTCCTGAACTAGGGATACTTGGTCTCTCCAGTAACAAAGCCCCGGGCCCTGATGGTCTTCCACCTGACCTATTCAAATCTAATATCACCTTATGGGCTCCCATTCTCACATCTGTCATCAATGCTGGGGTTGAAGTGGGGGCTCCTAAATCTTGGGGAGCATCTACTATCGTCCCTGTTTACAAAAAGGGGGACAGAACAAAAGCGGCCTGCTACAGACCAATCTCCCTGATAAACTCTGTTGCGAAGGTAGTGGGCGGGATTCTACTATAGAGGCTGAACGCATGGGCCAAACAACACAACATAATGACCCCTGCACAGTATGGATTCCGACCAGGACATGCAACAACCACACAGTGTCTGAATCTATATCTAATAAGTGGTAAATACACCCAAGCAAGAGAGGGAACTTTGTATATGGCCTTTATGGACCTTTCCTCGGCTTTTGACTGTGTCGATAGGAGTAAATTATGGGAAGTCCTGCAAAATATGGGCGTAGAAAATAACTTGATCAATTTTTTGGCCGACTTACACAACGACACCCGTGCAAATGTGCGTTTTACAAGAGACATGAAAGTAACGAGAGATTTTAATATTAACCGAGGGGTCAGGCAGGGCTGTATTTTAGCACCTTTTCTTTTTAATTTATATATAAATGGACTTGAAGATCACCTGGTAAAAACAGACACGGATTACCCTCGAATTGGGAAAACAGGCGTACCGGTCCTGTTGTACGCGGACGACGCCGTTCTTTTATCCAGAACTGCACTCGGACTCCAAAAATTACTGGTTTCTTTCTTCCAATTCATGTCCTCACGTGGCCTAAATATTAACAATTCCAAATCTTTTATCATGACGGTTGGATTAACTCCCAAAAAACAATACCCCTTCTCAGTCAATGGGGAAAAGATACCACTAACAAAAACATTTTCGTATTTGGGAGTACTGTTTGACCATAAACTCAAATGGGGCCCTGCCATAACTAAAAAGAAAGGCGAAATATTGAGGACCAACTCTGGTATAATGGATTTTGCTCGTAAATTGGGTAACACTCCAGTGTCCGCCATATTGAAGCTCTATCAGGCAAAAAGTGTTGCGGTGGCAAGTTATGGAAGTGAACTGTGGGGGTTCTTACCGGTTGATACCCTAGTAACTCTTGAAAACAACTTTCTGAAACAGGTCATGAGCTTGCCAAAGAGTACCGCAAACTTCTCCGTACATGAGGAATTGGGCACCCCATATTTAGCTGACAAAATCGCTGTAAACCCTTTGCTCTGCTGGTTAAGCTGCTGGCGTAATATATCTATTCCATTGACTCATAAAATCCTAGCTGAAGCCCTTACTTGGGAAGGACAACTCAAGTTACCCTGGCTGAAATACATTCGAAATTGCTGTAAAGATCTGGGCAGATTAGATCTTTACGTAACACCCCAGAATACCACTAAGCAAGATGTCAATTTTGTAAAAAACACTTTTTATCTGAAACGACAACTCGACAGGGAAGAAACTGAGTTCAAAAAGTCCAGCGTAAGGAGCCACGCACTAACAAAGACCTGTGTGTTCTCTGAACCTTATTTATCGTGGAATATATCCAGATATGAACGCTTCCTGCTGAGCAGATTTCGATTTGATCTTTACCATCTGCTCTTAGCTGTGCCAAGTGGAGCCCATAGAGGTCAAGTGTTGCCAGCTTGCGGCTGCGACAACAAGTCTCCGCAAGACTTGGCTCACTTTTTATTCCTATGTTCTTATTACTCAAGTCCACGCAATATGTTTTTAAAACCGTTGCTAAAAAAGATGAATTTTATACAAATTAAGCCTGCACTTCTATATCTTCAAATGTTGCATGAAGACAGTACTTTTTTTATCTGCAAGTTTTTAAAAACAGCCTTGAAGTTTAGATTAAGCATGGAAGGATGACTCCAAACTGAAATATATTAGTTTTTTTCCTTTTATGATTGAATTGTATATTACTGTATTATGTGCTTTTATGACTGCTCCTCTGTCAGTCGAATAAAGAAATTTTGAATTTGAATTTGAATTTGACACTCTTCTTTCTTTTAAATCCTGTGTTCAACCATTCAGGAGCATTGCCAGTGGAGTCCTTTTTTCCCTTTTGCTTTCCTTGTTTTGTTCCCTCCTTTCCCTCCATATCACCCTTGCATTCTAGGGTTTGATAGAAGCAAGTGGTGTAGGGGGAACGGGGTGGGCTTATCGACGGTTCCTGACACTCCTGCAGAAACAGCTTGTGGATCCTTACAATGATACTCATATTGTTATTCTCTGGAAGAAGTATCTGCCGCCTTCAAATTGCAATGAAAGCAGCTTTTGGGATCTCTTTAGTCTTATAGACTAGCGTCCTACCTCTTTTGTGATAGTACTCATGGAGGTGCTTAAACAGTTGTTCCACTTCTTTCTAGTGGTATTTTTCATAAGTGGAGAGAAAACAAACAGATATGGCTATTTGACCCTCAGACCATCTGCCATTTGCTTCACAGCTGAATCCATTTTACTGCATTCCTTATCAATCAATCAAGTGTCTTGTAAAGTGCAACTACTCACCTGTAAGGGGCTCAAGGCGCTGGGAGGAGGGGCATCTCTTGTTCCTTGTACAGATTACTTCTATCATGCAGTGTATGCTAACAAAGTGTCTGGTGGGACATGACCTTTGGCATAAAGTGGATCATCAGGTGCCATCTTATATTTATTTTCAATGCTTGGTGTTACTTTTCTGGCTTTGGCAGTTTCTTTACATTTCTCCATCGTGCATTTGGTCATGTTTTTAAGCATGGGCAAGAACTACATTGTCCTTTCAGTTTTTGATAAAGTCTCTACCAGAAATCGTTCTTCTCTTACATGGAGGTTGACCTTATAGTGCTCTGCTGCCCTACACATTTCCGCATAGTATACTGTAGTGTCATCTGGTGGTGAGGCTTTGATTCAGTATGGCTCAAGGTAGTCATTATCTGTAAGGTCCACATTATAATCGTGCCAATCATCTTCCCCTTCATGTGTATTGGCAGAATCACAGTATGGTTCCTGTGGGTCATATTGACTAACCTGATCTCAGTCGGTGTTTATACAATGAGATAATGAGCGCTACAGCTGTCAGTTGACAATGGTGGAACAGACCTTAATGGAGTTAAGGAACAGAGCTGGTATCTTTGTGGACTCCTCTAAAGAGATTGGCTCTTCAGGAATCAGGGCAAACAACAATTTATAAACTTGGTGATGGTCTGACCATGAGTGCTTGTGGTTGCACTTGGAAAAGAACTGAAAGGATATGTTCTCCATTTCCCCCACATTCAATCTCATATGATCTGGTTCCAAAACAAAACCTTCTGCACCAGTCATATTTGAGTCTTAATCATTAAAGATTATTCTTCAGATGCAGTAAAAAGTATTCAGGGACCTGGAGTCAAAACAATAGTGGTTTGTAGCTCAAAGGTCTGAGATCACCAAAAGCACAGCCAAACCCAATGGTGGGAAAATGAATTGGAGGTGGTACTTTTGTTGTGGTGCCCTCCTAGTCTTGGAGAGGTTTCTCAACTTACCTTGAGACCCAAAACGTTGTCGGAGAAAAAAACTCTTGCAACGTCCACATTCAAAACTAGATTGCAGGAGTACACAGAGCATTTGACCTCCAGCAGCATATGTACAAACGAATATGTAATAATACCAATGTACATGTCAAAAAATAGCCATGTTCTTACAATGGTAAGAACATGCTGACATTTACAAAGAGCTCAAAGTCAACATATTTGTAAGGGAACGCAGCCAAGAGTTTATTTGGATGGTTAGATAAGATGATCATTTGATTTCGTTAGCCTTTTAAGGTAGTTAAAAGTTAACCAATTTACAATATAGAATTACATTTAAACGTGCAGCAAGGTAAGGTTACGAAAATCATTAATAGTGTCTAACTGAAATATAGCACCTAATAACCTCTAAATGTTCTTAAGAGCCCAAAGTAATTACATTGTTGGGGCTGCCAAGTAAAGAAGCAGTGTGTAGCACAGATTAAATGATTAAGAAAGTCAAGTTGCCTCTCACCATTTTACTCTTCACAAGCTCCTCAATTGCACTAACTAGCTCTGCAGCACTGGGTGTCTCTGAACTGGTAGGTCGAACCAACAAACGAGAAGTCTGAAAAACACAATGAAGTGATAAGTATCAGCAATTTTAAGCATCAAACGATTTGCCTGTAAATGTCACTAAAAAGATAAAGGAACCACAAATTAAATAACAAGTCACAGAAGGTAATTAATTTATATTATACTTTAGTATAACTTATTTAAATTGATTGAGAAAAATGAGGAATGTAGATTTTTTTACTGTAACATTAATAAATTAAATTTTAGTTCTTTTTGCCTCCTGAAACAGCAGAGATTATGGCTGATGGCTAATGCAATGAGTGCTGTTTCACTTCAATAGGACTACGGCTATGTCCACTCCCAAGACTCTATATTACATTCACAGCCCTGTGTGCCAGGCTGTGGCTCCCCTGGGGTAACACAGATTTTGAATGCTTTATAGCTTCTGATAAGCTTTGCTAGTACTTATGAAGGCGGCTGCCCCATCATGTCCAAATTAGAGTCCGTTACCGACGCTAGCCACCACATCACAATAAAAGACCAGCAACCTTGGGCATGACCAAGTTCTGCCAAACTAATATGGACACTAAGGAATAGAATACTTTTCAGTTAACCAAATTGACAAGTTACTTACCTCCGGTGACGCCTTATCTGGTAGAGACATGATCCAACCGCAGATTACTTACCTTTAAAACTTCCAGGTGTCAGGCTGGATGTGGAACTTTTTATATCAGCAGTACCCCTGAGCACTGGTAGGTGCCATCAGTCGACTACGCGTGACGTCATCGGCATTGTGTTCGTCATCGTCGTGATTTCCACGTTGTCAATATAACCGCCACTCCAGAGCAATGACGTAAGCACTTTTCACAACTTTCCATGCCAGAAGCGCAAAGCCATTAAGTAACTGACCATGGTGTGTAAAAAAGGAACTAGGGCCCTGAAAGGAAACAGCCCTGACACTAAAAGACAATTCCGCAGTGTTGGGAGAATGAGTAGGTCGTTATGGAATCTGTGTTTAGATCATGCCTCTACCAGATGAATTAGTTACTTACCTTCGGTAATGATATATCTGTAGGAAACATCAGTTAGTGATAGATCCCTTACCTTAGAATAACCACCAGTACCCCTGCGCGTCGGTAGGCCTTGTCGTACGGCTCCATGTACGTCGTTGGCCTTATAGTTGCTGGCGCTACTTAGAAACGCCCACACGCACTGACGTCAGTTCTGTACACGGCTTTCCATGCCAGGAACGCAGAGCCATGCAAGATACTGACCACTGGTGCATTGAAACTAGGGCCCTGAAAGGGATTACCTTAACACTAGTGTAGGAAGGTGGATATCTGACTATATGGTTACCCCAACTTTTTGCCTAATGTTTAGCTGGTTTCTGACTTAGTTGGCCTGGGATCCTGCTATTCAGGGCCCCAGGCTATCTGCTCTCTCTGCAAAATGAGACACTGCCTGGGGCACACAAGGTGCTCCATGCATAGCCTGGTTCAAACCAGTTGCTGGGGCACTCCAGCCCCAGCTCTGGCACGAAATTGGACAAAGAGAAAGGGGTGTAACCGCCCATTTCTCAGGGTCCACCATTAGCAGGGACCTCGCAGGTAATCCAGCCTCTTAGTTTGGTATAAAGTTAGTAGCTGTGTCTAGAGACATCAGATTACCCTGGAAAGAAACTACGGCACAAAACTCTTGGACTTCGACATTCTATGCTGACTAGAAGACTGAAGAAGTTCTCCCTTGTGGTCAAGGAGTGACCACCCTGTTCAAACAGGCACCACCAGTAACTTGCTGGTTTGCTTGGTCGACGCTCCCGACGGAACCCGATGACTCAGCTACTTGGGACTGTAATTACAGACTTCTTGGACTCCGACCCACATCCACAGAAAAGCTGAGACCCATGGCGGACACGAGAGACGTGGGACCAGACTCCCTGAACATCCTGCAAATTGCTAGCTGCATCGACTCCGGAAGTAACTCGCAGTTGTGCATTGGGGCACGAGAAGCCCCAGACCCTAGCAACATCTTTACCACAGCTCAGCCCTCCACACTCAACGAGTGCCGCGTGGGGCCTGCTCCTGCATTTCAGCTCAGCGAGACTTCCCGGTTGCTAGGTTGTTGGCTAGTGAGCCCCCTGAAGATGATCCTTTTAATTTTCAATGCTTGCCTGGTTGCTCTGGGCTTGCTCTAGCTTCCTTCCAAAAGAGAAGCTCCTCAGACCTTGCTGGTCTGAACTGAAGCGAATCTTCACATCCTGCGTGGGTTGCGGTCACCAAGGCTTGTTGGGTCCAATCCGAATACCGACACCGCAGTCAACTAGAGCCTTCGTGGGACAGCTCGACTCCAGCTCCTGGTCGTCGATGCCTCCTGGTCCTCGTGGCTGCAGAGACAAGCTTCACCTCTTCACCTGTTTGCATCGCGACATCACCTGGTTCCATCCTGGTCACTGGCTAGTGACCCAGACTCTGTCCCCTCTACTTTCAGGTTCTTAAGCTCCTTGATCCACCCTTGGATCCACCCGGACACTCTTCCTTTGGCCACCTGCAGCACTTCTTTTGCAGGTCTCCATGGAAAGCATCGACAAAACCTACACGAAAAGACACCTATGCACCCGGCTGCCCTGGGTGAGGTAACTCTAGTACTCCGGTGCTCCCGTGGGTATTAACTATCCAAGTGAACTAGTTTAAAGGGGTTTCACCGTAGTACACCCGGAAGTGTCCCTAATCAGTAACTTTGTGACTTCTTCGTTCTCCATTGTAAGTCAATGGTAGCTTGCGTCTGTGTTCCCACCCTGCACGCGTCTCCCGTGGGTCTCCTACTTCCAAACCTTTGGTCCTGTAGTATAGCCCCAGCGATTCCCTAAGCCCTAGGCCTATTCACCTTTCCTGAAGTGGTTTTTATACCACTTACTTAGTATATGGTTCGTGAGGCCCCTAGGGCAGAATTGTATTTGTGCAACTTATAGTATGCTTAATGAGTAACTTGTAATGTATCTCGAACTCTGACCTCATAAAGAGCGCAGAGGGGTTGTGTTAGTAATAAATACATATATATTTGATATATACCTTGTGAGATGTCCTTTCATTTGGTATTCAAGGGATTATATATGGTGAAACAGCTGGCTTCACATGCTCTCTGAAGTTTTAGCCTAAGACTGCTTTGTCCATGCTACCACTAGGATAGCTGATCTATAAGGTTGACTTTACAACCATCACCATAAGGGTCGTTTGGGCTGGTGCAGGGTGCACACTAGAATAGTGGACATCATATACCAGGACAACTTCTCACAACTAGAAATCAGTTTGCAGAACAGGGAGGCTGGGTGGGGCGGTAAGGAATCTATCACTAACTAACGTTTCTTACAGATATATTGTTATCGAAGGTAATTAACTTGTTCATCTGACAAACACGTTAGTGATAGATTCCTTACCTTAGAATAGATACCCCAGCAATGCCAACCCCGATGGTGGGTCTGTGAACAAAGTTCACACCAGAAAGTCACGGAGAACAGAACAGCCAAAGAAGCCATCTCTCCGGACTTGACTGTCAAGGCAATAATGCTTAGTAAAAGTGTGCAGCGAGGCCCACGTGGCTGCCTGACAGATGTCTTGCAGGGGGACACCACATCCCAATGCAGTGGTAGCTGCTGTCACCCTGGTAGAATGGGTGTGCAACCCCACAGGAGGGTCCTTTTTAGCCAGAGAATGTGAGAAGTTGGCCTGGTATATGATGTTCACTATTCTAGTGAGCATCTTGCACCAGTCCAAACAACCCTTTTGGTGATGGTTGTAAAGTCATCCTTATAGACCAGCTAACCTAGGGGTAGCATGGACAAAAGCAGTCTTAGGCTAAACTCAAGAGGGCATGTGAAGCGAGCTGTTTCACCCTATGCAATCCATTTAATACCAAATGACATAGGTTATATATTAAAAATATATATGTATTTATTTCTAAAACAACCCACTGAACTCTTTATGAGAACAGGAGCACAAGTGCATAACAAGTAACTTAATATAACATACAAAAGTTGCACAAATATGGATAGGCCCTGGTGGCCCGCTAAACCATATACTAAAATAGTGGTATAAGAACCACGTCACGAACAATGGTAAGGCCTAGGGCCTTGGGAATCGCTGGGGCTACACTGGACTAACAGCAGTTAGGAAGCAGGAGGCCCACAGGATGCGGGTGCAGTGTCTAAATGCACACGCGTGCACACATAGAAGTCAATGGGTGCGTAAAAGTTAGAGAGTTAAAGAATTAGGAGTCTTCCGACTGGACTAGAAGCTACCCACTTGAAATTGGGACACTAGGAGAGTTACTCTTTACAGGAGCACCGCAGTACTCGCGTTACCTCACCAACAGGAAGCGGGTGCATAGGTGTCAAAGTGTGTCGGGTTTCGTCGTGGAGTTCTATGGAGCCTTGGAGAAAAGATGCTGCAGGCGACCAGGAGAGAAGAGTCCGGTTGGATCCAAGGGTGGATCAAGGATGAAGAGTACCTGAAAGCAGAGGGGACAGAGTCTGGGTCACTAGCCAGTGACCAGGAAGGAACCAGGAAGGAACTAGGCGATGTCGGGATGCGATCAGGTGTTGTCGTGAAGCTTGTCTCTGCAGCCACGTGGACCAGGAGGTGTCGACGATGACCAGGAGCTGGATACGGACTATCCCACGAAGGCTCTCGCCGTTGGCGGTGTCGGATCTCGATTCAGAGTCAACAGGCCTTGGCAAATGCAACCCACGCAGGAATTAAAGATGGCTTCTTACTCAGGCCGGCAAGGACTGAGGGGCTTCTCCTTCGCAGGGAAGCAAGGGCCAGTCTGAAGCAACCAGACCAGCGGTGTAGATTTCAGATTTCGTCGTCACAGAGGCCACTAGCCAATGGGCAAGTGACCGGACAGACGCGTCGAGCAGGAAAATGCAAAAGGGCCGCACGCAGCACTCGGTGAGTGTGGAGAGGTGATCTTCGGTGCAGTTTTTGCTCGGGGCTGGGGCTTCTCAATCCCCAATGCACAACTTCGAGGGTGCCTCAGAAGTTGCACGGAAAACAATTAGCTGGCTTTCCAAGATGGCCGATCCCACGTCTCTCGTCGCCTCCACGGGTCTCAGCTTTGCTGTGGCTGTGGATCGGGCTGATGGATGTCTGGAAGTCCGGGTCTTGTCAGGCTCTGATGTCAAGCTCCGGCAGGCGCAACGACAAAGCAAACCGTTGAGCGCTTGATGGTGCCTGCTTGCACAGGGTCGTCACTCCTTGACCACAAGGGAGATTCTTCAGTCTTCTACATCGAGTAGGTTTTCGAAGGGTCCAGAGTTTCGTATCAGAGTTTCGGTCAGGATTATCTCAAGTCTTGGGACCCAGCTCCTACCTATATACCAAATTTAGGGGCTGGATTACCTGCTAGGTCCCTCCTATGGGTGGGACCCAGGAAGGGGGTGGTTACACCCCTTTCCCTTTGTCCAGTTTCGCGCCAGAGCTGGGGCTGGAGTGCCCCAGCACCGGTTTGAACTGGACTATGCATGGGACACCTTGTGTGCCCCAGGCAGTCTCATATTTCATTCAGCCCTCCCTGCCCCAATCCACTATCTCCTGTCTGGGGTGGTGCTAGCACTTCCCTGTGACAGGAAACCTATTGTCCAAGCCTCCCTCACTGGAAGGACTCCCAGCAGCAGGAGGTCAGACTTGTGTCTGTGGCAGCAGCATCCATTTTGTGATGCTGAGGCTCTGGTTAACTTTAACCGGGATTAATGGAAGTAACATGTCTTTTCCCTCTAGAAGGGTGGAATGCTACCCCCGTCACCAGAACTGGCGAGGGGGTAGTATTCCAAAGCGCATGACACCTTACACAACGTGTTTTGATAAAGCCAAACCAAAGTTAGCAATAACCGCAAGGATTTTAATGCACTTAAGAGTATATGGTATGGCAATATCCTAGAACAGCTATAAGGACATGGTTCCGAAAGCTGCAAACAGGCTCAGCTCATGCTAGAGCACCATCTCACATAAAACCAAGCACTCTGCCTTCAGGATTGTTAAGGTCTGCCATAGGAATGACTTACAGGTGCATATGTGTCCAGATAGAAGGTTAGACATAGGAATACTATATCTAAGCAAGGGGTGATTACACGACCTTGCCCCAGCTGAGTGATCAGCCAGTTGTGTCAGTTTGGATGGCCAGCCAGGGGTGGCAAAAGATATGCTGCAGCCCCTGGTAGGCCTTGGGTGCACCTATGCCCTGGGTACCTATAGTACACTGTACAGGGACTCATACGAATGACCCAAATCCCAATTGGTAATGTACCTAAAGTGCATGGTGTGAAATTTAGAGAGAGAACAGCAGGGCTGTGGGTCTGATTAGCAGGCCCACAGCCACATTAAGTCGAAAACCAGTGAAGCAAAAAGCAAAAAAATGGGGTGACCATAGGATAGCAGACCCTACTCTCCTACAGAGAATAACAGGCTTTGATACACAAGACGACCCAGCGGGAGAAGGACCTCTGGTGTACAGCCCGGCCTTTCTTGGTGCCCACGTAGCCAACAAAAAGCTGGTCATCCACCCGGAACTGTTGTGTGCGATTCAGGTAAAATGAGAGCGCACGTTTTCGGTCCAGACGGTGGAGCCTCTCTTCCTCTCTGGAAGGGTGCGGAGGCAGAAAGAAAGTGGGCAAGGGGATAGTTTGCCTGATGTGGCAGGCAGTGACAACCTTTGGCAAGAAGGAAGGATGAGTGCGAAGCACAACCTTGTCCGGATGGATCGACAGAAAAGGAGGCTTACAGGAAAGAGCCTGGAGCTCATTCACGCACCTAACAGAGGGGATGACAACCAGGAAAGCAGTTTTCAAAGTTAATAAACGAAGAGAACAGTTGTGAAGCGGCTCAAAGGGAGCGCACATTAAATAGGTAAGACCCAGATTCAAGTCCCACTGTGGCATTACAAATGGAATAGGAGGGAAAAGGTAAGTAATGCCTTTGAGAAATCTAGTTACAACAGGGGACTTGAAAAGAGAGGGCTGATCAGGGAGCCTGAGAAAGGCCGAAATTACAGAAAGATAGCCCTTAATAGTGCCCAGAGCAGAGCCCTGCTGGGCCAGAGAAAGAAGGAACAAAAGGACTTCTGAAAGAGGGGCAGTAAGGGGATCCACAGCCTTTGCTGTGCACCATGCCACAAATTTGTTCCACCTGCAGGCGTTTACCGATTTAGTGGAGGGACGCCTGGCTGCCAGAATGATATCACAGACTTCAGGAGGCATGTCAAAAGGAATCAACTATTGCTGCTCAATCTCCACGCATGTAGGTGGAGGCTGGACAGGTTTGGGTGGAGGACAATCCCTTGCTGCTGCGACAGAAGATCCTCCTGAAGAGGCAGTTCGATCGGGGAATCCATGCTCATACTGAGTAGCTCGGGATGCTAAACTCTTCGAGCCCAGTCCGGAGCCCTAAGAATGACATGGGCCCGGTTGTGCCTGATATTCTTCAGCACTCTGGGTAGAAGTGGTATAGGCGTAAAATCGTACAATAGACCACAGCTCCACTTGTGATGAATAGCGTCTCCGAGCGAATGCCGCATTGGAAATGTCAACGCGCAGAAGTTATGACATTGCGCGTTCTCTTCCGTGGCGAATAGATCTAACCAAGGCTCTCCCCACTGTTGAAAGAGACCTTGCGTCACTTCCGAGTGAAGGCGCCATTTGTGATCCATCATCACCTGCGGCTGAGTTCGTCGTCCCTGGCGTTCAAAGAACCTGCCAGGTGTTAAACCATAAAAGGAAGGCCCTGACGTTCCAGCCATGTCCAGAGGCGCAGAGCCTCTTGACAAAGGGTCTAGGACCCCACCCCGCCCTGTTTGTTGCAATACCACATGGCGGTGGTGTTGTCTGTGAACACCTGTACCACCCTCCCCTTGACAGAGTGAAGGAATGCTTTCAGTGCAAGAAGGATGGCTCGAAGCTTGATATGGAGCCGGGACTACGCCGAAGACCAGAGGCCTCTGATCTCTGCCTCTCCCATGTGGCCACCCCATCCCAGGAGGGACGCATCTGTCACCACTGTGTACTCCGGCTGGGGAAGGGAGAGGGATCTGCCGCTGACCCAATGCTGACTCATGAGCCAACACTGCAATTGTTGTGCTGTGCCCTCCGAGATCTGGACGCAGTCGGACAGGTTTCCCTGATGCTGGGCCCACTGAAACTTCAGGTCACACTGCAGAGTTCACATATAACATCTTGCATGGTTGGTTAGCAGGATGCAGGAGGCTATGAGGCCCAGCAGCCTCAAGGTCGTCCTGACCAAAACCCAGGACAAGGGCTGAAAGATAGGAATCATAGCCCGAATGTCCCGGACTCGCTGTTAGGGAGGATAAACCTGAAACTGCGCCGTGTCCAGAACCGCCCCGATGAAGAGGAGTTTCTGAGAGGGAATCAGGTGCGACTTCGGCACATTGATGGAGAACCCCAGTAAATGCAAGAGGTCGGCTGTAGTCTGGAGGTGGGAGATGACTGTTTGGGGCAAGCCTGCCTTCAACAACCAATCGTTGAGTTAGGGGAAGACTGAAACCCCTGATCTGCGCAGATGAGCTGCAACCACCGCCATCACTTTCGTGAACACCCGAGAGGTGCTGGTAACGGCAAGGGGGAGCATGGTGAACTGAAAATGCTCCTGCCCTACCATGAATCACAGGTAACGCCGGTGGGCCGGCAAGACGGGGATATGAAAATACGTGTCCTGCAGGTCCAACGCTACCATCCAGTCTTGCGGGTCGGGGGTAGACGAGACCTGAGCAAGATTGAGCATCTTGAACTTCTCCTTCCGGAGGAAGCGACTGACGTTCCGAAGGTCTAAGATGGGACGCAAGTCTTTGTCCTTCTTTGAAACCAAGAAGTAGTGGGAGTAACAACCACAACCTGTTTCTGGCTTCGGAACGCACTTTATGGCCCCCTTGGCCACGAGGGCTGTAACTTCCTGCTGGAGAAGTGCCAAGTGATCCCCCGTGATACTGTGGTGGCATGGGGGGGAGGGCTGTCTCGAAGGGGAGGGGGTAACCCCTTCAGACAATTTGCATAACCCACCTGTCCGATGTGATGGTGCACCAGTGGTGGAGGTGATGGCGAATCCTGCCACCTACTGGTGTCTGGTTGGCCTGAAACACCGGACTAGGCAGGTTTGGAGGCTGTGGTTGCATGGGGGGGTGGGGGACTGACCTGCACGCTGGCCCCGTGACCTGCCTCTGCGGGTCCCACGTCCACGGCTGCGCTGAGACTGTTATTACCCAGGCCTGTGGCTCCAAAACAAACGTGCTTGGGCGCCCCTTCCTTGACCATTGAAAGGAGCAAAAAACAGAAGGAGTGCATGTGTCTGATGGCATGTCCATCAATGTGTTCTGGACATCCTCAGAAAAGCCAGTCGTTCACAGCCAGGCGTGGCGGCGTAGCGCCCATGTCGTGGAAATCGCCCTGCCCAGCGAGTCAGCAGTGTCAAGACCACAACGGATCGTGAACTTGGCTGCATCCCTCCCGTCAGCAATACCTTGGGAGAGTGCTGTCAGAGCCTCCAAAAATCTTCTTCCCGAACTGCTCCAGTTTATAGGATTCCCTGTCCGGTGGTGTGGAAGGGAACACGCTCGGGGATCCAGAGGCTTGGAAAACCAAGGTCTCAGGGGTATGGCATTGGGAGAGGAAAACAGGGTCGCCCGGGGCCGGGCGATGGTGTTGGGCCATGTTCTTATCCATAGGAGCCACTGTGTTGGGCCTGGACCAATTGCCCAAAAGAACGTCTGAGAGTGCATCCTTAAAGGGCAGCAGTGGCAGAAGACGCCAGCCGAAGCACCTTGGTCAGGAGGTTAGTCCTGACGGCCGCGGTAGGAATCTCGAGTTAGAGAGCCTCGGCCATCGTACCCAACACCATAGAGTAGGAATCACCCTCCTCTGTAGCCACGGTAGAAAGAGACAGTGAGCCAGGTTCAGTAGTATAATCCTGGTCACTTGCATCCCCCAGATCCTCATCCCAGTCCGGGTCTAACTCACATTGTGCTGCGAGAGGGTCCTCAGACCCCTCCCAGTCCTCCCCGTCCTCCACAGCCTGCTGAACAGGTAGAACATAAGGAGGTGGGTGAAGAAAGGGAAAGAAATTCCCAAACGGTGTCGGAATTGGCGTTGGTGAACACCCTTCCGGCAACGTCTCCACGTCGGGGAGGAGGCTAGGGATGGCGTCCGGCTGGTGCCGCGGCCGACGGCGTCGCCGACGATGTCGGTGGAGGTCGTACTGGGCCAACCGAGATGGACAGGGATCCATGTGTGGATCCATGGGGGATGGGGGTCTCTCGGCGTCGAGACCGATGTAGTCGACGATGTCGGGGCTGGAGCTGGCGACGTCGAAGAACGAGGACCCCCGAAGGCGCATCGGCGGGGCCGGATGGTCTGAAGACACGAGGCATGGCTGACAGGAACTCCTGCAGCTGGGCCGGAGTCGCCGATGGACCCGGAAAGGCGGGTAGGCCATCGGCAACTGCGGAGGCTCCGCCGCCACCCACACCCTCAGCCATGTCGCGTGACAGGCTAGGGGAAGGCGAAGAGCGACAGCGCTTCTTTGACTTCTTGTGCTTCGTGTTACCTGACTCCGAGTGCAAAGACTTTGAATGGTGGTGATGACTCTGCGGCCGTGCCTCAACCTTCCATGAAACCCAGACCTGGAACTGCGCGGAGCCGACTCACGGGCCTCTAGCCACTTGTGCAACCACTCCCACAAAGTTATCAGAGCCATGGTTCGGCACTGGGGGCACGACTCGGAGTCGTGGTAGCGTGCCAGGCAGTAGACACACTCACGGTGTGGATCCATCAGTGACATCGAGTGTGGACAGGCCGCGCAAGACTTGAAACCGGGCGTCCCTATACACGTGGAGTTTAACTACTCAAAAAACAGACAAAAAGTCCCCAAAAAAACTCAGTCAAAAAATTACTGGGGGTACCGCTCTCTCCGGGTCTGCGCTTGCTGGCGCGGAAAAAGAAAGAACTGACGTCAGCGCGCGTGGGCGCGTCTAAGTAGATCCAGAGACGTCATCTCGGTGACTACGACGCCAATGATGTACGCGGAGCCGTACGATGACGCCTACTGACATGCAGGGGTACTGCTGACGAAAGCTTTCCGGATCCAGTCTGACGCCTGGCGGTTATTCTAAGGTAAGGAATCTATCGCTAAGGAGTTTCTTTCTGAAAAGGCGTTAACGTAAGTAACTTGTCCATCTGACAGAGACATCTAGCCGCAGATTCCTTACCTTTGAACAGATACCCAAGCAATACCTTCCGCAGAGGTGGGACTGCGGAAAAGCTTTAAACCAGGAAATCCTGCAAGACAGAGCAACCAAACAGGCCCTCCCTTGCGAACCTGAGAGTCCAGGAAATAGTGTGTGGCTAAAGTGTGCAGAGATACCCACGTTGCCGCTGGACAGAATTCAGAAATGGTAACACCACGCTGAAAGGCCGTGGTGGTTGTTTTTGCCCTCGTGGAATGGGCCCCAAGGCCTCCGGGAGGCTACTTCTTTGCCAAGGCATAATATATTTAATGCAGAGGATAACCCAGGGACATATCGTCATCATTTGGACAGCACGCCCCTTCTGCTCCCACATATCCTATAAAGAGTTGGTCATCCACACAGAAGTCTTTCATGTGATCAAGGTAGAATGATAATGCTCTTTTTGGGTCCAGACGGTGGAGACGCTCCTCTCTCTTGGAAGGATGCGGAGGTGCATAGAAAGTGGGCACAGTAACCAACTGTCCCAGATGGGACAACACAGGGCAAAAAGGATACCCTTGTTCTCAATACCACTTTTTCTGGAAAAACTGTCAGGTAAGGAGGTTGTGATGACAGTTCCTGTAGTTTGCGCACTATCCTAGCGGAGGTAATTTCCACCCAAAAAGTTGTTTTGATGGTGAGAAACCGTAGAGGACAGTTGTGCATAAGCTCATACTGTGCACACATCAACAAGTGAGGACCAAATTAAGGTCTCATTGTGGCATAGGAAAAGGAGAAGGGGGAAACAAGTGGATTAACATAAAAAGTGAAGGCTGATTGGTAGCTGAAGAAAAGCCGAACGGTAGCTCTTCAAAGTGCCCAAGGCAGTGCCCTGCTTGCCCAAGGAAAGGATACACATGAGGATATCTGCCAGGGAGGCAGACAAGGAGTCAATGGACCTTTCTATACAATATTTACAAATTTTGTTACATCAGCAGGTGAATACCAATTTCATGAAGGGACACCTGGCTGCCAGAGTAACCTTGTAGACTTCGGAACGAAGATCAAAAGCTGTCAACTGTCACCGCTCACCCCTGCTGCTGCAACATAAGATCCTCTCGAAAGGGCAACCTGATTGACGCTCATTTCTAGAAGCTTGAGATACCAATCTTTCTGTGCCCAATCTGGAGCCATAAGAATGACTTGTGCCCGGTCACTCCAGATCTTCTTGAGCACTCTGGGCAGGAGTGATATGGGTGAAAAGGCATGTAAGAGGCCCGAGCTCCACTTGTGACAAAAAGCGTTGATGAGCGAGTCCGCCTTGGAACCACCAACATGCAAAACTGCTTATATTGCGCGTTCTCTTCGGAGGCGAACAGATCTAACCAAATCTCTCTGTTACATTCTGTCTTGTACATATTTACAATAGCAATGTCTCTTTAAACACTGTGCATCTTTCAGTAGTGTTGTGGTTCTACTTAGAATCTCCACTGCTGCTAGGCACCAGGTCAGTTTCACTGTTCCTATCTGCCAGCCAGATGCAGTTGTTGCTGTGCCGCAATTCTTGGAAAAAAGATCTTAAAATATACATGTTTCAGTGTATGCTGTAACATAATTTGGCGACGAGGGTCAACTAAGAAGATTGAACACTCTACCAACATCATAGTGGCACAGGCATGGAGTGAATTTAAATTTCTGGAATAATCAGATTAACCTGATTTTTATTTGAAGGAGGTATCGCAACTGGAAAGTAATCTTGCCTGGATTTCCTGGAAACCCGAATTTTGTATTCACTTTGGGTCGGGAGAAGAGAAATTTAAACCTAAATGAGGTAACAGAGAAGAAGTTTACATTTGAAGCTTTGCTGGTGCTGCGTGAGGGAGACTTACCGGATAAATCATCGGCGTGCGCCTGCATCTCCTCGAGGCGGCATCTTGGTATTCAACACGCGCAAGTATGAGATAATCTTCTCAGCGCTGACGTTTACGGAGTAAATGACGCTACGCGACGTGCAACGTCATTGGGAAAAACGTGGCGGCCATTTTGTTTTAGCAGTCTCCATGACAACAGGTTACCGATAGAAGGGACTTCAGTATGAAAATATATACGGCGTAGTTCCGATATTGCAGCAGCATTATTTCATCGAAAAGGAAGTATCTGGAGGTCATTTACTGCTCTTCTCCGTAAACAGAGATAAAGTTTTTGTTTATCTTCTAAAATATGGTGTTTGAAATCAGGTGAGACATTTGTTTATCGGATACAACGATTGGATGACTTTGATGGAAATAAGCTTTATTGTTATTTACCATTTGACTAATATTTCATCACCACATACTTACATATTTTTATTATCATTAGTCCGTTATATATATATATATTTTTATTTTCTTATTTTTGTGGTTGATTGTAATCTGTGCGGTAAAGCTAGTTCTTTTCCTCAAGAGTGAACTCATGGCCATGCAATTCGATCCACCAGACACATTTTTGCAACATAAAGGGGATCCACCTTTACCATGGACACGATGGAAGGATGAATTTATCATTTACATGAAGGCTATTGATGGCGAACGCATGGGAGCGGAGAGAAAGAAGAGCATCCTTTTACATTGTTTAGGCTCTGAGGGACAAATGGTGTTTAGGGCTCTGCCGCAAATTCCGCCCTCTGAAGGGGAGGGTGAGGGCATTAATGTTTATAAAGAAGCCCTATTAAGATTAGAGAAGAGATTTAAACCTGTGACAAATATTGCTTTAAACAGGTATAAGTTTTATACCAGAGTGCAACATGATACAGAATTATTTGATGATTTTATTACTGCTTTAAGATCATTATCCATACATTGCAATTTTGGTAGTATGTGTGATGAAATGTTGAGAGACCAAATTATTGTACATGTAAAAAATAAGAAAACACAGGAACGGTTGTGGGAGTTGGGTGATCCAAAGTTATCTGAAGCCATTGCAACAGTCTGAAAAGTGGATGAGTACAGTTAAGAAACACAGTGAACAGAAGACTGATTCTGTGGATGAAGTATGTTTGGCCAAACGCACAGAATCAGTTTCCAATGAAAATGCACATCCCAATTATAATTTCAATTCCAATAGGACCAATGTTCAGGGCAATGTCAGAAGATTTGACAAGTCTTTCATGTGTTTTAGATGTGGAAGTAGAACACATTTGGTTTCATATGGGGGATGCCCCGCTATCAACAGAGAGTGTAGGAAATGTGGTAGGTCGGGGCATTTTTCAAACATGTGTAGAGATGTTAAGAAATTTGTTCCAAATTCTCAAGCAAAAGTAGAGTCTGTCATGGCAGAAATCCCCAAAGTGAGTAAGTGTGAATGGAATGGGAATCACTGTGAGGACAAGAAGGGTTTTGTGGTATATTTGATGGAGGGTGTTTCTAATGTAAATGATCCTATTGACAGCATCTGTATTAAAAAAACATTGTGTGAGGTTTAAGTTTTAAGTATGAAGTTAGAACTTATGGCTGACTCAGGTTCTCCTTGGACGATTATTACAAAGGAGTATTTTGATTTACGACTAAGTTCCACCCTTAGCCTGAAGAATATTTTTCCATCCGATATTTGTGCCGTAAGCTTTAATGGGGATAAAATTGATATGTTAGGGTTTTTTGTGGTGGATCTTACTTTCAAAACTAAATGTTTGAGTGTCAAATTATATATAGCCATCATAGGTGTCAATGTACTGGGATGGAGAGACCAGTGGAAGTTTGGCATTATTCTCAATCCTCGTGCTTAAGAGCCAGTGATGTTGGATAGTAATGTTGAGGCAGATAATATTGTGATGGTAAAAAAAGAAAATTTGAATAAGTTAGAAATGTTAGTTAAAGAAGAGTTCAAAGATGTATTTTCGGATACTTTGGGAAAGATTAAGGACTATTCGCATAGAATCAAACTTAAAAATGGTGTGATTCCTCTCAAACAAAAACTAAGAGGTGTACCTATAAAATGTTAGAGAGGAACTTAGGAAAATGCTAAATGATTTAGTTGCAGAGAGTATTATTGAGCCTATTGAGTCGGCAGAATGGGTTTCTCCCATTATTTTAGTGAGGAAACCCGATAAAAGTTTAAGAATGTGTGTGGACCTTCGAGCTCTCAATGCAGGTATCATTGTAGATTGTCATCCCCTTCCAAACATAAATGAAGTGGTATCGATGTTGGAGGGGGCAAAGGTGTTTTCAACTTTAGACCTGAGATCAGCCTACCATCAGGTTCCTCTTACTGAAGAGTCAAAATGCCTAACAGCTTTTATCAACCCCCAAGGATTAGATCAGTACACTAGAATGCCGTTTGGGTTAGCATCAATCAATCAATCAATCAATCAATCATAGCACTTGTATAGCGTACTACTCACCCGGAAGGGTCTCAAGGCGTTTGGGGGAAGGGGTTTGCTACTGCTCGAACAGCCAGGTCTTGAGTTGTCTCCTGAAGGCGAGATGGTCCTGGGTCAGCCGAAGGTGGGTGGGGAGGGAGTTCCATGTCTTGGCCGCCAGGCAGGAGAAGTATCTTCCTCCGGCGGTGGCTCTTCGGATGCGTGGTACGGCGGCGAGGGCGAGGCTGGTGGACCGTAGCTGGCGGGTGGGCGTGTAGAAGGTCAGGCGGTCGTTGAGGTACTTGGGGCCCAGGTCGTGGAGAGACTTGTGTGCGTGGGTGAGGAACCGGAACGTGATCCTCTTGTTGACGGGGAGCCAGTGCAGGTCTTTCAGGTGGCCGGAGATGTGGCTGCGTCGGGGGATGTCCAGGATGAGTCGGGCGGAGGGGTTCTGGATGCGTTGGAGTTTTTTCTGTAGCTTGGCTGTGGTTCCGGCGTAGAGGGTGTTTCCGAAGTCCAGTCGGCTGGTGACGAGTGCTTGGGTGACCGTCTTCCTGGTTTCGGTCGGGATCCATCGGAAGATCTTTCGGAGCATACACAGGGTGTTGAAGCACGAAGAGGAGACGGCGTTGACTTGCCTGGTCATCGAGAGGGAAGAGTCCAGGATGAAGCCCAGGTTGCGTGCATGGTCGGTTGGCTTGGGTGCGGTGCCCAGGGCGGGGAACCACCAGGAGTCGTCCCAGGCGGAGGGCGATGGTCCCAGGATGAGGACATCCGTCTTGTCTGAGTTCAGTTTCAGGCGGCTGTTCTTCATCCACTCGGCGACGTCTTTCATCCCTTCGTGTAGGCAGGTTCTGGCGGTGTCGGGGTCTCTGGCGAGGGAGAGGATCAGCTGGGTGTCGTCGGCGTAGGAGATGATGTTGAGGTTGTGTTGGCGTGCGATGGCTGCAAGAGGTCTCATGTAGACGTTGAAGAGGGTGGGGCTGAGTGAAGATCCTTGCGGAACGCCGCAGATGACTTCGGTGGCCTCGGATCAAAACGGGGGGAGGCGGACTCTCTGTGTTCTTCCGGCGAGGAACGAGGTGATCCACTCCAGTGCCTTCTCTTGGATGCCGATGTTGCTGAGGCGTTGAACTAGGGTGCGGTGGCAGACAGTGTCGAACGCAGCGGAGAGGTCCAGGAGGATGAGTGCCGCTGTTTCCCCGTTGTCGAGCAGGGCTCGGATGTCGTCGGTGGCTGCGATGAGGGTGGTCTCAGTGCTGTGGTTCAAGTCAAGTCAAGTCAGAATTTATATAGCGCACTACATACCCATAGGGTCTCAAGGCGCTTGAGGAAGGGGGGGGGAGGTTTACTTATCGAATATCCATGTTTTAAGTTGTTTTCTGAAGGCTAGGTGGTTTTGAGTAAGGCGGAGGTGGATGGGAAGGGAATTCCAGGTCTTGGCCGCTAAGTAGGAGAAGGATCTGAAACCGGACTGCGAGGGGTCGAGGGATCCGTTCGTCTCGAGGAAGGCGGCAAGCTGTCTGTTGACGATCTTCTCGATGACTTTAGCAGGAAAGGGGAGGAGCGAGATGGGGCGGAAGTTTTTGAGGTCGGTGGGGTCCGCTGTTGGTTTCTTCAGTAGGGCGCTGAGCTCGGCGTGCTTCCAGCTCTCCGGGAAGGTGGCGGTGTTGAAGGAGGTGTTGATGATGTTCCGGAGTTGGGGTCGGCGGCATCAGTATTTCAAAGAGTCATGTTCAATATTTTTAGAGATTTGGATAAGTTTGTTAGATGCTTCCAGGATGACATTTTGATTTTTTCAACTAATAATGATGATCATTTACAACATTTAAGGTGTGTGTGTGAAAAATTGAGAGAAAATGGTCTTACATTAAAACCTAGCAAATGTAAGATGTTTCAACACTCTGTAGAGTACTTGGGACACACATTGTTAGGTGACGGTATGGTGCCAAAGAAATCGAATGTTGATGGCATCACTAATGCGCCTGCTCCTGAAAATAAGGAACAATTGCTCTCTTTCGCAGGTATGTGCGAATACTATAGCAAATTTGTATACAATTTTGCATCCAAGATGGAGCCTTTAAGGAAACTTCTCAGACATAATGCTGTTTTTGTTTGGGAACAAGAACAACAAAAAGCTTTTGATCTCATCAAGTCAGATATTCTATAAGCTCCTACCCTTAGACCGTTTTGTTTGAACAAAATGTGTATAATCACGGTGGATGCTAGTATGTATGGTTTGGGCTCTGTACTGTCTCAAATATCGGGTAAGGAGGAGTGGAATGTTTGTTTTGCTTCACGTACACTGAATGAAACTGAGAGGAGGTATGCGGTTATAGAAAAGGAATTGTTAGCCTGTGTCTGGGCCGTAGAACATTTTCGCAATTACATATGGGGTAGTAAGTTTCTTTTGAGAACTGACCATAAACCGTTGGTAAACATTCTTTCGACGGGTGGTGGATGGAGTTCTACTGCTCGTATAGCTAGATTGACTTCAAGGTTGCAGGAATATTGTTTTACACCAGAGTTTGTGCCAGGTAAAAAGAATGTCATTGCAGATTTTATGTCTCGCATGCCTTGTAAATTGAATCTTGCGGATGATCATGACGTCACTTTACAGACTATTAAGAAGTACATTTTGGAGGGTTGGCCTGACAAAAAGAATATATTGGAAAGTGCCATCCCTATGTTTACTGTTTTTGATGAGTTGGAATTAGAAAATGGTTTGGTCTTCAAGTCTGGGAAATGTGTTCCTCCTTTTGAAATGCAAAATGTAATTTTAGATATTGCACATAGAATGCATCCTGGAATATCTGCCATGAAGTGTCTTATAAGAAATTATTTTTGGTGGCCCGGTATAGATAGAATGGCGGAGCGCAAGGTAAGAGAATGTGAGGTTTGTATGGGAAGTGAGAAGATGTTGAGGGTCAATGTTCCTCCATTAAAAACTTCGGTTTGGCCAAAGGAACCTTGGAAGAAAATTGCTTTTGATATTTCAGGTCCCTTTATGCGTCTTCCCCTTGATTCCCGTTATGCTCTAGTTTTGGTTGATTACCACTCTAAGTGGCCGGAGGTTAAGTTTGTTTCTTCAGTTTCCACTAACATGGTGATAGAGTTTTTCAAGGAGGTGTTTTCCAGTGTCCTTCTGTGCTTGTAACAGATAATGGGGTGCCACTTACCTCTTTGGAAATGGAAAACTTTCTCAAACTACAAAACATTAAACATTGTACTGTTTCTGTGTATGAACCTCATGAGAATGGTTTAGTTGAACGTTTCAACAGGGTCTTGAAAGGTTTTGTTTCTGATGTCATCAAGATGGGCTCTGGTTGGAGAAATGTATTAAGACAAAAACTGTGGTTATACAGGATAACCCCACATTCTACAACGGAAGTTAGTCCTTTCCGTTTATTAAAAGGGCGTGACCCAGCCTCTACTATTTGCCCATGGTGGTTTAAAGACAAGTGTTCTAATAAATCTTTTTCTGATGATCTGATTAAAAATGTTGTAGAAAGAGTGGAGTGCAAACAAGCTAAGGTTAGGAAATGGTATGACAACAAGTGGAAGGTGAAGAAGTCACATTTTTGTATTGGTGATTGGGTCAGGATTAGGAAACCTGGTTTTCTCACCAACTGTTCAAATAAATTTGGTAAACCTATGAAAGTTGTAAAGGTTTTTAGTAACAGTATCATTACTCAATATGGTAAGTTATGGAACATCAAACGTGTTGCTAAATGTCCTTCTTTGCAAAGTTTTACCAATTATCCTTCTTTGCAAAATGCTACTGTGCCAGATGTACAGTTAAGTTCCAATAGTGATGTTGCTTCAAGAGTTAAGACGTCTGTTCGCTCCAGATGTCCACCAAGTAGGTTTGCTGATTATGTAACCTGAATGTTCTGTCCTTTTGGCAGATTACAACCTTTCTGTTTATTTTGTGATTGCTTTTCTTTGTTAAAGAAAGGAGATGTGTTACATTCTGTCTTGTACATATTTACAATAGCAATGTCTCTTTAAACACTGTGCATCTTTCAGTAGTGTTGTGGTTCTACGTAGAATCTCCACTGCTGCTAGGCACCAGGTCAGTTGCACTGTTCCTGTCTGCCAGCCAGATGCAGTTGTTGCTGTGCCGCAATTCTTGGAATAAAGATCTTAAAATATACATGTTTCAGTGTATGCTGTAACATTCTCCCCACTGCTGAAAGAGATTGTGCCACTTCAGGATGGATACACCACTCATGATCCGCAAGGCATCTTCGGCTGAGTTTGTCTGCCCTGGCATTCAGAGAACCGGCCAGGTATTGAACCACCAGGGAAATGCCCTGTTGTTGGAGCCTAGTCCGGAGACGTAGGGCCTCTTGACAAAGAGTCCTTGACCCCACTCTGCCTTGTTTGTCGCATTACCACATGGTGGTAGTGTTGCCCGTAAGCACCTGAATTAGCCTTCTCTTTATGGATGGCTAAAAGGCTTTCAGTGCCAGTCGGATCGCTCGAAGCTCCAACAGATTGATATGGAGCCTGGCTTCTGCCAGAGACAAGAGTCTTCTGATCTCCACAACTACCAGATGGCCGCCCCATCCCAGAAGAGACACATCCGTCACTACTGGATGGGGAAGGGAGAGGGATTTGTCGTTGATCAAATCGCAGTCTGTTAGCCACCAAAGCAGGTCTTCCGCCGTGCCCCCTGAAATCTGAACCAGGTCGTGAGGATTCCTCAAAGCTGTGCCCATTGGAACGTCAAGTCCCACTGCAGAGCCCACATGTGCCACTGTGCATGGTTCACCAGCAGGATGCAGGAGGCCATGAGGCCCAACAGCCTTGGAGTCATTCTCACAAAATCCAGAATAGAGGCTGAAACATCAGTATCAAAGCAGGAATAGCCTCAACTCACAGTTCAGGAGGATAAGCCTAAAACTGCACAGTGCCCAGAGCCGCTCCAAAGAAAGGGAGCATTTGAGAGAGAATCAGAGGTGTGACTTTGGCTCGTTGATAGTAAACCACATTGAATGCTTGAGGTTTGCCGCAGTCTGGAGGTGGGAGACGTCTGCTTGGGACAAGCCTGCCTACAACAACCAATCATCAAGATAAGGGCAGACTGGAATCCCTGATCTCCGCAGATGGCTGTAACCACCACCATCACCTTTATAAACGCCCAAGGGGCGCTGGTGAGGCCGAAGGGGAGTACCGCAAAATGAAAGTGCTTGTGGCCCACAGTGAACCGCAGGTAGAGACGATGAGCTGGCAGGACGAGGATAGAAAAATATGCATCCGGCAAGTTCAGCGCTACCATCCAGACAGACAGGACCTGAGCTAGGGTGAGCATCATGAAATTCTCCTTTTTGAGGTAGTAGTTGAAGGCTCTGAGGTTGAGGATAGTACAAAGGCCTCTGTCCTTCTTTAGGACAAAAAAATAGCAGAAATAACAACTGTAGCCTATTTCTGTCCCGGGAACCCTCTCTATAGCTCACTTGACCAAGAAAGTCTTGACTTCCTCGCGGAGCAGAGCCAGGTGATCCTCCATCAGCAGATCATACACTGGAGGCATAGATGGAGAGGTAGTCATGAAGGGGAGAGAGTAGCCCCTTTGTACTATTTGCAACACCCATCTGTCCGATGTGATGTTTCGCCAGAGGTGGAGATATTGGTGTGTTCTGCCACGGATTGGTTGTAAATGATCCTGTGGGATCCGACTACGAAGGTTTTGTGGTGAAGGGGGGGAACGTTGCTCAACTTCTGGCCTCTCGACACACGTGGTCGGGGTGAACTGCATTCATGGCCCAGCAGAGGCTGCTGAACTTGTGGGGCCCTCTTGCTGTAATAGGGTTGGCGTAGTGTTACCCCCTTGCGTAGCCACGAAAGGAATGAAATGCAGATGCGGGCCAGGATGTTGTGGTGAGGCCCAAGGACCTGGCCATAGCCTGTGAGTCCATGAAACGCTCAAGAGCGGCATCTGTTTTATCTCTAAAAGGACAGGAGCCATCAACGGGCATGTCCATAAGGTTAGCTTGGACATTCCCTGAAAAACCAGATGGCCTCAACCAGGTGTGTCGACGTACGGCCGTCGTTGTGGAAATCGCTCTACCTAGCGAGTTTGTTATGTCCAAGCCACATGGAATTGTGATGTATCTCTCCTGTCTGAGAAAGCTTGGGAGAGTAGGGCCCGGTCCTCCTCCGAGACCCAGGGCAGCACCTGAGCAAACATGTCCCATATCGAATGGGAATAACGGCCCAAAAGGCATGCGGTGTTCCCTGACCGCAATGCCAGATTGGCAGAAGAAAACAATTTCTTTCCAAAACTTTCCAGTCTCTTGGATTCCCTATCTGGGGGTGAGGAAGGGAACGCGTTACGGGAAGTAGAAGCCTGGACAACCAAGCTTTGAGGGGTGGGGTTGGCGTTGAGGAAAATTGGGTCTCCCGGTACAGGGCGGTGGCGGCCGGCAATTGTCCTATTCACAGGGGCTTCTGTGCTGGGCTTGGACAAGGTGCCCAGAAAGACGTCCATTAAGGCCTGATTGAAAGATAGCAAGGGTTCCGAGCTGGATACACCAGACTGCAGAACCTCTGTCAAAATGTTAGTCTTGACTGTCACTGTAGGGAGCTGCAGGTTCAGAAACTCCACAGCCCTACGTAGCACAATAGCAAATGATGCCCCCTTCTCTGTAACTAGATTAGATGGAGACCTCGTACCAGCCAATATCTTATGGATGCTGGGTTTCTAAGGGATCCTGCTCCCCCCTCCCAATCCTCCTCATCCATTCCTAACCCTTCTGAAAAGGGCAAACTGAACAGCATAGAGCCGTTCAGCTCTGTCGCCACCAAGTCTCGGTGTCAGAGGACTCCCGACTAGCTCCATGTCGCTGGGAATGAGGATTGAGGATGTGCCGCCGTTGACGCCGAGCACCTCAGCAGTGAAAGTGGCACCAGGGAAAGCCACTGTGGAGGTGCGACAGGCGCCGGTCCAGACCCGGGAATGAGTCCAGCTGGAGCCCGTGGCTGGAGCCGAACCCACAGCGACTCCTCCATCCTCTGAGCCTGCAGGGCCTGAAAGAACGCTGCCAGGGTCAAGCCACACCAATATGGCATACATGGAATCATAGAGCTCAGTACCCTGGGTGGGGGTCGCTACCCGACCAGGGAAGTCAGGGAAATGCAGAGCTGACTTAGACACCCGCTCCGCAGCGAGAGGCCTTGAACGCGGAGGTTCCTCCGCCTTGTTGTGAGACGGGCTCGGAAAAGTCGAAGCACGCTTAAACATCTATTGTTTCTTGTGGTGCCTCTTACCTGACTTCAACAACTTTGACGAAGAGGACTTTGATTCACCAGAGTGGCCCTCGGACCTTCCTCTTGACCGAGACCTGGAGTAGGATCGAGACCAACGAGGTGACTGCCTTTGAAAATGCATAGCTAGAACATGGTGAAGTTAAACTATCTCAGGCTGTTGAACAAGTTACTTTCCTTTGGTAATGATATATCTGTAAGAGACATAGGTTATTTATGAATTCCTCACCGCTCCACCATGCTCCTCATTCTGAGAACTGATTACTAGGGTAAGGCACATCCTTTTTAGAGCCCTAGTTTTTCTGCACCAATGGTCAGTGTCTTGCATGGTTCTGCGCTTCTGGCATGGAATGTCGGGAAAAGAACTGACGGCAGCGCGCGAGGGAGGAGCCCCTTCGAACTACTGGCAAAACCCACCTGTCCGACGAGAGGGTCTGCCAGTGGGGGGAGGTGATGGTGGATCTTTCTGCCCTGGAATCCGGTGGCCCTGTAAGGTCAGACTAGGAGGGTTTGGAGGCTGCTGTGGGGGGGGGGGGGGCATGGGTGGACTGGCCGCTCATTGGCTCCCAGACCCATGTCGCTGGGACACCATATCCGTGGCCACACAGAGGCTGGGTGGCATGCACAGCTCTGTGGCCAGATGGGGTGGAATTTGGTGGGGCACCCCTTCCTTAGCCACAAAAGGGGCAAAATGTGGACTGAGTGGGGCGAGAAGAAGCCACGAGGCCCAAGGATCTGGCCGTAGTACTAGATTCCTTGAAACGCTCGAGCACCGAGTCTGCCTTGTCACCAAGCTGGCCATTAAAAAGCATGTCTAAAACGGTGGATTGGACATCTCTGGAAAAGCCAGATATCCTCAACCAGGAGTAGCGCCTCAAGGCTACCGACGTGTTGACAGTTCTGCCCAGAGAGTCAGCGGTATCCAGCCCACACCTGGTGAACTTGGCGGCATCTTGACCCTCCGCGGAGCCATTCCAGAAGCAGGCTCCAAAGACAGAGCTGGAGAGTTTCGACGCTTGAGGTCCCACGTCATGTCGGCCGATGTACGAGGTGAAAGCGAAGAGGGATGATGCTTCTTCTCCTTCTTTTTGTACTTCAACTTACCCGAGGAGTGCGAAGACTTTGAGGACGAGTGGTGGTGACTCTGCAACCAGTCCAGGGACCTTCCTCTCGACCGGGACCTTGAATGGAGTGGAGCTGACTGCCGGGCCTACAAAAGCTTTCAGGACCGCTCCCATAAAGACTTCGAGTTCATGGCCCAGTAGTCGGAGCACGACTTTGGGTTGTGGTCGCGCTCCAGGCACCAGAGGCACCCGAGGTGTGAATGTGCGATGGACATCAGCTTGTGACAGGAGCCACAAGGCTTGAAGCCAGTCCGACGATGGGACATCAGACGTGTAACCAGCAGCCGAACAACTCCAAAAAAGATGTCAACAAAAGTTGAAAAAAGTTTAGTCAAAATATGACTAAGGGGAAAGCTCTCTCCGGATCAGCACTGGCTGGTGCGGAAAAATAAAGAACTGACGTCAGAGTGCAAGGGCTGCGTCTAAATAGGCACACTGACAACAGACGCAGAGTCAACCAATGCCACCTACTGACGCGCAGGGGAATGTTAAGAACAAATTCTCCAGATCAAGTTTGACTCCTGGGAGTAAACCTAATGTAAGGATTCTATAACTAATAGTCTCTTTCAAATAGTCCAAAATAATTGGCCTTCCGGGCTGGAAGACAGGAAGGCACTCGCCTTCCCATAAGCTCTTTGTATGTTTGGGAAAAATAACAAAGACTGCTTTCCTGGGGGTGCTGTGTTGGGGAGGAGGTTCAGGGGAGGATGAGGAAGGGAAAGAGGAGGGAGGATGAGGAAGGGAAAGAGGAGCGATGATGGTGGGATCCACAGTCCTTTTCTCTGACACTACCCTTGTATTTCAAGAGAAACTGGGAAACCCTACTCACTACGGAACCAGGGTAAACGTTATATAGGAAAAACAGTGGTTCCTGTGGAATTATATACTATGAGGTTATGATACATGAGCACAATCATAATATAGAGGGTTAGATAATGTCAGAGCACGTAGGAACCACTAACACACAGTTTCCAGTGTAGTATATTTAATGGATTTTTTAAACAATAAAGTTAGCTGGGGGTCGCGTAACTAGTTAGCAAGGAGGAGTCTCATTCATTATCAGAATTAACCAGACAAATTGTTCGATAACGAACAAGACTCCTCCATGTTAACTAGTAAAGTGACCCCCAGCTAACTTTATTGTTTAAAAAAATGCATAAAATATACTACACTGGAATCGGTGTTTTAGTGGTTCCTACACGCTCTGCCATTATATAACCCTCTATATTACGATTGTGCTTATGTATCATAACCTCATGGTATATCATGCCACAGGAACCACTGTTTTTCCTATATAACTACCCTTGTATTGGCAGACTAATGGGTCCTGGGTTGGCCGACGTTATGGCTGGTAAAGTTGTCAGTGCTTAAAGGAAAAACGTATGGAAATCCTCGAAAACTACAAAACAGCTGAGAATACCTCTAGGGTGGAGGCTGCTGGCAGACCTGGGGAGCGGGCTGTCGCCCGGCTGACTTTTAACTTCTCTCAGAAAGCATCCTCTATATCGCCAAAATGACAGTTTCCATCAAAAGGCAGGGACATGACATTGGCCTGCACATCGCTAAAGAACTCTGATAACATGAGCCTCGCATGTTAGCCGATGAAGAACGAAGTTTCCATCACTCTTGCCACAGAGTCTGCTGTAACAAGGCCTGCCTTTATAATGTGCCTGTAGGCACTCTCTACATACTTGAGAATCTCCTTAAAAGTGTGCTAAATGTTCTCTGGTACACGATGTGCAACGAGTTGGGCCATATCCCAAAGTGCATGTATGTAACAGGGTAGCAAGCAATTAGTATTTCATTATTTGAGTGCCATACTTACCGCCAAGAATACTTTCTTAGTCAATGCCTGCAACAATTTGGACTCACTTTTTGAAAGGACTGTTGGGAATGATCCCTGCAACTGGCCTGAGATACATAATGCTTGGATCACCAGACTCTACAAGCTCAATAGACTAGTAGCCTATTGACAGCTGAGCTGAAGAAGGTTGCTCCCAGGCCGCATAGATGGGCTCCACCAAGGCCTCTTTGAAGGGCAATATGGTTAAGACTCGGATTCATAGGGAGCAACATTTATGTGACAACACTGGTATTAATCTTCTATCAACAGTAACTGAAAGTCAAAAATGTATTCATTCTTTGGTAGATGCTTGCATGTAAGATGGACATGCAAGGGAAAGATTGTCAGGTGTGCTGATTAAGGCTCTGAGAGCAGTACTGCCATTGTGAAAGCATTTTTTTTTTTAATCAGCATTTAAAGAAAGGTGAAATGGTGTGTTAAACATCAATTTACTTTTTTACATTTGGTTAGGAAAGCTAAATATACTGCAAATAAATTCAGCACAGTGTATTATAGTAAATAAGTCACAGTCTTTTCTGTGCAACATGAGCTTTGAAACCATTAGTGAACTTTAAATAAGAAGGATTATCTTTGGGAATAAATATATGTGCCCTTGTGTAATGCAACTGGTGCTCATATAAAACGCTCTGATACCTTTGGTTCAAGTTTGCTCTATATAAAACTATAGGGGAGGTGATGGTTCCAGGTCAGCCGCTTTTCCATCAAAGATCTGAGCGCCAGGTGAGAATAGGCAGTCACCGCCCACTGGGGGGAGTACTTACTACGTGACTGCCTATTGTGAAATTCGGAATGCTGAGTTTCACGATGCTCCCTGACGTTTACCAGCAGGCGTCACCCAATCGTAATGAGGCCAGCTGGGTTTGAAAAGGTGGACACGGAAAGCACTTCCCAATCACTAGGGCATCTGATGAAGTCAAACGACGAAACGCGTCATGCCTGGGATGCTTAAATAAAGCGCGTTTTCTGACCTGCAGAACTGGTGTGGCTTGTTCTTTTCCTTGGAGGGGAACGTGGTTTGGATATATATATATATATATATATATATATATATATATATATATATATATATATATATATATATATATATATATATATATATATATATATATATATATATATATATATATATATATATATATATATATATATATATATATATATATATATATATATATATATATATATATATATATATATATATATATATATATATATATATATATATATATATATATATATATATATATATATATATATATATATATATATATATATATATATATATATATATATATATATATATATATATATATTCCAAAGCACCCTTGCTTCCGCACTCTCAAAGGGGTGCTAGACTGTGCGGGGGTAAATCCTCAAATTAGATGCGTGCTCCAGAAAAATAATGGTTAGCACTCATAGGAGAATGTTATCCAATGTATTAATGAATAAGCAGTGCAAACAGATGCGTATTGGAAAACACATTTCTCAATGTTGGTGGGCTTCATATTGGAACATCCTTATAATTCATTACATCAAATTCATTGTAATCAACAAAGGAATATGTCACATTCAGGTATGTAAGCCTATTCAACTTCATTCCTTTGAATAGTGGGGAGGAGATGGCAGTGCACCTAGGAAAATGAACTAAAAACCAGAACTGTAAATATGCCTGGGTCTAAGATATGTGACTTTTTTCATACACTATATGAATTTTTTTATTCTCTTCAGGGATTTCTGTGCAATAAGTTTCCTCTTGTTTAATGGATTTTGACAATGGGGATGTTTTAATGCAATTGATTACTGATTCAAATATTGTGTGTATATATACTAGTTAGTTGTCTACTTGATTACTGTTGATTTAGACATATTGATATCATTAGGATGAACTATTATTGGTTTCATTAAGAATCTTAAAGCTTGAATTCTATACATTAACCCTCAGGGGACAAAAGCCGATCCACGGCGAGATAACTGTGTGGTGTATATTCTTGCACTTTGTGATACCTCTGTAGCGCAACGAATTGATTTGTGGCAGGTATACTATGCTCATGTATGCATCTGTAATACATTCCAAGATGGCGCCTTATTTACTACAGAGGATATAGTCCCTTGTTTGTGTTAATGAAATTGTCAATGCTTTATTAGTATGCATGAGTCTAGTGTCATCGACACTGACGAAGGCTAAACGCCGAAACGCGTTTGTTGTTTATTGATTAAAAAACCCCGCTGAAACCTACCCTCAAGAGTGCTGTCTTTCCTGGGGAGTCACAGGAGAATTGAGCGTTATATATATATATATATATATATATATATATATTCCAAAGCACCCTTGCTTCCACACTCTCAAACGGGTGCTAGACTGTGCGGGGGCAAATCCTCAAATTAGATGCTTGCTCCAGAAAAATAATGGTCAGCACTCATAGGAGAATGTTATCCAATGTATTAATGAATAAGCAGTGCAAACAGATGCGTATTGGCAAACACATTTCTCAATGTTGGTGGGCTTCATATTGGAACATCCTTATAATTCATTACATCAAATTCATTGTAATCAACAAAGGAATATGTTACATTCAGGTATGCAAGCCTATTCAACTTCATTCCTATCATCCCATCTTTAAATATGTATCATTGCACCCACAGTTGCATTGTTCTTCAAATTATATTTATTGTGGCGGTTGCGAATGTGGGTCCTAATTATAAATGCATCAAAATGTTCGATTCCTCCAAATTGACAATCTTATACAGGATTACTTTTGTTCAATTTACTATTGAAAGTAATATCAACCGCAACTGGGGCTTACTGACTGGTTATGGCACCATGAATGAGCTTACTCAGGTTGCCATGGTATGCAGTTATATGGTCTCAACAGTTCCATACTCTAATATCCTTAACAAAGTTTCCTAATGTATAAACATCACATCACCTTTAATCATAACCCAATTATTATTAACCGGTACAAAATGCCTAGTAAACTCATTGCAAATAATTTTCAGCAAATGTTCAGTGAGGCAGCACGCCGAGAGGCAGCATCCGATATTTTCAAATCCAGATCTTCTATTCGAGAGAGAGAAGGGGGAGGCAGCCTCTCTACTAACAACACCAATCTAAAAGGCCCATTTATCAGCTTGGAGTGGCTCTATGAAAGAGAAACACAGTGGTGGGGGGAAACAACTTCCTTAAAAAATTATATTGACATCAATCACATGCCGAGAGGTCTAAGAATCTATACTGTTCCAGCGCACGAGAACCTAGACCCTCCTGTTGCAAAAATGGGCTCACCACACTGTGAATTCCCCAAAAGGAATGTTGGTGATTGTAGTTAAATTTCTGTGGGTGTTAGAGAAAGAGTCCTGTAGGAGGCTGGCTTCGTATATGGTGCTCACTTATGTAAGTGTAGCACCCTGCACTAATCCAGACAAAACTGTCGCACAATATTTTGCAAATAGAACAGTTAAGTAGCACAGGTATACAATGGGCTCCAGGGGGAGACCAAACCATTTACTAAAATAGTGGGATGCGAACCATGACTCAAGTCGAGATTGTACCCAGAAATGCAGAAGTGCTGGGGATGCAAGAAACCACCCCAGATAAGTACCCAGGAACCCCACGGAGGATGTGTGCAGAATGGAAACACAACAGTGCTTAATTTAAGCCAATGGGTAATTTGCAGTTGCAATTTTAAAGAAGAAGGACCCTCCCCAGTGGACCCTGAAGAAACCCAGTGGAAGACAAAAGGTTTGAGAGTCACCCCACCCGTTGATACCCTAGGAACCAGGATACCTACACCAGGGGAGCTGGGTGCATAGGTGTGAAGTGACATTGGAAACCACAGTCAAACTCAATGGGGGACTTCAGGAAGATGGCGCTGGCGAAGAAGGTGAAAGTGTCCAGTGGAACCTGAAGGTGGATTCAAGATGAGAAGTACCTGGCAGCAGAGGGGACAGATTCTATGCCACTCAGGAGTGACCAGGAGGCAAGGAAGACAAATGTCCACCGATGTAGGGTGATGCAGGAGAGTTGACGATAACCTTGGAGCTGCAGCTGCGTGGACCAGGTAATGCTGTGGAAGACCAGGAGCCGCTCACAAGCTGTTCCACGTGGGATGTTGAGAGTTGAGGGGTTAGTGTCCATCAGGAGCACCAACAAGCCTTAGCAACTGTGAACAACGTGGCAAACAAAAAAGGTACAGTGTCGGACCAGCAAGGTCCAAGAGCACACCACAAGCTGGGGAGTCGGAATAGTCCCCAAGTAATCTGGGGAGCTCACTGGAGTCACAGAAGACCCTTGGGAGGACCCACATCCTGGAGGCACAGGAGTTGCAAGAGGACCTCGAGCAGCTCACCAAAGACGCAGGCCCACGGTGCAAGGGATGCGGTGAGGACGACTATCTTGGCTGCAGGAGAAGTTTGTGGTTGGAGCTTCTTGGAGCGCGAAGATCTCTGAGGATGAGAGTCAACAGAAAGTTGATGCGGTACACAGGGGTTCAGTTACAGCGGTCCCGACGAGGGATACTGGCCTCAAACTCGGTGAGAAGACAGTTCAGGCCTCGAGGGAGTTGCAGAACCACCACCTGTGTTGCTGAGCAAAGTCCAGCAAAGTCCAGAGTGCCCAGATAGTCGAAGATGAAGTGGTGTCTGATCTGAATCTTGTCCCAGGTCAAATCTAGGGACCCACCCACAGGTAAGCCCTAAACTACCCTAAGGAAAAAGTTGGGACGATTCAGGCGTCCCTCCCAGGGGAGAGATCAGACAGTGGGGATGATACTTCCATGTCCTTTGTCCAGTTTCCCGCCCGAGTGGGAGCCAACGGCTCCCTGAGCTGGTCTGAACTGGAGGATGCAAGGAGAGCACCAAATGTGTCCTTCAAGAATTCTGAGTGGCGCTGGCAAAAGCCCCCACCCTGTCCTAATACACTAAATCCTAACCGGGAGGTGGTCACACTTCCCTGTGACAGGATACCTATTGTCCTGCCTTCCTCTGCTCAAGGTTGGCTCAGCAGAAGAAGGGCAAAATCATGTCTCTGGTAGGCAGCATCAATAGTTTGCTGTTCGGGTCTAGAAGAACGGTACTGGGAGCCCTGAGGGCCTCCCGGAGTTGCTTTACAGTGCATGGAATCATACAGTATGGGGGTATGATTCCAACATGTTTGATACCAAACACAACAGGGTTCATTCCAGCCAGTTTAGAGATGGCCATTGCATAATGACGCATGGGCACTCTATGTATCGTTATGGCTGACGCCCTTACAACCTGGGAGAAAGGACTCCGAAGGTTGTAGGGTTGTCATGTTCATACAGGGGCACCTTCACACCTAGAACCAAGCACCCTGCCTTCAGAATTGAAAGGCCTGCCTTAGGGGTGACTTACAGGTTTTAAGTGCCGTGACCTCAGATATAAGAAATCTGCTCTAAGTGGTGCTAGCACCAGCTTACACAGGCTGCAATGGCAGGCCTGTAGTCACAATGTGAGTGTCTCCCATGAGTGGTATAACACATGCTTTGTCCAGGTACTTAGAAGGATACACAAGTAGCCGATATGGAGTATACTCAAGTATTCATCATGTCCAATTTAGGAGAGAAAGCACAGAGGCTGGAGTCCTGGTTAGAAGGATCTCAGCCAGACTAGCCAGAAACCGCTTAACTCCAGGCAAAAAGTGGTTGTAAACATAAAAGTAGATCCCACTTTCCTACAAGCCCTAAAAGAGATCAGTGACTTGCAAAATGAGATTTCAAAAAATGAAGGTAAAAATAAACAGGCGGAGCTGAAAGTACAAATGAAAAAACAATTAATTAGCTATGAACAGAAGATAAGACAAAGAAAACAGATACATTTGACAAAGTTGCACACAACTGTTACCAAGGGAGTGTCTTGACATTTTCTAAAAAGTTCAACGCACCCAGAAGAGAGTTGAATAGCAGTAAAAATTTAACCACTCTTGATAGCAAAGAGACATCTGAATCCGATGTTACAGATACGAACAGTCAGGTGAAGAAGGAGCAGATTCGTTGGCACCTAGGCAAAATCCGACCACTTTTCACAAGAAGTTCCGCCTGATACGGCAATCATGGCTTTGGTGAGGAAAAGGCAAACCACCAGAACCACGGGCAAGCAAAAAACAAGAAGGGCGGCTGGAAGCAACGACAACAGTGCCTTGCAGCTTGTAACCAGAAGCAACAGGGGGAAAAATGCAGATAAATATTTAACTCTAATTATTATAAATCTGACTCCGAAGAAATTGACTAGGGCAGAGAAATCTGAACTAAAGTTAGGACTTACGTTCTGGCCCAACAATACATTTTAATATACACAAACGCACATTGACCTTCTCAGATTTTCAAGAAAATTTAAATTACCCACATTTATTACATAGAAGGGGACATTAGCGAAAATGGAAGGCCAGGGACTGAATGTATTGATATGGATATATTGACATACAATGACCTTGAAACTTTAGCAATCCTGGAAGGACCGGTACAATGGGAACGTTTCTTAAACTGATGACATACATGAAAGCAAGTACATAATTGAACATCTAGGTATAATTCACCAAGGGGCACCCATGCAAACCCATGCAAACCGGTGGTGTCCACTTTTTTGCCTCAAATGTCAATTGATGCCATTGATGTCTTCAATAGAGAGCAGTCAATAGATGCAGTCAATAGAGAGCTCATGCAATACGAATTGGCTTGAGATCAGGAGCAAAAAGAGAATATAACATCAATCAACCTTGGCCAATCTACAGAATGATAAAAGCATTGTATGTAAACCGTCAGTTAAAGGGCAACTATCGTTTTACAAACAAGAGTGAATTACTGCCAAGATGCTTTAAGGCAATTAAAAGACACTACTTGCTACATGAAAATATCTAAACTGGAATTATCATAAAAGTAGAACAGACTACAACTCTCTTATTTAAATTTGGCTTCAGAAGGGTATGCTGGAGTTAGAAAAGTTGCAGCTTCTTCATTGTCCCTATCACCGGACACCCATGTTTTATCATCTGCCCAGAATTTATAAGACCGATACTGAATTCCCTAGTACGACCCATTTTTTGTCACAAGTAAGCCTAACATAACACATGTCAATATATATCAATATATCGATCCTCTCCCTGTGCCTCTTCAATGTCTTCATGGAGCCCCTCACAATCATCTTGAAAAAAGCTAGAGTGAATTACCACCTTTACGCTGATGACACCCAAATCTACTTCAAAATCAAGTCTCCCAGCGACATCCGACACCTCAATGTCACTCTAACCGAGATCCAAACTTGGTTCAACGCTAACCACTTAAAGCTCAACCCAGATAAAACAGAACTAATCCTATTCTCTCCAAAAACCAAACATCGACCAATCCAAGAGTGGCTCAAGAATCTCGTTGCCCTAAAGTGCCCCCTCGTCCTATCCGGCTCAGTTAAGTCTCTAGGCATCACCCTTGACAAGAACTTATCAATGGAGGCCCACATCAAAAACTCTGCAAAAAGTGCTCTTTTCTCTCTGAAACACCTCAAGAAATTGAAACCTTTTCTTCCCCATGATGACCTCAAGACAGTAGTCCAATCCCTAGTTCTCTCTAAAATCGACTACGGGAACGCCATCCTAACAGGGACTCCAAAAGCTCACCTAGCCCCACTAAGGGCAGTGCTGAACATGGCCGCTCGACTCATATCTGGAGTAAAAAGATTTGAACACATCACTTCAGCTCTCAACTGGCTTCCCATGGAAGGGAGGTGTATTTACAAGCTGGCCTGCATCAGACAAAAAACCCTTCACTCTCCGTCCCCCAACTACCTGAACAAAAAACTGGTAAGAGCAGGTCAATCCAGAAAACTGAGAAGCTCCCACTCACTCCTCCCTATTTATAAAGTTTTATATAGCGCGAACTTGACCCAAGAGGGTATTAGAGCGCTTTACATTTAGGATTGTTGCGTTACAAATTACATCAGATACAAGAGCATAGTAAGGTACAGTACACATAAACAATGTTTCAATAATTCATGGGAGGGAGGGGAGGAAGGAGTAATAGCGGGGAGACGAGGAGGAACAATGCCCAATGTCCGGCTGGGTAGGGGACGGTCAAGGGGGAAAACCAGGGCCAATCTCCTCATTAGCTGTCAAGCAGCTCCACCTGTCATCAGCCATGTTGCTCAGGTCTCAGCATTCGGAAAAAACAGTTTTTAGATTATTTGATTTGCGAAGGTTATATAGCGCTATCTAGACCCAGAGGTATCAGAGTGCATAACCAGGGGAACGTTGCATTAGAAGGTACATCAAAAGGATTATAAAGCGCTGACTAGACCCGTAGGTATCAGAGCGCTATGACAGAGGAACATTGAGTTAAAAATTACATCAGTTACAATAGCGTAGTAAGGTACAGTAAACAAACAATGAGGTTGAGAGAATTAATAGGAAAGGAGGGGAGGAAGGAGCCATAGCAGGGAGACGAGGAAGAACTCTGTCCAATGTCCGGAGAGACAAATAGAGAGGGAAAGGGGAGAGGTGGAGTGAGAAGGGAGTGAGAAGGGAGAGGACGAGGGGGAAGATGGAAAAGAGATAAAGGGAAAGTCAGCCCAAATACCGAGTGGGTAGGTGACAGCCAGGGAGATAATCCAAGGCCAGTCTCCTCTATAGCTCTCTAGGAATCTCCAACAGGCATCGGTCAGAAAAATGGAAAGAAAGGAGACAAGGAAAAGGCAGAACAGCAGGAATACACAGAGGTGTGGAGGGCGAGACAGGGAGAAGGGGAGAAACTTTATTCCTCCGAACCTGAAAAAGAAAACCACCCAATACCGATCGTTTTCTGGCAACGCTCCCAGGATGTGGAACGGTCTCCCTAGAGTCCTCAGATGCAACCCCTCCTTCTCCTGTTTCAAAAGGGACCTGAAACTCCATCTCCTTAACAAATACTTTTCTGACCAACATCAACTAACCTAGACTTCAATATCCGAGATGACTCCTCTATCTTTTGACTTTCAAGGATAGTTGGTGACTGGACTGTGTTAACCACCTTTTTTTTTGTCCTCTCCCCCTCCGATGCACTGTTTACTTATTTTTCATGCTGTATTTTTTTATCTCTGGTTTGCTTCCTTACTGCCTGCCCACTATGTAATACAATTTCCTTCTGTTTTTTACAGTGTGTATGTAAAGCGCTCTGATACCAAGGGGTCAAGCTAGCGCTATATAAAACTTAAACATTTTTTTTTAAAAACATAGATGACTTTCAGTTTGAATTTGTTATTCAACTAACCTTTTAAGTGAAAGGCACTAAATATTTCTTGAGATGCCCATCAGATGCCACATGGGGACTTTCTATACTTGACATTTTCAGCCTATAGACAAGCACAACACACATAGAGGGACTTGAAGCAGTGAGGTACTTTCTGAAAGGACGCTCGCTCAAATATTTGTAATACAATGTAATGCTCATTGAATTTGTACAGTTCTGTCTAAATAACAACATCTTTATATTTCAGGACTGTGAGAGGCTGGCTTAGTGTATGGTGCTCACTTATGTGAGTGTAGAAACCATCACTAATCTAGACAACCCTTACTGTATTTTAGTGGTCTTAGACAACATTAGATAGCTCTCTAAGTGGTAGCTGTGGAGAGCAGCCTTCAGGCTTAGTCTGGAAGGCTGGTCTCCACTGCAGCTTGTTATACCAGTACGTAATCTTATGGTATAGGTTAAGGGAAAAGGAATCACACAGTGTAGTTATAAAAAATATGCATTTATTAAACAAACACTCACTAATACATTTGTACTATCTTCTATCTGGAGAGAGAAACCCAATACACTCAATAGTTAGGAAATAGAGCATGTAAGTAGCACAAATACACAGTGGTCTCCAGGGCGAGACCAAAATAAAATAGTGGAATGCGAACCACAACTCAAGTTAAGAATGGACCCAGAAGACATTTATTTATTTTTGTGTTTTATAGAGCGCAAACTTGACCCGTGAGGGTATCAGAGCACTTTACAAGGTACAGTGGTGAACAAAAACAAAGTTTATAGTGCAGAAAAATACATAATCAACAGATAGGATGGCTAGGTGTGAGGTGCTAAGAACAAAGGGAGAGAGGGGGATACAGGAGAAGGTTCAAATCACCGTTAGTGACAGTAAAAACAAAGGTCCCACGTATTCTTCGCGGAGAGAATGGTGATCTGGGTGAGAGGCAATAGACTTAGATTCATCTGTCCCAGAGTGGTGGATGAGGGCAGGCCTTAGATGAGGAATTTACCCATGAAAAGGGTTTTGGCCTCTTTTTTGAAACGTGCTAGAGAAGGGATTCTTCTGATAGCGGGTGGGAAAGAGTTCCATATTCTTGGTGCTGCTCCGGTGAAGGCCCTATTGTAGGTTCCTTTTTTTCTGAAAGAAGGCAGGTTGGAGTAAGAAGTTGCTAGCCGATCAGGAGTTCCTGCTTCCTCCAGATACCACTAGTTTCCGTGCTAGATAAGCAGGGGAGTTTGTGTAAAGAGCTTTATGTGTAATGCATGCCAGTTTCAGCTGGATTCTGGCCTCTAAAGGGAGCCAGTTCAGCGCTTTCATGTGCAGGGAGATGTGGTCAAATTTCCTGGTACCTATGAGTAGTCTTGCAGCTGCGTTGAGACAGGCTTTTAAGGGTGCGAAGGAGATTTTGGGTAATCCTGTAAGGGTGGAACAACCATATTCCAGTCTAGAGATGACTAGTGCTTGTACTGACATTTTTAAGTCTGGAGCATCTATGAACGGTTTCAGCTTCCAAAGGTAGCTCAAGTGGAATCTGGCAGCTTCAGCCATCGAGTTGATGTGATCTTGCATGTTCAGGTTATTATTATGCCCAGGGATTTGGCAGAGTCCACAACAGAAGGTGGGCAGTTCAGGGCTGTGATGGCCTTGATCCACATCTGAATCTCCGGATTGACTTTTGAAGGAGAGATTAGGAGAAATTCAGTTTTCTTTGCGTTAAGTTTGTGTTGATTATTGGCAAGCCATTGGACAGTCAGTTTCAGGGTCTTATTCAGGGAGAGGATCTCCTCGAGAGAAGAGATATTGATATAAATTTGGGTAACGTCCGCATACATATGGTAGGAGATGTTGGTGGTACAAAGAACTTCGGTGAGTGGCTCTACATAAAGATTAAAGAGGGTGGGGGACAGGGTTTAACCTTGGGAGACTCCAACCGTGACCGGGGAGGGTGCAGATTGCAGTTGATCAGGAATCTCTGGGAGCGGTTGTGGAGGAAGGATCTGAACCATTCTAGGACCACGCCATCCAGACCCATCCTGAGTTTGAGACATTCAAGTAGTTTTTCATGGTTGACCGTGTCGAAGGCGGAGGGTAGATCAAGTAGGATTAGAGGGCAGGTTTTGCCTTGGTCTAGGGCTTGAAGGGCATCATCCACGATGTGGAGCATAGTAGTTTCAGTGCTGTGCCCTGGTCTGAATCCTGATTGGAAGTCGTCAAGTAGGTGGAAATTGTTGATGTACTGACTTAGTTGCTGTTGTACACACTTCTCCAATACTTTGGCTAACAGCGGGATATTGGAGATAAGTCTGAAATTGTCAGGGGAGGCTGGATCCAGTGAAGATTTTTTCAGAATAGGGAGGACTTGGCCGGCTTTTAAAGGGTCCGGAATTGAACCCTGCTGGAGAGAGGCATTGATTATTGCAGTCCAACAGGGAACGATGGATTGGGATGCAGCAGCTAAGAAGTTTGAGGGTAGCGGGTCATTAAAGTGGTTATTTGGGTTTAAGGTAGAAAGGATTTTGGAGATGGAATCTTCGTTATAGAATTCAAAGTCATTCCAGGGGGCTTGGTTTTTAGGTGGGGCCAGAGGGGGTGGTGCAGAAAAAGGGGGCAGGTCAGGAGAGGGATGGGTGTAAGTAGCGGTACTGAGTTCAATTCCTAATGCCGTGGTTTTATCAGCGAAGAAAGAGGAGAATTCCTCTGACGATATTAGGGATTTGGGGAATTCTTTCGGTGTTTTAGCCAGTATATTAGATTGGAGTTTGACCAGTTCAAAGAGCTTGCGAGGTCTATTCTTGGTGTTCCCCAATTCCGATCTGAAGTATTCTTTTTTGGAATTGAGGATGTGCTTGTTGTAGGAGTTTCTAGCCTGGCGGAGAAGTTTTAGATGCGTTGCCGAGGGGTGTTGTCTCCAGAGTCTTTCCGATTGCAGTAGGGATCTTCTCTCCATGTTGAGGGAGCTAGTGAACCAGGGGTTTCTGTCCTTGATTTGTGTTCTTTTAAGTTTTAGAGGGGCAAGGTCGTCCAGAATGTTTGAGATAGATGAAACGTAATGTTCATTGAGGTCGCTGACCAAGGAAATGTGCGAGGGGTGGGTCATATTTGCAGCAAGCCTCTAGTTTCATAAGGTCAAGGTTCTTGGTGTCTCTGGTCCAGCGTTTGGGAATTACCGGTTGCAATGTCTTTGTCTTGTGGGTCCCGGTTAAAGTGAAAGAGATGGAGTGATGGTCAGACCAGTCACATGGGTCTATGGGGATAAGCTTGACGGTGGATTCCTTAGAAATTATCCAGTTAAAGATGGCCCCTTTAGAGTGGGTTGGTAGAGAGCAGGCTTGAGTTAGGGCTTGGTTAGTTATGAGGTCTTTGATGGCATTGACATGGGGATCTTGGGTGTCATTCAAGTGCAGGTTGAAATCACCAAGGAAAATCTCTGTGGCATTGGAGGTCAGTGTTGGGGACCCAAGGAACCACCCAAGGTAAGTACCCAGGATCCCCACGGAGGCCATGTGCAGAGCGTGAACACGACCGCATGATCAACACAAGTCAAAGGGTTGCAATTTGACCCTTCCCAGTGGACCCTGAAAAAACCCTGTGGAAGATGGAAGGTTGGAGAGTCACTCCACCCGTGGATACCCCAGGAACCAGGATACCTACACCAGGGAAGCCGGGAGCACAGGTGTCAAGTAACGCTGGAAACCTCCGTAGACGACAATGGAGAACTTCAGGAAAGATGCCGCTGGAGAAGACGGTGAAGGAGTCCAGTGGAACTCAAAGGTGGATTCAAGATGAGAGGTACCTGCAAGACGGAGTCCGTGGGAGCACAGTATCAGCAGACCAGTCAGCTGCGTTGCGGTGCCTGCAGATGCAGTGGATTGACTCCTTCACTCAAAGGGATATTCCTTAAGGTGTCTTGGATATCGACAGGCCTGGTGAAGAACCTCTCTAGAGTACGGGCACAGACGATGCAGAAGACCAGCAGGACAACGAGACCAGGAGAAACAGGAATCTCACCCAGCAGTCTCGGTTCCCAAAGCAAAGAAAGAAAGGTCCAGAGTGTCCAGATGGTGAAAGTTGAAGTGGTATGTGATCTGAATCTTCTGCCACAATGAATCTAGAGACCCACCCACAGGTAAGCCCTTCAGTACACTTTGGAAAGGGTTGGGACGATTCAGAGGTCCCTCCCAGAGGAGGGGCTGGACAATGGGGAGGATACTCCCATGTCCTTTGACCAGTTTCGCACCAGAGCAGGAGACAACAGCTCTCTGAACTGGTTTGAACTGGAGTATGCAAGGAGGGCACTAAATATGCTTTTCAAGCAGTTTCAGTAGCGCTGGCAAGCACCCCCACCCTGTCCCAATACAATAAACCCTTTCTGGGAGGTGGTCACACTTTCCTGTGACAGGATATCTTTTGTTCTGCCTTCCCCTGCTCGAGCTTGGCTCAGCAGAAGGAGGGAAGAAACATGTCTCTGGTCGGAAGCCCTAGCTTGCTGTCCAGTTCTGGAAGACTGGTAATGGGAGCACTGAGGGCCTCCGGGAGGAACTTTACAGCGCATGGAATTATACCTCCCACACCGGGTATGAGTCCAACATGTTTGATACCAAACATGACAGGGTTTGTTACAGCCAGTTTAGAGATGGTCATCGGGTAATGACGCATGGCCCCTATATAGACTCAAATGGGTGATGCCCTTACAACCCGGGAGAATGGCCTCTGAAGGTTGTAGGGGTGCACCGCTCATGCAGGGGCACCCTCACACTTAGGACCCAGCACCCGGACTTCAGGATTGAAAGGCCAGCCTTAGGGATGGTTTATAGGTTTCAAGTGTAGTGACCTCAGATATAGGCAGACCTATATATTTCCTAAATGGTGTTCTAGCACCAGCTTACACAGCCTGCAATGGCAGGCCTGAAATCACAATTTGAGTGGTCTCTCATGGGTGGCATAATACATGCTGCAGCCCATGGGAAACGCCTGGTTTACCTATGCCCTGGGTACCTTAGTACCATATACTAGGGACTTACAAGGGTACACCAGTAGCCAATCTGGAAAGTGCCTAGGTACTCACCATGTCCAATTTAGAGAAGAAGCAAAGAGACTGGGGTCCTGATTAGCAGGATCCCAGTAAGACTAGTCATAAAAACATAATGACAACAGTAAAAAGTGGGGGTGACCACGAAAGCAGATCCTACTTTCCTACAAGGACCAACTCTATAAACAGATAAAGGGGTCTCCATGGCCACCTGCTTCCTCCCCAGTTATGTGAACCTGTCATTAGGCTAGTGGTAGAAGCAGGTGGCCTGGTCGAATACCCATAATGAGTGGGTGGATAACATAGTGAGTTGGAACAGATATATAGACAAGATATTCATAATATGGAGCTGGTTGCAACAATCAGCCACTGACTGAGATCAATTTGAGGTTCACAGGAGAAATGAGCTCTCCATCTGTGCTTTTTTTAGATCTACAAGTATTTGTCTAATAAAATAAAATATTTGCAGCCCTTTACATGAAACAGATGGCAGGAAACTCCCCGTTACATGTAACCATCAGTCACACAAATAAGTACAAATATAGCATTGCTCACGCAGAACTGCTGTGGATAAGAGAACTAGCACAAGGGACAGTGATGAACAAGTTACTTACATTCGGTAACAATGTATCTGGGAGAGACAGAGTCTATCCACAGATTCCTTAACTTAGAATATCCTCCAGGTGCCAGTTTGGTTCCGGAGATTTTTCAGCAGTACCTCTGCGCACCAATGACGGCATCGTATGGCTCTGCCCTGACGTCGTCCACGGACATAACATCAGTGGAGCCATATAATTCCCTCCTGGTGCGCTGATGTCAGTTTTCTACTGGGAAACTTTTTACTGGCACAAAGCGGAGCCACTACTAAAACAGTGAGAGTGTGGGAACAGTGTGCCAAAAAAGATTACAAATCTTTGAAACAATGACAAGAAATTATAAAATGATGAGAAACATCACAATGCATGCTAAAGAAAAACAATTCATACTGTAAGGGACTGAAGGGGGAGAGCAGAGTACTCGCCCCTAGAAACAGTCTTACATAAGCGAAGAACCATACCCTGCTATGAGGCAAAACAGCAATGGAAATGAATGTTGTGGTAAACGACAAACAGTCTGCAAATACATGAATGGTATGGTAATGGACAACAAGACTATAACAACATTACTTATTGTAATTAACAACATTTCCGCAAAAACAGAGAATGTGCAACCATACGCACTATATATGACCAATTGACTGTAGCATAGTCAAATAGACCCCAAACTAATGGAGAAAAAGTTCGGGGGGAGGGAGGGAAGAAGGACATGACCAATCTCCACACTTTAAAAGAGCCAGTGTGCAAGAGCGGGGATGGATAAATGAGCCCACCACCCAATTGCAAGAATGGGTTGGGATGCTACATGTAAAACAGAGAAAAATATCCTGACCTGGGAAAGATGTGAAGTAAACTAACACACACAAAGACAGAGACTACTGGTAGTTAGACCAGTAGGTAAGAACCCAACCTGAAAAGGTCCTCGCAGAGCAGGAGGATAGGTGGGAGTTAAAGAATCTGCGGCTAGACTGTGTCTCTAAGGGATACATTGTTACCGAAGGTAAGTAACCTGTTCATCTAATAGAGACATCTAGCCGCAGATTCCTTAACTTAGAATAGATACCAAAGCTATGCCCCATTGGAGGAAGGTCCGTGACTGAAACCCACCAAGTTCCAAAAGAGAACTAATCAATCAATAAGGTCAACTAAAACAGGTGGGGACAGCAAGTGCAAGCATGGCTGACACTAGACCCATTAAGCTCTGTAAAAGGAGCCTTAACAAGGAAAGGCAATAGCACCACAGTCCCGCGGAGGACAGTACGAGACTTCTCCGTCCAGGAAGGGATGAAGGGAATTCACAGAAACCAGAATGGGCAGAGCACAATAGAAGAAAATTCATAAGCTTCTGCAGTAAGAATTAGAAGCCGAACTGTGCGCAGGATCCCATGGATCTGAAAAAAATAAAGTCCCAGAGAAAGGACAAAACAGCATGACAGAGTCAGAGCGTACAAAATGAGCATGCTCAAAAGTGGATGCCAAGAATGACATGATAGATACAAATGTCACCCACATATAGATATACAACAACTATGACTAGAAGGAGATACATGTATGTGGATAATAGGACCAGACGTAAGAAGACTGTGTGGACCTTGGGAGCTACACCACACATGCAAAAGCCTATTAAATGTAGCATTAAAAGCAAACGTGTCAGCAGAAAGACACAGAACGTACCGCCAGGGAGTCACACTGACCAACCATACACAGAGGTACATTGGTTAAAGGATACCGGCAGAATCTAGGCGCACCCATAAGTCTTACTTTCTTAGGAAAGAAAGAGAGAGGGAGAAAAAAGAGAGGCAGATTCAGGGGATAAGAAACCAAAAATACTGCAACAAGGAAAAACACACTGTGTGTGCCCTCTCGCAGGGTGTGTGTGTGGGTGTGTGGGTGTGTGTGTGTGTGTGTATGTGTATATATATATATATATATATATATATATTTATATATGTCTGGACAAAGCAAAACCTCTCTGAAGAGCTGTAATGACAGCGAAACACGTGTCAGGGGTTGCTTTTATTCATTTCAGATTGGCTTGGATGGTATTTTACCAATCCAAAGCTGTAATATTGTGCCTGGAGTGGTAAATGGCTTTTGTAATTTTACAGCTTGGCGTGGATAGCACTGTGCTAATCCTATGCTTAAAGACTTTGCTGTACAAATGGCAAAAGACTTTGTCGATTTCTATCTCAGCGTGGATAGCACTGTGCTAATCCTATGCTTAAAAACTTTGATAGAAAAGCAGACATTTGAGGTGAGCAACGTTAGGGTGTCGCTGGGGTTGAGGGTGCTCTATACAGGAGCTGCCTTCCATCTAAACTTGGGAACTACCCATAGTTCTCTCCTTCTTTTTGGCATAATTTATGCGTCACTCTATGCCTACAAGGGAATTGTTTTGACTTATACTGGGTGCTCCCTTGTGTCTGGACATAGCTAAACCTCTCTGAAGAGCTGTAATGACAGCGAAACACGTGTCAGGGGTTGCTTTTATTAATTTCAGGTTGGCTTGGATGGTATTTTACCAATCCAAAGCTGTAATATTGTGCCTGGAGTGGTAAATGGTTTTGGTCATTTTACAGCTTGGCGTGGATAGCACTGTGCTAATCCAATGCTTAAAGACTTTGCTGTACAAATGGCAAAGACTTTGTCCATTTCTATCTCAGCGTGGATAGCACTGTGCTAATTCTATGCTTAAAACCAGTGAATATGTGTCTTTCTGAAAAATAAATATTTTTTATATATGTATAACTAAAGGTCGATGGAAGAATAAATGGGAATATAAGTGTCTAAATTGATGATTCTGTTTGTGTAAAATTGATTGGATAACTGATTGATTAAGTGTATCTTAGCGAATACATGTATTAGCGAGTAATGTTTAAATGTGTAAATATCAGTATCAGTGTCTCACTTTGTGTATAAGTGGCTGCATGGGTTGGTGACTAGCTACATGAGTGTCGACATGGGTTAGTTGGTTTTTAGAGGATCAGTATGAGTGTCTGTATGGTTTGGTGGGGGGAATTACTTACCGCATAGATGCATGAATGGGTGACTCACTGTTTGTATGTGTTTTGAAGACAGCATGTGTGCGGGACTGTATGGGTGGATGAGTGTGTGTTAGTGAGTGAATCACTGTCTCAAAAGTATCTTTATGAGTAACTACATTTGTTTTAAACTAGTATATGTGAGTATTGATGTATAAAAGTGATGTATATAAGTGAGTATATGTGAGAGCGAGAGATTGTAAGAGTTCCTGTATGATTGATTGATAAAAATTTATACTGCGCAAAACAATAACCCGCAGGTATCAAGGCGCCTAACAATAACATCTAGAAAAGGAAACATACATCCTTACACATAGGCTTGCAGGAAGAGGCGAGTTTTAAGGGCACTTCGGAATTTCTGTAGGGAGGGTAGGGACCTGAGATCAAGAGGGAGATCATTCCACCATTTAGGGGCCAGGGTGGAGAAGGCCCTGCCACCCCACTTGGATCTTCGTATGCGGGGAAATGTCAGGAGCAGTTTCCTGGAGGAGCGCAAGTCCCTTCCAGGAGTGTAGTGGGAGATGATGGAACCAATTCCCGTGTCGCTGTTCTTTGCAATGACTCTATAGGTCATGCATAGGACTTTAAACCGTACTCGGTGCTCTACCGGTAGCCAATGCAGCGCTTTCCTGGCCAACGTGGCCGAGGAGCGTCTGGGAACATCCAGAACAAATCTGGCCGCGGCATTCTGGACTACCTGCAAGCGCTGCAGCAGGCTCCTGTTTAGTCCCGCATACAGCGCATTACAGTAGTCCAGTCGTGAGCCGATAAGTGCGACAGCTATTTGCTTTCTGGATTGCTGAGAGAGATATTTCCTAATTCTTCGCAGGGTGTGGATTAAGCCCCAACAGGTGGAGATGGTTCTACTAACCTGTCTGCCCATATCCAGGGCAGGGTCTATCATCACCCCAAGATTCTTAGCAGATGTCGTGGGGGAAGGGCACTCTCCTAGCGAGTTAGGCCACCAGCTGGCTGACCAGATGTTCTCTTTCCCTCCAAACACCATCACCTCAGTCTTCTCCCCATTCAGTTTAAGTGAATTCTGGATCATCCACTGACCAACCGCCTCCATGCAAGATCTAAAGTTGGAGGCAGTTGGTACATCTGAATGGGAAAGAGAGACGAGGATTTGGGTGTCATCTGCATAAGAAACGACCTCCATCCCGAAAGTTCTAATTAGTCTGGCTAGTGGGGTCACGTAGATGTTAAATAGGGTCGGACTAAGAGCCGACCCTTGCGGGACCCCACACAGCACCGGTCGGGATGGAGATAGGAACTCCCCCAGCTTGACTCTTTGTTCCCTTCCGTCTAGGAAGGAGGTCAGTAGATCTAGAGCTGCGTCCTTCACCCCCACTTCCCTCAGACGAGATGTAAGTACTGAGGGGGAGAGGGTATCAAAGGCCGCAGTTAGATCTAACAGGACCAGGAGGGCGGTCTGGCCCCCATCCACTTTCGTGCGGATCTTATCAACCACAATAGTGAGGGCCGACTCAGTGCTGTATTCCCTCCTGAATCCGTGCTGGGAAAAATCCAGACAGCCCGAGTCTTCCACGAAGGCAGCGAGATGCTTGTTTAGATGTGCCTCAAGCATCTTCGCAGGGGCTGGGAGCAGTGAGATTGGACGGAAGTTTTTTAGGACCTCCGGATCAAGGGAGGCCTTCTTTAGCAGGGGTTTCACTACTGCACTCTTCCACTCCGAGGGGAAGACACCGTCTCTCATAGCTAGATTCATGATTTCTAGCAGAGGCGGTAGGAAGGTTTCCCTACACTGCTTAATGATTTTCAGTGGGCAGGTATCCAGGGGGGAGCCAGATTTAGTCTTATTAAGCAAGGTCTCCAGATCTTGTAAGACCAGCGGGGGAAAGGAGTCCAGGGTGCTCAGAAGGGAGATATCTGTGGTAGTCATGTTCATCTCAGCCCGAGCAGGAGGCCCACTGATTGATGCTCTTTGTTCCTCAAGAGCCAGGTAGATATCCTGTATTTTGGTGTGAAAGAAGGAAGCAATTTTATCACATAGATCGTGCGAGGGTACAACAGGGTCAGGAGTTTGTAGGTTGACTAAGGAGTCAACGATTCTGAAAAGCTCCTTCGGCGAGGAGAGCGAGGTTGTCATGGCCACAAAGTAATCTTGTTTGGCCTGCACAATCTCAGCCTTGTATTTCCTGACCAGGAGTTTGTGAGCTTCCTTGTTCTTGAGGTCCCAGCCTGAGTGCCAGAGCCTCTCCATCCTCCTCACTTCTTGCCTGAGGAGTCTGAGGGATTCAGAAAACCATGGGGCAGATGGTCTTTTTCTGGCTCGGCGGCGGGTCTGTACTGGGGCCAGTTCATTCAGGGCCTCAGTAATAACCTGTTCAAAATGACCAACCGCGGTCTGAACACTATCCATGCCAGTGGTAGAAAGACTGACAGCCCATGGCGCAAAGGAATCATTGCTGATATTCCTAAAATTTCTGGCAGTTTCCACTGAGTGTTTCCCTGTTTTACTTCCATCCATCCTATGGCATTCCAAAAGGAAAGGGACTGCAAGGTGATCGGACCAAGACAGATGCACCGGGTCCTTGATGGTCAAACGATGGTCATTAGAGAAAATACCATCTAGTGTGTGGCCTGCACGATGGGTAACCCCGCTAACTCGCTGCGTGAGTCCACAGGACGCCAAGGCCTCAATGAGACATGAAGTATCAGATAAATCATGCCGTTCTAAATGGTAATTAAAATCACCTAAAATGGAGAAATTTTCTCGACCAAAGTAGGGTTCCAAGGACTGGAGGAAATTGTGCGTGAAGTCGGTCCTCGGGCCAGGAGGTCGATACAGCAGAATTCCGTTGAAAAAAGGGCATTGCACTTCCTTTATGGTGAAATAGAAAGCTTGAAAATTATCCGGAAAGTCGGATATAGGTACTGTGTGGCATTGCAAGTGGTCTTTGAAGAGGATCGCTATACCTCCTCCCACTCGTCCCTGTCTGTCCAGTCTGGCCAGGCAGTACCCTTCCGGGACCGCTTCGATCAGACCAGGACCAGATGAGTCTTTAGCACAAGTTTCAGTGATGAACACTAGGGCAGGCTTTCTGTCTAAGACCATCTCCCTAAACATTATCTTGTTTTTAGTGTCAAAGTATGTTTATTGAGTTTTGAAACAGAAGAAACAGGCATGGCATGGCAATAGACAATCAGCAGGCAAGGAAGGCAAGCGAGACAGACAAACACGTCTTCTCTTAGGCGCTGCCCGGAGGTCGAGAAGAGCCCCTAAGTGGAGCAGCAATCAAAAAGGCCAGCCTTAAAAAACACAAAAACCCCGCCCCCCCCCCCCCCCCCAACATCCAACTCAAACACCCTCCCCCCGCCCCTACCAGTACGCCATTCTTCCGTAGTGATCGTGTGCGTTATAGTCAGTCCAAGTGTATCAGGGTGCCTTCGGTCGCTCGTGGTCCACCATGCACTCCGTAAGGCGTAGGATGCGAAGGTACTTTGGGCAAGTGATTTCATGGAATTCCCTGGAGAGTAACGTCAGGAGCGGTTGCCAAGTGGTTCGGAATGAGTCAGGCGTGTGAGTGAGCGTGGCCTGAATCCGTTCCATGCCTAACGTGAACCACAACTTATGCAACCAGCCTGTGTGGGTGGGAGAGGTGGTGGAGCCCCAGAGCGACAGGATGTGTTGGGACGCCGCCTGCATAGCGATGCCCATCTGTTTGCCGCGAGCTGATCTCAAGGGGAACATAAGCGCATTAGGGAGCCCTAGGATTGTGTAAGCTGGGAAGCGTGGGATTTCAGTGTCGAATGTGGAATCAATGTCGTCCAAGACGGCCTTCCAATATTCCTGCAGGGCGGGACATTCCCATAGGAGGTGAGTCAGCGTGCCCCGGCTGCCACAGCCCCTCCAACACAGCGCACTTCGGGTAGGGTTACCCTGGTTGAGTCTCGCTGGGGTTAGGTGCCAATAGATCGCCAGTTTTATCGCCGATTCCCTAGCTTTGGTATTGCGGGTGGTGTGGGCGGCTCTTTGCGGGTGGTGTGGGCGGCTCTCATTATCTTGTTTTTGACAAGGGAGCGGGCATTGATCAAAATGCCTTCTACTCCCACTGTCCTGGGTCTACAGACAGCGGGGTGGTCAGAGGAAAGGTGACGGGGAACAGGACTAACAGGCCCACGCATGTGGTAGCAGCCACATCGTAAAGGGAAATGAAGTTCGTCAGGTTCATAGGAGTGCGAGCACCACAATCTTCGGGGTTTATGTAGAAATAAGTATGTGTTTCTATAAGTGATTCTTTAAGAGAGTAAGTATGTGTACGATTCTGTAGAAGTAAGTGAGGTGGTGGGGGTATAGCTGTATATGCAACTAAATGGATGTTTGATAGTTTATTTGCATGTGTCAGTTTGTGTGTGAGTAACTCTATAGATGAGTGTCGGTGTGTAATAAGATGTATAGGTGTATGAGTACATATGATGAGTGAGTACATGTATGAGTGCCTATATAGAACTGTTAGTGAATGACTGGATGTGTATGTAGATTTTAGAATTACTGAATAGGTTGTTCTAACTGGAATTGTTATTTCCATTTTGTTTTTTAAATCTTAGTTTCCATTTTTGAATGTGTGAATCAAGGGTTATATTACGCTATTACGCTGAGAGGAGGTCTGTCACTCTTTCACAAGGATGATGCCATCAGTGATATCATCAGTGATGCCATTTGAGATGTCATCAGTGATGTCATGAGTGATGTCACTGACCATGTCATGAGTGATGTAATATATGACGTCATCAGCAGTGCATTGCGGGCGCGCAAGTTATAGTTAACTATAAAGGGAAAATTTCAACGGTTTTGTATGAGTGAAATGTCCAGCTAACTATAACATGTGTGAAACCTATGGTTTTTCAGTGAATTTCTAAGTTTTTTTAAATGCTAATTTTTAACTATAACGTGTGTGAAACCTATGGTTTTTTCAGTGAATTTCTAAGGTTTTTTAAATGCTCATTTTTAACTATAACGTGGGTGAAACCTATGGTTTTTTCAGTGAATTTCTAAGGTTTTTTAAATGCTCATTTTTAACTATAACGTGACCGAAACCTATGGTTTTTTCAGTGAATTTCAAAGGTTTTGTAAATGATAATTTTTAAATGTATTAATTGTTATATTTTGTTATACTGATTTATTTTCTTTAAATGCGGATGTGATATGCATTCAAGAATCCTGGTGTAAAAATAGTCTATATGGTGGAAAGGATTATTTTGTGCTTGAGGCAGCAGCCACGCCGGCTAAAAAAGGCCACGCAAAAGGGGGAATTGCCTGCTTTTTGTCTACTTCATTGCAATGGCAATTTTCTCACTACGTTGACACAAGCAACCTTTTTCAGGCTCTAACTATTAATAATCTAACCAGTATAGGCAGCCAGCGTTCTTTAGTACTTATCAATGCATATATCCCACCAGAAGTTGGTTTTAATACGGTTCTGAAGCAAATGTTTTTATATGTTAAACAGCTATTAGAAGGTGACCAGCCCCCATATATATTACTCATGGGCGATCTGAATAGTAAAGTATCCCACTCAAGTGTAAATCTGTTCAGAAATAAGTTTAAAGAAGAGGCTTACAATATACCCCAATCTACCTTTCCAATTAAATTTAAAACCAGCAAAAGAGTAAAGATAATGTTACAAGAACTTAGTTATTTAGAGGGGTTAATTGTAAATGGCAGGATGCCATCTGATACACCTGCTAAATGTACGCATAGGTCCCCTAAGGGTGAATCTATTCTCGACTATGTAATAACAGACTATGTCTCTTTTTTTCTTATTCAGGACATAATGGTCTCTCAAACTTCTATGAGCGATCATAACGTGATCAGTATATCCCTTTCATTACAACCACAGGTTACGGATTCTTGGTCTTTAAATGCTGGAGGAGTTTCTTTGCTTTATAAGTCAGGTAGATGTTTCTGGAACCCGACAACTATGAAGGGTTTGCAAAAGATTCTTGCAGAAACCTTACTGGAATTAAATGAATGGCAGGGTATGGAATTCTTTCACTTTGAAAATTTTATGAAAAAGCTTACTGCGACTGCAAAGAAGCCTAGATATTCCAGGAAAGTGACTTTTGTTCCTAGTTTATTGTTGCCTTTAAATAAAGAAATAAATAAATTAGTAAGGCAACAATTTCTTTTTAGATCTACGGAAACTACTAATAAGTTATCCTTATTAAAAAGAAAGAGGACCAGAGTGAGAGCAAAACTAAAGAAAGAAAATGAAGACTCTCTCTGGATTAGCCTAAGGGAGGCTTCTGTCTACGGTAAATCTAGAGAATTCTGGTCCTTAATTGGAAAGGGATGTGGAGCAAGAATCTCCCCTATTCCCGTTTCTATTCCAGATGATGTTTGGTGCTTATTCATATTGAATTTGTATGCATCAAATGGTGTAGAGAGCGCAGTTAGTGATCTTATATGGGACTATAAGTTTGCTATGGATCCGCCATCTGAGAAATCCATTGCTTCAGCGATTAAGAGTATGCGCTCTTCCGGAGCATTGGGACCAGATGAGTTGCCCATTTCAGTATTGAAACAAGACGTTACTACTTGGAGCAGGATTCTCTTCCCATTGTTTAAAGCATGTTTTTTATTAAGATCAGTTCCTACATCTTGGAAGGGAAGTATATTAATACCCTTATTTAAGAAGGGAGAGCGGGACAAACCCATGAACTATCGTTTGATCGCTCTATTGGACGCTGTTGGAAAAGTTTTTGCCAAATTCCTTCTAATATTAATTTCTGATTGGGTGGAGGCAAATAATATTTTACCTTTGGAACAGACTGGGTTCCGAAAAAAGCATAGCACACTTGATAATTTGACTGCTCTGCAAGTGATTATGGACAAATATGTAAGAGTCCGTGGAGGTGGGGTATATGCGGCATTCATAGACTTCTCCACAGCGTTTGACAAGGTGGACCGTCCAACGCTGTGGAGAAAGCTTGCTGTAATGGGTATGCCGCCGCTTCTACTGGAACTTGTAAGATCTCTTCACTCTAACACCTAATGTAAGGTGTTGCAAGGTGGAGAAAGGGGTCTTTCTCAGGCCATTCCATCTGTAAACGGGTTAAAACAGGGGTGCTTATTGGCCCCCTTGTTGTTTTCTCTATACACTGCGGATCTTCCCGCTTCCATTGCAGCAAGTGCTGGGTTAGCTCCGGTAGTTGGAGGTTCATCCATTTCTGTCTTAATGTATGCGGATGATATCCTCATTTTAGACCTAACACCTAAGGGCTTATCTAACCGCCTTCAAGCTTTACACATATTTGCAGAGGCACATTTTATGAAGATTAATGTTTCCAAAAGCAAAATTATGTGTATCACAGGAAGGAAGAAATGTAGATCTGTAAATTTTGGATGGGCTATAGGAGGCCAGAGATTAGAGGTGGTTAAAACCTACACCTTTTTAGGTAAAGTAATCTCGGCAAACCTTAGCGAAAAACCCCATATTGAACATACTTCCCGTAAGACATTGGCACATGGTATGGGGTTATGTTCACTATACTCTGCTACAGGGAAAAGACACTTTGCCCGTTTTTTGGAAGTGTATAATGCAAAAATCCCTGCAACTCTGCTCTATGGAATAGAATTGGTGGAGTTAAGACATTGGGGCTTTTTGCAGACAATGGAGGGAAAGGTTTTAAGAAGAATTTCTTCTTTTAATACAGCTTGCTCTGTGCCCGCATGCAGCCTAGAATTTGGCCTTCGGAGTTGTTGGGTACAAGGACTGATTGCCCTGGTAAGATGGGTGGCCTGTTTGGCCAGAGGTGATCCAGGTTCCTTACGGGCATATATAAAAAAGGAACTGCTGGGCAATCTAAATGAGTTCTCTTTATTAGTAAAATTTTTTAGAAAAGCTGTAACATTGCTAGAGTTGGATGAAAATACCCTGTTTTCGCTCTCTCCTTCTCAACTAAAGCTTCAGCTGAAACATGTATCTTGGGAACTCTGCTTTAAATTGGATATGATTGCTTTACATGGAAAGAATGGGGGTGATTTACTCCTAAACTCGTATTCAATAAAGGAGGCTCAACAGTATGTTTCTTGGAATATCCCTCATCGAGTACGAAGGCTATGGTACCTTTTGCGACATGATTTGCTCCCTTTAAATTCCCTTCTAGCAAAATGGTATGGAACATCTCCCATATGTAATTTTTGTAATAAGGCAGTCCAAGACCGAAATCATGTTTTGTTTATTTGTCCTACATTACGTCCATTACGCTCTAAATGGCTGAGATTTTTTTGCCTACAATTGGGAATTCTGAATGTAAATGCCTTTTATATGCTCTTTTTTGTCTACCCAATGAAATGTTTTGCTTCAAAATTTTTAATTTTTTTAGGAGTTTTTTAGACATTTATTAATGAAACCTGTAGACTGCTATTTGTGTATTCTCCGGTCAGTGTTTATGTTGTGATCCTTTAATTGGTTCTCTTGTGTTCAGTATTGTATAATTTTCTGTAAATTTCGATGCATTGTTGTGTGATTGATATATGTGGCCCTCGTTTGAGAGCCAAAAACATAATAATAAAAACTTGAAAACTTATACTGATTTACTACATTATTTTTAATTATTTATTTTTAGATATTTTATTTTTTAAGCTACATTACTTATTTTTTATATAAATTGAAAAATAAATGTTTTTAAAACTATTGAAATTGTAATATTTTTATTTTTTTAAATATTTTTTTAATGTATATATATTTAATATAGCAGGCAATGATATCCTATGGAAGAAAATTCAAGTTACTGGTAATTACAGTTAAATTTTCAGGAACAGTAGTGAGCTGAAAGATGCAGCACTGAGGTCTCTCCTCAAAACAGCTGAGTAAATCGGAATGTTTTAAAGTTCCAAAACTCCACACTTAGAAAAATTTCTAAGTGAAACATGTCAATGTTACCCTATAGAAGGAAATTCAAGTTACTGTAACTACGATTAGAATTACTTTTCAGGATCAGTAGTGGGCTGAAAGAAGAAGCACTGAGGTCTCTCTTGATAACAGGCGAGTAAATCGGAATTCGTAGTTTGGCTGATTTTAGTGGAATTTTTCAAAGTTCCAAAACTCCACACTTAGAAGAATTTCCAAGTAAAACTTGTCAATGCTAGCCTATGGAAGGAAATTCAAGTTACTTTAAGTATGGTTACATTTACTTTTCAGGGTCCGTCCTGGGCTCAAAGATGCAGCACTGACGTCTCTCGTTATAACAGGTGAGTAAATCGGAATTCGTACTTCGGCTGATCTTAGAGGAATATTTCGCTCAATAGTGAACGAAGGGGCGGGGCCTGAGGACACATGTGTGCAAACACGCTCTGTGGCGCATTTTAGATTGGGGAATATATTCCTCTTCAATCCTGAGGTCACCTGTGAGCCAACTAGCCCATCAGGTACCTCACAGTTTGCGCCAGAGAGCTGCGTTGTAGAGAGGTGTTCAGAGGGCGCGCCCCCTTTTTACAACACTCTGCAACGCAGCTCCGTGGCACCTACAGAGGTACCCGTTGGACTAGATGGCCCCTAGGGGACCTCTGGATTGAAGAGGAATATATTCTCCAACCTAAAACGCGCCACAGGGCGTGTTTGCACACATGTCACCTCAAGCCTCGCCCCCTACCTTCACCACTGTGCAAACATGCCCCGTAACGCGTTCTAAGTTGGGGGATTGTCCCCTTGCATACTGGGGGTCCCTGAGGCCAATTAGCCCACCAGGAACCTCCAGTGTGTGCCAGGGGGCTGCCTTGCAGAGAGGTGTAAAGAGGCCACGCCCCTTTTTACACCTCTCTGCAACGCAGCCCCCTGGCGCTTTTTCAGAGGAGGAACTAATTCCCCTTGCATACTGGGGGTCCCTGGGAGCCAACTAGCCCACCAGGAATTTCCAGTGTGCGCTAGGGGGCTGCGTTGCAGAGAGCTGTAAAGAGGCCACGCCCCTTTTTACACCTCTCTGCAAGGCAGCCACCTGGCGCATACTGGAGGTTCCTGACCCCCTAGGCCTGCTCAGGGGGTCCCACAAGGACCCCCAAGGTCCCCCCCCCAATTATTATTATTTTTTTAAATCCCAGAATACGCGTAGGGTAAGCGTACCCTGCTGATCCCAAAAAAAAAACATTAAGGCACCACTCTGCAAACGCACCCCCTGGCGCATTTGCAGAGGGGGAAATAATTCCCCTTGAAAACTGGAGTCCCTGGGGGCCAACTAGCCCACCAAGAACCTCCAGTAAAGAGTACGGTAAGCTTCTATATACTTATGATTTTACTTATGATTTTCTCACGAACTACTGAACGGATTTACACCATTCAAAAAAGCGTGATCTGCGAACAGAACTCTACCTTTTTGCCAAATTTGGTGTAATTCCGTTCAGCCGTCCGGGCTGTAGCCCTGGCTAAAGGTCCTATGGGAAACTGCATGGGGAAAACACGTTTTGGGCCCCCCCTTTTTTCTCGGCCCCCGCTTCACGAATCACCCCCAAACTTTCAGGGAAGGAGCAGAGCAGGCCGTTTTCTTGGAGAAATTCGCAAAGATTCGTCCACCGGCGCCAAAGTTATTCCAAATAGAATGTTGCGGATTTCCTATGGAAACTAGGTTTTAACTATAACTACCTACTGGCGACCACCAGTAGGTAATGTGTGTGTGTGTATATATATATATATATATATATATATATATATATATATATATAAAAGCTCACTTATCCTCCACTGCGGGTTTCGGAAAAGCACTCCACAGGAACTTTGCAATTTTCAAATTACTTTACTTTGTACCAACCACAGTAAACATGACGCGTTTCAGCTACGCCTTAGTCAAATGTTGTCATATATGAAACCATTTGACTAAGGCGTAGCCAAAACGAGTCATGTTTACTGTGGTCGGTACAAATTAAAGTAATTTGACAATTGCAGAGTGCTTTTCCAAAACATGCAGTGGAGGAGCAGTGAGCTTTCATGTGAAAACGCGGATGCACCTTCGCGTTTAAAGCACCTGTCCAGGAGTGCGCGGTTTTGTGGTGCAGTTGGAGCGAGGAGATATATATATATATATATATATAATTATTTTTTTAAAAGCAAAGACAAGGGATACTTGAAGAGCATGCCCAAAACAAATACAGCAGCCTGCGCTATAGGTACCAACGACACCGATGTGATCCATAGCAGGACACAACATATGTCAAAACACAGTAAATCACATACATATATAGTCAGAAATGTGTATATAGAACCATAAACAGACACTGTATAAATGGCAATGAGCATACCTGAACAAAGAGACTTCCAAGGATAATATCGGCAGAGGCCATGAGCAGAGAGACCTGAGCCCCTGCCTGGCAATGAGCAGAGGGACCTGACTCCCTGCCTGGGAAGTGCGTAGGAAAAAGGGGGTCCAAGACAATGTGCAGCAGTAACACATCTGGCGTAGAACCAACTGCTGTCAAGTAAAAACCAGACAGGGTCTGAGCAATGAGGGAAGACCAAGGACATAAACACATCCTAACACCAGTGATCGAAGAGTAGACAATACCACAAAGAATAGCTGGCAGCCAACGCTGAGGCGCAAGTAGGACCAGCAAGCACCCAGTGCCGGCGAACGTACCCAGTGTGTACCCACATACTGAGCCAGAACTCAAATCGGACTAGAAACTGTTCTGGAAGTGGAACAGAGCAACATGTCTTACGGCTAAGACAGCCAACTTAGGCAAAAAAATAGGAAAGGCATGAAAACGAAGATGTTAACATGCCGGGATGAGCCAATAGTGGCGTAAACTCAACAATACCCTGGAGAAGTCTGCATCCTCAGAGGCAGGAGAGAACTACTGACCTACCATAAAATACAAACATGTGAGCTCCAAAGAGAGCTTCGCCACCCATGTGGGTCTTACCAGAGTTGAAGTCCCTCAACAGTAGGTAGAGCATGAAGAAGCAAAAACCATATCGTGATAAGCCTACAGTATGAACCATTGGAAAATTTCCCAGAGGGAAAGAAGATAACATTTCTAAGAGGACCTCACAGGATCCTTAGTAAGAACCTACACCATCCAGGAAGAACAGTTCCTGGAGCACTGCACACATACCACCCAGGAAGCAATTTCCTGTGGCAAAGTAGAATGGCTATACAATAACCAACAAATACCCCACAGAGGGTATTTCACATCCCTATAAAACGCAAGGGAACACCTCTTGAGACTAGCCCTCAGACAGAGGACTAAAAAATAAGGGCAGAAACAGCTGTCTAGCTGTACAGTTCGTCTGGGAAATAACAGCTTGAACCCTAAGACAGATTCCAGAGAAAAGCAGTGACAATACTGCAACCAATGCAAACAAGACAATAATTCTGCAACAAAGGACCAAAAACAATGTTACTCATGGAAAACCAGACATGGGAAGCTGGACCGCTAAATCCACATGACTGTCAAAAAGATGGGCCCCATTAAAGGGCAAATCTCGAAGACGCTCCTGTACATTTTCAGGAAAACTGCCATCACGCAGCCAAGCATGGCGACGCAGAGCAACTGACCTGGCCATAGCCCAATCCACAGAGTCAGTGGTGTCCATGGCTGATAGAATTGAAAATGTAGCCAACTCCCAATCATCTTGGAGTATCTGAGTCAGGTCAGCCCAAGGGCCTCCCAGAAGAGAGGGAAAGTGAGTGTATAATAAATAGGACTAACAGTATGGTTCTTTTTCGTTTCACTTACACTATATGATTAGTACTCATAAAACAAGATGCTTAACATTCCTTCTGGACTAAGCCCAAAGGCTGCTCTCCACAGCTACCACTTAGGGAGCTTTCTAAGGTTTTCTAAGACCACTAAAATCACCAAAAGGGTTGTCTGGATTAGTGCAGGGTGCTTCACTTAAATAAGTGTGCACCATACCTTAAGCCAGCCTCCTACAGTCACCCATGCACTCGTCCGCAGTAGGCTCGACTACAGCAACTCACTCTACGCCGGCATGACCCAGAAACTGCAGAACATCCCGAACACCTCCGCTAGACTCATCCTGAACCTTCCACACTGCAGCCACATCATTGGCCACCTGAGAGGCCTTCACTGGCTTCCTAGCAGCAAAATAATTACCTTCAAGGTCCTCATGCACGCCTATAAAGCCCTCCATAATGCTGGACCAGCATATCTCAACCCCATCATCTCCTTCTACACTCCCACCAGACATCTCTGCTCCGTCAACTGGCCCTGGCCACCATCCAACGGATCTGCAAGACCACAGCTGGGGGAAGATCCTTCTCCAACCTCGCGTAGAAGCCCTGGAACTCCTTGCCTCCGCACCTCAGGCAATCATTATCGCTGCCACAATTCAGGAAGGACTTCAATACCTGGCTCTTCGACTGAACTGCAGACTCACTCGCCCCCCCGCCCACACTCAGCACCTTGAGACCTTAATGGGTGAGGAGTCGTGCTTTACAAGAAACTTGATTAAATTGGTGTTCACCAAATAATAAGCCAGAGTACATAAGTATTATTGGTTGTTTAGTATGTCTTAGAGAGAGATATATATAGATATATTATTTTTAACCAACTAAAAGCACAAAGGTGCATAGAAGGGATCTGGAACAAAGAGGAGAAACATTTTGAAGAGCGGGGAGGATGGGTGGGCAGTGAGGAATCTGCAGCTAGATCTAGTCTCTATCAGAGAAGGCATTATTGAAGGAAAGTTACTTATTTATCTGACGTCTAGCTGCAGGTTCCTTACCTTAGAATAGATACACAAGCAAAACCATCCCTGAGGAGGGTCTGTGAACTGATTCCAAGAAATACCACAGACTAGGCTATCCAGTCTGCATAAGAAAAAAAGAGACCACTTTCCAGGAAGGGAGGGGTGGAAGAGGACATCCTACCAGCAAACTCGGGTAGAACCCCATACGGGACCGAATCCGCAGCAGGGCAAAGATGTGTGAGAAAATGCATGGCAAAAGAGCAATGGCAAGTGGAAGGGCACTCCATATGAACAAGGCACAACAACGCTTCCCGGAAGGGCAACCAGTCCAAGAAACCAAGGCAGAAAGCTAAGGACTACAGCTGAAACTACTGGGCCAACCTCCCAGTCATAGAAGCAGGAAAGGCAGAAGCCTCCAACTAATAGCTGATGAAATATCGCAAGCAAAAGCAACAATCACGGCCATAAACCATGTTACATTACAAAGCCAGAGGAGGTTACCCATAAACCTAGTTGAGACCTGGGTATCTTGTATTATAGCACACAACAATGTCTCAACAGGTAATATTCATAGACAATTATATACATGCATGACAACTGCAGAAAGACCGAAACAGGGAGGCAAAAATTATTACTTGAGAGTTTAAAGAGAGGTATTTCAGGACAGAATATCAGTATTATTTACATTAAATGTGAGAGCAACCCATATGAACTTGTGCACAACAGTGCTCGTGCAATTGTGTGAACAGTCCAAGTGAGGCAAAGGAAAACAGCGAAAAATGGCACAAGGAAGTAATTAGTGCACAAACACTTAGATAAATACTGCTTGACAAGAAGTTTTAATTCAAATTCTTTTGGAATTTCAAAGTCATTAATGAATCAAACAACCAAAATTATGCCAAAAGTTCTGATCCAAAGAACCTCCACTACCACTCTGCACACATCCCCCTCTCATTCACTGTCTCGCTACATGACGTTCGCATGATTACACCGGCTCCGTCCAGAAGATGTTTTCTCCCTAACCCTAGGACGAAGTGACCCGTGGGATTTCAAACGTCGCAGTGAATTTAAGCAGGGGCAGGGCTGGACGTTCACATGATTATGCTGGCTCAGTCCAGAATCAGACTGTGGACGCCTGAATGTGCACGCTTATTCCATTTTCCAACTGAACTCCTGCGATACATTCTTTGGATTTCTTTCCATACGACCAGGATTTGTGTTTCCCACCCATGGCAAATTACCTAGGAGGAATATTACTTATATCTAGCCCACCTAACTTCAGCACCCAAAAATTGTTTTAACCTGGTCCTGAAGATGACCTGAATTGATCACAGGTCAAAGCGCCGTTGACCACTCAATGCAACGTTTTGGCCAATTCTGGCTGTTTAATTCATTCATAAGTTTGAATTTTCATAAGATTTTGAATTGAAACTTCTTGTAAAGCAGTATTTATTTAAGTGTTTGTACACTAATTACTTCCTTGTGCTGTTTTTCGCGGTTTTCCTTTGCCTCACTTGTTGCTTACACCATTCACACAATTGCACAAGCACTGTTGGGCACAAGTTCTTATGGGTTACTTCCACATTCAATGTAAATAGTGCTGATATTTTGTCCTCTCACTTCTTTTCCCTGAAAGACAGCTCCTTAAACTCTCAAGTAATCATTGTGTCTCCCGGTTCACAGGATCGCTCGTGGAAATATATACATATATATACACCAACTGTACATTCATAAATATAATTGATCTATACAGAACCATAAAATTTTCATGTAAAAAAATATATATAAATAATTGTGCTATCTCAATTTATATTAGCAGCCATTGATTTACTTTGCACAGATAAAAACCTAAGAGCTCTACATTTCTATGGTTTTCAACAGGACAAGTTTTTTTGTTTTGTATCTACGTTGGTTGTGTATTATTATATCATACATTTAGCCAACCTCCTCCAAAACATTCTTTTACTGTTCTTTTAGCAAATTTCATTGCTACAACCATAGTGTATCAGACTACTGAGACTACTTAAAAGGATAAATGTGTGGATACGTGCTTACCCTGTGCAACTTCTAATAGGAAAACTAAAGATTAAAAAGATTAAAATCATGAGATCTTTCTACTAAATAGATTGAGAGGCAACTACATTAGATGTTCTTTACTTTCTTTTAAACCACCCTTAGTGAAGATAGGTATAAAAATCCTCACTGGTGTTCAATCCATTAGGCATTTTGCAATCTGATAAAACTATATGCCTGGTTTCGAGTTTCCTCAGTTCAGCCTCCCGGGTACCGCCTCCTCTATGCGGTGGAACCGTATCTATAACAAAGTATCTCAAGCCTGAGACATTGCCATTGTGTACTTCTCCAAAGTGCCTGGCCACCAGGTACACTGTGTCACCGTTGTTTATATATATATGTATATTGGCAGCCATCTTGTGCCTCGGTAGAACCGAGGCACAAGAAAGCAGAAAAACAAACGTGCAGACCTGCTCAGAGGGTCCTACAAGGACCCCCAAGGCCCAAAAAATATATATATATTTTTTTTAAATTGCGGGGTACACATAGGTACGCATACCCCATGTAAAAAAAAAACCCTGGTCTACTTTTTTCAAGTTAGCCCCCGGGGGGACCAAATCCCAGGGGCATAATGCAACAATGTGTGGGGGAGGCCAATACTGCCCCGGGGACCGCCACCCCCCGGGGCAAAGTAATTATGATAGCGGGGGGCACACGGGCTTTGAATAAAAAATATATTTTTAAAACCTGTGAGGGGGGCTCAAGCCCCCCCACACGCCCCGGGGACCACCACCTCCTCGGGGCACTAATATGTAAAACAGGGGGTCCGTGACGGACCCCCCAGCCCCGGGTGCGGCCCCCTCCTGGAGCCCTAAATGGCCCTGGGGACCGCCAACCCCAGGGCCGGCTCCTGCAGTGTCCCGGGGTGCCCACCCCCGGGACACTGCTGTTTGCTATGGTATGGTGGGAACCTCGCGGCTCCCGCCCTACCATAGCAAACTTCTTTGGTTTTTGGAAGAAAGAGCAGGAAACCTGCTCTCTCATCCAAAAACCAAAGTCTATTGCTTTTCTGCATGGGGAGAAACATGTTAGCTGCTCCCCATACAGAAAAGCAATGCCGGCTCCCACAGGATGCGAGGAGCCGGCAAGGACCGTGGGGGGCTTGGGGACCCCGTCACGGCCCCCAACGAGGAGGGCCAGGCCTCGGGGGATGGGGTCCAGAAGTGGCCCGGGAGGGGGGCCACGCGGCCCCCCTCACAAAATAAATTTAAAAAGAAAAAGGCCTGCCCCGGGGATGGGGTCCCCGGGGCCAAAGGTGGCCACAGGAGGGGGGCAAAGCAGCCGCCCTCCTAATTTTAAAAATAAATAAAAAAGGCCCATGCCCCGGAGGATGGGGTCCCCGGGGCGGAGTATGGCCCTGGGTGGGGGGCCACACGGCCCCCTTCCTGATTTTTTTAATTTTAAATAAAGATTGGGGGCAGGACCTGGGAGATGGGGTCCCCAGGGCCAAAAAAAACAAGAAAAAGAAGGGGGGATACACAGCCCCTCTTCTTAAAAGTATTTATTTAGTTTTTTAAACGGGATCGGGAGGAGGCCACGCCCCTCCCTGCATCTCTCTGCATACGCGCCCCCTGGCACGTTTGCAGAAGTGAAACTACTTCCTCTCGCATATTGGGGGTCCCTGGGGGCCAACTAGCCCACCAGGAGCCTCCAGTATGGGCAGGGGGCTCCCTTGCAGAGAGGTGTAAAGAGGCCACGCCCCTTTTTACACCTCCCTTTTACACCTCTCTGCAACAGATCCCCCTGGCGCACACTGGAGATTGCTGGTGGCCTAGTTGGCCCCCAGGGACCCCCAGTATGCAAGGGGAATTAGTTCCCCCTCTGAAAAAGCACCAGGGGGCTGCGTTGCAGAGAGGTGTAACGAGGCCACGCACCTTTTTACACCACACTGCAATGCAGCCTCCTGGCGCATAATGGAGGTTCCTGGTGGGCTAGTTGGCCCTCATGGACCCCCAGTATACAAGGGGACTTAATACCCCAACTTAGAACGCGGTATGGGGTGTGTTTGCACAGTGGTGAAGGTCGGGGCGGGGCTAGAGGTGATATGTGTGCAAACATGCACTGTGGCGCGTTTTAAGTTGGGGAATTAATTCTTCTTCAATCCAGAGGTCCCCTAGGGGCCAACTAGTCCAACAGGTACCTCCAGTAAGCACCACGGAGCGGCGTTGCAGAGTGTTGTAAAAAGGGGGCATGCCCTCTGAACCCCTGTCTGCAACGCAGCTCCCTGGCCCAAACTGGAAGTACCTGGTGGGCTAGTTGGCTCACAGGGGACCTCAGGATTAAAGAGGAATTAATTCCCCAACCTAAAACGCGCCACAGGGTGTGTTTGAACACATGTTACCTCAGGCCCCGCCCCCTTCCTTCACGATCGAGCAAAATATTCCTGTAAAATCAGCCGAACTACGAATTCCGATTTACTCACCTGTTATCACAAGAGACGTCAGTGCTGCATCTTCCAGCCCACTACTAATCCTGAAAAGTAATTCTAACCATACTTACAGTAACTTGAATTTCCTTCCATAGGCTAACATTGACTGGTTTCACTTGGAAATTTTTCTGTGTGGAGTTTTAGAATTTTAAAAAATTCCTTTAAAATCAGTCGAACTACGAATTCCGATTTACTCACCTGTTATCACAAGAGACGTCAGTGCTGCATCTTCCAGCCCACTACTAATCCTGAAAAGTAATTCTAACCATACTTACAGTAACTTGAATTTCCTTCCATAGGCTAACATTGACTGGTTTCACTTGGAAATTTTTTTAAGTGTGGAGTTTTGTAACTTAGAAAAATTCCACTAAAATCAGCCGAACTACGAATTCCGATTCACTCACCTGTTATCAGGAAAGACCTCAGTGCTGCATCTTTCAGCTAATCTTAGTTACAGTAACTTGACTTTCCTTCCATAGGATAACATTGCCTGCTATATAAAATATATATAAATTAAAAAAATATATAAAAAAATAAAATATTACAATTTCAATATTTTTAAAAACATGTATTTTTCAATTTATTTAAAAAATATGTAATGTATTTAAAAAATAAATTATCTAAAAATAAATAATTTAAAATAATGTAGTAAATCAGTAAAAAAAGAATATAACAATACATTTAAAAATTATCATTTACAAAACCTTTGAAATTCACTGAACAAACCATAGGTTTCAGCCACGTTATACTTAGGAATTAGCATTTAAAAAGCCTTTGAAATTCACTGAAAAAACCATAGGTTTCACACACGTTATAGTTTTTTTTTTCTTCAAACTTTGTTTAGTCTGTTCTAAACAATCAAGCAATGATGCATTTCTTGTTACATAGCATAATAGACCAATAATGCCTATTAAGGAGAGCGTGCGCACAAACCTAGAATATTGCATGGCATACAGTACAGGCAGCCGACAAGCCATTAAATATACAATTACAGGAGTATACAAAGCAAAAGGCACAGCAAGGAAGAAATTGACAAAAACAAGGGAAAACAACAACAATGAGGGGGACATGTGCAAACACATTAATATAACAATTTGTTTATGAGGATTTAACCACCAAATCTCCACAAAAGGAAAAGTCCAAGGATGGCAAAAGGGAATTGAATAAAAACCAGCTGCATATTGTTACATATGTATGACACTTCAGCCAACCCCCTCCGGAACTATTTGACTTACAAGCTGAGACTGACAGGCCGCAGTGATCTGGGCAATGTAAGAGCGGTAAGGCCCCCATATATCAGTAGGTCTAGATGAACTGGGAACCAAAGTGGACTACTCCTCACTGATAATATTGCAAAATGCCAAACTCCCGAGCCACGACTTCACTCTCGGAGATCTTTTATCACACCATAATAATGCTATTTCCCTCTTTGCCAACAAGAATCCCAATGCAGCGAGTTTACGGACAGTACGTGAGAAGTTAGCAACGTACCCCAGTAGCGCAATTTCCAGGATAGGGATCAGGTTCATGCATAAAATGTCGCTGAAGGTGCAGTGTACCTGAATCCAATAGTCATGCAAAAGGGGACAGGTCCAAGTATGGTGTGCGAAATCGGCAATTGGGGCCCTACATTTGGGGCAGTGGTGGGGACGACTGGGGTCTATTTTATGTGAACGTGCTGGCGTATGGCATAACCTATGAAAAAATTTAAAATGGATGAGTTTGTGTCTACTGTTCAAGGAAATTCCCTTTGTGGCTTTGCAGCACTGTTCCCACTGATCGTCCGACATAGGTTTCCCTAGATCCTCTTCCCACGCGGAGCGAACTTTAGCGTCCAATGAGGGGAGTGTATTACTGCACAGTTTGTATAATTTAGAAACCATGTGTGACCTGGATGTCTGTTGGATTAAAAGCGAGAGTGGGGAAGCAGGGTCAGGGGCCAGTGGAAATGTAGGGAACGAAGCTCGTAACATGGATCGTAGTCTGGTCAAAACAAAGGAGTCCAATGAACGAGCGTTCAGGGAAGCGAGGGTCGTCAGATACAGAAAAAGCGTGGCCCTCAGGAAAAAGGTCGCCAATGGTATGAATGTTAAATTTAGCCAATGTGTTTTTGACTATTGATTCCCCGGTAATTGGGAACCAAGAAGCATTGGGCAAAGGAAGGGCCGGTTAATATAATTGATCCAGGCCAAGAAGCCTGCGAAGCCTATTCCAGGCCCAGCAGGTTGATGAGACAGTCTGTATGTCCCGCGGGTCTCGCGCGATGCCTCGTGGCAGAACAGTAGAAAGAAGTTCAGGGAGTGCCAAATCCGCTTTGGGTTTCAAATACAAGATGCGAGCATCAGGGTGGAACCAGGAGTGCGCATAAGAGCATTGTGCAATTAAAAAATAAAGATAAAAATCAGGAACTCCGGAGAGTCAAAACAGGCCAGGTGACACGTGGATTTTTGTCTCCCCAGACTAAGCGCAACAAAAAGGAGCGCAGCTGGGAAAAGAAAACCTTGGTAAGGGGAATCGGGATATTATTTAAAAAATACAAAAACCGAGGAAGTACAATCATTTTAATTATGGCAATTCGTCCAGCCATAGACAGAGGAAGGCGAATCCATCTCTCAATCTGGCCCTCTAATAAACTAACCGCACTACCATAATTCAAGCTAATGATGGCGGAGGTGTCCAAGTGAATCTGGATCCCCAAATATTTGACTGAGTCACTACACCATTCAAGGGGGAAGGGGCAATTCCGTGCGGTCGTGCTAGGAGTAAGCGGAAAAATCACTGATTTGTGCCAATTGATGCAAAGCCCAGAAAATGTGCTAAAGCGAGTTATTTCCAAGATGACCGGTTCAGGATTAATGTGAGGCATTCTGACATACAAGATCGTATCGTCCGCATAGAGAGAAATTAGGAGAGGACCAGTCCGGAATTGAAGCCCTCGGTGCAGGTGTTTCTCTTGAAAATGGCAGACCAGAGAGTCCATTGCCAGGATGAAAAGTAGCGGAGATAAGGGGCATCCCTGACGGGTGCCACGCGATAAGGAAAACCGCTCAGTAATAGTGCCATTCAGGCAAAGTCTGGTGGTAGGTGCAGTATATAATAGTGACACCGTGAACACGAAGCATTCCGGCATGCCCATACGTCTCATAATGGACAGGAAAAAGGGCCACTCCAAAGTGTCAAACGCTTTCTCAGCGTCAAGGAGGATCAGGGCAGCCAGGGTGTAGGGGTCTATTCCATGTAGAACAGCAAAGAGGGTCCTCAGATTCAGAGGTGGAGCGGTGCGGCACAAAGCCAGACTGCGCCGGGGATATGATGGCCTTCATCAGCAATGAAAGCCGGATGGTGATCACTTTCGCCAATATCTTATAATCTAGATTTAATAAAGAAAGAGGTCTGTATGAGCTGCATTGTTTGGAGTCCCTGCCTGGTTTGGGGAGGAGAATAATGACCGCCTCTCTGAGCGTGGGAGGAAAACAGCCAGTCTCCAGTGCCTCTGCATAAACTTCCACTAAGCGCGGGACCAAGACCTCTTTGTAGGCCTTGTAAAATTAGGCAGAAAAGCCGTCCAGCCCAGGCGCCAAAGAGCCACATAGCGCATCTATAGCTTCAATTATGCTATCTTGAGTGATGAGCATAGCTAGAAATTCCTGCATGTGTTTTTCCAAATAAACCATGGCGATCTCATTGAGGTATTCACCCTGACCTCCCAGATTGCCCGTAAGCGTGGATGTATATAAAGTTTTGTAGTAGGACAGGAAGGCGTTGCAAATATCTGATGTGGAATGAAGAAAATCGCCCCGCGGACCCTCAATCTCGGTGATGTAGAAGTGTTATAAGGGGGACAAAGTAGCTGCGCTAGTAATCGGCCGGGCCTATCGCCCTCCCCATACTGCCATGCCGCAACCTGTTTGGTAAGAAATTTAAGTTCCCTGTTAGCTTCGTCTCTAAACTCCATCATTAATGACAAACGTTTGGTTCCTTCTCGCCAGATGGGTCCACCAATAGTCCCCTATCCAGTGCAGCAATGTCTTTCTCAACACGAGACAATGTGGAACAAATGTCCCTCAACACACCGACATGCTTAGCAATATAGACCCTGCAAATGTTCGCCTTGAATCCCTCCCAAAGAACTACCCAGGAATCCACCGAACCAGTGTTGAGTTCGAAATATTCCTCAATGGCCTGACATACTTCTTCTGTAAAAACAGGGTCTGCAAGTGCCCTCCCGGGGAATCGCCATTGTCTCTCATACCCACCCAATCTAGGAACTTTCAATTTAAGAACTATTGGGGAGTGGTCTGACAGTGTGCGAGGGAGTGTAAGAAGGTTCTTAACCCAACCAGCCACCCCAGGGGAGAGGAGACAGTAATTAATTCTGGTCCAGGTATTGTGAAACCCAGAATGATGGGTGTAGTCAGGCAGATGTGGGTGTAGCCTCTCCTCAATGTCAATTAAGGAGAAGTGAGAGCAAATGTCAAGCAATATCAGGCGTGATTTAGCTTTAGTGTCAGGGGAAGAGGACGTACTGTCTCTAGTAGGGTTCATCAATAAATTAAAGTTGCCCCCTTTAATCAACAAGCCAGGTTCGAGCGTGAGGAGGTGCACCTGAAGGTCTTGGAAAAAGGACCACACACGTTATAGTTAGGAATTAGCATTTAAAAAACCTTGCAAATTCATTCAAAAAACCATAGGTTTCACACGTTATAGTTTGCTGGACATTTCACTCATACAAAACCTTTGAAATCCCCCTGTTATAGTTAGTTCAGCTAACTATAACTTGCGCGCCCGCAATGCACTGCTGATGACGTCACATATTACATCACTCATGACATGGTCAGTGACATCACTGATGACATCTGAAATGACATCTCTGATGACATCATCCTTGTGAAAGAGTGGCAGACCTCCTCTCACCGTAATATAACCTTTGAAACACACATTCAAAAATAGAATTTTTTTTAAAAAAAAAAATGGATACCAATACCAGTTACAACAACCTTTTTCAGTAATTCCAACCTCAACATACACATCCACTCATTCACCAACAGTTCTATACAGTCACTCATACATGTACTCACTCATCATATGTACTCAAACACCTATACATCCTGTTACACACCGATACTCGTCCATAGAGTTACTCACACACATACGGACACATGCAAATAAACTATCAAACATCCATTTACTTGCATATACAGCTATACACACACCACAACACTTACTTCTACAGAAACGTACACATACTTACTCTCTTAAATAATCAATACTGGAAACACATACTTATTTATACAGGAACTCTTCCAATCTCTCACTCTCACATATACTCACTTATATACATCAATACTCACATATACTAGTTTAAAACATATAAAGATACTATTGAGTCATTCACTCACTAACACACCCATACACACACTCATCCACGCACACAGTCCTGCACACATGCTGTCTTCAAAACACATACAGTGAGTCAGTCATTCATGCATCTGTGCGCTAAGTAATACCCCCACCAAACCATACAGACACTCATACTGATACTCAGAAAACCAACTAATAACCCATATAGACACTCATGTGTAGCTACTCACCAACCCATGCAGCCACCTATACACAAAATGAGACACTGATACAGATATTTAAATATTTAAACATTACTCGTTAATACATGTATTCTCTAAGATACACTTAATAAGTCAGTTATACAATCAATTGTACCCATTTATTTTTCCATCGAAATATTTCTTTTTCTGAAAGACACATCCACTGGATGATGTCATCAGTGATGTCATTTAAGATGTCATGAGAGATGTCATGAGTGATGTCTCTGACCATGTCATGAGAGATGTATTATGTGCCGTCATCAGCAGTGCATTTCGGGCGCGCGAGTTATAGTTAGCTGAACTAACTATAACGGGGGAATTTCAAAGGTTTTATATGAGTGAAAAGTCCAGCTAACTATAACGTGTGAAACCAATGTTTTTTTTTAATGAATTTGCAAGGTTTTTTAAATGTTTATTTCTAACTATAACGTGTGTGAAACCTATGGTTTTTTCAGTGAATATGTATATATATATATATATATATATATATATGATATGTATGAACATAAACATATACAGAATTCACACTGTACAATAGTAGGTGCCCCAGAAGGGTACATACAACAACTATTGCAGTGGCCATAGGCCGAAGGCAAGACAACAGCAAACTGTAAACCAGCCACATGGCCACGTCTAAAGGGAGAGGGTTGGATGGAAGTACACACCCCTGAAAACCAAGGGAGTAGACAGAAACATAACTACCGACAGAACAGTACGATTAGGCAGTCGGGAGACAATTGAAAAGAAAACCACGAGGAAGAAACAAACCCACTAGAACAGAGAAATGCAGACCACAACGGAGGACTGGAAAAAGGGACCGAGGGGTACAGGGCCAACACCTTGGAGGCCTAAGCAGGCAAACTGGGCCACAGTGCAAAAGAAATTAGTACTGGAAGACCAGCACCAGAAATGAAAGGCCAACCAAAGGGTCAGTATAAAGAAGATAAAGTGCAGATAGTGAGGCAGTGCCCACAGCCTTGGAAGCAGGAAGGCCAGAAGTAAAAAGGAGTCCCTGTACACACGGGACAACCCGTGCCCTGCCAACGAGCCAGGTAACAACGTGAGTGAGTGTCCTGACGCCACTCAAGAACATACTCAGTAGCCTACGAGTACAAGGGAGAGGAGTCCCCAGGGGATGATAATTGCAAGAGTGCTCACAAGAAGTGGAGGAAATTCCATGGAAAAGATTCCTAAGGGATCACAAACCTCCGTAAGTTCCAATCCGGAGTGGACGGGCAAGGAACCCATGTCCGAGAAGAACGGAAGAACAACATTTGCCATATACCCCTAAAAAGGGTAGAAGGCACACCTGAAGAACGGCCAGGCCAGTAACTAAACATAGAGGTCGGCCCCAGGGGTGTCATGGAAATGGCTCCAGCCAAAAGTGAAAGCAACTGCGGCTTCGCCCAAGGCAGAAGCAAAATAAATATAGGCCATGCAGAGTCAGAGAAGGGATAGGGAGGCCAAGTGAGCCACTATTTCCAAGATACGGTTAAGTGATGGCGACAAGTAATCTAAGAGAGAAAAAGGGGCGGGCAGGGGGCCCATCTCACTTGTGTATAGCCAGAACCAGCACAGGGATCGCTAACGCCTTGAGAAAGAAAGAAGGAACACTACTCAGGGCAGACCCAGAAATTAGAACCGTAGGCCAAGAACAATGCCCCTTCTCTTTCATGAGCTAGAAGGGCATTAACAGAGCGAAAAGGAAGAACCCCCTGGTAAGTGCGGAAATACACTCAAGTAAAAAGGGCATACAGACAAAGTACCCTGGCGGACAGTGAACAGTGCATCTGCACAATACCATGAAAACACCCCAAGCAGAACCTGGGTAGAAAGCAAAGAAGACCGTGCAGCCACTAACATAGACACCAACAGGGTCAGAAATTAAGATACACTCCAGAGAACAACCCGGTACCACAACAGGGTAGTATGCAGAAAGAAAATACCTCCTGGGGCAGGGTATCACATGGACAGCATATGGGAGTACAATTGAAATGAAGAAGCAAAGTGGAACAGCCCTATAACAGTTAACACAGAACGGAATATAGGAGACCATTCTCAGCCCGACTGAGTACAGAGGGGGAAGAAGAAGAGGGTATGACAATCAGATATTAAGATTTCACTCCACTCTGACTATCCCGGAAACAGGGTAAATAGGAATCAGCTTGAGAGCCAAACAGAAATTGAGCAGCAAAAGGTTTGTCCACCAAGGTGGAACATCCTCAGAAAAGCCAGAGGTACGTAGTCAGGCACGCCAGCAAAGACCCACGGAATGGGCCATGGCCTGTCCGACAGAATCTGTGATATCCATGCCACAACAAATCAGTAATGTATCAGCCTGACGGCCATCCTGCATTAGCTTCGAAAAGTGTGTCCAGAGAGTTATCAGGGATGGAGGGGAGGATGTGCGAAACCGCATCCCACAGAACATGAGAAAAAAGCCAAAAACACAGGCCATAGCAGAAAATATATATATATCGACCTAAAGCATCCAGACCTTTAGACTCCCTGTTAGGAGGCGCGGATGTTGTGAGAGGCTGTAGCAGCCTGAACCACAAAACTGCAGAGTAGGCTGACAGGAAAGGGAAAATGGGTCTCCAGGGGCAGGATGGTGCCTATGAGCTATAGACTGGACCACTGAGGCCTTTGAAATGGGTTTAGCCCAAATGCCCAATTGAATATCGAAAAGGGTTTCACTGAAGGGAAGCGCAGGCTCAGTACTCAGTTGGCCCTGTTGGAGCACCCCAAGTAGGGGATCAATGGCCACTTCCACAGAAGGAAGCTGCAATCCCAGAACTAAGTCAACCCTTAGCAAAACCTGAACAAATGCCAAGCTAGCCTAAGAAGCGAGGCGAGGAGGTGAAAACAGGCTGGGGGATGGGGAAGAATTAAGGTTACTATTGTCACCAAGGGCAGAAACCCAATGAAACTTCAGAGGAGGCTCAGTCATGTGATCACCCACATCACCAAATTACCGGTGTGCCAAGGAGAAAAGAGCTGGGGGATCCTCTAAAAGTGGAGGATGGTAGCCTGAGGAGTACTGATCCACAGACGCCGTTCTCAAAGTCCATTGGTGCAGAGAAGGTGACACCTCGTCATCAGGAAATAGAGACAGAAAGGGGCAAGCAGCACCCGTAACGCCGAGGTCGGCGGGTCCAACACAGGTGTAACAGGTGGGAACCCCAAAGGGCTGTGACCCAGAGCCGATTACAAATTAGGAGAGGCCCGCTGACACTGAGGGATGATCCGTCAGTTTGCAGTCTGTCAAGGACTCACTGACCTCCCCAGGGCCAAGAAGCGCCCCGGAGGAAGGTTGAGAAAAAAACATTGAATGGAGGGAGAGACAGTATTCCCTGATCTGAGTCAGTCGCCCTGGCGCCTGGAAATACTGGAAAGCACTGCCCAAATTCTCGCTCTGATTCTGAAATCGGAGCAATAGGAGATGAGTCAGGGATACAGAGTGTACGCAGTAAAGTTGGGGAAGGCTGCGGCACCGACGGTCGAAGGCGTGACTGACCAGGCGACCGCGAGGACAAAGGACTTCGGGAGCTGGCCCTTGGATAAAGAGGACAGCTATCGACGAGGGGCCAGAGTCCACTGAGTCGCCAACAGCGTCATGTGGTGCTTCAACAACGTCTGCAACTGAAACGGAAGACACGAGTCGCACTATTCAGAGTCAGGGTGTGCGCCCAGACACCACATGCTAAAAGGATGAGGGTCGACATCATAGTTCACGAAGATATCTAGAAAAAAGCACACTGTTTTGTCAACAATGATGAGGTAGGCCAGAATCGCGTGGAAGCGCGGAAAGGAAGAAACTTACATCATCGCGTCAGGGGAGGGCTTATATGGTCTTTGACAACGTCATTAAGGAGTGCTTGACGCCCACTACCGACACAGAGGTACTTCTGTCGAAAATTTTCCAGATCCAGTCTGGCGCCTGGGGATAATTTTAGGTGAGGAATCTGCCGCTAGACTTCTTCATCAGATAATATGTTACAGTACCTTGAAACCAGTGAATGTCCGAAATGTCACCTGGGTGACGCATATAATACTCATATGTCCAGGTGCTGTTCAACTCTCATCCATTAGTGGGAAGCAATCTAAAGGGTGTGGTGTCTGAAATATATTAATGGAATTATCGGCTTTCTCTTGAAGTCAGTATATTGTGAATCTACTGTTGTCCTGAATAAGCAAAGCTGCACAATTGATTTGCTGATTTGGCACGGTTGATTGCCAAGCAGGAGAAGCCATGTCTTGAAAATTTTACCTGGCTCCTTGAACCATAGCTTGGACCCATGGACTATTGAAATGGGTTATAGCAGAGGGTGATACCCTTGATAATTTACAACAAGGGAGAGGAGAAGCAATACTATAGGACACAATGGTGACCATACTGAAGGCCAAAACAGATGAAAGACCCACTTAGATTTAGGGTATTGGGTATGTGAGACACTATCATTAATCATATGCTGTCAGTATGTGTATGCCCCCTTGCAATAAGCTCTACTTTAGCAGTACGCAAAACGTCGAGACCCAGTATGTGTCAAAGCGTCTAATAGGAAATCCATTCCAGACCATGTATGTAACCTGCATGTTCCATTGGCTTATGCTGTCTCTGCTTGTCGCACAAGTTACTACTTGTGTAACGATATATCTGTAAGAGACATTAGTTAGTGATAGATTCCTTACCTTAGAATATCCCCAGGCGTCAGACTGGATCCGGAAATGTATGCATAGCAGTACCCTTGCCCATCGGTAGGCGTCGTCTGCGGCTCCGCGTTCGTCGTCGGCGTGGTGGGCGCCGTGATGACGTCGTCGGAGTACTTAGACGCCGCCTCCGCGTGCTGACGTCAGTTCTTAGACACAGCTTTTCCGCGCCAGAAACGCAGAGCCATGTTAAAAAGCAACACTGGTGCCATTGAAACTAGGGCCATGAAGGAGATGACCTTAACCCTAGATATCGGTTCGCAGAACGGGGAGAATGGGTGGGTCGGTAAGGAATCTATCACTAACTAATGTCTCTTACAGATATATCGTTACACAAGTAGTAACTTGTGCATCTGAAAGAGACACGTTAGTGATCGATTCCTTACCTTAGAATAGATACCCCAGCAATACCAACCCCGGTGGAAGGTCTGCAAACCAATAATCACACCAGAAAGTCCTGGAGGACGGAACGGCCAAAGAAGCCATCCCTCCGGACTGGACTGTCCAGGCAATAGTGTCTTGCAAACGTGTGCAAATGTCCTGCAAGGGCACTCCCTGGCCCAGGGCAGTTGTAGTCGCCGTGGCCCGAGTGGAATGAGCCCGCAATCCAACAGGGGGCTCCTTTTTAGCCAAGGAGTAACAGGCCTGGACACACAAGATGATCCACCGAGAGATGGTCCGCTTGTGCACCGCCTTTCCCTTCTTAGCGCCCACGTAACCAACACAGAGTTGGTCATCCACCCGGAACTAGCGTGTGCGATCCAGATAGTAAGAGAGCGCACATTTTGGGTCCAGACGGTGGAGCCTCTCTTCCTCCTTTGAGGGATGCGGAGGCGGAAAGAAGGTGGGCAAGGTGATGGACTGCCCGATGTGGAAGGCCGTGACAACCTTGAGCAGGAAAGAGGGTCTCGTCCGCAACACAACCTTGTCCGGATGGACAGAGAGGAAAGGAGGTGTAGAAGAAGGAGCCTGGAGCTCACTCACTCTCCTGGCAGAGGTGATGGCAACCAGGAAGGCAGTCTTCAAAGTAAGTAGACGGAGAGGACAGTTATGGAGCGGCTCAAAGGGAGCACACATAAGGTAAGTAAGTACAAGGTTCAAGTCCCACTGAGGCATCACGAATGGAACAGGAGGGAACATGTGTGTGATGCCCTTCAAAAACATATTTACAATTGGGGACTTAAACAAAGATGGCTGATCAGGTAGCCTTAAGAAGGCGGAAAGGGCAGAAAGGTAGCCCTTAATAGTGCCCAGAGCAGAGCCCTGCTGGGCAAGAGAAAGAAGGAAGAGAAGAACCTCAGAAAGAGGGGCAGAAAGTGAATCCACAGCCTTTGCTGTGCACCATGCCACAAACTTATTCCACCTGCAGGCGTATACCGATTTTGTGGAGGGACGCCTGGCTGCCAGAATGACATTACAGACTTCAGGAGGCAAGTCAAATGGCCTCAACTGTCGCCGCTCAATCTTCAAGCACGGAGGTGGAGACTGGACAGGTTCAGGTGGAGGACCGTCCCCATCTGCTTCGACAGAAGGTCCTCCTGAAGAGGCAGACGAACCGGGGGATCGACTGACATACTGAGTAGCTCGGGATACCAGTACCTTCGTGCCCAGTCCGGAGCCACAAGGATGACTTGGGCCCGGTCGCGCTTGATCTTCTTCAGAACTCTGGGCAGAAGTGGTATAGGCGGAAAGGTGTACAACAGACCGCAACTCCACTCGCGACGAAAAGCGTCTCCGAGCGAGTGCCGCCTTGGAAATTCCAACGCGCAGAACTGATGACATTGCGCGTTCTCTTCGGTGGTGAATAGATCTAACCAAGGCTCTCCCCACTGCTGAAAGAGGCCTTGCGCCACATCCGAGTTCAGACGCCATTCGTGATCCATCCATCAGGATCCTTCGTGATCCAATATGCACCGGCTGAGTTCGTCCGCCCTGGCGTTCAGAGAACCTGCCAGGTGTTGAACCACCAGCGTCACGCCCTGATGTTCCAGCCACTGCCAGAGGCACAGAGCCTCCTGGCAAAGGGTCCACGACCCCACCCCGCCCTGTTTGTTGCAGTACCACATGGCGGTGGTGTTGTCTGTGAACACCTGCTCTACACTCACCCGGACAGAGGGGAGGAATGCCTTCAGTGCTAGACGAATTGGCCGCAGCTCCAAAAGGTTGATATGGAGCCGGGACTCCGCAGGAGACCAGAGGCCTTGAGGTTCTTTAATTTTGACTCCATCTTACATTTGTCATCAATTTGCGTTGCCTTTACACAGGCTGTTCTATTCATGAAGTGTTTCTGCCCTTTGGACTGCAACGTGTAGAAAACCCCCTCTGTCCTTGCTTTGAAATCAATCTCAGACACCAGCTGGCCTAACTGCATACAGACATGTTCTGCCATTACTGATTGACCTATAAGTGCTGTAATTGATTTACTTATGGGTTGGGCAGAAATATAACGTAAGGGGGACATTCTGGTTACATGATGTTTTTCTATTGGCTAATATTTTGCAGATCTTGTATGTCCATATTAGGTATTTTGTATGCTTGCAGAAGCTAGGACTGCCCCTTTCTTTTATGCTGCGTTTGTAATCCTAAGCATATAAAAGACCTCTGTGTTCTGTATTCTTTAGACTGCCTCATTCAGGTGCTAAAGGCTCCTGTGTGACGTAGTCTCACTTAATTAAGTTTAATAAAGATGTCTTTTAATATTTCAGCTTCTGTGCCAAGTTCTTTTGTATTAGTGAGACCCCTGAGAATGAAGATTACAGTTCTTCAGTCTCTGATCTCTGCCTCTCCCATGTGGCCTCCCTGGAGGGACGCGTCCGTCACAACTACGTGCTCCGGTTGGGGAAGGGAGAGGGATCTGCCGCTGACCCAATCGTGGTCCGTGAGCCACCACTGCAGCTGTCTCGCAGTGCCCTCCGAGATCAGGACATGGTCGGAGAGGTTGCCCTGATGCTGGGCCCACTGAAACTTCAGGTCCCACTGCAGAGCCCGCATCCGCCACCGGGCGTGATGCACCAGAAGGATGCAGGAGGCCATCAGCCCCAGAAGCCGCAGCGTTAACCTGAACGAGACCCGGGATAAAGGCTGAAAGAGGGGAATCAGAGCCTGAATATCCCAAACCCGCTGTTCGGGTGGATAAACCCGAAACTGCGCTGAGTCAAGAACCTCTCCGATAAAGAGGAGCTTCTGAGAGGGACACAGGTGTGACTTAGGCACATTCATTGAGAACCCCAGCTGGTGCAGGAGGTCTGCCGTCGTCTGGAGGTGGCTGACGACTGTCTGGGGCGAGCCCGCCTTCAACAACCAGTCGTCGAGGTAGGGGAAGACTGAAACCCCTAACCTGCGCAGATGAGCTGCGACCACCGCCATCACCTTTGTGAACACCCATGGGGCGCTGGTAAGGCCGAAGGGGAGCACGGTAAACTGAAAGTGCTTGTGGCCAACCATGAACCACAGGTAGCGCGCGGGTGGGCCGGCAGGACGGGGAAGTGGCGGATGCTGTGGAAGAGGGTGTGGACTGACCTCGCCATTGTCCCCGACCACCTCCTCGGCGGTTTCCACGGCCGCCACCGCGTTGGATGGTAGTCTGCGGGGCGTGGCTGGCAGCACGTGTGGGGGCGCCCCTCCCGTGGCCACAAAAGGAGCGAAAGGCACCCGTTTGCTGGCGTGGGGCCGAGAGGCCCAAAGACCTGGCCATAGCCTTGGAGTCCTTAAAGCGCTCAAGCGCATGGTCTGCCTTGTCGCCAAAAAGGCGACGGCCATCAAACGGCATGTCCATGAGTGTATTTTGGACATCGGCCGAGAAGTTGGCTGACCTCAACCAGGCATGGCGACGAATCGCCACCGTCGTTGCCATCGCTCTGCCCATTGAGTCGGTGGTATTCAGCCCACACCGCAAAGAATACCGCGCTGCATCTCGGCCCTCCACAAGGGCTTGGCCGAGTTTAGCCCTTACCTCCAACGGGCATTCTGGCAGCACGTTCGCGACCGTATACCACAGAGAGTGGGTGCAGCGGCCCAAGAGGCATGCGGTGTTGAAAGACCGCAGTCCCAGACTTAGGGAAGAGAATACCTTTTTGCCGTATTGCTCATACTTCTTGGATTCCCTGTCCGGCGGAGCCGACGGAAATGTGGTCTGGGAATTGGAGGCCTGGATCACCAGGCTCTCAGGAGTGGGGTGGGTGGACAGGAAACAAGGGTCGCCCGGGGCCGGGCGATGGCGTCTGGCCACGTTCGTATCTACAGGCGAACCTGTAACGGGCCTGGACCAAGTGCCCAAAAGAACGTCGGTCAAGGCCTCATTAAACGGCAGCAGAGGCTCAGCCGAGCTTGACTGCGGTGTAAGGACCTCAGTGAGGAGTTAGTCCTCACGGCCGCCACGGGGAGTTCAAGGCCCAAGGCCTTGGCGCCCGCGTCAGCACCACACTGTAGGTTGCCCCCTCCTCCGTAGCCACGGTAGGAGGTGAGACAAAACCAGTGTCTGGCGAGGTGTCCAGACCACTGGCGTCCCCAAGTCCACCTGTCCAGTCCTCCTGGGACTGACACTCCCGTGTCAGAGGGTCCTCAGACCCCTCCCAATACTCCTCATCACCCATCTCCTGGTACTCAGGGGTGTCAAATGATGGGGCCGGCTCATGGAAGATGAACTCTCCGAACGGCGTCCCAGCGGCGCCGCTTCAGCGCCAGAACCGGATCGAGGGAGGCATCGGGGATGACGACGCCCGAAGACGGTGCCGGAGGTGACACCTGAGGGACCGGCGCCGGTGAGGTCGTCAGGTCAACCGGCGACGATCCAGGTCCAGAAGCGGTTCCAGTGGGGCCCGAAGGCGCCGGCGGCGTCGGGGCCGAAGCACCCAACGGCGTCGGGGCCGAAGCCGCCGACCTGCTAGGGCCCCAAGACGGGTCTGGGGGGCCCGAAGGCGCCGCGGAGCCCGTCGGAGGGGTGAGGGACCCAAAGGCCATGAGGAACCGCTCGATCTCCTCCGGCATCGCGCGTGGCCCAGGGACCGGAGGGTGTGGGGCCGGACGCGACGCCCGCGACTCCGACGGAGCCGGGACCACTCGCGGCGCGGGGCCGACTGCCGGAGTTCGAGTCACTTGCGGGACCGCTCCCGCCTTGCTTTCGAAGTCAGGGCCCGGCAATCGGAAAAGGTCTTGTCGTCGTGGTCGACGCCGAGACAGTTGAGACACAGACGGTGAGGGTCCGTGACCGGCATCAGTCGGTCGCAATCCTCACAAGGCTTGAAACCTGGCATCCCTACCGGCACCGTTCGGAGTCGAAGACTCGAAGGAAAGATCAAAAAGGATCGTAAAAAGTTTTAGTCAAAAAATGACTAAGGTACCACTTTTTCCGGATCTGCGCTGCTGGCGCGGAAAAAAGAAGAACTGACGTTAGCAGACGACGCCTACCGACGCGCAAGGGTACTGCTACGTAAAAAAATTCCGGATCCAGTCTGACGCCTGGGGATATTCTAAGGTAAGGAATCTATCACTAACGTGTCTCTTTCAGATAAATCATTCAAAACTGCTTAAACTTCGACCAATTGTTTTGGACTGCCACTCCAAAATCTTACAATCTGCTGTCTTAATTCAAACTGTGCCATGTTTGTCATTCATTTTTGATGTTGTTCACTGAATTTTTTTTCTTATTTCGATCTTTTGCAAATTAATTTTGGTATACATTTGTAGCATTGACCGCCTTTTAGAATGATGAGACCATCCTTCTCTGAGAAGGGAAACTATATAGAGAGTGACAATGGTGGCAAAGCCTGTTTGACATTTAAAAGTTTTTTGAAATATGACTAAAAAATTATAATAGTTTATTAAAATGTTACAGTTCCTTGGGAGTGCAAAAGTCAAAACAAAATTATGCTCCTTGAACAGCGATAAGCACACAATTCCTAAAAAATTTTTTGAGTGTGGGGTTTACCTCACAGTTTGTTGTGACATCCATTTTCCTTAAAGGTGAGAGTAGAGCACAGACGACTTCTTGCTTTATGATACCACTTTCAAAGTTATGGCTCCAACTAGGGGATGAGGGTATTAGGACAGCAAAGGATTCTGGGACAGGTATTCAGTTCTAGTCGGAGTAGTCCACAAAAACATGCAACTTTTGCACATTACATTGTTTTGATTCACTAGGAATCAGGACAGGAAAAACATGTACCTACTTAATGGTAAAGTGGTACGTACGTATGTCATGCAACAAAGGTAAATTGCTTCCAATAAATATATTTCAAACACCCTGGGTGAAATTAAAATGAAAAAGACAAGTTTGAAATTATTATTTATACAATAAGTCTTTTTCGTTTAAAAGATGGAGCTGGGAAAAATAAAAACAACTAAATTGAAAGGTAGGGGAATTGTGCCAAACCAGAAATGGAACACAGATTGACATAGTGCTGCAGCAAAAGATTAACAAGAGAGATAAAAACATGATATTAGTTTGTTACATTTGAAGATACAAAGAGTAAAAGTGCAAAATATCTCAATACAAGATCTTGTATCAACATACACAGCCATCAATAAAAAGTTATAAAAGTCATGGGGAACTGCTCAGTATCATTTACACAGAAAAGCACACTTATGATAACTTGAAAAGAAATGCCTTTAAGAACTTTAGATCAAAACATTTTGGCCTAAAACAATTATTTCTTTATTGTGCTTAACACCTTTATTGGTGAAGATTTAGCATAGATTTTTAAAGCTCCCACTCAAACATCAAGCAGCAGATTATGAAAAAAAGGAAAAATAACCTGTAGGTCATTTAATGATATTGTACAACATACAGAGAGAGAAAAATGGTATGAAAGTAGTACATTTCTGAATAGCACTAACGTTGCATCATTAGCCGAATGGCACTGGCTGTTATAGTGATGTCATCACGGTCTTGACAGGTATTTCAGGGTTTATGTGGGTATACTCAAACAAAAAATGACTTATCTTCTGTAACAAAACATATGTGGTGGAAACATAAAGTTACCTGAGCTTTCTCAACTTATGAATTATCCCTTCAGGATTCGACCCAACTGGAAAATATTTCCTCAGCTAAGCTTTTCCAGCACCACCAGGCTCACCATGCAGCTCCAGCATTATCCACTCTCAGGGCTTGAAAGCACTACTGGAATATATTAGGCACCTTTCCCCTACTGGCATCAGCTCCTGGACTTTTTCTGCTCCCCACTGGGGTGTGCAGAAGAAAGGCGGAGAAATGTCAGCAAAAAGAACAACTTATAACATGTTTGCATATCTCAGATCTCATTAGTTACAGCAATAACTCTTCAGCGAGGACTGGTGAGCAGCGAGTAACATGGTGGAAGATTATATATCCAGCAGAAATGGTGTTACCAAAGGTAACTACTTCTAAAGATACACCTGCACATAGAGTGCTCAAGTTATAAACGAGATCTAACACAACACTTCCCAGGAAGGTAGGATGGAGTTGTGCGGATTTAAGAACTTGTGTAACACAATATCAAAATAAAGCATTTTTTCGTTTCCCAATAACTTTGGCGAGGTTGCCGAATCTTCGTGAAAGTTTCAAAACTTGTGGGGCGCTCTGGTCAGCTCCTATTTTGAAAGTTTCGGGGTGATTTGGCAAGCGGGCGCCGAGAAAAAAGGGGGGTCCCAAAACGTGTTTTCTCCATGTTAATTCCCATAGGAAACTTTAGACTCAGCTACAGCACGAACTGCTGAACAGAAAAACACCAAATTTGGCAAAAAGGTAGCCCTTGTTTCAGAAGGAACTCTTTTTGTTAAATGGTGTGAATCAGTTCAGTAGTTCCTGAGAAATGTTTTTAAAAAAAGAGGTTGAAAAATGCATTTCTCATAGGAAACTTTAGACACGGCTACAGCTGGAACTGCTGAACAGAATTACACCAAATTTGGCAAAAAGGTAGTGCTTGCTTCAGAAAGCATCCTTTTTTTAAATGGTGTAAACCCGTTCAGTAGTTGCTGAGAAAAGCAAAAATAAATGTTTTGATATTTAGAGGCACGGAGGATCCGCACTCCCTCCCGACCACGAGCTTTATGCTAATTGGCTGTCAACACTCCAAACCAGGAAGTGTTGTCAGCCATCTTGTGCCTCGGTAACCAAGGCTCAAGAATAGAGAAAAAGAAACGCAAAAAACAAGAAAAGGGGGCAGGGTAGAAACACCCAGATCCCCTAGGCCTGCTCAGGGGGTCCCACAAAGACCCCCAGGGCCCAAAAAAGCATTTAATTTTTAAATCGGCGAGATTTGTGCACCCAGCACGAATTTTGTCCGAAAGCCTTTAAAAAATTAAGCAAGAGATCCTGCGCTTTGTTATTATTTAGCCCCCAGGTGAGCCAAGTCCCGGGGGCATGCAAAATTGTAATTGCGGGGGAACATGGAGGCCCCCGGGGACCGCCATATTTAAGGAAAGCCACCCCGGGGCTTTCCTTAAATATTTGCGGGGCTCACGGCACGCGGACGTCAGTTTCTTCTGTGCAACCTTGCAAGCCAGAACGCGGAGCCACGACAGAAATTGGTTGTGGAAACAGTATGCCAAAAAAGGTCAAAAATCTTTGCAACATTAATAAAGAAAGTACATCAAATGGTATATTAATACCAGAAGTGGAGTTTGAAGAATATCCCTGAAAAAATCTAAGAACACAGGGCTACGTGAAATGCTGTGCCCTGGAAATAACCCCTATAGGAGAGAGAAAAGGCTATGCACTCTATAAACCATTCTGCAAAGGTAATAAATGGTATGGCTAAAGTCAACAGAATCTACACCACCTGGTTTTGTGATAGACCACACATTATGCAATATACGGACAGTTGCAATGTAACGGTATGAAGATACCAAATAACTTAATACTGCCCACTTGTGTGCCAACCAGAGGAAAGAGAGAAGACACACCCACTTTACCAACCACACACATTTGGAGATAGATGATATTGCCACATCAAACCAAAAGCCAAGTGGCCAGGTCAAGCGATTTGTTTAGTCCCAAAATAGACTGAGGTAGAGAACTCTGGTACATAACCCATCACTGAAAGGGTATAACCCTTACCTTAAAGGTCATTCACAGAGCGGAAGGGATGGGCAGAGAGTTAAGGAATCTGTGGCTAAACTGTGTCTCTACCAGATATAGCGTTACCGTAGGTAAGTAACTTTTACATCTGAAAGAGACACTAGCCGCAGATTCCTTATATTTGAATTTACACACTACTCTGCTTATTATAACCTACACACGCGGATTGACTATTGGCTTATGTCATCGTCCCTTATGTCCCAGATCCGTACGTGTCAGGTTCTGCCGCATACTCTGTCTGATCACTCACCCATCCTGTTGGTCCTGTCCACGCCTAAGAAAACTATTCCTTCATTCACATGGCGTTTTCCCCCTTACTCGCTGTTGGACCCCCTTTTCAAAGAAGCGATTGCAGAAGCAATAGAGACATTTTTTGCCACTAACATAGGGTCTGTGGACAGTTTCCAAACGGTCTGGGAAGCGTTTAAGGTGTATATTAGAGGGGTGGCCATGTTTAAACACTCCGGGGTACTTCTGGACATTCGACAGAGACTGTCGAATTTGGATCGTAAACTAGGGAACTTGGAGGCCAGGCAACAGTCGGAGATAGATGAGGATACCACTGAGGTAATGAAGACACTTCTTGAGATTATCACGAGGCTGCGGACAGTGAAGTGCATCTGGGAAAATATGCCACGGCAAGTACGTATGGAGAGGGCGATAGGCCTGGATCAGAGCTGGCTAATATCCTGAAAGATAGAAGAACGACTTCCATCGCTATGATCCGTTCGGAGAGGGGTTAATTACTTACTGATGAGGCAGACATAGCTCACTGCTTTAAACAGTATTACAAAAACCTGTATGCGTCACGCCAGTCTGACATGGATGGGGAAATATTGGACTATCTGGAACATATTAAATTACCTTTCCTAACCAATACCCATAGGGAATTCCTGTCTCTCCCCATAGAAAGAGACGAGATTTTGGAAGCTATAGCTGGAATGAAGGCGAACAGTGCCCCAGGATCTGATGGCCTTACAGTGAATTTTTACAAGGCCTTCATAGATATCTTGCTCCCGCACATAACAGAGCTCTTTGATAATATGTGCGTCACAGGACACATGCCACATTCAATGAGATAAGCCATTTTGGTGGCTATTCCCAAGCCAGGTAAACCCCTGGATCTTACCGCCCGCTGTCCTTGTTAAACGTGGACACAAAAATTTTGCGAAGATCTTGGCTAATCGCCTGGCCCTTTTGACCTGGGAATTAGTAGCCCCAGAACAGGCAGGGTTTGTGCCCGACAGAAACCTTACTTATAATTTGCGTACGGTCTTCGGCACAATGCAACACGTCCGACCGGACACTAGCGCTATCGTCGTCTTCCTGGACATGGAGAAGGCATTTGACTCAGTGGAATGGCCATTTATGCAACATGTATTGTCTAGAATGGGACTTGGCCCCGTCTTTCTGCAAATAATTGGGTTGCTGCATAATGCACCCTCTGCACAGATTCGGCTGGGGAACTTAGTTACAGATGCTATCTCCAGGGGGACCCGCCAGGGCTGCTGCTTGTCACCGACACTGTACGCACTGGTCGCCGAGCCCCTAGCGTGTGCACTCAGGGAATAGCACAGCCACAGGGGGGTGAGTTTTCCCAACTATAAGATAGTGGTCTCCCGGTATGCAGATGACACACTGCTCTACGTTCGCGACCCGGAAAACAACCTGTCCCTGGTCCTGAGAGAGGGGGTACACTTTGGTGCGCTTTCGGGATTAAAGGTTAATTGGTCTAAGTCTATAGCCTTTCCTCGCCATTTGAGATGGAGTACCCGCTGCAGTTGTCGGATGAGTGTCAGATACCTTGGCATAAGGTTACATTTGGACTCTGACAGTTTTCAGAGAAAATTATGGCACAGCTGTTGACAAACTAGAGGACGACGTAGAAACCTGGATTGGTCTCCCCCTATCGCTAATCGGTAGAGTTTCTATTATGAAGATGGTGGTGTTACCTAGATTTTTATTCCTGTTTACTAATGTAGCAATACTATTGGTGGTGATGGTGGTGTTACCCAGATTTTCATTCCTGTTTACTAATGTAGCAATACTTATGGTATTTTTCAACCGGCTCAAAAATATCCATGGTGCGATTGGCGTGGGCGGGCAAATAGGCACTGGTCCAATGGCGAGTCATCACTTTGCCATACCATCTAGGCGGGTTGGGTGCACAGGACCTGGAGCTGTACTATAGGGTGGCGAAGGGGGCGCAGGCACATAGCTGGGTACACGGCGCAGCTGACATACCATACCTCAAGCTCGAGAGACTGTTCGCTGACCCTCTTCCCCTCCCGGCTGTTGTTTTTGAGCCGGTTAACCGCAGGACTGGGATACTAGACTCCTTAAATTCGACCCGGCATGCCTGGAGCTGCATACTACAGCAAACGACGGGGCACTGCTATACTCTCTGGTGATGCCTACAGAGTGGGCGCTCTGGCTGACCCTTTGTAGGGATAAGGAAATAGTGTGAGCCCTCAGTGCGCTGGTGACGCAGCTTGTGAAAGATGTCACTCCCCAACGGCGGACTTTCTTCACTTAGCATGGGGCTGCCCTGGTATCTTTAAGTTTTGGGACAATATATTCTGAGAAATTAGCACGGTGGCCGGGCTGGAGATCTCCCCTGACCCAGCGGTAGCGCTGCTGTGGTACTCTAAAAAATTGCCGAAGGCAGCATGAAGACTGGTTGACCTAGGACTACTGATGGCAAAGTACAGGGTGGCAATGTGCTGGTTAAGAGGACCTTTGCCCACGGTGTCGCAGTGGTCACAAGACGTTCTCTATTGCTTCACGCAATCTGAAAACTTCAGCGAACCCAAGAACTTCTGGGGTTTATACACTACATATTTAAGAGGCAACAGGGGGACATGGCGACAGAGACAAGGACGAATGCTGAGGCGGGCACTAGTACTTCGGCACCCTGAGGCGCTCAGGGAATTTTATGGGGCAGGATATGTTCTAAAGATAGAGGGGCTGGCAGTGAGAGGGTTGAGGACGGGGCTAGAAAGGAATGTTGACCTGGAATGAGCGCCAGATGGTGACGGGGGGATATGGAAAGGCTTGGCAATTGAACTTGAATCTCTTAGTTGTGTACATTTTGTACGACTAGAGTCTAGTGGGTAAATGACTGACCTGATACCTCAATTTTTGTTTGGGGAGGAGGGGGGGGTCTTTTTGTTTTTTTATCCTTCTTTCTCTTTAATTGAAAGACTTGTGCTCCTATGAGATGCAGATATTAGCACTGACATGCAGCGAGAGACCTTAGTTCCCTTCCTGGCATTGTGCCAAGGAATTCTTTTTGAAAAAGGCGCTAACCGGCCTCCGGGATGTGGGAGGCACTGTATTGAGATGTATCTACCATACGAGAGCAGCCGGCCTCAGGGTTGTAGGCATTTTGCTGTGTATGCCAAGGTGAACTTTCATTCATAATCAATAAATTTAAAAAAAATGAATACTGTAGGCTCGGTCAAGAGTAAGTATATCCCCAAGCGCCATTTGACTTAGTTTAACAGAGTTCCTTTTCCAAATTGTTAGCCATAATAAAAGCGGAGCCAATTTGATGGCTTCAGTTAAAAGAAAAAATAAGGTCCCACTGTGGCATAATGAATAGGGTAGGGTGAAATATGACTGAATAAGTGTTTAAAAACTGATCACAGCGGGGGACTTGACCAATGAAGAAAGGGCTGATAGATAAACTTTAACAGTGAGTGCAGCAAAACCTTGCTAGGCCGAAGATACTGAAACAGAAAAACTCATTGAATATGACAGCCTACAAAGACTCCACCTACTTCTCTCATAAGGAAGTGAAATTAGACCAACAGCTAAGTATATGGAGTATGTAGATAGGCAGCGAGCAGCAAAAACTGCATCTCCCGCCTCTGACAGCAGGTCAGTAGAGTACCTCTCAGGAGGTTAAGTTCAATCACCACACACAGAGGTGGATGTTTGGATACAGTACTCAATCCTGCTACTGGGAAATCATTGTCTCCTACAGAAGCTGAACAGGAGGGTAACTGCTGTGGGTCAGAAATTCGGAGTACCAGACCATCTTGTCCCAAACAGCTGCAGTTGGTCTAGTCTTCTTTATTCAGGAGCTGCAGGACAAGTAGCACTGGTGGAAATGGTACTTGTGGCAAGAATCCCACCCAAGGCAGAAAGATATTTATTTATTTATTTATAACAACACTTGTGAAGCGCGAACGACGGCCCTAGGGCATCTCGGCGCTAGATAACTGCTGTGTTTAACCCATGGAGGAACTGAAGTACAGAGGATGGTGGAAATCAAAGATTGAAAAGCCAGGTTTTAAGGCTTTTTCGGAAAGACCAGAGGGAGGAGCTGGTCTTAATTGAGTGAGGGAGTGTGTTCCACAGTTTCGGTGCAGCTACCAGGAATAGTCTGTCACCCCAGTTAACAGTTTTAGTTCGGGGGACCACCAGATCAGAGGAGCTAGAGGAGCGCAGTGTTCTGGAAGGGCAGTAGTGGGTTAGGTTCTGAGTGAAGAACACTGGTCCAGCATTATGTAAGGCCTTGTATATCAGACATAATGCCTTAAACTTAATCCTCTTTTTCACCGGGAGCCAATGAAGATGTCTTATGGTTGGTGAGACCGGTTGGTATTTAGAGATACGCCCTAGAAGCCTTGCAGCTGCATTCTGGATAACCTGCATTTTAGCTAGCACTCTCTCCTGAGCACCTAGAAACAAGGCGTTGCAGTAATCTAGGGTGGAGAGAACCAGGGCGCTCACCAATGTTTTGGCGAGATGTTCAGGTAAAAAGGGCAGAATTTTCTTAATGAGCCGGAGTTTGTAAAAGGCTGAGGAGGAGATCTGGTTAGCGTGAGGTAGGAAGTTCAGACGATTGTCAAACAGGACGCCCAGGTTCCTGACCTTATTGACCGGTCCTACAGACCCATGAAGAGGAAACTCTAGAGTGCAGAAGGGCAGTGAATGTTTTTGGAGTTAGCAAATAGATCTACTGAGGGTATGCACAACTGGGTAAAAATACACACTTATGGGTGTAGACGCCACTCATGATAGGCAAGATGGCATCTGCTAAGCTCTCTGCTCTGACGCTAAGGGAACCCGCTCAGTTACTGACGGTCAAAAATGCCAACTGTTACAGCTTAGGAGCCTCCAGTTAGAGGATATGGGAATCCATTCCAACCTGTTTGTTGGATTAGCACATGGCATGCATTCTGTCTGTAAACACATGGATCATCTTGCCCCTGATGGAACCTGACCCGTTTGTTTTAAATGACCAAGAAGCCTATGTGCGATATCTTCAATAATATTTTCTGAGCAATCTTTAGACTCCTATTTCATGCAAAATTGTTCTGTAGCATTAATTGATACAGCAGTGCTCTCATTCTGTGGTGCTTGCATATTTGGGTTTATAAGCTGGTATGTAGATATACTAACATGTATGGCTTTGTGGTTTTTAAAGATTTTCCTGTTTCTGACAAAGTTTCGGGCCTTTATGATAGTTATATTTAAATCAGCATCCCCATATCAAGTTGAAGGTCTTCTCCATCATGTACTTGGCCTCTATGATGTACCTGGTCTCTATGCTTTTGTCCCCCTTCTACCTCACTGCACTTGAGAGGGATCTCAATATTTTCCGAACAGTCTTTTTTTTCCGTTTAGCTCCACTAGTTGCAGATAAAAGCATCCCACCTATGTTCCTTAATTTGTTTAGGTCCATTTTTTTATTCATTCAATACTGTGTTTATAAAAACCAATTCTTATTGTATTTCTTTTTTTTTTTATTAATTCAGTGAGTCTGTCCTTTACCAAAGTTAATCTCTTCTGTAATTTTCTACACATTTTTAGACAATTTTTCTACGGTCATTAATAATAATAAGTATACTTAATGACTATAAGATATTGCTTAGCCAGTAATCATTTGCTTTGTTTGCAGTCTGTTGATTTAATTGCCATTCTAATTCCTCCAAGCATCCAATAAGTATTGGAATAAAGTAAAAGGTTAGAGACATGCACCTTCTTTCCATTTTCCTTGGTTAAGAGAAAAGCAATCTTCTGTACTGTTTAGTCATTAGTGATGCAGTAATCTTTGTGGCGTCAAACAAAGCAATTTTAATATTCCTGATGCTTCGTCATGTGCGAGTGTAAACAATTTTACCCCTTTACCAGCTACGCTTTCTATGTCAATGAATGTACTTTCTTGTAAATTGGTGCGTATTGGGATAAACTGTTACCAAAGTTAAGTTGATCAAATTAAACGTGTATTCATGCCGCCCTAACTTTAAATATTGTAGAAATCTATTTTTGATAGAATAGTACCTGTTGGTCAAACAGACTCAGATGTCTACGGTCATAGTAGGTTAGGGCCTACTCTGACACAGGCAGATGAAGTCCTTGTTGAAAAAAAAAATTACTAACAAAGTGGTGGCTAGGTCCAAAAGTGCTCATCTAGGGATGACACCATGAAAAGCTTAGCCACCTGCTCCTTAAGGGCCTTGGCAAACATGCAGATACACTACTCTCATGACATCTTGTTCAATCTTTACCTTTGTCCTCTGATCCAGTTGATTAAATCCTTTGGTATCACGGTAATAAACTATGCAGATGGCACACAACTTATCTTCCCTCTCGAGGGTAAGGATGCTGTCTCTACAGAGACCTTCCATCGCTGTATGCTGGCCACGGCGGGCTGGCTGAGGGAAAACTCCCTTCAGTTTAATGGATCCAAGACAGAGGTTTTACATTGCTCGCTGGATAAAATTCCGCGCCCTCTGCCCGGCGATTTCTGGCCCGCTACTACTAAGAACACGGTTGAGGCAGCTGGTTCAGCTCGTAACCTGGGTGTAATTTGTGGTCCTCACCTGCAATTGGGCGACCACATTAATAAGACTGTTAGTACTTGCCTGATGTTATTAAGAATGCTGCGCAAAATTCTCCCTATGTTACCTCTGTTGGCGAGACCTGAGGTAGTGCGCAGTATTATACTCAGTAGGTTAGACTACTGCAACGCACTACTTCTAGGAGCTTCTAGCTCTTTGATAAAGCAACTGCAACGGATCCAGAATATAGCAGCCAAGCTGGCTCTTTCACGTGTGCGTTCTGCATCCTCATCTTTGGATCTTTGGCTCTTAAAGACCTTCATTGGCTGCCTATACAGCAGCGATCAGCTTCAAGGCGTCTTGTATTGTCTTCAGAGCACTTCATGGACTGGGACCCATTGCTCTTCAGAACAAATTTAAATGGTATTCTGCAGCTAGGCCTTTACGCTCCTCCTCTGCCTTTTTGGTTGGGGTGCCCTGCATTCAGAGGATGCGAACGGGTGGTCGCTCCTTCGGCTTTACTGCTGCTAAATTGTGGAATACTCTTCCACTCTCTTTAAGGAGGCTGAATGAGCTGACCCACTTTAAAAAGGGTCTGAAGTCTCACCTTTTCCCCAGGGCTATATGATCTTCCTCTGCCTGTATTGCGGTCATGGAGTCAAAGCACCAGGATACCCTTCGGGTGACAATACGCGCTATATAAGTACGCTATACATACATACATACATACATACTTAGGGTTGTACATAGGGCCATGCTCCATAAGCATATGTTTTGGAACTGATGTCAAGGCACTGGGGTGGTGCCCTATATGGATCCACAATCTTATACACAGGAAGCCACCTTCTGTGGTGGCGCCTACTACCAACACAAGAGAGCTAATACAAGTTTCCATATCAAGTCCGGTACCCAGAGGGATTCAAGAGAGAAAAATTTGCACCTAGAAGTAACCATCAGAAAAGTTAATACTCAAAGAAGGCCACTATCTGAGCACGAAGTACATGCTGAAGAGTGACTTGTCCACTCTCTAAAAATTCTCCAATGTGAGCTCGTACTGTAGAAAAGGTTACCTGGACAAGCAAAACCTCTCTTTTCTTTGTGGATAAAGAACGACCTTTCAGAATGTCTATGGTTTTAAAATTCCAAAAGTATCTTCCATTGGAAATGTAAGACGTTGTGTTTTACTACACCTGGAGAAATCAAAGATATATAGAGAATTCACATAATATTGGTTCTACCTCTCACAGGGCTCACCTTGTCATCCTGGGAATCAGGCTGAAGTAGACTGTGTTGTTGAATTGGCATTGGAGGTGGTAGAGGTACAGCATCTGCTCCTTCTTCACCCTCCTCTTCTCCACAGCTCTGCATTCCAGAAGATGATGATTTAGAGAGAGTGCCACTGCTGAGCCCCTCATTTCTGGCCCTCTGAAATAAACAAGAAAATTTCACATGACGGCAAAGACACAAGCATTCTTAAACCAAATCGCAGAGTCAATGTCATTCAGCCACAAGGAACACCAAAAAATAACAATAATGAAGGACAGTGGGCTGGGGCTGAGGGAAATCAACTTTGTAAAGAGACTTTATATGTTAAAAGACAAATAATGCACTTCAATTGTATCAGGGCAATTATTTTGTGCTAATGATGGTGCCTTCTCAACAAGTAGCTTTGAAACAAGAGAAGTTTAAATGGAAGGATAATGCTCCACAATAGAATAGGCAAAATCATTTGATGGCCTTCCAGTGCTCTGAAATTAATGGTAACCCCTTCACAGCCACGTTTTTTTTCCCCTGTCCTAAGCCTTTTTTTGGCTATGTCGGGTAGTTCGCGCTTAAGCCCATGTTCACCGCCAAACCACGGCCAGGAGCAGTCTCACCGTTCGCAGAACAGCCCGTTGCATTCGTACCCGACTGCACGGCGGCCCCTCAATCAGCGTCTTACACTTGCTGAATGCCATACCAATGGATTGTATTACATAATTTACTTCACCCCGATTCTTATTGCGCCTCCTACAGCCCTGATGAGTCACAATATTCACCCTGTGATGAAACACGTGTCGGCTGGCGTTTTGCTAAACAAAGAAAAGAAATAAAGACCAATACTCAACACTACAAACTGTCTTCAATTTATCAACGAAATGCATGTTTCTCTTTGTCTTAAATACTAACATATTACAAATACTGCTTTGATCATACGTGTGCACAGTACCTGTTCACGTGGGGTGATTACGTGGGTGACACCGCAGGTACAGTTCAAAATACTCAGTAGTGAAGCAGACACTGATGGAGGATACATTTGGGTGCATGCAGAACTAGATGGCAAGGAAATATGCATATTAAACACCTATGCTCCCAACATAGAGGACAGTGACTTTTTTTCTGCAACTAGAGTTTATACTGCTGCCATTCACGGGCACCCCTACAATATGGGCTGGGGACTTCAACTGTGTGTTAGATGGCACACTAGATAGACACCTTATCAGGGCTACCTCAAAGCCGAACATGACAGATGCCCTGTGAGGTGTTATGGACTGGGTTACTCAGACACATGGTGCACGATGTACCTGGATGATGGAGGCAATACTTCTTACTCTCCAGTGCGCACAGTCCTTAGCAGGCTGGATCACATTTAGCTCTCAGGTGAAGCCATGTTAGAGGTGCTCCAAATACAAGTGTTGGGACGCTATCTCTCGGACCATGCCCTAGTGATTCTGGACTAGGGGCCATAGTGCGGCAGACCCAGAGTTACCATATGGAGGCTACACCCGCACGCATTAAAAGATGAAGCCCTTGGGGGGAGGGTGGGCTCAGGGAAGCAGAGAACACCTTTTTCGAGATAAATTGGGATCTACTGATAGAAGAGGGATGGAATAGTGACAGGCGGGGAATGTTGCAAACAGGTAGGACCACTAAGGCGGCAACTAGAAAAAGAGCAGCTACAGGCAGACAACGCCCTAGCAGGGTTACAGAAGACTGTTCCTGATGGACCCCAGGTAGCGGAACAGCTACTGAATGCCCACTGTCGGGTAGGAGAGATGTAGGACAGCCTGGATTGCTTGGTCCACCGCGAATATCACCAGTTACTCCATCGGGATGGAGATGAATTTAGCGGATTGCTAGCATGGTTGCTAAAACCTGAGCGACCCCTCCAATTATCCTCACGTTGCGGAAACCAGGTGATAGCTACGCTGCGACTCAAATGGGTGTTAATGCACTCCTGCACACTACGTTGGCATCCATCTACAAGGAGGGCGCCAAACTACCCTCAGACATCCTATCACATTTACTGGATGACTTGGTGTTTCCCGTCTCACTGACGACCACCGCAGGGGGTCTAGATATGGAGCTTACACTAGAGGTCCTGCGGGAGGCGTTGACTGCAATGGCTCGCTACAAATCTCGAGGCCCGGATGGTCTCCCCACAAAATATTATCAAACATACGCCGAGATATTGCTTCCCCGACTCCTGGAAACTACTGGAGGCCAAGAAAATAGGGGAGCCTGGCTCCGTCAATAAGGGAAGCTCAGATAGTCATGCTCACTAAGCCAGGGGGGGACTCCTTTGTGCCAGGATCACATTGGCCACTATCAATGCTGGGAGTGGACACAAAAATATTAGATAAAGCTCTCGCGATACGACTGGGCAGGGTAATCACCCATTTAGTCCACACTGACTAGTGTGGCTTTATGCCAGGCCGTGGCACCCATATCAACCTGCGTAGACTGTCACACATTTTACACGCCAGAGCTACAATGGATCTCATGGGAGGGCTTGGCCTACCGGATCTACAACTGTACTATATGGCCGCTCTCCTGCAATACGCAGCACTTTGGTGTGCGGAGGGCCCCACATGGAGAAGGAGCTCCTGGCAGATTGGGGACGGCAAAATAGCCCACCAAAATGCCTCAAGATGGGAGCTCCAACACCTCCAGGCTACCCATTTGTGGTGCGACAGGTGGCAAGGACCCTTGAAAAGGGCAGGTACGCTAATACTGTACTGTGTAAAGCATCCTACGCGCAAGCGCTACCTCTACGATGGCTGTATGGCTAGATGGTCAATAGACTTGCCAGCACTGCTGACGGATAGTGAGTGAAAGAGAGCGTTCGAGCAGGTGCGAAACGTGACCAGCAATGCCCGTTTCAAACTCATACAATTTAACTATCTGCGCCGCACTTACATGACACCACGTAGACTGGCACACATCAATACAGTACGATCTGCAGAATGCCCACGCTGCGGCATGGAACCGCCAACCCTTATACATGTGACATGAGATTGTCCCAGGATTCAGCAATATTGGAAGGGGGTGCTGGAGACGCTCAGAGAAGCAGCAGGTCTTCGTGCTGAGAGCACCGTTAAGCACTGCCTGCTAGGAGTCCTTCCGACCCCAAAGATGAATAACAAAATGCAACACAGGTTTGCAAACTTAGGGCTGGTACTTGCTAGACATTGTATTGCGATACAGTGGACGCAGACTACACTGCCCACAATACGAATGTGGATGGCAGATATGCCAGAATGGGGGGTGGCGGAGGAGAGACGGTTACGCATAGTATGCACAGATGAGAACGCCGAACGAGATTTGGAAACACAGGGGCTATTGCTAAGCAAACTACAACCCCTATGTCGGGGGGGGGGGGGCAGGTTACTACCCACACCCAGTTTCCCCGACTGCGTGACCTGGAGGCAACGAGGCTACCTCAGATGTGCCAACTTCAAATATATTGAGTGCCCCATCTGATCAAGAGGGGTAACTACTCAGGAGGGCTGAGTTATATATATGCCATTCATCCACAGGGGGAGCCCCTAACATATCAGCATCCATGAGAGAACCATGCAATTAAGTGAGACCTAACACACCATCAATCACCTAGTATGACAAAGGTGTTCCCACACACAGTTTCCCCCTCAAGTCTGGCCTCAAAATGTGCAAGGTAGGGGGCGTGGCCAAGACGGCGGCGGAGTAGGACGTGTTTCTCAGTCCCTCCGGCGCCGTCCAATCTTCAGCTTTGTTCATCGCCCCTGCTAGTGCCCATCTACACTGGCAAAGCCTTGGGCTGGTGTCCCCCAGTTGCCCTGACACTCTTGGGGCAACTATTTTGAGGAGCGGTGAGGTTGCCGAGCGACACGGACTGGCTTGGCCCTGACCGGCTCTTGGCCGGGCGACCCACGTGGCGGGAGGAGTGAGCGGAGGCCTGCTCTCACCAGACTGGCGCTGTGGTGATCGAGCGCTGCTGGCCGCCTCTCAAGAGGAGTGAGCTGCGGCCAGGGAGGAGGCACGGCTGAGCTTGGAGTGGTGCCCGCACTGAGGGAAACGCGGGCGGCTTGGACGAGAGGAACGCGGGCGGCCTGGACGACTGGGGCTACATCGGCGGTTGAGACCCCCGTGGGGCGGGCGAGTGCTCCCACGCTGCGCGGCCGCCGGCAGTGCCTGAGGACACCTATTCACCGGAGCGAGGTGAGGAGTGAGGGGGCGGCCCCCGGGAGGCTTGCGGCTCGGTCCGCAGGGCGGCGGACGGTGTGGGGCCGGTGCTAGGGTGCTGCATGCTGAGGCCCCCTGGGCCGAGAACAGGGACGGTCAGCGGCTGATGATCCCAGTGGAGCCTGGTCCAGGTTCTTTGAGAATTAGCGGCGGGCCTGGCCAGAGTTGGGGGATTGTTGTGCCCCTTCCCTGAGTGCCTGTGCAAGCATATTGGGCGGCTGCATGAGGCCTTCGCTCTTCAACCCGCGCATCTGCGGGGAGGCCTTGTGGGGTGGTGGCTGAGAGAACGGACACTTCAGATACCCCCAGCGTATCGCACCGGGCAGGCCTTCGCCCTCCGGATTAGTCGGCTGACGAGCGGTGTGACTGGGGTCATCCAGTGAGCGTGCCCCGGCGGGAGTGTACCTACCGCCCCTGCATTGAAGCCGGGGAATTACGGCATTAGGGGCGTGAGGGCCGGGAGCCCACCGCTAGCTAGTACCTCTGGGCAAGAGGTGGTATTGCCCTTGACTGTGCTGACCCCCTTCCGGTGAGCACTGCTGGGGGTGTTGGAGGCTGCTCGGCAGGTGCAGCGGGCCTGTGGCCGGCCCGCGTGTCGACCGGGGGGTGGCCCATCTGTGCTGCATCCTAGCGGCTGTGCGGAGGCCCTGCGTCTGGGGCCTATATCTTTGGACTGTACATTGGAGTTGAGGAGCGCTGGTTGGTGCTGTCCCCCCCCCCCTGCCCGTGTGGGGGCTTCGAATGTGAACGGAGCTGACCCTAGAGAGGGCCCGGACGATGGAGTGTTGACTGGCCTGCGCTGCTGCATCTGCGACTGTGGGCCCTGGGCTGCTGGGTGTTTGGAGCCTGCTTGCTGGTCGTCTACGTTGCTTGCCGGATTTTTCTGGAGAACTCCTCTGTAATGTAATGTAATGTAAAAACAATTTATAAAGCGCAACATACACCGGTCGGTTTCTTGGCGCTGTTCATTAAATCAGAAGGAGACATAGAAAGAAGGGCAAGGGAGCTTATGTGTAAGCACCGCGGAAGAGGTGAGTCTTTAGGAGAGACCTGAAGTGAGGGTAAGAGGGGGAAAGTCTAAGTTCCAGGGGGAGAGAGTTCCAGAATGAGGGGGCCAGAAAAGAAAATCTGAGGCCTCCGTGCTTTTTGCGTCTGAACCTGGGCGTCTCAAGGAGAGCATGGTGGGAGGATCGAAGGAGTCTGGAAGGGACGTACGGGTGCAGAAGCGACGAGATGAAAGAGGGGCCGATACCGGCCAGGGATTTGTGAGTCAAGCAGCCTAGTTTGAATTGACAACGCTCTGATACAGGAAGCCAGTGCAGGGCACTAAGTAAAGGACGGACGTGGTGATGTTTGGGTTGGTGGTAGATGAGGCGTGCTGCCTGATTCTGTATCATCTGAAGTCTTTTGATTTGGTATTGCGGGATACCTGCGTACAAGGCATTGGCATAGTCAACCCGAGAGATGACTAATGCCAGCAACGTCAGGGTAAGGGCTTCGGTGGTTAGAAAATGGGCAATTTTGCAAATTTTTCTGAGCTGGTGGAAGCAGGAAGACACTGTAGCACTGACCTGATGTTGCATGGAGAGATCATGAGAAATGTAGACCCCCAAGCTTTTGACCTTGTCAGCAGGGCAGGGGGAGGGGCCAAGGGCAGGGGGCCAGAAAGTGGAGTTCCAGGGGTTGGATGGGCCTCCGACAAGAACAAGCTCCGTCTTGTCGGGATTAAGTTTGAGATGGTGAGTGCCCATCCAATTGCTGATATGACAGAGGGTAGACTGGAAGTCCTGAGCCGCATCCTGCGAGGAGTCAAGATTGAAGATGAGCTGAATGTCATCTGCATAGTTAAATGCAGTGACATTCCTTCCCCGGAGGGAGCGGATCAGGGGGGTAAGGTACAAATTAAAAAGAAGTGGGGACAGAGACGAACCCTGTGGCACACCGCAGGTGAGTTTCATCCTGTCAGCCGAAAAATGGGAGAGTCGGACAGATTGGTGGCGGTTCGTCAGGAATGAGCGGACCCAGTCAAGGGCCGTCCCTCCGATACCAGCCTCTTTGACACGGTCGACCAAGATGGTGTGGTCGACCGTGTCAAAGGCCACCGACAGGTCCAGAAGAATCAGGGCTTGGTGGGTGTTAGAGTCAGCGCCTCTGCGGAGTTCCTCCATTACAGAGAGAATGACCGCCTCTGTCGAATGGGCGGGTCTGAACCCGGCCTGCTGGGGGTCCAAGAAGTTGGAGTCCTCAATAAAAGAACTGAGGATACTAGTTACGTACGTCTCGAGTGCCTTGCTTAGGTAGGGTAGAAGGGAGATGGGGCGGAAGTTGCCCATGACCGTAGGGTCGGCAGTGGGTTTCTTTAGAATGGGAACTACCTCTGCGTTCTTAAATTGGCTGGGGACCTCTCCGAGCAGGAGAGAACTGTTCAGGAGGGCCAGAGGAGAAGTGGGGCAGGCTGAGAAAGCGGCCTGGAGAATTGCGGGGGGGCAGCAGTCTGTGGGGGAGCCAGAGGAAACTTTGTTAAGCAGGGCAATGAAAACGTCTTCTGATAGGAGAGGGAACTGAGTCAGAGAGTGAGAGTTGGTGGAGGGAGCAGCCTCAGTGAGGGGTATAGTCAGGGGTATGAAAGAGATACTATTTTTGATTTTGCTAATTTTTTCTATGAAGAAGCAGTTGAGGGAATCGCAGAGTGCCTGAGATGGAAGGGGTTTGATGGTCACCCTATCTGGATGTGAGAGTTCTTCTACAATGGCGAAGATGTCTTTTGATTTTTGCGCAGAGTTGAGAATTTTGGTGGAAAAATAGGTGGTTTTGGTGGCAGAGATTGCTCGTTTATATTCTCCCAGTAATTTTAGAAAAGGTGGTTTTTCTAAGGGATCATAACTTCTACGCCAGCGACGCTCGGCTTGGCGGAGACCGAGTTTTAAAGATTTAAGGTTGTCAGAGAACCAGCGATGTGCGTCGTGAGGGCGCTTGGTTCTAATTAGCTTGAGGGGGGCGACCTTGTCACTGGCGGATTCTAGCCAATTAACGAGTGCAGCTGCTTGGGAATCGATAGAACCAGAGCTGGGCGGAGCTGACGAAGTTAGAGAGGTAAGGAATAAGTCAAGGTCTGCTTTGTTCCAGTTTCTAGCCAAGAGGCTAGCGCCTCGACTGCGAGGGGGCGGGGGAGGGACCAGGAGGAGGAAGGAAATTAGGTGATGGTCTGACCAGTGACAAGGTGTGATCATGAGTGACTTAATATCGAGATTATAGGTCCACACTTGATCTAAAATATGGCCCTTGGAGTGAGTGGGTGAATGAACGTGTTGAAGACCATTGAGTCCAGTTAATAAGTCAGTAAAAACCAGAGATTGCGGGCTTTCATGGGCGTCTGACGGCCAGTAGTTAAAATCACCCAGGACCAGAAGTTTAGAGTTATTATTTGTGAGCTGGGAAAGCAAGTCACCAAAGTGAGAAGAAAAATTGGGCATGGGTTGGGGGGACGGTATACCAGGACACAGATTAAAGGGGATACAGAGGAATCAAATCTAATAACTAGGCAGTCCACCTGAGGAATGGTGAGTAAAGAGAGGGAAGTGAACCTGAGGGGAAGTTTGATAATGGCGGCTACGCCGCCTCCTGGTTTGTCAGCAGGCCGATTGACTTGGAGTATGTAATACCCCGGAGGAATGGCAGCCAAGATGTCAGGAGACAAGTCCTCATTCAACCAGGTCTCGGTTAGGAGAAGGACGTCAGGTCGGTCTGAGTCCAGGAGGTGGAAGATGTCGAGTTGGTGACTGACTAGTGATCGAGTATTAAGATAAATAATTGTTAATTCCACGTTAGCGGGTGTCTGAGCAGGCAAGGGATTGGGAAGTGGGGGAAAGACTATGGGTTCAGAGGTGAGGAGGGACGGAATAGTCTGTAATTCAGGAAAGGTGCTGCGGGCTTGATAAATACCTAGATGGCGCAGACATGAGGAGCTGGTTGTGTCCAATGGTCGGAGTGAATGTAGAGCAGTTAAGTCCCCGGGAGCGTAGGAGGTGATGAATTGGGCAGAATGACATGGCCCAGGCCCCGGGCGGCCGCGGACGGGCGCAGACGGGCGCAGACGGGCGCAGACGGGCGCAGACGGGCTCGCCTTCGGCGCGCCTTCGGCGCGCAAACGGCGCGCCCGCTGCGCTCGTCCGCTGCACTTCCGGTATGGACACATCCTATATGCTGGTAGAAGGGCGGAGTAGGGAAGGGGCGTGGCCTAAGTGAGTGGGCGTGGCCTCTACACCGCGAGGAAGGCGGCAGTTCTAATCAAGCCAAGCCTCTCCCTCTGCAGCGCTAAATCCGCTGTTCAGGGGTCTTGAGTGGCAGGCAAGTAAGTAAACATTACAAGTATTGCAAAGAATTCAATTTTAAAATCAAGCAAGAAAACGTGCCTCCCGGCTGTGCCTCAGGAGATTTAATAAATGCAGCAGCGCTAGTGGTCAGCGCCTTAAGTAGGCTGGCGAAAAAGGGGCGTGGCCTAAGTGAGTGGGCGTGGCCTCTACACCGCGAGGAAGGCGGCAGTTCTAATCAAGCCAAGCCTCGCCCTCTGCAGCGCTAAATCCGCTGTTCAGGGGTCTTGAGTGGCAGGCAAGTAAGTAAACATTACAAGTATTGCAGGCAGGCAAGTAAGTAAACATTACAAAGAATTCAATTTTAAAATCAAGCAAGAAAACGTGCCTCCCGGCTGTGCCTCAGCGAGACTCCTGGAGAGGGGGGCAGCTGTGGCTTCCGTGGCAGCAGTAACTGATCCGCCTGGGGTCTCTTGAAAACTGACGGCTTGGCACTAGCCAGGGCTAAATTGGGCGTCGGAGGAGGACAGTTTTTCCACCATCGTGTTGTTGCACTCCTATGTTCCTGACCTTGGGAGTGTCCTGTATCAGGATCTGGAGATGGGTGATGAAGGTGCCATGTTCGCTTGCCTTTGGGGCCTGTTTGACGGTCTGTTGTTATCTTCTGTATACTCTGCTTTTTTCCTTTTTCTCTAGGGGTACTCTATGGGTCGGAGTTGGGGTGGGGGGATTGGAAGGGGGTGTGGGGGGGTGTTAGGCACATGGCAGATAAACGTTTCCCGCTGCAAATTTGGTCTTCAGGACCAGCTAAGAAGCATGAGGTGGCCATTCTCTTTAGCACAAGGGCGCACTGCAAGGTTATCTCTCAGGTGGTGGACATCAAAGGCCGATTTTTAGCTGTCCGGGTTCTGTGGGGAGAGATGCACCTCACGCTAGGATCCATCTGTGCCCTGAACGAGCGACAAGAATCTTTCTTGCAGACGGCTCTCTCACAGGTGTTGGCGTCACCAGGTGCTCTGATCCTGGTGAATGGCGATTTAAATATTGTAATGGACGCAGGGTTTGACAGGTCTGAACAGCGGTCTTACCAAGCGGGGGCAATGTCGCAGGCGGGGAGGCAATGGCTGCTAGATGGGGGACTACATGATGTGTGCCTGTTCAGCATCCTCAGGAGCATGATTATACTTATTACTCGGTGTCTCATAAAACGTATGCGCGCCTTGATCACTTCTTGGCCACATCCTGTCTGTTGCCCCATCTGTCCTCTGCCGACATCACACCGCGCTCCCTGTAGGATTATACACTCATCTCGGTGTTGCTCACGTCCCATGGCGACAGACCACCGCCGTCGGGATGGCGTCTCTGGGACTCTATGCTTCATTCGGACTCGGTGGTCCAGAGGGTCAGGGATACTATTACTAACTACCTTGCTGACAATGATGTAGAGGGGACACCCCTGGCATCAATTCGGGAGGCTTTGAAACTTGTAGTTAGGGGTGAGTTTATAGCGCTATAACGTATTCTCGATTGCGTAAGGAGAAGCGTGCGGAGTTGGAGAAGGAGGTTGGTGACTTGGAGGCGATACATATGAGGACTGGGGCCCCGAGGGTCTGGAGGGAGCTGGAGACGAAACGACGTATTCTAAAGCATTTAGACCTTGACAGGGCTTCCCATGCCTTGTTGCGCTTACGCCATAAGTTCTATCTTAGTAGGGATAAGGGAGGGAAGATGCTAGCGCATAGACTGCGGGTGCGCACCCAACAGTTAGCCATCCCTTCCATTAGGGATTCTCAGGCGCTTGATCAGACACCGGATGCGGCTATAGTAGACACCTTTTGGCAGTTCTATCGGACTATGTACAAGGGGGAAGGTGCGAACGATGGGGCAGTGGCGGATCACCTGGCGTCTTGCGATATCACGCTTATAATCCCGGCTTCGGCAGAGGCCTTGGACTCCACGATAGGCGTCGAGGAGATCATATCTGCGATAGCACGTTTGAAGGTCGCCAAATACCCAGGGACAGACGGCTTCTCGGACTCATTTTATAAAACTTTCTGTGTGGAGCTGGCTCCTCTTTTAGCCCGACTCTTTAACTCTTTCCTTGATGTTGGAGCGGTGACCCCATCCATGGCAGAGGCAGCGATAACAGTTATCCTCAAGCCTGGGAAGGACACTAAGAATTGCGGTTCGTATAGGCCGATCTCGCTACTCAATATAGATGCCAAGTTGTTTGCGGGCATCCTAGCTGCGACACTCAGTCCTTATATGGATGGGATCATCGAGCCGGATCAAGCGGGATTTATCCCAACTCGTAATACCAAACGGCTGCTACACCTTTTGGACTTGGTTCATCGCTCTCTGGCTCAGGCTTTCTTTTTGTCTATTGACGCTGAGAAGACCTTTGACCGGGTGGAATGGGACTACTTGTTCGCGGTGCTGAGGGTCTTCGGGGTGGGAGACAACTTTCTACGGAGGGTGCAATGTCTTTACGCAGCCCCTCAGGCGGCGGTGCGGGTGAATGGCTGTAAATCAGCCCTCTTCCCCATCACCAGGGGAACACGGCAGGGGTGCCCCCTCTCACCGCTGCTTTTTGCGCTCTATATGGAGCATTTTGCACAACGTGTACGGTCCAATATAGGTATTTCAGGGATCAAGTTTGGCGCTGATAACCATAAGATTTGCTTATATGCAGACAATGTTATTCTTTCTTTGACCCAGCCTCATTCCTCCCTGCGGTGTCTGTCGGCAGAACTCCTCGCTTTTCATAGGGCAGCGGGCTTTAAAGTCAACTTCTCCAAGTCGCAAATACTGAATGTCTCCGTCCCTAGTACGGATGTGCAGGATCTGCAGCAAGACTTCGACTTTCAGTGGGTGCATTCCGACATTCCCTATCTAGGCATTCGATTGGCCCCCTCTATCGCGAAGACGGCGTCTCTTAACTACAGTTTGCTCGTCGAGCATACCGCCAAGGCCCTTTCTGATTGGTCCCGTCTTAAATTGGCATGGTACAGGCGGTTGGCTGCAGTAAAGATTACGATCCTTCCTAGGATCCTTTACCTGTTCCAAATGCTGCCTTTGTGCCCCCCTCCGGGCACGCTGCGGAAGCTGCAGGGGTTCCTAAATAGATTTTAATGTAACAACCAACGTCCACGGCTGGCGTTCTCCCTCGTTACTACGCCAAAAGCGGCGGGTGGGTTGGGTTTTCCCCTCCTGACGGCTTACTACCAGGCATCCTGTCTCCGATATATTGCAGAATGGAATGGGCCCCTCTCTAGTAAGCACTGGAACTTTATGGATCAAACGGTGGCGGGGTGCAACATATGGCGTGAGCTGTGGTTACCGCGTATGCACAGGGCTTGGGGGCTTTACTCTTCTCCGGTGACTTCCCCGACCCTGAAAGTGTGGGATCAGCTAGCGCAGCGTAGCGGGTGGACCACTTTTCCCTCCCCTATGACATCCATTGTCGATAATCCGGATTTTTCGCCGGGATGTGCATCCCCAGTCTTCCACTGCTGGACGGTGGAGGGCTGCAAACGAGTAGGGTCGCTTTTTGGTCTAGACGGTCTGGTCCCCTTTGCCCGCATGCGTACTGAATTCTTCCCCATGCCGGTGTCTGATGCTTTTTATCACTCGCAGGTAGCACACTGGGTGACCCAACCAGGCAATGTGTCTTCCATGTCTCGGCCCTTGACGAGATTTGAGAAATGGTTAGTCTGCAAGAAAGATGATCGTAAGCTCGTCTCCGAGCTATATGCCATGATTCTGAGACACCCTAAGAAGCAACGTACGAAGGCGCAGGTTCGCTGGGAGATGGAGCTGGGGCGTCCTCTGACCAGTCCACCACACTGCTTCTAATACTGCGGGTACTGAGTCTGCATACAAAGTGGCATCCTATTGGTATTATACCCCAGCGCGCATCAAGGAGTGGGATGTGGCGAAGTCTGGTCTTTGCTGGCGGGGGTGCGGCCTTTCAGGGACCCTGATACACTTGTTATGGCATTGCCCAAAGCTGGAGCGCTATTGGAAATTGGTGTTGGATGAGGTGGACGATGCGTTTCAGATTACACTCCATCGAGCGCCGGAGCACATTCTGCTGGGACTTCCCCACTCGAAGTCCTTCCCCTTGCGCTCGTTGAGGGGCAGACAAATAGCTCTAGCTCTGTTGGCAGCGAGGCAGGTCCTCTCCCCGGCCCTGCCTGACACTAGGGACTGGATTCAACGACTCTGGTATATCCTAGCCATGGAACGGCTCTCACTGGGCATGGATGGGAAGGGTTCTGAATATGCGAAGCTTTGGGGTCCGTTCTTAAAACTCCTGGCTAAGGATCTCCGGGATGTGACATGTCCGAAATATCTTCAGATCTTGCAACTTATTCCGTTGGAGCTGAAGGGGGCCACTGCATAGACTTGAGAGATGCCTGATGACCTTAGGGGTACTTGGATGGTAAGGGTTGATGGGGGGGCTGATGCGGGGTGGGGGGAAGGGCAGGGGTGTGGGTGAAGGGGGTTTTCTTCTTTCTGGTTTTTCTTTGTGTTTGTTCCTAAATAAAATAAAAGTGGTGACTATTGCACGGGCGGGCTCGCTCTTGACCGTGAAAGGATGCGGGGTCGCCCTCGGGGTATAGGCCCGGACGCTGTGTTGAACCTGTGTGCTTGCACCCTGCCGGCAAGTTGATGTAGGCAGCTGGGCTGTGTACTCCGATGCTTCCCACATAATAAAAATGTTTGACTCTAAAATGTGCAAGGTACAGAAGACAGGAACAGCATTAAAAAAGTACTATAAACAGGAAGGTAAAGAAAACACACTTAACAAGGATGCCACCCACATCAACCACTAGAGCATCCTTGCTCCGTCTGCCATTAAGTAAAGTGACTTTGCTAACATTTAGCGTGCCAACAGACTGGGTGCCTATCAGCAATAAAAGAAAAACTATCAGCACTGAACACAGCCAGTCAAATTACAAAAAGTGTTCCCATGAACAGTGTCCCCCTCAAATCTTGCCTCAAAAAGTGCAAAGTAAAGAAGAAAGCAACAGCGTTAAAAAGGTACTTAAAAAAGGTAGGTAAAACAATCATACTGAGCAATGATAAAATATACCACTCACTCCCTCCAACCACATAAAAGACTGACAAACACAGAGTGGACCACCACCCTGCAATGCACTTGGCAGGTCTCAAGAAATACTAGATTCAAATATACTCAGCTCCACTACCTCCAAAGTACTTACACAGACTGAATATAATATAAAAGCGGGGACTGCAGATAAGGCTTGCCCATGGTGTTTACTGATGTACACTGACTTTTTATACATGGTCTGGAGGTGCCCAATTATAGCTGGGTTCTGGAGCGGAGTAACTCAGGATGTAGAACGAACTCCACAACTCACACATCTTAGGGACCTGGCCATATGTATGCTGGGCCTGGGTTTCAGGCCGTCAGCTCATAAGTTAGGCTCTAGATTCATAGGCCTGAGCCTGGTCATTGCCAAGAGGGCGATTGTGATGCACTGGAGATTGTCTAATTGACCCCAACATAGTAGGTGGAAGGCAAAATTTATCAAATAGGCGTTCGCTTAAGAATCTGTGCTGAGAATTGAGGAACAAAAGGGGATGTGCTGACTGCCACTATGTGAAAACTAGGCTCTACTGGCTGGCACATTTATGAAGCAGGAGAAAGAAACCTAGATCCCTCTCACCAATGTAACTGGTACTCCCAGTAACGCAATGATAAGTGATGAGTCGCTAGATGGTGCTGGGCTCTGAAGACATACATATTCAATCCGAAGCATGAGAGAGAGATTTGATCAAAAGAACAACGCTAAACCAGAACCAAAAATATCAGAGCGGATTACATTGGAAAAACAAACATTTCTTTACACTGACCATCCTGGGTGCCTCCCAGGTATGCCCAATATGCCGCAGGGACTGCTAGCAAAACCTTGCCAACCATGTCTCTCAGAGCAAACAGCTAGCATTGACTGACCAGAATGATAGACTGGCCACGGAAACATCCACTTCCTGAATGATTCAATTCATTTTGACTCTGTCTCGAGGAGTCGTAGGGAAGGAATTGGGATTCACCATATTGGTGGAAGCCTGAACAACCAAACTTTCTGGTGTAGGGTGCTGTGTTCAAAGAAATCGAGGTCACCCTGCATTGCACTACTTTGCCTGGCAACCTAGATGATCACTGATGGATTGGAACAAGGCTTATGGAAAGTAAGGGTTCGGATGAGATTTGTCCTGGTTACAAAACGTATGTCAGTACATTAGTTTTGAATTCCATAGTTGACAGTTATAAATCCAATACCTCTGCTGCCCATTTCATTAACATGGAAAGGTGGCACTCTGGTCCGTTGATGGCCAAGGGGGAGAACACAACCTAATGTCCAGGGAAATGTTCAACACACTGGCCTCCTGCAAGTCCATGTAGAAATTATTATCAAAGCATGGGGGAGAATAATCCCCCTTATCTCCATTATCATCTCTAAAGCATGGTTGACTCGGATCAGAGTCTGAACCGGAACGTTGGGGGAACACGGGGGCAAAGGTCTACTTGTGGTTGAGGGCGTGGCCAGCTAGTCCTGCATCTTTGAGGCCTGGAACGGAGGATGGGGTGTGATGCACCCAGGAGCCTATGGGGGCGTGCTGACAATCGTGCGTGGGCAATGGATAAATACTAAAGTCAAGGAATGGGGCTGCTGCGCCAATGAGTGCATTGCTCTGGCCCAAGTATCCAGTTCTACAGCCCAGCTTTGTTCTGGCTGGCGTGTAGTCTCCGGGGACACTGGACGAAGCCTTACGCTTTAAGCATGCAGGAGACCAGCACTGTCTTTAAAAAGAAAGCTGGTAGCACTAGACCTTTTAATATTGCATATTTCAATTCTAGACTTTGAACATTGGCTATGCTGTTAAAAATGCTGGGGGGAAAATATGATGTCAAGTGCTAGAGCACTTGACATCATATTCCCCTCCCTTGCCACTCGTACAAATCATTCTAGTAGCATTTTCCCTATCCATGATTTCTCTACTCTTGTATATTTAATGTTTGTCAACATTTGCATCCACAAACATTTTCTACCTCCCATTTGCATGTGTAGCAGAGTGTCTGGCCCGTGCAGCCCTTTGTAAACTTGAGGACTTCCCACCCTCTGGCCATTACTATTATGTCACAAGTGCAGGAATTTGAAGCAATGTTTCTCAATGATGATCCTGTATAGTTGACATCATTAGACTGGGTTCTTTAAAGTTTGGAACCTGGTCACTATTTTCCCTGATAATATGCTCTATTATCTTGGCGACCTTCTGGTTTCTCTAGATCTTATGTCTTCCACTTTTTTTCCTATACTTTTCATCTTGTTCACATTACGGACTTGATGTGCGTCTTTCATCTTTTATTTCATGGATTTACTGTGATGAACTAAGTCTGATATAATCTGGTTGTTGCATTGTTTAGTACAAATATGTGATTTTCTAGGTACTGTAGCCCTGATGAAGTCGTGGGGTGATTTATCCCTGAGACGAAACACGTGTCGGCTGCTTGGCTACATTTGATAATGTCAACTATACAAGATCATCATTGTGAAACATTGCTTCAAATTCATGTACTTGTAACAAAGAAAATAAGAAAATAAAGGAATTTTTGCTGTGAACTATCAAACTTGGATGTTCTTTTGGACTGATGAAATTGATATGATTGAATCAGATTACTAGGTTCTGGTTACTCTGGGTCAATACTTTGTTTATAGTCTATCCTCTGTGTCTTATCACAGAAGATTTTTTCTGACACGTGGGTGGCCGTTGCCTTTTTGTTCCTTGGAGCATTTATCTTTGAAATTTGTTTATTTCACTATTTAGTATTGGTTTGCGCAAGGTATAACCTAGCCAAGCTTCGTAGTTTTCTACTATTATGTCACTACACTTAGACCATATGGAGATTTGTTCCACCCAGTCTCAGCCAGTCAGCGAAGGGCTCCCATATATCTTTCGGTTTGGATCTGTTTGGCATTAGCTCCCAGTAATGGGACAGTTGATCCCTACCGTAAGTGGCTGCCTGCACTCAACCATTCGGCTAGCTGAGGAGGATTTTGCTTTTTCCAATGCATCGCAACTTGCTTCTTTGCCAACAACAATAACATTGCTGCGAGTTTACGTTGATTTTTCGGTACCTCCTGTACATATCCCAGTAGTGCTATCAATGGCGTAACAGGCAGCAGATTATTGATGATGCGGCTAACGTGCCTAAATACCTCTGACCAGAACTCAGCTATTGGTCGGCAATTCCATGCTAGGCGAGCAAAAGTGGCGCTCTGAGCTTCACATCTCCAGCATCTAGTATCAGGGTGCAGTCCCGTGCGGTTCAATTGTGGTGGTGTTCGGTATACCCAATGCAGAAAGTTAAAGTGAATCAGTCTTAGTCTATAGTTTGGTGAAAGGTGTTCTAGCTGGGTACAGCAGAACTGCCATTGTTTGTCTGTAATAGTGAGATCTATGTCTATCTCCCATTCTGCCTTGGAGGCGGTGTTGATGATCGTAGATTCTCCCTGCGTTATGCTGTATATGCGTGTGATCAATTTGCGGGGAGATGAATTGGACAATATATTTTCTAAAGCCGGCAATGTGGGGGGTGCCTGCGGGAAGTCCTTATAGGTAGCCTAGCATGCCGCCCTAATCTGATAATATATTAGCATGTCCGAGGCTGTAGGTGTCTGTGCTTTGCACATCTGCTGAAGTGTTAAAAAGGTGCCATCTGGGAACAGGTCATTCCCTTTTTCTAAGTCATGAGACTTCGCTCTCAGCATGGTCGCCGTATCCAGTAATGGGGTGAGGAGTGGATTTCCGCATATGGACATGGATGGTGCATACAGCACCGTCTGGTGTGCCCTTTTTGCGATACCCTGCCAAGCCCACTGCACTGTCTCTACCGTGTCTATTTCCAAATGTGTTTGTTTATATGGTTGATAGACTGCCGTGTCAAGTGGTAGAGGTGCAACCCTGTCTATTTGTATCGCCACATGAGGTTGGTACGGTGTAGGATGCTGCCAGAAGTGCAGGAATTGTGCCTGTGCACTGTACGCATATAGTTCAAAATCTGGTGCTCCCAGCCCCCCCTGTGTAAAAGGTAGTGTCAGTAATTTCCACGAGACTCTAGGTTGCTTACCCGCCCAAACTAATTCTAGTATATTAGTCCGTAGTCTTTTGTAGAAGTGGGTGTTTAGTGGCATTGGAATGTTTACGAATAAATATAATAATTTAGGTAATATGACCATTTTCGTAATTGCAATGCGCCCTGTTAAGGACAGCTGTAGTTGTTTCCATCTCTGCAGTTTACTTTCAAGCCAGTCCGTCACTTTCCCGTAGTTAGCCAACCACAGCTCCTGCATAGATCTGCTAATCCATATACCCAGGTATTTAACTTCCCCTGTGGGCCACTGTATTGGAAATTCCGTGTTGAATTGAACCATGCCTTCCGTAAGCGAAAGCATTGTCGGTTTTGCCCAGTTTATCTGTATCCCCGTTAGCCCAGCGTATCGTATCAATTCTCTCATTACTATATCAAAGTTATCTTCAGGATTCATTAAGTAAATCGTCATGTCGTCTGCATACATTAATATCAATAGGCCTCTAGCTGCAAAACCAATACTTTTTTGTGTGTGAAACTGTCGGAGTCTAGCTGCCAGTGGTTCGGTAGCTATTGCGAATAATAATGTCGACACTGGGCAGCCTTGTCTTGATTCGCACTGACGGGTTCGTATATATCAGTTGAATTTGCTTGATAAAGACGGGGCTTAGTCCCATACGGGTCAGTAATGTTTTATATTATTTATTTTAAAAGTTTAAATAGCGCTAGCTTGACCCGTAGGTATCAGATCGCTTTACATACACACTGTAAAAAACAGAAGGACATTACATTACATAGTAGGCCGGTAGTAAGGAAGCTAACCAGAGATAAAAAAAATACTGCATGAGAAATGAAATAAACAGTGCATCCGAGGGGGAGAGAACAATAAAAAAGAAAAGGTCATTAACATATTCCGGTCACTAACTATCCTTGAATGTCAAGGGAGAGAGGTGTCAACTCGGATATTGAAGTCTAGGTTAGGTGACGTTGGTCAGGAAAGTATTTGTTAAAGAGATGGAGTTTCAGGTCCCTTTTGAAACAGGAGAAGGAGGGGTTGCATCTGAGGACTCCAGGGAGAGTGTTCCACATCCTGGGAGCTTTGCCAGAGAACGATCGGTATTGGGTGGTTTTCTTTTTCAGAGGAATAAGAAGGAGTGAGTTGGAGCTTCTCCGTGTTCTGGATTGACCTGCTCTTACCAGTTTGTTGTTCAGGTAGTTGGGGGCCGGAGAGTGAAGGGTTTTGTGTGTGATACAGGCCAGCTTGTAAATACACCTCCCTTCCCTTGGGAAGCCAATTGAGGGAGTTGAGAGCTGGAGTGATGTGTTCAAATCTTTTTACTCCAGATACGAGTCGAGCTGCCATGTTCAGCACTGTCCTTAAAGGGGCTAGGTGAGCATTTGGAGTCCCTGTTAGGATGGCGTTCCCGTAGTCGATTTTAGAGAGAACTAGGGGTTGGACTACTGTCTTGAGGTCATCATGGGGAAGAAAATGTTTCAATTACTTGAGTTGTTTTAGACGGGATAAAAACACTTTTTGCAGAGTTTTTGATGTGGGCCACCATTGATAAGTTCTTGTCAAGGGTGACGCCTAGAGACTTAACTGAGTCAAATAGGACGAGGGGGCAGTTTAGGGCAACCAGATTCTTGAGCCACTCTTGGATTGGACAATGGGTGCTTTTTGGAGAGAATAGGATTAGTTCTGTTTTGTCTGGGTTGAGCTTTAAGTGGTTAACGTTGAACCAAGTTTGGATCTCGGTTAGAGTGGCATTGAGGTGTTGGATGTCGCAGGGAGACTTGATTTTGAAGTAGATATGGGTGTCATCCACATAAAGGTGGGAATTCACTCCATCTTTTTCAAGATCATTGTGAGGGGCTTCATGAAGAGTCTGAAGAGGGACGGGGAGAGGATCGAGCCTTGTGCGACCCCGAGTGTGACTTTTGTTGGCTTCGAGAGACAGGAGTTGATTTTAATTTGTTGTGAGCGGTTTGATAGGAAGGAGGTGAACCATTTTAGTACTGTGTCATTGATGCTGGAGCGCTTCGACAAGGTCTCCAGAAGAGCTGGATGATTTACTGTGTCGAAGGCCGCAGATAGGTCAATAAGGATGAGTAGGCAGGTATCACTTTCATCTAAGGCCTTGTGAATGTCGTCGGAGACATTGAGCATAGCTGTTTCCGTGCTACAACCTTTCCTGAATGCTGATTGAAAGGCATCGAGGAGGTTGAACTCATCAATGTATTTATTGAGTTGGTGTAGAACACATTTCTCCAATGTTTTTGCAAGGAATGGGAGGTAAGAGATAGGTCTGAGGTTGTTAGGATCATTAGGGTCGGCCCCAGGTTTTTAGAGAATGGGTGTGATTTGTCCTAGTTGAAGAGAGTCTGGGACACAGTCTGAGGTGAGAGAGGCGTTGATGATTGATGAAAGGGGAAATGGTGTGGTTGAGTTCTTTTATAATTGTGGATGGGAGTGGGTCCATAGTGTGGGAAATTATACTGAAGACCTCGTTTTCCGACATTAGCTCAAAGTCGGACCAATGCGCATTGTTTTTTAGATAGAGGCAGGTCTGACTGTCCTTGTTAAGAACTCTTTCTGAATGGTCAAGGGTGGGTGAAGGGGGGCAGGTTAAGAAGGAAGGAGGGTTAGCGGTTTGTATGAAGGATTGATCAATTTTAGAGACTTTATTAGTGGAGAAGGTGGAAATTTCTTCACATCCCTTATTGGTGGCTTCGATTTCTTGAGAGGGAGTGCAGTTAGTTTGGCTTTTGACAATGTTGAAGAGTTCTCTCTATCTGTTTTTCGACATATCTAGTTGGCTGTGGAAAAAAGACGCCTTTTCACTGAAAATTTGTTTTTTGTATGCCCGCCGAGCAGATCTAAGTTGCGCTAGGTGTAAGGTCAAGGGGTTTAGTCTCCAAGACCTTTCGGTTTGTCTGAGTTGACGCCTTTCATCATTCAGATCCACGTTAGACCAGGGTTTAGATTTGGTTCGCCTCAGTTGTTTGAGTTGAGCTATTTGGTCTAAAACCTCTGTCATTTTAGAGTTAAAGTGTGTAGTGAGGTCATCAGCCGTTCATGGTGAGGGTTGGAGTTGAAGATGAGCATGAATCCTGGATTCAAGTTCGGATAAAGGGACTTCTTTGATGTTTCTGGTCAAGAGTTTAGGTTTGGCATCACAAATAGGTTGGTGGCTTGAACAGAATGAGGTGGTGGTCGGACCGGTCAATGGGAGAAATCTCTCACAGAGAGACAGGTTCATTGTTGGTAATGATCGCATCCAGTGTTGCACCTTTGATGCGAGTTGGTTTATTGCAGAGTTGTTTGAGGTTATATATTTCCAATAGGTTGGATAGGTTCAGGACAGTGGAGTCTTAAGGGTCGTTCCAGTGGATATTGAGGTCACGCAGGAACACGTCTCTAGTGTCTGTCAAGGAGAACCGTGTTATTAGGTCTGTAAGCTCTTCGGGGAAAAGGGTTCGGTCTCCAGGAGGATGGTAGATGGTGTGGAATTTGATGGGTGAGGTGCCCTTGGCAGTGAGCTCGACACCCAGGTACTCAAACGATAGGTATTCTGCAGGTTTGCGTTTGGTAATCTGTATTCCAGCTTTGTCAATGATGGGTAGTCCCCACCCCGTTTTGATCGGCCTGTCTTATCTGATGATGGTGTACCCTGGAGGGGTGAGAATGTCAAGAATGGGGGTGGAGTGGACATTGAGCCAGGATTCTGTGAGGAAAGCAATGTCAATTTCTTCAGCGAGTAGAGCTTCAGCAATGTCTGTGACGTGTTGTACTGCTGATCTGCAGTTTAGGAGCATGCAAGAGAGAGGGCGGGGAGCCTTGATGATGGGGGGAGTTAGGTGGATAGAGGAGTATTGAGTAGGAGATCTAGGCGAGTGGACTGTTTTAGGGATTCTGTTAGTGCCGATAATAACAGGGATGCGGAAAGGGGCTGACTTCTGGCTCAAAGCGAGGCAAGAGTCGTTGATCTCATCAGGTTTCGGTACCGAAAAGGGTTGGCGATCCCAGTTGGGTCGAAGTGCCTCACTCGCTGAAAGACTGGAGGGTTGATGGGTGCTCTGTGGAGCCATGGGAGAAGTATTGAGGGGGGTAGGAGCAAAACTACCCGGTGGAGGGGGCACGGTGGCTTGGACCTGTTGAGAAGGTCTTGTTGTAAGTATAGGAAATCAGCAGCAAGGTTTTTTAGTTTGGTTATGTACGTTGACCCTCTTTGTGTACGAAGTAGACCCGGTAGCGTTTTTCCTGGCCCCTCTCCCTCCCCATAGCGCCTCGCCTGTACGTACTTATTCATTCAGTACGTTTCCCTTTCCGCTTCCTCCTGGAATGCTGTCAGTTTTGTTCTCAGTTGTGCTGTTATGTCAGGGGAGGGGTAAGTAAGTTGCATTGGTTCCAACTCTCTGATTTCACGTTCTAGTCTAGTGATTGTATTACGTATGTCTTTTAAAACTCCCGTTTTAAGAGCTATGCAGTTCCCTCTAGTGACCACTTTAAATGCCTCCCAGAGAGTTCCCGGTGAGTCTACTGTGTCTTCATTCAGTGTGAAATATTTTACTATCTTATCCCGCAGCTCCTCCCGGAAAACCTGGTCCAGGAGGGCGCTTGACGGAAATCTCCAGGAAAATGGCTGGATGTATGGTTTTGGTATACTTAGATTTAGATGCGCTGGAGCGTGATCAGAGAAGGTGCAGGGATGTTGTGCTGCATCTGTTATCCATGTGTGCAGGTCCCTCGTGACCAGCCAATAGTACAGTCTCAACCATGCATTTCAGTGATACGTGACACACGTACTCTCCCTATCTGCTGGGTGTAAATCTCTCCAGGAGTCAACCACTTGAAGATCCTCGATAATGCCATGTAACATTGCTGCTGCCTTTGGGTGGTGTTTGCGCGTCACTCCCTGTCTATCCGCCATCATTGAGAGTACCACGTTGAAATTTCACCCCCCCACAGAACCGCTGTGTGTCCCATTGTTTGTATCTTTTGCCAAAGATGTTGGAAAAATGCTGGACTATCTGTGTTTGGGACTTATGTATTAACTATTACCACAGGGGTGTTGTATAGCTCCCCTTGTAGCATTATGTGCCTTCCTTCCCTATCTGTTATCGTGTGGTGTGTCTTACAGTGGAGCCCCTTTCGTTTGAGTTTTGCAACTCCCCGGGAGTAGTTTGAGTAACCGGCATCTACTATCTCACCCCATCTATTTTAAAGCATTCCCGCTGTTGCGTTAGTGAGATGTGTTTCTTGTAATAGACATATGTCTACCGCATGTCTCAAGAGGTATGAATGAATCAATTTGACCTTCCTACGATTATTGAGGCCCCTAACGTTCCAGGTGAGGCATGAGATGGATTTAGTGACATTATTTTGCGGGGTGATCATGTGAGGAGATGGGTCTGGTATATCCATGCACTGTAAAGTAGTGCCTGCATATCGTGGTGATATACTTCAGTAGGACAAGTCTTGTCACCTGACAACTAGGTGTATCTAACCTGGCACTCAATCTCCTGCACTTCTATCGTATTTGTACTTTTTGTGGCAATGTAGCAAAACAGATCATTCCCTCCTCCCACCCACAGCAACCCCCTAATCAGGTTGTGTTGCCCCCACCCTCCCTCCCCTTAACCCTATACAAACTACCCATACTGTGAAACATAAGGGAATCATCCCATGGTGGTACGTGGGGTCGCCGGCATACACCCCTGCATGCATGGCAGGGCGGCCAAGCCTTATATGCATCACCTAAACCCAAAGGACCACATCTACTTACAGTCAACATTTGATGTCCGGGAGGACTATCAATACATGATGGGCAGAGGCATTTCTCATAACATTTAAGAAAATTAGTAAAAGCATGTAACTACCATCTCTCAGGGCACCAGTGTGTCGAGCAAGTCACTTATCTGCAAGTCCAGCACGCATGTCCTATCTCCTCAATCATTGTTGCTCATATTATTTCCGGACTGGGTGTCACTGGTCACCTTATGTTGTTTTTGCTCCTTGGCCATTTGTTTTGCGTACCCAAGGGCGCTTTTGCGTCTGTGAAAAACGTGGGCTTACCATGGCCCTGTACTCTAAGCTTAGCCGGTTATATCAGTGCGTACTTGGTGCCAAGCTGTTGTAATATTTTCATTGCAGGCATGAATTCTCTACGGGCAGCTTGAACTTGCAGTGTGAAGTCTGGGTACATGGCTATGTTGTTTCCCTGATATTGTAGAGGTCCTTTCTCTCCGGCCAGCTTAAGTATCGTGTCCCGGTCTCTGTAATTTAGCACTCTCGCCAGAATCGGTCTCGCTGTAGCGGCCAGTTGTGGCCTGGGTCCCCTTTCGATAAGAACCATGCCAGAGCGGTCCGGCCCGAAGAGGGCAGTCATCATGGTTTCGATATATTTCTCCATCTTTGGAATGTTTGTTGTTTCCTCAATGCCTGTAATCCTTACGTTATTTCTCCTTGATCGTGCTTCCAAGTCCTCGTTCTTCCGTTGGATAATGTTCAGTACCCCGTCCATCGCTCGCATTTTCTTGCTCATGTCTGTCTGCCCATCCTCCGTCTCAGATACTCTTGTTTCAAGTGTGTCCAGGCGATCCACTTGCTTTTCCACCAGGTTAGTTATCCTGTCCATTCGTTCCACAAGTGTGTCCATTTTCAAGTCTATACCTTGTACGCTCGTTTTCAGCTCCTTAAACATCATCCGGATGTCTTCGTCTGGCGGTTGACTTGTGGTGGAGTCCTCAGCAGGTTCCTGATGTCCGGTGTCTCCATCCGACGACTTGTTGGATTTTTTATCAAAATGTATCCGGGGCTGTCTCGTGTCTGGTTTCCCCATTGCTACTGATGATGGTTGCGGTAATGTAGCCTGCGCTCCAGTCTGCTACGCTCTCCGCATACGGTACTATAGTCAGTAACCTTTCTGGGTATTAGTTTGCCTGGCCTTCTGCCGCCTACGGACTGTATCCTCCTTACAGTGTTGTCCACCCCTCGACTGCTGTATCCGGTTTGGAATCCCTGGTATTATGGATTAAATACCTGATCCACACCTCCTTGTTTTGCCTATATCGTTCCAGTGTATTTATTGTTTCAGCCACACTATCTCCACTCTGGCGGTGGCACCGTATCACATGCCTCCCAACGTGCGTAGATCTCAACTAGGCCTGGTCGTTTCCACTCCTGATTCGACTGGTGTTGTGGCTGTCTTGCAAGAAAATGGGGGATCCGCCTCCAGTCTCGTCTTTCTGATTCAACTTAGTATAGGGTGGCCCACCGATCCCGACCACCGCTCCTGGTAGTTATGGTCTTCGGGCACCCAGTCAGTGCCACCAGTATGTATTTCCAGCACTTTGGTGACAGTTCCACGTGGCGTCTACCTTACAGGTTTACGTTTGCGTCCACTATGAATGTTGGTTCTCTGCTTCTCACCTCAATGAGCGAAATAATGAACTCCGCCCCCTCCTTGTTGTTGTCCTGCAGTTGTCCTAAATTACAATGGTCTGCTATAAGAGGTGTTCCACCAAGCTCGTGCTTGCCAATCACATATGCCAGTATAGCTCGTGTGGAGTAGGCTCGCTATCTTGTTGGTTCTCTCCACAATTCTGCTCCTGTGGTCGTCTGTCGCTATCCCGAAAGCTAGAGCCCTCGACCGTTGTCTGGTCCTGGGGTCCCTTTGCCTGGGTTTACTTTGTGGGCTGGGAAGGGTTGCGCTGCGCTTGAATTCTGTGCCTGCCTCTCTGTTTGTCCTCGGCTGCACCTCGCAAAATGGCGGGTCCGTCTCCTTCCTCGTTCTATCACTGCTCATGGGGTCGGGCCACTTCTATGCTCCCAGCCTTGTATCCTTTCAATATTAAGCGGAGCAGCCCCCAGTTTGTGACCCCGGTATTGGCAGCTCGGCTACATATGCAAGTTGAGAGTTATTTATGCCGGTCTTCGGTGCCCTCCCTCTAACGGCATTTGTGTAGATTTCCCCCGGGTCCGTTCCTTTTCTCTGCCCGTAGTATGCACAGTATATTCCGCTGTCGTGCTGCAGCAACTGACCTTATGTGTGTAGATCCGGTCGGGGAACTCCGCCTTCGCCTGACGGTCTTCCGCCCTCCGCGCTTTGATCTGGCGCTCACTGTGGGTCCCGGCTTCACTGTGAGGCCTCATAGGTAGGCCTCTTGTTGGTGCGTACCTCAGAGCAGGCTGTTTCTCTAACTGTGCGATAGCACTTTTCCTTTGACGCGCAGTTTTAGAGTCCGGGCAGCTTCTCTGATTATTTTGCCGTGTGTGGTCCCCGGGTCTAAGCGATCTGTACTGATTTCTGGGGGATTATTAAGGCTCGGACGGCGGAACCGCTCTAGTGTGCGGCCATCTCGCAGCACAGCGAAGCCACGCCCCCGATGCTATGCGTTCTTGAGCCCTGGCCACTAGGTCATGTCTCTCTTGAAGAATCTTTAGAAATGATATTCGCAATCAAAACACAGCCCGATGTACTATTCCTTGAGCATATGCAAATCTTGTATTGCTTTCATTGTCTATTTTTAGTATATCATGTGCACATTTTGCATATTTCAATTGAGCTAATTTACAAAAACATAAAAATGTGTGGAGAAAAAAATAGGGCTTAATTAAACAAGTTCTGGCTCTTTAAAGAAGATAGTAACTGTGAGAAAAATTTAAACATTCTCCTATGTATGTTATGGCAGCTCTCCTAGACTACGTGGGGAAATAGGAGGCTAACTGATATTCTATGTCACATTAGAAGAGAATATAATATTTTATTATTCCACACAAACTAAAATGTTCTTTTTTGTTTCTATTGAAACACTAACCTCTTCTATTGTTTCATCCTGCGGTGTGGCAGCACTGTCATCTGAATCCTTCTGTGATCCAGCATCTGTGCTTTTACGGACCTCTCTGCTTTTCTTATGCTTGTGAGCCGACTTTTTTACTTGACCATCTGCCTTCCCACTGCTGAGACGTCGTACTGGGCTAGTGAGCCACTTTCTTAAGGTGTTACCCTGACGCTTGGGTCCTGGTGAGCTCTGGGAACCAATTGTGTGAGACTGAAAAGAGGTCACTGAAGCTGGCGGACTTGCATCATTGCTAAAGATGGATACGGAGTCTAAAGAAGAGAACAAAGAAATTAGTTTAGTAGTGGAATGTCAAGCTGAAAGAACACTGACATATACTCAGAAACCTAAAGGTAACTAACTAAATGAATACCTTGCTGCAAAAGTATTACTAATGATCCTTTTATCTTTATCAGACAACAGCAAAGCAAAATATCATTCTCCTGGATAATTGGTAGAGATACATTTATCTGTGAATTTCTGTAGCCAACAAGGGATAGACTATAGCATATGACTTACATGCAGATGCAACTTTATTGCAAACCCTGGAGCTACTAAACCAATATCAGCCACACATCCAAAAAGAACAAGTTACTTGCCTGCGGATATGCTCTTTCTGGTGGATGCTCTATCTGACCGCAGAGACCTCACCTTGCGAATATCCCCAGATGTCAGACTGGATTTGGAAACTGAAAAAGCAGAGCTGATGCGTTTGGGTAGATTGCCCTGTGCGGTTCCACCCTGATTTTGGATCACTCCGTAAGTGGTGACTGGAGCTGCATAAAAGCACTTCCCATGCAGACTGAATTCAGTGTCTTTCTGAAGCTTGTCTGAACTCTTTGAAGCAGAGCCCACCAGCATGTTGGAAGAACCATTTAACGGTTAATGAAGGTACATAACTTGTTCATCTGATAGATACTTCTAACCACATATTCCTAACCTTGTGAACTGAACCCAAAGCAGTACCTCCCAAGTGGGTCTGTGGAATGGCTCAGATCAGTAAGTCCTGCAGGACTGAAGAGGCAATATGTCCATTCCAGCAGACCTGACTTTTGAGGCAATAGGGATTCATGAATGCGTGCAATGATTCCCACCTAGCTGACTGACAGATATCCAAGATGGACACAGATTCATATTTAACATTAACTTTATTTGACTTCTGTCCAATAACACATTTTAAAAACAATTTATACATATCTCTAAAATAAACTTATCACACTATAGCTTAGTCAAAAGTATACAAGGTGCAATTCCTACTGGGACATTGACAAATCGCATATCAAAGAGAAGTGCAATTCCGTCCAAACTAGAGCAGATCACATCACATACAGCACATCACACCACACCTCGAGAAGCTTCACTGGCTCCCCATTTACAAGAACAGCCAATTCAAACTTCTCACACATGCATACAAGCCCGACACAACACAAGACCATCTGAATAGTTGCATACACTTTCAGCAACCCATCAGACATATACGCCCCAACTCACTCTCACTTGCACGCACGCCCCACAGCTGCAAAAGCAAAACTGGAGGTCTGTCATTCTCCTAAATCGCACCCAAGACAAAGGACGGCCTCCCTCAATATATCAGAGCCTCCTCCTCACTTCATGAGTTCCACAAGAAGTTAAGACCTGGCTCTTCGTATAAGCCTCTAGGAGACCACACACCTGCTCAAGTGCCTGAATACCCTCTTGGACGATTTGTGCGCTTTACAAATGAAATAACATAGTATCTGATATTTTAAAAATAAGGGTCCTGAAAACCTGATACGAGCAGCCTTATAAAAAGTACAATCCATAAGAATGACAAACATTTTACTAAAAAATACACACACACAAACCATTTTCATTCCATACTTCCTTATACCATTCTAATTTTGTGCGTACTGGATTGCACTCCAGTCTCATTTTCTATATTTCCCTACATAACTTGGGGACTGTCAACTGGGTCAGATAGGTAAAAACATCCTCCTGTACCAGGATATTTAATGAAAACCTTATTGAAGGTTTCTATGACAGATGGGCCGTACCCAGCCAATAGCATACTTTCATGGCTGATTCCATCAGTGCTTGGAAAGGGGAACTATGATTCTAATATACCCCAATGCAAGTGCATAGATTTGAGGTCCCTTATCCTCTGCAAGCATCCCATGCCTACTTTCATCCACTAACAAAGATTTCTTCCCAGCATAACCTAAACATTTTTGTTCGTTCTTTGTCAAGGGATATCTTATTCAAGAGCCTTAGCATGCGGGGAGGTAGCCATTATATACCATGATGCCTCTTTTAATGCCCTCCTTTAACAATGAACCACAGTTCCAGGGGGAGGCTAAGTAGACCCTTAAATACTGTACTCTCTACTGGTTCCCAAATGAATGCTGAATCAAGAGCCAGAACCTCCGATCCATAATGTACAAGAGGGGGAATTTTCCCTTCATATGCTTTCATAAGGGAGCAATTGACAGTCCCCATACATCTAACCGGACTTTACCAGACATCCTCTTTGAAGCAGGACCACTCTTCCAGATGAATCAGTAGGATTTTAGAAAATACCTTCTTAGAGATATCCAGGAGGCTAATCAATATGTAATGTGAGAGTAATTTACCATTCCCTTTTTTTAGTATTAAATGTTTTTATTGACAAAAATACAGTAGAGCTGAGAAAGGCTGCTGTCCAGTCTGTCGACCAACCAACGGACTGGCATGAAGGGGCGGTACAATACAATCGACATAGCAAGGGGAACCATTGTTACACACAGCCAGCCGCCTACAACCCAGTATGGGCCGGCCGCGTTATAAGCAATATGAAGACATTAGGCGTCCCCTCATATACGTTGTCAGTCCTGCCACTCTGAGGAGGTATAGGTCCTTCACCTTTACCAAGCACCCTGGGTCCACCCAACCTCCCCTTCGGAACAGGCCTGCTGCCATGTCGCCCTTCAGCCAGCCTAGGTCACGTTGCACCTCAGTCCGTTGAAATAAACAGAGAAAGGAAACCCCCCAACCAACCCCTTCCCCACCCGGAACCAAACGACCCCCCACCCGCCCCTTCAGCCCTCTCCCTCCCCCCCTTCCCCTCCCCCCCATGGTCCATGGTCCTCGTCTACCCTCCCTGTCGTCTTCACCCAACCTTTGGAGCCGAGACTACCTCCTTACCCTCCCCTCCGGTGTCCGTCAACCTCAATAATCGGAGATATTTAGGACATGTTACCTCAATAAACTCAGACGCCAGTAAAGACAAGAATGGCTGCCACAGTTCTGCATAGCGAGCCCCCTCTCCTGCTCTAGACAACGAAAGCTTTTCCATGCCCAGTACCATCCACAGGCGGTGAAGCCAGCCCTGGTAGGCAGGAATTTGCGCCAAACGCCAATGCGCCAGTATATTCTGCATTGCGGACCCGAACGCGATGGCAATCAGGCGACCTTTCCGAGACCTCAGTGGATAGATCAGTGCGCTAGGAAGCCCCAGGAGGACATAGGAGGGAAAGCGTGGGATTTCTGTGTCGAAGTTAGTGTCTATATCCGGTAAGATCTGACCCCAGTATTCCTGCAGGAACTTAGACTCCCACAGTACGTGAACTAATGTGCCAACCTGACCGCAGCCACGCCAACATAGGGGTACTTTGTTACTGTCCATCTCATACAAGCGTTCAGGGGTGTAGTACCAGTAGGTCGCTACCTTTGTGAGAGTGTCAGTAAGTCCCATGTGGTAGGCTGGGTGGCGCGCTCTGTAGCCTATCCCCTCCCACTCCTTGTATGTAAGGGACCTCCCCAGCTCCCGCTCCCATCGCGCCCTGCCTGAGTTATAGGTGTACATGTGTTTGTGCATGAGCATTTTATAGAGATCAGAGATCTGCTGTTTATCTGTGATGCGGGTGATCAACCAACGCTCGAAAGACGTCAAGCGTCTATTTGCCGAGGATCTCACATCGCCATTGAGCGCCCAATGCCTGACCTGCAGATATCGGAGTCTTTCGGATTCCGGCAGACCGAACTCCTGACGGAACTGCAGGAATGGGACGACACCGTCCGGGCCATAATGGGGGTGAGGGGCGATGGGAGGGTAGTGAGGTCCTGGCTGACCCCCACACGGTCCCAGATCTCCAGCGGTACTCGTGTAATAAAGGACGCATAGAGATTAGGGGGCCTGTGTTCCCGACGCATAAAGAGAATCTCCTGCAGGGTTCTCCCGGCGACGGCCTGGTCCTGCAACAACCAGTGTTTCCCAGACTCCCATCTAACCCACTCCACCAGGAAGCATAGTTGGGTCGCTTGAAAATACGTTGCCAGGTCCGGAATCCCTATTCCGCCTTGTTCTGGTGCCAACATTGCTATCCGCAACTTCATGCGTGGCTTCCTCCCATTCCATATAAACTGCGACAATTCAGACTGCATCAGTTTTATCCAGCCCCGTGGGGGGCAAGCTGGATCGTGCGGAAGAGGTATAATATTTGAGGGAGGACCATCATCTTGACAGCTGCCACCCTACCTAGCCGGGACAGCGGGTAATATTTCCACTGTCCCTGCTCGCGCCTAATTTTCTGTCTCAACTGGGAATAGTTTATATCCACTGAGGTCGTCAGGGAAGGAGCCAGCTGTATCCCAAGGTACGGCACCGCCTCTGAGACCCACTGGATGGGAAATGTTGCCTGCACCACAGGAGTGAGTGGTTGCCTCTAGCGACAAATAAAGGGCCACCGACTTGGTCATATTAACTTTGAAGCCCGAGACCCGTCCGAATTTCGCGAGGTCTTCGAAGCACGCGGGGAGGGAGTCTTTGGGGTTGGCAAGCGATATCAACACATCATCGGTATACAGGCTTATGGTATGGATGTCGCCCCCAAACTTGATTCCCTGCACCCTCGGGTCCAACCGCAGCAGTTGTGCAAGAGGCTCCATATAAAGGGCGAACAGTAGGGGGGACAACGGACAGCCCTGTCTGGTGCCCCGTTCCATCCCAAACCGGGGAGACGTGCATCCATTGACCCGGACCGTGGCTGAGGGGGATTTATAGCAATTCATCACCCAGGTCCGGAATTTCGGGCCCATACCGGCCTTCGCTAGCACCCTCTCTAGGTAGGGCCAGTGCACCCTATCAAATGCCTTCTCGGCATCGATGGCCAACATCATATATTCGCCCTCCGTACGAGCGGCTTTTTCGAGGAGGTGGAAGGCCCTTTTGGTATTATCAGAGGTCTGGCGTTCCGGAATGAATCCGGACTGATCCGCGTCAACCAGTCCCCCCATGTACGGACCCAAGCGTGAGGAGAGGATCCCGGTATAAAGCTTAAGGTCCATGTTTAGGAGAGAGATAGGTCTGTACGCTCCACACTCCGCGTGGTCCTTGCCCTGTTTGGGTATCACAGCGATAGACGCCTCTAGCAGGTCTCCCGGTATCGCCCCCCCCTCCACAAAGGAGGTGAAGAGTCGAGCAAGCAGCGGGGCCACTTGGGCATAGAACGTTTTGTAAAAGCTTGCCGGAAAGCCGTCAGGGCCAGGGGCGTTAGCTATCTTGAGGCGAGAGATGGCCGAGATAACCTCCTCCGGGCGAATGTCCCTCTCCAGGCATTCCATCTGGTCCTGCGACAGAGCCGGTAGGGGAATGGCAGCCAAGAAGTCCGCTTCTGCCGCTGGCACCGGCGGGTCAGCAGAGTATAACTCTGCATAAAATGCGCTGAAGGCACTGGCTATAGCATGATCTTCAGTCACCTGTATGCCATCCATCCCTCTTATCTCCTGCACCTCCCGTCTCCGTGTGACTTCACATAATTTATGCGCCAGTAGGCGCCCGCATCTGTCCCCACCTGTGTAATATGTGTGACGCAATCGCAAGGCCGCGAATTCTGCCCTATCTAAATCTAAGGCCGCGAGTTGCTGACACGTCGATTTTAATTGCCGCCATATTCTCGGGCCCCCATCCTCCTATGTATCTGTTCCAACTCCCTGGTCTGTTGCGTAAGTTCGTCTCGTTTGGCCCGACGTTCCACATTCTCCGCTGTCGAGATGGAAATGAACTCCCCCCTAAGGACAGCCTTCAAAGCGGCCCACTGTGTAGCCAACGTGGTTTCAGAATTGCTGTTATGGGAAAGGTAGTCCGCTATTGCGCGCTGCATCTTGGAGACCACCTCTTTCCTGTACAGCAATGACTCCCGAAGTCGCCAGACCCTACGTGAGCGCAGCGCTGCAGGCACAGAGAGGACAGCTGTAACTGGCGCGTGGTCGGAAAGAGAGTCTGTACCCATGTCAACGCTAGTAACGAGTGCGTGAGTGGATGTGGAGACAAGCAGGTAGTCTAAACGCACGTACGTTTTATGGGCAGCCAAAAAGTATGTGTAGTCCCTCTCCCCGGGGTGGAGCATGCACCATAGATCCACTAGGCCCAGGTCCCTCAAGCGGGCCAACCCCTCCAATGTGAGAGCCCCTACCTGTGTGGTGCGCTGACAGGATCTATCCAGCACGTTGTCAAAAACCAAATTCAGATCTCCACCTAGCAGGAGGTAACGGTCTGTCGTGTCAGTGATGTCAGTGAGAGCCCTATGCAGGAACTTTTCTTGACCTTCATTGGGTCCATATATTGTGCCAATCGTGTAAGTTATATCACCCACTTCAAACCTGTACACTAACAGTCGCCCCTTAATTTTAGCAGTCTTACCTAATACCTTGCCCCTGAACTTTTGTGCCACCAAAATTGCAACCCCTGCCTTTTTAGCAGGGCAGGAGGAGAAAAATTGAAGGGGAATCTACAGGATCGAAGCTGTTGACAATCTTTGGCTAGGAGATGTGTCTCTGGAGGAGACAAATGTCTGCTTGAGACTGCTCTAATTGGAACAGGATCACTTTGCGTTTGACTGGGTTATTCAATCCCCTCACGTTCAGTGTGAGGACAATCAAATCATCTGCCATCATCTTAAGTGGTGTAGCCATTTCCCTGCCATTGAAACAACCCCGTGGATTTCAGTCCAAGCATCCCTGGCCCTCTCCATCCCCGCAAGCTCCAAACCAGTAAACCAAATACAAACCCATCCAACAAGTGCACCATGGACCATATTTCCCCCCCCCACCCAAGCCCCACTCCCCCCCCACCCAAACTCCAAACTCTTGTAGTCCTTCATCCAGAGATGAAAAGGAAAAAGATAGCACGGGGGAGTCTGACGAGTCTATCCGGGCGCTCCCTCCCGCCAACGGCCGTGCATTCTGAACAGGTTATCAGGGCCACCAGGAAGCGCTAGGCCCCTCACCCCATAGGATCTGCACCACCATCCACGGCGACAGCCTCCACCGCCGCCCGTTGGCCCGCTGCAATCTCTGTCGCTGGGGGTTTCTTCACCCGCCTCCGTCTCTGTTGCTGGCGCCATTGGGGCCTGAGCTCGTCTGTCTCTGTCGTGGCTCTCTGGACCTCTTCTTCTTCCTCGGTTTGCTCAAGTCCTAGCAGACGGCAGGCCTCCGAGACCGACCAAAGCTGGTACTGTTTATTCTCCATCCTGAAGATGAGACGGAAGGGGTGTCCCCAACTGTAAGGAATGTTCTTCTGCTGTAAATGGGACGTGACCGGCTTAAAGAGACGATGCTTGTGTAACGTGAGAGCCGCCAGGTCCTGAAACAGCAACGGCGACGTTCCCTGAAATGCGAGCGGGTGCATCTGTCGCGCCTTCTGCAATATCTCTTCCTTAGTACGGTAGTCTTGGACACAAACCAGGATGTCCGGGGGGGTGGGGGGTGGGGGGGCTCCGCCGATGCCATGGGGGGGCCCCGCTAGATGCACCCTGTCAAGGTGGAGAACAGAGTCCAGTGGGCGCCCCAGCACATGATTAAAGAGTTCCCTGGCATAACAAAACGTGTCTCGGGTGGCCTTGGACATAGCAACATTTCGAATTTGTGTGTTGTGTCTCCTGGAGCGATTCTCCAGATCCTCCATGTGGAGTTGGAGGTCCACCTGTTGGTCATGAAGGCGGATGATTTCCTGCTGCAAGCTCAGTGTCTTTGTTATCACTTTTGGCCTCCAGATCCGCCACACGTTCCCCTGTCCCGTCCATCTCACGCCGGACCTCTTTGATTTCGCTAGCAAATTCTGCCTTAAAGGTTTGAATGTCGTCCCGTAGGGATGTAAAGAGGGACTCCAAAAACGCCTTCGTAATGAGCTCCGAGCCACTTTCTGCGTCTTGCTCCATCTTCCTCGAGCCCGGCGTCACAGTGTCCTTATTTTGGGCAGTCTGTGTTTTCGCAAAGAGTTCCTTCACAGTTTTGCCGCGGGAGCCTCTGATAGCGTACATCCCTTGTGGTTAGTATACGCGCTGCCCTGCGGCCCCGCACTCCTTTCCCCACGACAGCCAGGCGCGTACAGACTCAGTACCTTAGGCCAGGGCCAACCCCCTGCCGAACACGCAATGTCGCTCAGGTCCGTCGCGGCGTCGAAAGCTCCAACCCACGAAGTCTGGCGCAGTCTCTTCTCATCCGCTCGTGCCAGCACTCCGTTACAGACCTCCAGTGAGGGGCCCACTCCGCTCCCGGTGCTACCGGCTGCCCTCCATTCGGCCCCGACAGGGCCTCCGGTGCCTCGGTTCAATGCCGCAACGGGCACACGCCGCCCCCACCTCGTGGCATCCTCCTCACCTCGTCAAGGCCTCCAGTCCGTCGCTTCCAGTAGGCGTCCGGTCCTCCCATCACCAAAGCATGGACTGCGGACTCCGATCGCCAGCACGGGCGGCAGAGCGGCTGGTAAGGAGGGCTTTTGGGCGTCCCACAGGCACCCTCAAGATGGAGTCGCGGCCTTCGCTGGGCGGGCGGGTCACAGATCCCGAACGTCTCCGCCGACTCGATGCTCACAGCCCAGGACACACCTGCTCCCCGGCGGGCCTTCTCCACCCCATAGGATCATCCAGCAGACTCGCGGCCCTTGGCTCCAGGGGACCGCAGCACTTCGGTCAGCCACCACGCTGCCGACGCTGTCCCAATGTCCGTCTCCCCAGCTCACCAGACCTCTCGTTGCTGCCTGTCCGCCCGTTGCCACTCCGGACCCCCGAGGCTGCAGGACCCATCTTCGGCCTCTCCGGACGATTGGGACGTCCTCCCACCGCCTGTGGCTTCTTGCCGCGCTGCGCCGCACCATTGACTCCACAGGGGGGCGGAGTATCAGCGCCCGCTCTCAGGGCCCCGCTTTGCCGCCACCACCAGGCCAAAGCCTGCCGAGCTCCAGGCCTCGGAAGTTCGCCGCTCAGCATCTGCCCCCTCGCACAGCTCTGGGCCTCGTTCTCGACCCAGTGGGGGATGGGCACTCCGCAACCCCCGAGCCCTGCGCGGCCCGGGTCGCGTGGTGTCACTCACCTGGTGGGCTCCTCCGTCCCGCTCCGCTATTCCCTCGGTCCGGACAGCCCCCAGACCCGTTTCCGTGGGTCCAGGGACGCCAGAACCGGTGCTGTAGTACGGCCGTCGGCGGGAGCAGCAAGACTACACGTCTGCTCACGCTGCCATCTTGGCCACGCCCTCCATTCCTTTTTTTTAAATGAACGTCACACACAGTGCTAGGTATTACACATCTTTATTCTTCACAGTGTAACAATTAACTAAATGTACTGCATCATGAATTTTCAAAACCACATCCAATCACTTACGTCACTATTCTAAGGAGTCCATAAAGGACCAAAGGGGTCCCGCTATCTCTAACACCCACAGCACTACATCTTCCCCCTTGTTACATCACAAGTACACAAATAAATACATATATACATCATAACTGAGTTGTCGAGGTTCTCCAATCAATCTTACAGATTTTGTTGCGTAAGGTTCAGGATACATAGGAAAGGCATCCGCGCCAGGCACTGGTGACACAGACCCAGGCGCAGTCTTAGGGCTCTCCTGACTCCCAGATGGAAGGGTCTCCCTCTGAATGTCTGGAGTCAACGTTCATCAAAGCAGGTGTTTGAAATACGAGGAATCTTAGGATGGACTTTCCAGGACCATGAGCAGTCACACCCCTCAGTGAGTCAGCATCAAAAGAAGCATCAAACCTTTGTTTCAGTTTCTGCCTGACAATGCCTTGGTCGCCTCTTTTGAACACAGTACCAGAGGACAATGGCGTCCATCAACATGGGTCTACATTTTGCGTTAATGAGATGAATCTGTAGTGCAAAATTTATCAATGTCAAAAGATCTTTCTGGGGTCCACTGTGGCAATTTGGTTACCATGGCTCCCCCAAACATTAAGGTGTCAGAGCTTTCACGTGTGGTAGAATGAGGAGTTGACCTGTATGCACGATCAGTGGAGTAAAGGACTGATTTGATAACAAGTCTTTACAGTGCATCACAAGGAAAATTCTTCGTGAAGGTGCTCATAAATCGCTTAACGACACCATTCGCCTGGGGCCAGAGAGTTTGTGCTTTTCTGATGCTTGATATTTAGATGAGTGAGAAAATTTTTACATTTCCGACTATTAAAAGTCGGGTCATTGATTTCAAAATCGTAGGAACACCCCATGTCGCAAAAATAATTTCCAATCCCTCAATGACTCACGTTTCGGATCAAAGTATGCCATTTCATCGGCATTCTCAATCACATGTTTGATTTTCTTGAATCTTTGTTCATATTCACATGACCATCGAAATGGAGTATTTTGTTTTGTTAAGTCTCTCAATGGGGCACTTACAGCGTCAAAGTCACATATGTCACTTGACCAGTAACTGGCGAAACCAAGGAAGGATCGCAGTATAGTTACATCTTGTGGGGGAGAAGTGGATGACAAAGCTTGTACTTTATTTGGATATTGGAGTTGTTCCTCCATCAGAAAAAATGACAAAAGATCTTGAGTTTTGTTTTATGAAACTCACATTTTGCTGCATATAAAGTGAGACCTGAATCAGTAACTATGGACACACTTGTGTAAGAACTTTATCTTGTTCCTTTTGTGTGGCTCCTAAAACCAGTATGCCATCACTGTAATTGAAAGCATTTGTGACTACCTGTGCTATGCGACAAATGATATCCTGAAAGATTTCTGCAGTTGATGGCGCTCCGAAACCTAGTCTTTTATATCTAAACAAACCAACATGAGTCAAAAAGGTAGTTCTGCACCTGTAATTTTATTCTAGTTCGAGTTGGTGATGGCCTTTGCTTAAATCAAGGAGAGAAAGGACTTTGGCTCCATTCAGCTGTGTAATCATGTCAGCAATATGCAGACCTGGATGTCGTTCCCTTTGTTAGCCTGGTGCATATGAAACAAGTTACTTACCTGTACACTGTGGTACTCCGGTATTGATATCTTTTATAGATTCACCTGAATGAATCTTCCCCGTCATCATGGTGGAACACCCACAGTAATAGCAAAAATAATAGTAATGAATACATCACATGGTCCTCCATAGAAAGAAAATTCAATTGAGTACTCTTTCAACCTTATTTTACAACATCCAAAGTTCAGCCAATCAGAGCAACCATCTCCACAGAGCCACCACACCTCAGATTTCGAGTGTGAAAATAAAAAAATGGTACTCTGAGGTAAAATAGTGAGCCTAAAAGGAGAGGACGGGTCGCATGTGAATCTATAAAAGATATCAATACTGGAGAACCACAGTGTACAGGTAACTTTTTTTCCTTCAGCATTGTATCTTTTATAGATTCACATGCTTGAATTTGATTAAAGAGCAGCATATTGATAAAAAGAAGTTAATAATGAAGGCGGGAAGGCGAACAATCCCACCATGACAGCACCAGAGAAAAGAGGTATACAATCAGAATTCTCTTAATGCAAGTAATAATAACAATCAATAGATATACAGGAATAAACAAATAATTAAATAAAGAAATGAGGATGGCTAAAAGCCGCCTTCCTTAGGCAAAAAGATGATAAAGTGCCGCTTGACCCACGGCTATATTTGCCTTTCTCCAACCATCCAGGCAGTAATGCTTTGTGAACGTGTGCGTCCTCGCCTACGTTGATGCCCTGCATGTGTCAGGGAGAGAAGCCCCCGCTAACAAAGCTGAAGAAGTTGCAACCTTTCTTGTCAAATGGGCCTGCACTCTTTCAGGCAATGAAGTCTTTTCATGGCAAAACACAATAGTTGAAGTGAGACAGCAAGCAATGCTGCCCCTAGATAGGTCAAGTCCTTTCCTGGGTGCAGATTAAGAAATCAGCTGTTGAGAAGACTTACAAAACGGTCTTGTTCTTTGTAGATACAATTTTAAACAGCGTTTGATGTCCAGAGAATGGAGAGATTTTTCCGACACCGAGGACAGATTTGGAAAAAATTTAGGAAAAATTATAGGCTAATTGAGGTGATGAAGGCACTTTTGGCATGAAAGAAGAATTTGTACGAAGAATAACCCAGTCTGCCAGAAATTGAAGGTATGGTTCCTTTATAGTGAAGGCTTGAATTTCGCCGACACGTCTGGCTGACGTAATGGCCAAGAAAAATGCCACTTTCCAAGAGAGAAATGTTAAGTCACATTTGTGTATAGGCTCAAATAGGGAACGCATTAATAGTGAAAGAACTGCATTTAATTGCCACAGCACTAGAGGAAATTTAACCGGTGGGTAGGCCCCGAAGACGACTTTCACAAATTCCTTAATAAGGCTATGAGACAACAACAACAGCTGATCTAAACGTCGCCTGTATCTAGAAATCAGCAAGGTGGATTTTAATGGAAGAATGCGAGATTCAGGCCTTGGCTAGGTGCAAGAGATAAGGCAATACTTGCTCCAGAAAGGATGAAACTGGATGTAATTAATGAGAGATACACCGTACACAGAACCTTTTCCATTTTGCAGAACAACACTTCAGTGTGGAAGGAGCTCGGGAAATTTGTAAAATTGCTTTGCAAACATTAGTTATGTTCAAATTCCCAAATTCAGTGAAGTGAGGAGCCAAGCCGACAAGTGAAGAGAGTATTTGAGGATGGATCACTTGCTCCTTGTCCATGTAAAAGATCCTCTCTCGGAGGAAAGAGAATTGGAATTCCCCACTCATAGGCGAAATAGCTCTGAGAAGCAAAATCACTTTGACCACCCGGGAGCAATGAGAATGAGGCGACACGGCTCCAGTTTCATCTTTTGGAAAACTCGAGGAATAAGAGGAAATAGGGGAAAGGCGTAGGCAAATTTTACTATCCAGGAAAGCAGAAAAGCACCTCCCCAAGATCCCAGTTGGGGAGTTCTGCTTGCGTGAAAGGTGTACTTTTTGTTGAGGTACGTAGCGAACAGATCTAATGTTGGGGAGCCCCAAGACCAAAAGACTATCTGCAACATCTGGTCGTTGTGTGGAAAAGTGTAAATTTTATGTTAGCATAAGCGGTAGCCATTTTGACTGTTGCATCCATTTAATTATTGTTGTGTTCATTTTACTCTCGGCAGTTCGTCTTTTCACCCAGTCTGTGTCCTCTAACTTCAGCTGACCTCTCCGACATGGTCAATCTGGTGTATGTGCTGGGGGTTGCAGCTGCCGGTGCACCTGGTCTCAGAGGTTATCGATTGACAGCTTATTGCCGCCATAAACATTCCTTCATCCCCCTCCTCATCTCCTGACCATCTGGTCAGGCTTTGTTCTTGTTTGCCTAAAGCTATTTTCTTGCTTAAACCTGTTCCCTCCAGTTTTCCTTCTCATGAGATTGCATTCTAACAAACATTATATAAGGACGATGGTTTTTGCATTAGGTGTACTTCCTCCCACAACACTTGAGGGTGTTATTCGGACGCAGTCCTTCTCATGAGCATTTAATAAACTTGGTTTGTTTTACTTCACTCCAGTGCCGATCTCTCTTTTGTTAGTCTTCAGGCCCGTGGATGAGAGGGTGACCCTGCACCAGTGTGCCGTCCCTGGGGTACATTTTCACAGTTGTGCTCCCTTTCGTTGTACTTATTGGACATCCTGCTGAGAGAATTGGCCCACTGATTGTGGACCCCTGGCACATGCTCCACTCGTAGTGAGATTTGATTGAGGAGAAGCCATTCCCAAATCTGCTGCGCTTGACAAGAGAGAGCTTGAGATCTCGTGCCATGCTTTTTCTGGAGATAGAACATGGTGGTAGTAGTGTCCGTCCAGACCAAAACTGGAGATCCTCGAATTCAAGACAAGAAAGCTTTCAGGTCCAAGAACACCATGCTTAACTCTAAAAGGTTTATGTGACATTTCGACTCCTGTTTGGACCACATTCCGTACACCTGTAGCTCTTGGAGGTGAGCCCCCCAACCTTCCATGGACGCATCCAACGTTATCATGAACTGAGGAGCTGAGTGAATGAAAGAAAGACTCCGAGTAAGGTTTTCCTTGGTCTTCCACCTAGACATTGCAGTTTTCATCGTTGTCGAGATTTGGATCAGGTCGTTGAATGATCCCTCGGATTGAACCCATTGAGTGTCCCGTTGCTCCTGTAGTGGGCGCATACGAAGACAGCAAGTGGGAAGGCATTGAATGCATGAGGAAATCATCCCCACCATAGACTTGAACTTTCTGGCAGAAACTGACCTTTTTGATGACAGAAGGTGTGTCATCTCCTGGAGATGCGAGACCCTTTCGGGAGTAGGAAAAGCCTTGTTGAGATTTGCGTCTATGCAAGCTCCTAGGAAAGTCAGAGAGTTGAAAGGAATGAGAGAAGACTTTTCTAGATTGAGGCGAAGGCCCAGAGACTGGAAAAGATTCCGGCAAGTTTGAGTAGAGCTTCTGGCTGCCTGAAACGAAGGACCCTTTATTAACCAGTCGTCGAGGTAGGGGAATATCTGGTGACATGAACGTCTCAGAGCAGCAGCTATCGGAGCCATGCATTTGGTGAAGACCCAGGGGCCCGATTTCAAACTGAAGGAAAGCACTCTGAACTGGTAATGGCACCCTACCACTTCGAACCTGAGATCTCTTCAATGCTTGGGATGAATGGGGATGTGAAAATAAGCATAGAGAAGATAGATGATAATCTTTTTTCATAAGAAGCAGGATTTCTTGCAGGGAAAACATTTTGAACGATTGGTCCAAGACCTGCCTCCATTTCCCTGTTTTATTTTTGCTTAAGAAGAAATGGGAACAAAACCCCTGATTGCGCTGATGCAAGGGTACCTTTTCTATGGCGCGTTTGGAAAGAAGGGTTTTTATTTCCCTCACGAGATCTGGTAGATGACAAAGTGGTACCTTCGGAGGAAGGGTAACTGGAGGAAGCGGTACATACTCTAGGGTGTGATTGTGTTTGAAAATATCCAAACCCCATTTGTCTGTCGAGATGGACATTCATTTTAATAAGAAGATTGAGCAGCTTGGATCAAATTGTTGTGGCACTGCAGTGGCAGGGGTCTTGTGAAAATTAATTGCCTTTTGTTCAAATCCTGCGATCTCCCAGAGGATTGCTGCCTTCTACGACCAGTGGGCCATGAACAGGACGATGCAGAACTGGACCTGAAATGTTGATTATACGCTTAATAGGTCCATTGAGGCTAATGTTGAAACCGCTGTTGGAACTGTGGTCTAGGTGTATACTGCCCTCAAACTCTGCCCTTAAAGGACTGGAAACTGCATTGTTGCTTCGTTGCCAAGGATGTGGCAGTGTCTGTGTCTTTCTTTATAGATTAAAGGGCTTCATCTATATGACTGCCCAATAAACACTCGCCATCAAAAGGCATATCTAACACTTTGGCTTGAACCTCAGGACGGTAGCTAGTCGCCTTCAGCCACCCCTGACGTCTCAGCACAGCTGCTCCTGCCATTTGACTAAAGGAAGTAGGAGAGATATGCGTTGCAATCACTATAATCTCAGTGGAAGCCCTCTCTCCTTCAACTAAGATCTCCTTTGCTTCCTTTTTTTTTCTCTTCAGGAAGATGTTCTAGAAGTGAAGACAGGTCCGACCACATCTGTCGGTCGTACCTCCCCAGAATGGCCATAGCGTTTGAAGCGCTTATAGAAGTAGCCGCCAGGGCGGAAAACCTTTTTCCGATGTTGTCTAGCCAGTGACCTTCTTTATCCGAAGGTGCAGAACACGGAGATGCCGGGCTTTTAGCTCATCTTTGTGCAGCCTGCATAATTACAGAATCCGGTCTAAGATGACCAATAAGGCATGAAGGAGAATAATCAGGGGCTTTGTACTTCTTGTCCAGCTTTGGTACCACCCCTTGGATAGAAGCTGGTGTCCTCATCAGTTTAAGAGCGTCTTGCCATAAGTAATCCACTATGGGAATTGCCCTAATGGATCGCTGAGTGCCTGGCTTAAAGTCAAACAAGAAACACTCAGTTTGTTTAACTGGCATAGGATGATCAAAGCGCTTCGATGCACGTTCCAGTAGTTCATGAAAGCTCGTGATGTCAGCTGGGGAGAGTCTGTTGGAGGAGGGATAGAAAATGATGGTGTGGGAACTATGGGGGCCGATTCACAAAACTAATATGAGACAAAATCCTAAACTTACTACTTTTGGTATTCACAGAAGGCACTTACAATTTTTTGTATTCACAGAATGCACTTACGACTCCTAACTTTACGTCCGTACTCGGATCGGAATTTCGGCACCTGGACCGTACTCTCGGCACCCGGATCATACTCTCCAGCTAGGGCGTACTCTCCAGCTCAAGCCGTAATCTCTGGCTGGGGCCGGATAAAGTGTAATCAATGGACTGGATTGCAATTTTTACATAAAGGAACATTAGGAATGAGTGATAAATGGTATAGAATGTCATGATAAACAATTTAGGCAGAGAAAAGGGTACGGCCAGACACTACATCATAACCCAGAAAAATGTTCTCCTTTGCATCATGGTACATGCAGTGCACAATTTGCGCTCCCCTCAGTGTTGACTGTGCAGTCAGCACTGTTATCTTATGTATTTCTATTAAAAATAATGTTGATCCTTTACACTATTTAAAAACTTTCAATATGTTGCTGATGTCATTAGCCAGGTAGTGATCCTTTCACACAAACACTATCCATGCTGTCATCTAATCTCTGTAGCACAACTTTGCCACTAAAAGGATAACACAGGCATTATCCTTGCATTTTTCATTTCACAGAGGCAAACCCCATGCACTCATGCAATCACAGAGACACTATCCCTACACTTATGCAATCACCAATGCTCTACCCATGTACTCATGCAATCACTCAAGCACTATTGTTGAACTCATTCATTCACCTCTAATATTATTTCTGCACTCATTCATTCAGTGATACACTACCCATGTGTAAGAAAGTGGCTCTGTATATACTGCACCAAAGTAAGGTTCAGTGTGCAGAGAGTTCACAGTACCCAGAGGTATCGCAGAGCCTAAAGCTAGATATAACCGTACTCTCTAAAGTGGTAGCTTGGTCGAGCAGTAAGGCAGTATCTGAGGACAGTGTAAAGTATTTGTTGTACACACTCAGTCAGCAAACGGTCTCACACACTTAAGAACTGGACTCTAGGCCAATTGTTTTGTATATAAAATATATAGTTACTTTATTTTAGAACCACAGTAGGCATCATAAATACTTTCTCAGAATGAGATGCTGTTGTTGAAAACATTCAAATAGCAGTCAACTTTTAAATGCAATAGTTACAGTTGTTGCAATACGCAACACAAGTTTAAACACAAAATATCATTGAGCTCAATGGAGATTTTTAAGTAAATGCAATAATATCCCTTTACAAATGTTTTTCTTACTCAGGGCTGGATCCTGGATTCAGCCCTGGTGCATTTCCGGTAAACAGTTGAGAGAAATTGTTATGTTATACAGGCGATTTTTAAGGAATATTTGTAAGTTTGGAAAATTGACACTGAAGATTTTCTGGTAAAAACCAGGCAATATATTCCTATGGAGGAAAATTGGGTTAACAGTAAATCACGGTTATAATTACTTTTTAGGTACAGTGCTGGGCTGAAAGATACAGCACTGGGATCTCTGCTGATTGCAGGTGAGTGAATTCATTTTTGATGTTCAGAAGATTTTTAAGGAATATTTGTAAGTTTGAAAAATCAATACTCAGCAGAAATTCTGAGTGAAAACCAGCCAATGTTAGCCTATGGAGAAAATCAAGTTATTGGTCTTTGGGTATGTACTTGGCTGGCAAAGTTAAGGTTCTGGAGGTAGACTCAGGGGTCGCCCAGGATCAGGTAAGTACAGTTGTTACACCCTCATAGGCACAGGGGCAGCAGGGTGCAGAGTGAGTAGGCCCAATCTTATCCTATGGAGGATAGGGGGTCTTTGATTGGTGGCTGCTACCAGGTAGACCACGCAGCTGTGGGAGCTGAGCTCCTGGTCACTTACACAGGGCAAGTGGGGAAGTAGAGTAGGGTAGTTGCTGCACTTCCAGCGGCACTCGGGCGGCGGGGTGCAGGGTGCGTTTGGGCCTTCGGCGCCCAATGTTATTCCATGGGAGACTTGGAAGTTGAACAAAGGCTGCAGGCTCGGGGACGGAGATTCTTCAGGTGTGACCACCACTTCGAGAGGTAAGTTGGGATCTTGGAGGATAGGTAGACAACCAGGAGTTGGGCACAGGGGGCCGTGGGGTGCTGGGTACAGGGGTGTCTTTTGGCGTTGGGAACTCTTACCCTCAGCTGGTCGCGGTTGAAGGGAGTCCCTAGTTGTGAGGCTGCAAGCGTCGTCAGGATCGTCAAGGAGGGTCCTTGGGTGCTGGATTCTGGGTCACAGTCGCCGGGGGCACGTCCTCGTGGTCTTTGTCCACTCAGGCACAGGCCGGGCTCGGCGGGTGCAGAGTTTGCTGGATTTGCAGTTCCTGGCTGGCACCAGGGGTTGTTGCTGTTTGAGCAGAACCACTGCTCATGGGAGTCCCAGTCTTTAGATAAGCAAGGCAGGCAGGTCCTCCGGGGTTTTTGAGGTTGCTGCCCGCAGGAGACGTCGGAGTTTTAGCAGGAGCAGGTTCAAGGATCAACAGGCCGGTAGGGCTGGGGCCAAGTCCGTTGGTGTCCTCCTCTTGTTAGCAGCTCCACGGCAGGTCTTCTTTCTTCTTGTTCTTCTTTCTTGTTTTCAAATCGGGTCCTGAGGAAGGAAGGTTCAGGGTGCCCCTAAATACTAAATTTAGGGGAGTTACAGGTAGGGCAAGGGCAGGGACCAATGGGTCCCTGTCCTGGGGTGAGTACACCCCCTATCCTGCTACTCTCCTGTGGGAGGGGGGCAGGAGCCTAGCTCTGATGGCTCAAGATGGCGGTAGCCCGGAGCTGTGCTTCACCTCGCCTCTCCTACCTGAGAGGTGGAGTTGGCAGAGGCTGGCACATCCCCTTTCCTGCCTTTGTTTTTCCCGCCTGTCTTCCCGCTAGAGTGGGGGTCAGAACAAGTGGGAGCCAGTTGCTGAGTACAGCAAGTGGCCTGGAGAAGCTCACAAAGGTGGCATGCCTTTGAAGCTTCCCCTGCCCATCCTCAGGGAGGAGGCTTGGCACCTCGTCCCAGGATGTGCATTGTTTCAGGCCCCGGAGAGTGGCAGGCTCTCGACCCAGGGGTCCAGAAACATATCTGGTGGTAGCAGCCACGGTAGCCACGTAGTCAGGACACTGGGAGTTGGTTACGTTTCAGGGGGCATCTCTAAGATGCCCTCTGTCGTGCATTTGGCATTAAATCCTACACTGGCATCAGTGCGGGTTTGATGTGCTGAGAAGTTTGGTACCAAACTTCTCAGTCTTCAGTGTAGACATCATGGTGCTGTGGAGTTCGTAATGACAACCTCCCAGCATAATTATTTTTTTTTAAACCGTTTTTATTGTAGGACCAGGCTATGCATCATACGCTTATAAGCTACTTACAATACCAACCCTAGTGCGTATTTCTTGTTCCAATAAGTCGCTTACACGGCCTATAAGCCCACAACCCGGAAGTCGGGCGGCGTCAAGCGGCGGATCCCCACTCCCAGCAACTTCTGAACATTATTATTTCCCCATGGCAGGATATTTGACAACCTTCCAGCACCATATACTCTTAATGGCATCACTGCACTTACAGTGTCCAGAAATGGCCCTGGGTACTGAAGGGGCACAGGGCTCATGCACCTGTGCCCACACCACTGGTATAGTGCACCCACTAACTGACTGATGTATGCCAGGGCAGTGTGTTTGTGAACATGGCACACAGGGATGTGTGCCCTCTTTGTTTAGTTCTGCACCAAGTCACTCAGCCTGCAAAGGCAGTGTGTGTGTGTGTCAGGGTACAGGGCCCCTAAGGGTGGCACAATAAGTGCTGCAGCCCTTAGGGGTCTTCTCTGGTCACGGTACCTAGGGTACAATTTACCAGGGGCTGATATGTGGCCAGAGATGCCAATTGGGTTTAGGTTTCAACACAGTTTTAGGGAAGGAACACCGGCCCTGGGCACCTGATTGGCAGGAGCCCAGGGCACACTCAGTCACAGTACATCAGCAATTCAGCAAAACGTGTGGGCATACCATGCAATAAAGATGGCACTTTCTCACACCATGCACTCATCCAATGAACCAGGCATTTCTGTTGCAGTCATCCGTTTACTCAGGCACTACCCATGCACTCATCTAAGCAACCAGACATTGGCCATGCACTAATAAAGTCACCCAGGGAATACCTGTGCACTCATCCAATCACTCAGACAGTACCCCTGCACTTATGCAATCACTCATGTACTGCCCATGTACTTATACAATCATGCAGGCATTATTCTTCCACTCAACCATTCACTGAGGCACTAACCATGCACTCATCCAATGACCCATACATTAACCTTGCACCCATTCTTCCAGTCAGGCATTACCCATACACTCATCCAATCACTGAGGTACTACTCATGCACTCATGGAATCAGACAGGCACTACTCTTGCATTCTAACATTCACTTAGGCAGCACCCATGTACTCATCCATTCACTCAGGCACTACCCATGCACTCATCCAATGACCCAGGCATTACTCTTGCACCCATACCTGCACTCCTAAAATGACCCAGACTTTACCCTTCCACCAAACCTTCCACTCAGGCACTACACATGCACTCATCAATTTACTCAGGCAGTACCCATACAATCATGCTGTCAACACTGAGGGGAACACAAATTGTGCACTCACTGCATTTACCATGATGCAAAGGAGAAAAATGTTCATGGTTATGATGTAGTGTCTGGCCGTACCCTTTTCCCTGCCCAAACTGTTTTTCATGACCTCCTCTACCATTTAACACACATTCATAATGTTCCTTTTTGTAAGAAATGCTATCCAGCCCATTGATTACACTTTATCCGGCCGCAGCCGGTGATTACGTCTCAAGCCGGAGAGTACGGCCCTAGCCAGATAGCACGGTCCGGGTGCGGAGAGTACAGTCCAGGTGCAGAAATTCCGGCCCGAGTGTGGACGTAAAGTTAGGTGTAGTAAGTGTATTCCGTGAATACCAAAAATCGTAAGTGCTGTCTGTGAATACCAAAAGTAGTAAGTTTAGGATTTTGTGACAGATTAGTTCTGTGAATTGGCCCCCATGTAATCATTCCATTCATCCTGGGTGTCAACATCAATGTGTATCTCTCCATCCTTTACTTGTGTTTGTCCACATTTTGAGTAATGTCAGTAGTAACAATTGGAGGAGGATAAACCTTTTACCTTGTGCGCTTAGGTGTTACATGTCCTGCGTGCTCTACAAGGGCATGTTGAGGAGGCAGAGGAAGTTGCAGAGCATTAGCCTCAGGAAAGCATCTGTTAGAATTATTTAACATGTGATGCAAGTCAGTCACCAACAATACTGGAACGTTAATAGATGGTTCTCTAAAATGGCAAGGATATTCTTCGTCATAAGGATAACTTTCTTGAAAAGATTCTGGCTGATGAACAGAAGCTGTATTAGTGAATGAATACTCTCCTGCTAGGTAAGAGGAAGTGTCATTGTCCTCTAATTACTCATCATCAGATTCCTGACACTTAACTTTTAGTTTAGAAGGACTATACGCTTGACCAAACATGTTATCTTCAGACTCCTGAAAGTCAAGTAGACGTGTTGGAGGCAAAGGACATACCTTTGGAAAATTCTATATTTTTGAAGGAGCCATATGGGTTTTTCTCCAGTCGAAGATACCATAGACGGTGTCGACACTGATACCACCACCATCGAGGACAGTGTCAATGAGGGAGTGGTAGCAGACGGAGAAATTCTCGTCGGCGGCGGAAGACTCGTCGAACGAAGGAGGTCTCATCGAAGGTGATGCTCTCGTCGACGATAAACTTTTGGTGTACATATGCTGTTAACAACTTTGTTAAAACAAGTGCCTCATGTAGAGAATTATTATTGATGTCATTCCAATTCTAGGAATATTTTCAATAACGTCTATGAATGATGAAGTATTATATGTATATATGAATTGTTAAACTTTTTCTACTTCTGCCTTTCCTTTTTCTGTTTGCATAGCCATAAACCATCCTAAATGTCGCCCATTTCGTTATAATAACGCATGCTAAGATGGCACTCACGAAACATTAATCCCTCATAGGAGACCCTTGATAAAATAGTTAATGAACTTCTGGGGTTTGGAGGTTCAAACAGAAGGAAAAGTAAGCGCTAATATAATTACTGTTAGATATTTGTAATTAATCTATCATTTATATGTATTTCCAAACTATTACATTTTACTTCAATCAATATCACGTAAATTGCAAGATCCAGTGAGTAAGTAAATATGGATCAATAATTATTATAAATCAAGGGTTCGTACACGCTAATTTTAAAGAATTTACTACTATAATTTTATGAACGTTCGTGGACCTCGCTATTAGTCCGTCATCACTTAAGGTTGTTGTGAACCTTAACTAATATGGCGTAGTTGTTTGGTTTTGGATAATACTTACTTTACATCAGTCCGTTTTTTAATGCGGCTAGTATGAATAGCCCAATCCAACATGGCGCGGGTGCTAGACGCCGAGCTGCCAGCAGTTTCTGATACCGAACAAGACGATAGTAATACGGGTGAGTTTATAATGCATCCAATATGGATATCGATGTTGAGTTATTTACCGGCAAGTTACTATTTAGCTTGATAAACTTAAACCATTTCTTAACAGGCATATTAGAAGAAAGAACTTGAGATTATATATAAAAAAGTAAGTATCCTAATCTCCGATGACCTTCAAGTAAAGAGAGGTAAACTCTAACTTTGTTTATATAAATAAGTACCGCTTAATTATAAATTATTAACTAGCTGAACCTCGTATTCCATTGATGATTTTATATATATGGCTTCTCTATATAGGTCCTGATACTAATTATGTAGAAATTGTTGGCAACTACATAGGAGGGAATAAAACCACTACTCAGGTAAACCTTTACCACTTAGGTATTTAGTTACCGAAATAGAGCCATGAATAAATTAATATATATCATGACTTAGTTATTATACTTGACACTTTAGACTAATATGTAGACGATATGTACTATATTTAATTCAGTAGTACATGGTTGGCTCTTATCTGCCAAGAATTACACATAAGAGCACCGTGAATAGTACGGATTATTAATTTAAGACCCAAACAATGCACCGTTAGTATTGGTTTCCTGATGTCTATTTCAAAGATATAATTTGGTTTTACTTTGATTAGATAATTAATAATGATAGTAATTTCGTGATAATATTTTAAAGTGTATATTTCCACTATAAGTACTAAAATATATGTGCCTTTTTAATAGGTTATTCTCCTCCTAAAGAGAACACAACCCATTAGATTCTACTGCACAAAACCTTTCTTGTTAAACTGGTAAGTCTAGCACTAGATTAACTCTTAGTGATACTCCTCTAGAGAGGAGTTCTTTTATATCACCATGCATTATTATGTACTAGGCCCTTTTTCAATAGAAATAATACTACTCTTAGTGCTTTCTTAACAGCACGGTGTATCCTTAGATGTTTAATCCTATTTGTCTTCTTTTATCTTAAGCAGTAACTAGCACTTTATATTGAGGTTATATTCCTATGTTCAACTGAATGTAAAAATATTCCCGAGAGGTGTTACACATTTTTTGAAATGTTTTCCCTGTGTTCACACATGATAGTATACTGAACATCTAGTATAACAGTATAAAGTTAAAAATGTATCGATTATGGTTTATTATATTTTCATCTAATCAAGTGTATATGTCACTTGTTTCTAGCCCTGACGAAGTCCTTAGGCTTATTAGCCGGACGAAACACGTGTTGGAAACGAATTGTACATTAAGAAAATGATTGGAAGAACTGTGCGTTGTGACTGCATATGAACTGTTGAAGAAATAAAGAAGAATATATTTTGAAACTACTCTATTGGAAACTTAGTACTTTTTGATTGGACTTTATTGACTTTTTTACCTAGAATTGCTCAGGTTGAGAATTGTTGAAGATGATATATAACTGGCATACTTAGTATGCCTGTTTGATTACAACTTTTGACAAGGGTTGTATCTCCACCTTTGAGCATTGACTAGATGACCTAATAAGTTGGACTATACAAGTGAACACTATCTATTGCGCATAAAATTCCCTCTTGTCAGTTCTTGTTTTAAATAGTACTTATGTATCCAGAGAGGAGACTAGGACTCAGGTGTCTGACACAGTCAGAGAACCTCCATCCTTGAAGGTCAAAGTGAGAGGGGAGTCTACTCGGTTATTGATGCCTGGGACGGTTGCCTTGGTTAGTAAAGTATTGGTTGAGAAGAAAGAGTTTCAGGTCCTTTTTGAAGAAAGAGAAGGAGGGGTTGCATCTGAGATCAATTGGGAGTGCGTTCCACATCCTGGGTAAGTTGCCAGAGAAGGACCGGCACTGGGTTGTTTTATTTTTCAGTTTCGGAGGGATGAGAAGAAGAGAGTTTGTTCTTCTCAGAGTTCTGGATGTCCCTGCTTAAATTAGCTTGCTGTTAAGGTAGTTTGGAGAATTGGGTGTGAAGGGTCTTATGAGTGATGCAGGCCAGTTTGTAAATACATCTACCTTCCATGGGAAGCCAGTTGAGAGCGTTGAGGGTTAGTGAGATGTGTTCAAATCTTTTTACATCAGTTATGAGTCGGGCTGCCATGTTAAGGACTGACCTAAGTGGGGCTAGGTGAGCTTTTGGTGTCCCTGTTAGGATGGCATTCCCATAGTCCAGTTTAGAAAAGACTAGGGATTGTACTATTGTCTTTAGATCATCTTGAGGAATGAAAGGTTTAATTTTCTTGAGGTGTTTTAGGGAGTAGAGCGCACTTTTTGCAGAGTTCTTTATGTGGTCCTTCATTGACAAGTTCTTGTCCAGGGTAATGCCTAGTGACTTTACTGAGTCGGATAGGACGAGGGAGCAGTTTACAGCATCCAGCTCCTTGAGCCAGACTTGAGTTGGTTGATGGTTATTTTTCTGAGAGAATAGAATTAATTCTGTTTTATCCGGGTTCAGTTTTAAGTGGTTTGCGTTAATCCAGGTTAGGATCTTGGTAAGCATGACGTTGAGGTGACGGACGTCACTGGGCGATTTGATTTTGTAGTATATTTGTGTGTCATCAGTATATAGGTGGTAATGAACCCCTGCTTATTTCAAAATAATTGCGAGGGGTTCCATGAATAGATTGAAGAGGGATGGTGATAGGATCGATCCTTGCGGGACTCCAAGTTTGATTTGTGTTGGTACCGAGAGGCAGGAGTTGATTTTAATCTGTTGCGAACGGTGCTGAAGGAAGGAAGTGAACCATTCTAGTACTGTGCCATTGATGCCACATTGGCTCTTCAGAGTCTCAAGTAAAGCTTGATGGTTTACTGTGTCAAATGCCGCTGATAGGTCAACAAGGATGAGGAGGCAGGCAGAACCTTTGTCTAAGGCTCTGTGGATATCATCTGCTACATTGAGCATCGCTGTTTCGGTGCTACAACCTTTCCTGAAACCCGACTGAAAGGTGTCGAGGAGGTTGAAGTTGTCAATATGTTTGTTAAGTTGCTGGAGAACACACCTCTCCAAAGTTTTAGCTAGGAACGGGAGGTTGGAGATCGGTCTGAGGTTGTTGAGCTAGTTGGGGTCGGCCCCTGGTTTCTTGAGTAAAGGTGTGATTTGTCCTAGCTGAAGGGAGTCTGGGACACACCCTGATATGAGAGAGGAGTTGATGATTTTTGTCCAGACAGGGGCAATGATGTGGTTAAGTATTTTTTACTATTGTGGATAGGAGAGGGTCCATAGTGTGGGAAGAGGGTTTTAAGCTTGCAATTATGTTGAAGACTTCGGTTTCCGACATGGGTCGAAGTTTGACCAATTAGCGTAATTTTTCAGTTAGAGGCGGGTCTGATTGTCCAAGGTAGGATTTCGATCTGAGTGGTCTGGGATGGTTAACGGGGGGCAGGTTGCAAGGGAGGGAGGATTTGCGGTTAGGGTGAAGGATTGCTCAATTTCTGTGACTTTATCAGTGAAGAAGCAGGCGATTTCTTCGTATCGATCTTTGGTGGTGTTTATTTCTAGTGGGGGTGTGCTGTTTGTTTGACTTTTGAGAATGTTGAAGAATTCCCTAGGTCTATTCTTCGCCTGGTCTAGTTGGGTGCGGAAGAAAGAGGCCTTTTCTCTAAAAATGTGTTTTTTGTAGGCCGACCGGGTTGAACAAAGTTGTGCTAGGTGAAGAGTCGAAGGGTTAAGTCGCCAAGTCCGTTCTGATTGTCTTCTTTCATTATTAAGATCCATATTGAACCAAGGTTTGTAGTATCTCAGATGTTTGAGAGGAGTTACGTGGTCTAACACCTTGTCATTGTAGAATTAAGGTGGGTTGTGAGTTTGTCGGTCGTCATGGAGGCAGGCTGAGGTTGTAGATGGTCATTAATCCTGGATTCTAGTTCAGTTATGGGGACTCTTTTGATGTTCCGGGTCCAGTGCTTAGGTTTGTCAGGTCGTGTTGGTTGGTTTCTCACATGCGCGTCAATATTAAACAGTATGAGGTGGTGGTTGGACCAGTCAATGGGAGAAATCGATCTCAAGGAAACCAGCTCATTTTTGGTAATGATCGCATTCAGAGTTGCTCCTTTGATGTGATTTGGTTCATTGCAGAGTTGTTTGAGGTTGGTAATTTCAAGCAGGTTGGAGAGGTTCTGGGTGTTAGTGTCTTCTGGGTTGTTCCAGTGGATATTGAGGTCCCCCAGGAACACGTCCTCTGTGTCAGTGAAGGAGAAACTAGTTATAAGTCGGTTAGTTCTTCCATGAAGAGGGTACGATCACCCGGAGGGTGATAGATGGTGTGAAATTTAATGGGCGTGGAGCCTTTGGCTGTAAGTTCAACACCTAGGTACTCAAGAGTTAGGTATTCTGTGGATTTTAATCTGGTAAGCTGTATTCCATCTTTCTGGATGATAGCATGGCCGCCACCAGTTTTGATCGGTCTGTCGTGTCTGATGATGTTGTAACCTGGGGGGGTGAGAAGGTCTAGGATGGGGGTTGAGTGGTCATTGAGCAGGATTCTGTGAGGAATGAGATGTCTAAATCTTCTGCGAGTATGACTTCAGCAATGTCAGTGGCGTGTTGTACTGCTGATCTACAATTGAAGAGCATGCACGATAGAGGCCTGAGCGCCTCAGAGGTGGTGTGTGCTGTATGAATGGAAGTGTATTGAGCAGGGGGTCTGGGCGAGAAGACGGGTCTAGGGATTCTATTAGTGCTCACTAAAACGGTGATTGTCAACACGACTGAGTTCTGGCTAATTTGAGGTAAGAGTCTTTAATAGCATCAGCTTCACGTTCTGAAATGGGTCGGAGTGTTCGGCTGGGACGATGAGCCTGATTCCTCATAGGATTGGTGGGCCATGTGGTGCCAAGTGGGACCATGGAGGAGGCAGTCTGGGGGGGAAGGTGTGTAGTCACCCGCAGTGTGTGAAAAAGGAGGATTAACTCGGTTGGGGAGGTTTAGATGACGGTGTAGGATATCTGCTACTAGGGAGTCTATTTTCTGCTCCATTCGGGTCAGTGGCTGGGAGACTGTGCTGAGAGGGTATGATGTCATCGTCAGGGGCAGTGTAAGATCAGGGTCTGTGGAGGAAGAGGGTACTGGGATGTGGGATTGGGTGGCATCCTTGGGGTTAGGAGTGGGGATAAATTGGACGCGAGAGGTCAGTTTGTTGATGCTTCTGGTCAGGAGGTTAGGAGGTGGTGTTGTGGGTCTTGCGTCCGAGGGATGGGAGTTAGCAATGGTAAGGAGGAAGTTCGTGTCCGGGAGATTGGTGGTGTGATTAGCAGTGGGGCGTGTGGCGGAGGGTCAGGGAGGGGAAGTGAGCAGTGGCTAGCGGGAGGTCAGGGTCCGAGGTATTAACAGTGATGTGGTCGAGGGGGGGGCCTGTAGTAGGTTCAGTCAACAAACGAAAGGCGTTAAGAGTCCGAACTGGCTAGCTTCGAGTCAGTGGGGACAGTATTGGAGTTGGGGATGGTTTGCAAGGGTAGAGTTGGGTCTCCTGAGGACGAGAGGGGGGTGCCTGTAGGAGGTTGTCACGGAAAGAAAGTCGTTAAGAGTCCGATCTGGCTAGGTCCTGTTCAACCTTGTGGTGTTTATTAACAGAGCGTTTGCTGTACCTGGTGATAGCCGTTGAGGCCATTGTAGAGGGTGTTGTGTGGCGTTTTAGGCTCCGAGAGAATTTTCCTGATTCATGCCCTTATATAGGTACAATTCACATTGACCTAATATAGGCATAGAAATCAATCCCTTATTTTAGACATGGCTTGGAAAATCGGCTTAAGCAGTCAGGGACCTTCCCTTGCTTGAATATTGATTTGTCCAAGAACTCATGTACTTTACAAAGAACTACTATTCCCTAGGGGTTCTTTCCTGATGTTATTATGCCCGACTTTACATCAAACTAGACACCTTCAAGGTATAAATATGCCTTCACTCGCTCTAGCAAGACACGGTGGTTCGGAGCAGTTCGACTATCTACTTGCCCGACGCAGCTCACTACAGCAAGTGCCGAAGGAAGCCGACCCTCCAGCTGACGCACTGATCGGGAGGCTGCATTACTCTTGGCGAGAATCCAGCTCCAGTGTTTCCAAGCTCCCCTTCCGGGGTGTTGGGAAATCGAGTCCCTCGACTGAGATACCAGACCTCCTTCATTCTAAACTAAGGTATGGAGCTGATTAGAACCTAGCGAAATCTTGGATAGATTCTTGGCAAAGAAAACTAAACCTATGCTACACAATACTTACTTCTTCCCGCGTACTAGACTTAGGTTAAGTACATTGGGGTAGGCATATTTTAGAAGCACCAGTTGAGCATTTTTAGCCATTGTTATTTATGTATTTGTTCATATATGGTTTAGAAACCATACAATGCTCTTACATTATTATTTTATAATCATGTTCACGCTGTATGCATTATACTTTGAAGTCTGCATTACGATTGTAGCAGTTCACTTTTCTTGCATGAGAAAGAAGACTGTTCAATAAAACCTTTTATTGAAAACAGCAGTCTCTCTTTCTCTGCACCTCTGTTGAAACGAAGCATGCACAATTGACTGAGTGAAATACTTATCTATTGTTTCCGCGACTCTAGAGATATATTTCTTATTCTTGGGAAACAAAGTTGTCATGTTTATGCGGTTGTCAGAAACTAAGCCCTTCTTGTGAATTCGAGAAAGTTTCTAGTGACCTCTGAGCTAGCTGACACTCACTATTAAGTTTAATATATTCAATAGAAACCTAGTTGACCTCAGTCCTACGTGTAATCTATTGGATATATTATTCCAATGCGCAGAGCCTATTGGGAATATAGGAACTACACTACATGGCGTCCAATGTTTGGTAAGGCACTAATTTGACGCTAGATACTAAAGTAACTCAGTCGTGCTTTTCTCAGAGACCCCTTTTTCCCGTACAATACTCCAATAGACGTCTGGAGTGGGTAAAAGGATAAAATATCCACCGCAACTGAGTAGGATGAAAATCCTATGTATTAGTTTTTTGGTTTGTTCAACGTTGAAGGATACAGTGTTCCAAAAATATTGTGCACCTTATCTTTGTTTCCTTGAAACTTGCTCTGCAACTTTCATTAAACAATGTCGAATAACGGCAACAGCACCGAGAACGGTGGAGCTACAGGCAATAATCCTGTACCAGGTGTTGACGTTACAGGTTTCCAAGAAGATGACACAGATGCTATAATCATCCCAGAAAATTTAAGAAAAGCCATCACTATAAAACTTATAACAAATGGCCAATCATCAAGAGGTGGTAGGGTAATTTTTGTGATAGAGGCACATGAATATTGTCAGATAGAGGTATTCTATTCATGGATTATCTTCCCTGAAGCAAATTCAGTATCACATGTGTTTCACTTCTACAAAGAAGAGGAACATCCAACGGAATACATTCCTTTCGAGGATATTGAAATTCCACTAACTTACCAAGAGCATGCGCTCTGGTTTAAAGGCGCCCTACAACATCAAAAACACATTGCCAGGCTCGGTCCACTAGATAGACCAGGAGCAACATGGCCGGTATTACCTAGCTATACACCACATCCTGCCATTGAAGAAATGTCAGATGCGGAACTATTAGTTCAACTAAAACAACTAATAACAATACACAGACAATTGGTTCAATATGTCATGTGGACTCTAACAGTCCAACCTCCTATAAGGATTCCACAACACACCCCTTACCAGGGGAACACAAATAAAAGTACACCACAGACTATACAATCAGTCATTGATAAATTACCAGCAAAAAGGTAACAAATTCCATTCTGGATAGCTAAATAAATTACTCAAATCGAGACAGTATTTCCTGATACTACCCCTAATGAGAAACACAGGATTCTAACAATCTGTTTACCAATGCGGATCGCACCACACCTGGAGGACTGCGACACTTGGGGTACAGTCTTTGCTGCAATCTACACCAAAACACATGGTGTTCTGTCTATGGCGGTAATACCAGACGTCCTGAAACAGATTCAAAATGAATATGTGGCAGAACCTGCTTTAAATCTGGGTATGAAATTACTGAAAGATTTCCAACAGGTCTCAACAATAATATTAGCTAATATTAAAGGTGAAGCAGCATCTGTGGCAATCTGCCAAAAATTAAGAGAATTCGATGTACCTGAGCAACCTCAGGAACTACACTACATGTAAGCAAGAATAATAGAGAAATCCTATGAATAACTAGGTAGAGACAGTTTGGGTGGTAAACCATTGAAACCCCAACTGACTGAAAGTCCTGAAAAGGCCTTTATTATAAACACTCTCACTCTTCCTAAAAAGAAGTGGGAGAACACTAAACAAACTTCTAAAGAGAAGCGTTCTCAATCCCGAGGTAGGTCTCCTCAAAAGGATTCCTCTGAAAGGAAGTATAACCTCAGGAACAGGGATCATTTGAGAAAACCTGATAGATATCAAGATACACATTCCACTCGTACCTTTCAGACGTCATTTCAGGAATCCGAAAGAAGAGGACAATCAGAACACAAGGAAGAACGTGTGAAGTCCAAAGACGATCAGCACGTTCCAAAAAATAAGAAAACCAAATTCACCAAAAAGAAGGTAGCAGGTCTGAAAAATCAGACATGCCGAGGATCTTCAGGACACAACTCAAGAACGGGGAGTGGGCTCAGACAATGTTGGACAGCGCAGCAGAAGTAACCGTAGCTCGCAAGATCTTGAAGGATCATCTGGAGACAGTGGACTTGAATGAGTACATCCAAGTTGAAACTGCTGATACCAGGGTTAGTGTCCCACACAAGCTATATGAAGTAACACTCCGGATGGAGGAGGATATAACTAGAAAAATAAGAGCACTCTTTTGGGAGAAGCTCTCTAAGGGTTATGACATTCTTCTAGCTGAACAAGACTGGCCACGTGAATTTGTCAGGGATTGCTCACATGGCGAAAACATCATTATACTAGCCTTCTCCAATCATATTCCAATTCATAAAAAATATACTTATGCCAGGAAATGGGCAGTAGCCCAAGCTCCTACATAATATAAAAATCATGTAGGATGGGATGAGGATTCTCCTCAGCATAAAATCCAGTTAAAAACTCAACCAACTGTACAAAGGCAGTACCCAGTTAAGCAAGAAGCTAAAAAACAGGTAAGGGAGATCTTAGATCAACTTGAATACCAAGGGGTGATTGAAACATGCACCTCGTCCATGAACAACCATTTGTTTCCTGTCTCCAACCCAGACAATATAAATCGTCTAGGTTTGGATTACAGACATTTAAACCCTTGTTGCAAAAAACATTTGCAGTACAAAATGCACACAGTGCAGCACTGATAAATAACATTGTATGAAAAACGACATTAGATATTTCTAACGGTTTCTTCTGCCAAAACATTGCACCAGAAAGTAGGTACTTTACCGCTTTCTCAATTATGGGAACATAGCATCAATTCTGTCGTCTTCCCCAGGAATTCAAGAATAGTCCAGGGTTATTTTCAGCCAGAGTAACAGAGTTACTACAAACCTATGGTGATGAGGCATTATCATATGTTGATGACATCTATCTAACAGACGATGACTTGGATAGACACTTGAACAGAGTGAACACCATTATTTTGGGATTCGCCTCTGAAGGGTATAAATTCAATTTTAAGAAATCAAGGATTGCCCACTTCAACGTCCTTTTCTTAGGATATGAATTATCAAGTGAAAGCAAAAGCCTGGCAGCAAACTTTCTAGAGAAATGTGCACTGCTCCAACCTACAAAAACGCTGAAAAACGTAGTCAATTTTAGGTTTCCTAAATTACGGAAGAATTTACAATCTAAATTACACAGACCGTGTTAAACCTCTCTATGAATTAATCAAACCGGATTTCAAAACAGTCAATTGGACTCAAAAACACACAGAAATTTTGCGTTCGGTACAAACAGACATGTTAGCAACAATACATTTACAAATATACGTAAACGTACGCAACCTAGTAATCCGAATCATTCCAGGAAGATGCGGATTCACGTACCTAACCTTTAATGAAGGAGAAAAAGTACCTATTGCTTATAAATCACACTTGTACACCCAAGCAGAAATGAAATTCACTTCTACAGAAAAAATTCTGACAGCGGTTCAAACTGCAGTAGCAAAAGAGAGAGCTCTCGCACAGGGTAAACGCATAATGGTCGTTACTCCTGTACCTACCTTAGAGGCAGTGACAAAAGTGAGCATTCCGAATGCTAAAGCTTTACATCAGAGATGGATACAATGGGTTAATTCTCTTGCTGCAACAGACGTTGAATATGTTTTTGACCCTTATTTGAAAACACAAGAATTTCTACAATACGAACTTGAATGTCCTCTGCCCCCTGAGATTCTGCCTCTAGAACAGTACGGATGTATAATTTATACAGACGGATCAGCACAACCCGCAATTGGGGGTAAACAAGCTTAAAATGCTGCGTACGGGATCGTTAAAGGTCTCTGGCGAGATGGTAAATTCCGACCTATGGTCACAAAAACGATATCTCTAGGAGATTGTATAGCTCAGCGAGCTGAACTACAAGCATTCAAGTTTCACCTGTCCCCGCTGTCCCCCCGCTATCGCCGCCAAAACAGTCATGTATGTGCCCAAGCGTCTCAGGGCTGCACTCGTAGGCGATATTAAAACACTGCCAGTCCCAGTGGACTCGCCCGCCTCGAGCTCCGACACACGGCTCAGGCAGGCACAGCAATCTTGGTCCGCAATCCCCCCTGGGCCGATACCGTTCTTTTAGATGGCCTGCACCATGACGGCTGCTCCCGTCCTGCTGTCCCGCCGCCAGCGGGTGTCACAACACGCACCGCCACAGCATCGGCAGGCTGCCGATTCCGCTTCCTAACACACAAAAATGGGGGGAGGGGGGCCCTGCTCACCGCAGTCTCTGGCCAGTGTGATGCAGCACCAAGACACAATACTGTCAGGGATTTCACCGCCAACTTCGCCAAGGACCTCAGCCTCCTAGCGGCAATGACGTGGTTCCCGAGCCGCTCCTCACACTGGGTCTCCGCCGCTACTGCTCCTCGCCAGGCTGAGACAGCGCCATCTTGTGCCTCTGTAGTCGGCCGGCACCGCTGGGCATCGGGCATCCAACCGCTGAAGTCTTCCAGTTCAGGCCCCCATATCCCCGACAGACCCCCAATGTGGAAGCTGCCCACGCCGGCTGCTCCGGCCAATGACCTCAGCCTTCGCTCCTTCCCACTATCTCACGGAGCCACTACGCCGCCATCTTAGAGTTGCGACTCGGCTCTCTTCCAGGCAGCAGTTTGCCCTAATCCGCCGATGCCACAGTCAGCCTTTTAGTGAAGTTGGTTTTAATATTCTGTGTTTGCAAATGCCACTTTTAGAAAGTAGATATTTGCTTGTCTAACCATTCAAGCCTGCCTCCGCTAGGTTGTGTATTCCTTTGTCTGGTTTTGTGAGTGACAGGGCTGGGGGATTCCAAGAGACAGGCTGAGTCACCCAGTGGTGAATAGAGAGATCTGCATCTAGATGGGAGGGAGGAGTTACACTTGAACCTTGAATAGGGCTGTGCCTGCCTTCCACAATGCTGGCTCCACCTCCTGGGCAGCTGATGTCTCTGCCTTGCACACTTAAAGAAGAGAAGGAGTCCTGTAAACAAAGTGCTCCAGGACTGTACTTGCCTTCCACAATGCTGGCTCCACCTCCTGTGTTGCGTCCAATGTGCCTGCCCTGCACTGTGAAAGGAAAGGAGAAGTCTGGTAAACAAAGTGCTTCAGAACTGGTTTGGACTGGGCAAAGGCCCCTTTCCCCTCAGAGAACAAAGGATTTTGGAGTATAAATATTGGGACCCTGATCCCATGAAATTAGATCACTTTTGGACTACACCAAGAAACCTTTACTGAAGAGAGGAACCTGAAGAAACTGAGAAGAGACTATTCCTAAGCTGAAGTGCTGCTTGGGGGATTGGCCTGCAGTGGTTGCCTTACCGCCAAAGGGAGGAGAAAGGAACTTTGTGTACTTTGCTTTCAACTTGTGAAGGATCTCCAAGGGATTGAAAAAGAGCTTGCCTCCTGCTGAAGTCTCAGGGACAACAGAATTTAACCCCCAGCTCCCCAGAGTTCTTTGTAAGTGCCTTCTGCTGTTTCGGGACTTCTGAGGAACTGCGTGTCGCAAGGAGCTGGAATCGCGACTCAACGAAGAGGAAGCGTGTCGCCGTCGCTGCTGCCGCAACTCCGAAGGAGGGTGTCGGCGATGTAGTTGTAGCACTGCACCGCATCAGGAGAAGAATCTCACAACGAGGTCGGAGTGTGTCTCCGTCGCAACTTCGAAGGAGCGTGTCGCCACTGGAACTGTCACATTGCACCGCATCGAACGAGAGCACCTCGCATCCCCGAGAAGCGCGCCGCCATCAGAGCGGCTGCTGTTGCATCTTGGATGTCACCGCTGTAGTTGTCGCATCGAGCGGAAGCTTCACGCATCGTGGGAGAAGAGCGTCGGCGCTGGAGCTGTTGCCGTCGCATCGTAAGGGTGTCGCTGCTGCAGTCCACGCATCGAACTGAGAACTTCTCGCATCACCGAGAAGTGTGCCGCATCTGGAAGATCTTCACGTCTTTATTTCTTTGCACCTGAACTTTGCCTCATACCCATCGCTGCAACATTACTTCTCGTGGAAGCGCAACCCAACTTAAGGTACATTGACGCAAAGTGTTGCATCTAAGAACTGAACTGAACTAAGCTTAAATCTACCATCTTAAAGTAATCATAATATATATTTTTGTCATTTATGGTCTTGTGGTAACTCTATATAAAGTCTACTTGGTTTTTATATAAAACCTGTGTGGTGTCCATTTGTAGTGTTGTCACTGGGTTACTGTATGTGGTCACAACTGCTTATCTTACAACGCCTCTCAAAAAAGCCTTGACTGCTCGTGCCACACTACCTAGAGGTAGGGCAGGGGATATTCAGTATTTAGGGGCACTCCTGAACCTTGATCCTCAGATTCCTGCACCCTAAGAAAGGGGACAAAGAAGACGCTGTGCAGCCCATTCTGAAGATGCCGACTGATTTGGCCCGAGTCCTAATGGCCTGTCTCCAGCTTAAAAACGCTGCAAAGAAAACAACGTCTGTCAAGCAGCCAGCAACTTCCAGAAAAACGAAGAAGACTGCCTGCTCTTCAACTAAGACCAGATGTCCTTAGGACAGTGGCCCTGTCCACAAGCAACCCACTCCAAGGACTTTGGAGCTAGCTGGAACTGCAACACTTGTCCACTCTGCACCAGACCCCCACGGTCCGAGTCTGAGTGACTGTCCTGTCCAATGAAGTCTCCCCAGCAATCCTGACCTCCAAACGAACTGTGGCTGACCTCTCCTTGACGACACAAAGATGCCTACAGCCTCATCTCGAAGGGTAACCCTGACCGCAACCTGCTCCGGTAAAGAAATTCAGACATCCGAAACACCCCTGCATCCTCAGCCCCCCCGACTTTGGGGAGCCCAGCCGATGGTGCCCAGGCCTCCATCTGACACTTCTACTTACCTGTCCAGTCTCCTGGTCTGAGTCTGCAGCCTCTTTGTGCGACCAAGATTCTACATCCACTTGCATTGGGCGCCCAATTCTATTTTGCACACTGCATCAGGTTATCACTGTGCCGCTGGAGATGTATGGTTGGTGTTGCCTTGTGCCCCCCCCCCCTGTGCTTGCCTAAACCACAGGCCTGTGCCCTAAAACCGTAGGTGCTTACCTGCAAACCGCACCTCTTGTGGGTGCTCCCAGTCTCCACTGACTAACATTGGGCCCAGTGACCTCTGCACCTGGCTGCCCCAGTGCTGCTGGTGGTGCAATACCTACCTTGACCTGACCCTGCTCAGTGTTGGTCTAAAACCCCTAAGACTAGATGTGTAAGTCGAGTTCTTACCTGTGAGTGTACATAACTGTTTTCCTCCCATAGGACTGCATTGCATTTCTTGGTATTTGCACTATTTGTCTGTCTTTCACATTGCAAAGTTATTCCTATGGCCAAAGGTCCCTACAATAGTATTTTCAGTATCACTGTAAAGTATTTCACTGCCTTTGCAAACACATTTCCACTGTATCTGAAAAGTATTGCTATTTTAAAACTGGTACTTGCCTGGAACGGAGTTTCTCTTGGTTCTAGAAATGAAAGTAACAAAGCAATATTTTTATACATACAAATGGTCTTAGATTCAGTCTTTGAGTGTGCGTAATCATTTCATGCCTGAGTGTGTACAACAAATCCTTAACACAGCCTCCTGATGAGCCTAACTGCTCAACCACACAACCACAAAAGAGAGTAAGGTATTAGCAACTTTAATCTCTGTAAAGCCTATAGGGATAACTGGAATCTGTGCACACTATACTTTACTTTGGTATGGTGTATACAAAGCCAGCTTCCTGCACCATGCTGCAAACTTGCTCCAACAGCAGACATATACTGTCTTGGTGGAGGAATGCCTGGCTGTCAAGACAACATTACAGACTTCAGTGGACGGTCGAAAGCTGTCAACTATCGCTGCTCAATCTTAACGCATTAAGACGGAGCATTGACAGGTTCAGGTGTGAAACCCTCCCCTGCTGCTGCGGCAGAAGATCCTCCTAAAGGAGCAACCTGATCTGAAGACCGATGCCCATGTTCAACAGCTCGGGATACTAGACGCCTCAATCCTAGTCCGGAGCCACAAGGATGACTTTGGCCTGGTTGTTCCTGGTCTTCGTGAGAACTCTGGGCAGGAGTGGTATGGGTCAAAAGGCATACAGGAGACCTGAGCTCCATTCGGGAAGAACAGCGTCTCCAAACAAGAGCTGCCTTGGAAACTCCTGCATGCAAAACTGCTGACATTGTGCATTCTCTGCAGTGGCAAACAGGTCTAATGTGTGCTCTTCCCACTGTTGAAAGAGAATTTGCACTACCTCTGGATGGAGACAGCATTCATGATCTGCTGGGCATTTTTGGCAGAATTTGCCTGCTCTGGTGTTCAGAGATCCCGCCAGGTGTTAAAATATCAAGGAAATTCCCTGACGTTCCAGCCTTGTTCAGAGTCACAGGGCTCTTGACAAGGAATCTATGACCCCCTTCTGCCCTGTTTTTTGCAGTACCACATGGTGGTGGTGTTGTCCGTAAACATCTGCAGTAGCCTTCCTTTGACGGGGGGCCGAAATGCTTTGATTGATAGATCACTCTGAGCTGCAACAGGTTAATGATGAGGTCAGATTCAGCCGAAGACCAGAGTCCTCTGATCTAAACCTCTCCCAGATGGCGGCCCCAGACCAGAAGTGACACATCTGTCACTACGGTCAGATCTGGTTGAGGAAAGGAGATGGTCTGCTATTGACCCAATTGTGATTTGTCAACCACCACTGCAAATCTTTTGCAGTGCCCTCTGCAATCTGGACCATGTTGAAAACATTTCCCTGATGCTGCGCCCACTGGAACTTCAGGTCCCACTGCAGAGCCTGCATAGTTCATCGGGCATGTGTGACAAGCAGGATATAGGAGGCCATGAGGCCCAGCAGCCTCCGATTCAGTCTCATTGAAATAAGGCTTGTGTCTGAAAAATTGGATCATAGCCTGAATACCCTTGACTCGCTTTTCAGGATGATAAACCTGAAACTGCACTGTGTACAGAACACCTCCAATTAAAGGGAGAGTCTGAGAAGGGGTCATGTGTGACTTCTGCACGTTGACAGTAAACCCCAGCATGCAAGAGGTCCGCCATAGTCCGGAGGCGGATGATTACTGCTTAGGGTGAGCCTGCCTTCAACAGACAGTCATCAAGATAGGGGAATACTGACACCCCTGATACCTGCAGATGAGCTGCAACCACCGCCATCACCTTGGTGAACACTTGAGAGTCACTGGTAAGTCCAAAGGGAGAATGGAGAACTGAAAATGCTTGTGAGCTAACATGAACCACAGATAACATCTGTGAGCAGACAGGATGGGGATGTGGATGTATGCATCCTACAAGTCCAACGCTACCATCCAGTTTCCCGGGTCCAAAGCAGACAGGACATAAGAGAGTGTGAACATTTCAAATTTCTTAATTTTCAGGAAGAAATTGGGAGGGCGCAAGGTCTAGGATTGGATGAAGGCCTCTGTCTTTCTTTGGTAACAGAAAGTAACAATAATAGAAATGTTATGTTATATTGCTTATAGAGCGCTCAGCTGCCCCAGCAAAGGGGCGTCCCGGCGCTAATAACAGTCAGAAGGAGAGGACCAGCAAAGGCATATGAACCTACAGTGAAGGGATAAGATGAGTCTTGGTTACCTTGCAGAATGCCAGCTAATCGTTTAGGCTGCGAATGGACGGCGGGAGGGAGTTCCAAAACTTCCCCTACTTCTGATGTCAGCACCCTCTACATGGCTCCCTAGGCCAAGAGTGCAACCCCTTCCTGGCTGAGTAAGGAGATATGTTCCTACATCAGCCTTTAGCAAGTAGGTGGCATGGGTGAAGTAGTAGTCACAAATGGAGTAGTCCCTTCAGATAATCTGGAGAACCCAGCGGCTTGCTGTTATCGGCCTCCAATGGTGCAGGTGATGGCGTTCCCTGCCTCCCACTGGGTATTTTGAAATGCAAAACTAAAATTAACTAGAGATGAGAATACATACATAGGACTTTACCCCATTGATAAACGTTAAGATGCTAGTACTCGGAGGAGGAGCTATGCGTTGTGCAAGATGGCCGCAGAGGACCTCGGCTCCGCGTAGCTAGCCCCCCCCAACTTGATGATCCTGTTATCTCTCCTGTGAATGGAGTGTGCCTCACGATTTCCGAGACAACGCTCGGAAAAGGACATGTGACATGAAGGCCGGACGAGCCCAGGGACTCGGATTGCACTGGTGGCCGGGACGTAATTTAATAACAGCGGCACCGGCGACCGGAAGTGCCCGGGCCGGCCCGCATAAAATGACGGAGCTGAGATCTCTGGTGCACAGGAGCAGCCGCCCGCTGTGGGACGCGGTGTCAGCCCGGCTTGTGTCTCCGGTCCCGCTGTGAAGACAGGCACCAGAGCGAAGTGCCTGTAAAGCGGCGCCCACATACAGAGGAGACGAGCACCGGACTGAGGCTGGAGTTGAAGAGACGGCGAACGCACCGGGGAGCAAGCGGCAGGGAATCTCCGGGACAGCCGCTGCGGGGGTCTGATTGTTATCGGCGGGGTCGGGGGTGCCGAGACTACACGTTTCCCCCCCCCCCCTCCTAGTGCTAAATAAAGACGTCTGGAGTGGCGCCAGTACTGGCAAGGTGTGGTGCTCTGCAGCGCCAGTTGATACCTGGGTTTTGCCGGCGGGACCTTTCCTTGGTGCCGTTGGGGTCCCGGGGGACCGGATTTCCTTCACTGAGACATTTGCCCCGTGGAGCAGAATCGAAGGGTCCCCGGGGTTCCATGGTTCTGGATCTCCATTGGTGTCTGACGGCGGTGGAGTCCGGCGCCTGTGATGACCTCGGCGTCTTTTCCCTGAGGATACGTCAGCTACCTGGTGTTGGGGTTGCCGGGGGACTGGCTGATCGAGGCCTTGGAGTCTTGGAGGTGAATGCCCTGTCCCACCCAGCCAGGGTGCAGCAGATGACGACGCTTGCAGATGCGTTATTGCCCCAGCCAGTGCTGATGAAAGACAGTAGTTGATACCGAGGCCGATTCCGGAACTGAATCTAGTTGTGGATCTGATCATAAACGAGGCCGGCCTACTACATAACCTTAGACAGGGCATCTGGGATTCGCGGACGCCCTGGGCCATATCGACAACTTAAATTGCAGGGACCTGAGGTGGTGCTGAAGAGGCGAGTCTCACCAGGGGATGATTAACATGGCGGCCAGGGGCGATCCGGACAAATCTCAGCCCAGGTCCTCGAGGGGGGCAAAATCGGTCCAATCCAATAAATTGGACAGGTATGCCATGCCTAAAGGATCTCCGGTGGAGATAAAAAAGGCTCAGACTCTGACTGGTGACTCTTCAGACGTGCAGCCGGAACTAACACTATCGGATGTGATGGCGGCCATCGAGGGAGTACAGGCTTCATTGGGGCATAAAATGGGATCTCTTGATGCCAAATTGGATACAGTCACAATAGAGGTCAATCTTATCCGTGCGGACCTCGCAAAAGCGAATGAGAAAGTTAAATCCTTGGACATAAAGACCACTAGCCTGGTGGATGACATGGCGCAACTTCAGCAGGAGGTACGTGATCTTAAGGCATCCCGAGCTTTGATGGATAGAAAGCTGGACGGTTTTGAAGGGAGGGCCAGACGGAATAAAATACGCATCCTTAGGGTCCCTGAGAAGGCGGAGGATTCGGTGCCGGACCTATTTGTCGAAGACATTATCCTCAATCATCTTAAACCCAAGGGACTGGGGAATTTCTTTACTGTCGAGCGAGCTCACAGAGTGCCTGGAGGTAGACCCAAGCACGGTGCCCCTCCCCGCCAGATGATTGCGAGGGTCCTGAATTTTAGAGACCGCGATGCGATATTCCAGGCGACCCAGAAACAACGCCAAAGTTTCCTGCTGGTGAAGAAGAAATTGAGAGACAAGGGTCTGCGATATGGAATGATGTTCTCGGCGAGGTTGTGAGTGGAGGCGAGGGGGAAGAACTGGTTCTTCGATAATCCTGAGGTGGCAGCAGATTGGATTGATTGTTTTCACTCCCCTGAGTCGTCGGCGAGGCATGATCAGGGGGTAGATGAAGACCAGCAGGTGGGCGAGTGAGAATGGAGGGTAGAAATGAGACACTGGGACAATGATCATTCTGGAGACTGTCCTCACTGTGAAATAGGGATATTGACGCGGTGCAGTGGAGGTCGGGGTGTGATTCCGTAAAATTGGATTAATGTTTGACTTGAGCTGGGGGGGGGGGGGGGGGGGGGGGTGATGTATTTCATCAATTCTCCTCCCCGTTACTATATTTAGTTAAAGAGTTGATTTCGAGTGGGGGGAGACAGGCACACTGCCAGTTGGGGATAGGCGTAAGCCATAAGCAGGGGTGCAGGGAAGGAGGGAGGGATCCAGAGTCTGGGAAGTTTACACAGTTTGGGGGTTTGATTGAGTTTTGTTGTTTTTTGCATCGGGTGACAGTATTGAAACTAGACGCTTGCGGTGTGGGCTAAATGTCATGTACTAGTCTGGGATTGGGGATACGGGTGTTGAGTTGGAATGTTAATGGTCTGGGCGACAAGATAAAGAGAGGAATGATGAATCAATTAATCAGACGACACTCCCCTGAAGTTGCATTGCTGCAAGAGACACATAGTCAAGTCAAGTCAGAATTTATATAGCGCACTACATACCCATAGGGTCTCAAGGCGCTTGAAGAAGGGGGGGGAGGTTTACTTATCGAATATCCATGTTTTAAGTTGTTTTCTGAAGGCTATGTGGTTTTGAGTAAGGCGGAGGTGGGTGGGAAGGGAATTCCAGGTCTTGGCCGATAAGTAGGAGAAGGATCTTCCTCCCATGGTGGCTTTGTGGATGCGCGGAACAGCGGCGAGGGCTTGGTTGGACGAGCGCAGCTGGCGGGTGGGGGTGTAAAAGGAAAGGCGCGTGTTGAGACAATCAGGTCCGAGTTTGTATAGGGCTTTGTGTGCGTGGGTGAGGAGACGGAACGTTATTCTCTTGTTGACGGGGAGCCAGTGAAGGTCTTTCAGGTGAGCGGAGATGTGGTCTGTGTGGGGGATGTCTAGTATGAGTCTGGCTGAGGCATTTTGGATGCGTTGGAGTTTTTTCTGTAGTTTCGCGGTGGAACCGGCGTAAAGGGTGTTTCCGTAGTCCAGACCGCTTGTAACCAGTGCGTGGGTGACCGTTTTTCTTGTTTCGGTGGGGATCCAGTGAAATGTTTTTTTGAGCATGCGTAGGATGTTGAAGCATTAAGATGAGACGGCGTTGACTTGTCTGGTCATCGAGAGTGAGGAGTCCAGGATGATGCCCAGGTTCCGTGCATGGTCCGTCGGTATGGGGGCTTTTCCTAGGGCCGTTGGCCACCAAGAGTCGTCCCAGGCGGAAGGGGATGAGCCTAAGATGAGGACTTCCGTTTTGTCCGAGTTCAGTTTCAGGCGGCTGTGCTTCATCCACTCGGCAACTTCTTTCATCCCTTCGTGTAGGTTGGTTTTGGCGGTGGTTGGGTCTTTGGTGAGTGAGAAGATCAGCTGAGTGTCATCAGCGTAGGAGATGATGTTGAGGTTGTGTTGACGTGCAATGGTTGCGAGGGGGCTCATGTAGACGTTGAAGAGGGTGGGGCTGAGAGATGATCCTTGCGGGACGCCGCAAATGACTTCGGTGGCCTCTGACTTAAAAGGGGGGAGGCGGACTCTCTGAGTTCTTCCAGCGAGGAACGAAATGATCCAGTCCAATGCTTTTCCTTGAATTCCGATGTTACTGAGGCGTTGTATCAGGGTGCTATGGCAGACTGTGTCGAAGGCTGCGGAGAGGTCAAGGAGGATAAGGGCGACTGTGTCTCCGTTGTCCAGTAGTGTTCGAATGTCGTCTGTTGCTGCGATGAGGGCGGTCTCGGTGCTGTGTTTGGCTCGGAAGCCAGACTGTGAGGAGTCGAGTGATTTGTTGGTTTCGAGGAAGGTGGCGAGCTGATTGTTAATGGCTTTCTCAATGACTTTGGCAGGGAATGGGAGGAGCGAGATGGGACGGTAGTTTTTGAGTTCGGTGGGGTCAGCTGTGGGTTTCTTCAGGAGGGCGCTGAGTTCGGCGTGTTTCCAGCTTTCTGGGAATGTGGTGGAGTTAAGGGAGTAGTTGATGACATCTCGGAGATGGGGTGCGATAATGGAGTCTGCTTTGTTGAAGATGTGATGGGGACATGGGTCTGTAAGGGATCCTGAGTGGATGGAGTTCATCAGGCGAATGGTCTCTTCTGTGGTGATTGGGTTCCATTCGAAAAGGATATTCGGAGGAGGTAACGGTTCGGAGGTGAGTGGGGTGGACTGGTTTACAGGTTGGTTGTCAAAGCTGTTATGGATGTCGGCGATTTTGTCATGAAAGAATGAGGCAAGGGAGTCGCAGAGGACTTGAGAGGGGGTGATGTCGTTAGAGCTGGCGGTGGGGTTGGTGAATTCTTTGATGTTGAAAAGTTCCTTGCTGTTGTGGGCCTTGTTGTCTAGTCGGTCTTTGAGTGCTGATTTCTTGGCTGTTCGGATTAGTTGGTGGTGTTTGCGGGTGGCGTTTTTGAAGGCGGCTTGGGTGATAGTGTTTGGGTCTGTTTTCCAAGTTTTCTCAAGGGAACGACAGAGCTTCCTGGATTTCTTAAGGTCATCGTTGAACCAGGGGGCGTTCTTGCTTCCTTGCTTGATTTGATGTTTTTTCAAGGGTGCTAATTTGTCGGCGGTTTGGGTTAACCATTGTGTGAGGTTGATGGCGGCTTGGTTAGGGTTCGTTGAATAGGCAGGGGTTTTTTGAAGAAGCGATGTTGAGATCTGGTCGATGGAGATTTTGTTCCAATTTCTTCGCAGAGTTGGTTGAGGGTGGTTGTGGATCGAGGTCTTATTGTAAATAAAGTGGATGCAGCTGTGGTCCGTCCAGTGGAGGGGTGTGGTATGAGTGAAGGAGATATGCTTGCTGGAAGTGAAGATCGGGTCGAGTGTGTGTCCTGCATAGTGTGTGGGGGTGTTAACAAGTTGTTTGAGTCCGAGATTGGCGAGGTTGTCCAGAAGGGTGGTAGTGTTACTGTCGTTGCTCTTTTCCAGATGGAAATTGAGGTCTCCAAGTAGAATGTATTCTTCCGAAGGGAGGGCGTGTGGGGTGATAAAGTCAGTGATGTCTTCGCTGAATTTTGTACGGGGTCCTGGTGGCCTGTAGAGGAGGGTGCCCCTAATTGTTGTCTTGGGGTCGGTGTGGATCTGGAAGTGAAGGTGTTCGGCGATAGCGAGGTTGTCATCTGAGCTGGTTGAGACGCGGATGGTGTTCTTGTGGACGATGGCGATGCCTCCTCCTGTTTGGATGGGGCGGTCCTTACGGATGATCTTGTAGCCGTCCGGGATGGCTATGGCGATGTCTGGAGCTGAAGAGGCATTCATCCAGGTTTCTGTTAGGAAGGCGATGTCCGGAGAAGTGGTGTCGAGTAGATTCCAAAGGTCGATGGCGTGTTTGTGAACCGAGCGGGTGTTGAGAAGGATGCATTTGAGGTGGTTGGTGTTGGCTCTCTGTTTGGTGTTTGTGGATTTGGTTTGGGACTTGACGCAGGTGAATTTGCAGGAGTGGCAGGTGAAGGGTCCATGGGTGTGTCCTGGTGCTGCTTGGGCGCAGTTAGTGAGTCGGCCGGGGTTGAGTGCAAAGAGGGAGGAGGCGTCGTATGTAATGCGGGGGGGATGGGTGAAGCGGGGACCAGGGGGTCTGGCGCTGGGCGCGGTCCAGGCGCGGACGGGCGTAGACGGGCTTACCTTTGGCGCACCTTTGGCGCACCTTTGGCGCACCTTCAGCGCGCGTCCGCTGCGCGTGGACGCTGCGCGCATTTGCATCTATCATAAAGGATAGTCGGGGGGGGAGGGGCGAGGGAGGGGCAGCTGGGAGGCGGGTGCGTGCTGGGGAGCCTCGCTACAAGGCAAAACAAACAAAATGGCCGGGTAGGATAAACAAATGACTAGCCAGGCGGGCAGTCCGATCTACAATGCAGTCAGCAGTACAGCCAAAACACTTAGAGCAAAAGCGAGTGCACAGTCAATACTAAAATATTCAGCTATTCAATTTAGACAAATGCGAGCGCTCAATTGATGGTAACACAGCTTAGCAATACAATTAGGCAAAATGCGAGCGTACAGTTAATAGTATAACTAATCAGCACTTCGAATTAGGCAAATGCGAGCGTACAGTTAATAGTATAACTAATCAGCACTTCGAATTAGGCAAATGCGAGCGCGCAAATAATTATTCTATGATCAGAGTAATGCGAAGCAGTCACACTGAGATACCAGGCAGCCAGGGAGAGCGCTGTGGAATGCGGTCAGGGAGCGTGGGGGAGCAACCTCTTCTCACGAGGATAGGGAGGTCACAGAGCTATGGACACCGAGGCAGCCTGAAGGCAGTCCGTGGGAGGGAGGGGCAGCTGGGAGGCGGGTGCGTGCTGGGGAGCCTCGCTACAAGGCAAAACAAACAAAATGGCCGGGTAGGATAAACAAATGACTAGCCAGGCGGGCAGTCCGATCTACAATGCAGTCAGCAGTACAGCCAAAACACTTAGAGCAAAAGCGAGTGCACAGTCAATACTAAAATTTTCAGCTATTCAATTTAGACAAATGCGAGCGCTCAATTGATGGTAACACAGCTTAGCAATACAATTAGGCAAAATGCGAGCGTACAGTTAATAGTATAACTAATCAGCACTTCGAATTAGGCAAATGCGAGCGTACAGTTAATAGTATAACTAATCAGCACTTCGAATTAGGCAAATGCGAGCGCGCAAATAATTATTCTATGATCAGAGTAATGCGAAGCAGTCACACTGAGATACCAGGCAGCCAGGGAGAGTGCTGTGGAATGCGGTCAGGGAGCGTAGGGGGGGCGACCTCTTCTCACGAGGATAGGGAGGTCACAGAGCTATGGACACCGAGGCAGCCTGAAGGCAGTCCGTGGGAGGGAGGGGCAGCTGGGAGGCGGGTGCGTGCTGGGGAGCCTCGCTACAAGGCAAAACAAACAAAATGGCCGGGTAGGATAAACAAATGACTAGCCAGGCGGCAGTCCGATCTACAATGCAGTCAGCAGTACAGCCAAAACACTTAGAGCAAAAGCGAGTGCACAGTCAATACTAAAATATTCAGCTATTCAATTTAGACAAATGCGAGCGCTCAATTGATGGTAACACAGCTTAGCAATACAATTAGGCAAAATGCGAGCGATTGTAGGGAATCGGTGCATGGCCCTCCACAAAGGGGGATACAAACTTGTGACGCATGCTGGAATTACGTCGGGGTCTGGGGGTTAGGTATCCTAACAAAGAATTCCTTTCTGCTGGACATTCAGGCTACTTGGTCAGACCAGAGAGGTAGATATGTGGGTGTCTCGAGGTGACGGGGGGGGGTAGGACGGTTACCTTTCTGTCAATCTATGTACCACCCGGCCTCCAGTCGGATACTTTTAGGGATTTAAGTGCCGTTTTTCTGACACTGCCCGTGGGGCTGTTGGTGCTGGGGGGAGATTTTAATGCAGTACTAGAGGGGGGGATTAGATCGTTACCCGCCACGTGTTCTCCACCCATCACAGAGGTGGCTCCCCGATTTCCTTGGAACGCTGGGGTTGGTTGATAGTTGGAGGATATGCAATCCACACCAGAAATATTTTACTCACGTATCTTTTTTTTTTTTTTTTTTTTTTTTTTTATTTCTTTTTTTTTTTTTTTTTTTTTGGTTCAAGACATTTATTGAGCATTGCCAGGAATACACAGCGTCTCGCCAACAACCCGGAGGCCGGCCGCTATCAATGCACACAGAAATATAGATCACTTCCAACATTTATATGTGTCAAAACAGTGTTACCTACAGTTCTATCCAAGTGGCAAGTGCAACGTCTTCACAGCTAAATAAATAAGTCTTGCATTTTATAAACATGTAAATAACCATTAACATGTGCAGTGTCCAGCGAACTCAGGGATATTGGAGGGGGGGGGGCACAAGGGCATCCAGATAGGCATATCCAATCACGGGAGGCACAGGGCTGGCAATGTGGCAGAGTCATGAGGCCATAAAAGAGGAAGGGGTGTGCCATGGTGACGGGAGCAACTGGCCATTAAGCACCCGGGGGCGTCGCGGAGGATGGTGTATCCCACGGAGGATCCTGAATTGGTGGGGCCAGGAGGGGGAAGGAAAGGATTGAGGGGAAAGCGAGGGGGGAGGGGGGAGTGGAAGGGGGGGGGTGGGAAGGAAGGGAGCAGTATACACAACATATCATATGCATCAGTCCCAGAGCTGTATCGCAAGACCGAAATAGCATCACCTAAGGGTCACTACTTCTCGCCTTCACTCGCTATCATCCTCGGGAGGAAGTGGGGGGGGGGGGGGAGGGGGAGGGGGAAAGCAGCAAACACATCATGCCCAATACAGCAGTCCAGGTGTCACAGTGCAAGACCAAGAAACACCATCGAAGGACCCTCATCCCCCAACTTCAGTTGCCATCGTCCTCGGGCATGTCAGTGAGCAAGTAACATTGTAACGGGGCCCATATATCAGTAGGCCGAGAAGCAGGCGGCAATAGTTCGGAATAGGTATGCAATTGCTCCTGGCAGTACACCATATCACTCATCCAATCCTTAAATTTGGGCGCTCTTCCCCTCCCCCATCTACAGGCCACTCTGCGTTTAGCAAGAAGCATAGCCAGTGCCACATATTTGCGGTGAGCCGCTTGGAGAGGTGCAACATATCCCAGAAGGGCCATCAGTGGGGAGGGATCCACCGTCATGTGTATCATTTTGGAGAGGGCCTGAAATACCTGAGTCCAGTATGCATTCACTTCAGGACATCCCCACGCAAGGTGAAGGAAATCAGCCCCTGGGGCCCCACACCTGTCACAGGTATCTGTAGGCCTAAGCTGAAATCGATGGAGGCGCGCTGGAGTGTGGTATAGCCTGTGTAGGAATTTATAGTGGATTATCCTAAAACGGCTGCTAGACGATATGCGCTCGGTTTGTTGTAAGCAAAATTCCCATTGTGTGTCCGTGAACGTCAAGGCTAGGTCCTGTTCCCATTTCCGCCTAGCGGGCAGAGCAGTGTATTTCGTGTTTGCCCGTACAGATTTATAGAGTGCGGACACCAGTTTAACAGGAAAGTCGTGAAGCAGCATGTTCTGTAAGGGAGGGAGCACCGGGGGCTCGCAGGGGAAATCAGGCGTGATAGCTTGCAGTCCGTGTCTGAGCCTGACATAATAAAACAAGTCCAGAGGTGTCGGGTGGATGCCCTCATATAAATGTTCCCTGGTCCGGAAGACGCCATTCATGTACAAGTCTCCCCATGTAGCGACACCAATTTTTCTCAATAGCTTTTGAAAGCCAGCCTCTTGTAAAAGCGGCAGCTGCGGGTGATAGGCCAGCGGCAGTCTAGGTGCGTATAGGAAGTGCAGGTCCAGCTTAGACACAATAGAGCGCCATGCCGTCACCGTGCTCAACACAGTGGAAGGGGTCTTGTCCCGACCCTCAACCTGGGAGTAGAGCGCGCCTTCAATAGGGGTTGGATGCGCCAACCAGTGCTCAGCCGCCAGTTGAGGCATATATCTCTGCTGGCGCACCCAAAAGTACGCATAATGGGCCTGAGCAACTCGGTAATAAAGCTCAAAGTCCGGGATACCAAATCCCCCTTGCGAGAATGGCCGGATAAGGATGTCCCACTGGAGTCTGGGCGTCTTACCACCCCACACTAGTCGGAGCAATTCTGATCGTAGCAGTCGAAAGAAATGGGATCCGGGGTGGTATGGTATGTTCAAAAACAGGTACAAAAGTTGTGGGAGTATGACCATTTTGACCAATGAGGCACGGCCCGCCATGGAAAGAGGGAGCGAGATCCATCTAGATATATTGCCGCTCAACTTGTCCATCACAGTGCCATAGTTCGCACAAATTAGTTCCTCTCTACTCTTTTCCACCTGTATACCCAGGTACTTAAAATCCCCTGTGCTCCAGGCAAGTGGGAATTCCAACGGGAAGCGACCCGTCGAGGCAGTAAGGGGGAAGATACACGATTTCCTCCAGTTGATTTGAACCCCTGAAAGGGTACCAAACCGAATAAATTCACGGAGTAGGGGATGTAAGTTATCACTCGGGTGGCGAACATAGAGGGTGATGTCATCAGCATACATAGAGACGAGTAACTGTCTCTGAAAGCAGCGCAGTGCCTTATCCTGATGATGCTGACGCAATTTAGCCGCCAGGGGTTCAGTGGCTATGGCAAAAAGAAGGGGGGACAAAGGGCACCCCTGTCTCGTTCCCCTGGTGATCGGGAAGGCCGACGACAATTTCCCATTGATGAGCACTCTGGCAGTCGGATGCGTATATAGTAATTTAATCCAAGAAATAAATAGAGGTGGGAAACCCATTCGCTCAAGAACTGTAAACACATAGTCCCATTCGAGCGAGTCGAACGCCTTGGTGGCGTCTAAAAAGATGGCCGCCATTGGGAGATCTTCATGAACGGAGTCGTATACCGAGAAAAAGGTACGGAGATTATGCGATGTCGCCCTTCCAGGGACAAATCCGGACTGGTCCGGAAGGATAAGCGCAGGCAGGAGGAGGCTGATGCGTGTCGCAATCAGTTTCGCGAGAATTTTAACATCGCAGTTTAACAGGGACAAAGGTCTGTAAGAGTCGCAGCTGGAGGCAGGTTTCCCTGGTTTAAGCAGCGACGTAAGGAGCGCACCTCTCATGGAGGCAGGGAGATGGCCCACCTCCAGAGCGTCCTCAAAGACTTCCCGCAACACCGGTGCCATGAAGTCAATATATGTTTTGTAGAACTCTACAGGTATGCCATCTAAACCGGTGGCCTTACCCGATTTCATGCTCATGATAGCCTCCCTGACTTCGTCCAACTCAAAAGGGGCGTTCAAGAAGCTCCTCTGCGCATCACTCAGCCAACCTAAGGAGACATCTGCCAGATAGTCATCCAACGTGAGTTCACTGCGTCTGCTAGTGGAGTATAGTGTACTATAATGCCGCACAAACTCGTTGAGGATTTGGGTAGTGTCTCTAAGTACCATCCCCTCTGCCGTCTCAAGTTCTAATATTATCGTCGGCGACCGCATCAGTTTGACTGTCGCTGCCAGAGCCTTCCCAGGTCTCTCCCCTTCTCCATATCTCCTGGCCACCCAGTATTTGTTTCTAAACTTCACCTCGCGAGCAGCCTCCTCAGAGAATTCCGCCAGTGTGCCGCGAATGGCAGCGAGGGTCGCATTGTCAGGGTTTGCCCTAAGACGGTCTTCAGCATCGCGTAAGTCAGCCTCTAAGCTGCGTAATCGAGTTAATATGCTTTTGAGCACTCCCGAGCCCTTCGATATACACAAGCCTCGGAGTGTGGCCTTAAAGGCATCCCATATGGTCTCAACGTCTTGGACCGAGTCTTTATTGCGTCGAAAGAAATCTAGGCATTCCTCCCGGATCTCTTCCCGGAATACCTCGTCCAGTAACATGGCGGGTTGCATGCGCCACGCCGTCACTGGGGGACCAAGCTCAGAACCAGCCAACGTTATCAAAACGGGGGAGTGATCGGAGTACGTCCTGGGGAGATGAGCCGCATGTATAAGTGCAGTATATAGTTGTGAGGTTATGAGGAAAAAGTCAAGTCTCGCCCATGACCTAGCCTGCGCTGTAAAGTGTGTACCTTCCTCTCTAGTCCCACAGTGTGACCGCCAGGGGTCAATGAGATTGTTATCGGCCATAGTCGCTCGAAGGGCTTCGCGCCCATTAGTGTAGTGGTGTGGGGCGGGGTGCGATCTATCCAGGGGGGGGTGTAGTGTCAAGTTGAAATCTCCTCCCCATATGAGGTGTTGTGGTCCCGTCTCAACTATCGCCGCCCACAGAGAGTTAAAGAATTGCGGGTCATCCGTGTTGGGCCCATAACAACAGACAAGTGTAACCGACATGTGTCCCAGCCTGCCCCATAACAAACAATACCTCCCCTGGGGATCTACCTTGGAGCCAGCCTGTCTAAAAGGAGTGGATCTCTTGACCAGAATGGCCGTACCCCGTGCATATGAGGAGTAGTTAGCAAAGATCGAGTGAGAAGCCCACCTACTCCCAAAGGTATGTGATTTGTGGGGCGCAAAATGCGTTTCCTGGAGGAAAGCAATATGAACATTATGACGATCAAGGTAGCTCAATATTTGTCTCCTCTTCCTATGATCCCCCAGCCCTCTCACATTCCAAGTAAGCACATTCAGGCGTGCGTCAGCCATGTAATCATGTAATACAATAACAGCTGGATCAAAGCATGGAGGGCGGCAACGCCGTCCATAGCAACAAACAAAGCATCGCACAAGCGGACCAGTCCAATGTCCTCAAGAGGGAACAGAAAGCTAAGCATACAAGAAACGTCCCCAGCCCCTATGCCACTGCCCCGCCCTAAATAACGCACAGTACACCCATCCCGCCCCCACATCCCTCGGCCACAATCACGGAGCCCTCCACAGGGCAAATTTGCGAGTTCAGAACACAATATGCACATTTCAAAACTTGAATCCCAACAGAACCCCAAGCAGACCCCTCCCCCCATACCCCCCCCCAACAACTCCAGGCATCAGACCTATTTGGAAAAAGGACAAATAGTACACAGTACGTGACCATACATATCGAGGCATTCCAGTACTTCTAAAGGAAGATCTAAATCGCCCAGTGCTAGCCCGTTCTGCCTGACGAGCAGTCCCCCACCCCCCACCCACTGAAGCCACCCCAACTTGCCAGTATCCCAGTCCCGTCCCCCACCCAGAACCCAAAAAAGTGCTAGATAGCAACCAACAAACAAGCAACAAAGTCAATGTCATTGGGGAACACCCAGTAGGGGTCATCAGAGGTGCACGGTCCACCACCCCCAGCCATCCCACTCCGAGCATAACCACCCTCGGGGTCACCTGCGGAGCAGAGGGGGATGAAGGGGGTGGGCCTGGCATACATTACCACCTGCAGTCCAGCATCCGTCCATGGCACCCCAGGGGCAGCCGTAGTCAACTCCAAGCAGGATGAGTTCCCCCCCAGCAGCGAGAGGAGCGAGGACGGACCCAACAATCACAGGAGGATTAATCGAAGAGAGCAAGCCGCCAGCTACTCGGGACCGGAGGCATCCAGGTCCTCAGCGTCAGCGGGCCGTCTGGGTCGTTTGGGCAGGGTTTTAAGGTAGTCGTCGACCTGCTGCGGGTTGAGAAAAAAGTGTTGCGTACCCTGATGAGTTACTCTCAGCTTAGCCGGGTACAGGAGCGCATAATCAATGTTTAAATCACGAAGCTTCCTCTTAACAGCAAGAAATTTCCGTCGCTGTTCCTGAACCACCGGAGTAAAGTCAGGGTATATCGAGAAGGGCACTCCATCATACGTCAGATTTTGATTCGCCCTGGCTGCTCTCAGCGCCGCATCCCGATCTCGGTAGTTTAGCAGGCGTGCAATTATGGGTCGCGGTGGGGCCCCCGGTTTGGGTTGAGGACCCAGGGAGCGATGTGCGCGTTCTACAATAAAGTGAGCCGGGAGGGCCTCCGCCCCAACCGTGGCTGAAAGCAGTTTCTCGACATACAATTCCATCTTCCCTGTGTTGGTCGATTCCGGAATTCCTGTGACGCGAATGTTATTCCGCCGGCTCCTAGCTTCTAACTCCTCGTTCTTGGCCGCGATTACCCTCAGGACATTGTCCATCCTGGCAAGGCGAGTGTCGTGAGCCGCGGACGTGTCATCCTGCGCCGAAATCCTGCGTTCCGCCTCAGATATGCGTTCCTCATGTATATCCATCTTTTGGGCAATGCCGTCCATCCTAGACGTGAGCCTATCTACTTTGTCGACCACCGTCGCAAAGCCCTGTCGCATTTCTTGCAGGATAGTGGCCATATCCGGGGTCAGCAGTGTCGAAGTTGAGGCCTCCGCGACTGGGCTCCGGGGCGGCCCCACGTCTCCAGTGTGTCGTGTTGCCTTTTTCTGCGCCGCCGTATCAAATTGCAGTTTGGGCTGGCGACTGTCCGGCTTCCCCATGGTGGCACGATATATGGGAATTTTTCGCGCCTGCACCGCCGTTGGAGGCGGACTGACAGAGGATATAGTGATCCCGCACTACGCAGTGCGGTGCAGCAATGTCCTTCCTCCAGCTGATGTGCCAGGTACTAGGGGGAGCCCAGTGATCGATTGCGGGGTGGCTCCCAGTGATGAGGAATGAAGGCAGGAGTAGACAGGCGTCGCCGCGGAAGCGCGGGAATTTCGGCCAAATATGCAGTGCCCAAAGGGCAGGAGCAGGAGCGCCAGGCAAGCAGAGCCGTCAGCTCGTTGGGACACCGGCAACAGGCAGGTTCCGAGGCCGTGTACAGTGGCAGCAAGGCAGGCTACCGGGCGTCTCAGGTCTCCCCACAGCTCCTCTCTGCCAGCCTCCTACGGAGCTAATATGTCCCGCCTGACTCGGCAATCAGTGGGCATGACCGTACCTGGAGACCCGCCGGAGTATTCCGCCTGCACAGCCCCCGCGGTGCAAACAGTGCGTTGTGGCCGTATCCTCCGGTCCCCGCCAGACGTGTGCCGCCGCCGCAGCCCCAGCCGCGCCGCTCCAGAAGAGGACGAGGCCCACTCGCCTCGTGGTGATCCCCGGGCTCACCCAGTGCAGGGGGCCGACAGCGGGCTCCGTCGCCGCTCGTCCAGCTCAGCCGGGGGGGGTTCCGCACGCTACAACTCCGGGGCTCTTGGGAGGAAAGCCGCCAAAGTTTCACCGAGTGTGAAGGTCGGCCAGCTGCCCCTCCGTGGGGATTTTCAGGCGGGTTGGTGCAGTGTAAGAGGAGAAATGTAGGATCGTGATGCCAGGCTGCTGGAGCCTCACGAAAGCGCGGCCATTCAGCAGTGCGCCCTCTAGCGCCCATATTTTACTCACGTATCTGCCGCACATAATAGTATGTCCAGGTTAGATTACATATTGATACCGGCTGCTCTAGTGGGTACAATTAGAGAAGCACGATATCTTGGCAGAGGTATCTCAGACCATTCTTCGGTGTGGTTAAAGGTCGAGGTGGGGCAATCAGCGGTGGGAAGGGTAGCTCCCATTGCGTCATGGCACCTGAAGGACCCGGCCACTAGAAAAGAGATACTCCAGATTTCGGAGCGCTATTTCCAAGAGAACTCAGGCACGGTTGACTCGGCGCAGTTGGTGTGGTGTTAAGGGGTGTGGCTCTTTCCTTGATTGCTGGTAAGAAAAAGAAACACCAGGCAGAGGTGACTAGGGTGAAGACGGAAGTGATACAGTTAGAGAAACGCGTAGCTGGGTCTGCTGATCCAGGAAACCAGCACTCACTGAAGTTAAAACAAGAGGAATATCAAAACCTCTCAAGGAAAAGAGCAGTTTCCCATGACCGTGCCCTGCAAAGTCGGACCTATGAACATGGAGACAAAGCCGGTAAACTGATTGCTTGGTTGGAGCGTGGAGAGGGGCCTCTAGGTTGGTACCGGAGATAGAGGGGTCGAGATCTGTTATAGTCAAAGACCCACAGGCGGTGACGGATGTGTTTTCTGAATATTGTAAGGAAGTGTATGCCTCGGTAGGAGGTTTCACAGAGGCTGATAATAGAGAAATACTCAAAGATATCGGCATGCCGAGTCTCTCAGAGGATGACAGGAACTATCTGGACTCCTCTTTCAAAGATGATGAAGTCGCGCCGGCGATTAGAGGCATAAAATCTTGGAAGGCAATGGGTCCAAATGGAATTCCAATAGAATTGTATAAATTGAATGTCCATAAATTTGCTCAGTTTGTCCGGGCCATGTTTCAAGAAAGTAGGGAGTTAGGACAACTTCCATACGACCAGCGGGTGGCAAATATTGTGGTCATACACAAGACAGGCAAGGTTAAGACAATTCCTTCTTCATATAGACCCATTTCACTTCTTAATGCTGAGCCGAAGATTCTGGCAAAATTGCTTGCCACCAAACAACCCTGGTAAACCCCGACCAATCCGGATTTATGCCGCGTCGGAACACGGCCCTGAACCTGCGGAGACTGCACGGAATCCTGGGTGGTTCCCCAAAGATACTGGAGCCGGCTGTCCTGGTGTCCTTAGATGCCACTATGGCATTTGATAGGGTCGAATGGGCCTACTTGTTTGCTGTTTTGGTCAAGTTGGGCTTTGGCCCGGGATTTATCGGATGGGTTAGATTGTTATATGCCACTCCCCTGGCCAGAGTGATAGCTAATAATTGCAAGTCTGCGGATTTTCCCCTCGGAAGAGGCACAAGACAGGGGTGTCCGTTATCCCCGCTACTCTTCGCACTCGAGTTGGAACCTCTGGCGGCATGTGTCAGGTGGGACCGGACGATACGTGGCCTGAGGTGGACGCCTGAATGGGAGGATAACATTTCGCTTTATGCGGATGACATTCTGTTATATATCACCAACCCTAGGGTGCCCTTAAGTGATTCTTTAGATGTCCTGGCCATATTTGGGTGGTATTCTTGGTTTGTCATTAACTGGTCAAAGTCAGTATTGTAAGTTTTGTCCGGTGCACCACCTGTGATTCCGCAATCGTGTCTGATAAGGGTTGAACTGGTGGGATTTACTTATCTTGGTATATATATATCCTTAGACTCGAAGATGAGATATGACAATAATTTGGGACCCCCCTTGTATCGATTCAAGAAGGACGTGGAACGATGGAAGGCTCTCCCTCTCTCATTACTTGGGAGAGCGGTATTATTTAAGATGACGGCCTTACCTCGATTTCTGTATATGCTCCAAAACACAATGGTTCCGGTGCCATTATCCTATTTTAAGGAGATCGAGGCGTTTCAGCAGCAACTTCTCTGGGAAGGCAGGCCAAGTATAGCCTTTAACAAGTTAACCCTTTCGTGGTATGACGGGGGCATCATTCTCCCAGACTTGAGGAAATATTATTGGGCCTCACACCTTGTGGCGGTGAATCACATGATTTACGGACCCCCCGGGGAACCAGGCTATGCTATGGATCGCGGCAGGCACCAGGTGGTGATATTCTTAAAGCCTTATATGCAGACCCGGGAGGTTCATGTTGACTGGCCAGATAGCACACGCTGTACAAGTTTGGCATGCTGCTACCAGAAGTTTGGGATGGGAGGGAAGATTGATGTTGGCTACTCCACTGTTCTGTTCGGAGAAGCTTGGGAGCCTGTGGAAGACCAAAGGGTTCGATAAATGGGACCTTATCGAAATCAGCCAGATCAAGGATGTATGGGGGAAAGACGGTGTGTTGATGTTTGAATCTTTAAAGAAGCAATACAGTTTGAATGTTACTGAACACTTTCGGTACAGGCAGATCAGACACGCTCTCCTTGTTAACGTCCCCAGAGACACAGACCTTCCGGAGGCTTCTCCTCTTGAGGACCGTGTGCTAGATGGTCACATACCTGAAAAGACTATCTCCTTGATCTATAGGAAGCTTGTAAATAATATGGAGGACCCATTGGGGAGTATTAGAACAGGGTGGGATGCAGATGGACTGGAGTTAGACGATGAAGACTGGGTAGAAGCGGTCTCCTCCCCTAAAGTGGTCGCAATTCAGATGAGGCTCAGGCTGGTGCAGCTTAAGATTCTACACCGGTCATATATCACAGGGCCTAGGCTTGTAAATGTAAATGTGGACGTACTTGTAAAGCGCACTGATACTCCTGAGTGTCCTGGCGCTGTCCTCATACCGCTAGGGAACCCTTCCTGGTTTTTCCCCGTGAAATGTCCACTCCTGGGCATCCCCAGGGTGCAACCAGGCACCCCTAGTGCTGTAGGGGGCCGTTGTGGAGACTAAGCAAGCTATTGCCCAGAGTTGCAGCGTGGGACCCATGCTTAGAGTAGGCACAGAGGCGAGAAATCAGGTCCGAAGAATTATGAGCCCAAGATCCGCCGAGACCAGCCAAGGCAGGAATTGAACCCTGGTACCGGGCCAGACCTCTGCATCAGGGTCTGCCGCTCTAACCATTGAGCCACACTTTTCCACATGGGACGTGCGATGAGTGGTGAATGCAAGAGAGGATGTGGAGAGCTTGGCACTTTCATGCACATCATATGGCACTGTGAGGAGGCACAGACCTACTGGGCGGCGATACATGATAAAATCAAAGAAGTGTTGGGGGAGGGAATACGACTGGAGGCCAGGAGGTGTCTGCTGAATGTATGGGAGCCCACGGACTTGAATGGGTATTTGAAACAGTGGGTGAAGTTGGCATACATGGTGGCGAAACGAAACATTGCTTAGCTGTGGGGAGCCAGCCAGCCGCCCCTGATTACTAAGTGGGCTGAAGATCTAGATTGGTGCATGTTTAGGTAAAGGGCAGTGTTTGTAGCCAGGGGTTGTCCGGAGAAATGGGGGAAGATATGGGGAGCATGGAATAGTTATCGTGGCGATCTGTGTACGCCCCCGAGGCTGCAAAGTGAAGTAGACACACCAGAATCCTCGTGATCCCTAATTCCATATGAGTGGTAATTGCTGATTTTATACTAATGACAACCAAAACCTCACAATTATGTCAATTGTTGTTCACCCGATGATAATGTTTTTCTGTTGTTTTATTATAATAAAACATTTTTTTTTTAAATTTAAAAAAAAGATGCTGGAACTCTAGGGAAAATAATGTGATTTGCACATCCTTAAAATTGTTGGGCACTTAAAGGCTAATGATAATCTTGGAGTGAAACTAATTAGTTTGTGCCTTCCCACTTAGGCTACTTGGTGGCTTATTATCTTTTGAATTATATTTTCTTTCAGGATTACCATGGACATTGCTTGAAACGTTTATACAAAGGAAGTGTGGATGATTATGATTACAAGGCAGGGGCCATTTATACGTTTTCTAAAATAGTTTTTATTGTACTGTGAACTTTTCCCATAATTAAGCTGAACACTATATGGAGAACTCATATAAAGAGATAGGGGTTTATAATGGATATGTTGCACTTATAATTCCTATAGGTTCTCTCCTCTTACAGTCGGTACGACTCAGTATTTGATTATAGGATTAGAAATAACCCTTCTTGATCTGAATGGGGCATGACTTCACAAAATATTCAATATTAGGTAAACAACTGGCAAGCAATTTATAGTTGTTAATGTGCACTTATCGTGGTGATTAACATAGAAGGGTAATTTTTTACTATTAGTCTTTTAACATTCCTGGCACTCTAGCATGTATTTCACACTAGAGTTGGCTGAGTTCCACCAATCTGTAGGCACGATCCACCTTCTTATCACTTTGATGCAAATAAACAAAACTACTGTTCTCCAACAATCCCTTTCTCTCACTTGGTGACTAGAAGCTCTCTCTCACAAATAAGGTGACTGATTTGTGGAAACACACAGTGGAAATATTGTATTGGACTTACTATGTATATCAATCTCTTCTAGCCCTGACGAAAGGAGTCATTATCCTAAATGACAACATTAATTACAAGTTGGCTGGATTACAAGGCAAGGGACCTTTATTCTTTCGGCCGTACTTTTATTGGTACCGTTCGATCAGAAATCTTAGATCAGCTGACATGGGGTTGATCGCGGTGCCTCGTATTAAGAGAGCGCGCTGGGGAGGCAGAAGCTTTGTGCTGGGCGCAGCCAAAGCTTGGAATGCCTTGCCCCACGTCCTCAGAAAACTAACAGATCTCATGGCCTTTAGAAGAGCATTAAAGACATGGCTGTTTACCATCTGATTCCCTAACCTGCCTTTATCTCAGGAGTAACACTTAGCGCCAGGACACCTACGGGTAACAGAGCGCTGTACAAATGCCAAAAATAAATAAATAAAATTGAAACCAGTCATAGTGTCAACTACTGGAGAAAAAACTATCAGTGAGGAGACCTGGTCATACAATCGTACAGAGCGTGCAAGTGCACACGCCTCTATGTACAGACTGTTGGACTTTGCCCCAGACTGGGAATCATTTGAGTAGGTGCTCTACCTATGCTGATCAGCACTGCAATTAAATTTGGACAATTTAATTTATCAGCAATAGGATTCTGAGGGCGCCAGCATTCTCTGTACCAACTTCCTTGCTTGTTATCTGACTTAATGAAATGATTGGCCAGAGGTTTTGTCAACTTACACAACGTTTGATATGGTAATAGCACTAAGATGATTGATTCAAGTACAAGTACACTGCATGATTTTTTCAAATTGATTTATTTTGTGTTTTATAGACAGCAAACCTGACTCATTAGGGTATTAGAACGCTTTACAGGATTAACAAGTTGTATACAAAAAACTTAGGATGGGGGTAGAAACATTTGGGATGAAAACAGGTACACACTTTTTTATAAGAGTGAGAGGTCCAAAAGCCTAAGGGTGGGCAGCCTGGAGGTGCCGGGTAGATAGCATACGGTTAACCCAAGGTGTGGCAGTAGTAGTATATAAAACAAAGTCGCTGAGGTTAATGCAATGCATACATTAGGAAAGGAATTTGCCCATTAGGAAGGTTTTGGCCTCCTTTTAAAGTGTGCCGGAGACGGCATTCTTCTAATGGTGGGTGGGAGTGTTCTATACTCTTGATGCGACCACAGTGAAATCCCGATTGTACGTTTTTTTTCTTTTGCAAGCGCGGAGGCTGAAGCAAGAGGTTTCTGGCGGACCGGGAGTTTCTGGCTCCTCTGTATACCACGAGTTTCAGGATGAGAAATACAGGGGATTGAGTTTATAGAGCCTAGTGAGTGATACAAGCTAGTTTAAGTTGGATTCTGGCCTCAAGAGGAAGCGATGTGGTCACGCATATTCAAGCTGCAGTCTAGGGTTATTCCAAGGGATTTGGCAGAGTTCACTATGGTTCCTGAATGTCAGGGTTAGTTTTGGGTAGGGAGATTAGAAGAAATTCATGTTTTATTTGTGTTTAGTTTGAGCTGGTTAGAGGTGAACCATTGGACAGTCAGCTTCAGGGCCTCATTCAGGGAAAGAATCTCCTCAGGAGAACAGATTTTGCTGTAGAACTGGGTGTCGTCTACATACATGTGGAAGGAGATATTGGCGGTGCGTAGTACTTCTGCTAGCGGTTCGAGGTAAAGATTGAAGAGGGTAGGGGACAGGGTTGATCCGTGGGGGACTCCGACCGTGATCAGAGAGGGAGCGGACAAGTTACTGTTGATTAGGAATCTCAGAGCGGTTCGGGAGGAAGGACCTAAACCATTCGAGAACGGGGCCATCCAGGCCCATCCTGAGTTTTAGGGGTTCGACCGTATCGATAGCCAAGGATAGAGCTAAGAGGATTATGAGACAGGTTTTGCCATGGTCAAGGGCTTGGAGGGCATCATCCACAATGTGGAGAATGGTGGTTTCAGTGCTGAGCGCAGGCCTGAACCCGGATAGGAAGTCGTCTAGCAGGTGGAATTTAGTGATGTGTTGTCTCAACTGCTGTTGCACACATTTCTCCAGAACTTCAGCTAGGAGTGGGATATTGGATATAGGTCTAAAGTTGTCAGGGGAAGCAGGATTCAGAGTAGGTTTTTTAAAACGGGGATGACTTAACCGGCTTTTAGAGAGTCAGTTATCAACCCCTGAAGAAGGGAGGCGTTGATTATTGCAGTCCAACTAGGAATGATAGATTGTGAGGCAGCGGCTAAGCAGTTAGAGGGGAGTGGGTCATTACAGTGGTTGTTTGGGTTTAAGGAGGATAGAATTTTTAAGACGGAATGGTTGTCATAAACTTTGAAGTTGGACCAGTGCGCTTGCTTTTTGGGTGATATCTTGGGGGGCAGCGCGGAGAGATGAGGCAGTTCCGGAGGGAGTTGGGAGTAGGTAGCGGATCTAAGTTTATTTCCCAGGGCAGTAATTTTGTCATAGAAGGAGGAGGAAAATTCCACGCACGTTATTAGAGATTTAGGGGTTTCTTTGGAGATTTTACCCAGTTTGGTGTGTGACCATTTTGAAGAGCTTGCAAAGTCTATTCTTGGCGTTCCCCAGTTCTGATCGGAAGAATTCTTTTTTTGAATGGAGGATGTTCCTATCATAGGCATTTCTGGTCTGGCGGAGAAGTTTTAAATGGGAGGCTGAAGGGTGCTGTCTCCAGTTTCTTTCTGTCTGCCGGAGGGTTCTCATTTCATTGTTGAGGAATCCGATGAACCAGGGGTTTCTGTCTTTCATTTGGGTTCTTTTTAGTTTTAGCGGAGCAAGATCATCAAGAAAGTTAGATATAGTCGTGGTATAGTGTTCTATGAGGTTGTTGACCATTGTGATATAAGGTGGGGAGGTCAATCTCGCAGCGTGCAGCAAGTTTCCCGGGATCAAGGTTCCTTGTGTCTCTAACCCAACGTTTTGAAATCACAGGTTGCGGTACCCTTGTCTTGTGGGTGCCAGGTAAATGGAAGGTAATATCATGGTTATCAGACCAGTCGCAGGGGTTTATAGAGATAAGCTTGACCGCTGATTCCTTAGTAATGATCCAATCTAGAGTGGCGCCATTCGAGTGTGTTGGAAGTGTTCAGGCTTGGGTAAGGGAGTGGTCGGCCAGGAAGTCTTTGATGGTGTAGACCTGAGGGTCCTTGAGGTCGTTCCAGTACAGATTGAAGTCACCAAGGAAAATGTCTTTAGAATTGGAGGAAACCTTGGCTGTGATGATTTCCATGAGGTGGTCAGTGAAGGTGTCATTCATGCCTGGGGGGTGGTGAAAGATGTGCAGTCTGCACAGTAGAATGGCGTTTCTGTATATGGAGAGTGCAAGGTATTCGCAAGAGTCTGTGGGATCTGCCAGAAGATCAGTTACGAGGAGGTTAGAGCAGTAGATGCAAACAATATCTCCCCATTTTTTTTTTTGATTGCCTGTCCAGCCTTGCGGTATTCGAGTCGGGCGGAACTAAGAGGTCTAGGCAGGGAGTTGAGGATTCATTGAACCAAGATTTGGTCAGGATTGCTAAGTCAGATTTTTGGATCAGGATGAGATCTGCGACATCAGCATCATGCTTTACTGCTGAGCGGCAGTTAATTAAGAGGCCGGACAGAGGTGGACGGGGTGTGTGCCGTGAGTTGGGGCGGAAATGGGTACTTGGGCTAGGTTGTTATAAGTAACTCCTCTGTTGCGGAGAGTATCTGATCTGTTAGGGTTGATTGCAAGCCGTATGGATAGCGTGTTTATCACTTAAGTCCAGTGGACTTGGGGTTTCAGGGGCAGATTTGTAGGTAAGGAGGAGGGCTAGAATTTTCTCCTCCGAGAGGTGGCAGGGCTGCTTGCTAGGGCGAATGTGTCTCAGGGATAGCGGTAACAGGTGATGGAGGAGCTCGTGAGAGGGGGAGGCAAGTAGAGTTCTGCTGGAGCTTGAAGTTCGAGAAGGAGAGTCCGGTGAGGTGAAGGATGTTCTTTAGTTCCAGAATGGAATTATGGATGCTCTGAGTTAGTTTGGCTGCTCTGTGGTGCAGAGTTTCAATATCCATAAATGAGGGAAGAGCTTGCGGAAAGGAGGTCAATGGTTTGGGAACGGTTCTGTTGGCATGAGCTGGTAGCATGGTAGTGGGGCTAGGTCGACCTGAGTCATAAAACCTTAGAGGAGTGGTTTATGCTGTTATCTAATAACCTGCATTGTAGTTGATTGATCATTGATTTTGGTGGACACAAACAGTGAAAATTATTTGTTAAAAAAAATAATATTATTAAAAAAAGAACTAGAATGTAACATCATGAAAATTAAACCTTGCTGTATCAGACATTTTGATGAAGGCATCGTTAACAAAGCATATCAGAAACAGAATTTAAACAGTTTTTACCTTTGTGGTTAAAGATTCCTTCCATCTCCATGCTACTTCTGGAGTGAGCAATACAGAGAGAGCTACAGGGAACCATTCCTTCTCCTGCTGGCGATCTATCTGTGGTTCGAACTAGGCACCAGTCTGGCTTATCAGGTGGCCTTTCAAGAACTTCCAGAGTCTGACCACGACGGATGGTTAATTCATTGTTGCTGCATGCCGTAAAATCATGGATAACCACAGTCAGCTCACACCCACCAGATAACTAAGAGAAAAAAAAATCAACAAGTTCTGAATCCATACACATAGATGTTAGCGCTAGGACACTCTGTTGATTAACAGTGTGCTCGACAAATACTTACACATATAGTGTAAATGTATATATGTATGCACTCATGCAGAAGGATGTGAAAAAGAAAAGCACAAGCACTTAAAATTCTATTGCATTAAAGAACAAGTTACTTACCTTCGGTAACACATTATCTGGTAGAGACAATATCTAGCTGCAGATTCCTTACCTTTGAAATTCTCAGGCTTCAGACCGGATCCAGAAACTTTTTGTATAAGCAGTACCCTGCGTGCTGTTGGGTGGCTTCATCCGGCTACATGTGCTCCCACCAGTGTCGTTGCCGTAGGTCGTGACTTCGCGGTAACCTATATAGGTGCCATCCAGATGCGCAGCGTTAGTTCCCTTTCATTGTTTCCACGCCAGAAGTGCCGAGCCATCAAGTAAATTGACTATTGTATGCCATAACTAGGGCCCTGCACAGGGAGCACCTGTAGCCCTATAAATGAGGCTGCAGAGCGGGGAGGCATGGGTGGGTCTGTAAGGATTCTGCTGCTAGATATTGGATCTACCAGAAAATGCATTACCGAAGGTAAGCAACTTGTTCATCTGATAGAGTCTTCTAGCTGCACATTCCTTGCCTTTTAATAGATATCCAAACCATACCATCCAGGTGGTGGGCTAAGGACAGATTATCAAGACTTAAAAGTCCTGCAGAACCAAAAAGGTGAAACGCCCGTCCATATGGAACTGACCGTCCAGGCAGTAGTGTTTCGCAAACATGTGCAATGAAGCCGATGTTGCAGCCTGTCAGATGTCCAGGACTGGGTAAGAAACTTGAATCTTTCTAACATGGTTATCCCCACTTTTTGCCAGGTGTCAGTCTTTAGACTGTAGTACACTGGTATCCTGCTAACCAGGACCCCAGTCTTGGTGCTCTCTCCCCTAAATTGACTGGACAGTACTTTGTACACTCCACAATTGGCATACTGTTCCCATGATGCACAGGGTCAAGACTGAATTGCATATAGCTGGGCCTGAACTGAGGTGGCAAAGTGAGCTAAAGAATGGAATGATGATGGATTCAACCCAGATCTGCGACGGGGGGGGGAGGAATGTCTGAAAAGTTTCAGCACTCCTTCCATCATCTCCTTGTGTTTGCTTTGTTCGCCCTAAGTTGGCAGTGTATGAACAGACTTGGGTCACTTACTCACTTTGCCACTGGATTCAAGCTAGCCTGGCTAATGAAGGGTGTTACCAACAAACCGGTCCCAGGATGCTTGTTTCCGGTTCAGGAAAGATCTAGCTTGGCAGTTCGGGCTGGACTGTTCACATGAGGCACAGGGTCAAGAATAATTTGCATATAGCTGGGCCTGAACTGAGGTGGCAAAGTGAGCTAAAGAATGATGATGGATTCAACCCAGATCTGTGACTGGGGGTGAGTGTCTGAAAAGTTTCAGTGCACTGTCCATCATCTCCTTGTGTTCGCTCTGTTCGCCCTAAGTTGGCAGGGTATGCCCAGACGTGGGTCCCTTGCTCACTATGCCACTGGATTCAAGCTAGCCTGGCTGATGAAGAGTGTTACCCAAAAACCGGTCCCAGGATGCTTGTTTCCGGTACAGGAAACACCTGGCTTGGCAGTTTGGGCTGGACTGTTCCCATGAGGCACAGGGTCAAGACTGATTTGCATATAGCTGGGTCTGGACTGAAGTGGCAGAGTGAGCTAAATAATGAAGATGGTTTCAACCCAGATCTGTGACTGGGAGTGAGTGTCTGAAAAGTTTCAGCGCTCCATCAATCATCTCCTTGTGTTTGCCAAAAGTCCATATGCCTGCCAGTACTTCCAATTACAGGCCTGGGTCACTATCAATGGGCACCAGGTGGAGTCTCTGAGAGACCCTGGAGCCAGTATGACTACTGTGAAGAGTCAGCTGGTGTCCTCAAAGCAGATCATCCCTAAAACATTCCACAAAGTCAAAGTCGCAGACAATCGTGAGAGCCATCTACAGGTAGCTCAGGCTCCCCCTTCGAGTGAAAAGGGGGAATGTCATCTCAGGTTCCTTGAAAGTAGTTGTGAGACCTGTCATGTCTGTTGATTTATGTTAGCCAATGTCCTGGAGCACACTGCCTGGAGGCAGGTACAGCTCAAGCCGCACTAGGGGATGCAGGAATTGCCTAAGTGGGTTTGTATGACTGAACAGTCCCTGGCACCCCATGAAGGGCGTCAAGGGCCTCTAGAGCCTAGAATAATGGCCCAACCGGCTGCCAAGAAAGAGAGGGGCATGGGAAATCAGCCCCGGCACTTCCCACAGGCAAGGTTGACAGAACACCTGAGGATATGGCCTCCCAACCAACTGGGGAGAACATTGCCACCCGGGGTGACCTGGCTGAGCTTGCTGGTTGTTAAGTTGAGGGTGGGCCCATCAGGAAGGAAATCTGCAAGAGTGCCCCACTTTTGGAGGGCTTGAGGCAGCAAGTCGAAGTAAGGCTGCAGGTGACATCTCTAGGGATCACCTGATATAATGATAGAATGACCTATATAGTGAGCCTATAGCTCCGGGTTCTGGGTCAGTCTATGTGCTGGTGGTACTTCAGAGTTACAGGACCGTCCTACTGGCTTTGGCTCATGATATACCCCTGGCAAGACATCTAGGGTGAGATAAGACATTTGCCAGGCTTGTTGCCCAATTTAATTGGCCCTGGATGAGGATGGCCTCAGATGCATTCTGTAGGTCCTGGCCCCCCTGCCAGGCTAGTGGGAAGTCAGGGAAATTGCACAAAGCTCCCTTGACCCCATTATCGGTCATTGGCACTTCCTTTGAAGGTGTTGGCATCATTGGACCCATGGACCCCAAGACAGCCTTAGGTAAAAGGTTTGCCCTAATGTTGGTGGGACCTTGCCACTTACTACCCAGAAGCCACCCCTCTGAAGTCTGTGACTGCACCCATGGTGGCCAGAGCTCTGATGACGATTTTTACCTGTGTGGTGTTCCCCAAAGAGGTAGTGTCTGACTGAGGCGCTAACTTCATGACAGAGGACATGAAATCCATGTGGGATGAGTGTGAGATAATCTACAAATTTACCATACCCATCACCTCCATACCAAGATTCTTCTGGAGAGGTTCAACAAGACCTTGAAAGGGATGATAATGTGTCTGCATGAGACCTAAGTGGGATGTCCTCCCCCCATGCCTTCTCTCTGCCTACAGGAAGTTCCACAGAAAGGAGTAGGGTTTAGCCCCTAAAACTACTCAATGGCTACCCTGTTAGGGGACCTCTGAGCCTTGTGAGGGAGGTGTGGGAGCAAGCTGCCAGGGAACCTTCCAGACTGTGGTCAGCTACATGCTAGCCCTACACAACCAGAAGCATCACTTCTAGAAAAAGGCAAAAAACAACTTTAAGGCCACCAAGAGGATATGAAGCTCTGGTACGACCAGAAGGCCACTCTGGTGGAGTATTAACCTGGCCAGAAAGTATGGGTCATGGAGCCTGTGGATCCCAGAGCTCTCCAGGATCACTGGATGTGCCAAAGAGTGAAAGGGGGAGTCCACCTACCTGGTGGATCTCCAGATACCGAGGAACCTCTTAAGGGTGCTCCATTTGAATCGCCTCAAACCTCACTTCGAAAGGTCCAAAGTGAGCATGCTCCTGATAACAGATGAAGGATTGAAGGAGGAGAGCGAGCCTCTCCCTGGTCTCTTATCTTTCCAGGAAAATGATGGGTCAGTGGAAGGGGTCAACCTCTCTTCTACTCTGACCCCAGAGCAGCCAAACAACTGTTACCATTTACTGGAACAGTTTGCTTCACTATTCTCCTTCACCCCTGGACCCACACACCTGTGTGTCCATGATGTGGACACTGGAGACAGCCCACCTGTGAAGAACAAAATGTACTTGTTGTAAGACAGGGTGAGAGTCAGTATGAAGGAGGAGGTCTCCAAGATTTTAGTGTTAGGCATGATTGAGCCTTACAACAGTCCCAGGGCCAGCCCTGTGGTGCTGGTACCGAAACATGCCCCACTGGGTACCACTCCAGAACTCAGGTTCTCAGTGGGCTACTAAAAAAACCTGCAATATTTTATAATATGTTTGAATCCGTAAAGGTTGAAGAAGCAGACAGAGCCTGCAATTCGCTAATCCTCCTGGCCAATGAAAAGTACAAAAACGCTACAAAACATCCCATGACTGAAATTGCTGTAGGGGAGAAGTCATAAAGTACATCAACACAGAATTTAAATCTCAATCACAGCTATAAAGGGCTTTTGGATAAATCTATTCTGCAACTCTTTAGGAAATCTAACTACTAAAAGAAGCTTAAATACAGAGTCCCTTCTCAAGCAAGTGGAGAGCAAATTTGTAAATAATACAAATAACTTGCATCACAAAAACTGAGAACAGGGACCACCTATTGCAAATAACTTCAAAGAAAGGAAAGAAAGGCTGCTAACTTTACCAAAAACCTCCAGAGGAAGGTGAAAACCATCAAAAGTCAAGCTTTCCAGAGCCAAGCATGAAGACCAGAGTCTTGAGATCTGGATATAACTCTTTTCCCCTCTCTTAAGATATTAAATCTTTCCTCTGAGAAAGAGGTCAAAACTTGCGGATGTACAGGCAAAGAAAATCAAATACAAGAGTTGATAACCTCAATCTAGGGCACTTAAACTTACTCTTTCCCATTTTAATACCTTCTTTTAAATTGCTTTTATTGAGTTTTCTTCAACAGTACAAACAATTTCAATATGACATTACTGTACTAGATAGTACAATGATTTCATTACAAGTCATTAGATAATACACTGCAGTGATCGTGCCACAAACATCTGTTAAAACACATTTATTTTCAGCCAGAGTACAATTAGTTGCCCTGCTTCTCCCAATTCTTATTTATACCAAATTCATTTCTACTCTTTTAACTTGTGTACGTTTCAAGTGACAGGAAAAAGGCACAATAAGGTCACAACAAACTACTACATATAAAGTTATCAAATATATACAATGTACACGTCTCTACACAAACATTTAAATCACACTCATATATATGATACATTACATATCCACAATATATACAACATATACAACATAAAACATATACAAATATCAAAAACTAATGGATCAATAATTAGTTCCCCTACTGCGAACAAAACAAACAGAGCGTACACTCTTGATTCAGAGTAATACACTTTAAGGTAGTCCCTATAGCGCTTGAGGGGTGACACCTAAAAAATTATTAAAGTGGCGCTTTATTTCTTTCTCGCAACTCTAAATGGTGGGACTCCTTTGTAAATGTAGACGCTGGCGCGTCGCGTGTCAGCCGGAGGTTCCTTTTGGCTTCATTAGGACAGGGGATTCTGTATTTCTGAATGGAGTATGCGCTCTCTTGAAAAAAACACACACACGGCTAGCAGGAACCTATCCCACTGCCGCCTGGCCAACAATGGGCAGTGGGCCCTTGCAACGCTGTATTCCACTTATAGAATGTATGATACAGTCAACGATCCAATCAAAGAAAGACTTGCGAGGATACAAACATTCAATATCTGCAGCCACGCGGTCCCGTCACAAACAAACACTCGGTACCAAAGAATGCGGAGGCGGAAAGAAGGCGGGCAAAGTGATGGTTTGCTCGATGTGATAAGCAATGACAACTTTTGGCAAAAAGGATGGATGGGTTAGGAGCACAACCATGTCCGGATGGACAGATAGAAAAGAGGTTTACAAGAAAGAGCCTGGAGCTCACTCACTTGCCCAGCGGAGGTGATGGCAACCAGGAAAGCAGTCTTTATAGTTAAGAGACGTAGAGGACAATTGTGAAGCGGCTCAAAGGGGGCGCACATCAAGTATGTAAGAACCAGATTCAAGTCCCACTGTGGCATCACAAAAGGAATAGAAGGGAAATGGTGAGTAATGCCTTTGAGGGATCTATTTACAACAGGGGACTTGAAAAGAGAGGGCTGATCAGGGACCCTGCGAAAGGCCGAAATAGCAGAAAGGTAGCCCTTGATAGTGCCCAGAGCAGAGCCCTGCTGGGCCAAAGAAAGAAAGTACAGAAGACCTTTCGAAAGAGGGGCAGAAAGAGGATCCACAGCCTTTGCTGTGCCCCATGCCACAAATTTGTTCCACCTGCAGGCGTATACCTACTTAGTGGAGTTCCGCCTGGCCGCCAGAACAACATCACAAACTTCAGGAGGCAAGTCAAAAGGAATCAATTGCTGCTGCTCAATCTCCACGCAAGGAGGTGGAGACTGGACAGGTTTGGGTGGAGGACCGTCCCCTGCTGCTGCGAAAGAAGGTCCTCCCTTAGAGGCAGTCGAATCGAGGGATCGATTGTCATACGTAGTAGCTCGGGATACCATACTCTTTGAGCCCAGACTGGAGCCACAAGAATGACTTGGGCCCGGTCTCGCCTGATCTTCTTCAGCACTCTGGATAGACGTGGTATAGGCAGGAAGGCGTACAACAGACGGCGACTCCACTCGCAACAAAAAGTGTCGCCTAGCAAGTGCCGCCTTTGAAATTCAAACATGCAGAACTGCTGACATTGCGCATCCTCTTTGGTGGCGAATAAATCTAACCAAGGCTCTTCCCACTGTTGAAAGAGACCATGCTCCACGTCCGAGTGGAGACGCCATTCGTGATCCATCATGCACCTGCGGCTGAGTTCATCCGCCCTGGTGTTCAGTGAACCTGCCAGGTGTTGAACCACCAGGGAAATGCCCTGATGATCCAACCATGTCCAGCGGCGCAGAGCCTCCTGACATAAGGTGCACAACTCCACCCTGCCCTGTTTGTTGCAATACCACATGGCGATGGTATTGTCCGTGAACACCTTCACTACTCTTCCCCAGACAGAGGGGAGGAATGCCTTCAGTGCAAGTCGGATCGCCCAAAGCTCCAGAAGGTTGATATGGAGCCGGGAAACGACCGGAGACTAGAGGCCTCTGATCTCCCCCTCTCCCATGTGACTGCCCCATCCCAGGAGGAACGCATCCGCCACCACTACCATTCACCCAGTGCCAGTTTGTGAGCCACCACTGCAACTGTCTTGCAGTGCCCTCCAAGATTTGGACGCACTTGGACAGGGTCCCTTGGTGCCACGCCCACTGGAACTTCAGGTCCCACTGCAGAGCCCGCATATGCCACCTAGCATGATCGACCAGCAGGATGCAGGAGGCCATGAGGCCCAGCAGCTTCGGGGTCAGCATGACCAAAACCCAGGATAGAGGCTGAAAGATCAGAATCAGAGCCTGAATATCCTGGACCCGCTGTTCGGGAGGATAGACCCGAAGGAGCGTCGTATCCAGAACCGCTCCCATGAAGAGGAGCTTCTGAGAGGGAATCAGGTGCGACTTCGGCACCTTGATGGAGAACCCCAGCAAATGCAGGAGGTTGGCCGTAGACAGGAGATGGGACACGACTGCCTGGAGTGATCCCGCCTTCAGCAGCTAGTCGTCCAGATGAGGGAAGACTGGAACCCCATATCCGCGCAGATAAGGTGTGACCACCGCCATTACTTTCCTGAACACCCGAGGGGCGCTGGTAAATCCACAAGGGAGCATGGTAAACTGAAAGTGCTCCTGGCCTACCGTAAACCAGAGGTAACGCCGGTGGGCTGGCAGGACGGGATCATGGAAATATGCATCCTGCAAATCCAACTCTACCATCTAGTTTCCAGGGTCGAGGGCAGACAGGACCTGAGCCAGAGTTAGCATCTTGAACTTCTCTTTCCGGAGGAAGCGATTGACGTTCTGGAGGTCTAAGATAGGACGCAGGCCCTTGTCCTTCTTGGGCACCAGAAAGTAGTGGGAATAACAACCACAACCTACTTCTGGCGCAGGAATGTGCTCGATTACCCCCTTGGCCGAGAGGGCCACAACTTCCTGTTTGGGAAATGCCAAGTGATCCCCCGCCATACCGTGGTATTGGGGTGGCATGGCTGGAGGGGTAGTCTTGAAGGGGAGGGAGTAGCCCCTTCAGACTATTTGTAAAACCCACCTGTCCATAGTGATGGTGCACCAGTGGGGGAGGTGATGGCAAATCCTTCCGTCCACTGGCATTTGATGGGCCTGAAAAACCGAACTAGGAAGGTTTGGCGGCAGTGGTGGCCGGGGTGGAGGTGGACTGACCCGCTCTCTGGCCCCGTTACCCGCCTCTGCGGGTCCCACACCCGCGGCTGCGATGAGACTGTTGCTGCTGCGGCCTGTGGCTCCGAAGCAAATGTGTTGGGGTGCCCTTTATGTGGTCACAAAAGGAGCTAAAAGCAGAAGGCGGAGGAGGCCGGGTGGCTGAAAGGCCCAAGGACTTGACCGTAGCTCGTGAGTCCTTAAAGCGCTCCAACGCAATAACTGCCTTGTTGCCCAAAAGGCAAATGCAATCAAAGGGCATGTCCATGAGAGTGTTCTGGACATCCCCCGAGAAGCCAGAAGTCCTCAGCCAGGCGTGGCGGCGGAGCGCCACTGTCGTGGAAATCGCCCTGCCAGTGAGTTGGCGTGTCAAGGCCACATCGTATTGTGAACTTTGCTTCATCTCTCCCTTCAGCAATAGCTTTGGAGAGCACTGCCCGGGCCTCCTCCGGACACTGAGGCATCACCTACGCCACTGTATCCCACACAGAGTGGAATAAGGCCCAAGAGGCAAGCGGTGTTCACAAACCGCAGCCCTGAACTGGCAGAAGAAAAAATCTTCTTCCCAAATTGTTCCAGTCTCTTGGATTCCCTATCCAGAGGTGCGGTAGGGAAGGTGCTTTGGGACGTAGAGGCTTGGACAACCAAGCTCCCTGGGGTGGGATGTTGGGAGAGGGAAAGGGGGTCGCAGGGGCCGGGTGATGGCGTCTGTCCACGTTCCTATCCACAGGAGCCCCTGTGTTAGGCCTGGACCAGGTGCCCAAAAGAAGGTCAGAAAGTGCCTCATTAAAAGGCAGCAGTGGCTCTGCAGAGGTAGCTGCCGGCTGAAGCACTTTTGTCAGGAGTTTAGTCCTGACGGCCACTGTAGGGAGTTTGAGGTTGAGGGCCTCGGTCGCCCTACGCAACACCCCTGCATAACTCGCACCCTCCTCTGTAGCCATGGTAGGAGGAATTAGCATGCCAAGGTCAGGAGAGGTGTTGAGACTTCTGACATCCCCCAAACCCTCAACCCAGTCCGTGTCAAACTCGCACTGTGCAGTGAGAGGGTCCTCAGACCCCTCCCAGTCCTCTCCTTCCTCCGAAGGCTGTGGAACAGGCCGAAAATACGGAGGCTGGTGGACATAGGGGTAGAAAGGCGTTGGAATCGGAATCGAGCGACACCGTTCTAGTGCCGTGTCCACGTCTGGGCTGCAACCAGGGACGACGTCGTCCGGGGGCACGGGCGGCGTCGGGAGTGGGGACGGTGGGGTCGGTGGAGGAGTCACGAGGTCAACCGGCGTCGACCGGGATCCAGGCCTGGATCCTTGGGGGCCCTGCGGCGCCGGGGTCGAAGCCAACAGCGATGCTGGGGCTGCCAACAGTAAAGGGCGAGGACACCCAGTCGGGCCGCGGCGGCGGGGCCCGACAGAACAAAGAGGCGGGCCATGGCTGCCAGAAATTCCTGCGGCTGGACTGGAATCGCCAACAGACCAGGGAAGAGCGATTAGGCCGACGGCGACACCGTAGGCTCCGCCAGAGCCACGGTGGAGGCACCACACGCACCCTCAGCCGAGTCATGCGACGGGTGAGGGGAAGTCAGTCAGCAATGAAGCTTCTTCGACTTCTTGTGATGCTTTGTCTTACCTGACCCCGAGGTCAAAGACTTCGATCCCGACGAACGATGTTGATGGCTCCGTGACTGGACCCTCGACCTCCCACAGGACCAGGACCTTGAACAGCGCGGAGCCAACTTCTGGACTTCAAGCAACAAAGACATTTGTGTGGAGAGACAGATGAAGGATTAGAACATATGGGTGAAGGTCACTCTAGAAATAGTAGACTGTAACCTTGTTTTATCAACTGTTGCAGCCACTGATCCAAAGTAATCTTCAGTCATTTCGGCAATAAAACAGCCACTTGGATTCTACAGTAGCAAGATAATAAAACCCCAGTAAGTCGAAGAGTGGTTTTCTGGCTGAAGGGGTTCAGGTTGGTGAAGGACCCGTGCAAGCCTTTTTCAGTACCACAACTTTTTGCTTGCTCAACAACTGCTGAGGAACCTAAAGTTATTGCTGTTTTCTACCAAATGGTGTGCATACCCCAGAAATGTGTGATATGTGCTAAACTTCCTAGATGGGGAAGACAGTCCTAGCGCACTTGCTGTTGACCACCATTGCTTAAGCTTTTGCCTTTTCTCAAACTAGATGTAGTCCTTCAAAAGGTATGTGAAAAAAATTGGGTTGGTACAGCTGAGAAAATACCTGTTGTATGCATCCACGAGTGTCTCCTCAGAATAACAGAAGACACCACAAAGTAAGCCACAGCATCGACATTTCCCAGACCCTTCTACATCATTTTGCATCCACGCTATCAGGCAATAATTTATTCAAGGGGTTTTTAAGTGCCCTGCAGGTGATGTAACCTGCAACAAAGCATGTGTATAATGTGCCAGAAGGTATATAGCCTTCCTGTATGTCTTGTAATTCCAAGCTCCCAGATGCCATGATTTTTTTATTAAAAAAGTATAACTTATTTCTGACTCCTATACAATTAGTGCTTCCTTACCTGGTAGGATTTCTTAAGTCAAATATTTTCCTGGGTATTTCTCTGTGAAAGAACACAAATACTGTTGTTTCCTAAAAAGGTCTACAGTTAGAGTCTCACTTGCATCCCTCAGGGCTGATGAAAGTCTTGAATCCAAACCAAAAGGAGGAGGCAAAAACCCTGTATCTGAAGCATCAGAGGAATGCTATTATGAAGGACTTTACAACATAATGCACCAAAATTCAATCACAAATGTTCTTGCATCCAGTGGAAATCTATTTCTGAAGCAATTTTGGAAAAGCTTAGAAAATGCTGCTCTTTATGTAATTCTTCGGCCGTTTTTTAAGAAAAAGACAGAATCTCATCGGTAAACAACCTTTAGTACAATTTTTTTATTCCGAATTCAAATATCACGCATACTTTTACTCCGCAAAGGCATTCATACCGAATACTTTCACTCCGCACATACATTCACATCAAATATTCTCACTCCGCAATACTATTACTCTGCAAGCTGCATGATAAATTTAGAAAGGGCATGCAAGCAGACTCCAAAGTTGCCGATCTTCCTTCCTTTAAGTAAGTCTGCACTTCGGAAAAAATAACTGACTCCCCTCCTATATTGTCTCGGGTCTTGTAGCCACTTCTAAGTTTGTTTGGGTAAACATTAGTGGCATTCATAAAGGTTAATTTAATTATTAATAAAAAGGGGGAAAAAATAAAATCTACCGTGATAGAACTACTCAAAAAAAGTATTTTAAATATTATTAAAAGAAGATGACTTTTCGGGGCAAGATGGCCGCCGTAAGGTTGTGGTGAGCAGTCGCACCGAGCCTCTCTCCCTTCTATACACTCACTGATGGACTTCTGAGAAAGATGCTGTGCTCCCCCCGATGGCCTTAATATACTGGGTTCAGGCAGGCTTAACAGCGTGTAAGTCTACGAGGAAACAGCTACCGCTCAGGCTAGGCTTGGCCTGGTTAAAAGGAAAATTTGCCAGCTGGGTCATCGGACTTCGGGAGATGAAGCAGCAACCGGTGAAGATGCCCCCCCGGCCCGTGAGGCAAGAGAAGGCGAAAGTGCAGACGGACCCTGCTGCAGTAAGATCTAGCACGGACAGTACGATTAAGGAGGCTGTCATTGATGCGACTGGGCTGCCGCAGCGAGCACTTGGAGCAATCTGCAAAACTACAGTCCCTGTTGTTAAGGGGAAAAAAACGAAGACGCGAGGGAAAGCAAATGCGCGGGCTGAGCAGGACAGACCTATGGAGGATCGGACCGTCTCTGCCGAGAAACAGAAACAGTGGAAAGCGGGTGAGAAGATAAAGAATAAGGAGGCTGGTTTAAGGCAACCCACCTTAGCCGAAGTTTTCACTCCAAAACCCGCTGCACAATCCGAGGGAAAGCCAGTTCAGAGAAGAAACGTCCTCGAGGATGCTGCAGACGCTCCGGGCGTGGAGATCACGGTTGCTAGGCAACGCTCTGTCTCTGGCTCTGATTGCGGCTCCGGCAGCAGCGCGGCTTCGAGCAAGGAGATTGAAACGGCAGAACCAAACTCCGGTGAAAGAACCACTGCTGCGGGGATAGTAAAATGCATAGAGAGTGGAGTGGGAGCAGAGAATACCACGGCAGGGAGTGCAGATATGTTGGAGGCCCTCATGCTGGTTGAGGCTGAGTTGAAACCACCACGGCAGGCTAGGAGCACCTGGGGCAGTAGTGTCAGCCTGGCAAAGAAAGGTGAATTCTCAACTGGTACGGCGTGTGAGGCGCTTGAAAGAGGCGATGGTGGCTCAATAGAAGGGGAATGCTTCTTCTCCCTTAACGAAGACACAGACTCAACCCAAACTAAAGAAGTTAGTTCGGAGGAGGGGTCAGTCTTTGGGTCCAGTACCTCGGGTAAAGAAAGCATGCAAAAGAAGAGATGGCCTAGACAAAGGAGACATGGCTCGGGGTCTGGGTCCCCTGCAGATGCTGTGAAAAAGCTGGTATGGGACTACTCTGCCACCTCACAGACTTATCAGGACGACAATAACTCTTTGGGGCTATCTGGAAAAGCCCCTCCTGATCCTGCTCCCCCTCAGGCCCCCTATGACTTGCTATTCAGTACACTTAAGCAGATGCAGGGGGAGGCAAGGACGGAAAGTCACAGGGCAAGACAAGCCACAAAAAAAATCCATAACACACTGAGGAAAGTTAATAAACTTTATGATGAGATTGCCAACAGAGTCACAGAGGTAGAGGAGAGAACAGAGAAACTGGAGGACGATGTTGGAGCTTGGCAGGCGTTTAAAGCAACACAAGAGAAGCTGACAGAGGACTTGGAGTGGAAACTGGAAGATTTTGAAAATCACCAGAGGTGTAATAACATCCGTCTTTTGGGTGTGGCAGAAGGGACAGAGGGCCAGGACATCATGCAATTTGTGGTGAAACTATTGAGGGGGGCTTTCCCTGACTCTGAGTGGCAGTGGGAGAAGGAGGTGCAACGAGCTCATAGATTCCCATTTACGCTAAAGAAGGAGCAGGGGGAGGGGGTCAGGCAGGTCTGCCCAGGGCAATTCTGATAAATGTAAGGAACTACCTCCTCAGACAAGAGATAATGGACAAGGCAAGACCGGATAGTAGGCGGACATTTGAGGGCGCCACCTTCTTTGCTAGGCCCGATTTCTGCCATGTCACGGTAGAAAGAAGGTGGAGGCTTAGACAACTAATAACGCCATTTCAGTCCTTGAGTTCAGAGGCATACCTCCTATTTCCGGTGAGGTTGAAGGTAGTTGCAAGGGGGAAAGTGAGGATGTTCCTGTCTGAGATTAAAGCCCAGCAATTTCTGGAGGAGCTCAAATCCCAGTAGGGGGGTTAAGTGGCTTAGAATTAATTAATTAATTTGCCAGCAAGGATGTTTGGAAAATGTTAAAACAGAGGGTGTTCACGTAATGTTTTGAAACAGGGCTGGGGTCTTGGGTTTAGAGGAGGGTTGGGGACACAGGACATAAGGTTTATGGGGAGCACAGGGCAGCAGGATGGTAGGAGGGAGAGGGGAGCGACATCCACAATCTAAAGCAGCCACACATAGGTCATTTTTGACCTATTTGTCAGTAAAGGGGAGGGGGGGTAGTCCGGGTGGGAAGTGTCAGGGTGGGCAAGGGGGGTAAATGGAGTAAGGGGGGAGTAAAACGGCTACAAGGAAATGGCACATGTTGTATGGGGCAGCACAGAGCAGGACTGAGTAGCGCACAGTCAGCACAGTACATACAGTATGGCATGTTTTTTTTCTTTTTTGCAATTGGGTATCAGCACCAGTATCAGTCGATGTTTTATGAACGGTTTTCTATTTTGGGCAAGACTTTTGTTGTGTTTTAATGACTTGTAGGATTGCTACAATTAACATCTATGGGCTTAATGATATGAATAAAAGGCTTAGGGTGGCCGCATTACTTAGAACACTCCGGTTGGATTTGGTCTGCCTGCAGAAAACACACATAGAGGCCTCAAAGGGATACCTGCTGGAGCACCTGGGGTTTACAGTTCTGGCAAACTCTAAACAGGGATCAAGAACTAGGGGGTAGCAGTATTAGGGAGAAGTAGGGATGTGGTGGTGACAAGGAAGAAAGAAGACCAATGGGGTAGATGGGTGTTACTGGAGATAGGTTTCAAAGGAGAGAAGTTAACACTGGCCACAATCTATGGGTCAACGGAGGATGACCCCGAGGTCTTCCAATATCTGGATGCAGAGCTGGCGCAGTGGCCAGAGCCAATTGTATGCTGTGGTGACTTTAATATACATGACCCTAGTAGCACCTTTTTACAGCCAGGTGGACAGTATACAGGTAGGAAGAAGAGGACACATATGGCAATCTCAGATAGGATGTTACATAACTCCCTGGATGATCCATGGGTCAAGATACACCTGTATATGGATGGAAATACCTTTTTTCCAGCTCCCCATAAAGTCATGGTTAGGTTGGACTATTTTTTGATCACCAACTCCCTGATGACTGGTGCACAAATCGAAAGGCAACCCCGAGTTATCTCTGACCATAGTCCATTAATTTTAACTGTTAGATTAGGTCAGACGCAAAGAAGGGACACACAATGAACATTCGAAAGAGCACTATAGAAGGACGAGGCATATCAAAAATATATGGAGGGGTGGATCAAGAGCTATTGGGATATTAATAGAGAAACAGCGTGGTATGGGATGCTTTTAAGGCGGGGGTCAGGGGCGAGACATTGAGTTTTGTATTGTTTAGACAAAAAAGGGAAAAAGCCAGGATAGAGGAACTATGTAAAAATCTTCTTAAAGAAGAGGATGAACTATCATTAGCTATACAGCAGCATCTCCCTCTAGACCAGCACCTGCTTAAAATTGTGGCTCTCAGGGCAGAAGCCACAGAAAATATCGCCAAGAAGGCAGCAGAGAACTATCTGATTAAAAAGGAAGCCGCATATGAGTTAAGCGAGAGGGTGGGCCATATATTAGCCATACGAACCAGGCAGAGACTAGCGTCATCAGATATTAAGGAAATAATGGACGGGCAGGGTATCTCTGTCTCCGAAGCAGACTCAGTGAGGGAAGTCTTCAGGCAATTCTATACGGACTTATATGCTAGCGGTAACGTAGGAGGACTAGTGGAGATAGAGAGCTACCTAAGGGATATCCTTCCGCCGCCTATAACAGAGGAAAAAAAGGAGGGGTTAGACTCCTCACTCCACCTTGAGGAATTCATGTCAGCTTTGAGTAGTCTCCCGTCTGGTAAAGCAGCGGGCCCGGACCAGATACCGGTGGAGTTCTACAAAGTGTTCCAAGGTGTGATTATTATAGATATGTTTAATGTTATGCTGCAGTCGCAAAAGGGGAAGTCGATACCGGATTCATGGGGGGAGCGGACATTATTGTGATTTTAAAAAAAGGGAAACCGTCAACTGCACCTGGCTCATATAGGCCAATCTCACTAATGAACGCCGACGCCAAAATGTATTCCAAAATGTTGGCTATGAGGCTAGCTGGGATTATAGAGTGTTTGGTAAGCCCCTCACAACACGGGCAGTGCTTTTTCTAGACGCTGAGAAGGCGTTCGATAGGGACTCCTGGGACTACCTGTGGCAAACTTTGAGATGGAGCGGCATAGGAGAGGGCTATATAAAAGCTGTACAGACTTTATATAAAGATCCAACGGCAAGGATCAGAGTCAACAGGGGGTATTCAGCAGCAGTTAAGATCTGTAGGGGGACCAGGCAAGGCTGTCCATCATCCCCCCTTCTGTTTGCGCTATATTTGGACCCTCTCTTGCGAAGGTTGGAAGGCAACCCCGAGATTCCGCCAATGAGATTAAACGGGTGCGAGGTTAAGACGTTGGCTTACGCGGACGACGTGGCCATTTTGACTCCTAACCCATCTGTGGCTATCAGAGAAGTGGAAGCCGAGGCGCAGCGGTTTGGGCAGGCCTCGGGGTAAAGTTTGAATAGAACCAAGACCCAGATAGTAGGCAATAGGTATGTAGGTTGTAATGATCAAAGGGTGGTTGGTTCGGCTGTATATTTGGGTGTGGTAATCTCAGCAGATCTAGATACCGTGGTACAGAATAATATGGCTCCCTTAATGAACAGGGTGAAGACAGATTTGGAAAGAATGAATAACTTGCATCTATCCCTAGTGGGCTGTACTAACGTTATAAAGATGTTGATATTGCCTACATTTTTGTATTTTTTTAGGTCGATTCCTTTATTTTTTGAAGGAAGATGGTTCCATGCATTGGAGATAATTCTTAATAGATTCATCTGGGCGCAGGGTAAAACGTGGAGGGCCTATAGGTTCGTCTCCCTCCCGAGAGAGAGGGGTGGGCGGGGTGCACCAGATTTTAGACTATATTATTGGGCAGCTGCCATACAATATATGCAGGGGTTGATTGGGGGCGCTGGTCTCGATCAAAGAATCACTAGTAATTCCACCAAAGTCTATACCACGGTTTTAGGGGTTGAGGCGGAAAACTGCTTTTTAAATTGTACTGACTTCGGATATTACAGGAGGACGAGGTTTAAGACAGTAGGTGCAGCAATTAAAATCTGGAATGCTTTTTTAACGAAATTTGTCTTGGGGAGATTTAATTGGTACACCTGGATGTATAAAAACAGATCCTTTCCAGATAGGACAATGGCAGGGTGGGTTGAGAAGGGGAAGGTCCAGATTGGGGATGTGATGGACTCTGAGGGCCTCGTGCAGTTTTCAGATTTGGCAAATAAATATGGTTTAGATAGGCGGGACTTTTTCAAATACCTGCAAGTGAGAAGCTTTTTATGCACTAAGCGGGGAGGACCGGCGGGGTTTGGCAAAATTGAAATACTGGAGAAAATAAGGCTAGGGGGGGACTGTACTATCCGTAGTTTCTACGCAAGCTTTGCAGAAGGGAAACTTGATGATAGAGATAAATATAGTGTCATGTATTCCTATAGGTTCTGAATCGATCCCCCTATTCCTGACCCTATTCTAGTTAAACAAACCAACAAGTTAACTAGCAGTCAGCCCATGAGGCAGAAAACCCCTATGATGCAGATACCGTTATCTGACGCAGTCACACTACGGCACAGGAACGTGTTATCTGATTAGGTCATAACACTTGCGATCTAATTAGACAAGCGATATTCCTCCAGCCCCTGATAAGGCATACGGAGTTCTCATAACAAATCAAACCTATGACAACCTGGGCAAAACCCTGCGGCCATTGTTTTGATTTCACCGAGAACTTTAGTAAAAGAATGTGCTAACGAGCAAGTCGTATGACATCTTTATTGACGTATCTATGTCCATCCTTACGTCAATCTCGGCACCTTAAAGGTATAAATATTACCGATCTTGCCATATGCAAACACACGCGTGGTGACGAGACGGAGCAGCCATACTTGCCGAAGCGAAGAGCAGAGCAGACCCCGCTGGCAGCAGCCCCGCCTTTCTGACGCGCTGAGAGACGCGCTGCTTTCTCCTGCCGAGAATCCAGCACTGGCGTTTCTGGGCAGCCCTCGCAGGCCACCTGGAATATCGAGACCAGAGAGAGAGATACCATTCCTCATTCATCCTAAATTCCAGGTACAGAACTGAATAACCCCTCACAGAGAATTCTTTAGTTATTCACTTGGCAAAAACAAACTTAACTTAAACTGTAACTATCTATTCCCGCCCACGTATTAGACTTAGGTCAGGTACACGGGGTAGGCGTATCTAGAAACACCAGTTGAGTACGTTTAGTCAAATGTATATGTGTATATAATATATTTTATTCATTTTAAAACATCTTATGGCTTAGAAACCATATCAATGTTTTTACAGTATTATTTTATACTATTGCTTTTAATGTATGCACTTTACTTAACTATAAGTATTGCAATAATATCGATCCATGTCTCTTGTATGAGAAAAGAGACTGATCAATAAATAACACCTTTTTATTGAACACGCCCGTCTCTTCCTTTTCTCTACATTCTGATGAGACTAAGAATGCACGTACTGACTGAGTAAAATAATTTGCCTTTTGTTCACACGACTCTCGAGATTGACTCTTGATTAGGGGAGAGCAAAGTTGTCATGTTCTATGGTTGTCAGAAACTAAATCCCTTCTTGTCTAATCAGGGAAGTTAATTCCTCCTTGAACATTCGAGAAAGTTTCTAGTGAACTCTGAGCTACGCTGGCAAACCCAAAACTTTAAGTCTAGTATCGACAGTAGTAGACCTAGTTAACGTCTGGCCTAGGCCTTTACTGCTGTAGGTATTATTCCAATGCGCAGAGCCTATTGGGAAGATAGGAGCTACACTACATGGCGCCCAACGCGTTTGGAAAGGGCGATAAAACTAACGTAAGACATTTAGAGTAACTCAGTAACTCAGTCGTGCTTTCTCACTCAGACCCCTTTTCCCAAATACTCCAAAGACGTCTGGAGTGGGTGAAAGGTTATATCCGCCAGACCTCGCAGGAGGGAACTCCTATGTATGGTTCTTGGTAAAGTCAACGTTGAAGGATAAACAGTTCCAAAATATTGTGCATCTAATCTTTGTTTCCATAAGAAACCTGATCTGCAAACAAAAGAAATACCCTTCAGGACAGTAAAATGTCAGACAATGAAGAAGAAAGAGAGGCAGTTAGATTAGCAGCTGACATAGCAGAAGCTGATACTGCACTACAAAATGCAGACCCGGATATAATACTCATCCCGGTCATTAAAAGAAAATCTATAACCTTAAAACTTATAGAAAATGGACTGACACCTAGAGGTGGCACAGTCATATTCGTAATTGAGGCACACGAATATCGGCAGACAGAGGTATATTATTCATGGATACATTTTCCAGCAGAAAATGCTGTAACAAAGTACTTCCACTATTACAAAATAGAGGAACCTCCTAATGAGTACACTCCTTTCGAGGAGGTGGAAGTACCACTCAAATTCCAAGAGCATTTGCTCTTATTTGATGGCGCCCTAAAACATAATAATCACATCACCAGGCTCGGTCCTTTAGGTAGACCAGGAGCAACGTGGCCGGTCCTAGCCGGATACACACCACATCCAGACATCAATGGGATGTCTGCAGCAGAGCTGTTAACACAGCTAAAACAATTAATAAAAATTCATAGACAATTAGTTCAGTATGTGATGCGGACTTCAACAATTCAGCCAGCGATTAAACTCCCACAGCTGACCCCTCACCAGGGGAACACAAATAAAATTACACCACAGAACATCCAATCCTGCCTAGGTAAAGTACCGGCTAAACGGGAACAAATACCATTCTGGTTGGCACAGAAAATTACCCAAATAGAGGCGGTGTTTCCTGACACCACCCCGCTAGAAAAACACAGGATTCTGACTATCTGTCTCCCAATGGGAATCGCACCACACGTGGAGGACTGTGACACTTGGGGTACAGTCTTTGCTTCCATCTACACAAAAACGCACGGTGTTCCATCCATTTCGGTGATACCAGATGTGCTAAAACAAATTCAAGACGAATACGGTCCAGAACCCGCTTTAACTCTTGGTATGAAATTACTGAAAGACTTCAAGCAGGTCTCGGCTATATTATTAGCCAACATAAAAGGTGAATCAGCCAACGTGGCGATCCGCCAGAGGTTAAAAGAGACAGATATAGCAGACCAACCAGCTGAAATTGCCAGAATCATAGAAAAATCCTATGAGGAACTAGGTAGAGATAGTTTAGGTGGAATACCAGTAAAACCGCAACTGACTGTAAGTCCAGAAAAAATATTTTTTAATAATAATTCACCAAAAAAGAACTGGGATGGAAACAAACAATCCAATCCTAAAGAAAAGAAATTCCAGTCCAGAGGAAGGTCTCCTAGGCGAAGAGAGAAATCTCCGAACCAAAGACACAGGTCACCCCAGAGTGACCCCTCTGGGAAAAGATATAACCTTAGAAATAGGGATAATATAAAAAAGCCTGTTAGATATCAAGACATTGATACGCGTCCCTCTCAATCTTTTCAGACTTCCTCGCAGAAATCGGAAAGAAGAGGACGATCAGAACAAAGAGAAGAGCACGCCAAGTCCAAAGACAAGGAACCTGCTCAACTAAAAAAGAAATTACAATTTCCAAAAAAGAAGGTAGCCAGTATCAAGGTAGTTAACAATGCCGAGAATACTGAGGACAACTGAAAAACGGAGAGTGGGCTCAGACAATGCTAGACAGCGCAGCAGAAGTGAGCATAGCTCGCAAAGTCCTTATGAATCATCTGGAGACAGTGGACACGAATGAATATCTTCAAGTGGAAACTGCAGACACCAGGGTTAGCAAACCTCACAAGATATACGAGATAACATTACGAATAGAGGGAGATAAGACTAGGAAAATAAGGGGACTATTTTGGGATAACCTCTCCAAGGGTTATGACATCCTTCTAGCTGAAAAAGACTGGCCACCAGAGTTTGTCAGGGAGTGCCCTCATGGCGAAGAAGTAATTATGCCTGCCTTCTCAAATCAAATTCCAATCCATAAAAAATACACACTTGCTAGAAAGTGGGCAGTGGCTCTAGCACCTGCTTTATATAAAAATCATGTAGGATGGGATGAGGATTCTCCTCCTCACAAAATCCAGTTAAAATCACAACCTACTGCACAAAGGCAGTACCCAATTAAGCAAGAAGCTAAAAAACAGGTAAATGAAATACTAGATCAGCTAGAATACCAGGGGGTGATTGAAACTTGCACCTCACAAATGAACAATCCTTTGTTTCCGGTCTCCAAACCAGACAATTCATATCGTCTAGTTTTGGATTACCGACACCTTAACACATGTTGCAAAACTTTTGCAGTGCAAAACTCACACAGTGCTGCACTAATGAATAACATAGTGCGCAAAAAATACAAAACAACCTTAGACATCTCTAATGGATTCTTTTGTCAAAACATAGCACCAGAGAGCAGATATTTAACTGCATTCTCAGTAAATGGCACTCAAAAACAATTCTGTCGGTTAGCCCAGGGGTACAAGAACAGTCCGGGGGTATTCTCAGCGAGAGTAACAGAATTACTACAACTATATGATGATGAAGCATTATCTTATGTCGATGACATTTACTTAACAGATGATGACTTGGAGACTCACTTGAAAAGAGTGAACACCATAATACTTGGGTTCGCTGCAGAGGGTTACAAATTCAACTTTAAAAAATCCAGAATTGCCCATCTGACAGTCCTATACGAAGGATATGAATTATCAAGTATAGCCTGGTTGACAATTTTTTGAGAACTAGAAGAATTAAAAAATCTAGAATATGAAGAAACATATCCTCTGCCAATCGACATTCTGCCTTTACGACATTACGCCTGTGTAATCTATACAGACGGACATGCTCAACCCTCCGTTTGGGGAGAACAAGCATACAACCCCACATGTGAGATTACAAAAGAAGTGTGGCGCGGAGGTAAACTAAAACCTCTATTAACAAAGACACACTCAGTAGAAACTAATTCAGAACAACAAACTGAAATATTAGCTTTGAAAATGGCGCTAGATAATGCGGATCGTGAATTCCCGACACTTATAGTGTCAGATTCATATTACTGCGTCAAATCATATAACAGCGATTTGCAGACATGGATTCAAAAAGGTTACAAAGATGACACAGATGCACCAATAAAGCAGAAACTGCTCTGGGAACAAATAGCTCTTTTACAAAAAGAACTACCAAAGACTCACGTGACTCACTCACTGAGTCATCAGCGTGATGGCGTTCACGTTGTAGGGAATTCATTGGCTGAAACAGCCGCAGCGGCAGCCACTAAATCGGCTCCTGTAGTTCGAAAAAAGCGTACATTAAAATACATTGACGGTGAAACAGTGCTGGCGGTGAAAACGTCATCAAAAGGCGACTGCTCAGCGTTACCGTTCAACTATCCACTCAATTATACATACACAATCGATGCAAACTCCGTCCCTTTTGCTCGAATCCCTGGAGTGGGGGATAGGGTGATTCCAAACATAGACAGGAGAAACTTGTTAATCGCAGACGCACATATGGGCGAGGGTCTCAGACACCTTAAACTAAAAGATTCTCTGGAAGAATTACAATCAAGGTACTGGTGGCCAGGCATGAGCCTGCGTCATACCATGTTTGTAAAAAACTGCCTAAACTGCAACAGAGATCGCAGTGGGGAAAGAAACAGTTTAAAACCTCGTCGTTCTACTCCAGAAAAAATCAGGAGTAAAAAGGAAGGGTTGCGATTAACATATACAGGCTAGTTCCACTTATAATGTAGATCACCAGCACTCGGCTGACGTCCGGACTGTTATACAAAGATTTGCGAGTCTAAATGGCATATACGCTAAGAGCATGCTACGTTTGACCATTGTCTCCACTCTAGCCCTCAAGCCTGAGGGGAAACATGACCAAATGAGCACAGCCCAGCGGGAATCTTCTCACTTCCTTCCTGAGGGTACGGGATGGTGTAAAGAAAAAAACCAAGGCATAAAGCAATCTATAGCGGAAAGGATATTAGGTTCGGGAGCTGGGTGGGTCAAACATCTAATAAGTGTCCAACGTAGTCTCAATAACTTGCCAAGAAATTCTCTGAAGGGATTCAGTGCGTACGAATTATTATTTGGAACTAGGATGATGATCTCTGACATTGATAGTCAGACTTCAGTGGTGAAAGAAAAAAGCTTTGATATCAAAGACCGTTTGGCTATTTTGCAGGACTTAAACAAAACAAGAAAAGACCTGAGCAACATAAAGTTGAAACAACAGCCAACAACCACTGAAGAACCACCACCTGTCCCAGCAAGACCTGTCTGGATTCCAAAAGTCGGGGATCTAGTCAGGGAAAAGATCGCGGTAAAGAAGGAATTTGGGCCTTCTTACAGAAAAGCAGTTCCTGTCTTGTCTGTCAACGGGACAAGATCAGTTGTACTACCGCCACTTGCTGGTAAAAAGGAGAACCGAGTTGTATCCACCGACCTGGTAAAACCACAACATGTGGCTGATAACAAACAGTAGGCCAAGTGGACTCCCAATAAGTAGCAGAACACCAAGGTTTGCTACCAGTACAGAGGTCCTAACGAAGAGGCTCATCACATTCGAAACGCCTACAGAAGAACAACAAGGACTATGCAACAATGCAATAGAACTAAGACCTCTGAATACCCAAATAAAAACATTTAGCAGAGACACACCAATCTATAATGAAGTACCAAGTGAAAATGCAAGAAACAGAAATCCTGAACCAATTGGAACAATTGACAGAACTGCATCCGGCTACTTCATTAACTTCGATGATTCCTCTGAGGGCTTCAGCGAATCAAAGACACAGCCATCATCAAAAACCTTTAAAGACAAAGCTAAGGAACTTTTGAGACAACTGAAAAAAACATATCTGATTTCTCCATGGATTGAATTTTGGGTGGGTTTTGGTGCATTTATCCTCATACTTTGGCTCATCATGGTACTTACTTTGGGACGCTTCATTGAGGGAAAATATGCTAAAATGGACACAGCAAGTCAGAAAATCAACTTGATCCTCAAACCACACACATCTTCACACGTCGAGAAAAGAGAACTTTCTTCAGCCAACTTCACAGCCAATCCGATACCTGGTGGGGTAGCCTGGGACAACACTGACTATGAAATTTTTGGTCCGGTCGAGATCCTGAAATATCCACACCAAATTAAGATCTCATTGAGTGACTTTGCAAAACCAAACTCATTTGCCGATGATTGGGACTTCGAAAACATTAATAATATGATGTCTGACTTAGTAATGTCTGCTAAATTTACCAAACATGATTATTTGCAGGGTTCTACAAATTATGACAGTATGTATTGCTATAACCACTATGGTAACCACTTTTTACATAGATCTGCACAACCTAGAAATGTTTTAAATTATAGTCAATGGGAACATTGTGCAACACCTCCAAAAGGGAGCTCAAGAACCGTTTACGACAAATATTCATATTTTTCAGGTTTTAACACAAGTAATGCTGAAACATTTTATTTTAAATTGTCGAACAAGACAGGAACCAAAACCATGATAACCAACACAAAATTGTTATATTCAGACTCATTTTTTGAACAAATGAATACTTTTGGATTTGATTATTGGGACAAAAATGTTGAATTGAAAAGTGTTTGGGGTACAAAAGAATGGCAAGTACAGGGTATAGAAGCTTTGTTTAGAGCCTGCATGATCCCAGAACAAATGATATTTTTAAATGACACTGTTCAACAGACCACCTGTCTTGGCTTAGCCAAAATCAAAGATTTAAATAAACCGTCTATTCCAAAGCCAATAATGTTTAGCAATAACTCTTATACAGATGAAGAGATAGACGTAAACCATATATTAAACCAAAACAGAACACATCCTGATTGGAAACAGTGGTTGATCTGGCCCACAGATACTAATAACTGTCAAGACAGATTCCTGAACAAAACGCAGGGGTTCAAAACGACCAGGCCAGACCCTAGATATCCTCAAAGACATCACCCAGGGATAATAACCACCTACAGTGTGGGCAAATTATGCCTTCAATGGCTACAAACTTCCACACTGGCAGAAATTAAGCAACACCTAACTTTACTTACTGATGGTGCTGACTTGCGTGATTTCACTTTGGGACCACGCAAACAGCGTCAAAAGCGTTTCATAGCAGCCTCTGTATATGCAGCATACAATGAGGCCTGGAAGGTTACTCAAATTGAAACAGCAGAGAAAATACGGGAAATTGACCGTATTAATTTGGAAAAATCACTTTCTGTAGTGGACAATGGGTTAATGACTCTGTCCTCCAGAATTTTTTCTTTGGACAGCATTGTGTCGTCAGCAATCGATATATTATCGCAAGACTTACTGTTATTACAACACGGTCAGTCACAATTGCGATCTATTGTACAGCTTGGCTGGACGTTACAAAATCTGCGTTCAGGCTATGTGCCTTGGCGTTTAATCAACACAACGTCACTATTCCAAATCTTTAACCTTACTGATAGACAAATCAGTATGGCGCAAAAAGGTGCTGATTATACAATCTTGAGCATTGAAAAACTAGAAAGATTACCAATGACAATGTCAGAACGACCTGTCAATGAATGGATAATACATGGGATAATAAATATTCCAATCTCAACCTTCAGGTTTCAATACTGCCAAAAATATATACAGGCTGGCATGTACGAGAAATTGGGAAAGGGGTACCTTAAAACAACATGGAACCTGCCCTATTCACATGCATGTGTCAGTAATAAAGGACAGAAAGTGTTTCTTAGTGGCAACAATTGTGCGATGTCACTAAGTGGCACACTTCTGTGTAACGGAATTAGTTTGCATGGAGCCTGTGAAGGGAATTCATACAACCTTTCATGTCACCAGCAAGGCGCACCTGCAACAGAAATAGAACCATTCTTTCAAAGACTCTATAATGGGAGTTACATTCTTATTGTAGACCGCAGATGTTGTAGTCTTATGCCCGGGACTCCTTATCTAGTAACTACTACTGCGAAGGTCAAGTGCTGTGGACGCACATTGTTCCCCAGCTCCTTCCCAGACAGGGAGGCAAGGGCATGGCCCGATTTGAAAATTACTTCTATTCGAATAGATACTTTAAGCAGAATGAAAACAGTCCTTCTTCAGACGCCTACCAGGCTCTCGTCATCAAAAGAAACGTATGATCTACAAGTCGCAAGGACGACTGCAGAGATACATACATTATTATCAACTAATTCCCCCGTACATTTCGCGGAAATCCTGAATGAAATCTTAAATATTTCTGATACCAATGGGGTCTCAAAGGTATTTAAGACAGTATTTTCGATGGCATTAACACCATTCAAAGCCATACTGGGTATTTTTCCAGATTTCGTCCATTCGATTTTTGGCGGACTTCCCCTGATCCTGGGACTAATTGCAGGAATCCTATTCTTAGTCCTTATTTTTCGTTATGGCAACCCATGTCACAGACAAAACTCTTGCGACAAGGGAAGAAACAATCCTAGCCATTGGATACCGGGACCGGATATCAAAAATCCTGGGACTCTCCCGGCTTAGAGACCTGAACATGACTTGGTTTCTATCATTTCGACCAATGTGGCAAAGATGTGTTTTACCTGTATTGAGGTGTCTGCTATGCGGAGAAGAATGCGTGTTAGACACCTGTCTGACGCTACAATCAGATGCGCCGATGGATGCAGAAACATTGTTGAGCCCGATCAAGGTTCATGCTTTGTGCTGCCCTCAAAGGCTACCAATCCTGATGACGGCATTCGTGGAAGCTTCACCACTACGATTGATGGGTAGTGAAGTTCAAGATGAAAGCAGCATCGAACAGGTACGACCTTCTGTCAGTAATGCAAATCAGAATGTCAATGGAGACAATCATGCGCAAGAATGCATGATTACACCTATTTCCGAGTTAGTGGAACTTTCCCAGGAAGCTGTTGACAGTTTTTTCGAAAGCCTAAATGATATGATGTTCTCACCCGAACAGAAATAGAGACTTTTGAGCAAGCTCGCACACGGCGTTCCCTGAATTCGGCCTTCAACTTTAAAAATAAAGTCACATGAACGTTTTCGCTCCAGTTCACGGACAGCAGTTTTTCCAGCAGCCCCAAATATTTTTGCATATTTTTCGGGACACTATCTTCTGCTTAAAGTAAGAACTATTCTTAGAGAACTAAGGTTTCTAAATTTTAGATAGCTTATAGACATTAGCTGCCCGCTGGCATGTTCATAAAGATATTTTATTCTGTGATGGAATGGTCTCGAAACTTTTTTCTGTAAGAAACCATTTCATGTGTAATTCTCATATACCAAATAAGCAATAATGTATACAAATGCGATTACTTTGGCATTTTTCTACAGCTTGAGTGCATACCATATATATATGTCTGCAATTTTTTTCAGTATATTTGAAAATTTCAAAATGCATTTATGTATTTTGGGGTGGTAAGGTATACACACTACTCTATAGTATGTTGTACTATGTTATACTATGCCTAGATTAGTAAATATGTCCATAGTTAGCGTGGAGTGGGTGTCATGTATTCCTATAGGTTCTGAATCGATCCCCCTATTCCTGACCCTATTCTAGTTAAACAAACCAACAAGTTAACTAGCAGTCAGCCCATGAGGCAGAAAACCCCCATGATGCAGATACCGTTATCTGACGCAGTCACACTACGGCACAGGAACGTGTTATCTGATTAGGTCATAACACTTGCGATCTAATTAGACAAGCGATATTCCTCCAGCCCCTGATAAGGCATACGGAGTTCTCATAACAAATCAAACCTATGACAACCTGGGCAAAACCCTGCGGCCATTGTTTTGATTTCACCGAGAACTTTAGTAAAAGAATGTGCTAACGAGCAAGTTGTATGACATCTTTATTGACGTATCTATGTCCATCCTTACGTCAATCTCGGCACCTTAAAGGTATAAATATTACCGATCTTGCCATATGCAAACACACGCGTGGTGACGAGACGGAGCAGCCATACTTGCCGAAGCGAAGACCAGAGCAGACCCCGCTGGCAGCAGCCCCGCCTTTCTGACGCGCTGAGAGACGCGCTGCTTTCTCCTGCCGAGAATCCAGCACCGGCGTTTCTGGGCAGCCCTCGCAGGCCACCTGGAATATCGAGACCAGAGAGAGAGAGATACCATTACTCATTCATCCTAAATTCCAGGTACAGAACTGAATAACCCCTCACAGAGAATTCTTTAGTTATTCACTTGGCAAAAACAAACTTAACTTAAACTGTAACTATCTATTCCCGCCCACGTATTAGACTTAGGTCAGGTACACGGGGTAGGCGTATCTAGAAACACCAGTTGAGTACGTTTAGTCAAATGTATATGTGTATATAATATATTTTATTCATTTTAAAACATCTTATGGCTTAGAAACCATATCAATGTTTTTACAGTATTATTTTATACTATTGCTTTTAATGTATGCACTTTACTTAACTATAAGTATTGCAATAATATCGATCCATTTCTCTTGTATGAGAAAAGAGACTGATCAATAAATAACACCTTTTTATTGAACACGCCTGTCTCTTCCTTTTCTCTACATTCTGATGAGACTAAGAATGCACGTACTGACTGAGTAAAATAATTTGCCTTTTGTTCACACGACTCTCGAGATTGACTCTTGATTAGGGGAGAGCAAAGTTGTCATGTTCTATGGTTGTCAGAAACTAAATCCCTTCTTGTCTAATCAGGGAAGTTAATTCCTCCTTGAACATTCGAGAAAGTTTCTAGTGAACTCTGAGCTACGCTGGCAAACCCAAAACTTTAAGTCTAGTATCGACAGTAGTAGACCTAGTTAACGTCTGGCCTAGGCCTTTACTGCTGTAGGTATTATTCCAATGCGCAGAGCCTATTGGGAAGATAGGAGCTACACTACAATAGTAGTAAGTGGGCAGAGAAACTGGATGGTGAATTAGGCTGGTTTCAGGAGTCTCTGGACTTGGGGCGTACAATTCTCTGCTCAGCTCCCCTACAATCACAGCATTATAAAACCTTATATTCATTGCATTTTACACCAGCCAGGATAGCAAAGTGGGGCGGCACCACGGGTATCTCTTGTCCACGTTGCAATTCTTTAGAAGCAGATTTGATACATATATTTGCTACCTGCCCCCAACTACATACTCTAATCAGAGATATAGAGACGTTCCTGGATGTATCTTTAGATATACAAACAACGCTTAATCCTACGTGAATATTACTAGGGATAGGCCCAGAGGTCAATACCCCACAGAGAGAATTTATGTTTATTGCTATGGCAGTGTATAGATTAAGTATAGCTAGGGCTTGGTTAGATAAAAATCCCCCGGTATTGCAAGTATGGTTGGCTAATCTTCTGGCAGTATATAACTTGGAAAAACCCATCTATGCACGGAAAGGCAGGAAAGGGAGGCAGCAGGGTCTAAGAATAAGGGAGCCCATTAATAGATGGAAGGAGGGTCTGGAGCTACCCTGAGGGTAAGGAATAATGCTTGAACTAGTTTATGTGATATTTTTTCATTATATGGTGTCGTTCATTTTCTTTCTTCTTGGTTTTTCTTCTTTCTTTTTTCGTTTCTTTTTTGTTGTTTTTGTTTTTAGCCAATAGGTGAAGCCATGTCATAATAAGGTTGTAATGAAATGTAATTGCAAACAAAATGTACTGTTTATTAACTACTGATACATTAGGATGTCAAGTGCGCTATGATGTATAATCTGTGCAAATTGGAAAATAAAAAATATATTTAAAAAAAAAAGATGACTTTTCACATATATCATTTAGAAAAAAGTGACTTACCAAATCAATGTTGTGGTTATCTGTTCCTACACACGGTGCACATCATTGTTCATGAATGTTATATTCATAAAAAGAAATTACGAAACTATACTTTAGTAAAAAAAAAAAAGGACGGAGAGAGTAAAAAATGATGTGGAGTGGCAGAAGAATAATAGATTTGGTGAAGCTGATAGAAAGGAATGTGTCGTGTAGAAAAAACTTGTCTCACTTATCTTTATAAATACTTTTGACGAAAGTGGTAAACCTACTTTGCTGCGGGTGTTCATCGGGAACGGATGCAGGACATAACTTCGGAAAGGTAAGTTAGATATTATTTTTTATATTGATTATATTTGAAAGGAGGATTAGGTGGTGCCAGTAACTTAATTATGCAATAATTAAAAAAAAAGCTATTGAAAGACTTTTATTTTCGTTGTAAAAGTATTTGTTCTAAAGAAATGTGTGATAAATGTATATTTACATTATAAAATAGATTTTTAGTTGTGTTTTCTTCGTTATAAAAAAATGCGGAGTAATGGTATTTGCGGAATGATAAATGCGTTATGATGGTATGCGGACACATAACAGTCGGGATAACGTCACATATTCATCTCATCATCTCCAGGGCTGCTCTGTGTTGAAGACAATACAAATGGGTCATTGGATATCTGAATCACTGGATTTGAAACTGCCTGTACACCAATTACAGCTTGGAACCGATTTAGGATGATCTACCAAAGGTGCTGACATCAAGACTGAAGTCAAAGCGTTAACAGTCAACACCACAGACTATGTCACAACCTGTTTGGCAGCGAACAAAGACATCTCAGAGGGAGGCTGTGAGAAGTTGGCCTGATGTGCAGTGCTCACTATTCTAGTGATCACTATATATCAGTCCAAACAACCCTTATTGATGATTGGTTGTAAGTCAACCTTATAGACCAGCTATCCTAGTAGCATGGATACGAGCAGTCTAAGGCTAAGACTCTAGAGGGCGTGTTAAGCCAGCTGTTTTACCATCACATTACCCCTTGAACACCCAGTGAAAGGACACCACACAAGTGTTATGAAAATAAACAATGTATTTATTAGAATCACAACAACCCTGTACTCTTTATGAGGACAGGGTGCTAAGCACACAACAAAACTCTTACGAAAATACTTTTAAGTTAGCACGTTACACAAATGCCCGAGGGGCACGAAAAACCATATACGCTAAAAGTGGAATGCGAATTACTAGCAGGTAAGTAACAGTTCTAATAGGCTTTGGAATCGCTAGGACTGGACTAGGGAATCGTTAGATTACTACTAGGAGACCCAGGGGACTCGGGTGCAGAGTGTGCACTCTCACGCGGGATGCGGGACAAAGTCTATGGAAGCTAGAATTCATAAAGTTAGTGTTCACGGGCGAACCCGACCTGGTAGGAAGAAAACGACAGTGGATCCTGACCCTAGGATAGTGAGGCTATGCTGGGACACCGAAGTGCCGAAGTTACCTAGCCCAGGGGCTGCAGCTGCATAGGTCTGAAAAGACGTCGGGGATCTCGTTGCCGGACCAGGAGCCTGGAAGAAGGAAGTTGCTGGCAGGCGACCAGTGAAGGAAAGTTCGATGGATCCAAGCCTGGATCAAGGAAGAAGAAAACCTGAAAGCAGAGGGGACCAAGTTCTTGAATCACTAGCCAGTGATTAAGTGGGCACCAGGATGGCACCGGGCGAAGTCACCGCAGTCAGGTGAGTGGGCGCTGCTGGGCTCTGCAGTCTCTCGGACCAGGAGGCGTTGTCGGCGACCAGGATGGAGGTGCGAGCTGTCCCACGAAGGATGAAGTCGTTGGCGTCGGAGTTACCCAGGATTGGGCAACAAGCCTTGGCTAATTCAAGCCCACGCGGTGGACTCAAAATGGCGTCTTGAGTGGACCAGGAGGGTCCAGGGTGCTCCTCTTCTGGGAGGGAGCAAGGGCCAGTCTGGAGCAACCAGACCAGCAGCAGAAATGTCGTCGGGCGTCGTCAGGAAGGCCACAAGCCAACGGGCTAGTAGCCAAACAACGCGGTGAGCAGCGGAAAGCAGAAGGGCCCCACGCAGATCGTGGAGATGCTGGGGGGCTGCACTTCGGAGCTGGAGCTGCTCAGAGTCGGGGCTTCTCGGACCCCAAAGCACTCACCAGTAGATTACTCGGCGGGCTTGCTGGAAAGAAGTCGTGCAGTCTTGCAGATGGCCGGTCCCTTGAGGTCTCGTCGCACCCACGGTTCTCAGCTGGGGCTGTAGAGGTGGGTAGAGGTCAGAGGTGCCAGGGAAGCCGGTTCTCGTCGAGCTGGGCAGTCGGATTCCGGAGGAAGGACTTACAGCAGACCGCAGTGTTCTTAGATGGTGCCTGCGGATGCAGGGTGACTACTCCTTAGTCACAAGGGAGAAATCTTAGGAAGAAGTCTTGAGTTCCTTTCGCAGAAAGTAGTTTCAGGATTCAAAGATGATCTGATTTGGAAGGGGGCCAGTCTCTACCTTTATCCTGTAAAAAGGGGCTGGCACGCGACTAAGTCCTGCCCTATGGGTGGGACTAGGAGGGGGGTGGTTACACCCACTTCCTTGGCGGGCTTTTCCCCAGCACAGGGTCTGGAGTGACCCTGGAACTGGTTCAAGCCGGCCTATGCATAGTGAGCACCGGGGTGCTACTTGCAGTCACCTTCCTCTAAAGCCCTGCCTACCTACAATACACAAAACCCTGTCTGGGACGGTGCTGGCACCGCCCCTGGCAGGAAACCCTTTGTCCTTATCTCCTGCTCTGGGAGGACTCCCAGCAGCAGGAGGGCAGACTTGTGTCTCGGTGGCAGCATCCATTTTGTGGATGCTAAGGCTCTGTCTGACTTTTAACCGGGTTATAGGTTACAGGCATGTCGTGTCCCTCTAGAAGGGTGGAATGCTAACCCCGTCGCCAGAATTGGCGAGGGGTTAGTATTCCAATTCGTATGACACCTTACTCGACATGTTTTGATAAAGCGATACCAGAGTTGGCACATAACCGCGAGGATTATAATGCACTTAAGAGTATATGGTATGCGATATCATGGAAACGGCTAAGGGATGGATCCCGAACGCCGCAGACAGGCTCAGCTCATGCTAGAGCACCATCTCACACGATTCCAAGCACTCTGCCTTCAGGATTGTTAAGGCCTGCTATAGGAGTGACTGATAGGAGATCTGTGTGTCCATTTTAGGGTTAGATATAGGTATACTATATCTAAAGCAAAGGGTGAGTACACCACCTTGCCCCAGCTGTCGTGCAGCCAGTTGTGTCAGTTTTAGTTAGTCAATCCAGGGGTGGCACAATACATACTTCAGCCCCTGGGAGACTTCTGGGTGCACCTCAGCCCTGGGTACAGGGACTTGGAGAGGGCCCAGTGCCAATTCAGTACCTAAGTACAATTTGGATAGAGAGAACAGCTAGGCTGTGGGTCTGATTAGCAGGCCCACAGCCAGGGAAAGTCGTAAACCAGTGCAGCAAAAAGCAAAAATCTGGGTGATCATAGGATTGCAGACCCTACTCTCCTACAGAGGCAAGGCACAATTTTTGATCATAGCCTCTTTAATTCCTTCAATCTGCAAGGAAGGAATACCAGCACTTGGACTGGCTAAAGAGTAGGGAATGGCTCAGAAAAGAGTTTTAAGGGTCATGCTCCCCATCACTTTCATTTCTTATCCTGATGCTTGTCAATTCTCATGTTTCCTGTGCTTGAAAGTTAGACATATTGACCTAGTAATTAATAAGAATCTGTACTTTGATCTGAAATGCAAGCCTCAATGTGAGGACAAAATCCACATCACACCAAGTCATTTATGGGGCATCTTGTCACTAACAGCTTAACCCAAAATGTCATAATCCTTTCCAAGATACACAGACATGAAAAATGAGGATCAATTGCAAAAATCTGCCTCCTTTAAAGCTCTAGGATTAAATCACAAAGGCTTGGGTAGCGACAATGTCAAATAATTAATACAAATCTTTCCAAAATCCTTGAAAAATGTTGAAAACTGTTTTAAGTATTTACCTGATCCAAATATGCACCTGTTGAAGGTGTGAAAAATAGGAACTGATATTAGCAGAACACCTGTCTTTGTATGGCAAGTCAGTACTGGTTGAGTAGCAAGAAACCCATGACAACGCTGGGCCGAATACAGAGACACTGGTAATGGTGAGTGCTATGTCAAAAGTACCATATCAGCCTGGCTTCAAGTAATTTATCTGTAAAAGTTAATATCCCTTGGGAATATTTCTTCTTGAGATTTTATAACCCATACAGTAGTAGAAATGACCTTTGGATGACCGAAACGTTCTAGTTCACAAAACACTGCATATTGATTACCAAGATGCCATCTTAACTGATGCAAAAAACACTGTGACTAAATATTGTACATGCCTTTTATACTGTTATGAACGTTTGGTCAAAGAACAGTTCTAGAAATTAAAGCTCTTACGATAACATCTGGAAAAGCCAGAAGTCCAAGGTATGTCTTAAAGGTCCATAGTTAATTCTAAGGATGAGAAACAGGACAACTATGGCCTAACAAACTGAAAAAGGAAAAGAACAAAAAAAAAGTTTAGTCCTTAAATCAATTATACAATTTCTTGTATAATGTGCAGGCATGTGCACACACACACACATGGGATTCTGGGTAAAACTCTATATAAAGGCTTTCACTTCATAAGAAAACATACAATAGTCACAAAGGCAATCAGAAGCTTTTAGCTTACCTTATCACTGTCCAGAGTGTTCTGTGAGGTGTGTGAGGCAATGGAAATTGTGTCAGGCTGACTACTAGCATCCCCTTGGCTATCCATGTCCTCGCAATCTCTTAAAAAGAAACGTGAGACAAATGTGTAAGTAGAAAAATTAGAAGGCATCTCAAGAATAGGACAGCTCTGATGCTTTTAGGCCTTGATTACAGCGCAATAGTAAGAAAAGGTTTCTGACTTTTGGAAAGGCTCTTACTGTTTGTTGGGACATGAATATCCCTTCCATGGTAAATAAGCCTCTTCCACTTCCCTGAGTGCCGAACAACATGTGCATCTATTATTCAGATTTTTATTTTTCCCATGGTGTCACACTAATGGAGTGTGTGCGCAGAGGCCTATGTGAGACCCAGAAAATACGAGGTCCAGGACTTGTTGTGTTACCTTGGACAGGCCCCCCAAGTGTGCCATCATAGAGGAGTACTTTCCCTGATCTGGGTTTAACACAAAGTCATAGTGAAAGGTGCATAACATTTTGCAAATAATTAAGATAAACAGACATGTTTATCTGTGTCAGTAAGAGTGTGGCCCACAAGCCCTTCTTGTGTAAAGTTCTGCTTTTATGTGTACCTCAGACCCTTGAGCTGACTGTGAGAAGTTGGCCTGGTATATGCTGTCCACTAGTGGGCACCTTGTACCAGTCCAAGCAACCCTTAATGGTGATTAGGTTAAAGACAACCTTTATTGAAAGCTATCCTAGTGGTAGCTATGGAGAGCAGCCTTCAGGCTAAGTCTCGAAGGAACGTAAAGCAGCTTGGTTTACCAGATTATAACCTCCTGAATGACCAAATGAAAGGAGAAATACACAAGGTATATATAAATTATATGCATTTATTACTAAACACTCTCTCCTAACCTCTTTATAAGATCAGAGAACAAGGCACTCAATAATACAGTACTAGAACAACAGTAAATAGTACAATACACAGCGGGCTCCAGGGGGAGACCGGACCATATACTAAGAAAGTGGTATAACAACCATGACTTGACTAGACACAGTGCCTAGAGCACGTAGAATCGCTGGGACCCCAAGGAACCAACCAAGGTAGTGACAAAGGGGACCCACGGGGGACATGTGTGGTGTGACAACACAGCCGCAAGCTCCGTACAATCCTATGAGAACGTCGCAGTTGGAATTTTAAGGATTAAGGACACTTGGGAGAGGACTTTGAGCAAACCCTTTCAAACTTAGAAGATTCTAAGGCCAGCACCCATAAGAGCACCGGCGTACTCGTGTTACCTAACCCAGGGATGCCCGGTGCATAGGTGTCAATTGTGTCGGGAATCTTCGTCGTTTTCAATGGCGTGATGCTGCAAAGTGCTGCTGCCATGAAGTGAAATAGTGTCCGGTGTGATCCAAGCCTGGATCGGAGATGAGAAGAACCTGAAAGCAGAGGGGACAGAGCCTGGATCAATTCAGGATGACCAAAGGCTGGGTAGACGAATGCCCACCGATGTAGGGTGCTTCTGGTGAGTTGAAGCGATGCTCGACTCTGCAGCCAAGGGGACCAGGAGATGTTGACGATGACCAAAATCCGGAGGTGAGCTGTCCCAGTCGAGTGCTGGGGGGTCAGTGTTCGGATGGAAGAGCAACAAGCCTTGGCAACTGCAAACCAAGCGGTCAGAGGAAATCAGCATCGGTGAGGACCAGCAAGGTCCTGGGGACTCTCCAAGCAAAGGAGAGTCAGGGCACGTCTGGAGCAACCAGGAAAGCCCACGGAAAGTTAAAGTTACCTTCACAGGGACCCACAGGCCAACCGACCAGGGATAGCGAAGGGACCTCAAGAGGAATCACAAAATACCAGCCCACGGAACACTCGTGGAGTGTAGGCCGGTAATATTCGGTTGAAATACTGTTCAGGGTCAGGACTACAAATAGCCCAAAGCACAGCCTCAGGGGTTGCCAGAAAGCATATGCTGTTGCAAAAGAGCACTGTGCACAGGGGATCGGGTTGCTCGGTCCCCACGAGGGATACAGGCCTCAGAATTGCTGAGAGCACAGATCAACCTCTGAGACCTCGGGAACCAACCTCCTGTTTCGCAGAAATCTTCGGTGTCCTCAGGAGCTTCGGAGATGTAAACCATTCAGATGCGTGGTGGTGCCTGCTTAGCAGGGGAGTAACTCCTTTACTCCAAGGAAGATTCTTCAGTCATCCAGGGTCGTGCAGATCGTCAAAGTACTTGGTTTCTGTAGCAGAGTTCAGTCCAGGTAAAATCCAAAGTCCTGTAGTCAGGGGTTCCTACTTTATACCCAAGGAAAGAGTGGGACAAACTCCGGGGACCCACCTATGGGAGGGTCAGGTGAGAGGGGTGGCTACACCCATATCCTTTGTCCAGTTTCGTGCCAGAGCAGGGGCCGATCGCCCCTGCAACCGGTTTGAGCTGGACTATACACAGTGACACCAAATGTGCCCCCAGTGCAGACATCAAAGCACTCTTGGAGGGCACCCACCCAGCCCCAATACACTAAAGCCTATCTGGGAGGTGGTTACACCTCCCTGTGACAGGAAACCTATTGTCAAGGGTAAACAACGTTTACAACAAAACTTTTACCACGCACTACCATTACAACGCAGGCATTACAACGCAAACCATTACAACGCATTGCGCTGGGGGGCGCTCTAGGATAGGGAATACGTTTAATTTTCTATCCAACACCTTCCCTAGTGTCCACGGGGACTGGAGTTGGAATAGAACATTATACTTACCACTATCCAGCACCTCTAAGCGCAATGCGTTGTAAAGGTTTGCGATGTAAAAACCGCGTTGTAAAGGTATGCGTGGTAAAAGTATGCGTTGTAACGTCATACATCCATTATCAAGCCTTACCCTGCCGGAGTTTCGTCCAGCAGCAGGAGGGCAGACTCGTGTCTGTGGCTGGCAGCATCCATCTTGTGATGGCAGGGTCGAGAAAGCTGGTACCGGGTGTACCGGTGTTGTCATATTTCTCCCTCTAGGAGGGTGGAATCATACCTCTCCAGCCAGTCACTGGCGGGGAGGTATGATTCCAAGGTGTTTTACACCAAACACGACATGTTTCCTTGCAGCCGTTTTAAAGTTAGCATTTACCGCAAGGTTATATTGCATTCAAGAGTATATGGTTGGCTGCATCACAGAACAACCCCAGAGAATAGATTCCGAATGCTGTAGAGGGGCTCTGCTCATGCATGGGTACCCTCTCACACAAAACCCAGCACCCTGTCTTCAGAATTGATAAGGCCTGCCATAGGGGTGACTGATAGGTTTATATGTGCAGTGATATAAGGTAGATATAGTGAACCTATATCTAAGTAAGGGGTACATGCACCACCTTACACAGGCTGCAGTAGCAGACCTGTTGTGTCATTTTGAATCGTCTCCCAGGGGTGGCATAATACATGCTGAAGCCACTGAGAGGCCTCTGGGGTACCTATGCCCTTGGTATATAGTATACCATATACTAGGGACTTATAAGGGTACCCCAGAATCCAATCTGGAGTGTACCTAAAGTACATGCAATCAATTTATAGGAGAAAGCATCTAGGCTGGGGTCCTGGATAGCAGGATCCCAGCCATAGTAAGTCAAAAACAGTGAAACACCAGCAAAAAGTGGGGTTAACTGTAAGAAGCAGATCCTACTCTCCTACACTGACACTCTGTGTAAATGTCAAGTGCATGGTGATACAAGTGTGATACCAGAACTCTATGTGTGTACGAGTGAGTATTGAAACCAGTGGGATTCCATTTTAGATACCCATGGTTTAGCATTTCACAAGTTGGAGGATAATTACAGCTTCCATACAGAGTTGAACTGTATTTCCTGTATTCCTTTGGCTGGGCTTCCAGACACTTAAGTGATGACAATGGAGACCTTTAGCAAGTCCATTGGGACTTAGTTAACAAGGGGCTGCTGATTAATGCCCATTAAGCACTGCCATTTGGGTAATGTCATGGGTGAAATATGGGGCTATAGATAGATAGATAGATAGATAGATAGATAGATAGATAGATAGATAGATAGATAGGATAGATTTTTTACTTGTTTCAGTCCAAAGGCCATACCAGTAAATTACAACAAACAAAAATTAAAAAGGAAAACATTAAAATTTTCACCTACAAATATACAAACTTTTATTAGTTAAGACTTAAAAGTAATATGTCTAAACAGTTTTTTAAAAGTTTTATGTCTTATGATGCAAATAGTAATGAATTAGGCAAAGCCTGGGCCAAGGGCGGACCTGTACACGCCCAGGGTTGGCTGGGCCACCCCTCTAAGGTTCACCTTCTTTTTCTTCAACTTTTATCAAATGTCACCTGACTATCAGTAATAATGAATTTGTTCAATTTACCTCTCAGTGAATTATTTCTAAAAGTTATACTGGGATTTCTGGCCAAAATATTATTGGATTCTGTCTGACAGCTAGCCACTGCCTCTGCCTTATCGGGACCACAAGATCCAGGTCCCAACAAGGCACAGAGTCCCCGTCGTCACCAGAAACGCCAAGAGGTGCTATAAAAATCATTGCGGGCTCCCACAATGCAGTAAGCCTGTCTGTCTGACAGCCAGCCACTGTCTCTGCCTTATCGGGACCACAAGATCTAGGTCCCAACACGGCATGGAGCCACCGTCGCGATGCCTGGGCCAAGGGAGGGCCCGTCTGTGCCCGGAGGAGGCTGGGCTGGGCACAGGTGATTATTTGGAAGCATTTAATTTTGTACAGGCCGTTCGGCAGTCAAGGGTCAACTAGTGAGGTTAAAGTGCATTGAGGACATTGGCCACTGGACATTTATGCAATCTTTGAAGACTTATGGACAGAGTGTTATGCTTATTAATATAATTGTCATCTTTGGGGCTAGAATGGGAAAGAGAAAATCCTGTGAGGGAGGCATGGGTGACGGTCAAAAAAAGAAGGGGAAAAAGAAAGGCCCAGGTCCTACTAATGATTCTGGGGGTGGTGTAATGGATAGAATAGACAGCATATGATCAGGATGTGAGGGCCTCTTGGACTCCTTACTCTCTGATACGTCACTCAGGAATAGCACACAGCCGATCCCAAGTAGTGAACTATGTAAAGGGCATATACCAGATATGCTTAAAAAGCCAGTCAGCATGATCCCTTCTTCCAAACCTTTGAGAGAACCCCAGGCAAGTGTTATAGTAGAGGGTGCTCCCCAGCATCAATCAGATTCCCGGGAAACCCTGGCCATTTTCCCTGTAGTAACAGGGTTTCTACCCTGCTAGACCATCCAGATTTATCCGCAACTCTTCCCCACAATATGACACAGGTATATAGTGCGGGCATGGAAGGTACAGAGAGTGACATATATTATAACGCCCGGGGGTCAGATAAAACTGGTGAAGGCAGTAATAGCAGTATAGCACCTGATGTTAGAGTTGAGCAACCAAGTAGGCTCACAGAGGACTAATTTCAAAGATCTAAAAGATCAGTTTCCACTCGGCTAATAGCCCTAATGAATGACTATATTGCCCTGACACTTCCTCACTACCAATTGGTGGAAAACCTTGTGAATTTTGATATTCAAACCCAACACCTCACCTACTCTAACATTAGATTTAAATACAACCCCCCTGAGTTGGACACGTATTCCAGTTTGTCAACACTAAGGGAGGTAGATAGAAAGTTACCCTCACACGCTGGTGCCCATATGGAACAAATAATACAAACAGCAGCCAGCGAGAGTGAAGATCTTGTAGAACCAACTCCATCACTAACTATGACAAGAAATACACCCACAACACTCCCTCGTTGGCAGGAAGAAGGGACACTAGAAAGAAATCAACTAGAGAGAGTTAACGGGCAGATTACACCTCATTCCATCTCACCAAGGCTAGCCGTAATGTCATGGAACGTTTATTTTATGCGTTTTATATAGCGCGGACTTTACCCGAAGGTGTCAGAGTGCTTCACAATAGGAACATGGCTGGTGGACCCAATCCATTGTCCAGGCTACTTAAATGACCACATCCCAGCTACCAGTGAGGAAAAGGTCATCCATCGGGGGGCTAACTATCTGGGTTCGCCAAGGCATTAGTTATAACATCCTGACCCAGAGCAATGACATCCTTGCAATTCGGCTGAGGTCTGGCCTGCAATGTAACATTGACATTTATAATGTCTATGCAAGGGGAACACCCAGGGGGAAGAAGTCAGAAGTTTTAGCTGCTCTCAGCTATCTCCTAGACCTGCATTGCTTGGATTCCCTGGTGATGCTTGCGAGAGACTTTAACTCAACCTTTGAGCCTCTTGGAATTTAGGAGTATGATCTCGCTGGAGAGGAAGATGCCAGGTGGAGCATTCCAAGATTGGAATTAACACCTATTAAGAAATGGTCAGAGGTGGCAATTCAACTTAAATCCATTTGTCTTGAAAAAGGGCTATGGGCGGCAAATTGGAGAACAGTCTCCGACAGACACGGGGCGAACACATTTAACAATGGTCATATCGCAAGCCGAATAGATTATTTATTAATCAACCTAAACCTATGGCATGGCCTTCGGGATAGGATCATGAGGGATCGCCTTGGAGCGATCATAATCCCCTATGCTCATCTCTAGACCTACAAGCGCAGAGGGAACTTACACAGCCAGTTAATGAGCTCATCTCTCTTTATTTGGTCCCCACAAACGATATGTGACGACTAAAATGGGCAAAGATATTAGAGAAGCCGAATTTGTTAGCTACTACTACTAAGGATATCGACCTTACGCTAGCTGAGCTAGAGGCCTGTTCTATTAACCCCAATTTCTCGGAGGCTATAATTGACACTCAAAATACATTTTTCACCCATTTACGCTCTTATTTTTTAAAGCAATGTTGGCCTAAGAGCACTCTACAAAAGAAATCTTGCCAATGGTTTAATGAGGAATGCAGGATGGCAAGCAGAGTGCTGGGGGAAGCGATCAAAGCAGGGGACACAGGCATTGTATGTTTAAACAGGGGAAACTACAGGAGAACTCAAGAAAAGGCTAAGAAACAATGAGACGAGTGTAGATGGCAGGATCTCAGACTGGCATGCGCCAGCAATAATTCCAAACAGTTATGGAACATAGTCAAATGGGACAGGCGGGGGACAGCCATTACGGCCACAAAATCACGTAGCCCAGGACTAATGGGTCAGAGATTTTAAACCCCAATATGCAGTGGGGTAGACGAGGGAGACCTCTTCGAGCAACCTCATTTGTATTATCAAGACACAGCCTTTGTCCTGGGCGATATCTTTGCTGCCCTGGGGTAGTTACTTGGGGGGGGGCGGGGGGGGGGGGGGGCATCAGGCCCAGATTTCGTTCTGGCTGACATCTTCCTCCAAGACAAGCCCAAGTACGGCCGGTACATCGTACTACTGGCAAACGCAATCGCCCTAGGTGCTCCAGTCCCCAATTCCTGAAAAGGGGCCAAGATCATCCCTGTGTACAAAAAAGGGGATAAATCTCTTCCAGGCAACTATAGGCCCATCACCCTAATAGACTCTATGCAAAAGGTGATGGGTCGGTTGGTATAAAACTAGGTCCATTATTAGATCAACAAGCTGGACATCCTATCACCACTACAGGCGGTTTTCATGACCACACTAGCACCATCGACCAGGTGTTTTGGTTCATATTAATACATTGGCAGACCGTGGTCTTAGGCAAGGGCAGCTTGTATGCTGTCTTTGTTGACCTTAAGTCAGCATTTAATCTTGTTTCCCGCAGTAAACTTTGGGTAGTGTTGCAAGGGTTGGGGATGCCACCAGAATTGCTTTCCCTTATTGCTCGCCTTCATGAGGGCAATTATGCCCAAATATGGTGGGGCACACAAGGAAATGTCACCAACCCCTTCCCTATAGAAAAAAGAGTGCGCAAAGGCGCCTACATTATTTTCCCATTTCATCAACAGAATATATAATATCAGCCCCCACAGATGCCCCAGTTTTAGCAGGTATAAAAATCCCTATTTTATTGTTTGCTTACGACACATTAATTATCTCTAAAACCCCTAGCGGTCTTCAGTGAGCTTTGTTAATTTTGGAGGAGTTTTGTCGCCTACGAGGTTTGGGAATTAACGTTCCTAAAACAAAATTTATGACCTTTAACCAGCATAGAGCATTCAGAGGAGGAATACTCATGAATAATCAACCCCTGGAACAAGTTAGCGCATTTAATTATTTGGGGCTTATCTTGCAAAACAACATGAGGTGGAATCATCAGCTAGAAATGGCTGCCTTGAAACACCTGAAACTATCAGGTGCCTTACAAACTGAGTTTAATACCTCACTCACCAAGCCAGTTAGTCCGGTGTTGCAGATATATAGCATGAAAGTCGTAAGCTCCGCTCTATATGGGGCGGAGCTTTGGGCGTACGAGAATCTCACCCAACTAACCGTTGCAGAAAATAGGTTCTTACGAAAGATCACTAGCCTCCCGCACAGCACTCCAGTGCGCCCTTTGCTATACGATCTAGACAAAAAAAGCACTGGCCGACATAGCCAGACTACGTCCCATCCAAAGCTGGCGAAGAATCTGGTGCAGGCCAGAACTAGCAACATATGCTGCAGGTTTCAAAGATCTCATTATGGCAGACTGCTTCCATAAAATGAGATGGTTGCGGGAGCTCAGAGCCTCCCAAGTCAGCATTGGCATGTCCACCCTGTGGGAAAATCCAGCGAGTGACCTATTCCCTTCAAAGGAGATCTTTAAGGAAAAATATTGGGAATTGGTATTACAGAACACACTTAGAAATAGGGTCACATCCTCACTGACGGGAGGGTTCTTAGAAGCTAAACCGGCCAAGTTTGGAGCTTTATTGGGACCTAATACTTAAACCACACGATCGGAAGTTGCACTTCCAATTTAGGGTGGGCTCATTACCAATTATATCCTTTAGAGCGAAATGGGCAGTGGCAGGTAACAGCACGAGTCCTTCTTGTCAGACCCAATCAGAGTTGCAGGCCCACCTATTGTTTGTCTGCCCAGCATATGCTGGCCCCATTGAGCGTGGCTTATGCCAATTTGCAGGTTAATGGGTACGATAAAGAGTAGTGATGCGTTAAGAATATTGCACACAGATACAACAACCTGCATTGCTATTGCATAGCCAAGTTTCTGAGATGGACGTGGGTCATTAGATCACACACACTCTCTCCAAACGGATGAATCTTTATTGCTATACTTTGCACCCGTGTAAATGAAGTTGGCCATGTTTTTAACACACATTACATTAACAAATAGTATATTTGTATATGTCTACAGCACTCGAAGGTCAATAAGTGTATCAATTTTCCAAGCCTCATGAAATGTAACCGTTTTTATCTGTTTTATCTGTTTTAGTCTTTTTAATTGTACTGAATGTGTTTAACTATTTTTCGCGACAGACCACATATATTTGTTATCAATGTCTTAAATCTGCCCTAGTAACCAAATTTTACGCTAAGAAACATTTTTATCTTATGTATTGTGCTTTTATGACATAACTGTTGAATAAAGCTTTTTGGATTGGATTAGAATTAGGCTTTTACAATCCCAGGACGTTCTAACAGTTATTCCGTTCTAGGGATGACCGTTCTGATTAGAAGATGTAAAGAGCCACCTAAAGCTCTGAATAAGTCTTGTGGCATAACAACCGTGCCTCCCTGCACCTCAATACAGGTTGGATTAAAAATAGTGGTAGGAGAATCTGCCTTCGGAACCCCATAGTGTGAGTGTAAGGAGTATAAAGTGTGCACCTGTCTTTTGACTACCCACATTGTATGTACAATTGCCAGTGCTGGCTGTGCTATTTGCCCAGTTTTTTTCGTGTATGACTACAATTCTAACATTCTAAATTTCAGATATAAGGTTTGTTTTGCCTGAGGGCCTAAGATACTCAGATACGGTTTATAAGAAATTTACAGTTTTATGGCCAGGTATGATTGTAGTAGGTGCTTCCCCCATCTCTATCCCCTGGACATTTTTTTCAAAGTTATGGGTTGAAGAGAGAGGGCTCGTCATGCAAATGCAAGAAAGCTGAAAGGACAGATAGGTAACCTTTAACTATTGTCACAGCAAGTCCTTGCTAAGCGATTGACAAATAGAACAGAAGAGCATCTGATAACTGTGTGTGTAGGGGTTGTATGTTCTCAGGTGAGCACCAGACCACAAACTTATCTCAGCGTCCTGCACAAATTAATTCTGTTGATGGATGCCTGGATGGTAAGATGATGCCAACCATTTAGGGAGGAGGATCGTAGGCCATCAATTGTTGTCACACAATCTCCAAGCATGAAGGTGTAGATCGTGCAGGTTCAGATAGAATGTAAGACCTGCTACAGAGAGAGAAGGTTTGCCTGAAATGGCAGCTAAACTGCAGGACATATGGTCATTGTTAGAAATTGAGTTTTTGGTTGGCAGAGGTATGCACCTTGTCCAAGCAGGAACCACAATCCTATGTCAGGTTAAGTAACAACACACCCTAAATTATCCTGTGCGCTCCCTCTGATGGCTCTGATTTGAACAACACTTCAAACAACAGTAAAAACAGAACAGAAAGACTCCACACCAGGTTAGAACGAAAGAGCTTAATTTTATGAATAAAACGAATCCATAACAACAAAAATCCAACAAGTACAAGTCGAGACATACATTTTTAAAGAATAAATGTAAAATAGTGCTTAGAAGCAATAGGAGCTTAAAAGGGTTATCTTGTCGCGCTGGACCAGGGCAATGTCAAATGTTCAGGCTGACTAGAATGGAGCGCGGGCCGGATACAAAGACTCAGTTGAATGAATGAAAGGAGTTTTCTAAAGCGCAACTTAGCCCAAGGGCGTCAAGGCGCATAAGCAGGTCAAGAAGAGAGAAGTAACCAGGGAAGATCTTACAGATACGCTTCAGAAAAAAGCCAGGTTTTCAATGCTCTGAGAAACAACGCAAGAGAGGGCTACATCAGGAGCTCAGGGGGGAGGGAGTTCCATAATCTAGGCGCAGCCATGAAAAAGCTCTACCTCCCCATTTGGCCATTTTGAACTTAGGTACCTCAAGAAGATTTTTGCTAGAGGAGCGAAGAGATCAGCAGGGGGTGTACGGATGTATAAGTGACCTGAGACCCTCAGCACCTGTGCCATAAAAGGCCCCATGGGCAAGACAAAGAATCTTAAAAGAAATCCTAGACTGAATAGGAAGCCAATGAAGGCTTTTACGGGCTGCTGAAGCCGAGGCAAGCCTAGGGAGGTTAAGAACCATCTTTGCGGCCGCGTTCTGAACCATCAGGAGGCGAGGAATAAGACTCTTATTAATGCCCACATAGAGGGCATTACAATAGTCCAGTCTCGAGGAGACTAATGCCACAGTGGCCAGTTTCCAGGCGTCAGGAGACAGGTAGTGAGCAATTTTTCTGAGAACCCTGATGATACCACAACAGGTCAACACGGTCCTACTGACCTGACAGTCGAAGGAAAGCGCGGGATCCATCAGAACCCCTAGATTCTTAGCAAACTGACGGGGGGAGGGCAATCCCCGAGAGAGGCCGGCCACCAGTCGTTAGACCAGATATCCTGACTACTCCCGAAGATTAACACCTTCGTCTTGTCCCCGTTCAGTTTCAGGAAGTTCTGAATCATCCACTGAGACACCGCCTCCATGCAGTTCCCGAAGTTCAGAGCAGAATCCTTCACAGACTGCGAAAGAGAGACGATTATTTGGGTGTCGTCAGCGTATGAAAGTACTTCCAGCCCAAAAGATCCAACTATCCTGGTAAGAGGGGTTACACAGATATTAAATAATGTAGGGCTCAACGACAGCCCTGAGGGACCCCACAATGCACAGGCTTCGGAGTGGAGAGAAACTGGCCTAGCTTCACTCTCTGTTCTCTTTCGGAAAGGAAGGAAAACAAGAGGCTCAGGGCAGGGCCTCCAACCCCTATCTCCCTAAGGCGAGAGATCAGGATAGACGGAGATAGGGTGTCAAAAGCCACCGTCAGGTCTAATAGGACCAGGAGAGTGGTATGGCCCTTATCGACCTGGGAGCGGATGTTATTAACAACTGCCGTTAGGGCGGTCTCAGTACTGTGAGATCTCCTGAAGCCTTGCTGGGAAATATCAAGGAGGGCCGAGTCCCCAAGAAAGGAGCTAAGATGTTGTTTAAGATGGAATTCCAACATCTTAGCCGGGGCAGGGAGGATTGAGATAGGGCGTAAGGTTTTCAAGACCCCTGGGTCTAGAGTCGGCTTCTTAAGAAGGGGTTTTACAACTGCCATCTTCCAAGAAGATGGAAATACTCCCTACGAGATTGCACAATTCATAACATTCATGAGGGGGAGAGTCACAACATCTCGGCAAGATTTAAGAACTTTAAGCGTGCAGGAATCCAAGGGGGAGCCTGATTTGGTATTGTCCAAGAGTTGAATAGTCAGCTCAGGGGTGAGTAAGGGAAAGGACAGGAGACTGGGGGGGTCCAACAGGTGAGCTCCAAACTCTAGAAAGAGCAGGAGTATCAGAGGAAATCATACCCTGATTTAATAATTCAAGAGAGCTATAGATATCCACGATCTTAGACTGGAAAAAGACCGAAATGTTATCACACAGCTCTTGAGATTCTACTATTGGATCGGCTCCCTGAGGGTAAGATAAGGAGTCTATGATTTTAAAAAGATCTCTAGGAGAATGGAGAGAAACAGTAATCTTGGAAAAATAATCTCTCTTTTCTTTCATGATAGCTAATTTGTAATCTTTTAGGTGGAGTTTATGAAGTTCCTTTTCAGAGGGATCCAACTTGGTCCTATAGCATCTCTCCTGTTTACGACACCCTTTTCTCAGCAGCCTAAGTCTGTCCGAGAACCAGGGGGCTGCAGGGCTCTTTCTCGCAGAGTAATGCTTTTTAAAGGGGGCAATGGTATCCAGAGCCCCTGAGAAAGTGCTTGCGAGTTCGAGAGAAGCAGAATTGGCACCCTGCAGTTCAGCAGGTGAGAGTTTGTTCAGGTAAGGAAAGAGGGCCTCATTATTAATGACTTTAAGGTTCCTCCTAAGTTCCCACTTCTTAGCGTCCAGGGGAGCAGAGGATATGTCCAAAGAAGACAACTCTAATGGAACTCTAATGGAACAGCCAGGTGATCGGACCAGGCTAGAGGGACAGGGGAGCCCACCTTCAACCTGAGATCATTAGAAAAGACTCCATCGAGTGTGTGCCCAGCCAGATGGGTGGGACCTACCACCCGTTGCGTCAGGTCACAGGAGCCCAGAGTATCCAATTGGTATCTCTGGATTCCATGTTTTCCAGATGAAAGTTAAAATCGCCCAGAAGGGTGATATTAGCCCTCTCAACAAATGGCTCTAACAGCTTGATCATATCCTGACTAAAGGAAGATCTAGGGCCCGGCTGTCTATAGAACAGGAGGCCGGAGAAGGAGATGGAAGGAGGGGAGTTGATAGAAAAATAAAGAGCCTGAAAGGTGTCAGAAGGAGTAGACAAGGCCTCAGTGCAACAGATAAGAGAATCTTTATATAAGATTCCTAAGCCTCTCCACGACGACCAATCCTATCCATTCTAGCAAGGGCATACCCAGTGGGAATGGCATCTACCAAATCATGTCACGAGGAATCAGACGCCCAGGTCTCTGTAATAAACACCCATGTGGGTTTCCTGGCAGAAACAAAGTCCCTAAAGGCAGTATTAATTTTTATTAGAGACCTAGCGTTGATAAGGAAACCTCTTTCTGTGATTGTATTCGGAGCGGGCTTAGGAACGACTAAACTAGGCGGTACCAGCCGGAAATTACCATCTCCCTTAGTTGGGTCCGCTGAACTAAAGAATCTTCATCCGAGATGCGTTGTAGTCGACGAAGATGAAAGGTGCAGCCAAAGAGACGAGTCTGTGTCGAGCCACGCAGTGGACACGATGCATCGATTTTCTCCACGCAACTGCATCAATGCGTCTGTTTCAAGTGCAAAGTGCTGATTCAAAATGTGAAGCAAGGCAGCTGTTCCCGCAGTAGGCAATGCGTCATTTCAGGAGGCGATGCACTAGTTCCGAAAGAGGGGGGCAGGGTCCACTCCACCCAACAATGGTTCTGACTCATGCAAATGTGAAGATGCGCCGGTTCTAATGAGGATGCATGGGTTCTAGACGTAGATGCACCTTTGGCCTCACTTTCAAGGGTCCAGGACTGTGGCAGCACCACTTGGCAAGTCAGACTCACAGCTTGTAGAGTCTAGATGCAGGTAATGGCAGTCTTTGATATCCCTAACACTTAGAACAGGAGGCAAACTAGCAAGTCTTTGGAGTCACTCTAGGTTCAAGTGATGCAGGCCCAGACTTTGTCACCTAGACAGGAGAACAGTAGAGCAGCTCAGCAAGGCATGAGCACAGCAAGGCAAGAGTCCAGCAAAGCAGCAGTCCATTCATCAGAAAGCAGTTTTTTTTGTGGCAGAGTTGTCACAGAAGTTTACTAAAGTTATGGTGTCAGAGGTCCAGTACTTATGCCCAGTTTTGCCTTTGAAGTGGGGGAAACTTAAAAGAAAGCTATGAAGTGCATAGAGGTCCTCCCTTTCTGCCTGGCTTCAGATTAACTAAAGGGGGGTATGTGGCTCTTTGTGTCTGGAGAGGACACATCCTATGCAGGTATAAGTGTGAGGATGTGCCTGGCTCCTACCTCCTATCATGCAGGAGGGGCAATTGAGACAAACCTAAACTTCCTTCGTGTGTGGCTGTCTAGAGGGAATACACCAAGCCCAGCTGTCACTCTGCCCAGACTGAACAAACACAGGCAGCAGGTACCAAATGGCTAAAGTAAACGCCAACGTTCTAAGAGCGGCATTAGCTAAACTGTAAATTAAGATCCATCTTCACCATAAGTTGAGATTTTAAATTGTGAGTCCAGTGACCGCAAACTTGAAAAGTCTATCTCTTCAAAATTGGTAATTACACTTAAAAGATGTAATAAGGTAATTCCAATGTTAACCTATGGGAGAGGTAGGCCTTGCCTAAGTGAAAAATGAAATGGGTCGTTTTTCACTACTAAGGCATGTAAATCTTAAAAGTACATGTCCTGCCTTTTAAATACATTGCACCCTGCCCTGCGAGTCACACAGGGCCTACCTTTAGGGCAACTTATATGTATAAAAAGGGAACGTTTAGGCCTGGCAAAAGGTTTGACAATCCCAACATCTGGCACAGGAAAGGAGCCTGAAGCTCTGGAGGCCTTCAGACTGTCTTAATCAAATCATGCCATCCACTGTTGAGAGAGTACTAATTGGTTCAAGAGAAAAGAATGCATTTCACCTGTAACTAAAGTCTCCGGAGCAAATGGCGGACAGCCCAGAACTTGAATGTTGGATGTTCTCTATTCAATATATTTCCAAATCTATTTTTGGGAATGAGTGCAACATTTGACATTGCATTTCTTGAAATCCTCGTTGTAGGAGAGTGGGGTCTGCAATCCTATGGTCACCCCAGATTTTTGCTTTTTGCTTCACTGGTTTACGACTTTCCCTGGCTGTGGGCCTGCTAATCAGACCCACAGCCTAGCTGTTCTCTCTCTAAATTGACAACCATGTACTTTAGGTGCATTTACCAATTGGTACTGGGCCACCTTATCAGTCCCTGTACAGTGTACCTGAGGTACCCAGGGCATAGGTGTACTCAGGGCCTACCAGGGGCTGAAGCATGTATTATGCCACCCCTGGCTGGCCATCTAAACAGACACAACTGGCTGGTAAGACAGCTGGGGCAAGGTGGTGTAATCACCCTTTGCTGTAGATATAGTATACCTATATCTAACCCCAAAATGGACACATATACTCCTATCAGTCACTCCTATGGCAGGCCTTATCAATCCTGAAGGCAGAGTGCTTGGAATTATGTGAGATGGTGCTCTGACATGAGCTGAGCCTGTCTGCAGCTTGCGGAACCAAGTCCTTATAGCTGTTCCATGATAACGCTATACCATATACTCTTAAGTGCATTATAATCCTCGCGGTTAAAAGCTAACTTTGGTATAGCATTATCAAAACATGTCGAGTAAGGTGTCATACGAATTGGAATACTACCCCCTCGCCAATTCTGGCGACGGGGGTAGCATTCCACCCTTCTAGAGGGACAAGACATGTATGGTACGGTTAAAGTTAACTCGAGTCTTGGCATCACAAAATGGATGCTGCCACCACAGACACAAGTCTGACCTCCTGCTGCTGGGAGTCCTTCCAGCGAGGGAGGCTTGGACAAAGGGTTTCCTGCCTTGTGAGGTGCTAGCACCACCCCAGACAGGATTTTGTGTATTGGGTAGGATAGGCCTGAAAGGAATGAGACATGCCTGGGGCACACAAGGTGTCCTGTGCATACACCGGTTCAAACCAGTTGCTGGGGCATCCCTGCCCCAGCTCTGGCGTGAAACCGGACAAAGGATAGGGGGTGTAACCACCCCCCTTCCTGGTCCCACCCAGGGGAGGGACCTAGTCACCAGTACAGCCCCCTTTAGCAGGATAAAGGTAGGAGCTGGTCCCATTCCAAATTAGATTAATCCTGAACTACTCTACAAGAAGAAACTCTGGACTTCGACGTTCTGCTCCACAGAAGACTGAAGAAATCTCCCTTATGGGCAAGGAGTGTCCACCCTGCAACTGCAGGCACCATCAAGCGTCCAGCGGCTTCACTTTGTCGTCTTCCCTCGAGGATCCAGACTTCAGAGCCCGACGAGACCCGGATTCCCAGACCTCTCCGACCTCAACTCACATCTGCAGCGAAGCTGAGACCGTGGGTGCGACGAGACACGTGGGACCGGCCATCTTGAAAGAAACTGCACTTCGCTTCCAGCACGACTCTCGAGGTAAGCTCGACCAAGTGCTTTGGGGATTGAGAAGCCCCAGCCCCGAGCAGCCCCTGCACCGAAGATCAGCCCTCCAGCTTCCACGAGATCCGCGTGGGGCCCTTCTGCTTGTTTGCTGCTCGATGCGTTGTCTGATCACTTGCCGGCTGGCTAGTGACCTCCTAGACGACGAACCTTGAAATCTTCACTGCTGGTCTGGTTGCTCCAGACTGGCCCTTGCTCCCTTCCAAAAGAGGAGCACCCCGGACTCTCCTAGTCCGCACCAGATGCCTTTTCCACTCACCGTGTGGGTTGCCTTTGCCAAGGCCTGTTGACTCCGAATCCGGAACAGACACCGCCGACAGCGAGAGCCTGCGTGGGACAGCTTGTGCCTCCATCCTGGTCATCGAAGACACCTCCTGGTCTACGTGGCTGCAGAGTCAAGCGTCCACTCTTCACCTGATCGCGACGACGACATCTGGTTCCTTCCTGGTTCCACTCCAGTCACTGGCTAGTGACTTTGAACATTGTCCCCTCTGCTTTCAGGTCTTCAGCATCTCTGATCCACCCTTGGATCACACCGGACATCTTCCTCCTGGTCGCCTGCAGCATCTTTTCTTCCAGGCTCCATAGACTTCAACGCAGAAACCCGACACGACTTCGCACCTATGCACCCGCAGCCCGTGGGTGAGGTAACGAGAGCATTTCGGTGCTCAGGGGTAGATTGACTCTCCTAGTGTCCAGATTCACAGTCGTTTTAGTCCTACCTAGTCAGGATTGTCCGTACTCACCTTTTTCTTGAACTGTACTGTCCATTGACGTTGTTACACATCTCGCGTGTGAGTTCACACTCTGCACACGCCTCCCGTGGGCCTCCTATTACTTACCTAAAGTTAGGATAGCGTAGTCCCAGCGATCCTACAGCCTCTGGACAGCTCCATTCCTTCTATCGATTTCCTTATACCATTTACTTAGTATATGGTTTGCCGTGCCCCTAGGGCACCATTGTAATTTTGTGCAACTTATCATATTTTTCCTAAGAGATTGTCATGTGCTTAGCCCTCTGATCGCATAAAGAGTTCAGAGGTGTGTGTTATTAATAAATATACTGTTTATTTTCATAACAACCTGTGTGGTGTCCTTTCATCTGGTATTCAAGGGGTTATATTGTGGTAAAACAGCTGGCTTCACCTGCCAAAAGAGTTTAGCCTAAGACTGCTTTGTCCATGCTACCATTAGGATAGCTGGTCTATAAGGTTGACTTACAACCAATTACCATAAGGGTTGTTTGGACTGATACAAGGTGGTCACTAGAACTAGTGAACATCATATATCAGGCTAACTTCTCACACTCGTGTTCCCAAACCACTATCACCACATCCACTGAATTACCTTCCGGTCAAAGTGTGTCATTCAACTGCTTCACCGGTTTGAGTTTCAAAACTTTAGTCTCTATTCTCTACTGGTAGGATTCCACCGCTAAGATATAAATTTGTACTAAATCCAATTTTTGAGGACACACTTAAACAAGCCATATATTTTCTCAGCTGTGCCATTTTATTGCACATCTACCCGAGGAAAAATCATCTTCCCCTCCCTTCTTCTGCTTATTTAACATTCTGTACTAGCTGCAGCACCCTTGTGCTAATATGATGCCACGGCTGGGCCTTACCTTGTGCCCTTTAGCATGTACTGGCTACTCTTGGGGCTAACATCCTTACTAAGTACACCTGCTGACACACTGGTATCTGGCGTGCACACTGCCACCATTTAGCTAATGCTCTCTATTGCCTTTGAGAGGCATTTTTGCAGCTTTACAAACGTGGCTGTGTGTTTGTCCCATAGGATTATAGGGGTGGGTTAGTGGCACCAGAGTTGGATTTTTGATGCAGCTCTCATGGGAGTTTTATGACCCAGTTGTCCAACTATTTATTGCTACGAGCATCAGCGGGGGTTACTTCTAAGCTGTTTTTTGGCTAGGGTTGCACTACAGAAATACTAAAACTAAAGCTACTCAGCAGTCTGCCGGTTCCTTCTTCAACAGTGCCTGTCCCAAAATGTTCCAAGCAACTCAGGGGATCTCCAGGCGTCAGGATGCAGGTTTAGACGGAGCGCATGAAGAGAGCAGTCACAGCGCTCTCCACTGCTAGAAGAATTATTTTAGAATAAGTGAGTTTCAAAGCTCTCAACAATCGTCGGTTTGTGTTCAGTTTACAAAAATGGCTATATTACACATATTTACATGCAGAGACAAACTTAAATCTTAAGATTTTTTCTCAATTTATCATTTTCCTTGAAGGCCTCAAGTTAGAATCATATCACCCCTATATTAATCGGAAACATAAAACATCACTTTGCAGAAAAGATCCAGAGACCGGACAAATGCAAGCACTAAAGGGCATGCCACCAGAATTGTCAACATCCCAGTGTCAAGGTTTAGTCCCGTATGACAAGCAGTAAACCAAAAGCCAGGGACTTTTAATCCTTTGCCTTGCTATAGTTACTCACTCATCTCATCAGTCCTGGGAAGTGAAATACGTTAACACCTCAGGAACTGAGCTTACCACTACTGAAGGGTGTACCCAGTACAGAAAAGGGGTGGAAGCATACTATACCTACAATCAAGTGCTTGTGGGGCATGGGGTGCAGTGATCACAAGCAACAGAGGCATATTTAATAGAAAAAAGTCTATATTAAATAACACTGAGTCAGCGACATGCAACAAAACTTGTATTTGAATATTACCTTTACCTTGGAATTAGGGGGTTTTGCAACCAGGATTGTTTTTGAAAGTTAGTGGCAAATGAAAAAGGGCTAAGGATTCTTCAGTCAAGCAGGTTGAAAAGCATTTAGAAGCATGTTTTTATGCATGCCTCCTTTCCCTAATTAGAAATCTTTGGAAGTCTCTGAAGTTCTTCATTTAACACTCTAATCTATATTTTCATCATTCTAATGTAGCACTTTTAATTTTCCTACATGTACACAGAAATTAGACATGTCGCGCTATCCTCACAAACAAAGCGGCCGCCATTAGACCAGGCGCGCTCGCCGGACACGCCCACTAGAGGCCACGCCCCTCACCCTACAAATGTGCATGCACAGGAAGCGCAGCGGACGAGCGCAGCGGGAGCGCCGTTTGCGCGCCGAAGGCGCGCCTAAGGCAAGCCCGTCTGCGCCCGTCCGCGACCAGCCGGGACCCAGGGCCACAAACCCTGGTCCCCTTCCTACCCAGAGCAGGACTTACAGCTCGGCGGCCTTACGCAGCATAGGTAGGATTGTCACCCCCCAGTGCCCCCATATATATGCTCCCACAGAATTACCCCCCCGATGTTCGGGGTGTAAGCACTCCTTTCGCAAAACTCCGTCGGCCGAGGCACTAACGTACTGCATGTACGCACTAAACTGCCACTCCTTATCAAAACATTGCACTCAGATCGCCATGCTGCTCGAGGAGAAAAAGCCAGACGCAGTTTTCCTGACAGAAACATGGCTCACTGCTCACTCTGAGCCAGACGTTGTTCAAGCACTACCCATAGGCTACCATATCCTTAGATTGGATAGACCGGTGGGGAGAGGCGGAGGTCTGGCGATCATTTTGAAGAACCAGTACCAATGCCGTACTACAGCAGATACTATCCCTGACTGTGAGAGTGTAGCATTCTGCATAAAGTTCAACGCAAATAGTTCCTTCTCAGGCACCCTGATCTATCGCCCCCCTGAGCCTGCAAAAATGTTCCACAGGTCCCTGCCAGGAATTATAGCGGAAAGAATTCTGTCGTCCGCTAATCACACGATCCTAGGGGACCTGAATCTTCATTTTAATTCCCCTGCAGACCACATTGCTCAGGAATTACTAGAAGATCTGGAAGCCCTCCAACTTTCCCAACTGGTGGCAGCTCCGACCCATGAAAAAGGCAATTTGCTTGATCCCATATTTAGTAACTGCCTGGATCTAACTGTCGATCAACCCATCCCCCTTCCATGGTCAGACCACTTTCTGGTCCCTTTTGCCTGGGTCACACATAAGACCCCCCAAGCACCTCCCCAAGTCACCATCAGGAGGAACTGGTCTAAACTCCCCTTGGAGTCTTGGCTGTATAAACTGGACTCCACCCGCCCTTCACCCTGCCTAGACCCTAATGTGGCAAACGACAACTACGGAAGCTGGATTACCCACTCACTAGATTCGATTCTCCCGCTTCGCAGATCCTCCTCGAAGAGACTACAGAAAACTGCCCCCTGGTTTTCTGACTCTCTAAGACAGCTTAAACGCACTTGCAGACAACGCGAGAGAGCCTGGCGTTTAGATTTCCTCCCAGATAAAAAGACCTCCTACAAAGAGGCGATCAAAGCCTATAAAGAAGGGATCAGAACGGCCCAGGCAACTCATTTCTCTGAGAAAATACTAGGAGCGAAATCAAAACCTAAGGAAATCTTCCAAATTATAAAACAATGCTCTAGTGCCAATTCGGCTCCCCCTCCTAACAAAACCCAGGAGCAATGCAACGAGCTTGCAGATTTCTTTCATGACAAAGTTTTAAAAATATATTCCACCTTTCCATCCGCAGCTACACCCCCGGAGGTGTTTAAACCACTCCCCCCCAGACCACCTCCTCACCCAGACCAGCCTTCCCTCGAGCATTTCCTTCCTCTTGACCTCGACACTTTAAATAAAGTGGCCCGCTCGGTCAAGTCGGGTTCCCCCCGTGATCCTGCTCCTCCAGACGTCCTGATGCAGGCAAGTAAAGCCACCCTGCCTGTAATCCTGGACCTCCTAAACACGTCCATCTCCGCCTGCTCTGTCCCCACAGCCTGGAAGCAGGCCATGGTACGGGCGTTGCTAAAGAAACCTAGCCTAGACCCAAACGACCTTTCCAGCTACCGCCCCATCTCGCTTCTCCCTTGGGCGAGCAAGGTGTTAGAGAAGCACATAAACGCACAACTGGTTCAGTTCCTGGAGGACCACTCGCTACTACACACATCCCAGACAGGCTTTAGACCGCAGCACGGTACAGAAACCGCCTTAGTAGCAGTCACCGAAGAAACTAGAAGGATACTGGACCAAGGAGGCTCAGTGGCAGTGATCCTCCTTGATCTAAGTGCCGCCTTCGATACGGTCAGCTATTCCACCTTGCTGGACCGTCTCCATAACATCGGAGTTTCAGGTGACGCTCTACGGTGGTTTGACTCTTTTCTGTCTGGGAGGTCGTTTCAGATCTTCGACGGTGTGACAGTATCCACTAGCAAACCCCTGGGCTGCGGAGTACCACAGGGCTCATCCCTGAGCCCGGTACTGTTCAACGTATACATGAGGCCGCTGGCGAGTGTTGTCGAACCGTATGGCATTAAAATCGTGTCATACGCCGACGACACCCAGCTTGTGGTCTCGCTGGCTACCGAGAACAGCAGGCATCCCCCAGCAGATCTGTTAAAATGTCTAGAGGACGTCAAGGGATGGATGACCAACTCCTCCCTTAAACTAAACGGAGAAAAGACGGAGCTCATGCTCCTAGGCCCATCCTCCCCGGTGCCGTTCACCTCCTTGTGGCCCAATGCACTGGCCCCCCCCCCCCATCCCTAAGGAAAGCGTGAAGAGCCTGGGAGTGTGGCTGGATAACAAACTCTCCTTCTCCACCCAGGCCACAAAATTATCTGCCACATGCTTTGGCCTACTTAGAATCTTGAGGAAGGTTCTCCCGTTGCTTCCGCTAGAGGCTAAAAAGGTGGCGGTTCAAGGTCTTATCCAGTCCCGCCTGGATTCAAACAATGCCCTATACGTGGGGGCACCTGAGTTTACCCTCCGGAAACTACAGGTTGTTCAAAACTGTGCAGCGCGTTCTTTGCTGGAAATCCCGCGCACTCAGTCTGCCAGACCTGCTCTAAAAAGTCTCCACTGGTTGCCAGTGAGGCAGAGAGTGGCCTTTAAAGCATTGTGCTTGGCGCATCGCACCGTCTGGAAAACAGGTCCAGCAATCAACAGTAATCTTGTCACCTCCTACCATCCTAATAGGAAACTGCGATCAACGGAGGCCTTCCTTGCCGTTGTTCCCAGAGTAAAGCGAACCAGGGCCGGGGGAAGACTGTTCTCGCTGAACACCGCAAGGCTCTGGAATGATCTTCCCCTCTCACTCCGGTCCAACTCAGATCTCCTCTCATTCCGTAAAAACCTAAAAACACTGCTGTTTGTCAAATCCTATGTACCGTAGCTCCCCTTCCGTCACTTACTGGTCAACTCAGCGCTTGGACGCCTACGGGCAGCAATCGCGCTCAATAAATACCGTTACAATTACAATTACAATTACAATACTTCCTTGTGCTTTGATACCTCAATTAGCACACCTTCCAACTATCAAAATGCTGCTAGTTTAACATACTTTGAAACTCCTACATGTTAGGAATCTAGTCACAGTATTTCACAAGCTCAAAATTGCATGAGTAGGGCTAAGGGAAAGCAACGCACGCCATGCCTCCACATCACAGTCACGTACAGGGATCGGGTCCTACATGGTCATAACGTGTCCCGATGGCAGACAACATAGACACTTCGAGTGGGGCAGGCAGACGGTTGAGTATCCTAACTTGGAATGTTAATGTGCTGGGCTCCAAGGTTAAGAGAGGTCTAGTGAATGCCTATATAAAAAGGAGTGATTCAGATGTCATCTTCCTACAGGAAACACACCTCAAAGGTACCCAGGGTGCCTTCGTAGCCAGAGGCCGATACAGGGTGCTAGTACATGCGGGATACACGTCCGACTCTAGGGGAGTGGCAGTTCTAGTTAAAAAATCCCCACCCTTCAACATTACTTGCACGTGGATCGATCCACAAGGTACGTACGCGGGTGTGCAAGGCACCTGGAACAGACGCACATATACCCTGATATCACTCTATGCACCACCCAAACTGCAGACACGCACAAATACAGCGCTGGCTAACATCCTCCTAGATACGGCAGATACGATACAGGTAGTGGGCGGAGACTTTAACGACGTCATGGACATCAACCTAGACAGATCTGGGAGCACAGGTGAAGGAGGGCATAGGACTGCGCTGCGTAACCAGATGACTACCGTAGGGTTAACTGACGTCGGGCGATGGCTTCACCCAACACACTGCACATATTCATATTTTTCTGGGGCCCACAAGACACTCTCGCGCCTGGATTATATTTTTATGTCCCGACACTATCTGAGGGTGGGAGATATTGCAGAATACAGGGCCAGGGGAATATCTGACCACTCCCCATTATACGTGCAAGTGGGCCTGGACCGGAGTAGGGACTTGAAATCCTGGCGCCTCGCAGCCTGGGATCTTCAAAACCCGGCAATCCTCAAAGGCGTAAGAATAGACATTAGACTATACATCGCCGAGAATGAAGACTCGGTGGACTCGAAGGTCACTCTATGGGAGGCTTTGAAGCCGGTCCTACGTGACAGACTTCGTTCTAGACTAGGTGAGGAAAGGAAGATGCAACAAGCTGAGGTAGCGGACCTGGAACAGGCTATTTTGAGTCGGGAAGAGGAGTACATAACACATAAGACTAGCGTTACCTTGCGACGGTTACTAGATGCCCAGAAACAGTATAGGGAACTGGTGACCAACGAGGCCAGGACCCAAGCCTTAGCCACCCTCCATAGACTATATGATGTGGGGGACAAGTCGGGAAAGCTACTAGCATGGCTCAGCAAAAAAGAGCGGGCGGTAAGATGGATAGACGCTATCGCTACTGCTGACGGAGATGTGGTCAACTCCGACTTAGAGATAGCAGAGGCTTTCGCGACCCATTATGAGGCCTTCTACGCCGCTCGAGACCTAGCTACCCCTGAGGTGGCCCTCCAATACTTGGAGGAGACGGCTTTGCCGACCCTCCCCCCTGAGGCCATGGAGGCATTGGAAGCTGACATAACGTCTGAGGATATCACCAATGCTATTGCCAAACTCCGGCTTGGCAAAACCCCTGGCGCGAATGGCTTTCCAGCAGAGTTGTTTAAACGCACGGCGGACCTTTTGACCCGGCATCTTCGGGGCCTCTTCACGGGTGCCTATGAAGATGGAGAGCTCCCTCCAGACCTTACAAGGGCCACTATTATACCGATCTATAAAGAGGGCAAACCGCGCGATAACTGCGCCTCCTACAGGCCGATCTCTCTGCTCAACACAGAAGTGAAACTGCTGGCAACCATCTTGGCTACACGATTGAGGACGGTCATCGCAGACCTCGTACACCTAGACCAGTCGGGCTTCTTACCTGATAGGGCAACGAAATTGAATCTGAGGAGAACCCATAATTGGCTCCAGGAGGTGAGGGGAAGAGGTGACCCCCATTGGTTCCTCTCCCTAGATGCCGAAAAGGCTTTTGACGCAATCCATTGGCCCTTCCTGTTTGCAGTGCTCCAGAGGTTTGGATTTGGGCCAAAGTTTATTGCTTGGGTCCGGTTGCTCTATACTGGCCCAGTGGCCAGGGTGAGGGTCAACGGGAGGCTCTCTCGGGAGTTCCAAATCCAGAGGGGGACTAGGCAGAGCTGCCCCTTGTCCCCTCTCCTCTTCACGCTGGCCATTGAGGTGCTCGCGGCCAGAATTCGACATAATGAGGACATCCATGGCTTCACTAGTGGAGACACGGCACTGAACACTGAAAAGGTCTCGCTCTATGCAGACGATGTTTTGCTCTACATCACTAAACCGGAGGACACGATACCGGAGTTATTTCGAGAGCTCGAATGCTATGGACGGATGGCGGGCCACAAAATTAATTGGCATAAATCTATACTTTATGACCCAGGGGGTCGCACTCAATGGGGGAGACTGCCGGAGGACCTGATGACAACAACGGAGGGCTTCCAATACCTGGGCGTGTATATAACAGCGGATAAGTCCCTCTCGCTCCAGAGAAATCTGGAACGGATCATATCTAATGCAGTGGCAGATATGGATCGCTGGAGGCAGCTCCCACTGACACTTTTGGGCAGGGCAGCTATGTATAAAATGATCATCCTACCGAAATTTTTATATGCCCTACAAAATGAGTACTACCCACTACCTGTGGCAGTCTTCACCAGGATTCATGCAGATCTGAGATCCTTCCTTTGGCTAGGTAAAAAGGCCAGGGTGGCCCTGTCTACACTTCAGAGACATCAATATAGCGGGGGGATCTCACTTCCGAACTTGGAGGCCTACTACTGGGCGGAGCATCTGACCCCAATCAATGACTGGCTTCATACACCCGCGGACCACCCAACGTATGCACTAGAGAGGACTAAACTGGCGCCCGATAACATACTAAAATATTTGTACGGGAGTGGCGGAAGAGCCTCCCTCCTTCCGGCCACGTCTATAACGCTTAGGGCATGGACTAGAGCTACGCGTCGCATGGGGTGGGAGAGGAAGCCCACACGACAGACACCACTATGGCACTGCCAATGGTTAACCGAGCTGCATAAGCTCAAAGGATTCAAAAGGTGGGATGATATCGGCATCTCCACCATAGGCGATGTGATGGCCAGGGGGGAGCTGAAATCGTTCCAGGTCCTCCAATCGGAGTTCGGACTGCACAATACACAGTATCTCAAATATGCTCAATTGAGAGGTGGGGGAGATGGAGGACCTAGACTGGGAGATAGTTCTGATGCATCCCCGGGAGGTAGCAATCAAATCTAGATTACGACTCATTCAATTCAACTTTCTCCATAGGACATACTTTGACAGAGTGCGTCTATGTAAGATGGGAAGGATAGACGAGTCACGCAGCCTTTGGTGCCTCCAAGAGGAGGGGGATTTTTTTCACACAGTGTGGTCCTGTAGTGTAATTCAGACATACTGGACCCAGATATTTGGGTAACTGGAGGAAGTCCATGAGGCTTCACTCTCACGGGACCCCAAGTTAGCGTTACTTGGAATGACAAATGAGGTGGACCTGACTCGCCCATTACTCATTTTCCTAGTCCTTGCATTGGTGGTCGCCAAACGAGACATCGCAAAACGCTGGGGCTTGCCGGACCCTCCGGATCTGGAGGAATGGAGGCGGGGGTTAGACCTATATATGGCGGCAGAGAGGGTCACCTACAAGGCGAGGGGCTGTCCAAAGAAATTCCGTAGGGTCTGGTCAAAATGGAGACACTACCATGGGCTGGATGGGGGGACATAGGAGGCTCCCAATGGCCGGGAAATGGGAAGTGACTGTGGGACACAATACAACTGCCTGTAAGATCACGACTGACAATGCTGATCCTGTAATGAGCTGTATTCCACCTGCTCTGAGGAACACGACCGTTCGGATACACGAGAGGGAGGGGAGGAAGGGGGGAGGGATGAGGGTGCGTGACCGATGTATCTCTAGTTTTAAAATACCTGAATACTGTGAAGACTCCTGGCTTGTATGTCTTCTATTGTCCATTTGGGGGGAGGTTTGGGGAGGGGGGTTTTGTTATTGTGTGATTTAAAAAGTAAAAAGCAGGGGGCGTGGCCAAGATGGCGGCGGAGTAGGACGTGTTTTTGTCCCCTCCGGCGCCGGGCCCTGAATAGCGGGGGCCCCCGGAGTCCCATTGAGCTGCGGGTTGCTCCAGAGACCGAACACAGCGGCCGCCGGTGGGGGTGCGACCCTAGGCGGAGCGGGAGCGGCCGGTGCGGTGCCGGAACCGGTGGAGTTGCCTGAGGCCGGAGAGGCGCCTAGAGCGGTGGCGCAGGAGAGCAGTCCTCGGCAGCCGGGAGTGGAGCTGGAGGCGGCGTCCGGCGGGTCTGCCTGGGCACTGCTGTGAGAAGCACCTGAGGGCCGTTGGCGGAGCAAAGGCGCCTGACCGGTGCTGCATCCCCGGATCCCCGGACGGGGGAGGAGCTTATCACCCCGGGCGCCCGGAGCCAGAGCACGGTGAGCTGCCCAGTCGAGGTCGCGGTCTGCGGCCTAGCGCCGAGAGCGGATGTCGCTGACGCCGAGGATCACGCACTGGGCGGAGTCTGGGCCCGTGCATTGAGGTGGGTCTGGGCTCCGACCTAGGTGGAGAGCAGGCAGCCCGAGGGCCTCTCCGGCAATCCGGCGGAGGTGCCGCGACAGGAGGGACAACCCTTGGCTGATCCCCTAACCACGGGGAAGCCGGAAGAGTGGCGGCCTGACCCCCGGAGTGGCGCTACGCTACAAAGGAGTGCCGGTGCGAGCAGCTAGTACCCACGGTCTCGCCTTGGCTGCTGGGGGTCGAGAAGTCGGACAGCAGGACACCTGCTGCAGGGGGGACCCGTTTGGCGCTGTACCGGAGATAGGCCCTGCGAGCTGGGTTTCCACCCCCCCCCCCTTCCACCCCTAGCGCTGGATCAGGACTCTTGCTAACGCCTGCAGACGGGGGGGCCGAGCTGTCGAATGGTACTGAGAGTGCCCTAGAGGACCGCGATTTGCCATCCCGAGACGCCTGTTGCAGGGGGGGAACGAGAGGCTGCTCTCCTGGTCCCTGGCTTACCGGCAGGCTGCGACTGAGCAGCCGCTTCGCCCAGACTGACAAGGTGGGATCAGGAGCTGCGAAGGCTGCTGGACCGGACCATACTGGGGCTGCCTCTGTTACAGGCACCGAGGGAGGTTTACTGGTGCATTACTTGGATTCCACTGGAGCCGGGAGGACTCCGGTCGGTGTCTACCAGGAAGTCCACGAGGGCCGCGATGGCTAATATTGTGCGCAGGAAGGCCGGTAAGGATGCCCAGTCGAAGAATTCCCAGCAACCGCCGTCCCCTGGCCCGAGTTCCTCTCCGGGACGGTCGGACGACGAGGCTCCAGTTACCAAAGCCTTTATGACTGACCTCTTTAAATCTATCAAAGACGATATATCGGAACTCCGAGCACAACTGACGTCGGATCTCCGAGAGGTGCGGAGGGACGTCGATGCAGTGGGGGAGAGAGTGGCCACGCTAGAGGATCACGATCTTAGCATAGCGAACGACGTCCACCAGTTGCAACAGGACGTGCTGAGACTTACTGAACAAAACTTGGACTTGCAGTCCCATGCAAAGGATTTGGAGGACCGTTCCCGCAGAAATAACATCCGTATTCGAGCGGTGCCGTGGGATGGTGAGGCGGGAGATCTGCGGGGCTACGTGCAGGCCCTCTTCCTTCAGATCCTGGGTGAGGAGGATATCCAGGACATTCGGATGGATCGGGTTCACAGAGTAGGACTGCCGCGGAGGGGCGGACCTCCCCCGGATATTCTAGTGTGTGTCCATGACTTTCAACTCAAAGAGAGGATCCTCAGGAAAGCTCGAGACGCTCCTACTCTGCAGTTCCGTGAACACCGCCCGCAACTATATCAGGACTTGGCGGCGACGACCCTTCAGAAGCGGAGGGAGTTTAGACCTGTGACGGCTTTCTTGCGGAACCGTAACATTACTTACTCATGGGGTCATCCATTCCGCATAGTTTTTCGTTGGGAGAACAGGCTGGTGCAGTTACGCTCGCTTCAGGCAGCAAAGAACCTCCTGGGCATTGAAGATGAGTCTCCAACTTCGAGAGTGGGCAGCCCGTCCCCGAGACGTCGACATCGGTCCTCCTCTTGGCATAGAGTGGGTCCAGCGCCTGGCCATGGACGGCCCGACCGAACGGCCAGCCTGCAGGAAAGGGGGGATGCGGTGGCCTCCGTTGCTTCGGCGACGCTGACTGAGTCGCAGCAGAGCTCCGGGGTGGCCTGAATAATGGGCTGCGACTGATGGCGCCGGAGGGGGCTCCTGTTCTCAGGTTCCGTGGGTATGCAAGTACTTTGTGAGAAGACACCCCGGACCGAGGCCCTGGGAGTTCCAGAGTGAGTCTCCCGTCCCCTTCCCAGTGACTACGCGGTGCGCTGCACTGCTCTGGGACTCTTCGTTGAGACTGCTAAGTATCTCTGTTTGTTTTTGGGTTGGGGTGCTGTTGGGGGGGGGGAGGAATTCAGGGGGTGTTGTGTGGGTTGGTGGGAAAGGGGTTGGGAGAGTTGGGGAGTGGTGGTGCCTGGTGTGGATGTATGGTGTGCTTTTTCTAATTGGGGCTGGATGCTCGGGACTCTTGCTTGCCGGGTCTACCAGGGAGCGTCATACTTGGATGCTTGCTGTTCCCAGTCCTGGGTTACGGGATTTTATAGACACGGTGAGGCGAGGTGGAGTCTTGGTGGTGAAGGGTCGATTGGATCTGGCAACTGTGATTGTCAAGAGGGAGGGGGGCGGGGAGGTACCTGCACTGCTTAGCCTGGGGAGGGTGGTGGAGTTCCCTTATGCCGATTAGTGTTGGGACGTGGAATGTCAAAGGCCTTAACTCCCCGCAGAAGCGCCAAAAAGTATGGAAGTATCTTATTGATCACCAACTGGATATTGTGGGACTCCAGGAGACCCACCTGGCGCGTAAGGATGAACTCCGGCTCCGTCACAGGCACTTCCCATTGATTTATAGGGCCTCTGCCTCCACCAAACAGAGGGGTAGCGCTTCTCTTTCGAGTGTCTTTGCACTTTCAACCCTTGGGGACTAGCTGTGACAAGGAAGGGCGGTGGCTTATGGTTAAGGGGGTGCTTGGTGGAGTGTCCTGTACATTTGTAGTGGTGTATGTCCCCAATTCGGGGCAGAATGCTTTTCTGTGTGACCTGTTGGACAAGGCGGGGGACTTTGCGGAGGGCCTTGTGGTGATGTTGGGTGATTTCAACATGATTTGGGATGGGGATCTGGATAGCTCAAGGACGCAGAGGGCGGGGGCGGGAGTGTTTTCTGCTGAGAATCGGGATGCGATTGGGGATTTTGGTTTGGTTGATAGCTGGAGATTCTTGCACCTCCAGTCGAGAGATTACACATTCTTCTCCCATGTTCACCACTCCTACTCCAGGCTTGACCATGTTTTTGTGAGCCAGGCTCTCCGAGGGGATTTGACGGATGCTAGCATTTTTCCCCTGTCTGTCTCGGACCACAGCTTGCTGGTACTGCGGCTGCGATGGCCTTCCGGGGGGGACGGTGTGAAAACTTGGTATTTTCCACCAGCACTCGTCAGGGACGATTCCTCATGCAAAGCCCTACGTAAAGCAATAGGGGAATTCCGAACTCTTAATCCGGCGTCGGATACCTCCCTGTTTAACACCTGGGATGCCTGCAAGGCCTCGATACGGGGTACATGCCTTCTCCTCAACGCCAACCTCAATCGACTGAGGAGGAAGGACAGGGAGGACCTGGAAACGGAGCTGGCAGCCTTGGAGAAGGCCCACAAGGATAATCCGTCTAGGCTTACCCTGAGACCATTGACCGCAGTAAGGGGTAAATTGAAGGCCCACTATGCCAACCGGGCGGAGTTCACCTTGCTCAGACTGCGGCGCACTTCCTATTCCCAGGGAAACAAAATAGGTAGACACCTGGCACGTCAACTGCGCGACAAACGGGAAAGGGATTATATAGGGGGCATCCTGGACCCTTCAGGTACGATTCGCCACAGTGATGCTGATAAGGCTGGTCTCTTTGGCCAGTTCTATGAGGCACTTTACAGGGATGACCCTAGAGATCCAGCAGCACAGGAACGTTTTTTGGCTTCTCTCCCCATCCCAAAGGTGTCGAAGGAAAGAAACGAGCTGCTGGGGGCCCCTATCTCTAGAGAGGAGGTGCTGACGGCTATCAGGGACCTTAAACTTCACAAAGCCCCCGGCCCGGATGGTTACACGGCTCTATTTTATAAATCCTTCGCTTCGGAGCTCTGCAAATTTTTGGTACCCCTCTTTAACGATATGGCGGACACAGGTTGCACCACGGGCTCCATGGCCGAGGCCAGAATCTCCGTGATTCCTAAGTCAGGGAAAGACCTGTCCCACTGCTCAGCCTACCGACCGATAGCTTTGCTTAACATAGACGCCAAGCTCTATTCCGCGATTCTGGCTCGTCGACTTCAGGATCTGATGCCGACCATTATCCACCCGGATCAGTCGGGTTTTATCAAAGGACGCCAAACACATGATAACCTGAGGAGGGTGATTCATCTCATTGAGAAGGCCTCGAAGATGCGCCTCCCGGTGGTGCTGGTGGGGTTGGATGCTGAAAAGGCTTTTGACCGGGTGGACTGGAACTTCATGTTCCGCACCCTGGAGGCATTTGGATTCGCGCCGCGCTTCCTCACTATGATCCGTGCGAACTACAATACTCCATACTCCAGGGTGGTGGTTAATGGACACCGCTCCGCCGGTTTTGCTCACACCAGGGGCACGAGACAGGGCTGTCCCCTCTCACCTTTGCTCTTTGCCTTGAGCATTGAACCCCTAGCCATCGCGCTGCGTGAACACGAACTGATAAAGGGACTCCCCTTTTCGGGTGAACAACATAAAATCTCCCTTTTTGCGGACGATGTGCTCCTCTCGGTAGGAGATCCGGCGCAATCTCTGCCGCACATACAAACTCTGCTCTCTAGCTTTGAGGATGTAGCCGGATTCAAGGTTAACTTTAATAAATCCTATATCTTGAACCTGACGCTCCCACCGACTGAGGTGGAGCGATTGCGGCCACTTACGCCATTGGCATGGGCGTCGGACTCCCTGCTCTATTTAGGGGTCCGACTAACATCCTCTGTGGGCTCTTTGTTTGCAGCGAACTTCCCGCCTATGTTTTCGGCTGTGCGGAGGGAATTGGACAAGTGGAAGCCGAAATACATTTCTTGGCTGGGCAGGATCCATGCTATTAAGATGGTCCTCCTTCCGAAATTCCTGTATCTTTTCCAGGCCCTCCCCATACCGATAGAACTCGATTTCTTCCGACGGGTGAAGACCCTCCTCTTGAAATTCATATGGCAGGGTGGCCGAGCACGCCTCTCTTATGCGACGTTGAGGCGACCAAGGGAGGGGGGAGGAGTGGGTCTCCCGGATCTGCACTTGTACTATAAGGCCGCGCAATTGAGAGTATTAGTGGAGTGGTCGCAGCAGGAATCAGAAAAACACTGGCTGCACATGGATAGAAGTGTGGCTGGGAGATCGATTTGGGACCTAGCTTGGAAACCTAGATCAGACAGACCTAGGAACGCTTACATCAGCACCCCCACAGGCACGGTCTTGAAGGTGTGGGACTCGGTTTCTGGGGACGAGCGTTGGACGTCATTCCCCTCCCCCTTTACTCCGCTACATTTTAACCCGGCCTTTCCGCCGGCATTACAGGAGGGGCCTTTTCGCCTTTGGAGAGAGGGTGGTTGTAGAGCCCTTACGCATCTTTTCCACGGTGCGGAGCCCCTTACCTTCTTTAATTGCATGCGGGACTACGACCTACCACCGACGGAACGGTATCGCTATGCCCAGTTGATCCACTGGGCGACTTCGCCCGGTCTCAGAGAGGCAGCTATCAGACCGCCCTCACCGTTCGAAGCTTTCCTGTTATGAACCTCCACAATGAAGGGAACGATCTCTTTTTTATATAAACTCCTACTTGACACGGTGCTCTCCCCACGTCCCCACTATATGGATCATTGGGAAAGTCAGCTGGGTAGGGACATAGAGGAGACTGAATGGAGGAGTCTTTGGAGGGACATTAAAACCCATAATCACTCGGCAGATCTGAGGGATGCCCACCTCAAAACCATGTTTGATTGGTATCTCTACCCCTCAAAACTTCATCGCATCTTCCCGGCGACTTCGGACCGCTGTTGGCGAGGCTGTGGCTTATTGGGTGATTTTCGCCACATCTGGTGGGATTGCCCTGTCATTAGACCTTTCTGGGCCGAAATTCTATCACATATCAAAGACATGCTGGGATATCCAATTCCGGATTCCCTATCCTTTGTTATCTTGGGTCTCCGAGACCCGTTGTTAGAACATCAAACGAAGGCTGATAAGCAAATTTTGTGGCTGTGCTTGGGGGCGGCTAAACTGACACTGGCTGCTGAGCATGGAGAGAATGGCGGACATCTTCCTGGGCAACTTTAAGAACTTTATGTTTCGCTGGGGACCTTTGGTCAGGTTTTTGTCGACTGGTTTACCTTCTGCTGTCTGTCCATCGGCCCTGAGAGGACTTCATCTTTTCCAAATATAATTACCCAGCTGATATGAGTGAGGAGTGATGACTGAGAGTGTATGCTGGCGCCACCACTTTGGGGGGGGGGGCTGGGAGGGTGACACGGTTGGGGGGGTTTGTTTGCGGCACAACAAGAATGAGGAGGGACCTCACCAGCGCGGGACTCACGTGCCATTTCGTGCCACTGGCTATCCCCAGCAGAGTCCTTGGGTGACACCTGGCGAACGACTACCCGATGCTCTCATTACAAACTTCGCTTAGACTAACTAGCTGGTGCTTGGTACTAATGATGGCTGTGTTGGATGCTCCAGCGGGGCCCGGACTGTGCTACTGCATTGATGCCGCTTGGTTTCATTTTGTTTGTTTTCCTTTTGTTTTCTTTAAAATGCAATAAAAATATCTTTTACAAAAAAAAAAAAGTAAAAAGCAGACACAGGCATTGCCTGGGAAAGCCTATAGCTAGCTCAGCTCTGGTGCCCATACCGTACAAATTCTGTTCGCCGCCCAACCCCAGGGTTGTGGGCTATACGGCTGTGTATCTCTTTAGACAAGTGAACCACCCTGACTGTGATGTATTACTGTACCTTCAGCCTGCTCCATTTATTGGCTCCTTGTGTATCTGCAATAAAAAACTTTAAAAGAAAATTAAAAAAAAAAATTGCATGAGTAAGCCTTGGAATCATTGCTGTGCTTGGCCAGATGCTGGGAAAATCGCAGTAGTCTTTGATATATTCAGCTAAACAGGGACAATGTAGTTGCTCTTGAGGTGTCCTGTGAACACTTTTTTTTATTGTCTCCTTGGCACCTGATGCTCAGCTATAAAGTACAACTTCTGCTTTTTATAACACCATATATTACCTCAATATTATGATTAGGTTTTAATATTATAAACAATGTGAGGAATGGGAAGCTTGAATTAAGCAATGAAATGAGCGCTATCCCTCGTGAGGGAGCATCTCCAAGTTGCACTCCAAAAGTGAAGTTTCAGAAATGTTCTCAAAGCGTAATAATGAGGTTTTCATAAATTCTTTTAAATCTTTTCATATCTTGATACTATTATTTACATAGTATATATCACATTTATGATTCCGTTTTCATTTCTGCCCAATGCACTTTGGGCTTAACCCTTCGTCAGGGGACTTCTTCTGAAAACTTAAGTTTATAACATACAGTCAGGTACAGGAAAAATCACACTGTTTTATCAAAACAATTGGTCAATTGTGTGCCAAAAAACGGTTGTTGAATCAATGGCAGTTTGAAATAACATGCCATAAGTGAAAATCATCGTTGGGTACACATGCTTCACAATAAATGCCTGTTAACTGCTTAGAAGTGAACAGACGAAAGGGCACCATGGGTGCAACAATAAATAGATAGATTAAATTAAGAAAAGTATGGTGCAAGGAAATTATTAATAACAATAAAGTTCCAGTCTTGGGGAAGTGTAAGTGCCAGAAAGGGTATAGGGAGCTGCAAACAGAGGTGAGACTGCCATACTGGTTGTTATGCCCTTTTTTGCAATGAATTTGACAGCCATTGAATGTTGACATTCCGAACTATTTCAGTCTGCTTTAATTGCAATAAATGTTTACATATAGAAAAGAGGGGCATAGCTGCTCACCTTCTTTGTCCTTTGTATTTGGTAGCTGTAGTAGTTTTAAGGATGTGAATTGGTTCTTTTAATGCACCTTTTAGATGAATAGTTCTCTCCTGAATAACCTCCCGGATGTGCTTGATCCAGTCTTGTTTATTTTCAATATTACAGGCCTACAAACAAACAAAAAAATCAAGATAATAGGATGTTGCTTCATTTAGCAATGAAGAGGAGTGTATATGCCTGTAAAGTTTCCTTACAATTCTATGTTTTCTTTATTTTCACATAGATTCACAGTCAGAGTAATTCCCAAATATAAAGATATATTACCTACTTAGCTCTCGTTTATTATGCGTGAGTTGAATATCTGCCATTGCACCTGTATAAAGACTCATATTTTTATGGTTGCCCTAAAGGCAACTGCAGCCGTTTTTAGCAGACAAAATTCTAACCAAGCCTGTAATCTATACTTAAAGTCCCTTACAAGACTGAGTTGCTTCTTTGTCTATTCCAATCCCTGGCTCCTGGTTCAATGAATTTCCTCACAATTTGTGTAGTTGTCCCGCCCCTGCAGAATTTGAGGTTCATCATTGTTTTTGAATGATTAAACGTATCCTTCCATTGCTGTTGCCAGGAAACTAATTTGTTGGGTAGCAGTTCTGATTAGCACTTAATGGGAGTGAATTTCCTTCTCTCTCTTTTTGCTCATCTCTTTCCCTCCTCACACACTCCCTCCATGTGCTCCCTTACCATCCACCAGCCCTCCTCTTCAGCCTTAGTTCTCTTGCCCCTCTCCCTCCAACCACCAAGAACTGCTGCTGCTACCTAACATCAAGCACTGTTCCAGCTCAGTGTCTCTTTCTAAGCCCCCTCTGCCACCTTCTTTCTGGCTGCCAAGGCGAAACACCCATGCCCAATGTTGGCTTTGCCAATGCTCGAAAAACTGTACCAGTGTTGGCAAAGTTAGAAGAAGCGATCAGCAACCTTGATGCCCACTACTGGATTTGCCACCGCTAGAAATGCAATTTTATAAGCCCTTGCATAACCAGTGGATGTGACTAACATCGTAGAATGTTTTCTATGCTTCCTACAGTGATCCCTCTTTGTCTGGAGACACAATGTGGCAGCCAAAAGTACAGCCAATGATATTACAAGATAGCCACATGTAATTTTCTATATTTTCAAGATGACTTCCCTGTAGTATTTACAAGCAACTTGTCAGTCATCTTGGAAGTAAAAACAGAACATTCCTACACTGCGGACACCTCTACTGGTTTTTCAAGTGTATTTTGGCAAAACCAATACCAGCAACAACAGGCAGTGGCAAAACAAGATTTGTTTATTACTTAGACTAAATGTATACAGCTACTTTCATATATCGATAATCAGAAAAAAAACTCTTTGCCAAGCAATATCAAAGTCCCCTGCAATGTTTGCAACAAAACTTACTTCCTGTTTCAATTTAGTAGCACAGGGCATGTCCTGCCATGGCGACATTGAAAAGGGCGAGAACTTGTGGAGAGAGACACGCATTCAAAATGTTGGCTTCGGACAGCTGGGAGGGCAAGATGGCAGTAGTGTGAGAGACCGCTGAGCTGTGCGTCCCTGACCGGAGTTTTCATAGAGCAAAACGGCGGGGGGAGACTGTTCCTGAGATATGCTAACCACAGCGTTATACCGCTCTGCCCTACCCTCTCCTATCTAATGAAGAAAATCCAATGGATAAGCTATAACAAACGGGAAATATAAGGATGCCTGGTGCATTGGTGACTCTGGGGTTTGTCGCTCTAAGGAAGGAGGAAGTTCAAGAGCAATTAGTAATCCTTACCTCGCTGTTCGGGATTGCCGTCGCACGATTGCTTTGTGGACTGAGGCGGAGAGATTCGGCTTTCCGGTCCGCTGCACGGCGTTGCCCTCTCGGAGACCTTGGCAGTCGCACGGACTCAGCAGAGGGGAGAGCGGAGAGTGTCTGTCCGGGTCCGCTGAGTGAAGAGCGCTGCGCTATGGCCCCGAAGAATGCAGCGGCTCTGGCAGCTGCTGCCGCCAAGACTAGAGCAGCGAAGCAGGCCCAGCGGGACCGTGAGCTTGCCTTGAAGCAAGGAGGTGTCAGTGCTGTGCGTTAGATGAAGAGTACCGAGACCCCGACTCACAGGACACCTAGGATGCCGAAACAGGGAGGCGGCACCGCCGCAAAGGAGAATGCCGGCCCCTCTGTGGTCGAGTTACTCCGTAGAGCTCCAAGTGTTCCAAAACCACTTCCGGGTGGTGAGGGGAAGAGTCAGCAGCCTAAGCAACGTGAGCAGGAAAAACAAACTCAGAGCCAAACCCTGACTGAAGTGGAGCATTCTCCGAGCGTCGATGGTAGCTCTGGTAGTAGCACCAAGACTCCCCCGGGTACAGAGCTAACCCCCCCTCTGGCATTAGAGGAGAGCGATGACCTGGCGATCAGCAACTCCACTGTGGCTGAAACTAATCACTGTCTAGCTATAACCTTGGTGGAACAACAAAATGAAGGTATGAACACACAAATTACAGCTGCACTGAATAATTTAGAATTGTCTGTCTCGCTATCTGCAGAATCAGGCAATATAGTGAATACTCCCCAGCTGTTAGATGGTGACAAAGTCGAAAAGGTGGAATCTGCCTCACTACCGGCAGAATCAGGCAATATAGCGAACACTCTCGAACTGGTAAATAGTGACAAGGTGGAATTAGCCTTACAGGGGCAGAGTAACTTTGTACCCCCCCAAGTAATACATGTTGACAATCCAGAGAGTTCTGAGAAAATTATTGATCCGCCTATCCTAGATGTTGCGGGGGCCGAGATGGGGATCATGGGAGCTATATCTGAGCTGGACAAAGACAAGGACCCGAGTGATTTCTACTCTTTTTCAGATGAGGGGGAATTGTCAGATGAAACTGGGGGTGGGACGGGCGATGGAACTGATCTTTCTACAGAGAGTGTGAGCGACAACGCGGCAAAATACACACCTAGTGATGCTCGGAAAACTGTCTGTAGGAAGAAAAAGAGGCATCATGGGGCAGTAGAATTATCTTGGGATTACTCACCCTCTATGCTCTTAGTGAATCCGTCCAACGCAGTGACTATAGTAAAAACTCTTTTCAGCCTGCCCACACACCTCATCCCTCTCAAGCTGGCCACCCAGATGTACCTACAACCACATTGGATTCTGTCATGGCTACAGTGCTGCAAGCAATTGCCTCGCACCGAGAAGAGACATCCCATGATGGCCGCAAGGCACAGGCGTATTAATGGTTAGGAGAAGCACACCTATATTTCAAATATTTTAAAAGGGTAATGAAGTGATTTAGCCTTTTAACTCAAGCGTGCAACTGAGGTAGCACGTTTGTCCTCTCCGTGCCCACTAGTAGAAACCTATCTTAGGTGTAAGTCACACTTAACCTCACTGCACTGTTGCTGCAGTGGTTCATAAAGACACCACTTTTTTCACATTTTAAACAAATAATATTATTCAAACTTAGTACATTTAGAACTGTTGTTTTTACTTCAAACAATCACCAATTTAAACATTCATATACAGTTTCATATCAACATAAATTCGTTGAGATCACACAAATGATACTTTCGTAACACTATCACATTATTGGTGTAATACTTGTGATAGTGTTACGAAAGTATCATTTGTGTGATCTCAACGAATTTATGTTGATATGAAACTGTATATGAATGTTTAAATTGGTGATTGTTTGAAGTAAAAACAACAGTTCTAAATGTACTAAGTTTGAATAATATTATTTGTTTAAAATGTGAAAAAAGTGGTGTCTTTATGAACCACTGCAGCAACAGTGCAGTGAGGTTAAGTGTGACTTACACTTAAGATAGGTTTCCGCAAGGCACAGGCGGCCATACGTAAGGTACAGGGGGTGGTACGGAAATTGACTAGAACTGTCGGTACCTTCAATGATCGAATAACAGAGATGGAAACTTGTATAGTCTCCAACGAAGCCGAGGCTGCAGTGACCCAAGATCGAGTTGAGTCCCATGAAGCAGAGCTGGCCGATGTCAGATGGAAGTTGGAGGATTGCGAAAATCGCCTACACAGAAATAACTTGCGCGTATTAGGTGTCCCGGAGGCAGCGGAGGGGGACGATGTACGTTCTTATATGGTCCAACTTTTTAAGGATACCCTACCTGAACTAGCCAAGTGGAACAGGGACCTGGAAATCCAACGGGCACACCATGTTCCATTGACCTTGAAACCTGCAGCAAGACCAGGAGACTACCCCCGTGCCATATTGGTCTACTTTGGTAATTTTCTTTTGAGGCAGGCAATCTTTGAGAAGGCCAGACCAGAAGCACGTCGTACCAGAGACTCGATCTCCTATTTTGTCCGCCCGGACTTCTGTCATGTGACAGTTGAGAGGAGATGGCGCCTCCGCCAAATGATTAAACCATTTCAAGAAAAAAAGGCACAGGCATATCTTAACAATCCTGCTAGGCTTAAGATAATCTATGGTGGCCAAACTAGATTTTTCTACTCTGAGATCAAGGCAAAAGAATATCTAGATAGTTTGAAATAGATGTGATGAGAATAGATGAGAAATGTTATCATTACTACCTCCTCTACTTTCTCTCTCTCTTCTTTAGGCTTTTCTTTTTTTTGCCCTTTCCGGTTCTGCTAGCTGTTGAGGGAGAGTAGCGGGATCCGGAAGAGGCAATGGGAAATGGGGTGAGTGGTTAGAGCTGAAATAAAATGTAGTAGCTGGATATATTTATATTTATATCTTAGAGTGAAAAAAGTAGTTTTCTTAGTTAGTCACCGCAAAAAATTTGTGAAGAAAAATGTGTCTTGATTGAAGTGAACTCCGGTCAGGCTGCATGATTCCATCATTATAGACTCTGATGGAGTCTATTAGCCCTTTTTTGGGTGTGAGGGGGGAGGGTCAGGCTGGGAGGGGGGGAGGCGGGAGTCAAAAATAGGGAAAAAAGTGCAATTTCAGATATATGAGCTGTGTAACAAGAAAAGCAATAACTAAGGGAACAAGAATTTGTGTGAGGAAATACATTAATGTCAAAATTCAGTTGTTAGGATCAGATGTTGAATGCAAAAAGGATAATAAAAGGAGTTGGCTCAACATTTTTGGTAGTTGGCTGGATAAAAGGAGAAAAAAATTACAATGGGGAAGCTAAAATTATGCTCATGGAATATTGCTGGGCTGAATGATAGAGGGAAAAGAACTCGCTTCTTTAAAATAGTTCGTCAGAACTCTTATGATGTCTCCAGGAGACTCATCTTCCCGTAGCTGAGAAAAATCTTTTAAACATTCCTAGTTATAACGTGCTTGCAGTAACAACTCAAATCTCCAAAATACGTGGAGTGGCAATTTTAGCAAAAACTTTTTTGGGGCAGGCTAAACGAACATTAGCCGATCAGCTAGGTAGATGGGTTATAGTGGAACTAGAGGCAGGCATCACAATCTGCTCATTATATGGTTCGAATCAGGCGATCCCCAGATCTTTCAAGACCTGGAACTGGAGCTAGCTTCTTGGGCTAGTCCGCTAATTGTTTGTGGGGATTTTAATGTATCTTTGGGTTCGATGGGCGGTAGTCAAATTCAGCCGACTTACGTGGGTCGTAAGCCAAAAGTTTTTAGGGCATTAAAACAACTTTTGGGTAGTCATAATTTGATTGATGTTTGGGACCTTAAATATCGAGCCAACCCAGGATACACATACTATTCATATCCCCATAGCAAATATGTTCGCATTGATTATGTAATGGCATCAAAGGAATACTTCCGAGCTATGGAGATAAGTAAGTCTCCGAAATTAATATCAGACCATAATTCGATTGTACTTATATTTAATCTCCCTTCGTATAACAGGCCCCACTCTCAATGGTCATTTGACAGAAAACTACTGGCGAATAGAGAATATATAGAGTATATAACTCTTTGTGCTCAGGAATTTTTTTACCATAATCAATATAGTGCACCAAGAATGATAGTGTGGGACTGTTTTAAAGCGGCACTAAGGGGGGAAACTATTGCGTTTGTGGCCAAGCGTAAAAAAGCTCAGGAAAGACTCAATAATCAATATATCAATGAGCTAGCTAAGTTAGAAGAACATCATGCCACCCAGATATCCCGAGGGGAGGATGGGAGAAATAGCCTGCGTAAGATAATAACTCTTAAAACTGAGCTTAATAGCAATCTTACTCAGAGGGCAGCGGAATTTTTTCAAACAAACCAATCTAAAATATATGAGAATGGGGAGAGGGTAGTGAAGCAGCTGGCACTTCGTACTAGGCAGAAAACCTCATATAATCTGATAGATTCTATTGAGTTTGAAGGTCAAAAACATACCACACCTCTAGGTATCTCAGAAGTGTTTCGACAATACTATCAAAAGTTATATAAAAACGAAGATCAAGTCGATGCAAATGAGATCAAATAATTCTTAGCTGAATGGCTAAATGAAACTGGTCCAGTCCGGATTCTTGATGAAACAACTAGAGAAGACTTAGAACGAGAAATCTCGATTACCGAAGTGCAAATTGCGCTATCAGAGCTGGCCAACGGGAAAGCTGCTGGGCCAGATAAAATCCCACTGGACCTCTACAAAATACTTGAAAAACAAATAACGCTGTATTTATTAGATTTATTTTTGGGGGTACAATGGAATGGCACTTCGCCAGAATCTTGGCAGCAAACAAACATAGCTATATTTCCTAAAAAAGCAAAACCCCCTGAATATCCATCTTCATACCGCCCAATTTTGCTGATAAACTCAGACTCCAAACTCTACTCTAAGATTCTCGCCAACAAGCTCAGCAGGGTTGTCGAACATCTGGTCTCCCCGTGGCAACACGGCTTTATACCTGGAAAAGGCACCATGGATCATACCCGTAGGGCCATCTCTCTTTTTGACATCATGGGGGTAAAGGGGAGGGATGTCGAAGATCCTGCTTGATACCGAGAAGGCATTCGATCGAGTGTCTTGGAGTTTTTTATGGGGTATCCTGGAATTAAACAACTTCGGTCCAGAGTTTACCAAAGCCATTAAGGCATTATACGTTACCCCCAGAGCTAGACTTTCTGTACGGGGGGTGGAGTCGGAGTTTATCAGCATTCAAAGGGGCACAAGACTGGGCTGCCCATGCTCGCCAATTTTATTTGCCCTATATATTAATCCACTAATTCTAAAACTGCTTGCATCACGGGGCGTGGCCAACAGCATGGGCGGTTAGGACGTGCCACAGCGGAGCTCCTGCCGAGCTGCCTCAAGATCCGACGAAATTCCGAAACTGTACCATCCCCGAAACGACGGCTGGGAACCTGATGGTGTCCTGCACCAGCGGAGGGCGAGAAACGAGTAATATAGTGGCGCTCAGAACGGAAAAATCACTCCGAAATCATCCGCTCGTGCGCCCGACTACACCAATATGGCGGCCGCCGGCGACAGAGCGAGCCGAGCGAAGTACAGGCTGGATCTTGGCCCCACTGCTCGGACCTGCGGAAGGTGGGTGGCAATGCTGTGAGACTGCACACCCCGGACCGGCGCTTGCATCTGCCTCCCATCCCCGGCGGAGAGCAGCCACCACGGAGAGACCTACACCAAGATGGCGCCCGGAGTAGTGAGGGATCGCCGGCGGCGCTGAGAGCCACGATTCGATCCCCCGACTTCCTGGCATAAGAAGATTGACTCCGGCCGTGGACCCCAGTGGGGCGCTGCAGCAGTCTGGGGGCCGCGTTGTGAGCCACCCTTCCACCGACGGCGGGAACACCCGGGGAACGGAGGACTGGCCCCGCCCACTACATTGAGACACGGCCTGCATGACGGTGGGGAGCAGTCGAGTCGCACCGTGGTTTTGCCCCCTGTGGAGCAGCAAGGTACGTGCAGAGGCACGGCAGGCGCCGTTTCGCCTGTGATGACACTCCAGCCACTGTGAGGGAGACCGGCGGGGCCCCGGAACCCTCGCAAACCAGCGGAGAGACCCAGGGCCTGGGGGACTATTGGACGGGGGGAGACGTGGAGGCAGTTACCCACGCTCTCGTCATCCGGCGGCCCACACACTGACCGGCGCTCCCATACAGAAGCAGGGATCCCGGCATATTCTCCTGGGCGGCTGTGCGGTGAGGAGATGGGGAAGAATAACCCGGCACCCAAACCCCCGCGCCAGGGACCTATGGACAATTTCGCGGCGCCACGGTCCATGGCAGACCATCCAGGCCCCCACACCGACACGGCCATGCTACTGGAGGCCATCCAAGCGTCCAGAACGGACATCCAGGCATCGCGATCTGCCCTAGAGACCAAGATTGGCGAGGTTGGGGCCGAGGTGACGCTTCTGCGCCAGGACTTCCGGAACCTGACCGAAACAGTAACGGCAGTGGAAGACAAAGTGAAGGAAGACGGGGAGGCGATCACTACGCTCAAGAAAGACATGGCAGAGCTACAGGTTGCGCACCGTCACCTCCAATGGAAGGTGGACGATGCTGAGAACAGGTCCAGGCGCAATAACCTCCGCTTTGTAGGTTTTAGGGAGGGGATTGAGAAAAAGGACATGGCCGCCTTCCTCCTGACCTGGCTGAAAGCTACTTTCCCCGAGGCGCCATTTTCTACATGCTTTATTATTGAAAGAGCACATAGGGCGCTTCTGGCCAAGCCACCTGAGGGCGCGAGACCCAGGCCAGTTATAGCGCGCTTCTTGAACTTTGCCGACCGGGACCTTATTCTGAGGGAGGCCAGGGCCCTGGGAGAGATCCGCCTTGAGAACACTACAATAATGATCTTCCCGGACTACAGCCAGGAGGTCTCGAAACAACGCCGCTCCTTTGACGCGGTGAAGGCGAAACTGAGGTCCCTGAATCTTAAATACATGCTCCTCTTCCCCGCCAAGCTGAAGGTGATATATAAGGACAAGTCTATCTTTTTTGCCCACCCGGAAGACGCTTGGCAGTGGTTGGAGGAGCCCCCTATCTTGAACAGTAGGGAGGCGGCCAGTCGGGACGCAATGGACAGAGAGGTGAGGGACAGATCGAGCTGGGAGCGGCCGAAGCCGCAACGACGGAGGTTACGGAGGACCCAACACACGAGCGCGGCGACGCCATATAGGACCCGAGGATCGGCCAACAACAGGGGAGGCAGATCGGAATCCCCAGGCAAAGACCCAGTGGCGGGATCAAGGTTCAGCAGTCTGAGGCGAGGGGTACGCTCCGAGGGGGATGACGTGGAGGGATCGGAAGGCCCCTCATCCGGCGAGGAAGATATGGACCTCTTGGGCGAATCGCTACACCCCTTGGCTAAGGAGATCCGCCAGTTAGAGCAAGGCTCCTCGGGTCAAGACCCGATCGTAGATACTCAGGACTCTCATTCTTGAAGGCAGGAACATGCAGCTCGGATGTGATAGCAGCTCGGCATCAAGGAGCACGCAAGTTGGCACACCCCCTACAGTTTCTTTTTTGGGTGTCTGAACTGAACACAGTTTAATCTGGGGAGGGATGTGCGGGAGGGCGAATGACCTACTCCCATGGATGGTTTGGTCCCATGTTGGGGCGCAGCTAGAAGGGGAGGGTGGTGGGGTGGGGGAGGGGGGGGCATGTTGGTACTGTTGTTTCCTGACGTTGGGGAGTTGGGGAGTTGGGGGGGTGAGGGGGGTGGTGTCAGTGAAGCAGCAGAGCTTACCCTTGCTACTGCCCTGGACCCGGGATCGGGCACTCGGTGGTCAGTGTGAAGTGCAATGGCAGGTACACTAGCTGAACCTAGCCGGGAGGGCGCTGGGGTAAAGGCGCTAACCTGGAATGTAAACGGCCTGGGTTCCAAAATTAAGAGGGGCTTGGTCAATGCCTATATTAAACGCATAGCACCAGACATCATATTCCTCCAGGAAACACATTTGAGGGGGAACCATTGTGCTTTTCTAGCACGTGGGCAGTACACAGTCTTAGCACACGCGGGATACACGACGGGCTCTCGGGGCACAGCAATACTCATAAGGAAAACGACGCCATTCACGGTGACACACACATGGCTGGACCCGCAGGGCACGTTTGCAGGGGTACAGGGGACATGGAGGAGGCGCAGGTACACGCTGCTGTCAGTATATGCTCCACCCAAATTACAAAACCGGACGATGCAGGAGATCACGAACATACTGCTAGCCACTGCTGACACGACACAGATTATGGGAGGGGACTTCAACGATGTGATGTGCACGACCAGTGATAGATCGGGGGACTCTCACGCAGTGACGGCAGTGACTGCTTTGGCCCGTAGAATGGACGCGATTGGTCTCACTGATGTGTGGCGGTGGCTCCATCCTGTACAGGCAGCCTACTCCTTTTACTCAGGGGCCCACAAGGTTTTTTCTAGATTGGACTATATATTCACTACGAGGCAGGAACTCTCGACGGGGGACTTGGCAGAATATAGGGCGAGGGGTGTCTCGGACCATTCCCCGCTGTTTGTACATATAGGACGTGGTAGGGGGAGTGGAAAGGCACAGTGGCGTATGTCGCCGTGGGATCTCCAGACTCCTGGAATTCTAGGGGGAATTAGAGCGGATATCAAAGTCTTTGTGGCGGAAAACGAGGGGTCGGTGCAATCGGGAGTTACGCTATGGGAAGCCATGAAAACCGTGTTGAGAGACCGCTTCAGCTCCAGGGTGGGGGAGGCCAGAAGGAAACGCACTGAGGAAATAGCGCAGGAGGAGGCCAACATCTTGACTCAAGAAGCTGAATACCACAGGACGAAGGGGGAGGGACATCTAAGGATTCTGCTAGACACTCAACGGCTATACAGGGAACTGCTCACGGACGAAGCGCGCACGCAGGCGCTGGCCACCCTTCATCGCCTGTATGATGTAGGCGACAAATCCGGGAAACTCATGGCATGGCTGAGCAGGCGGGAGCAAGCGGCCAGATGGGTTGATTGGATTGGGCTCCCGGGTTCGGCACGAGCATCAACAGATGTCGCGATAGCAGAGGCCTTTGCGAACTATTTTGAAGAATTCTACAAGGCTAGGGACCTCGGAGATTGCGAGGTGGTAAAGTCGTTCCTGGGTAGTATGGAAGTGCCGCAGTTGACCCCCGAAAATAGCGAGGCTCTGGACGCCGACCTATCCCTGGAAGAAATTACGGAGGCAGTGGCAGTCCTGAAACCTGGGAAAACCCCGGGACCTAACGGCTTCCCGGCGGAGTTTTTCAAACGGACGGGGGACCTCCTGGCACGTCATTTGAAATCACTTTATGTGGGGGCGTTTGACTCCGGAGGTCTCCCGCCGGACCTGGCCCTGGCCACCATAATCCCGATCCATAAGGAGGGCAAGCCCAGGGAGGACTGTTCTTCATATCGCCCTATTTCCCTTCTGAACAGTGAGAATAAAATCCTCGCCACCATCTTGGCACGACGACTCCGACAGGTCATAGCGGACCTAGTGCACCCGGACCAGTCCGGGTTCCTGCCGGACAGGGCCACTAAACTTAACCTGCGGCGCACCCATAACTGGCTCCTGGAAGTCTGTGACAAAAGGGAGCCACACTGGTTTCTCTCATTGGACGCGGAGAAGGCATTCGATGCGGTCCACTGGCCCTTCCTGATGGGAACGCTTGAGCGTTTTGGGTTTGGACCCAAGTTCCGACAGTGGGTGAGTCTTCTTTACTCGAACCCGAGGGCGAGAGTGCGGATTAATGGGCGAATGTCGAGAGAATTCGCGATAGAGCGGGGGACACGTCAGGGGTGCCCGCTGTCCCCACTCCTCTTTACCCTTACGATTGAGATCCTGGCGATCCGTATCCGGCTCAATCAGGAGGTGACTGGTTTTCACTGGGGGGCCTCGGCAACAGACCAGGAGAAGATCTCCCTGTACGCCGATGACGTGCTGCTATATGTGACGGACCCGGCTAGGACGATCCCGGCCCTCTTCAAGGAACTGGGCGAATTTGGGGCAGTGGCCGGACACACTATAAATTGGCATAAGTCGATTCTCTACGACCCGCAAGGTGAGCTGCGGGGGGAGTGCCTGCCTGAGTTGCTCATTCACACGACGGAAGGCTTCCGGTATTTGGGGGTGTTTATCACCAGGGATAGGCGGCGCTCATACGCAGACAACGTAAATAGGGTAGTGGTGGCAGCGAAGGCGGAGATGGATAGATGGAGACCGCTACCGCTCACCATGTTAGGCAGAGCCGCCCTGTATAAAATGATCCTGTTACCAAAGTTTTTATATGCCCTGCAAAATGAGTACTATCCCTTACCAGAAGCGACACTGCGGACAATCCATGCTGACCTTCGCTCTTTCTTGTGGCTGGGGAAGCAATCCCGGGTGGCACTCACGACCCTGCAGCGCCACCAATACAATGGGGGTATCTCGCTGCCTAATCTGGAGGCCTATTACTGGGCAGAACACCTTGCCCCGATCAATGCTTGGTTACACGCCCCGGCTGACCATCCCACTTATGCTTTAGAGAGATCCAAATGGGGCAACAAGACGGTATTACACTTCTTGTATGGTGGGAAAGGGGGCCGCCAGCTCCTACCAGCGACGAAGATCACCCTGACGGCGTGGCGCAGAGCGACAATTAGAATGGGCTGGCATGAAAGGCTCACCCGACAGACACCCCTATGGTCGTGTAGATGGCTGACAGAGCTACATAAACTGAAGGGATTCCACAGGTGGGATGACATTGGCATCTCCACGGTGGGAGATGTCATAGCAAAGGGGGAACTTAAAACTTTCCGGGCGCTACAGCAGGACTTTGGCCTCCAGAACACCCAATACTATAAATACTTGCAGTTGAGACATGCATGGGGAGCTCAGCATATATCGCTCACAGACATACCCCAGTTTGCACCACTTGAGGGCCGATTACTACAGGAGCAGATACAGAGGGGGGCAATCTCTATGACATACAAAACACTGACAAATAATATGTTGGGAGACTTGCGGACACTCAGGGAGAGGTGGGAGGCAGATGTGGGTACGATCAATCAATCAATCAATCAGGTCATTTGTAGAGCGCACTACTCACCCGTAGGGTCTCAAGGCGCTGGGGGGGGGGGGGGTGCCGCTACTGCTCGAACAGCCAGGTCTTGAGCTTCTTCCTGAAGGCGAGGTGGTCTTGGGTCAGGCGCAGGTCGGTCGGGAGGGAGTTCCAGGTCTTGGCGGCCAGGTGGGAGAAGGATCTTCCTCCTGTTGTCGCTCTTCGGATGCGGGGGACGGCGGCGAGGGCGTGGTTGGCTGATCTGAGGAGGCGCTTGGGAGTGTAGAAGTTGATCCGGTTGTTGAGGTAGCTCGGGCCTTGGTCGTGTAGGGCTTTGTGCGCGTGGGTGAGGAGACGGAAGGTGATTCTCTTGTTGACCGGGAGCCAGTGTAGATCTCTCAGGTGTCCGGAGATGTGGCTGCGTCGGGGGATGTCGAGGATGAGTCTCGCCGAGGCGTTCTGGATCCGCTGGAGTCTCTTCTGGAGTTTGGCAGTGGTTCCGGCGTAGAGGGCGTTGCCGTAGTCCAGTCGGCTGGTGACGAGGGCCTGGGTGACCGTCTTCCTCGTCTCGGTGGGGATCCACCGGAAGATCTTACGTAGCATGCGCAGGATGTTGAAGCATGACGAGGAGACGGCGTTGACTTGTCCGGTCATGGAGAGGGAGGAGTCCAGGATGAAGCCCAGGTTGCGCGCGTGGTCCGTCGGCTTGGGTGCGGTGCCCAGGGCGGGGGGCCACCAGGAGTCGTCCCAGGCGGAGGGCGTGGAGCCCAGGATGAGGACCTCCGTCTTGTCTGAGTTCAGTTTCAGGCGGCTGGTCGTCATCCATTCGGCTACGTCTCTCATCCCTTCGTGCAGGTTGGCTCTGGCGGTGGCGGGGTCGTTGGTCAGGGAGAGGATCAGCTGGGTGTCGTCAGCGTAGGAGATTATGTTGAGGTTGTGTTGGCGTGCGATGGCCGCAAGGGGGCTCATGTAGACGTTGAAGAGGGTGGGGCTGAGCGAGGACCCTTGAGGGACGCCGCAGATGACTTTGGTGGCCTCTGACTTGTACGGTGGTAGGCGGACTCTTTGTGTTCTTCCGTCGAGGAAGGAGGTGATCCATTCCAGTGCCTTCTCCTGTATTCCGATGTTGCTGAGGCGCTGTACTAGGGTGCGGTGGCAGACAGTGTCGAAAGCCGCGGAGAGGTCCATGAGGATGAGGGCCGCTGTTTCTCCGTTGTCCATCAGAGTTCGAAGGTCGTCGGTGGCGGCGATGAGGGCGGTCTCGGTGCTGTGGTTGGCTCGGAAGCCAGACTGTGAGGGGTCGAGGGATCCATTCGTCTCGAGGAAGGCGGCCAGCTGTTTGTTGACGGTCTTCTCGATGACTTTGGCCGGGAACGGGAGAAGCGAGATGGGACGGTAGTTCTTGAGGTCGGTGGGGTCTGCTGTGGGTTTCTTGAGGAGAGCGCTGAGTTCGGCGTGCTTCCAGCTCTCGGGGAAGGTGGCGGAGTCGAAGGAGGTGTTGATGATGTCCCGCAGGTGGGGTGCGATGACAGCGTCGGCCTTGTTGAAGACGTGGTGAGGGGAGGGGTCGGTCGGAGATCCGGAATGGATGGAGTTCATGGTGCGGATGGTGTCTTCGGTGCTGATCGGGGTCCAGGTGCGGAGGGTGGTGGTGGGTGGCGTCGTTGCGGTTGTGGCTTGCGTTGGTTGGTTGTTGAAGCTGTTGTGTATGTCCGTGATCTTGTTGTGGAAGTAGGACGCGAGGGAGTTGCAGAGTTCTTGCGACGGGGTGATGTCATTGTTTCCGGCGTTGGGGTTGGATAGCTCTTTCACGATGCTGAAGAGTTCCTTGCAGTTGTGTGCGTTGTTGTCCAGCCGGTCCTTGTATGCATTTTTCTTGGTGGCGCGGATCAGTTGGTGGTGTTTCCGGGTGGCGAGCTTGAGGGTGGTCATGTTGTCCGTCGTTGGTTCCCTTCTCCAGGCTTTCTCGAGGGCTCGACAGTTCTTCTTGGAGCTCTTGAGTTCGTCGGTGAACCATGGTGTTTTTCTGCTGCAGGATCTGCTGGGTGGGGTTCTCAGAGGGGCGAGTTCGTCCGCGCAGTCGTTGATCCATTTCGTGAGGTTGTCGGCGGCCTGGCTGGGGTTCGCTGAGTTGGCGGGAGGGTGCTGGCTCAGGGAAGCGGTGAGCTGGTTGGCTGTGATCTTGTTCCAGCTTCTTCGAGCAACCTGTTGCTGGTGGTGGAGGACCTGGATTGGGAACTAGCACTCATGCACCCGAGGGAAGTGGCCATAAAATCGAGGCTTCGCCTCATACAGTTTAAGATCCTTCACAGGGCCTACTTCGATAGAGTGAGGCTTGCCCGGATGGGGAGGGTGACCGACACCTCTTGCATACGATGCCAGCGTCAGACAGGCGATGTCTTCCACATCATCTGGGGCTGCATAGTGATACAGGAATATTGGGGTGAGGTATTCAGGGAACTGAGTATGATATTGGAGGTGGAGATTCCTAGGGATCCCAAACTGGCGCTTTTGGGCATGTCGACGGAAGTAGACATCACACGATACCTGCTCATTTTCCTGCTGCTGGCTTTGGTAGTAGCAAAAAGAGACATAGCACGAATGTGGGGGGCGCCTGGGAAACCCAACCTGGATGAATGGAGGAGGGGCTTAGATATGTATATGGCGGCGGAAAGAGTGACCTACAAAGCTAGAGGGTGCCCTCGGAAATTTCGAAAAATATGGACTAAGTGGAGGCGCTACCATGGACTGGAGTAGGACTGTCCGGGGAGAGTGGGCGGGTGGCAGGGGAGACAGCCGGGGAGGCACGTTTGTCACTGAGTCCAACATAGTTGTTTCTGGAGGGTTTGGGTCGTTGAATTACCTATATACTGTGTCAAGACTTAGAGGATGCGAGAGACTCGGGGGTCGAGGGGGGTGGCGGAAAAGGGGGGTATGCTGCAGAAAAGGGAGGGGAGTGGGAGGGCGGGAAGAGGGGCTTTTGATAGAGGCTTCTCAGTTGCTGACTTTATCAGGAGATAAGGGGGGGGAGGGAGTTTGGGGTGAAAATGAAACACAAGTTCGTCACGATGAAAGCTATGTACCTGACATTGAAAAGTTGCAGAATATCGGGAAGAGCGGAATGTTGACGCTCCCCCGAATTGTTTTTGTCTCCTGCACCCATGTTCCGCCTGATGCAACAATAAAAATAATTTAAAAAAAAAAAAAAAACTGCTTGCATCAAATCTAATAGAACCAGTTAGGGTAGATATTTATCAAACTAAAATATTAGCATATGCCGATGATGTGGCGGTATTAACACCAAACCCTGCTGAGGCGATTCAGGAGATTGAGCAAGTGACTAATACCTTTGGCCTGTATTCAGGCTATTCCCTGAATAGAGACAAAACGATGGTTTTGTGTACGAATAACAACTCGTACGAAAGTCCATATAAGGTTGACAATGCCATCTACCTTGGAGTTTGTATATCTCCTAAGGTTGAGATAATTAATCAACTTAATTATGAGCCCCTTATCAGAACTATCAAAAAAGATCTCTCAAGGGTAAACAATCTCCACCTCTCTATTATCGGCAGGGGGAACTTTATCAAAATGAACATCTTTCCAAAGATATTATATCTATTTCGTGCAATACCGTTGATGGCGGATGACAATATCATTAAAACTATAGACTCCTCTCTATCTAAATTTCTTTGGAGCTATGGGAAAATTAGGAGGGCTCTTTCATACTTGTCTCTGCCCCTGGATAAGGGAGGACTAGCTGTCCCGAATATTATGTTATATCTGTGGGCAGCCCTTCTTCAGCAAATGACACCTTTATTCATCCCTAAAGCACTAATAGGAACTATACCAGCGCAGGATATACCATCAATTTATGAATTGGCAATTGGTAATAAAGCCAGAGGACTATTACTAAGGCAGTTAGAACCATCTTATTTAAAAAAAACTAAATTTAAGATTATACATAGTGCATTGAATATATGGAAAAGAGTTTCTAAACATTTATCAATTTCGAAATATACTAAATATACCCCTCTGTGGCGGAGCTCAATCTTACCACACCAACTTAATGATGGGCTTGCTAGAAAATGGGAGAGCTTGGGGATTAATACAGTTGGGGATTTCCTTTGCCATGATCCTAATATGGGGTTTCAAAATCTACAATTAAAATTTGCTGTTCCTAGAAATGACTTCTTTAGATATATTCAAATATTTACTGTTCTTAACCAAAAATCCCCAAAAATTACGTTGGATAACGTTTCTCTGTTGGATATCATAGGGAAACGATCTACCAGGAGAGGTACTATCTATGAATTGTTGATGCAAAACCAAAGAGATGATCTAGAGCATATCGAAAGAGGCTGGTCCAGTAAATTAGGAAATCCCAATGTTTTGTTTGTTGGTTTTTTTGAGAGCCTTTATTGTTACGTCAAGTAAATACAAGCATGGGCCTACAACCACCCCGGCCGGCCGCTAGTCAAGTCATAAGTACAGCAATCAGTGTAAAAAAAAAAAAATATACAGCAGCCCGAAAATCGGGGTCTAATAAGTGTCCAGGATATACCTCGTACTCAAGAGTACTGTACAAGATTCAGGATTCGAGAAGGTTCATTTTACAATAAAGAAAAAATCAGAATCAATGCCATACGGTCATACAAGGTCCTACAATAGCAAGCACAAAGCAGGAAATCCGCAATTAATGCAAATACGTTTGAAGTATTGGGGGTAAGGCATACGAGTCAGGATAAATGTAAAAACAAATATGTTTCGTAGCAAAGCTGCACCCCACCCCTCAAATCGAAACATACTGTAGGAAACATGAAAAATGACGACACCAAAAAGGAGAAAGACAAAGGGCCATAGAAACAAAGAAAGGACAAATTAACAAACCCCATCCCCCTACCCCCCACCCTGCATCCCTGCAGAAGGCTACGGCCTATCCCCCCCCCAGCAGCGTGCCTGTCGCCCTAAATAGGAGACCCGAAATATAGAAAAAGAAAAAAAAGAGGAAAAATGTGGGGAAGGGCCATCGATCTGGGCACCCGCCCCCCCCCCACCACCGCGCACAGAAAACATCCTAAAAGCAAGAGCAGAATGGCCATGGAAAACATTAATCACCGATAGCCCAATCAATAACAGACCTGCCGGGTGACTCCCAAATCATCGCCAGCCAACAATAAGTTCCACTATGTCCTAGACGGTCTCACCCCTGGCCTTTTCTATCAGTAGTAACAACATATGTCCACTTATCAATCGGCATACAGAGCAGCGTGGAGGGTCCAAGTGATCCGGGCAGACCGGGCAGTGTCGTTACTCCATGGAACTTCAGCCACCAAAACACAGCCGAATATGTATGGCGGAAATCCGTCTGTGTCAGTATCGACCCCGAAAACATCCTCCAGTCCGAACACAGTCTCACCAGCCAGGGAAAGAGAGTCACACCATCCGGTAAGCGCCGAAACGCCGCCAGGGCAGCCCCAACCATAGATCGACGTAGTTTCCCCAGCCTCCGAAGAGATAAGTGCCCCGACGAGTCACTCACATGTACAACAGATCTGTCCAAATCGATCTCATGAACCAGGTCGTCCAGCGTCTCCACGAACATAGGCGTAGCTGGAGCACTCAGCACTGACGCAGAGGCGGGCACATCGGCGCTTCCTTGAGATCGAACTATGCCCGTGTGGAACGGTGGGACAACAATGGCGGCCATCCTTCGTCCCAGATCCCAGGCATCCCGTAGCAGGGTCGCACGCAGGGTTGTCAGCACAGCCAGTATATCTCCGGACGTGGGCTCCGTCTCGTGTCGCCAGACCCCAGGACTCTCCCGCACAGCAGCTTCTCTGCCTGGATGTGGTCTGCGTAAGAGGGTGCCATCCGCCATCTTAACTGATCCGGCCTCGTCCCTCTCCACCTCACCTCGGGACCGGGCCCCACACTAAGGCGCAACAGGATTCACAACGAGGACCCCGCAGGTCAAGGCAGGCTTCTCAGCGAAGGGTCACCAAAAGGCTAAACAAAATCCCCGCCGCTCCCTGGGAGCCGCCCGCCAATTCTGGGAGAAGCCATTAGTCATGCCCGGACACAACACCGGAAAGGGGGCCAAGTATTGTGCACTCCCCTCGACCCTGCTTTACCGCACATCCCACAAGGCACTCCGCTAGATGGACCGGGTCGGCACTGTCACCATCGGCCCATCAGATCTCCGGTGCCCTCCGGCCGACTCCTCACCTCCACCAGAGGCCGCTGTTGTCGCAGTCGAGGCCGGCTGCCCTCCTCACTCGACACCCCGGTCCCAGCTCTGTGAAGGCCGCAAAACAGTCAGGGACATTTCCAGGGGTCTGCCGCACGTAAAAGACTCAGGAGCAAACGGTCAGTGAAAGTTGTCCTTCGCCTACTTAAATATGCCGTTACGGCTCAGGATAATTGCCAGGATGTATGCGCGGGGTGAGAAGGCTCACGGAGCCGAGCGTCTAAGCAGCCATCTCGGTCGCCAGCTAGGCTCCTCCCTGGAAATCCCAATGTTGATATTGATTTGTCCCTGGCACTCTCGTCTGGATTATTTTCAGCATCTAAGTCCTAGTACAGAGAGATAACATTGTACTTCCAAGGTCGGCTGCGTACTGCAGTACGCAGCCGACCTTGGAAGTACAACGTTATCTCTCTATACTCGGAGGATATTAGTGAACCCTTAACACTGGAACGGATCACTTGAAAGTTGAAATATACGATGACTGCTGGTTTTCTTTCGCATTTGTAAATTACCATATGGAATTGGATAAGGAACCACGCTATCTCACGTTAGTCTAGAGTTTTCAATTGGGAAACGCGGAGCCGATCTTTACAGACTTAAAAGTGGATGGTGAATACGGGTCTAGAATTACCCTTGGACTTTAAAACATCTCCTATCTAACTTACATGCCCTGACGAAGTCTATTGGTCACCAGACCAGGACGAAACACGTGTTGGCAGCGGCTATTGTCTATTCTTTTGATGAAGATTGGATTTTTTATCAAGAAAACAATAAAGGATGATGGAATGAAGAAAGTTTGATCTCTTGAACTCAATAATTGGACTCATGTACTGATAAATGCCTAGCTCGGGATATAACTTTTGTGTTTTCAAAGAATACATCTGTCTATATATATATTCACAGAACCAGAAGCACTAAAAACCAAGAGTCACATATTAATAATTTCCAAGAAGAAACTCGCCTTCGGACAGGACTTAAGTGAGGTCCATAATTTCTTTACGTTTTCGGCCTCGCTTCATGGTCCGGGATCACCTGCGGGTGCACACTGCACAACTTTGGGCTCAGGGTAGGGCTCCAACACCACAGGCCTACCTACCTAGTGCGGGTTGGTCACTGACATCTGTGTCATGGCATAAACCCTGTAGTCTTCGGTGGGGAAGTCGTTCTTTTGCATACTAGAAAAGATTTGGTAAGATGATTCATCAACTGACAAAAAAAGGAGAGGATCTGCGTTCAAAGGTATGAAAAAAGGAACGGACACCAGCGTGCATGGGTGGCACTTATATGCTACCTAGCAGCGCACATGGTGCATGGGCAATCTGGAGTTAGAATTATCCATCTAAATATACATTCTTCTCACATGTGTAAATATCTGACTCAAAGATTGACTATATACTTGTGTAAGAGGCTGACTTAGTATATGGTGCACGCATATTTAAGTGAAGGGCCTTGTACTAAGTCCAGGCAATGCTTATGGTGATTTTAGTGTTCTTAGACAACCATAGAAAGCTGTCTAAGTGGTAGCCTTGGAGAGCAGCTTTCAGGCTTAGTCCAGAAAGAGGGTTAAGACTGACTGACTGGTATACTCATAAAGCGTTCGATTGCCGAGGCGTCTTGGTGCTAGGGTGAATTGGTATTGAGTAACCCCTCGTGGGTAGAGAGAAATAGCTCTCTAACAATGAGCACAGATGCTCTGGTCAGCACATTTTGCCCCAACCTGTTACTGGATAATGCATATCCTTATAGAAGACCCCTCACTCACCAACCTGGTTGGTGACATGCTTCATCATCGGGGTCCCACCCCATAGGCCGAGTGCCTACAGGGTGTGCTGCGACACCTGATTAGAGTGGAGCTGGTTTCGTTTTTATGTGTTCAAGACTATCAAAATTGTGTTTAAAAAGGGCCAACACTACTCACTTCAAGTATTTTATTCTTGAGTGCTTGAACCCTTAGTAAAATTAAAGTGTGGCACCTTTGCCTAGTTAGGAAGGCTTTGGTGTCAAAAGTCGTATTAAAATATATAAAAATAGCGAAAGTGTGCTATGTGAATGTGAATGTACAAAACTATTGTTTAAAAAGGTCTACATGTTTCAACCCATACATGGATTCAAGGGTTTTCGTCAGGACCGTGGTGATTTGAACTGGGTGGTCCGCCCTCGCTAAGGAGCGTCCTGCCCTCGTTCAATTTAGAGACCGTAAATAGTGATCTCGTGAAAAAGGTGCGTTTTTCTCTTTTGAAAAAAACCTGTGAAAAGACAGGGAAACAAAGAACAGGAAGGGGTCACACACAGGGGTAGACAAAATGGATTATACCACATATAACACATATTCATGGTCAGTAGCACAATCATAATATCCACGTGTGGAATCATGCCAGCATATCACTATCGTGAGTAGAACATATCTATTGCGTGGGTGGCAACAGAACTACAGTGATAAGTTGCCGGGTAGTGCCTTTCAATCGAAGGGCAGGCGCCAAATGAGGGGTGTCGATATGGTTTTGGCGTCTGGAATATGTGAAAATCAGGGGTCGGTAAATGGGAGAGTGACCTATTAGCGTGCTGCGATGTGAACGGCTGCCAAACATATGTGAGCAGTCGTGCAAAGAACCGTCTCAGTTGCATTGAGGCGGCTAGTTATTTAGTGCTTACGCTTAGAAGCGAAACTGTCGCTTCATGGGCACCAGCGTTACCAAGTTGACAGGATTCCGTCTCCTGTAGGTAAAAAAACATGTATCTAGTGTCAGCTCTGTGGTCATTGAGCGCTGACAATCAAGTATTGCCTCAAGAGAAAAAGCGGTCAATCGTTACCGCATTGCGATCCTTCAAGTGTACTTACTTGTCGCTTCTGTTCATCAGACCGAATAACCTACTTGGTTCTTGCTCGGCGTGCCCCGTGGAGTGTCTCCGGTACCTGAATGCCGGTAATGTGAGCACTTCGTAGTTGGGCGTGGCCGGGTCACGTGTGTTGAGCACGTGATCTAGTGATAGCCAATCACGATGTTTTTTAGTAAACACTGTGGTAGGACTTGCCCAAATGGGTCATTGTGTACATCGCTATGGTAACGATGTGTTGTGATCTAGGGCGAACAGCGCTCGTTTGCTGAGGCATAATTCTAGGGTTTCTTTAGCGTTTGTGGGGTCACAAACACGGATTTTGATTGGGACATATTTACAAGGTATTAATTTACAGAGAATACTATCAGGACATAGAAACGCGGGCAGAATTACCGCTTTTTAGAAATTGAATAAGATGGAATAAAACAGAAACGGGCACATAGTGATTCCGTGTGGTGGTGTCTGGATTCAGATGAACCCTCTTATGTCAACACACTGTTCCACGGTATATTGTCGTTTAAACCGGTTTTATGCGTGGAAAGTCTGTAGACCCACCTCTGTTCCTTTTCATATAGACGTTTGTTCAAGTCCTACCACAGTGTTTACTAAAAAACATCGTGATTGGCTATCACTAGATCACGTGCTCAACACACGTGACCCGGCCACGCCCAACTAGGAAGTGCTCACATTACCGGCATTCAGGTACCGGAGACACTCCACGGGGCACGCCGAGCAAGAACCAAGTAGGTTATTCGGTCTGATGAACAGAAGCGACAAGTAAGTACACTTGAAGGATCGCAATGCGGTAACGATTGACCGCTTTTTCTCTTGAGGCAATACTCGATTGTCAGCGCTCAATGACCACAGAGCTGACACTAGATACATGTTGTTTTACCTACAGGAGACGGAATCCTGTCAACTTGGTAACGCTGGTGCCCATGAAGCGACAGTTTCGCTTCTAAGCGTAAGCACTAAATAACTAGCCGCCTCAATGCAACTGAGACGGTTCTTTGCACGACTGCTCACATATGTTTGGCAGCCGTTCACATCGCAGCACGCTAATAGGTCACTCTCCCATTTACCGACCCCTGATTTTCACATATTCCAGACGCCAAAACCATATCGACACCCCTCATTTGGCGCCTGCCCTTCGATTGAAAGGCACTACCCGGCAACTTATCACTGTAGTTCTGTTGCCACCCACGCAATAGATATGTTCTACTCACGATAGTGATATGCTGGCATGATTCCACACGTGGATATTATGATTGTGCTACTGACCATGAATATGTGTTATATGTGGTATAATCCATTTTGTCTACCCCTGTGTGTGACCCCTTCCTGTTCTTTGTTTCCCTGTCTTTTCATAGGTTTTTTTCAAAAGAGAAAAACGCACCTTTTTCACGAGATCACTATTTACGGTCTCTAAATTGAACGAGGGCAGGACGCTCCTTAGCGAGGGCGGACCACCCAGTTCAAATCACCACGGTCCTGACGAAAACCCTTGAATCCATGTATGGGTTGAAACATGTAGACCTTTTTAAACAATAGTTTTGTACATTCACATTCACATAGCACACTTTCGCTATTTTTATATATTTTAATACGACTTTTGACACCAAAGCCTTCCTAACTAGGCAAAGGTGCCACACTTTAATTTTACTAAGGGTTCAAGCACTCAAGAATAAAATACTTGAAGTGAGTAGTGTTGGCCTTTTTTTAACACAATTTTGATAGTCTTGAACACATAAAAACGAAACCAGCTCCACTGTAATCAGGTGTCGCAGCACACCCAGTAGGCACTCGGCCTATGGGGTGGGACCCCGATTATGAAGCATGTCACCAACCAGGTTGGTGAGTGAGGGGTCTTCTATAAGGATATGCATTATCCAGTAACAGGTTGGGGCAAAATGTGCTGACCAGAGCATCTGTGCTCATTGTTAGAGAGCTATTTCTCTCTACCCACGAGGGGTTACTCCTCTATTGTTTTTTCATATTAATTGGGGGACCAGGAGTTCCCACCTCACATAGTGCCTGTCATTATTATTATTATCCCTCTCTCTCTCCATTGTTGCGATGAATTGGTATTGATGCACAAACTTGCCAATCATAGGTGCTTAAGGGAAAAGCCAGGTCTTAAGCTTTTTCCTGAAGATAGACCTATTGGATTGTAGTCTAATTTTGGTCAGGAGGGAATTCCACAGCTTGGCTGCTTGGTGGGAAAAGCACTTGCCACCCCATCTAGCTTTTTAAAAATCTTTTTGACCAGTAGCAACCCTGTATTGGCTGACCTCAGACTCTGTTGTGGCAAGTACCAGGAAAATAGATTTTGAATGTCCATGGCACCTCCTCCATACAGCGCCTTGTGCACAAGGCAGAGGGCTTTGAATTTTACTCGCTGAGGGACAGGGAGCCAAAGCAGCTGTCTGATACTAGCAGACGTGGGGTGATGTTTGGGGAAAACAAGCAGCACACGAGCTGCCGCATTTTGCTAAGACTGCAATTTAGCAGTCTGGCCTTTATCTATTCCTAGGAATAATGCGTTCCGATAGTCAATTCTAGAAAGGACAAGGGCTCCAATTACCATTTTCCTAAGAGTTAGTGGAATAAACAGCAGGATTTTGTGCAGGAATTCAGAGTGAAAAAGCAGGAGGAGATTCATTAATTTGTTTTCCAAACTTTAGCTCCTTATCGAACAAAAATCCAAGGTTCCTGGCCTTAGTCACCGGCAGTGGTGGCTGGTGAGATTTGAAAGTGGAGTGGCGTAAAAGTTTGGGATGTCTGCCTTATGGCGAACGACCGAGCCTGATTGCTATTAGGGAAGTTTGGAGGCAAGGGTTCTTCCCCTGGTAAAATTTTGAAGAAAGACTGTGAAAATTGTACATTTGCAAGCAAAATTGAGACAGAAAGAAGGTTAATAAAGCAATTCTTCTATAATGTCAATTAAGTGCACTCATCCTCCCAGCTATGATGACGGGCAAAGAACAGACAACACTGACCTACAGAAAGAAACATACACAGATGCGAGCACACACAAACAGATAACACACACAAATGCAGATTCGCGCACATCGAAATGCAAACACATGTCCACAAGACTCAAATCCACAGACACACACAACCACTCAAGCACACAATCGAGGACATATCCTAACAATGATGCACAGTACTGTTCCAACCAAAACATCAAAGTGCCTAAAATTCCACAGTAATTGTAACTACACAGACATGAAGCATGCCACAATGCTAGAAGCCTCAAAACCACATAGAATCTTTGTCAGGAATTACATCAGGTACATACAGCAACTCATATTGCATGTGGATAAAAAAAAAATCAATAACTGCAAATACAAGAATGTTTACAAAGACCATTAATTGATGATTTACATGCACCAGGCAGAGGAGACTGAGATTTTGATAAGGCTTACTTAATGCTCCCCAGGAACAGCGACGTGGGCAATAACAGCTGTTCTACAACCTAGCAGGAACTCTACATCACCTAACTAAATCTAACTGCTTATAGCACCTGCGAATGCCCTGAATGAGCGCTGATGCGCTGAATAAACATGCTAAGTGCTTGCTAAACTGCCAATTAACCAAACAAGTGAGGGGAGACCTGCAACTGCACAGATGGACGCTTCATCTCCTATTACCCTATAATCCACAGCAGAAAAAATGCCCGTGCCACTTAGAGGGTCCTGCCCTTCACAACCAAAAAATCCTAAACTTCTAAACAACTCACCATGTGAGGGTACGTACTTTAGGAAGCATGATGACAATCAAATTTGGCAGCTCTTTTCAAAGCAAGGAATGCAGCCTCTCTCTCTTCATGCCGCACTGAGAAGAGATTAGAAAAAGAAACACAGCCTCCTCCGCGCTGTGCGACTTCATGGGCATACACTGCCAGGGGCCCCTGCAACTAACTAATTTTGCACCGTGAAGCGCACAATTGCAACTTCCTTGCATGACTCTTATGCTCGTACAAACTGGGCCGAGTCCGTCGCTTGACAGCATGCCCCTGCCCTGGCCAGCATTGGGGCCGGGGGGCCTCTGTCTGTGTTTTTTGGCAGTGAGTGCATCAAGCACTTCATCTAAATCGAGGCCAACCTGCTGGCTTTATCAGTGCTTCATACCTCTATTTATTCCTTATCAGGTATGTGAATAACATCTCGCGTTCCTAATATGCCTTTTGCATCATTTCCTCTTCAGCCCCCCCCCTGCACTAATCAATTAAACTGTCGTTCTCCACACAAGTCTTCCTATAGTTCCTGCATCTGTGCATCTAACCATTCACCCTTCCTCTCCATTCAACTTGTCCCTCTCCTGCATGTAGCTCCTTTGGTCTCCTCCAGAGCGCTATCTTCTCTCACACACAATCGCAGCGGCGGCCAGCATGCTTGATGGAGGGGGAGGGGGGGTATGTCGCGTGGGGGGGGAGAATTATATAAAACAAAACGTACCTAACCGCCGGTATGGGTCCGCGCCACCTCTGCTACCCTTGGCGCCTTCACGTCACTGGACTGGCAGCCTCTCTCAGCCAATCCTGGCGCTGCTGCAGCGCCAGGATTGCCTTGGGGCACAGGTTATTCTACGCCCTCAGCAAGCCCATTAGGAGACCGAAGGACTCCTAATGGGCATGCGCAAACACAAGTGCGCATGAGTGGGCACAGGTAAAAAATTCTCCCTCCGTCCCCACTCATGCGCACTTGTGTTGCTGCCTCCCTGTTGCCCTGGTGTCTGGTGGCAATCATGTCAGTCAACATGACGCCAGACAGCTCACCCCTTCAGACTCTGAAGGGGGTGGGCGGTCCGACGTCAAGCTGACTGACATGATTGTCAGTTCTCCCGCCTTGGCTCGCGTCTTTAAACTTAAGTAAACTCAGTTTACTTAAGTTCATATAAACACAGAGGGAGCTGCGAGCTGCGGGCAGCTGCGGGCGGGGGGGCTACGTTCCCACGCCCCAATGGACGCACCGCGCCTGGTCACCGGAACTGGACAGTTCCCAGCCTCAGATGGCCACCATAGTTGGCTCCATACTGAGGGTCCCTTCTAAAACTCAATAACCTTGATCTTTTGGGTGTTGAGTTTGAGAAGGTTTGTGTTCATCCATGCCATAACTACATTTAGACAGTTACGAAAGCGGTCGGCTGTGATGTCCGCCCTCTGCATAACCAATACCACTATCTGGGAATCGTCTGCATATGAGACCAAGGTAAGCCCATGCTCGTTAATTAATCTGGCCAGAGTGGTGACATAAATGTTAAACAATGTAGGTGACAAAGCTGACCCCTGTGGGACTCCACACTGGATGCACAAGTCCGCCGACTTAAGACCATCCCAGTGGATCAGCTGTTCCCTGGATGCCAAGGATGATAGTAGGATTAGAGCAGTCTCTATGGGCCATATGTATCAAGCCAAATTGACTTTGCAAACGCCGAAATTCGCAGAATTTCTGCGTTTGCGAACGCAATTTGGACTAATGGTATGCATCAAGGAAATCTGCTTGAAAAATAAGGAATCGCAAAACATGCGATTCCTTATCTTGTGATTGCATTTAAGGAATCGCAAATTTTGCGATTCCTTAAATGCAAAGTAAGAAGCTAAAAAAAATAGCAAATTGGCCTGAAGGAATCGCAAATTACCACCAACTTCTAGTTGGTGGTAAGTTGCGAATTCCTTTCAAAATGCATATTTTTTCATTTTTCAAAGTGCCATGGGACGCACATACATGCCCTTAGGGCATGTTTGTGCGCCACATGTGCACCCATGCAGATTTCAGGGGTGCAACAGGGTGTCCTTTGGACTCCCCTGCACCCTTGAAAATATTCTCAATTTGCGATTAGCAAATTGCGAATCACACATTTCCCCTTCATTTCTACGGGCCTCCTGGCCCATAGAAATGAATGGGAAATTATTGCTTATTTGCCAATCGCAATTAAGGAACTTTAAGAAATCGCTAAAAAGAAGCGATTTTCTAGATACATACCATTTTGCGATTTCTAAATAGCGACTCCTTAAAAATCGCTATTTAGGAATCGCAAAACGGAATGTTGATACATATGGCCCTAAGATACCTACTGCCTTCAGCCACCGCAGCAATACCGTATGGTTAACTGTATCAAATGCTGCTGATAGGTCAAGCAGGATGAGGACGCCCCACCCCCAATCCATGAGTTTTCGGATTTCTTCTGTGGCCTTTATCAAGGCAGACACAGACAGACAGTGTCGTGATCTGAAGCCGTGTTGGGTAGAATCTAGAAGGAAATTGCCATCGAAATAATCGGTGAGTTCCAGAATAATGGCTTTTTCTCGAATTTTGGTCAGTAGAGGGAGGCATGAAATTGGGCGGTAATGCTTGACCTCCATGGAGCCCAGTGTAGCTTTCTTCGGGATAGGCCTGATGCAGGCCTTTTTCCATAACTGTGGATAGACTCCTGAACTAATTACCTCATTTAAAAGGGGACCCATATGAACACTAATCTCCCCAGAAACCATGCAGCTTGTTTTACCAGAGTAATTATACAGTGTGGGTTATACGAAAAAGAACCACACAGTGTAGTTCTAAAAATAGTAATATTTATTATACACACTGGTATATCTCCTACCCAAATATATTAACACAATACACACAATAGTTCAAATGTAAAACAGGTAAGTAAGCGCAAATACTCAGTGATCTCCAGGGGGAGACCAATCCATATACTAAAGAAGTGGAATGAGAACTGTGACCGAAGTAGGGACTAGACCCAGAAGACTCAGAAGAGCTAGGGACACAAAGAACCACCCGAGGTAAGCACCCAGGAACCCCATGGAGGGTATGTGCAGAGTGGAAACACAGCGCATACTTAATGCAAGTCAACGTGACAATCGCGGTTACAGTTTGTATGAAGAAGGATCCTTCCCAGTGGACCCTGAAGAAACCCCTTGGAAGACAGAAGGTTGGAGAGCCACTCCACCCGTGGATACCCCAGGAACCACGATACCTACACCAGGAAAGCCAGATACATAGATGCAAAGTGACGTCGGAAACCACTGTAGACCACAATGGAGGACTTCAGTAAAGATGCAGCTGGCGAAGGTGGTAGAGTCTGGTGGAATCCGTAGATGGATTCCTGAAGAGTAGAACATGTAGGCAGAAGGGAGAGTCTATGCCACTCAGGAGTGACCAGGAGGCACGGAAGACCAATTACCACCTATGACGGAAGATGCAGGAGTGATGACGGTGACCTTGTCGCTGCAGCTGTGAGGACCAGATGCCGTTCATGAGCTGCCCCATTTCGGGAGTCAAGAACCAGGGGGTCAGTGTCCGGCGGGAGCCCCAATAACCCTTGCCAGCAAAAACAGACGTGGTAAACGAAAAAGGTGTAGTATTGGGACCAGCAAGGTCCAAGGGACTTACCAAGTGCAGGAGAGTCAGAGCAGGCTCCGAGGAAACAGGGGAGTCCACTGAAGCAAAAGAAGTCCCTCAAGAGGATCCACAGGCCGAAAGCACAGGAGTCGCAAGAGGACATCAAGCAGCTCACAACAGATGCAAGAGCATGGAGCAGAGGATGCAGTGAGGATGAAGATATTGGCAGGAAGAGATGCTGGAGGCTGGAGATTCTTGTAGCCTGAAGATCTCTGGAGGGCAGACTCAACAAGCCTTGGCAAGGGCAAATCGACAGCGACCAGGGGTTCTGTTACTTCGATTCCGAGGAGGGATACTGGCCTCAAACTTGCTGAGAGGACAGGTCAGGCCAGGAGGGAGTTGCAGAACAACCACCTGTGTTGTTGAGCCTCTCAGGGTCATTGGGACGTCAGGAGCTGCAGGCAGGTCAGCTTTGTTGTGGTGCCAGCAGCTGCAGAGGAGTTACGCCTTCGCTCCAAGGGAGATTGCTTTGGGTGTACTTGATGCTGACAGACCAGGAGAGGAACCTGGATGGAGCACAGGCACAGATGGCACAGAAAGCTGGCAGGACACCGATACCAAGAGCAGCAGGAGTCTTCCTTGATGCAGTCTTGGTTCCAGGAGACTTTCAACGTAGTCCAAGGTGCCCGGACAGTTGAAGTGATCTCGGGTTTGAATCTTTTCCCACAACAAATCTGAAGAGCCACCCATAGGTAAGCCCTTAAGTACCCTAGGGAAATGGTTGTGATGACTCAAGGATGGACAGAGGGGAGGATACTTCCATGTCCTTTATCCAGTTTCATGCCAGAGCGGGAGCCAACAGCCCCCTGAACTGACTTAGACTAGAGTATGCAAGGAGGGTACCAAATGTGCCCTTCAAAGCAGTCTGGTGGCACTAGCAAGCACCCGCACCACAGCCCAATAGACTAAGTCAATTCCGGGAGGTGGTCACACATCCCTGTGGCAGTAAACCTATTGTTCTGCCTTCCCCTGCTCGAACTCAGCTCAGCAGCAGGAGGGAAGAAACAGGTCTGTGGTCAGCAGCAGCCCTAGCTTGCGGTTAGACCCTAAAAGGCTGGTACCAGGAATACAGAGGGCGCTCCAGGGAATCCCCATAGTACACAGGATCATACATCCCGTGTACTGGAATCAAAATCCAAATCAGAACAAGCTTTTTCAACTTTATACAAGTAAAATCACAAAAGCAGACACAACAAATACAAAACAGTACATCTCATAAAAAGGACTTGATTATGAACATACAGCACAGACAAACAAAAGAAGTCACAATTAAAACAATGTCTCACAGAATTAAGTCCATCACAGAGTATCAAAAACCCATGTCCTTGCAAGATTTAAATAGAAATAGTCTTTCTGATTCTCAATACACTTTTTAAAAAACAGGCAATTGCAATAGTAAAACATTTGTTGTCTAAAAATTGCAGAAATAAAAACGCTGGTCGGCACTGGGTCAAACACCCTAGCCTTAAGATTGGCAGAATCCACCTCTTTCTTTGTTTTTTGTAAAATTTGCAAAATAAAACTGCTTGCAATGATGATTGTAAAGACTGATTATCGCATGGACAACAGCAAAGCTCTACTGACCAGTTATTTATTTGGGGAAAACATATCAGACTGTATAGTGTGGGTAGGTAAAATCAATTTGTGCCCTTGTACTGTCGGAATCAGTGGTTGGGGTAGGATTCCAACATGTTTCGGTGCAGCCAATATATAGTTAGACATCTCGTATTTTACTTGATGTCCAGTATATGTATAAAATGGCTGACAGCACTTACAAAGCCGGGAGAATCGACTCTGGGGTTTATAGCGGGACCCTGCACATACAGGGGCACCCTCCCACTTGTAACCAGCACCCTGCCCTCAGGACTGAAGAGCCTGCCATAGGGGTGACTTAAAGGTATTAAGTGCAGTGACGCACAAGTTACTACTTGTGTAACGATATATCTGTAAGAGACATTAGTTAGTGATAAATTCCTTACCTTAGAATGTCCCCAGGCGTCAGTCTGGATCCGGAAAGTTTTGCTTAGCAGTACCCCTGCGTGTCAGTAGGTGGCGTCCTGCGGCTCCGCGTCCGTCACTGGCGTCGTAAGCGCCTAGATGACATCACGGAGAGTACTTAAGCGCCACCCATGCGCTCTGACAACAGTTCTGTACACGTCTTTCCGCGCCAGGAACGCAGAGCCATGCAAGATAATGACCATTGGTGCATAAAACTAGGGCCCTGAAAGGGATGACCTTAACCCTATTAATCAGTTCGCAGAACGGGGAGGATGGGTTGGGCGGTAAGGAATCTATCACTAACTAATGTCTCTTACAGATATATCGTTACACAAGTAGTAACTTGTGCATCTGATAGAGACACGTTAGTGATAGATTCCTTACCTTAGAATAGATAACCCAGCAATACCAACCCCAGTGGTGGGTCTGTGAACCAGATTACACTAGAAAGTCACGGAACGGCCAAAGAATCCGTCCCTCTGGACTTGACTGTCAAGGCAGAAGTGCTGGTAAACGTGTAGAGCGAGGCCCACGTAGCTGCCTGACAACTGTCCTGCAAGGGAACGCCACATCCCAAGGCAGTAGTGGCTGCCGTTCCCCAGGTGGAATGGGCACGCAGCCCCACATGAAGCTCCTTCTTAGCCAAGGAGTAACATACTTTGATGCACAGAACGACCCACCAGGAGATGGTCTGCTTGTGCACGGCCCGACCTTTTTTGGCGCCCACGTATCCAACAAAGAGCTGGTCATCCACCTGGAACTGTGGCGTACGCTGCAGGTAGAATGCAAGCACCCGTTTTGGGTCCAGACGGTGGAGCCTCTCCTCCTTCCTTGATGGATGTGGAGGCGGAAAGAAGGTGGGCAAAGTGATGGTTTGCCCGATGTGGAAAGTCGTAACAACCTTTGGTAAGAAAGAAGGGCGGGTCCTTAAAACCACAAAAAGGAGACCAGGTCAAGCCTTCACTTCCGCTCGATTTCGAGCAGAGGCACCGACGGACAGAGCGGGGCCTCAATTTCCCGAGCGGTTGCCGGGCAAGGTGAGGTTTTCACCCACACAAAGCTGGGTAGAACATGTCTTTCCTGTCTGCAGAGGTCACAGAAGTTCCAAGTTTTGGGTGATACTTTTCCTTTATATAGTATTTTGATGCAACGTGTGCTTCCTTATACTTGTACACCCTTGAGTCCATTTTGCAGTAGCGTATCTTTTCCAAGGACCTGATGAAAGCTGGAGTACTACTCTATCTAGCTGAAACTAGTCGACCACTCTACGTAGCGCCATTATGTAGCTCTACTCATTCGCTACTAGGCGTGTTTTTAATCATGACACCTACACTTTTGTTGACAAGTTTTTTCCTTAGTCTAGGTAGTCATTTTTATGTATCACTTCTTTCATTGCACTGCATTCTACTTCTTCTCTTTCACATTTCATTTGGGGCACTACTGTGGCAGACTACGTTGATTTCCTCTCCCGCACTGTCACATAGGCGGGAAATGGAATAACTGCCCTTCCCAGATGATGATAAACCGCCAAGAGGGTGGTCTGATGGGACTTTTTCAGCTCAGTGTAACCCAACATATCTATTCACACGGGTGTCCTTGTGATTCCTGTTCACCATTCATTTATAAAAGCACACCATTACTTGACCTGGTCTCCTTTTCGTGTTTTGTATCTATTATTGGGGCATAAGTTGACAGGTCATTAAATTATATCCCCTTTTGACCCTCCACACATTTGTTTTTTAGGGTCCTTAAAACCACCTTGTCCGGATGAACAGAAAGGAAAGGAGGTTTGGAAGAAAGAGCCTGGAGCTCACTCACCCTTCTGGCAGAGGTGAGAGCTACCAGGAAAGCCGTCTTGAGAGTGAGAAGACGTAAGGGACAGTTATGAAGGAGCTCAAAGGGAGCGCGCATCAGAAAAGTCAAGACAAGATTCAAGTCCCACTGAGGCATTATGAAAGGCATGGGTGGAAACGTATGCGTAATGCCTTTGAGGAAACGGTTACCAACCGGGGACTTAAAAAGAGAAGGCTGATCTGGAAGCCGTAGAAAGGCGGAGATGGCCGAAAGATAACCTTTGATAGTGCCCAGAGCAGAGTCCTGCTGGGCCAAAAATAGAAGGAAAAGAGGACCTCAGTAAGAGGGGCAGAGAGGGGATCCACAGCCTTTGCTGTGCACCATGCCACAAATGTGTTCCACCTGTAGGCGTATACCGTTTTAGTGGAGGGACGCCTGGCTGCCAAAATAACATCACAGACTTCAGGAGGAAGGTCGAAAGCTGTCAATTGTCGCTGCTCAATCTCCATGCATGGAGGTGGAGGCTGGACAGGTTCGGGTGAAGGACCGTCCCCTGTTGCTGCAACAGAAGATCCTCCCGAAGAGGCAGACGGATCGGGGGATTGACCGCCATGCTGAGTAGCTCGGGATACCAGTATCTTCGTGCCCAATCTGGAGCCACAAGAATGACTTGGGCCCGGTCGTGCCTTTTCTTCTTCAGCACTCTGGGCAGAAATGGAATAGGCGGAAAAGCGTGCAACAGACCGCAACTCCACTCGAGACGAAAAGCGTCGCCGAGCGAGTGCTGCCTTGGAAATTCCAACGCACAGAACTGATGACATTGCGCATTCTCTTCCGTGGCGATCCAACCAAGGCTCTCCCCACTGCTGAAAGAGACCTTGCGTGACATCCGAGTTCAGACACCAATCGTGATCCATCAAGCACCGGCGGCTGAGTTTGTCCGCCCTGGCGTTCAGAGAACCTGTCAGGTGTTGAACCACCAAGGTAATTCCTTGATGTTCCAGCCATGTCCTGCGGCGCAGAGCCTCCTGACATAGGGTCCAGGACCCCACCTCGCCCTGTTTGTTGCAATACCACATGGCGGTGGTGCTGTCCGTGAACACCTGCACCACACTTCCCTGGACAGAGGTAAGGAATGCCTTCAGTGCAAGCCGGACCGCCAGCAGCTCCAAAAGGTTGATATGGAGCCGGGACTCCGCCGGAGACCAGAGCCCTCTGATCTCCGCCTCTCCCAAGTGGCCTTCCCATCGCAGGAGGGACGCATCCGTCACCACTGTGTGCTCTGGTTGGGGAAGGGAGAGGGATCTGACACTGACCCAATCTCGATTTGTGAGTCACCACTGCAATTGTCGAGCAGTGCCCTTTGAGATCTGGACATGATCGGACAGGTTGCCCTGATGCTGTGTCCACTGGAACTTCGAGTCTCACTGCAGAGCCCGCATATGCCATCTGCCATGTTGCACTAGCAGGATGCCATCAGGCCCAGGAGCCGGAGGGTCATCCTAACGGAAACCCGGGATAGAGGCCGAAAGATCGGTATCATTGCGTGAATATCCCGGACTCGCTGCTCGGGAGGATAAACCCGAAACAGCGTTGAATCCATAACCGCTCCGATGAAGGGGAGCTTCTGAGTGGGACTCGGGTGCGACTTCGGCACATTGATGGAGAACCCCAGCAGATGCAGGAGGTCGACCGTAGTCTGAAGGTGGCTGATGACCGTTTGGGGTGAGTCCGCCTTCAACAATCAGTCGTCGAGGTAGGGGAAGACTGACACCCCTGACCTGTGCAGATGAGCCGCGACCACTGCCATCAATTTCGTGAACACCCGAGGGGCGCTGGTAAGGCCGAAGGGGAGCACAGCAAACTGAAAATGCTCCTGGCCCACCATGAACCACAGGTAACGCCGGTGGGCCGGCAGGACAGGGATGTGAAAATAAGCGTTCTGCAAGTCCAACGCTACCATCCAGTCTCCAGAGTCTAGGGCAGCTAAGACCTGAGCCAATGTCAGCATCTTGAACTTCTCCTTCTGGAGGAAGCGATTGACGTCCTGGAGGTCCAAGATGGGGCGTAATCAATCAATCAATCATATCATTTATAAAGCGCACTACTCACCCGTGAGGGTCTCATGGCGCTGGGGTGGAGAATGCTGCTACTGCTCGAAAAGCCAAGTCTTGAGGAGTTTTCTGAAGGTCAGCAGGTCTTGGGTCTGCCGTAGATGATTGGGGTGGGTGTTCCAGGTCTTGGCGGTGAGGTGAGAGGTCGCTCTTCGGAAGCGGGGGACTGTGGCGAGGTACATTGGTCCGATGTTGTGGAGTGCCTTGTGTGCGTGGGTGAAGAGCTTGAAGGTTATCCTCTTGTTGACCGGGAGCCAGTACAGGTCTCTCAGGTGGGGTGTGATGTGGCTGCCGAGAGGGATGTCGAGGATCAGGCGTGCAGAGGCGTTCTGGATGCGTTGGAGCAGTCTCAGGAGTTTGGCCAAGGCTACTGGGTAGAGGGCGTTTCCGTAGTCCCACCTGCTGCTGACAAGGGCCTGGGTGACCGTTCTTGTAGATTCAGTGGGGATCCACTTGTAGATCTTGCGGAGCATGCGGAGGGTGTTGAAGCAGGAGGAGGAGACGGCGTTGACCTGTTTAGTCATGGAGAGGTTGGAGTCGAGGATGACCCCTAGGTTGCGTGCGTGGTCGGTGGGTGTTGGGGCGGTTCCCAGTGCGGTCGGCCACCAGGAGTCGTCCCAGGCCGAAGGGGTGGATCCGAGCTTGAGGACCTCCGTCCTGTCCGAGTTCAGCTTCAGTCGGCTGTTCCTCATCCATTCAGCAACGGCCTTCATTCCTTTGTGAAGGTTGGTTTTGGCGGTGTGGGGGTCCTTGGTGAGGGAGAGGATCAGCTGGGTGTCATCGGCGTAGGAGATGATGTTGAGGTCGTGCCGACGGGTGACGTGGGCGAGCGGTGCCATGTAGATGTTAAACAGAGTTGGGCTGAGGGATGAACCCTGATGATCTCTGTGGGTTCGGAGCAGAACGGGGGGAAGGCGGAAGCTCTGTGTTCTGCCAGAGAGGAAGGAGGTGGCCCAGTCTAGGGCCTTCTCTTGGATCCCGGCCTTGTGGAGGCGTGTTAGTAGTGTGTGGTGGAAGACCATGTCGAAGGAGATTGACAGGTCCAGGAGGATGAGGGCCGCCGTTTCTCTGTCATCCAGCAGGGCAGTCTCGGTGCTGTGGTTGCTGCGGAACACGGACTGGGAAGGGACCAGGATGTTGTTCTCCTCGAGGTAGCAGGTCAGTTGTTCGTTGACGGTTTTCTCGTTGACCTTTGCCGGGAACAGGAGCAGGGAGATGGGCCGGAAGTTCTTGAGGTCCTTGGGGTCCACCTTGGGTTTCGTGAGTAAGGCATTGATCTCGGCGTGCTTCCAGCTCTCCGGAAAGGTTACTATCTCGAAGGAGGTGTTGATGACTTTCCGGAGATGGGGTGCGATGGCTGTGCTGGCTTCGTTGAAGATGTGGTGTGGGCATGGGTCTGACGAAGATCCGGAGTGGATGGTGTTCATGATCTTGATGGTGTTGTCGTTGATGTTTGTCAAGGAGAGCAGGCGGTTGGTGCAGATGGTGGTCGTGGGGGCGGAGGTCTCAGTGGTTGTCGGGGCGGTCGTGGTGTTGAAGCTGTCGTGGATGTCTTGGATCTTGCTTGGGAAGAAGGTGGCCAACGAGTCGCACAGGTCTTGCGAGGGTGGGATGTCGGTGTAGGAGCTGGGGTTGAAGAGTTCCTTCACAATGTTGAAGAGCTCTTTGCTGTTGTGCGCATTGTTGTCTAAGCGGTCTTTGAAGGAGGCCCTTTTGGCAGATCTGATGAGGTGATGGTGTCTGCTGTTGGCGTTATTGTGGGCTGTGTGTCTGTCCGGTGTTCGTTCACGGAGCCAGATCTTCCCCAGCTTTCGGCAGGTTTGCTTGGAGGCCCGGAGGTCTTCAGTGAACCAGCTGGCTTTCTTGTTGGTGTGACTGTTGGAGGGTTTCTTGATCGGGGCGAGGGTGTTGGCGCAGTCGTTTATTCACTGTCTGAGGTCCGGGCGGCGAGTCAGTGAGGTCGGCAGGTGGGCTCTGGGCAAGGGTGGTGGTTAGCTGGTCTATGGTGACTTTGCTCAAGCAGCGGCGAGGCATCTGTTGGCTGCTTTGGAGCGTGGTGGGTTTCTTGAAGGTGAAGTGGATGCAGCGATGGTCGGTCCAGTGGAGTTCGTGGTGTGGTTGAAGGAGACGTGGGGGCTTGCGGAGAAGATGGGGTCAATCATGTGACCAGCAGAGTGGGTGGGTGTTGTGACGACTTGTCTGAGTCCGAGGTTGGCTAGGTTGTCGATCAGGGTGGTGGAGTTGGTGTTGTCTTTGTTCAGGAGGTGGAAGTTCAGGTCCCCGTGGAGGATGTAGTCCATGGAGGCGAGGGTATGTGTTCTGACGAAGGCGGCGATGGGGTCGCTGAACTGTGGTCAGGGTCCGGGGGGTCTGTAGATGAGGGTTCCTCTGAGGGTGGTGTTGGTCAGTGTGGATCTGGAAGTGCAGGTGTTCAGCGGTGCTGAGGGTGTCGTCGATGTTGGTCAAGACTCTGAGAGTGTTCCTGTGGACGATGGCGATTCCTCCTCCTGCTCTGTTGGTGCGGTCCCTGCGGGTGATCTAGTAGCCTTCCGGGACGGCTATGGCTATGTCGGGGGCCGAGGAGGGGTTCAGCCAGGTCACCGTCAGAAAGGCGACGTCTGGGGAGGTTGAGTCGAGTAGGTCCCAGAGTTCAACGGCGTGTTTGCGTCCGGAGCGGGTGTTGAGAAGGATGCATCTGAGGTGGTTGGTTTCTTTCCTGGTTGGCAGCATGGTGGGGGGGATGCTTGTGAAGCTGCAGTTCCGGCAGGTGAAAGCTTCGTGGGTGTGCTTCGGGGCAGCCAGGAAGCAGGTGTGTGATCCCCCGGTGTTGAGTATGTGGAGGGTTCTGCTATCGTAGAGGTGTCGGGCGTCATGGCATTCCCGGGGTCCAGGGGTCCTGGCGCTGGGCGCAGACAGGCTTGACTTAGGCGCGCACGCCGCATGCACGGCCGCCATATGAGGGGATGTGGGAGGGAGGAGCAGCTAGGAGGCGGAAACAGGGCGGCGAATGGGATTGCAGGGGGCGGGGCCGCAGGGACGCAGCGGCGGGAAAAACGGGTGGGGGCCATGGGAGAACTGGGCACAGGAAGGAAAAACAGGTTTAGGCAAGAAAACAAGTACAGGCACAGAGGAATAAAAACAAGGCTGGGCAAGAAAGCAAGTACAGGCACAGAGGAATAAAAACAAGTCTGGGCAAGAAAGCAAGTACAGGCACAGAGGAATAAAAACAAGTCTGGGCAAGAAAGCAAGTTAGGCACAGGGGAAAAATACAAGATTAGGCCAAAACAATGCCGGCAGAGCCGTGCAGCAGCTTGGGGAGCGACCTGCCTGCGAGTAGGATCAGAGGTCGCTACTTTCACCACTGCGCGGCCACCATATGAGGGGATGTCGGAGGGAGGAGCAGCTGGGCGGCAGGAGCGGGGCGGCGAATGGGAATGCAGGGGGGCGGGGTGGCAGGGACGGGAAAAACGGGCAGGGGCCGCGGGAGAACTGGGCACAGGAAGGAAAAACAAGTTTAGGCAAGAAAACAAGTACAGGTACAGAGGAATAAAAACAAGTCTGGGCAAGAAAGCAAGTACAGGCAAAATGGAATAAAACAAGTCTGGGCAAGAAAGCAGGTACAGGCACAGAGGAATAAAAACAAGTCTGGGCAAGAAAGCAAGTACAGGCACAGAGGAATAAAAACTAGTCTGGGCAAGAAAGCAAGTACAGGCACAGAGAAATAAAAACAAATCTGGACAAGAAAGCAAGTTAGGAACAGGGGAAAAATACAAGATTAGGCCAAAACAATGCAGGCAGAGCCGTGCGGCAGCGTGGGGAGCTACCTGCCTGCGAGCAGGGTTGCAGGCCCCCCTTGTCTATTTTGGGGACCGGAAAGTAGTGGGAATAACAACCACTCCCTACTTCCTGCTCGGGAACGCGCTCAATGGTCCCCTTGGCCAAGAGGGCCATGACTTCCTGTTGGAGTAGAACCTAATTATCTCCTGACATGCGGTGGCACCGAGGCGGCATGGCTGGAGGGAAAGACTGAAAGGGAAGGGAGTAACCCTTTCGGATTATCTGCAGCACCCACTTGTCCGATGTGATATCGCGGCAGTGGGGGAGGTGGTGGTGGATCCTGCCACCCACCGGCGTGGAGTGCCCCACGAAACACAGACTAGGCAGATTTGGAGGCAGGAGCAGTGGGGGTGGAGGTGGCAAGTGTGGTTCTGAAAAATTCTGAACTCGTGTAATAATTCTGGACTCGAGAATTAAACTTCATCATAGCATGACGAATTTAGTATCAAAAGACCGAGAATGGCGAGTACACCATGTACAAGCATTTTCAGCATATTCGAGTGACGATTTCACCTCGAAATCGTCATTATCATTCTGAACCCCTGGCTTCCATTTTATGTATGGCAGCCATTTTGTGAGTTGCCCTTTACATAGGCTTATAATCCAGCTAAATTCGATTCCAAAAGGACACGTACACCTTAATCGACTTTCCTATGACCTGTGCAAGTTGGAACCATTGCCCCAGGCCGAACCTGTTAGGTCAGTTCCTCTCCCAGTGGCCTAATGAGATAGCATCAAGGCACAACAGGCCATAAACCCATTTCATCGCACACACCCTGCCGAATCTTGCTCACACCTGTCCCTGCTCTTTTCTCTCACTTGCTTTATGATGGGGAGGTGCTCGTTTTTATTGGGGGTCCACCGATATCTGATGAAATGTTGGGCCTTGCCGGGTGATTCATTGTGGGCTGGACGAAGTGAAATTTGGACATGTCATCATGACTCTGCTTTTCCTTTGTAACAAAGAAATGTGAATAGTATACTGTAAATTCGAAGAATGTTTGCCTAAAGCACAATATTTTGTATAAAAAGAGAAGCCTGACTTTGTAGGATTGAGCAGTCTCCTGAGAATATACTTCCCGTGTGTTGTACTTCTAGGACGCTTGTTACCTTGGTTGCAGCCAATAAAAATCGATCCTTGACTTCACCTAGAAGACTCTGAGTTTCTGTGGTCTGAATCAGGAAAGAACCCGAGGTCTTTGGGTGTACCCTGGCACCTCTGGGTTACCGGTTCAGTACCGGTTTTGAAAAACCCAGTACCTCAGTTGGCGCCCAACGTTTGGGGCGATTCCAGCGGTACCAGTCCAGCCAGAGGTTCGTGAGGAGCTTCGTGTGAAAATTCTGGAGGACGGCCAACCACTTCATCGACCCCTGCATGTCGACGTGGTCCGAAGGTCTTTGCTGCGAGGTTCCCCGCTTCCCGACGGCTACAAAGGTCTGCTGCCCTGGCTATCGCCCTGATTTGGACCCTTGAAGTTTGGTAGAGCGAAACACTAAGACGAGTCTTCTGGTGACGTCATCGATATCTCAGTTAAGTACAAGTGGAGCGTCTCCCAGTCCTTAGTTGGTCCTTAGTCTTGGGTATCCTTTGGGATCACTTTTTGGAACTTGTAAGTGCCAAAGCCGAAGGACTCGTGTATTCACGAGAAATATCGTAATCGATAATCCTTTGAAGTTTGGAGCTAGACTAGAGAGCGAAGATGCCTGGTCTTAGACTTGGAAATTTGTTTTGTCTTGGTTGTAATAATAGGGACTCCCGATTGGAGGACTCATGTCCGGTTCCTCCAGTTGGAACTCCAACTTATGAATTATACGTGAAACATGGAGTAGGCCCCATCACATATAACCAAGTGTGGATCAAATACACCAGGAAAGATGGTGTTTTAAAATGGCCCCAATATGGTAGCTTTGACACGGAAATCCTAGATAATCTCGAAGTTAAACTTTTCAAAAAGAAAGCCCGGCCGGCAATGTTTGACTCTTTCCGCTTATGGCGTAAGGAGGCCAAACAAAAGGAAATTAAATTAGCAAAGAAAAATAAGAGAGAAAGTGGTATTTCGGTAATGCAAGCTGCTATGCAGTTTAAAGACAATGAAGAAGAACAGATAAGTGAGCAGTTGCACAGGCAACGTAAAATGGTGATAGATAAGTGCTATCCAGTTCTGCCGCGTCCCAAGCAAGATGCAGCGAAAAACATTGAAAAAGATCAGTTAATGGCACATTTATTAAATTCGCCACCCCCCTATGCGCAGAATGCTACAGCGCCTCCGCAACCCTTAGTTGCGCAACCTGTGATTGCATTGCCTCCCGCTCCTCTACAGCACCCACCAGCTACTCTTCAGCTGGCTCTTGCCCCTCTGGTGCAGCCTCCTCAAGGCCCACCGACCACATCTGCTTCACCTGTGCTTTCTACAATTTTGCCTAGTGCACCTTCTACTTCTCCTAATGCTCCCTCTACGATTTTGCCTAGTGCACCATCTATTTTTCCTGATGCTCACTCTGCTCTTGCCTCTACTTCTGCCTTATCTCACCCTGTTTCTCGGCCCGTTCTTCCGTCAGTTTCTCCTTCCGTTCGACAGAGAATGGCCAACACTGTTACTAATATTCTCTCACCCTTCCTCGGGTCGCCTACTACGATCCCTAACAGAGAACGAAGACAGTTGCGAAGTCAACTGCCCGACTATCGAGAGAGAGATTTACTGAATCGTTTAGCGCATAAATGGGTTATGTAGATGTAGAGTCTGTCATGGAAGTCTTCCGTCAATGGGATGCACCGAAACAGAGATACGTTTTTGAACAAATGTGTGTTTTCCTCTGTGAAGATTTAGAAGACAATGATTTGGAATGCAACCCGCCCGAGTTGTCGTGTGCGTTTTGATTTCGCAGAGGGCATGATTGTAGGTCGTGATGTCGAGAGAGCAGTTGAGATATTGTTATCATATCGGAGTAAGGGGAGCACTTCTGGATCGCAATCTGAGCATTGTGCATCCGGTAGGAAAAGGGCGCGACAATACCCCATGAGAGAAGTTCCCCCACAATGGAGAGAGGGTGACGCAAATGCTCACCCACCTATTCTACCACACTTTCAGCGTGTGTGGGTACATGTGCCATGGAAGCGAATTGAAGTTTTGGCCCTTAAACAGACATTGCCTGATCCCCGTAAAAATCCTGCAGGGTATTACAAAGAGTTGTCACAGACTGCTGGGTCATGTATAATGAATTTAGCCGATATTGATATGTTATTTGGGAATGTTGTTCCACAGCCCTTATGGGGAAAGATTCGTCATACAGATCATGATCAGGAGTTAGGTGATTCATGGGCTAATATTGCTGCTGCAGATGCCTTACAAATTGGTGGTTCCAAGCCTGAGCCTTTAGTAGCAGAACTCCCTGGTAGGATTATTGATTACATGAAAACTATAATGCCTGCCATGCGAGTAAATTGGGATAAATTGTCTGCATGTAAGCAGAAGAAAGATGAAACGGTGTCAGATTTCTTCACCCGGTTTGAAGAAACTTTTGTCGACCACAGTGGTCAAGATATGAGCACAGAAGGTGGTCAGCGTTTATTTGTCGATAAATTCGTGCACAATCTGCGAGTTGTGTAAAAAGTTAAAAGATTCAGAGAGTTCATTGGCAGTTTCCTCTTCAGCACAGATATTGGCTACTGCACAATATTACGAAAACCGAGACAAAGACGAAAAAGATAGAGCAGAAAAGAAAACTAAAGAGCTGAAAACGAAGGTTTTGTTACGGCAAGCATATCCGCCACGCGGTGGTAGTGGTCAGAGTAATGGTGGTCAGAATAACTATCAGAGTAATTATCAGCAGCCCCAACAGTATCAGAGGAACTCGCAAAGAGTCGAGTATACTCAGCCACGTTTCCCTGTAGGCTCCAATCAGTGTTCGTATTGCAAGGAAGAGGGTCATTTTAAGTATAGTTTCCTTATCTTGTTACAGCGCGTAAATGGTGCTTCTGGTGTAAGAGGTCGAGGTGTTCAGCAAGCGCCTAGAGGTAGGGGACGTGGAAGCGTCCCCCAGAACACTCGCCCCCTTCCACCTCAAAATTCTATGAATAGGTTTGATCAGCAGAATAACGCATCTGGAAGGACAGCTCAGTACTATGCTGATGATTACTATACAGAAGATGAGCATTGGGAAGGTAATGATTGCTAGGACAGCCATAGACAAAGAGAGGGAGTTGTTTCAGTTCCAGTAGATCAGAGTGGACCTTACGTTGAGGTGATTACATCAGGTGTGTCAGAACCTTTTCTGTTGGATACTGGTGCTACAAAGAGTTCTATTATGCACTCCAAACTCCCTGGCGCACCTTTGTCTGGCGAAACTAATGTATCAGTAGGTTTTTCTGGCGCCCCAGATAGAAATCCGATTTCTGACCCTTTGTCTCTTTCTGTTGGTCCTTGTGAATTAGAAGCACCCCTTATCCTGACAACAGGTTGTGGTGAAAACTTGTTGGGATTAGATCTGTTAAAAAGATTGTATGCGACTTTGTACTGTTCTCCTTCAGGAGTACAACTTACTTTGGGTAAGAAAGTGGTTTCTCCAATGTATTTGTCAAGGGATAAACTTCCAACAGAATTGTCGTTTCTTCCTGATAGTCTTTGGGCTACTGGTCCTAATGATGTGGGTCTTTTAGAAATACCACCATATGTTGTAACATTGAAAGCCAATGTTAAAATGCCACGAATTCCCCAATACAGAATCTCTAGTGAAGGTGAAAAAGCTTTGCTAGCGATCGTTTACGAGCTAATTGAAAAAGATGTGATTGAAGAGACAAGAGGCAACGTTTGCAATAGTCCTGTTCTGCCTGTTTTAAAACGAACTGATCCCTCTCAGCCACCTGTGTACAGATTTGTGATTGATCTCAGAGAGGTGAATAAAATAGTTGTGCCACAATTTCCAGTTGTCCCCGACATTACTGCACTACTGACTATGATTCTAGCTTCTGCCACCTGGTTTTCGGTGATTGACTTGAAGAATGCTTTCTTCAGCATCCCGATTGCTGAGGAGAGCAGGGATATTTTTTCCTTCAGTTTAGGAGGACGCAGCTTCCGCTTTAAACGCGCTCCCCAGGGCTACTGTGAAAGTCCATCAATATATAGTCAAGCTCTAAAAACACAGCTTGATCCGATTGTTTTACCTGAAGGTGCTACACTCATTCAGTATGTTGATGATTTACTTGTTGCTGCAGATACTGAGGAAATATGTAAGAAAGCCACGTTGTCTTTGTTGCATCATTTGTGTGATTTGCATCACAAGGTGTCACTTTCCAAATTACAATATTGTCAACAAGAAGTGACCTACTTAGGTCACCTCTTATCGAAGGAGGGAAGGAAACTGACCCCAGAAAGAATACAGGCAATAGAGAAATTGAGTGTGCCAAAAACACAGAGAGAAGTGAGTGCTTTCTTGGGCATTACATTGTACTGTAGACAGTGGATTCCACATTTTTCATTATTGGCCAAACCTTTGGTGGCATTAACGTGTAAAGATACACCCAATCCCATTCCTTGGTCTGAAGAGTGTCAGAAAAGTTTTTCTGAATTGCGCACAGCATTATGTTTGGCTCCTGTGTTAGGTAACCCCAACTACAGTATGCCCTTTACATTGTATGTCCACGAGAAAGAGGGTTGTGCATAATCAGTTTTGACTCAGTTGTTTGGAAACAAACAGCGTCCATGTGCATATTTTTCGTCGACTTTGGATCCGGTAGCAAAAGCATTGCCAAGTTGTGTACGAGCTACAGCGGCAGCAGCTGTTTCTATTCGACAGTCTGCTGGTGTAGTAATGAATAATACACTAGTCGTGATGGTCCCACATGCAGTAGACACGTTGTTAAATAGAACCAAGACACAGCACTTAACTAGTGCTCGATTGTCAGGTTACGAATTAACATTGTTAGCGAGTCATGTGCACATAAAAAGGTGCAATACTTTAAACCTAGCTACGTTGTTGCCAATTGTAGAGGAATCAGATGCTTCAGAACAGCATGATTGTTTTCTTAGAACAGAAGAAGAGACGAAAGGGAGAGTAGATCTCTACGACACTCCTCTTGCTGAATGTGATGGTACAGTGTGGGTGGATGGTTCATGCTTCAAGCTCCCGAATGGTGACACGACTGCAGCATATGCTGTCACGACTTTGCATACAATTGTTGAAGCTGCACGTGTCCCACATAATTCAGCTCAAGCAGCAGAATTGATTGCACTTACAAGAGCATGTGTGTTGTCAAAAGGAATGAAAGCGACTGTCTATACCGACAGTCAGTATGCATTTGGAGTGGCTCACAGTTTTGGACGATTGTGGAAAGAACGTGGGTTCCTGACTTCGCATGGAGCTAAGATTCAGCATGGTCAGTTGGTGAATGAGCTTCTTGAATCACTGACCTTGCCTCTGCAAGTGGCGGTTGTGAAATGTAGTGCTCACAAGAAGGTGACTGATGATGTGGGTCGTGGAAATGCATTAGCTGACAAAATCGCGAAAGAAACTGCAAGGAATGTGATGAGCAGAATGTATGTTGCAGGCCCTGCAAGATGGGTTGGTGATGTTGGAATGTGTGAAGACACGATAGAGTGTGTGAAGTCCATTCAAGCTGAGGCCACAGAGAAAGAGTTGAGCACGTGGAGAGAAAGTACGGGTAAAATGGATGCAAATGGTTGTTGGGTTGAATTGTCAGAACATCAGAGATGGTTGTTACCCGATGCATATGTGCTTGCAGTGATTACAATGGCTCATGGAATGGCTCACATCAGTGTGAAAGGGATTTGCAAGTTGTTGGCTCCAGTATGGCAAAATGCAGGAATTCCCAAGTGTGCAGAGAATGTCGTCAAGAATTGCATGGTGTGTCTGCAACACAATCCTGGTAGGGGAACCCCAACTCCAGCTGGTCATTTTGCACCTCCTACGTATCCGTTCGAGGTTTTGCAGCTAGATTTCATTCACATGGAGAGGTGCAACAATTTAAAATACGTACTCGTTGTTGTTTGTGCCTTCTCAAGATGGGTAGAAGCATACCCCCTAAAAGACAACACTGCCTTATCCACAGCTAAAGCCCTTGTGAAAGAGTTCTTCCCCAGGTTTGGAATGCCTAGAATGGTCTGGAGTGATAATGGAAGTGAATTTGTGGGCCGTGTGATGAAGAATGTATGTGAAGGGCTAGGCATCCGACAGAAGTTCCACGCTGCAAATCACCCCCAATCAGCTGGATTAGTAGAATGCTACAACGGCACTTTAAAACTTAAATTGGCCAAAATTCAAGCGAGCACAGGTCTTAAATGGCCTGACGCTCTACCCTTAGCACTCCTATCCACCAGAATGACTGTGCATTCGCGAGTGAAACTTTGTCCCTATGAGATCGTTTTTGGCCGCCCGGCCAATACATGGGGAGTGCCTAGACCCACCAAGTTCAGCGAACTCGAACACCCTATCTTGCTTAATTATCTGTACGAATTGACGGCTAAATTGCGTGTTTTGCATCAACAGGTTCACGACACCCTGCCTCCGGTCTCTGAGACTCCAGGACATCGGATCGACCCTGGATCCTGGGTCCTGGTCAAGAACTTCCAGAGAACGAAGAACGACCAGCCCAGGTGGACCGGACCGCACCTCGTCCTTCTTTCCACAAGATCGGCAGTCCGAGTGGAAGGGAAGAAGCACTGGATCCACGGGGTCCACTGTAAAAGGATCCCTTTACCTCTGCCGTATGACCAGTGGGTCCAGGAGGATGTCGCTGACTCAGAAACTGAAACCGTGCCACGTTTCCTACCATTCAGTGATGCACGTGTAAAAGGAACTAACTCTGAACGTGAAAGTGAGAACATTTTGCAAGAGGCTGTGCCACCATCCAAGCGATTGAACACTTTGGAGCCTGAACTCCTGTTTCAGGATCAGACAGTAGCGGGGAAAAAGCGCTATAATTTGAGGCCGAGACCTATGGACAAATAAAACCTTTTTTTTCTTCCCCCTGCTATTTTTGAAGTGCAGCTCTCCCATCTAGGAAACTTGCTTATTTTTGTTTTTTTTGAACCGCCATCCGGGTTCCGCTGCTAGGGCCGCGATTGCCTAAAGTCTTTGGGGTGCAGCTGACGACGTTAGGTCGGCAGTTCTGGTTGGTCTAAGGGAGTTGCCCTAGACTGACAGAAGCATTCCTTAGCAGAATCAACCTCCCGTCGCGGGCAGCACTTTAGAGAGGATGGAGTTTCCCGAGTTGGAGAGACCTGCCAAAAGAGTGAACTTTAAAACCAGGATCTGTAAAACCATGACAAGGAAAAGCTTTTTGATATTGTGCATTTTCATGTTATTCAGTGTAATGATATTTTTGATAAGTTATGTTTTGTTCTCTTTTCAAGTAACATTTGCACCCACTTCATCACCTATACCTCCCCCTTCTACTGTTTCCTCACATTCTTTTCAACCCCTTCCTGAACACGAATCAGCTAGGAGATTGGAGTTTGTCAATAACTCCTTTGTTCAGCTCTTGCACCAACACCAACTTGTAATGAACACGACTAACTGTTGGGTGTGCGGTCTTATGCCTCACACCACGGATAAAGGTATCCCTTATCTGGTTCTGCCCTTCAGCCACAATGGTTCTGTGTGGGCATATAGAACCATGTTCATATATGCTCGTGAAGTCCACCCCCTACGTTCTATAGAAGACAATCCTAAGAATAGTGCTCTGGTTAAGGGTATAGTGGACATGATCAAGGTAGTTGTTTCCCACGAAACTACCCCCGAAGATGAGACACTTGCCTATATAGGATGGAACGTGACAGGATATGGAGCTACTCTGAGTGAGAAACAGCAAGCTAAGATATCTTCCCCGATTTGGGTTGTACCCTATCAGGGTCACCTGTGTCTGCAAGGTACTGGCAAGAATCCCAGAGCTCAGTTAGGGAAGAGTGTCTGTACTGAAACGTATGTTTTTGGGTCTCAGACTTCCCCTGCGTTTTTAGCAGCTAAGGGTACCTATTTCATCTGCCATGATAGAGCCTATACATGGTTGCCCCCTGACTTTTCGGGCTCATGTTTTGTTTCATTCCTGTTGCCTCCCACCTACACAGCAGCGGCAGATTACCACAAGACAAGGCTAGTTAGAGGTGTCTTGAGTAAAGAAGACACTGCAGGTCAAGAATTTGGGGACTTTGCAAAGGGTTTTCTGCCGTTCTGGGGATCCATGGCTAACAGCAGGAACATAAGGCAATTGACAAGGGTAGTTGAGTCCACCGTGATTTGCTGTGTTTTCATCCCAGATAACGCTCCAACAGTGTACCAGGCCATCTCCAAACTGCATAAGATTTCCGAATCTATTCATGTGCATAAAGGAGATTGGTCGTTAATGGGATGGTTCTGGGAACTGATATCCGGCTGGGGATGGAAAATTCTGATGGTCATTGGGATGGTCTTAGCCATTCTTTTCCTGTTCTGTCTGTGCGTACAGTGTGCTCCTGCAATATGTGGCCTCTGTGTTACATCATGTGTAAGGAAGCCTGTATCAAGAGACGAACTAAGTACTAGAATGATGTTACAGCAACATCTCAATGACTTTAGGAATATAGATCTGGACTCAGATTAGCATGAGGATAGATTAATTGCCTATGTAAGGGCAAAAGGAGGTTTGTTTGTAGTTCTGAACAATTCTGAACTCGTGTAATAATTCTGGACTCGAGAATGAAACTTTTTTTTTTTTTTTTTTTTTTTAAACCTTTATTGGTGACAAGGAGAGTGTACACAGCCAATTGCCTACAACCTGTCATTTTCAGGCCGGCAGCGGTCTCACCTCAAGCATGTACGTAGTCGAACAAATGTTAAAAAGCAGTTCAGTATTATAGACACAGCAAGTCGCCTACAACCCAGAGGGCCGGCCGCGGTGCAAAGACGTAAATAACTGTTAAACTCTGATTCAGCAAGCTTGCAAGTTGGCAGCGCACAAACCTATTCTCATGACATGACGTTTTATTTATCTAGTAATGCAACCAAAGAAACCCATAAAACGAAAACAATCCCAACTGTGATGTCTTATTCATACAAGAAAGAAGTAAGGGGTGTCGAAGGGTGCAAAGTGGCGTACGAGATGCGCAAAGAAAGAAAGGGTGGGGGACGATGAACCGATCTAGGCTGCAGCAGTGCATGACTTAACGAGATGGGCGCCACGCGTGGCATGCGGGAGCGGGGCAGGATAGCAGCAGAGACAGGGAGTGATGTCTACTCGGCTGCGGCGGGAGGGGGGGGGGTCTCGAGAATTAAACTTCATCATAGCATGACAAATTAAGTATCAAAAGACCGAGAATGACGAGTACACCATGTACAAGCATTTTCAGCATATTCGAGTGACGATTTCACCTCGAAATCGTCATTATCATTCTGAACCCCCGGCTTCCATTTTATGTATGGCAGCCATTTTGTGAGTTGCCCTTTACATAGGCTTATAATCCAGCTAAATTCGATTCCAAAAGGACACGTACACCTTAATTGACTTTCCTATGACCTGTGCAAGTTGGAACCATTGCCCCAGGCCGAACCTGTTAGGTCAGTTCCTCTCCCAGTGGCCGAATGAGATAGCATCAAGGCACAACAGGCCATAAACCCATTTCATCGCACACACCCTGCCGAATCTTGCTCACACCTGTCCCTGCTCTTTTCTCTCACTTGCTTTATGATGGGGAGGTGCTCGTTTTTATTGGGGGTCCACCGATATCTGATGAAATGTTGGGACTTGCCGGGTGATTCGTTGTGGGCTGGACGAAGTGAAATATGGACATGTCATCATGACTCTGCTTTTCCTTTGTAACAAAGAAATGTGAATAGTATACTGTAAATTCGAAGAATGTTTGCCTAAAGCACAATATTTTGTATAAAAAGAGAAACCTGACTTTGTAGGATTGAGCAGTCTCCTGAGAATATACTTCCTGTGTGTTGTACTTCTAGGACGCTTGTTACCTTGGTTGCAGCCAATAAAAATCAGGAAAGAACCCGAGGTCTTTGGGTGTACCCTGGCACCGCTGGGTTGCCGGTTCAGTACCGGTTTTGAAAAACCCAGTACCTCACAAGACCCGCACTCTGATTCCCAGACCCTCCCTTGCGGAAGCCGCGACCACGGCTGCGCTGAGGCTGGTTCTGCACAGGCTTGTGGAAGGAACGTGCCTGGGTACCTCTGCCCTCGCCACGAAAGGAACGGAACCCAGGAGTGGCTGGATTCTTTGCAGAAAGACCCAAGGACTTGCCCGTGGCCCGCGAGTCCTTGAAACAGTCCAACGCACTGTCTGCCTTATGGCCAAACAGGCGGGTGCCATCAAAGGGCATATCCATAAGCCAGCTCTGGTCATGGGACAAGAACCCAGTTGAACGCAACCAGACGTGGCGCCGCAACGCCACCGTTGTAGACATCGCCCTGCCCAACAAGTCTGCAGTGTCCAAACCACACCGAATGGCAAACTTAGCCGCATCCTTTCCTTCAGCAATCACTTGAGAAAGGACAGCCTGGACTTCCTCCGAACACTGAGGCAACACCTGAGCAACGGTATCCCACACTGTGTGAGAGAAGCAGCCCAGCAAGCAGGCGGTGTTCACCGACCACAGCCCCAAGCTGGCCGAAGAAAACCACCGCTTAAACTGATTCAGTTTCTTGGAGCTTTATCCGGCGGAGCCGTTGGAAAGGCACTCTGCGACGTCGAGGCCTGGATGACCAGACTCTCAGGTGTGGGATGGGTGGTCAGAAAGGCAAGATCGCCGGCGCCGGCGTCTGGCAACGTTTTTATCCACAGGAGCCCCCGTGGCTGGCTGCGACAAAGTGCCCAAGAGGACGTCTGTAACGGCGTCATTGAAGGGAAGCAACGGCTCAGACAAAGTGGACGCAGTCTGGAGCACCTCGGTGAGGAGGATGGTCTTGACGGCCACCGTGGGGAGGTCGAGGTTGAGGCCCTCAGCAGCCGGAAGGAGCACCATCGTCTTCCTCCATCGTAGGTGGAGGAGAGGCAAACCCCGGGTTAGAGGAGACATCGAGGTCGCCAGCGTCCTCCAAGTCGTCCACATAATCCGGCTCGGAGTCACACTGCCGGGCAAGGGGGTCCTTGGATCCTTCCCAGTCCTCCTCCGGCACCTTAGGGGCCGGTCGTGGCGGCAGGGCCGGAGCCGGAGAAGGGACAAACTGCGCTGAGAACGGCACTGGCCGGACCGGCACCGGCGCCTCCTCCCAATGCGGATCCCAGGCCGGAACAAAATGGTCCTGGAACCGGGGCAAGGGCGGAAGTAACGGCGCCGAAGGCGGCGCCGGGGCCAGATCCGGCAATGCTGCACCTCGAGGCACCGGATCCAACGGCACAGGATCCTGTAGCGCCTGGGCTGGATCCGCTGACAGAGCTGCCGGGCCGACAGGATCTGGACATGGGACCGCGTGGCCCGAAGGCACGCCTGTGGGAGCCCGAGGCCTAAAAAGGTGGTCCATGGCAGCAAAAAACTCTTACACCTGTTCGTGAGTCGCCGTCGGACCTGGGTAGGGCGGGTAGACCGTGGGTGGAGCCCCTGTCTCCCTCGTCCGCCGCCGAGGAGCGACAGGGGGACGTCGGAGAGCGAACACACTTCTTCGACTTCTTTTTATGGCTTCGCTTACCAGAATCCAAAGGCGAAGACTTGGAGCCCGAGGAGCGATGGCTCCGGTCCCACAAGCGGTCCTGGAAAAGGCCCCTACAACCGGAGCAGCAGTGGGACGAATGCCGGACCTCCAGCAACTTCCGGCGCTGCTCCCTCAAGGCCTTCGGGCCATAGCTTGACAGTCCCGGGAGTCGTGATCAGTCTCCAGGCAGTAGAGGCAAACATCATGGGGTTCCGCCACCAACATATTAGGGCGGCAGGCCCCACAGGACTTATAGCCAGGCATCCTAACGTGCACCAGAGAAGAAGAGGGGGAGACATAAAGTCTCAAAAAGTAGTCAAAAAGTGACTAAGGTACTTGCTCAATCCGATCTGCGCTTGCTGGCGCGGAAGAAGAAAGAAGTGACGTCAGCGCACATGGGTTGCGCCTAAGTACTCTCCGTGACGTCATGTAGGCGCTGACGATGCCAGTGACGGACGCGGAGCCGCAGGACGCCACCTACTGATGTGCAGGGGTACTGCTAAGCAAAACTTTCCGGATCCAGTCTGACGCCTGGGGATATGCTAAGGTAAGGAATCTATCACTAACTTTTTTTTTTTTTTGTAAAACAATTTTTATTGCAGAGCTTTAAACTTGACACTTCAGCGTTATGCACAGAGTATTTTCAATCACATTCTCCACCATAATATTGTACACAGCCATTTAGCCCTCAACCCGGAGGTCGGGCGGCGGTATTCGTGATCTTATTGTACTCCTAGGTGTGCTGGTTCGTGTAGGAGAAGGATGATTCAATCGCCCCCTTCTTTATGTGTTTGTTCTCCCCTTCTCCCTCTATTCTCAGTAGTGGTCGATGATTTATGTCAGTGCTCTTGCTGTTCTGCGCCCCCCCCCCTCCACCCCCCCCTCGGTGTGTCCACGCCTATGTCTGGTGCTAGTGTATGGTGTGATGGTATAGGTCAACAGAGTTTACGTTCTTCCCTGTGTGTGTGTGTGTCTGGTACCAGCGCTGGGTGAACCGTGGGAGGCAATGGAGTTGATGGGCCCTCAGTTTCCTCCCCCTCCAGTTCCTGTAGTGTGTTGTCTCTCAGAGCCTGTACCAACGCTTCCCATGCCCTTGCCGCATCCAGCGCCTTCTCGTCTGAACTTCGGCGGGCTAATTGGTATCTGATCGTGCTCTCGGCCATTGCCCACTTTAAGAATTCGTTCAGCCATCTCTTGTGTGTTGGCCCTGACTTCGATTTCCATCCCTTGGTCAGCTCCCGTTTAGCCAGGAGCAGGCCCATGTCTATAAATTTGCTTGTCAGCTTATTTTTGCTTGTGTGTGGGAACCAATGGAGAAGAGTGACTTCAGTGTCGTAATGCAGTTCCCTGTCTGTCACTGTGTTCAGTGTGTCACCCATCTCATTCCAATACTCCTGTATGTTGGGGCAACCCCGGAGCATATGGAGTAGATCCGCCTCCATTAGGCGGCATCTGGGGCAAGCTGCGTCAGTCACTCCAAAATATGTGGCTATTTTGCTCGGGGTTAAGTAGGCACTGTGGAGGATGTACAGGTGAATGAGTTGGAAGCGCGCATTCCTGGTGCTTTTCCGAGCTCTGCGCACCAGTTGGGACCACGTTGTGTCAGGGATTTCCTTCTGCAGGTCTGCTTCCCACTTCGTTTTAAGTGATGTGAGGGGTTGAATATTTTCAGATGATAGTCGGGAGTAGAGGCACGTGATTGCCTTGAATGTCCCTGCCGCCATCATCGTGTATTGGCACGCCAGAGTTGTCTTTGGTTCGAGCAGCCCCTCACCCTAGTGCGCTTGTATGGCCCGTATTACTGCTGCGTGTATTAAATAATCGCCCCTCGGAAGGTCGTAGCGCTCCTGAAGAGTCTGAAATGGCACCAGTACTCAATCGTCGTAGAGGTCTCCTATCATTTGTAAGCCTGCCTCTTCCCAGTCCCTCAATCCCGACCAGTCCCCCCCATGCGGCAGCGCTGTCACCATCCCCAGTGGGATTTCGGGCGCATACGGGTGCACCGGCCCAGCTCGCTTCTGCGATCTGTTCCAGCACAATCGAAGCGTCCGATCCTCCAGAGATAGTCTCCTGAGCACTAATTTCTGTTGCAGGGTAATGAATGCCAGAACATGGCGAGGTATCCCCAGTTCCCTATCCTGTTCTGGACCTCGGTAGGTTCTCGCAACCTCTTGTGTAAAGTGTTGTAGTTGGGCCGCCAGGTAGTATAATTCGAAGTCCGGGACCGCCAGGCCCCCCTCGTCTTTCGAGCGGGTCAGCGTCGCCAGTGCAATTCTACGCCTGCCCGTTCCCCACAAGAAGGCGATTACTAAGGACTTTAGCCGTTTAAAGGTTGCTCCGGGTATCCATATCGGGAGGGTCCGGAAAAAATATAACAGCCTTGGTAGGGCTATCATTTTCAGTATTGACACTCGGCCCGTCATGGACTGGGGCAGGGTTGCCCAAAAGGCCATACTGCTCTGCAAGGCTCTGATGCAGCGTCCGATATTACCGTCTAGGAGGTCAGCAGGGTCACGGTATATGTGCACCCCTAGGTAGCTTAGGCAGTCAGGCTCCCATCTCAACATCGAGTGGGTTGGGGGACGTGCCTCCGCTCTCCTCAGGGGAAAGAGGCAAGTTTTCGTCCAGTTCACCCGTAATCCAGAGATGTCGCCAAAGCATGCTAACAGTCTCTCGGCTCCTTCTACTGCCTCCTCGGCATCCTCTAAGAAGAGGAGCAGGTCGTCCGCGTACAAGGAGATAAAATGGCGGGTTCCCCCGGAGTCCAATCCGCTGTAGTGGTCGCCCCGTCTGGCCGTTGCCGCTAGGGGTTCCACCGCGAGCGCAAACAGTAGGGGGGGAAAGTGCGCATCCCTGTCTGGTGCCCCGGTTCACATCGTATCTGTCTGAAACCAAGGCTCCGACCCTCACTCTGGCTTTTGCCGACGCGTACAATACTTTTGTCCACTCAATGTATCCCTCTCCTAATCCGAAGGTCCTCATTACACTATAGAGGTAGTCCCACTCTAGGCTGTCGAATGCTTTTTCTATGTCGACCGCTAGCACCAGGGGGGTTCGTGCCTCGGGAGGAGGATTATCTATTAGATTGAGAAGTCTGCGTATGTTGTGTGTCGTGTTTCTCGTGGGTATGAATCCCGATTGATCTTTGTGGACCAATCCGTTCATATGGGTCAACAACCTAGTGGCCAATATTGTACTTAAGATTTTATAATCCGTCGTCAGCATAGACAGTGGTCGGTAGGATGCTGGGTCTGCGCTGTCTCTCCGTGGCTTTAGGAGGGGTATCATTATGGCTTCGCGCATTGAGCAAGGAAGTCCGCCCGTTTCCTTGGCTTCATTATATATTATTCGAAGGCGTGGGGCCAGTTGATCAAGGTATTTGGCATAGAATTCAATGGGCAACCCGTCCAGTCCCGGCGTTTTGTTACGCGCCATGCGTTTTATAGCTCCCTTTATTTCCGTCAGGTCTATCGGGCTACCCAAGGATTCAGCGTCTTCTCGAGTTAGTTGGGGCAAATGCAGGTCGGCCAGGAAGGCGTCTGTTGCCGCGCCCTGATCCACCAACCTGCTCTGATATAGTCTTTCGTAATAGGAGCGGAAACAGTTCAGTATATCCGGCTGCGTTTGGTGAGTGACGGCTCCACTCCCCTTAAGGGACATAATAGGCTTACTGTGACGGCTGGGGTTCGCTAGCCAAGCCAGGAGTGTGCCGGTTTTATACCCCTCCGCGAGGGTTCTGGTCAGGTATGCTTTGTAATCAAAGCTGCGGAGGCGCTCCACCTCTACCGCCACAGCCTCCCGCGCCTCGCTGACTGTACCCTGTAGTTCAGGGTGATTGGGGCGCTCTCGCTCTGCAGTTCTCAGTTTCTGTACAGCTTTATCCAAATCATCCATCAGCGTCCTGCGCGCCCCCGCAAATTTGCCTATACAGTGTCCCCTCACCACTATCTTAAATGCATCCCATTCCATAGCTCTAGATGAAGCAGTATCTTCGTTCTCCACGAAGTACTGTGTGATCCTCTCTCCCAATGCCTCGCAGAAAGGTGGGTCATCTAGCGTGTCCGGTCTTAGCCGCCACGTCGGGATAAGTGTGGGTACGTTCATCCAGTCTAGTGTTAGGAGGAGGGGGTTGTGATCGGAGATCGTTCGCGCTAGATATTCTGTTCGGGCTACCGTCGGGAGCACTGTTTGCGAGCACAGGAAGGCGTCTAGGCGGACATGGAGGTCATGAATGCTGGAGTAAAATGAGTAGTCTCGTTCCCCGGTCAGTAACGGTCCAGTGAAGTAGCTGGCCAGTGTTCTTGAGAGTTTTGTAAAGTACGTCGCTTGATCTACATTCGGTGCATATACGCTAGTAAGTGCTATGTGTCGGCCTCTGAGCAAGCCCTCAACCGCTACATACCTCCCGTCTGGGTCCACAGTGTGCCTAGTGACCTGGAAGGGGACGCCCGCTCTTATCCAGATTAAAACCCCTCTAGCGAAGGCAGAGTATGTTGTATAATAAAGGTGACCCCTCCATTTACGCTGTAGTGCCACTCCCTCCTTCTGTGTCAACTGGGTTTCTTGTAGGAATGCTATGTGCACTCCCCTGCGGACTAAATAGGAGTGGATTTTATGCCTCCTTGTCATCGTGTTCAACCCCCGCACATTCCAGGACACACATTTCAATGAACCCATATTAGCCATAATTTCATTGCGTTCGAATCAGTTCAAGCATGGTTGGCAGCCAGACAATAGGTTCGACATCACTTCCATCCCCCCCAACAAATCCCTCAAATCCCCCCCCTTGGAACGTGCCCTGAGTTCCCCCAACTACTCCAGGCTCCCTCCCCCCCCCAGAACAGGACCTAACTGCAAGAAAGTAGTTCCCATCCAAACAGGTGAGCAATCGTGCTCTGAACTTCTACGTATCCGTGATTAGTATCACGGAAGCCTTATGGGCTCTGGGGAGCGTGAGCTAGTTACTGGTAGTTTTCGATGTCGTCTCCACAGTCCCCTCCCGCCATATACAGCGCAACTTACGATACTCCAGTCTAACAGCGTCCTGCTCAGGTGATCGTAGAGGCCGCTCGGCAAGCCATCGCCAGAAGACAAATAGGAATGTTCGAAAAGTCAGCTCCCGATTATCACTTCCGAAGTCTGTGGCGTAATTCTCGGGCCTCCAGTTTTTCCCATTTCCGATAATTCAGTCTCCGAGCCCGATCTCCGTTCCTCCGAGCCCGAGTCTTTCTCCGATCGGAGCAGAGCTGATCCCGAAACTTCTTTCACCGCTTGGAGTGCTACTTTTCGTTCGTCCTCCGTTTGAGAGTGTGTCGGTTTCCTGGATCTCTGTCTCAGCCTCCGGAGTCTCCTCGATTTCCTCACCGGTTGAGTTTGGCGCTCCTCCTCAGCCCTAAATCGTGCTCCATCCGTGCCCGCTTTGTAAGAGTCCCACCAGGTCCAGGCCTCCTCCGCTGTTGTGAAGAACTGAGCTTTTCCATCTATCACAATTCGGAGCCTGGCTGAGAACAGCAGAGAGTATTGGATGCCTTCCGTGCGTAATTCTTTTTTGATGGAGAGGAAAGAGGCGTGCATTTTTTGCGTCTCAAACGTATAGTCCGGAAATAAGGTTACTTTGCTGTTGTCTACTTGGAATGGTCCAACTTCCCTGGCCCGTTGCAATAGCCAGTCTCTGTCTTTGTAGTGCAACAGCTTGATGACCACTGGGCGAGGAGGCAGCCCCGGTTTCGGGGGTCTGGATGGGACACGGTGCGCTCTTTCCAGAGTGAAGAAGGGGGAGAGGCCCTCCGGGGCCACCACCGTTCTTAGCCAGTCATCTAGATAGCCCACCATGTCCGCACCCTCTTTTTTCTCCGGAAGGCCCACTAGGCGCACGTTATTTCTGCGGCTGCGGTTTTCAGCATCCTCTGCCCGCCTCTCTAGGGCCTGAATGCGGTCCAGCGCGTCGGTGAGTCGTCCCTCCATTGACTTCTGTGCCGGCGCCAACACTGTTATGGCGTCCTCCGTCTCCTTGACTCTATCCGCCAGTTTTCCATGGTCTGCTCGAAGGAGTCCAAGACCCATAGAAACTTGAGCAATATCGTGGTGCAGGGCATCCTTCGTGGCTGCGATCGCTTGAAGAATTGTATCCTGCATTTGCTGCAGGTCAGTTGTTGGTGGAGGAGCTTCTTCCGTAGTTTCCGTAGTGGGGCTCGCATCCCCTCGCTCCTTTCGGTTTCCCCATTGCGGCGTGACAACGGGGGACCAGGGTAGAGGTGAGAGAAAGGGGCGTCCGGCAGCCTTGATGTGGCGCGTCTGTGGGGGTCCCCTGTGAGATTATCCGTAGGTACGGATCGTGTCTTCTGCCACCTTAGGGTCAGCTGGTTTGCAGTAGTCGTTGCGGGAACCGGGCCTGTTCCGGTCTGTCTCGCGGCTGTGCTGCTGTGCGCCAGGCAGGGCCACCCACGCACTCTGCAGGGACTCCCCCCGCTCCTCTGCCAGAAGTCCGATGCCTGCGGACGCTCCCTGCGCCAATCGGAGGTGTCCCCCAGTTCCTTTGCGTGGCCTCAGGGGTATCGTGGTTGTGGGCTCTGTTGGGGCAGTTGCGGGGGCTCTCCCGTTGGGTTGGGGGCCTCCGTGAGGGTCCCACTCAATCGGGTGTCGCGTGGGCCGGCTACTCCTTGGATAATACTCCCTTTAGGAGGGCCTAGGGAGCAGGGCCCAGTACAGGCCTCCAGGTCCTCCAAAGATTTTGCTCACCCGCTCCTCAAGGTTCTCAACAGGCGTGGGCCTCGGCGAGGTCAGGGTGTCCAGGGCTCCAGCCGCGGGTCTCCCGCCCTCGGAGCGAGGGTCTGCTGGGTCGGCGCGTGCTCTCTCAAGGCCCGGGGGGGCGGTCGCAGGGTCACCCTCGGTAGCTCCGAGTTACCAGCCCAGCGAAGGTGAAGTAGGTCTTCCTCGCTGTCTGTGTCGCAGTTGGAGGCCACAATGGAGTCGGGGCTCCGGTTCTTGTCCCCCAGGCAGCTCGGGCCGCCCCTCGCTGTCAGGGCTTGGCGCGCTCTCTCCGGTGGTGTGTCCACCGATCACACCCGGGTTGGGTGAGCGTCGCTTGGGCTCCCCGGACACCAAGCACACCCAGGGCCCTCCCGCGGTGGACAGAGCACCTTAGTTCAGACCCAGAGATGGGGTTAGAGCTGTTCTCGGGCAGCCAGAATGTCCTCAGTCCGTTTTTCTCGCCGCCAGGGCACCACTCATCGGCTCTTCCCCGCGGCCGGTGCCTGCTGGACTCCGGGGGTCAGGTACTCACTCGGAAGCCCGGGCTCATCAGGGGCGCTCGGTGGGACGGAGCAGCAGCTGGGGCCCTCCGGGCCCGTTTGGGCGTTCTCGTCTATTTCGGGGGTAGTAGGCCCCCGTTGGAGCCGGGGCCTCGATTTCAGTCTCCCGGGCAGGGAGGAGTCGCGTCTGGGTCGACGGGGTGCCGAGCTCTGTCCTCCGGCGGCGCCTCGCAGTTGAAGGAGGTCCGCAGGATTCCGCCGGCTGGCAGCCGCTCCCGAACACACCCGGGCCACTCTCCAGCCCCCGCAGTCGGGCTCCAGGATTCGCGCTATGGGTCTCGGTGTCCCAGCAGTTACGGGGACGCCGCCATCTTGCGCTTCGGTCCGCAGTGTAGTTTCGGGCTCTCGCGCCTCTCTCGGCGCAGGAAACAGCGCTCCCGCGGCACCGGAGCAGGCAACAGTGTGGTGCACGGGTTCACCCGGTTTTTCGCGGGGTCCCCGAGCTGCAAGAAGGATGATTTGACGGATTACGGGCGGTGGGTGCGGGAGCCTCGTTAGGCTGCTACCATCTTCGTTGGCTGCTAGCCACGCCCCTCGTAAGGAATCTATCACTAACATGTCTCTTTCAGATTTCAGATATAAGGAAACGTATATCTGTGGTAAGTGTTTCTAGCACCAACTTGCACAGGCTGCAATGGCAGGCCTGTAGTCACAGTTTGAGTGGTCTCTCATAGGTGGCATAATACATGCTGCAGCGCATGGGAGACCCCGCGTGTATCTATGCCCTGGGTACCTTAGTACCATATACTAGGGACTTACAGGGGGGACATCAGTAGTCAATTGGGAAGGTACCACAGTACTTACCATTGTCACATTTAGGGAGGAAGGCACTGTGAGAAGTTGGCCTGGTATATGCTGTCCACTAATTATAATGGGCACTATGTACCAGTCCAAGCAGCCCATATTGATGATTAGGTAAAAGACAACCTTTATTGAAAGCTATCCTAGTAGGAGCTATCGAGAGCAGCCGTCTGGCTAAGTCTCGAAGGAATGTAAAGCAGCTTGGTTTACCAGGCAATACTCTCCTGAATGACCAAACGAAAGGAGAACCACACAGGGTTTATATAAAATATATGTATTTATTACTAAACACTCTCTACTAACCTCTTTAAGAGATTAGAAAACAAGGCACACAATATTACAGTGCAAGAATGATAGTAAATAGACCAATACAGAGTGGTCCCCAGGGAGAGACCGAACCATATACTAAGAAAGTGGTTTAACAACAACGACTTGACTAGACACAGTGCCTAGAGCACGTAGAGTTGCTGGGACCCCAAGAAACAACCCAAAGTAGTGGCACAGGGGACCCATGGGGGACGTGTGCAGTGTGAGAACACAGCCGCAAGCTCCATACAACTCTATGGGAAAGTCGCTGTTGGAATTTTAAAGATTAAGGACACTTAGGAGAGGGCTTTGAGCAAACCCTTTCAAACTTAAAACGTTCTAAGGCCAGCACCCATGTGAGCACCAGAGTACTTGTGTTAACTAACCCAGGGAAGCCGGGTGCATAGGTGTGAAATGGTGTTGGGAATCTTCGTTGTTTTCAATGGTGTGATGCTGCAAAGTGCTGCTGCCGTGAAGAGGAAAAGTGTCCGGTGTGATCCAAGCCTGGATCGGAGATGAGAAGAACCTGGAAGCAGAGGGGACAGAGTCTGGGTCACTTCAGGGTGACCAGGGGCTCAGTAGACGAATGCCCTCGGATGTCGGGTGCTTCAGGTGAGTTGCCGCGACGCGCGACTCTGCAGCCACTGGGACCAGGAGACGTCAACGATGACCTAAGTCCGGAGGTGAGCTGTCCCACGAAGGATGTCGAGTGCTGGGGGGGGGGGGTGTCAGTGTTCAGACGGAACACCAACAAGCCTTGGTAACTGCAACCCACGCGGTCAGAGGAAATCAGCTTCGGTGAAGACCAGCAAAGTCCTTGGGACTCTCCAAGCAATGGAGAATCAGGGCAAGTCTGGAGAAACCAGGACAGCCCACAGAAAGGTAAAGTCACCTTCACAGGGACCCGCAGGCCAACGGACCAGGCATTGCTTAGGGACCTCGAGAGGGATCACAAAATACCAGGCCAAGGAACACTCGTCGAGTGTAAGCCAGCAATCTTCGGTGGAAATACTGCTTGGGGTCAGGACTACAAGAAGCCAAAACACAGCCTCAGGGTCTCCCAGGGGTGGCAGAATACATGCTGCAGCCCCTGGGAGGTCTCAGAGGTGCCTTGGATATATAGTATACCATATACTAGGGACTTATAAGGGTACCCCAGAATCCAATCTGGAGTGTACCTAAAGTACATGCAATCAGTTTAGAGGAGAAAGCAGCTAGGCTGGGGTCCTGGATAGCAGGATCCCAGCAAGTCTAAGTCGAAAACAGTTAAACATCAGCAAAAAAGTGGGGGCAACTATAAGAAGCAGATCCTACTCTCCTACAGGCACAGTGACTGGGGTCATAATTAGCAGTATACCAGTCAGACTAGTCAGAAAACAGAATGACACCAGCAAAAAGTAGGGGTAATCAAGAAAGCAGATCCTACTTTCCTACACAACCCCCCCAACGAAAGGAGATTAGACTAACCTTGCTGTAGGAGAGTAGGGTCTGCTTCCTATGGTTAACCCCACTTTTTGCTGTGTTTCACTGGTTTTTCAACTTTGGTCTGGCTGTGGCCCTGCTAATCGGGACCACAGCCTAGCTGTTCTCTCTCTAAATTGATACCATGTACTTTAGGTACATACCAGATTGGTTACTGAGTTACCTTGTGAGCCCCTAGTATATGGTACCTTAGGTACCAAGGGCATAGGTACCTCAGAGGTCTACCTGGGGCTGAAGCAGGTATTATGCCACCCCTGGGAAGCCTTCCAAAATGGCACCTCAGATCTGCACTTGCAGCCTGGGTAAGGTGGTGTAAGCACCCCTTACTGAGTTATAGTATACCTATAACTGCCTATATATATATATAGACACATATTAACCTACAAGTCCTATGGCAGGCCTTGACAATCCTGAAGGCAGAGTGCTTGGTTTTGTTTGAGAGGGTGCCCTAGCATGGGCTGAGCCCCTCTGCAGCTTTCGGAAATCCTTCCTTATAGCTGTTCTATGATAAAGCCATACCATATACTTTTAAGTGCATTATAATCCTCGCGGTTAACGCTAACTTTGGTTTGGCTTTATCAAAACATGTCGTGTTTGGTGTCAAACTCTTTGGAATACTACCCACCCGCCAGTTCTGGTGGTGGGGTATCATTCCACCCTTCTAGAGGGAGAAGACATGTACACACTTGTATACCTGGTTAAAGTTTAAAAGAGCCTCAGCATCACAAAATGGATGCTGCTGCCAGAGACACAAGTCTGACCTCCTGCTGCTGGACGAAACTCCGGCAGGGGAGGCTTGGGCAATAGGTTTCCTATCCAGGGAGGTGCCAGCACCTCCCCAGACAGGCTTTATTGTATTGGGGCAGGGTGGGTTGCATTCAGTGAAAGCTTTTCAGACACTGCCTGGGGCACACAAGGAGCTACATGCATTTCCCAGTTCAAACCGGTTGATGGGGCACTCAGCCTCAGCTCTGGCGCAAAACTGGACAAAGAGGAAGTGGTGTAACCACCCCCTCCCCAGGTCCTCCCATAGGTGGGACCCTAGATTTAGTCCAACCCCTAAACTTAGTATAAGTATAGGACCCCAGTCCCTAGGACTTTAGATTACCCTGGACGAAACTCTGCAACATATATTACGGACCTTCGACATTCCATATCGACTGGAAGACGGAAGAAATCTCCCTTGAGGTCAAGGAGTGACCTCCCTGTTCAAACAGGCACCTAAGAGCATCTTGCCAGTCTGCATTTTCGAGGCTTCCGCCGGATCCCGAAGAATATGCGACACAGGACGCGGACTTCCAGACATCTCTGAGGCCGACACGAGATCCCAGCAAAGCTGAGACCCGCAGCCGTCACAAGAGACGTGGGACCGGAACTCCTGGACATCCTGCAATTTTGCAAATGCACCTACTTCACAAAGTTGCCGGAAGCTGTGCATTGGGCTATTTGGAACCCTTGCCCGGGCACCTTTTGCACCAAAGCTCAGAGGCCAGCACTCCACGAGTGTCCCGTGAGTCCCCTTTCTTCACCGCAGCTCAAGGCTTCTTTGCGATCTCTAGTCCTTTGGCTAGTGGGTCCCCACGAAAGACAATCCTTTGTTCCTTGGGCTTTCCTGGTTACTCCAGACGTGCCCTGACTCCCCTCCAAAGGGGTACCTCAGACCTTGATGGTCTGCACCGAAGCCAATCTGGTCTTCTTGCGTGGGTTGCTGTTGCCAAGGCTTGCTGGGTCCAATCCGGCTTCTGACGCTGCAGCACTCGACATCCTTCGTGGGACAGCTCGAATCCAGCTCCTGGTCATCATTGACACCTCCTGGTCCTCGTGGCTGAAGAGTCAAGCTTCACCTACTTCACCTGAAAACACCCGACATCGGCTGGCATCTTGCTGTCACCATCCTGGTCACTGACTAGTGACCCAGACTCTGCCCCCTCTGCTTTCAGGTTCTTCAGATCTCCGATCCACCCTTGAATCCACCCCGACACTTTTCCTCTGATCGCCTGCAGCACTTCTTCGCATCTCTACACTGGAAGCAACGACGAAACCCGACACCAAAAGACATCTATGCCCCCGGCTTCCCTGGGTGAGGTAACACAAGTACTCCAGTACTCCCGTGGGTCTTGACTCTCGAAGTGTTCTAGTCTAAAAGGGTTCCATCATAGTTCACCCCGAAGTGTCCTTAATCTTTAAAATTGTAACTTGTATTTCCTCCATAGAAGTCAATAGGTGATCCGTGACTGTGTTTAGACACTGCATGCGTCCCGCGTGGGCCTCCTACATCCCTACCTTGGGTGGTTTCTGGTTGCCCCAGCGGTTCTATGGGCCCTAGGCCTAGCTTCTATCTCTCACCTGGTTCTTATACCACTATTTTAGTATATGGTTTGTGAGGCCCCTAGGGCAAAACGTATACTGTGCTATTTACTGTGTGCTATTTAAAGTTCTTGTATTGTACTTGTCTCTCTAGCCTCATAAAGAGACTAGAGGGGTTGTGTTTAGAATGAATACATATATATTTGATATGTACCTTGTGTGATGTACTTTCATTTGATCATTCAAGAGATTATAGACTGGTAAAACAAGCTGCTTTACATTCCTTCAAGACTTAGTCTGAAGGCTGCTCCCCGCAGCTACCACTAGGATAGCTTTCTATAAAGGTTGTCTTTAACCTACCATCAATATGGGTCGTTTGGACTGGTGCATGGTGCCCACTAGAATAGTGGACATCATATGGCAGGCCAAATTCTCACACTTGCCCAGTTGAGTCTTCATTTTCTAGGTGGAAATATTTGGAGAGTCCATCCGCGTTGGCATGGTTACTCCCAGGTCTATGTTCCACAGAAAAGTCAATCACCTGTAGGAAAATAGACCCCCTCAACAGTTTGGGATTTTCACCATTCATCTATTTAAGCCATAAGAGGGGCTTATGGTTTGTCGGAACAATGAAGTGAGTACCAAACAGGTATGGCCTCAAATTCTTCAAGGCCTAGAAAACAGCAAAGGTCTCCCTCTCAATAGCTGACCTACATTTCTCCCTGGGGGTCAACCTTCTGCTTATAAAAGATACTGGTTGGTACTGGCCATCTGCATTAAGTTGTGACAAAACAGCTCTTACTCCTTTCTCAGAAGCATCTTACTGGACAATGAAGATTTTGGAGTAATGAGGGCTTGGAAGAATGGGAGCAGAACACATGGCCTGCTTCAGGTCATCAAATGCTTTCTGACAGCTAACTGTCCACTGAACTTTCTTAGGAATCCTTTTGGAAGTGAGATCATTAAGGGTAGTCACAATGAACCTAGACCTCTTAACAAATCTCCTGTAGTAACGATGTCAGGCCCAAGAAAGCTCTGGATGAGTTTGGGTAGTGGGAGCAAGCCCAACCCATTATTGTCTGGATTTCGCTCTTCGATGGTTGAACTTGGCCTCCAGCTACCAGGTGGCCCAAGTACACAGTCTTGCTCTGCTGATCTGGCACTATGTGGCCTTGATGGCGAGGCCTGCCTTTTGCAGTGCACCACAAATCCTTCTCTAGACTCGATTACCTGTTCATTCCTCAACCCTGGATTGGGAGGGTGGACTCTATGTCCATACTCCCGCGTGGCCTGTCGGATCATTCCCCGATAACAATGGACTTGCTCTTGGATAGGAGGCGGCAGCCTTTTCGATGGCGCCTTTCCACGTGGCATTTGCAACAAGACAACTACCAGTCGCATATGAGAGAGGCCATAGCACACTACTGGGACGACAACGATAGGCTAGACACCGATGCCATGACCTTGTGGGAGGCCCTGAAACCTGTGCTTCGTGGCATCGACATTGCTTGGTGTGCAGCGAACCGTAGGACCCGTAGGGGGGCCATTGAGGAGGCAGCGAATCAGGTCCGCAATTTAGAGGCGGAGTGTGCTTCGGGGGGGAGTGTTGATGCTGTAGGGCGATTGCTATGTCTTCAGCGGTCGTACACATCCTTATTACTAGATGAGGCCCGTCAGCTATGGATGGCTACGCAGAGTAGGATATACCAATGGGGTGACAAATCCAGCACGATGCTGTATAGGCTCTGCCAAGGTGCTTTTCAGGCACAGTCCCTACCGGGACTCCGGGATGAGGCGGGGGACCCTGTGACTGCCCCCGAGGTCCTGGCCGCTACCTTTGCGCATTACTATGCGGCTCAGTACACCCCCCGGGAGGCACTCCCGGAAGAGGAGGTCGATAAGTTCCTTGCGGACCTTCCACCCAGGGCGCTTTCGGATGAAGGCCGTGCTCGGCTTTAACTCCCGCTGTCGGCGGAGGAGCTGGAAGCGGCGCTGGGGGAACTGAATGCTGGAAAGGCCCCTGGGCCCAACGGCTTCCCGTGCGAGTTTATGAAAACGTTTCATCTCCAGCTGGGGATGCGCTACAAAAAGGCGCTGGAGGCGGCCAGAGAATGTGGGCGCCTGCCGGCGGACTGGCGGCATGCGGAGGTTGTGGTTTTCTGTAAACCTGGGACGCCCCCGGAACGCCCTGAATCATACCGGCCGATCTCGCTTCTTAATGTTGAGGCGAAAATCCTGGCAAAGGCCTTAGCTAATCGCCTCCTCCCATATATCACAGACTTGGTCCACCCGGATCAGGCCGGGTTTATGCCCCACAGGGCAACGAGACACAACATCAGACGGGCGCAGTTAGTGGTGGAGGCGGCACGGGCGGCGGGGATTCCGGCGGCACTTCTACTTGCCGATATTGATAGAGCTTTTGATTCGCTGAGTTGGACATATCTCCGAGCGCTCCTGTTTCGCCTCAATTTGGGACCGCATTTCCTGTCATATATACAGCTATTGTATACGGACCTGACGGCATCTGTGAGAGTGGCGGGGGCAGTCTCCAGCCCCTTCCCTATAGGCCGCGGCACCCGGCAGGGTTTCCCCCTTTCACCTTATTTATTTGCCCTGGCCATGGAGCCGCTGGCGGCATGGGTGCGGATGGACGCACAGCTGCGAGGTGTTGAGTGGGAGGCGGGGCCGTCTGATAGAATCGCGCTCTACGCCGATGATGTTCTTTTCTTCCTAACGGACCTGAATAGATCAGGGCGCAGGGTCCTTGAAATAATGCGAATATTTGGCGAAGTGTCTGGTCTCCACTTGAATGTACAGAAATCAAAGCTGTGGGTGCTGGGGGAGCGTGGTGGCATGGGTTCCTGGGCATCAGCCCTACAAGAGACGGCGGGTGGCATTAAGTACCTGGGCGTTTTTCTGACAGATGTGCCCGGAGTCTCCTGGTCACGCAATGTACTACTTGTTTGGGACAAAATATGATCTGATATGAAAACATGGTCTAGGATGCCTTTGAATATCTATGGCCGCTCTGCCATATTCAAGATGGTGGCTCTCCCTCGTATTCTATATCAATTACAAAACCATCCGTATCCTATATCGCCGCAGTGGTTTCGACCGGTAAACTCGGCGTTACGCCAGTTCTTATGGGCCGGTGGGGCGGCAAGAGTAGCGCTTCGCACCTGCTTCCTCTCTACCTATTGTGGGGGGCTGGCCACGTCAGACGTCCTGTCTTACTACCAAGCATCACATCTTTTGGTCCTAAACGAGTGGTGGTATGGGGACCGGGGTGACCCGGCCTATGCCCTGGAGAGATACCTGATGGATCCAGACACGCTGCACACTATCTTGTACTCGGCAGCCATCAGAAAGAGGCTCCCGATGGTCACCCAGGTGGTCTTTCAGGTGTGGCGTGGAGCTCTCCGCCGCATGGGGTGGTGGAACACGCTGACGAGGGAAACCCCGCTGTGGCACAATGGGAGGATTCCGGCACCGGCGTCCTTACGGGGATTCAGTGGCTGGGATGCGATTGGTATTTCGGCGCTGGGTCACGTCATGAATGGCACGACCCTTAAGTCCTTTCAGGCACTACGAGAAGAATATGATATGCCCAATACTCAATTCTTTAGATACTTACAGCTCCGACACGCCCTGTCCCCCGCATTGGTTGGTTTGGAATCTTTGCCGGAGTTCAGTCACCTGGAGGCAAAGGTATTCATGGGGGAATTAGAAACTAAGAAAATATCTAATATATATCAAACACTCGTTACACATTGCTCCTCTTCCCTCGATAAGTTGCGGTCTGCAAGGGAGGGAGATGTAGGAGACTTGGAAGAGGGGGATTGGAGAGAAGCCCTGGAGGCCCCAAGGGGGGCAGCAGTAGCAGTGCGCTTGCGCTTTATTCAATTTAAGTACTCGCATAGGGCCTACTATACTAGGGACCGCCTGTGGCGGGCTGGTCTGATAGCCTCCCCTGACTGCTTGCGGTGTGGCTGTTCAGTTGGCACCTTTCTACATACGGTGTGGGCGTGTGCAGGGTTGCTGAGGTTCTGGACCGGTGTGTGGGATTGTTTGACGGAGGTGTTGGGCTGGGACCTCCCCCGCTCACCGAAGCTGGGCCTTCTCCATGTCATGGAACAAGTGGGAGGAAATATCTATAAACGTCATCTGCTGCTCCTGGGCCTTACGGTGGCTAAAAGAGACATAACTCGGGCTTGGAAGGACACTAGGGCCCCCTTGGTGGAGGTGTGGTAGAGGGGCATGGACTTTAACATGGGGCTGGAACACCCGGTATTTGAGGCCAGGGGCTGTCCCAGAAAACATTTCAAAATCTGGAAAAGATGGGCGGACTACAGAGGTCTGTGGCTGGACCCTCCGGCGCCACGGGATACTGATGCAGAACATTTACTTGTTGACTCTGGGTGAAACGATACACACATAGATGCTGATTTCACTATGCTCTTTATCATGGACCATGTAGGCACTGTGCGGGGATGGGGGTGGGTACCGGGCGGGGAGTTATAAGGGTGGGAGTTTGGGGGCAGGGAGTTCGGGGTAAGGCAATTATATCGAAATGTTGATTGAATAACTGGTATGTGATGGATAACTATATACACACTGCCTTTCTGGCTTGGAGGGAGCAGTGCCTTCTTTGTATTCTGTCAACAGCAAAAACTCCAATAAAATTTTGTTCTGAAAAAAAAGGTATGCTGCACTATAGGATTCCAGACCTGTGAGAACTTTGTGCACCAACTTCTGAAAAATGGCAGGTGCATTTTTCAAGCCAAAAGGCATTACAATAAATTAATAATGCCCATCAGGGGTTGGACATGCTGTTTTGGCTTGGCATCCTCAGACAGTCTGATTTGCCAGTAGCCAGCAGTCAGGGCAAATGTACTAAGATACTCGGCTGAGGCCAGAGTATTAATTAGCTCATCTGCCCTAGGAATTGAATGGGCATCAGACTGCACTGACACCTCTGTAGTCCACACAAAACCTCATCTCTCTCTTACCTTCTTGTGTGTGAGGTTTTGGCACAAGGACTACTGGACTACCCAAGGGATCTCTGAAGACTCAATGACCCCCAATTCAAACATCTTTTGTTGTGCTCACTGGAACCTCAGGTCCCACTGCAGAGCCCGCATATGGCATCTGCCATGGTCGACCAGCAGGATGCAGGAGGCCATCAGACCAAGCAGCCTGAGGGTCACCCTGACCGAAACCCGGGATAGAGGCTGAAACATCGGAATCATAGCCGAATATTCCGGACTCTCTGTTCGGGAGGTTAAACCCAAAACTACGTAGTGTCCTGAACCGCTCCGATGAAGAGGAGCTTCTGAGAGGGGGTCAGGTGTGACTTCGGCACGTTGATGGAGTACCCCAGTGAATGCAGGAGGTTGGCCGTAGTCTGGAGACAACAGCCTGAGGTGAGCCCGACTTCAACAGGCAGTCGTCCATATAGGGGAAGACTGGAACGCCTGACCTCCGAAGATGAGCTGCGACCACGCCATCACTTTCGTGAACACCGGAGGGGCGCTGGTAAGACCAAAGGGGAGCACATTAAACTGAAAGTGCTGATGGCCTCCCATGAACCGCAGGAAACGCCGGTGGGCTGGTAGGACGTGGATGAAAAATTAAGCGTCCTGCAAGTTCAACGCTACCATCCAGTCTCCAGGGTCGAGGGCAGACAAGACCTGAGCGAGCATCAACATTTTGAACTTCTCCTTCCGGAGGAATCGGTTGACGTTTCTGAGATCCAAGATAGGACGCAGGCTTTGTCCTTCATGGGCCCCAGAAAGTAGTGTGAATAGCAACCACAACCTACTTCTGTGGCAGGAACGGGCTCGATGGCTTCCTTGGCCAAGAGTGACAAAACTTACCGTTGGAGAAGGGCCATATGATCCTCCGATATGCGATGGTATTGAGATGGCATGGATGGAGGGGTAGTCTCCAAGGAGAGGGAGTAGCACTTTTGGATTATTTGCAAAACCCACCTGCCCGACGTGATGGTACGCCAGTGGGGTGGGGGAGGTGAATGGCGAATCCTGCTGCCCACAGGCGTTTGGTGGCCCTGAAAGGTCGGAATAGGAGGGTTTGGAGGTTGCAGCAGAGGGGGCTGTGGTGGACTGGCCGCCCGCTGGCCGCAAGAACCACTGGTCCCCACGTTCCTGCACAGAGGCTGAACAGCTTGCACCGGCCTGTGACCCTGGGTGGGACGTGGCAGGGCATCCCTTCTGTAGCCACGAAAGGGCGCCAGGTAGACTTCCCAGGGCAGGTCGTGGAGAGGCCCAAGGACCTCGCCGTAGCCCGAGAGTCTTTAAATTGCTCCAGAGCGTTGTCTACCTTGTCGCCGAAAAAGGCGACGGCCATCAAAGGGAATGTCCATAGGAGTGGATTGGACATCCCTGGAAAAAACAGTCTATGCCAACCAGGCGTAGCGTCGAAGGGCTACTGATGTGGAAATCGTCCTGCCTAGTGTGTCGGGTCAACAGACATGCAGTGTTTACCGACCGCAGTCCCAAGCTGGAGGAAGAAAACATTTTCTTCCCAAGGTGGTCCAGCTTTTTGGATTCCCTGTTGGGTGGTGCGTTAGGGAATGCGCCTATGGAATTGGAGTCTTGGACCACCAATCTCTCAGGGGTGGGGTGTTGGGAGAGAAAAGTGGGGTCGCCTAGGGCCGGGCGGGGGTGTCGGGCAATCATCCTGTCCACAGGAGCCCCTGGGTTGGACCTAGACCAGGTGCCCAAAAGGATGTCATTGAGGGCTTCATTAAACAGCAGCAGGGGCTCCGAAGAGCTCACTGCTGGTTAAAGGACCTCTGTCAGGAGGTAAGTCCTGACTGCCACCCTAGGTAGCTCAAGGTGGAGAGCCTTGGCCGCCCTACACAACACCACTACGTATCTCTCTTCCTCCTCCGTAGCCACGGTAGGAGAAGACAACATGCCAAGGTCTGGTGAGGTATCCAGATCACTGGCTTCTCCCAGTTCCTTTCTCCACTCCTGTTCATAAGCCAACTGGTTGGTTAAAGGGTCCCCAGACCACTCCCAGTCCTCCTTACCCTCCTCTGGCTGCCAATCTGGTCTCAAAGAGCCAGGGTAGAAGAGGGACACAAAAGTACCCGTCGGATCTGGTGTCGGTCGACGCCGGACCGACTCGTGTCTACCTCGAGGTGGAGGCAGGGGTCGACGTCAGCTGGGGACACAGACAATGCCGGTGGAATCGGCACTGGGGGGGGCGTACCAAGAGCGATCGGCGACAATCCAGATCCAGGCCTGGATCCAAGGGGACCCTGCGGCGCTGAGGCCGAAGCCACCAGCGCCGAAGGCCCAGGCCTTCCAGCATATTCTGCGGGACCCGAAAGCCTGCCGGCGGAGTCGGGCTGCCCAAAGATGGCGTGCTTCGCTTCGTAAAAATGACGAAGCTGGGCAGGGGTCGCTCCCTGTCCCGGGAAGGGAGGAAACCCAGAGCCGAACCTACGGGCTCCACACGCGGAGCCGCGGGAGGGGCACCACCCGCAACCCTTGTCGCGTCAGCCGACGGACGGGGCGAAGTTGAAGAGCGACGATGCTTCTTCAACTTTTTCTTGTGCTTTGCCTTACCTGAGTGTGAAGACTTAGACGAAGAATGGTGTTGGCTCTGCGACCGATCCGTTGACCTCCTCTGCGACCGGGACCTCAAGTGACATGGCGCCGACTGCCGGGCCTCGAGTAGCTTTCGGGTCCACTCCCGCAAAGACTACGGGCCATGATCCGCCAGTCAGACTTGGGGTCGTGGTCGCGCTCCTGGCAGTAGAGGCACACACGGTGTGGGTCCGTCACCGACATCAGTCGGTTACAGGAACAGTAGGCTTTGAAGCCGGGCCTCCCTTGGGCACCAGGAGTCCATGGACTCGAAAAACGAATTCAACATAAGTCAAGAAAAAGTCAATCAAAAAATGACTGGAGGTACCGCTCTCTCCGGATCTGCTCTTGCTGGCGCAGAAAAGAAATAACTGACATCAGCGCATGAGGGCGGCATCTATGTAGCTACCGCGACGTCATCCATGCGACCCCGGTGACGTACGCTGAGTCGACTGACTCCACCTTCCGATGCGCAGGGGTACTGCTCACGAAAAAAAATCCGGATCCAGTCTGAGGCCTGGGGGTACTTCTAAGGTAGGGAGTCTACAAGTAACTGTTTCTTTCAGTTTATCTTTTTAACACCTTCGCCGCTCTGCACATTCCCCTGCTGTGCTGGGGGTATGGGGGATTCAGTGCATTCATGACGAGCTGGGCTCGTCATGAGCGTGTGAGCGCCCTGCTTCATGACGAGCCCAGCTCGTCATGAGCGTCGAAGGGGTTAAAGGCTGGTTGATATGAGTCTACAGTGAATTTGCAATTTTTAACCCCAGTTTTAGCATTTAACTTTTTAAATGCTAAAATAGGGAAGAGTGGTGCTGATCTTGGAATAAGGCATGTTGAGCAATCTCTGTTTAGCCTGATTTACAACATCAATGCCATTATTTACATAGTTGTGAACTGTAGATTATAGTTAGTCCTACTGAATGGAACTATAAAGGGAAACATTGAGGTCATTGTGGAGAGGCTTAAAATGAAGGCATGGGGAAAACACAGATACAGAAAAACACAGTGGATAAAGCATGCAGCTATAATGATACAGTACCTGAATACAGCATGGATCAGAATACTGACATGAGACTAACTTGGGAGAAGGCTCCAACATACAAGGAAGAAAAGCAACATGAGGAATTTGGAGAGGAAAGAGGAAAATGAACAATCACTGTGTGTTAAATACTGTTGGGGGCCACAGTGCAAGCATGAGATTGGGTGTCAATCATGGTGGTTGTTTTCCTCTGATGTCCCACGGTTGATCCAACTACAGCACTGCAAACTCGGTCAAGTACAACCCCTTCAGCACTTGACTCTCAGTGGTAGAGATGCCTAGTACTGACAGACTTCTCAGGAAGATAGTGTGGTGGTGCACAAGCTCAGGACTCAACAAACGCACAGTAACGCAATAACTAATGAAAAATTACTTTAATGCACACTAAAACGAACTACTACATACAGAGAAAATATAGTGTCCTGGGCGCCAAGTTTAGTTGGCACCTCTGCCTGCTACATCGCCCTCTTTCTAGTCTATAGCAAAATATGGTTAATCTTTCACAATTTACGTATACAGCTCTCAACAGCTGAAGTTGAGTCTGTGGTGGTTTTGGTGCAACATGAAAGCTGCCGAGCTTCATCTCTGTGTGACATCTCTCTCGCTTACAGGAAAGCACGTGATCTGGCAGATCTGGAAAGGCCTCTTCTGTAACTGATATGTGTTTGGCGAGATTGCTGCTTCATATAGCCAATGGCTGTAGGCGGCTATCTCACAGGTAGGGATGACAGAACCCCACAGAAGACTAGGTCACACACAACAGATGGGAAGGTTGTCTAGGATTGGCGCAGCTTGGCTCGGGCCAATTTCATCCTAGTGTTGCAGCCACGCAGTGGCTGCCTTCAAGGGTGGTGCAGCCATACTCAGGCCAATCTCAGCTGGAAAACAAGATCACTCATCAGCCTTACTTCTCTCAGGCAAGGAGACTGGGTTCAGTCCGAGAGGTCTCCTAGTATGGCGATGGTAGAGACCTTGCCAAGTCGGATTCCAGACCAGAGTGAGCTTTGGCAATCTTCGGGTCCTGTCATCACGGGTGCCACCAGGAACCACCCACGGCAGAGACGTCCCCCTCCCCAGTTCCCTCCCCACTCTCACCCATGACACGCTCACACCTGACACAACATCTCTCACCCACAACACGCCACCCCCGACGTCGCAGCCCCCGCCTACATCACCTCTACCCCCAGCACCCCAGTATATGGCCCACCTGCTGTTAACGCCCCACACTCCCCAAGCACAGTCACAAATCTCTCCACCTCATATACTAGCCGCCCTTCTAACATGACCCCTTTTACCCACACTCATACCCCCCCCATCCCCCTCCCCCCTGAAATAACAACCCCCACCCACAACACGCCACCATCTGAACATACCGCCGCTCGGAGTTTACCCACCCCCCTCCCGTCCCCCCCACAGCAGAGACGTCCCCCTCCCCAGTTCCCTCCCCACTCTCACCCACGACACGCTCACACCTGACACAACATCTCTCACCCACAACACGCCACCATCTGAACACACCACTATTCGGAGTTTATTCACCCCCCCTCCCAGCTCCCCCACGGCGGACACCTCCCCCTCCCCAGCTCCCTCCCCACTCCCACCCACGACACTCACCCTCCCAACAAAACATACAGAACATACCGCCTCCCCTACCTTAGCATCCCCCTCTCTCCCACCTCCTACTCTCAGCCCTCACTACCCTCTTGTCTCCCCCAATGTATTCAACATTCACTCTCTCTTCCACTCTCCGGCACCGTCTCCCACTGACGGCACGACCTATGCCTCCCACCCTCCGCCCTCACCTACTTCACCCACACCCCTCGCCCACAAACACACCCACACTTTGAATGCCATCCCACTTATTAGCTCCACAGAACGTTCCAACAACGCTAGTATATCCCCCCCTCGATACCCTGCCCGCTTTCCAGCTCACTGCTCAACGATTCACCACTGGCTCTCACCACCAACCCCATCCCCAATACACCTCCTGACCTGACCTTATCCACCCTCCAACAAGTCAAAGAGGATATTCTACAAATCAAAAAAGATGTCCACGCAATCAAAGACCTTCTCTCCTCACAGCCCAGTCTACCTCACACCCTCCATCCACCCTACAAACGACGCACCCTCCCTACATACCCTCGCCTCCAACGACACCCGCGCTGGCCGACTATCCCCGTTCACAATAACTCCCACCGCCCCCGTCGTGTCCTCAACCCACTGTCGGACCGCGACCTATGCTCTCTCCTACGCTCCTATGGCCCAGGTCCGGTAAAACACATATCCAACACACACATCCCCATACCCACAATTCTTACAAACCCTCTGAGGCTCCCAACACACAACAACAGAGGTTCCGTCCCTAACAACCTCAGAAAAATTCCCCTCACACTAGAAAGCTCGACCACTCTTCTCTCTACCAAACTCAAATGCATCCTACTCAATTGCAGATCGGCCCAGAGACACTCCGCCGACATCGCTGATCTCGTCTCAGCTATGGATCTAGACCTAGCCATTCTAACGGAAACGTGGCTTACTGAAGCCTCTACCCCGATTATGGACATACTAGTCCCCCCCAATTATCACATCATCAGGCTGGACAGATCTCCTGGCAAGACGGGCGGGGGAATTGCATGCATCTTTAGGAGCAATCTCTCCGTTACGAAAGTCAACTCCCCCTCCCTTTCCTCCTGTGAACTCCTCTGCCTCGACATCTCCAGCGAGGGCAAACAAGTTTGTGCTTTACATCTCATCTATCACCCGCCTGGTGACAATCTCATATTCACCCAACAACTCATGGACATGATCACTTCCAATGCCGGTCGGCAGACCACCCAAGTCTACCTGGGTGACTTCAATCTCCACTGGAGCGATCGGAAAGACACAGTAGTGAATAGTCTCAAAACTTTCCTTAATGCGCTTGACCTCTCCCAGATATGCGATAGACCAACACACGACAAAGGCTCGATACTCGATCTCATCATTGCCAAAGAGAACTCTACTCAACTGGAGGCGATACAACGCTGCGACTGGTCAGATCACCACATTATCACCTTCTTTATCAATGAAAAAGTTAAACCTAACCCGGCTCAACCAATCAAATCCAAAACGTGGAAAAGGGACATGAAGAATCTTAACCCCTCTACCCTGCCTCCCCACATCGGCAATCGCCTCCTTCCCCCTTCAGGTAGCTCGGATGTTCACTCACTGTTAGATCACTACCTTGATTCTATGAATACAATAATCAATGAAGTCGCCCCACTGCAACTGAAGAGAGTCTCCACCAAAATTTCCAACCCCTGGTATGATGATAGACTCAATGACGACAGGCGTACTATGCGAATGGCAGAGCGCACATGGAGATTGGACCCTTCAGCACTGCACCTCAAAAGGCTTAAGAACAAGAGAAATGCCTACTTCAGGAAAATAAAGCGCACAAAGTCGGACTTCTTTAGCCGGCAGTTGGACCAAGCAAAAAACAGGCCAAGAAAGTTGTTCGAACTAATCAAGACCCAAACAAAGACACAACCCTTACAATCACAACTAGCGACACCCCACACTGTGAAGCCTTCTCTGCTTTCTTCAAGCTAAAGACTGACAACATAAGAAATGACCTCATCATGGATGTAAGCCGATTCCCCAACCACATCAGAATGTCTAACACTCAACCTAAAAACAAGGCATCCTGGCTGTACTTCGATACCTACTCGGAAGAAGCAATACACAAACTGCTCTGCACCTTGAAGCCCTCTAATCACCTCACAGACCCTCTACCTGCTAATGCTGTAAAAGACTTCATCCCTTTGCTCCTCCCTCTCTGGACCAAAATCATCAACAGCTCCCTACAACAAGGCCTCATTCCAGACTCCCTCAAGGTGGGGCAAGTCACGCCTATACTCAAGAAACCTACAGCTGATCCGTCTGACCTAAACAATTACCGGCCCATCACCAATATCCCCACCCTGGCCAAACTGCTGGAGAAATGCGTCCAACTCCAACTAACAAAACACATTGATCAATTTGACCTCCTCAACCCTCATCAATCAGGCTTCCGAGCGAAACATAGCACAGAAACAGCTATGACACACATAATTGATGACGCCCTCCAATTTCTGGATCGCAATGAGTCCTGCCTCCTCATCCTTCTTGACCTCTCCTCAGCATTTGACACGGTCAAACATGAGAACTTGTTGGAGCTGCTAAGCACTAGAATGGGTCTATCGGGAACTGTTCTCAAATGGTTTTCGTCCTTCCTTCACAACCGGTCTCAGAAGTTCAAGATCAACAATACGCTTTCTACACCCGCGCCTGCAGATCTAGGTGTTCCACAAGGATCCTCCCTCTCCCCCACACTGTTCAACCTCGTCATGGAACCGCTCGCCACCCTGCTCCAAGCCTCCAATGTCCAATTCCATATGTACGCTGACGACACACAACTTTACCTAAAGCTACAATCCCCGGAAGATATCAAACATCTGAACTCCACGCTTATCAACACTCAATCTTGGCTGGCCGATAATCAACTCAAACTAAATGCTCTGAAAACTGAGGTCCTACTCATCTCACCCCCGGCGAAAATTTCCACCACCCAAACCTGGCTCAATAACCTAACAGCACTCAATGTCCTTCCTACCATCGTGGACTCGGCAAAATCCCTAGGCATCACACTCGATGCCAAGCTCAACATGCAGCAGCACGTTAGCAAAGCCACAAAAGGAGCTAATCTCCAAATCAACACACTGAGGAAAATTAAACCCTTCCTCCCTGCCGAAGACTTCAGAACTGCTGTACAAGCTTTAGTCATCCCTCGAATAGACTACGGAATTGTGGCCCTCAGCGGACTCCCGCTATCCACAACAGCACCCTTAAGAGCCTCCCTGAACGCTGCCGCGAGACTCATTACTGGCTCAAGAAAACATTCGCATATATCCCCAGACTTAAAGTCTCTAAAATGGCTGCCTTTTGAAGCTAGAATACAGCTAAAAATCGCAGTTATGACACACGCGGCCGTACACCACAATGCACCCAACTACCTCGCTCAAAAGTTGTCTATATCAGGAGGTTCGAGATCCAATAGAAGTGCAAAAAATCTACTCCTGAAACCTCGTAGATTCCGGAAAGAGAAAACATACAAGCGCTCCTTCTCAGGAATGGCACCCAGGATTTGGAATGCGCTCCCTCCTGAAACCAGGCTTATCTCCTCCACTGCACTCTTCAAGAAAGAGGTGAAATCCATCCTTCTGGCCAAGATCTCCTGAACCTTTTAGGGGCTGGATCAGAGACTCTGCATTGCTTTGTATCACTGCTCACCCTGTCCTTTGGCACTATACTTCTACTTGGTGGGAACACTATTATGTTACTCTCTTACTACCAACCAATATATGATACACTCTGGTTTACTGAGTCACTCTCCCGATGCCCTCACTCAGTGTCCTCTCTATACTAGGACATTGGTATAAGACATCCTCACACCCAAGGTGTACCTGAACACCTCTGTAGTGGGATCAATGACTTGTGCCGTCTTATATTACTTGTTTACCTGATTGTATATTGATATGTCTTATGTATGTTATTATTACCCTACCATCATAGTGATTTTTATACTGCTCCCACTATCTCTGTACACTCCTACTGCCCCTGCCCTATCTTTGTGAAGCGCTCTGATATCTGTAAGGATCTTGTTCGCGCTATATAAAACTTTGAATCAATAAATAAATAAATAAATAAACCCTTGGGAGAAGAGTCTGTCTGCACCAGGGTACACAGATCAATCTTCCACATCATCCTCTTCTGGCGGACCCCACCAGCATTAGGGTTGTGCTGCAACTTACTCCTCCTGGACAGGGACTACTCCTGCATGGTTGGCAGGTTACTTCCCACACAAGTGGCAGGCTGGCTTCTAAGTGTTTCGGGTCAGATAAAGAACTCAACCAGCAAAGGGTAAACTCAAGTGATGTCTCTACACCTCTGGCAAGCTGTCTGCCAGACAAACACGAGGTCTGGTTGCACAGCAGTCCTCGGAGTAATTTGAGGAGCATTTTATTATTAGGCCATAGATAACTTGGAACTGGACCCAGAGGAGCAGTGGGTACCACTAATATACAGTCAAAGCAGACAGGAATGAGCATCGATTGTACTTTCAACACTGACTTGAAGTGGTCCTCTTTTCCAATGTCCTTTCTAAGCTGTATTCCAGCTCTTGTGTAGAGTGATGCTTCACAGCAGCGTTTTCTTCAGCCTGGAGCACCCACAACAGAGGAACGAAGAGCAGTGAGGTTTCTGTACACAGCTGTCATCAGATAATTGAAAAGTGTGATCAGAGATAGCCAAAACGGTGGGCTCAACAAAGGGCCCCTTCACCTTGTACAACAGTCTGCAGTCTCACCCTTCACCCCTACCATCCACCAAATGTAAGTGTCCAAGAAGACTACTCAGCAAAAAAAAACGAATTATATTTTGGCATGTCTCTTCCCCCTTCACTTTACTGGCTAGGCCTCCTCTCTCCAACTTCAGAAATCCCAGCAATACACCTCTACTCTCTCTGAAAACAACCTCACCTCCATCCCAGGCTCAAACACGCCTCGATTGTTTTGGCTCACTCATATCCATAATGCATGTACCACACACGTTACATATAAATATGAATACTACATACACCTGGGTAAGCAAACAGAAGTGGAATTTTATACTGGTGACTAAGTAGGCCCAGTCGTGGCTGCTTGTACTGTGAAGTGGTGGGCGGGGGGAGGGGGGAACAAAAAAGACAGAATTATAAACACATAAAATAACACTTGCCTGCTCCGACGGCCGCCCCCATTTCCCCGATCCTCGACTCCTTCCAGGAACTGCTGAACACCGTGCAGGCTCCCAGCTGCAAATCCCAGGCATGCTCTCATGCTGGGAATACTATTCCCAGCATGAACCTCACTGGGATTGATGCGAGATACTGGGAGCCTGTGTTGCCTCTCCACCCGGCTGTGCAACGCAGCTCGGGTTGAAGAAAGGCTAAGTGTGCATGCCCACTTAGCTGTGCCCACCACTGCACCCTCCTCCCTGGTGCTTGCTGCAGAGTCACATCACTAGTCAAGTCAAGTCACTAGGTCGGTTGCAGCCAGCACGACGGATAATACAATGATAATAAAAAAATGTATTACCATTTTATGTCCTTTGCCTCTGCTTTTTTCTGCTTGGGGCGATGCTCCTCCGCCATAATGGAGGAACCGCCCCCGAGTATCCCTTCTATCTAGTGACATAGAAAAAAAGGTCTGGGGTATGGCTTCACAAAACACAGTATGCTACCGTCACAACTCATTGTTAAAGACTAGAACAGGTACAGCAGTTCACTGTCTGCTCAATGATGTAATACCTGGTGTGACCCTAGATCAAAGGAGAGATCCAGAATATCACTCATTTCAAGGGACAAGCCTATGTCACTGCACACATGCTTGATTAATGTGAGGCTATGGCCTCTGTTCTGGGAATTTCATGTCATGTTATCAGTTATTTTACTTTCATGTTTTAAATAAAAATATTACATGGAATTTTGATGCAGTGTAACATGACAGGCTTAAAACACAATAATGTAAGCAACTCCCGTTTTCAACTGTTGTCTTTCTCAATTCAAAAACTGAAATTAAGTTCCCATTCAGTGAGAGCCCTTTTACATAAACCATTTTGACCTTAATATTACACTCAGAAATTAGTTAATTCAAAAAATAAAATGGCTTCAATCTCATCTCTCTTCACATCCGCAAAAATCTCAACTGTACAATTTGAGTGTATAATTTAAACACATTACAACAACCATAAAAATCATGTACCGTTTCTTAATGCAAGTTATTTATTCTAAGGCTTTTCATACTACGGGATTACAAACAGAAGGCAACTTAAAGAGGATTTTGTTGTATCTTTTGAACAATTTAATAAACTACCAAATACAATGCAATGATGGTGCTGCATCATTGAAATATACACTTCTAGCGTGTACTGTATATATGTTGAAATAAAACATTTGAAAGTATTTACCTTGAGGACAATTTTATTATCAGATGTTGGAGTTCGCCCTACCCACAGTGCGAACTTACATGGATCACCTTCCACATGTTCAGTAACACCCAGTTCTGACGTCTGAAGAGCGAAAACATTACAAGATTAGCAGCAGCCAACATTTTTCTGGTTGATTACAGTAAGACGCCTTTATTTGTTTGTGAGAGTAAAACAATTACAAAGTAATAAAGAGAGACAAAGCTAAAACTTTTTTTTATTTCAAGCAAACAGAAGAAAACGTTGAATAGCGTCAGTATTTTTTTTCCATATTACACTGTTTCTACTCTTTAATTACCTTCGATGTAGCCTTAAGTACAAACCAGAAAGACGTGTTCTCAACCACCTTTAAGGAATCGTGTGGTTCCACTGCAAAATGTGAAAATGCAAATAACCAAAAGGTGCTGCCCACCCCATAATTTTCTTTAAGTTTCAATCTCCACAAATCACGGATATGCTCTAGTATACACCCGACAAAGAGTTACCTAAGTTAAGTAACTTGTTCCTCTTGTGGCTACTCCCAACAACAGATTCCTCACCTTTAAAATATATACAAAAGCTGTTCCTACCAAAGTGGAGGGTCTGTGGAGTGGGCTCAGATCAAAACGTCTTGAAGGCACAAACAAGTGAAATGCCTTTCCCGTCAGACGTGTCGGTCAAGGGGGTAGTGCTCTGTGAAAATATGCACTGATGCTCACATTGTGGCCTGGCCTAATAGATGTCAATAACTGTCACTCTGCATGCCACCGCAGTCATAGCAGCCTTTGCCCTGGCAGAATAAGACTTAGAGCCTTTCCGAGGCAGCTTCTTGCCAGTGCATAGCGCATATTAAGTGGAGAAGTGTGGCTCAATGGTTAGAGCGGCAGACCCTGATGCAGAGGTCTAGCCCGGGACCATGGTTCAATTCCCCGCCTCGGCGGGTCTTGAGCTAAAAAATTCCACGGACCTGATAATTCTCGCCTCGGTGCCTATTCCAATCATGGAGTCCCACTCTGCAACTCTGGGCAATAGCTTGCTTAATCTCCACAACGGCCCCCACAACGCTAAGGATGCCTGGCCTCCACCTTGGGGGTGCCCAGGAGTGGACACCTCACAGGGAAAGCCAGGATGGGTTCCACAGCGGTATTCGTACAAGCGCCTTGAGACCCTTGCGGGTGAGTAGTGCGCTATACAAGTATCAATTTACATTTAATGGACAGGACAACACATCTTGACAATATCCTTTTACACCTGGCCCGCGTGGGGACCCAGTCGGGGCCGCTTGGCCCGAAGGCGCCGCGGAACCCGACTGAAGAGCGAGCGACCTCATGGCCCTAAGGAAGGACTCGATCTCCTCCGGTGTCACGTTCTGCCCAGGGACCGGTGGGTATGGAGCAGGCTGCGAGGCCTGCGGCTCCGGCGGAGCCGCCCGAACCCCCGGCCGTGTCGCGCGAGTGTCGGGGGGGGAGTCAGAAGAGCAAAGTCGCCTCTTCGACTTCTTGTGCCTCTTACCTGAGGACTTCGAGCCCGAAGACTGATGACGACTCCCGGAACTGTGGTGACTCCGGCCCCGCGACTGGTTCCTCGACCTCCTTCCAGACCAGGACCTCGAGCGGCGCGGGGTTGACTGCCGGAGCTCGAGTCGTTTGCTGGACCGCTCCCGTCTAGCTTTAGACGTCAGGGCCCGGCAGTCGGAGCAGGACTTGTCGTCGCGGTCGGGGCCCAGACAGTGAAGGCACCGGCGATGGGGGTCGGTAACCGACATCATTCGGCTGCAATCGACGCAGGGTTTGAACCCGGGCATCCCTACCGGCACCGTCGGAGTTGAGAGACTTCAAAAGATGATGAAAAAGGATCGAAAAAGTTAGTCAAAAATTGACTAGGGTACAACTTTTTCCGGAACGGCGCTTGCTAGCGCGGAAAAAAGAAGAACTGACGTCAGCGCGCGAGGACGATGTCTAAGTACTCTGGCGACTTCATCCCGGCGCCAACGACGCTGACGACGGATGCGGAGCCGCAGACGACGCCTATCGCAAGAATACTGCTATGCAAAAGTTTGCGGATCCAGTTTGACGCCTGGGGATATTCTAAGGTAAGGAATCTAATACTAACCTGTTTCTTTCAGATATTGAATTATTCATCCTAATATGCGGGGGAAAATCTCTTCTCGGAGGGTTTACACTATCTTTAAAGTTGACCTGACTGGGCATTGCAACCTTCGTATTGTTGGTTATTTGGGGACTTGCTACTGTCGCAAATGATTGCCTCTGTTGAAAATTTTTTGCCCTATTCTCCATTCCAGATTCAACAGATATTGGTTTCAAATTGTTGTCCCGGTTGGTATTATTGGCCATAAGGGCTTCGATGAGGGTCAGTCTAGCACCAAATTGATCTAGTGTGACTCCCACATAAAGATCCAGCCTTTCAACCGTAGTCGTTTGGCTCTTATGATCACTACCATGAGAGTCGGGTCTTCTGCTGGCTTCATCTTTGCATTTACAGGAACCTTTTCTTGCCCCTGATCTTTTTTTCCCTTGGTTGCCCTGTTTAAACATGTTGGGGACGGTGGCCTTAGATATTTTTATATGGCCGTCACCCCCTAAGGGTTCTACACTTGATTTATCTAAAGGGGCTCGAATTCTTTTGCTTTTTCTGGGGGGGTTGTATAGAGGAATCAGAATCACTCAACACAATCTCCTCAGAAATATGCTGACAGCCGGACCCCCCTCCCCCAGAAAACACAAGGGCTCTTTCTTTCTTTGCTGCATTGCTCACCAACCTACACAATGGGCCCTGGAGGAGGGCTGTTGTTGCCCAGCTATGACATTCCCCAAGGGGTTGCACGCATGTCCACAGCATTGGTGGGAAAAGGTGCCACCTATCACTCAGGGCTCGAGTCAGGGTACCACGCGGGGGGACGGCGTCCCCCCACTTATTTTAACGGGAGCTCGATAACTGGAGCAAATGGAGCCAGACATTCACTCTTTGGCCTTCTGGGGCGAGATCGGCGCTCATTCAGAACGCTGCTCAAGCGCTGGCTTCTCTGATGCAATCGCATATAAAGGGTGAGCGAGGAAAGGCAATGAGTCTGATGGTGCAAGCCACCTTTCGTGACGTCACTTCCTGTCCTGCTATCACTGTGTGTGCTGTGAACTTGCCCAGCATGCTCTTCATTCCCAGGCGAGAGCTCCCGTAAGTTCCCAGGTGGCATCGCACTATTCTTGGGCAGATTGCTGTGATCAAATCAGCCATCAAATCTGTCTGGAATGATACTAGCTCGAGAACAACCGACCTTAAATCACTCAGTGCAGCTTTTGCTTGCTTTCTCTTGATGTTGTGATTACCCTGGATTTTCCCTTCTTATTCCTTCTCCTCCTTCCACTTTGAGGTTCTTTTTTTTTCTTTTTCCCCCTTTATACGTTTTTCAAATATTTAATAAAAGAAAAGTTTGGGGTCAGGAGCTCTGGCTAGTGAGGGAAAAACTTGTGTACATGGAAGACCGCAGCAGGCGCCATAATGTTCGCTTCCTCAGTGTCCGGGCGGGTGCTGAGGTGGCCAATGTGGAGGGATTCCTGAGGACATTTCTACCTGCCTTGGCTGGCACTGCCATCTCACCTTCAACTGAGTTTTACCATGCGCATTGGATTCATACTAAGTCTGATTGCTGCAAAACCTTGCCTCGTCCTATCATCACTAGCTTCCTGCCACTCCAGCAAGCTTATAAGAAACAAATGGGAGAGAAAGGGTGTTTGACTGTAAGTCGGGAGGAAACTCCTGGTCCCTTAATCAGTATTTAACAACAGATGGAGGAGTACCTCATAGAGGCTATATAATGCCTCTCTTCAGAGGATATCAAGGTGCACACAGTGCCACACAACAGGGGACAGTGTTTGTCCTTTAGAAGACCCCTCACTCACCAACCTGGTTGGTGACATGCTTCATCATCGGGGTGCCACCTGAACAGCCGAGTGCCGTTCAGGTGTGCTGCGACACCTGACTACAGTGGAGCGGGTTTTTTTCTTTATTTAATATGCACAGAATTATCGTGAATATTTAAAAGTTGTCCAATACTACTCACTCATCTAATTTATTCTGGAGTGATTGGGCAACGGATAAAACAACGTGGGACACCTTTGCCTAATTAGGTAGGCTGTTGTGTCAGAAGTCGTGTAGTGAGTTAAAATATTGGTCTACATGTTTCAACCATGATGTAAGTATAAGGTTTTCATCAGGACCAGTGGCACTCAATGCCACAATTTGTGGGATGATCGTGGGGGGTAAATTCACCTAGCGAGTAACATCTACGGGGTTCCGCAGAGGTTACTCGCTAGGTGAATTTACCCCCCACGATCATCCCACAAATTGTGGCATTGCATGCGGGTAGTAACCGTGATGCCCATGAAGCTGACAAATTGAGCGCTTCCAGTTTTTTTCCTAGGAATCCTGGAGAAGAACACCACTTTTTAACAAACTACGAATTTGTGGTTTCTGTTTTTTCACCAAGTCGAGGGAAGGGTACACCTTAGCGTGTGTACACCACCCCGACTACCACCACTGGTCCTGATGTAAACCTTATACTTACATCATGGTTGAAACATGTAGACCAATATTTTAACTCACTACACGACTTCTGACACCACAGCCTACCTAATTAGGCAAAGGTGTCCCACATTGTTTTATCCGTTGCCCAATCACTCCAGAATAAATTCGACGAGTGAGTAGTATTGGACCACTTTTAAATATTCACTGATAATTCTGTAGTTATTAAATAAAGAAAAAAAAATGCTCCACTGTAGTCAGGTGTCGCAGCAAACCCGGATGGCACTCGGCTGTCTGGGTGGGACCCCAATGATGAAGCATGTCACCAACCAGGTAGGTGAGTGAGGGGTCTTCTAAAGGACAAACTCTGTCCCCTGTTGTGTGGCACTGTGTGCACCTCGATATCCTCTGAAGAGAGGCATTATATGGCCTCTAGGAGGTACTCCTCCATTTGTTGTTAAACTCCAGAAAGCTTGACAACTGATCCCCGTTGTAAAACACAATGGTGGTCCTTTCTTGTATCAAGGTTTTAATGTTTATATTGCCACTGATTTTTCACACCACATCATAATTTGCAGGACGAAGTTCCCATCCTCCTCCTCCCCGTTATTATTTTCCTCCTGCGTGCACCGGTTTATTTTTCGTTAGTTTACTTGTTCAGATATGTTTTCACCACAGATCATCTCCAACAACCTACAATAATGATAATTTCACCACTTATTTTTTTTACACCATTTATTCTACCTAACTGCAGGTTTGAACTTCTACTTCAAAGAGACCAAAGCATAAAGAGGTATTATGGTTTAAATAATAATCTCAATTATAGCATTAAACTAATTTGTCTTGTTGCTGTGATGCAGCCCACAGAAGCTTAATGAAACTCACTCATACGTTTTTTTGTTGATGTCCACCATTTACCTTTGTCCTATGTCCTCTTCTGATCAAAATGCTTTGACCACCAATATAAACATAATCGACAGAAAAAGTAATCGCAAACCGAACTACAGAACAAATAGAACAATTTATTACAAGACATAGGTGACAGGCTTTCTGAACATCTTAATGATTAACAAGATGCTGAGTGACTGATGAACACTGTGGAACTGAGTAGAGATCGAATGCTGATCAGTATTCTTCTACTTACTATGAGCTTGCTCTTGTAAATGTACTTGCTTTTTCCACTGGAATCCTTCACCTCTTTGCTCAACATCATTGCCATCTCGAAAAGGAAAAGATGCCTCTCTCTCCCCTTTCGGATTAGAGTTTTAGGATCCCAGACCTGGAAAGATTCCTGAAGAATAAGCTCCCCCAGAGATTCGATATTCTCATCAAATCCTGGAAAAATAGAAAATATATAGTTATAGTTTACAGCTCAAGTAACCATATTCCTCATTGTATATCACTGTCCTGAACACAAAATAAAGCAAATAAAAGTTGAGAGTTATATTATAAGTAGGAGAAAACGGGGTGAATGTAACGAACAACCTCAGTCACAAGATGCAGTAGTAACGCGAGGAAAGGTAATCTGCCATATACGTTTGAGGACTCCAGGTTCCATCTCCCTGATGAAATGCATTAGGCTGAATAATTTTACACACACATATATATATATATATATATATATATATATATATATATATATATATATATATATATATTCTCAATGGAAAAATTGATCAGCTATGCTGTTGTTTGCATTGTCCCATTAGGCTCTGAGTAGTCTGGGTGTGTGGTTATAGCTGATGGCACATGTCTAGCAGTTCCACACTTCCCTGGCAGTCTGCTGTCAGGGCAATGATAGTGTGCTGCATTGTCCCACTGAAAGACTTGCCTACTTGTAATTTTCTTGGGGTGTCTTTGACTTAGTTTGTTATGCCTTGCTTTTCCCAATGTTGTGCTTGAATCAATTTTAGTCATTGATATCTCCCATTAACTTACTTAAGTTTCTGTCTCTTCCTTATACTATGACTGTGTTGGTTAAGTTTATCAGGCACATGTTCACTACGCATTACCTGCTGTACCTAGATGTTGCATTTTCTTGAACAGTGTGCTGGAATATGTTTGACTGTCCAGCGGCTGAAGTGGCACTTCAAATTCTGTATAAAGCACAGCTGAACTAAAGGCCCTGTTTCGTCAGCATCCTATGCACTCTCCTTAGTGTAACCACTTGCACAGAGGATTCCCCAGGTAAACATATTCATATAAACGATGGGGGCATTCTATTTATGGGTTCAACAGTATGTTTTGGATTAGGGTGGTCATCGTGGTGAAGTATACAGGGAACCAAATTCTCCGTTCTTGGAAATATAAATTATGACTCCTTAAGTAGTTGGTGTGAGAGGTATATGTGCAGCAATACCATATGCAAATGTTCGTTTTATTTAATTAGATTTATGTGCACAATAATATTATACAACAAATTAATTCTACCACATAATTCCCCTATACAGAAATAATTCTGAAATGGATTTGACTGCATTTTATTAGATGATGTTTACAATATAATTACAACTATGACACATTGTTTTAATTGTATTTGTAACAATACAACACATGCTTTTCAAAGAATGGTGTGGACTTACAAAATAAATGTGTAGTGTGGTTTCTGAAAACCTTCAATTTGAAGGGACCGTGAATTATGACCCTTTTTTAAAGAGACGGATCCAAACTGAAACATTATCAACAAAGTGATGTACCTTCTAGCATACTGAGATGCATGGCATCATTAGCTCGCTTAGGCACACTGAGCATCACCTCCAGGCCATCTTTAATTTCTCCTTTGCCTTCTTCGCAGCATGTAAGTAGCTCCTATGGAAAGTCAACAAACTACTGCTTAATGCACAAGATATCTAACACTTTTCTCCATCTCCTAGTGGGCTTCCAAATAGCTTACCTTTAAAAGAAGCTGGTACTTTGTTATTCTTTGAACAGGCTTGATTAAGTATGAAGATATTGAATTGGCTAGTCCATGGCGCAGCTGTATATCCTATAGAAACAGAAAACAGCTTGGATCCTTCTTTCAGCAAATGAAGCATTTTTATTTTCCTGCTCATGTTAACAATATACATAGTATAGTCTTCTGGATATTACTCTTCTTAGAAATACACCCAAAAGTACAGTATGAGAAGATCTGAAAGTCTTGCAGTAACCCTAATAAGGAGCCCAAGCCTGTCTCCAAACCCTAAACATGGAATGCATTCAAATACAATGAGAACAAAATGAGGAGTCACACGAGCAAGACATTCATGTGTCAGGTTAGCATTCTACTTTGTGTTTCTTGTTACAAAATTCTAATATTATAAAAAGTCGTAATGAAAACACAAAGCAGGGGCCCTAAGGAAAATCACTGTGATCAGTCAAATTAGAAACGGTTGCTGAACTGCATGTTCAGATACATGCCTTGCTGCTCGATGTAGTCCATGCAGCGTTACGCAAAACGGTGCACTGGAACCCATGCTGCCATCTGACATAGATCTAAGAGTAAATATCCGCTCAAAAAAAACTTACAATGGCAGCCAAGAACCCAAATCCTACGAACCCCACTCCACAAAACCACTGTAGTTTAATGTGTACAATGCAATTCATCTAGAGAGATTTCGGAACCATATTTCACGTTATTGTAACAGAGCATCCAATCATTTCTGGATCATCCTGTATACAGGAAAGCAAAAAAAAATAACACCTCAGTGTACCGACGGAGTCTAACCTATGCCACAACTGCCGTGTTTCTCAGGTTTCTGAGTTTTAAGGTGCCTAAGTTCAGGTTTTTCCCTTTGAATTCCAGTAATTGACGTCATGATTTTAAAATGGATTCAAGATTCTTTATTTCCTGCATAGTTACTTAAAACCATTGCAATATATTAAATAAAATCCTAAAATAAGTTAAAAATTCCATCAATGTGTGTGTCCAGTTAAAACAACATTTTAAAACCTCTTGTTGGGAACTTTTTTACCAATAAAAAGTCTGAATTCATTGTAGGTGTTGTGTGGGACTTTGAGTGTCTTCTGCTATAAATACGGGTGCGATTTTAAAATGGAATGAACAAGACTACAAGTCCCAGAATATAAACCTTGCCTGGAGCTGCTAGTCATGCATGGGCCTAGGAAACTTAGCAGGGCTGCTATGGATCCCCTCCTGCAACTCTGAAACATTATAAGTGGCAGAACAATGGAAGCTGAATGTTACGTTAAAGTGACTTGTAAAGCACATGGCTACCTTCTCAGGTTTCCCAGTGCTAAATCTGCAGCTTATGTGAAACTATGAAAGTACCTTCAAAAACGTCGGTTTAACAAGAAAACAAGTGTATTTTGAAGAAAGAAACTATATGGAATGTCAGGATAAAGAGGCTGTGGGTCTTAATTGACAGGCCCAGAAGGCTTTTGACAACCTTAATATCAAAAAAGGAAAACGGGTTAATAAAAGGATAGCAGCGGATGATAAAGGTTCAAGGAGCACAATCTATTATTAGACCTCACAAGAAGACTTTAAACGTGAGCAGTCATCAGAAGGAAATTGCTACTTACCCTCACAATGCACAGCAAATTACCTCTACATATTACATCAGTCATGAACTCTTCTATGACATCATTGATAATATAACAGCAAGATTTGCTGTAAAATAATTGATGAGAAAAGTGTGCATGGCGGAGGCACGAGTTATAGTTACTTTAGGACGCAAGTTACAGTTTTTGGGAGAACTAGACCTGCTGAATTTCTTTGGTTTTAAGTGTGTAAATCTAAACCTAACTATGAAGTCCCTGTAACCTTTTTTTTTGAGTGACTTTCGATTTCCTAACTAAAACGCCCCTGTAATCTTTGCTATTTAGTCAATATTTATACAGTTACAGTCAACTGTAATCTAATTGGCTCCATCATTTTCATTTATTATAGCCACCTCTATCAGTATCACTGCAACTTCAAAAATATAATGGTACCTTTCAATGCCTGCGATTCCTTCAACACGAGTCCTGGGAAGTTTTCATAATGATAGCCAATTAATATGCTGTTCGTGTCACTAAGAGTATGGAGCGTTTCAGGGGCACCCAGTGTATAATTCAACATATTTAGCAAATATTTCCTTTACAACATTGGCACTCTTCAGAAAATGGGACCTCCTCAATAAATTAACAAACACTCTTTTCAAGAACTCTTGCTGTGAAAAATCTATAAAGGTACGGCCTGATAGGAAACGCAGACAGGTGAACATATCAGGAAATTAAACAAGCTCACATTCTGCCCTGGGTACCATGTCACTTCCTAATAAACTGTGGCACCTATTGAGCTTTCGAAATCTTTGCAAGTATAGATGTGTTCTCAAGCCAAGCCAAGCCTAAACAAGATGCTAAATGAGCCACAGGTGTTTCGACAAGTACAAAAACGAAGTATGGGAAGGTTGTTGAAAAATATGAATGACGCAATACCTTTCAAAGTTCCTGCTCTTTTTTCGGTACATTAAAAAAATTTACAAGGCAGATCTGAAAGACACTTCTAGTTACAGATCCCGTACCTTAGAATTTCAGCAGGTGTCAAACTGGATCAGGAAGCTTTTTCGTGAGCAGTACCTCTGGGCACCAGTAGGTGGCATTGATTGGCTTTTTATGCGTCATCAGCCTCATCCGCACCGGAAATGACATCAGTGACACCTACATAGATGCCACCTTGGTGCGCTGAAGCCAGTTTTTTTTTTCTTCGTGCCAGCCACCGCTGGTACAAGAGAAGAGCTATCAGTCATTGTTTGACTGGATTTTTTCATTTTTTTGTCGAGAGTTGTTGAGGTAGTAGTAAAATGTATTCGATCATTTTTATGACCATAACAAATAAAAGACATCACAGTTCATAGTTAAAACCAAATACTTCATACAAAAGGATTAAAATGGAGAGATACCTCCATATGAATTTAAAAGTTATTAAAACACGATCGCTCTAATATGTTCACAAGCAGAAATGCATTACTTAGTATAGTATTAATCACAGTTTGTTTCCTTTTCCCACATGTTTTTGTTTTCGCAGTTCATAATCACAATTTACCAGCTAGGCAGTTTTTAATAGTCTTGGCTCTCCTCCACAAAGCATATAGCAAAAATCTCGAGAGCGCAAAAACCAACCATCTAGTCGACTCTGATTTAAAAATTCTCATTGCATCTACTGGGCTTCGACATGATAAGCGACAAATTGGTGCAATCCAATTCCTGCGATAGTCTGCATAGGCTGTGCAGTAAAGAATAAAATGATTACTAGTCTCTGTGGCAGAATGACACATAGGACATGTTGAGAGAAGTAAATCATGTCCCCATTTACTCTTCACTGAATTTAAAGGCAGAGTGCCATACCTAAATTGTAAGAATAGCATTCTCACCTGGGTTGGTTCGACCTCATTAAGGAACAGTTCAAAACTATAACTGGGTTTTATTTTGAGAAAGGCAGAGGTCAATGTACCATGAGCACTCAGATTTATATTACACTGGTCTTGGAAATCCCAGAACCTCTTTTCCAATGTGGAGACCATCTCTTTCTTGATGGCTTCTGGAAAATAACAAACAAAACCCATATTAAGTTGTAAAAGCAATCTCTAATCCCTCCAAGCCATTTAACATGCCCAATCATTTTGTGTAGGTTAATTAGCTCAGTTAAACAGCTTCTGAGAGGTACTTGAGAATTGTTAACCCAAATCCAGATCCAGAAAGTTAGTACCCTCAAGATCGCAAAATGGGCAATGGATCTAAGGCCAAGATCCAATCTCAAAGTTAAAAGAGGGGTATTCATAGGAATATTTAGAATGATCCTAATTAACCTTTTTTCTGCTAGAACAAGGCATTTTAAGTTTTCCAAACCCCAAAGTTCCGCTCCATAGAGCTCTGCGCCTAGTCCTTTTGCTCTGTGCAATTCTATTAATGGGGAAATTGGCCTCTTATTTATTGCACTATCTACATTTTAGAGTGCTACGGTGCTCTTTTATATTTGGTCAGACCAAACAAGATTTTCACTAATTCGAACCCCGAGATAATCAAAAGATTTTACCCATTCCAAACATTGGGAATTGAGAAGCAACTTTCCCTTTTGATGCTTATAGGGGTAGAACACCCTATATTTGGTCTTACTACAGTTGATTACAAGCCCCCTAGAGTTACATGCCCCCTCAAATCTATTGAGGAGGTTCTGAATTCCCCTTGGTGTTCTTGCAATCAGTAGGGTGTCATCTGCAAATAGCAAGCAGGGAACAGTTCAGCCCGCTGTGAGAAGTTAGCCTGGCATATGATGTCCACTATTCTAGTAGGCACCTTGCACCAGTCTAAACGACCCTTATTGATGGTGGTTGTAAAGTCAACCTTTTAGACAAGCTATTCTAGTGGTAGCATGGACCAGCAGTCTTAGGCTAAAACTTCAGAGAGTATGTAAAGCAAGCTGTTTTACCAATTATAATCCCTTGAGTACCAAATGAAAGGACACCACACAAGGTATATATCAAATACATATGTATTTATTTCTAACACAACCCCTCTGAACTCTTTATGAGGTCAGAGATCGAAATACATCACAAGTTACTCATTAAGCATACTATAGGTTGCACAAATACAGTTCTGCCCTAGGGGCCCCACAAACCATATACTGAGTAAGTGGTATAAGGACCACTTCAGAAATAGTGAATAGGCCTAGGGAATCGCTGGGGCTACACTAGACAACCAAAGGTTAGGAAGTAGGAGATCCCCGGGAGACGCGTGCAGTGTCTAAACACAGTCGCGAGTTACCATTGACTTATAATGGAGAACGAATAAGTTACAAAGTTACTGATTAAGGACACTTCCGGATGGACTACGGTAAAACCCCTTTAAACTAGGACACTTCGAGAGTCAACACCCACGGGAGCACCGGAGTACTCGAGTTACCTCACCCAGGGAAGTCGGGTGCATAGGTGTCTTTTCGTGTCGGGTTTCGTAGATGTGTTCTATGGAGATCTGCAAAGAAGTGCTGCAGGCGACCAGAGTAAAAGTGTCTGGGTGGATCCAAGGGTGGATCGGAGATAAGAAGAACCTCAAAGCAGAGGGGACAGAGTCTGGGTCACTAGTGACCAGGAAGGAACCAGGCGATGTCGAGTTGATTCAGGTGAAGAGGTGAAGCTTGTCTCTGCAGCCACGAGGACCAGGAGGCATCGGCGACGACCAGGAGCTGTATTCGAGCTGTCCCACGAAGGATCTAGTGGACTGCGGTGTCGGTATCCGGACTGGACCCAACAAGCCTTGGTAACCGCAATCCACGCAGGAAGTGAAGATTGGCTTTGAGTCAGACCAGCAAGGTCTGGGGAGCTTCTCCTTTGGAGGGAAGCTGGAGCAAGCCTGGAGCAACCAGGAAAGCAGTTTGGTTTCAAAAGAAAGTCTTCGGAGGGCTAACTAGCCAACGGGCTAGCAACCGGGAAGACGCGTTGAGCTGAAATGCAAGAGCGGGTCCCACGCGGCACTCGTGGAGTGTGGAGGGCTGAGCTTTGGTGCAGATGGCACTCGGGTCTGGGGCTTCTCACACCCCGATGAACAACTGCGAGGGTGCCTCGGTAGTTGCACTATTAGCAAAATTCAGGATGTCCAGGGTGTCCAGTCCCACATCTCTCGTGTCCGCCACGGGTCTCAGCTTTGATGTAGATGTGGATGGGAGTCGGAGAAGTCTGGAAGTCCAGTTCTGAGTTGCTGAGTCTTCAGATTCCGGCAGGAGCGTCGACAAAGCAAACCGGCAAGTTACTGGTGGTGCCTGTTTGCACAGGGTGGTCACTCCTTGACCACAAGGGAGAGGTCTTCAGTCTTCTAGTCGATATAGAACGTCGAAGGTCCAAGAGTTTGTATCAAAGTTTCTTACAGGATTAATCTAATGTCTCTAGACACAGCTCCTATCTTTATACTGATTTTAGGGGCTGGATTACCTGCTAGGTAGGTCCCTCCTTTGGGTGGACCTGGGAAGGGGGTGGTTACACCCCTTTCCCTTTGTCCAGTTTCGCGCCAGAGCAGGGCTGGAGTGCCCCTGCAACTGGTTTGAACCGGCAATGCATGGACCACCTTGTGTGCCCCAGGCAGTGTCTGGAAAAGCATCTGTCCATTCAACCCACCCTGCCCCAATACACTACAGGCTGTCTGGGGAGGTCAGGAAACCTATTGTGACCTGACCCTGTCCCCAGGGCCGATCGCTCCTCGCACCGCGCGGCTCACTTGAGTGCGCCTGGTGTCCCCCGCTGCTACTGCGAGTTCGCCGCTGCTCCTGAGGTGTTTCTTTTCCGCTTCTTGTATTGCTTTCACTCCTGATTTCTCACTGTATTAGTGTGCTGTTGTTTACTCTGTACTTGTGCCCTGCTGCCGCCCCTGGCATCAGCTGTTACTTCCGCCGCCCTTAGGACCGTTTTTTTCCCGCTCGTTTCACCCCCCCGCTCCCTGCCGCTGCTCCCTTGCGGCCCGCCCCTTTTGCCTTCTGTACCCCTCCCATTCGCCACCCCGCTCCCGCCTCCCAGCTGCTCCTCCCTCCCACTTCGCCACATATGGCGGAGTCCACGAGTACGCGCAGCGTTCACACGCAGCATTCACGCCCAGCGGGCGCGCCTAAGGCAAGCCCGTCTGTGCCCGTCCGCGCCTGGACCGCGCCCAGCGGCAGGACCCCTGGTCCTCGACGATGCCAGCGCACCCGACGGACTTACGACGCCGCCACCCTCCACGCACTCAATGCCGGACGGAACCACGCCTGCTACCGAGCCATCCCGAAACGCGCCCACGGACCATTCACCTGCCAAGCCTGCAAATTCACCTGCCTCCGAAACTGCACCACACCCGCCAAGCCGAGCACCAGCAACAACCACCTCAAGTGCAACCTGCTCAACACCCGCTCCATCCACAGGCACGCCATCAAGCTCTGGAACCTCCTTGACACAACATCACCAGACGTCGCCTTCCTCACAGAAACCTGGATGAACGCCTCCTCAGCCCCCGACATCGCCATAGCCATCCCGGATGGCTACAAGATCACTCGGAAGGACCGCGTCAACCAAACCGGAGGAGGCATCGCCATCGTCCACAGAAACACCATCCGCATCACGACCTACTCCGAAGACACCCTCACCGCCGCCGAGCACCTTCACTTCCAGATACTCACCGACCCCAAGACCACCCTCAAAGGCACCCTTATCTACAGACCCCCGGAACCACGCATACAATTCAGCGAAGCCATCGCAGACTTCGTCAGTCCACACGCCCTCACCTCCTCAGACTACATCCTCCTAGGGGACCTCAGCTTCCACCTAGAGAACAACAAGGACTGCAACACCGCCGCCCTGCTGGACAACCTCGCCAACCTCGGACTCAAGCAACTGGTGAACACCCCCACCCACTACGCCGGCCACACGCTTGACCCCGTCTTCTCCTCCAGCAAGCACATCTCCTTCAGCCACTCCACCGGACTACACTGGACAGATCACAGCTGCGTCCACTTCAACTTCAGGAGAACCACCACCCACCACCACCCGCCACAGGCTCCCCGTAGAAGCTGGAGCAAGATCACCGCCGACCAGCTCACCACCGCCCTCAGCCAGAACCTGCCCACCAACACGATGGACCCCAACGAAGCAGCCCGGAATCTCATACAGTGGCTCACCAACTGCGCCGACGACCTCGCACCACTGAAGAATCCTCCCAGCAGACCCGGCAGCAGGAAAGCCTCGTGGTTCACCAACGACCTCAAAAACTCCAAGAAAACCTGCCGCACCCTCGAGAGAGCCTGGCGCCACGACCGGACAACAGAAAACATGACAGCCCTCAAGAACGCCACCTGCAAACACCACCAGCTGATCCGCACCACCAAAAGAACTACAGTCAAAGAACGACTGAACAACAACACCCACAACAGCAAGGAACTCTTCAGCATCGTTAAAGAGCTCTCCAACCCCAGCGCCTGCAACAACGACATCACACCCTCGCAAGACCTCTGCGACTCACTCGCCTCGTTCTTTCACCGCAAGATCGCCGACATACACAACAGCTTCGGCGCGCAGACCACGCACCCAACCACTGAACCAGCACCCCCCACCACCACTCTCTGCACCTGGACCCCTGTCAGCACCGAAGACAACACCTGCCTGATGAACACCATCCACTCCGGCTCCCCAACCGACCCCTGCCCACACCACTTCAACAAAGCCGACTCCATCATCGCACCCCAACTCCGGAACATCATCAACAGCTCCTTCGCATCCGCCACCTTCCCAGAGAGCAGGAAACATGCCGAGCTGAGCGCCCTCCTGAAGAAACCCACTGCGGACCCCACGGACCATAAGAACTTTCGTCCCATCTCGCTCCTCCCTTTTCCTGCAAAAGTCATCGAGAAGGCCGTCAACAGACAACTCTCTGCCTTCCTCGAGACCAACTGATCCCTCGACCCCTCACAGTCCGGTTTCCGAGCAAACCACAGCACGAAGACCGCCCTCATCGCAGCTACCGACGACATCAGGTCCCTGCTCGACAACGGGGAAACAGCTGCCCTCATCCTCCTAGACCTCTCAGCAGCCTTCGACACCGTATGCCACCGCACCCTGATACAGCGCCTCAGCAACACTGGAATTCAAGGAGCGGCCCTGGAGTGGATCATCTCGTTCCTCGCTGGAAGAACCCAGAGAGTCCGCCTCCCCCCATTCCTATCCGCGGCCACCGAAGTCATCTGCGGCGTCCCGCAAGGATCCTCACTCAGCCCCACCCTCTTCAACGTCTACATGAGCCCTCTTGCAGCCATCGCACGCCAACACAACCTTAACATCATCTCCTACGCAGACGACAACCAGCTGATCCTCTCCCTCACCAACGACCCCGCCACCGCCAGAGCCTGCCTCCAGGAAGGAATGAAAGACGTTGCAGAATGGATGAAGCTCAGCCATCTGAAACTGAACTCAGACAAAACGGAAGTCCTCATCCTGGGACCATCCCCTTCTGCCTGGGACGACTCCTGGTGGCACCCCGCCCTGGGCACCGCACCCAAGCCAACGGACCATGCACGCAACCTGGGCTTCATCCTGGACTCCTCCCTCACGATGACCAAGCAAGTCAACGCCGTCTCGTCCTCCTGCTTCAACACCCTGCGCATGCTCCGGAAGATCTTCCGATGGATCCCCACCGAAACCAGGAAGATGGTCTCCCAGGCCCTCGTCACCAGCCGTCTGGACTACGGGAACACCCTCTACGCTGGAACCACAGCCAAACTCCAGAAAAGACTCCAACGCATACAGAACGCTTCTGTACGACTCATCCTGGACATCCCTCGCCACAGCCAGATTTCTGCACATCTGAAAGACCTGCACTAGCTCCCCGTCAGCAAGAGGATCACGTTCAGACTCCTCACCCACGCACACAAGGCTCTCCACGACATGGGCCCGAATTACCTCAACAGTCGCCTCACATTCTACACACCCACCCGCCAGCTCCGATCCACTAGCCTCGCCCTCGCTTCCGTTCCACAAATCCGCAGATCCACTGCTGGAGGAAGATCCTTCTCCTACCTGGCGGCCAAGACATGGAACTCCCTCCCCACTCACCTACGGCTGACCCTGGACCATCTCTCCTTCAGGAAACATCTCAAGACCTGGCTGTTCGAGCAGTAGCGACTCCCCCCCCAGCGCCTTGAAACCTCTGCGGGTGAGTAGCGCACTTTACAAATCTGTTTGATTGATTGATTGATTGTCCAGGCCTCCCTTGCTGGAGTTTTCCCCAGCTGCAGGAGGTCAGACTTGTGTATGTGGCAGCAGCATCCATTTTGTGATGCTGAGGCTGTTTAACTTTAACCGGGTAAAGCCGTAACTACATGTCTTTTCCCTCTAGAAGGGTGGAATGCCAACCCCGCCGCCAGAACTGGCGGGGGGGAGGGGGTAGTATTCCAAAGTGTTTGACACCAACCGCGAGGATTACAATGCACTTAAGAGTATATGGTACGGCTATATCATAGAACAGCTATAAGTAGATGGTTCCGAAAGCTGCAGAAGGGCTCAGCTCATGCTAGAGCACCCTCTCACATAAAACCAAGCACTCTGCCTTCAGGATTGTCAAGGCCTGCCATAGGAGTGACTTATAAGTATATATGTGTCTATATATAAGGGTAGATATAGGTATACTATATCTAATTAAGGGGTGATTACACCACCCTACCCAAGCTGAGTGATCAGTCTGTGGTGTCAGTTGGATGGCCAGCCAGGGGTGGCATAATACATGCTGCAGCCCCTGGTAGACCTTGGATGCACCTATGCCCTGTGTACCTATGGGTCACTATACAGGGGCTCACAAAGGTGACCCAATTCCCAATCAGGTATGTACCTAAAGTACATGGTATCAATTTAGAGAGAACAGTTGGGCTGCGGGTCTGATTAGCAGGCCCACAGCCACACTAAAGTCGAAAAACAGAAAATCACAGCAAAAAGTGGGGGTGACCATAGTAAGCAGATCCTACTCTCCTACACCCGCCATTTTTGGAGGATCTCCATCACAATTGAAAAGCTAGTCTATAACTCCAATACAAAAAGTGTAAATATAGTAGGGGCCAGGACACACCCCTGGCGGACACCTTTTTGGATATTTATGTTGCCCGTGAGTCCACCGTTCGAATTCCATCTAACCTTTGCAAAATTGTTTACATGCAGGCGAACCAAGGTGTTAAGCAGGTATGGTGGCAGACCCATATCTCTCAGGACAGACCACAGTTGGGTACTATTAATAGAATCAAAAGCGTTTTTTAGGTCCACGAACACAACATACAGGTGACCTCTATTGATGACCACTTCCTTCTAAATTAGCATAAAGAATCTGAGGACCTGATCCGTTGTGCCCGTGGACTCCCTGAAGCCCGCCTGGAGATCGGAGAGTACATGATTATTCTCCATCCACTGTTGATTTCTGGCTAATATGACCTTCCCAAAGATTTTTTGGGAGACATCGATGAGGCTGATGGGTCTATAGTTTTCAGGGGAGCTCTTTTCTCCCTTCTTGAAAATGTTGATCATTTCAGCACCCCTCCAGGTCAGTGGAACCTCTCTCCCTTCCAGGATGGCGTTGAAAACTCTAGTTAGTAATACCCCCCATATTTCAGGCTCTGCCCTATACATGCCTCCTGGTAGTTTGTCCAAGCTAGGGGCCTTCCCTTTCTGAATTGAATTTATGGCCAGAATGGTCTCCTCAACCGTGATGGATGTGTCTTCCCTTAAGGGCAAAAAGAGCGGGTCTTCCAGGGTATCTATTCCCCCCCCCCCCCCCTCGGGGATGCATACAGGCTCCCAAAATACTCCTCCCAAGTTTGGGGCTGCAAGTGGAAACTATTTTCTGTTATCATGGCTGCTAGAGCCTTTGGCCATTAAGTGCCAAAATATTTGACTGTTTCTCATCTTTGAGGCTTCCACAAGGGCTCTCCATTTCTCAACCTCCCAGTCTTTTCTAGCGTTTTTCTGATTGCAAAGGTAATTTTTCCTACAAGCTCTTATATTATCTAAGGATTTGGTCTTTACCGCCTTCATTAGGGTTTCCTTAGCCTGTCTACATGATTGATTATACCATGGCTTAATGTGCTTACGGGGGAGAATATTGTCATTTATTTTACACAAAAAGGATTTAAGATCATCATTTAATTCCCTAAATACGAGCAGCGGGTCGGCCCTAATCTCATTTGTTGGAGCTAGTTCCATTAGGGCTAGCTCTACCCTTTTATACATTTTTTGGGAGGGCCGTTTGATCTAAAAGAATCATCTGCCATTTAACACTTCTATCGTTATTACTTGTAATCACTGGAGCATTATTTTGTGGTGTAAGACTATGGCAATCTAACATGTTAAACATTGTTAAAAATAGAGCGTTATGGTTGCTGTCGTTCCTATCTACGACCACCATATCTTTTATATTTCCCCAAAGTTCAATATCGACAAAAAACAGTAGATTCTGGATTTGCATGCCCCTCTCTTAAAAGTAAACCCAGCTCTCCTATCGGAGTCAGTCCTACCATTGCAAGCTCGTAACCCATGATCTATGATCAGAGAATTTACTTGTTGAACTGCCCTAGTACACTTTTTTATTGATGGAATTTCCAGTTTTGGGATTCCTCTTGCTTCATCCCACTCTTCGTTAAGTTCCGGGATAGAATCAACAGGCTCAAAAGTAATATTTAAATCACCAGCAATTATTAGCCGGTGACTCCCTCTTGCTACGTCAAGATGGTTCCCCAAGAGTTTAAGTGTTTCGAGGGGCCTCTGTGGACTACTCAGCCGGTTGTATACATTCAGGATCTTTAGGGGGGCGCTCCCCATGGGGAGAGAGATTTCCAGCCCAATTATGTCTTCACATCCAAGGCTGAGGTTTTTAATTTTCCCTATCAGGGAGTTTTTCCACCCATATCAATAGGCCCCCTACAGGAGGCCCATTGGTCCCTTCTTTGCCTCGACACTAAAGGTAGTAAAGTCCATTTTATACACTTTCTCTACTGCCCAGGTCTCCTGTAATAAACATATGTGGTATTTATCAATAAAACTGTACCAATCAGGATCATTAAGCTTTTAATTGATACCAGCCACATTCCAAGACAGAATTGTTAAATCACTATCATTTACAATATTTATCGGAGGGTCGCTGTTGTTAAGTTGTGTTCCCCCATCTTCGGGATATATATTAGGCTGGGCGGTTGTACTAGAACAATTTTAATTTTCCTTTACCCGTTCAATTGGTTGTGCCCCATTTGTTACAATAAGTCCCTTACCTTCACCCAACAGCTGTCTATGAACTCCATTGAGTCAATCTAGATCATCTAGATTTGAGAGTGGCTCGTATCTGTTTCTGAGTTCAAAAGCCCTGGGCCCTCTGTTAGTAACTTCATTCAAGGGGACATGCCTACTCGTCATCGGTGCCCCCTCATTTGGTGCTAAATTCCTATAAAAGTAGGCCAGTGGCAAAAGTTTGGGGCCTTGCCCTGAGCTTTGATTTGCTAGTACCAAACCCCGGTCAGCCAGCCACTTTGCTAGCGAGTGGGATCTACAACTAATTACAATGCAAGCCCCCTTGTATTTCTTAGACATAGGGCCAACCCACCCCAGCCTTCTTACAAACAAAATGTCTCCTGAATAAATATTTGATAGATCCACATTTTGAGCCAGCCAATGGCATACCTTGTTCTTAAGCCCTGCGTTGGATTCTTTGTGGATTTCTGTAAGTGGTGAATTATCAGTTAGCACTACTATATACAGGGAACATTCAGGTGGGAGGTGCAGTGTAATTTTATTGTCGCCTCCTAACTAGACCGGATTTCAGGTTGGCTAACGGGGGTTTTCCTACTGGTGCAATACTTTCCTCCCTCTCTCCTAGGGCAACAGGTTGTATTTTTTTTCCCTTTCCCCTGCTGGACAGTCGAGCCTGTTGTCTGTTTCTAGGGCTTTCTTTAATACGGGTTCTATTTCCGATCTAGCCATGGCACCAGTGGACAGCTTCAAGTGACTGTTGGTTTGATCCCTGGCTTCAGTCCCCCATTTGCATTGGTCATGATGTGTATTTAACCATCTTCTGCACCCCCTCCTATTGTACACGGCTTTCCGCTCCCCAACCATTCCCACCCTGATCCCTGTTACAGCATTTAGCAACAGTTCTATATCAGCCTCTAATTTTTCCAGTCTCGAGATTAATGGGCAGAGGGTTCTTGCCAGAATTTCTTCCAAGAGGCATATTAACCTCTCTGGGGAGTTGGAGGGGGGAAGATCTGCATTCTTAGTTTTATCAATAAGCTTGCTCCGGGTTTGAGGCCCATCCCCGGTAACCACAATTAGGCCTTTACTGTTTTTCTTAGACCTGGTATGGGTAGAACAGGAGGGTTCAAGATGTTTAGTCTTTCTCCTTTTTTTCAGGACCATAATATTTTCTAATTGGGCAGGTGCCTGTTCTGGAGTCCCCTGGCTGTGCATTAACTCTGGGTCCAATATAGGGAGTGATGGAGATTTATTAAGAAGTTCACTAACAGTGATAGCCTCAGTTGTATTAATAGTACCTGTTTCCGCTAGAATGTTATCAGTTACACGACCACCTTCTACTGATAACCTTCTTTCCGCTGTTTGTATCTCATTTGCTATCGCCTTCATTGCCCATAGTAGGTATCCATTAAATGTTGATGTCCCCGATGTCTTTGGGGTAGTAAACTTGGCGCCTCCTGATCTCCGTTTTGCCGCCATTTGCTAGCGACTCGTGCAGCAAGTATGAACCCAGAACCAAATGGTATGGCCCGCCCCACCTCCTCCTGGCTCTGACGGGCTCAGACGGGCCCGCCCTTGGCACAGGCTTTGCCCACGCGCATCCCGCGCTGCGGGAACCCGCGCTCGGTTTTTAAGCGCCTCCAGGCGCTTTAGGATGATGCGCTACACAGCGCTAAGAGCTGGAGGCTGCTGGACGTTGTGGTCCACTCCTGGACCTGGCCTTACAGCACAGTTGAGAAGTGCTCCTCCTCGCCTTCCTTGCGGGACCCATGCTGCGGGAACCCGAGCTCGGTTTTGAAGCGCCTCCAGGCGCTTTAGGATGATGCGCTACACAGCGCTAGTAGCTGGAGGCTGCTGGACGTTGTGGTCCACCCCTGGACCTGGCCTTACAGCACAGTTGAGAGTGCTCCTACTCGCCTTCCTTGCGGGAACCACGGTGCGGGAACCCGCGCTCGGTTTTTAAGCGCCTCCAGGCGCTTTAGGATGACGCGCTACACAGCGCTAAGAGCTGGAGGCTGCTGGACGTTGTGGTCCACTCCTGGACCTGGCCTTACAGCACAGTTGAGAAGTGCTCCTCCTCGCCTTCCTTGTGGGACCCATCCTGCGGGAACCCGAGCTCGGTTTTGAAGCGCCTCCAGGCGCTTTAGGATGATGCGCTACACGTCGCTAGTAGCTGGAGGCTGCTGGACGTTGTGGTCCACCCCTGGACCTGGCCTTTCAGCACAGTTGAGAGTGCTCCTCCTAGCCTTCCCTGCGGGATCCGCGCTGTGGAAACCCGCGCTCGGTTTTGAAGAGCCTCCATGCGCTTTAGGATGACACGCTACACAGCGCTAGGAGCTGGAGACTGCTGGACATTGTGTTCCACCCCTGGACCTGGCCTTACAGCACAGTTGAGAGTGCTCCTCCTAGCCTTCCTTGCAGGACCTTTGAGGTGTTCCTCCTTATGTGGTGAGGATATGCCATCCAAGAAGATAGGTTTTAATCCTTGCACAGCCAGTCACAGGCAGATGTCGCTGACGGACCCTCAACTCATCTGTCTATGGGGCCTGGAGCATTACCGCTATACAAAGTCGCGCTCCGATTATGGGGCCATGAACCTGAAGGCTTTGAGTGGGCGGTCCCTGAAGCTCATGGTGTCCTGGCATGCGACTCCATGAAATTGAGGTCATGGTCGAGGGGTAGGTCCCGAGATAGTTTGAGAAGCCTGAAGTCCTCATCACCCCACTCCAAATCCTCAGGACATTAAGGTAGGAGGCACAAAGAGAAAAGTAAGAAGTCGAAATGCTCTTAGAATTCTCCTCGTCCATCGGCCAACGCGATGAGGGAGCATTGCATTTGAGACCTGTTTCCTTGGAGCCTGAGCTACTCAGCGCCTGCCAGATTTTCCAGGAGTCGCTGCGACCCCCGCGCAACTAGCTTATATACCGCAGTTGGGTCAGCTGCAGACCTCTCTCCCTTCCCCAAACACTGCTGAGACAGTAGTGACAAAAGTACAACAGTTCAGCGAAGGGTTATAAAGCAGTTCAGAAATACAATGGCGCTCTACAGGTAGTGGTAGGGTGTTAGTTCGTGGAATGTCAATGGTTGGTGCTGCTTGATCTGAGCTAACCCTTGTCTCAGAGAAAGGAAGGAGAGAGAACCTCAACCCTCTGTATACATTACAACAATGTCAAGCGCACACAACATGCATCAGTTGATCGATTTAGTTTCGTAATTGGTCAATGTAAATATAAGATCCGACTCCAATGTTCATAACCTCTTGGGTGTTTATTCATCCAGTATGAGTCTTTGTTTTACAACAAAACCAGCCGACACGTGTTTCGTCAATATCGGGGTGAACCCGTGACTCTTCAGGGCTGAGGAGTAATGGGATGAGGCCTGTGTAGTCGGACCGGTGATAATTCCAACCCGGTCCTAATCGGGTGGGGAAATAAAAGACGCTTGAAGTAGTTGCTTCTTGTGCGTCTTAGTGGCGAGGGTAAGTTGGCACAGTCCGCCGCCGGGTGCGCGGTCGGAAAAGGTAGGGAAGCAAATCCGCTAACCCTAGCTCTGAACCTTCTGTTAGTGATATGAACGTGGTAGGAAGTCCGTGCTCGCTCGGGTAACTTACCTTTTCCGACCGCGCACCCGGCGGCGGACTGTGCCAACTTACCCTCGCCACTAAGACGCACAAGAAGCAACTACTTCAAGCGTCTTTTATTTCCCCACCCGATTAGGACCGGGTTGGAATTATCACCGGTCCGACTACACAGGCCTCATCCCATTACTCCTCAGCCCTGAAGAGTCACGGGTTCACCCCGATATTGACGAAACACGTGTCGGCTGGTTTTGTTGTAAAACAAAGACTCATACTGGATGAATAAACACCCAAGAGGTTATGAACATTGGAGTCGGATCTTATATTTACATTGACCAATTACGAAACTAAATCGATCAACTGATGCATGTTGTGTGCGCTTGACATTGTTGTAAAGTAGTGACAAAAGTGTTATTCCTGGAATGAGATGGCCATCTGGGGGAGGTGAACATCAGAGAAATCTGGTCTCCCGCTTAATCTGGACTCCACATCCGCCTGCTGGAGCTACGTGCAATCTGGCTGACATTGAAAACCTTTCTACCCTTCATCAAGGGACAGCTATTGCAGGTGTTAACGGACAACACCACAGCCATGTGGTACTGCAACAAAAAGAACGGGGTGGGGTCATTGACCTTTTGTCAAGAGGGCCAGCTGTATGAAGCTGGCTTTTTATGTAGTAGTGCCAATGTAAAGGCACACCTTGCAGAAAGTCCAGACTGTTATGATTCGCAATGTACCCTAATATAGGTCTGGGTAGTCTCCTAACCTTTCACCTACGTTTATTGTACCATTGTACTACATAACGGTTTTGGTGCTGAAAACTAGCCTCATGTATTATGCATGCGGATTCTCAGAATCACAGCAAGATTACGATCTACGGCATAATAACTGTCCGTAAGGTTCATCATTAGTGTCATTCTTGGCCGATATGACCTTTTGGGCATATAAACACAATATCTTTGCTGGGGCAGCAGAGGAGAAACACTTCAATGCTGACACGCTGACACTAGACGCTAAGGTCCCTGCATGCAGATACTCCAGCAAGCAGTGGTTTGACATCCCTCGCGAGGTGTCCATATCGAGACCAAGAAGAGGTCCTTCATTTTCTTACTTCAGGTAATGGGGTTGGCTCTTTCCTAGGGCGATTCTTGGAAATACACCTACATGCATCCTAGGTACATTAGATACATTTAGTTAGGGTTAGGTTAGCATCAAGGAGTACGCATTACTTTTGCCCCCCCCCCCTTGCTAGCAAGCTAACGTCCAAAACTTTGCCCTTGAGCCTGCCCATCTTGGAGTCCTATCAAACTTAAGTTTTAATACTAGTGCTATGTGTCCCGCCCGTGAATAGTCAGCCCATCTGGCAGTGACCACGCCTGTAATCTCCTCTCCACATCAGGCAGTGATCCGCTGTGCTCCCAAGTGTATGGACAACGTCTTTCACCTTCATATTTCCACCTTAGTTGTCTTATAGTGCCTCAGTCTTCGCTACAGCCCCCGGGAGCCCGTCAAACATCAGGTTGTCTTCTGTGATGCTCCCTTACTACGTACGATCTATCTAAGCCATCCACCGTATTCAGTTCCCTCACCATATAGCCCCTCTGAATTTCGGCGGGTCTTGGAGAATAAATGGAAGGGTGGTGAGAGTCGCCCGCTCCCAGCCCGGGTCACCGTCGCAGCGCCTCCCACCGCGCTGTGTTGTTGCATCGGTGCTCAGCTCACCTTTATGCGCTGCCGGTCTCCTCGTTTTGCTCCTCTGTATCTGCATGCGAGTAGTACAGAGTGGCCTCCAGGCACCGTTCCGCCCTCTAGGGACGAGCTGATCCGGGACGGCGTGGGCCTCAGTCCGATTCACGGTCCTCCCAGAGCTCAGCCAGTAGGTCGAGCGCCTCACGCTCCATTTCCAGCATCCGCGATTTTCGCACCTCAGCCGCTGTGTCTTCCCGGGGCTAAAATCTGGTGCCTGATCGCGATGGGGAGATTTCGGAACCCCACAGGCCCGACTGTAAGTTCGCAGCACTGTGATTTGCAGAATTTCGTCCCCCCAGGGTCCGGAGCCACACCAGATTGCGACCGCCATCTTAGGGGTTGGCCACGCCCTGCTCAGAACCCCAAGGTTAACCCCACTAATCCACTGGTTGCTGTACTACTACTTGTACTTATGCTAGGGGAGCAGGTGCCTTAGGGGCAGGGGTAGTGGGAGTTTCCTTGGCCTTCAGACTATCAGCATTCCTTGTCCAATGGTTCTTTACCTACATAAATAACACCAAGGTTTCGTTTTGCCTTTCTTGGAATTTTGGGACTCACCTCCAGATGCAGGATTTTGGAGCCCTTGTGAAGACTATTTTTTATCTCTACTTTTGTCCCCACCCTTATCCTGGGATTTAGAAGAATCTTGTTTCTTCTAGTAAACTCCATTACCATGGGTTTTCTGCTTAACACTGGTGCAGACCCATTTGTCTGCCTTCTTTCTCAATTCCTGGGGCGTTGAGATCAGAGTCCACCAGGTACTAATGCAAAAGTTGGTTCTGACTGTTATTAAGGATGTGCTCCCTCATTATAAAATTGTACAATAATTCATAGTCATGTACCTTACTTCCATGAATGTGAAACAGTAAAGGTATCGGATCCTACATCTGACCAACCCGGATCTCAATAATAGGAAAAACAGAACAAAGTGGCTGGACAGGATTATTCTCAAACAATTCCCCAGACACACAGTCAATCTGTACCATGTACCATGTGACCACTGGAATCAAACAAACCACGTTTGTTTGATTCATTTTTCAAATTTGTAAAGTGTACATTTGTAGATACTGTATATATGAACCCTTTGATCTGACAGTGGTTCTGTTTGTGCCTGTTTTTCAAATTTTTTTTTGCTGATAAATGTATAAAAAATAAAAATAAATTCGTTTGGAAAATCAAATCCAGTGGTCACATGGTACAGATTGACTGTGTGTCTGGGGAATTGTTTTGAGAATAATCCTGTCCAGCCACTTTGTTCTGTTTTTCCTATTACTTCCATGAAGCCAGCATTCCAGAGCCTTAATAGCACTGTCTACAAAATATACCCAGTCCTGGGTGTGTTTCCCACTGGATATCTCTGAACTTAATACTATGCTGTTCCATGGTTAAGCTACACCCATCTATGAGAGCACTCTTTAATACCGAGTAAGTGTCAGCATCCTCTTCTCTAACAGTAAGTAGCTTATCGCTGTAAGAAGTTGGCCTGATATGTGATGTCCACTATTCTAGTGGGCACCCTGTATCAGTCCAAACAACCCTTATGGTGATGGTTGTAAAGTCAACCTTATAGACCAGCTATCCTAGTGGTAGCATGGACAAAGCAGTCTTAGGCTAAACTCAAGAGGGCATGTGAAGCCAGCTGTTTTACCATATGTAACCCCTTTAATACCAAATGAAAGGACACGACACAGGTTATATATATAAAATATATATGTATTTATTACTAAATTAATCCTCTGAACTCTTTATGAGATCAGAGGCACAAGCACATAACAAGATACTTAATCAACATACAATAAGTTGCACAAAATACAGTAATGACCTAGGGGCACTTTGAACCATATACTTAAATAGTGGTATAAGAACCACGTCACGAACAAAGAATAGGCCTAGGGCCTGGAGAATAGCTGGGGCTACGCTGTTCTACCAAAGGATAGGGAGCAGGAGGCCCACGGGATGCGTGTGCAGTGTCTTTACACACACGCGAGTTACCATAGAGTTAGAATGGGAACGAAAGAAATGGAAACTAGTTCTTTTAGGTCACATCCGGATGGACAAGGAGAAAGCTACTTGAAAGTTAGACACTAGGATAGTAAACACCCACAGGAGCACCGAAGTACTCGCGTTACCTCACCCACAGGAAGCAGGTGCATAGGTGTCAAAGTGTGTCGGGTTTCGTCACTGAATCCTATGGAGCCTTGAAGAAAGATGCTGCAGGCGACCAGGCCAGGAGGAAAGTGTCCGGGTGAATCCAAGGGCGGATCGAGGATGAAGAGTACCTGAATGCAGAGGGGACAAAGTCTGGGTCACTAGCCAGTGGCCAGGAAGGAACCAGGCGATGTCGCGAAGCAATCAGGTGATGTCATGAACCTTGTCTCTGCAGCCACGTGGACAGGAGGTGTCGACGACGACCAGGAGCTGGATACGGTCTGTCCCACGAAGGCTCTCGGTGTCGGCGGTGTCGGCTTCCAGATTGGAGTCAACAAGCCTTAGCAAAGGCAACCCACGCAGGAATCGAAGATGGCTTACGGATCAGACCAGCAAGGTCTGATGGGTTTCTCCTTTTCAGGGAAGCAGGAGCCAGTCTGGAGCAACCAGACCAGTGGTGTAAATCAAAAGGTTCATCGTCGCAGAGGCCACTAGCCAACGGGCAAGTGACCGGACAGACGCGTCGAACAGAAAAATGCATAAGGGCCCCCACGCAGAACTCGTGGAGTGTGGAGGGCTGATCTTCGGTGCAGATGGTGCTCGGGGCTGGGGCTTCTCAATCCCCAATGCACAACTTCGAGGCTGCCCCAGACGTTGCACGGAAAGAAATTCGCTGGCTTTCCAAGATGGCCGGTCCCACGTCTCTCGTCGCCTCCACGGGTCTCAGCTCTGCTGTGACTGTGAATCGGGCTTTTGGAAGTCTGGAAGTCGGGGTCTTGTCAGGCTCTGTGATCGGGCTCCGGCTGGAGCGTCGACAAAGCAAACCATTGATCGCTTGATGGTGCCTGCTTGCACAGGGTGGTCACTCCTTCACCACAAGGGAGATTCTTCAGGCTTCTATCTTCAAGTAGAACGTCGAAGGTCCAGAGTTTCGTTTCAAGTTTTAGTCAGGATAAATCTAAAGTCTTGGGACTCAGCTCCTACCTATATACCAAATTTATGGGCTGGATTACCTGCTAGGTCCTTCCTATGGGTGGGACCAGGGTAGGGGGTGGTTACACCCCTTTCCCTTTGTCCAGTTTCGCGCCAGAGCTGGGGCTGGAGTGCCCCAGCACCGGAATGAACTGGACTATGCATGGGACACCTTGTGTGCCCCAGGCAGTGTCACATTTCATTCAGCCCTCCCTGCTCCAAAACACTATGGCCTGTCTGGGGTGGTACTAGCACCTCCCAAGACAGGAAACCTATTATCCAAGCCTCCCTCACTGGAAGGACACCCAGCAGCAGGAGGTCAGACTTGTGTCTGTGGCAGCAGCATCCATTTTGTGAGGCTGAGGCTCTGGTTAACTTTAACCGGGATTAGTAGGAACAACATGTCTTCGCCCTCTAGAAAGGTGAAATGCTACCCCCGTCGCCAGAACTGGCAAGGGGGTAGTATTCCAAAGCGTATGACACCTTACACGACATGTTTTGATAAAGCCAAACAAAAGTTAGTATTCAACGGCGAGGATTATAATGCACTTAAGAGTATATGGTATGGCTATATCCTATAACAGCTATAAGGACATGGTTCCGAAAGCTGCAGACAGGCTCAGTTCATGCTAAATCCTCATCTCACATAAAACCAAGCACTCTGCCTTCAGGATTGTTAAGGCCTGCCATAGGAGTGACTTATAGGTGTATATGTGTCTAGATGTAAGGTTAGATATAGGAATACTATACCTAAGCAAGGGGTGATTACAATACCTTGCCCCAGCTGAGTGATCAGCCAGTTGTGTCAGTTTGGATGGCCAGCCAGGGGTGGCAAAAGATATGCTGCAGCCCCTGGTAGGCCTTGAGTGCACCTATGCCCTGGGTACCTATGGTACACTGTACAGGGACTCATAAGAGTGACCCATTTCCCAATTGGTGATGTACCTAAAGTACATGGTGTGAATTTTAGAGAGAGAACAGCAGGGCTCTGGGTCTGATTAGCAGGCCCACAGCCACATTAAGTCGAAAACCAGTGAAGCAAAAAGCAAAAAGTGGGGTGACCATAGGAAAGCAGACCCTACTCTCCTACAATCGCCACCTTTGTCAGCAAAGGAGAACCACATGATAGCAGCCCCGTACTCTTGAGTGACCCTCTGATCTTTGCAGGCCCTCTCCAAAGCAGTGATCAATTTATGGATATCATCCACCTCCTGGTAAGGAGGGACTAACTTGCTCAGGTTCCTATTGTCAAAAGAAGTTTCTCTGATTCGGGGGACACTGTTGCGACCACCATGGGACACTAGCCCCAATTTTGTCCTAGCCTTCTGGACTTTCAGGGACTATTTGTCAAGGGCAAACTGATCTCTCTTGAGCCTGAGACTTGCATTCTCAAGTTTGAGTATTTGGTACTCCCTGTCCAAAGAGCTGTCTGTCTTACTAAAGATGGAGGTCCATGTGGAATTCCCAGAAGCATTGGACTCTCAAGAGTAGGATCTAGACCTCCCTGGTCTACTCTGGACCCTCCCAGGAGGAACACAGAGTATGTTCTCTGTGCCATCTGCACTATTCCCTGAGAAGTCAGAGTTTGGCAGATTGGAATCATTTGAGTCCTCCTGCCCAAACTAAGAATTGAGATAATCAGTGAGAGGCCCTGATTCTCCCTGTTCAGGAGTATTCCCGCCCACATTATCCTGGTCTTCTGCCTCAACAGGATGACCATCATCCTTATGCAGCAGCTCTAAGAGCAGCTTAATGGTGGGGGTTGCCACCTGCTTTATCTTTATAAGGCTACACAGGGTCCTTAGTTTCTGGAACTTTAGACCACTGTACTTAGCAGACTGGGGTGCACTGGTATCCCCAACTAAAGACATGGTTCTAGGTGTAGTGAGGTGTTGCACCTACCTATCCTAGTGGAAACTAAACTATCTGAGGTTGGAGAAAGGGTTGTGCTAGACCCTTTAACTACCCAACCCTAAGTTCAGTAGAACTTACATATTCCAAGCTGTATTATATGTGCCTAATATTAGTGATGGTTTTTCAATTAATTCACACCAAGATTATCTGGTAAAACAATGCAGGCTTGAATCCCAACCACTGCACACCAATGTGAGAAGCTGGCTTGGTGCATGGTGCACACTTATGTAAGTGGGCACCCTGCACCAATCCAGACGACCCTTATGGTGATTTTAGCGGACTTTGACAACCTTAGAAAGCTCTCTAAGTGGTAGCTGTGGAAAGCAGCCGTCAGGCTTTATACAGAAGGAGTGTAAAGCAGCTTGTTTTACCAGGAGCATAATCTTATTGGTATAGATTAAGTGAAAAAGAACCACACAATGCATTTATAAAAATATGTATTTATTGTAAGACACTCACTAACAAATACATATATCTCCTAGCTGGTTATATACACAATGCACATAATACTTTTCAATAGAAACGGGTAAGTAGCACGAAATGCACAGTGATCACCAGGGAGAGACGGCAACTATATACTACAATAGTGGAATGCGAAGTCGCGGTTGCAATTTTAAAGAAGGAGGACCCTTCCCAGTGGACCCTGAAGAAACCCCGTGGAAGACAGAAAGTTGGAGAGCTACCCACCCGTGGATACCCTAGGAACCAGGATACCTACACCAGGGAAGCTGGGTGCATAGGTGTGAAGTGGGGTCAGAAACCACCATCAAACTCAAAGGAGGACTTCAGGAAGATGCCGCTGCTTGAGAAGGTGAAAGTGTCCGGGGGAACTAAAAGGTTGATTTGAGATGTGAATAACCTGCAAGCAGATTGAAGAGAGTCTATGCCACTCAGGAGTGACCAGGCGGCACGGAAGATGAATGCCCACTGATTTTGAGTGTTGCAGGAGAGAAGACGGTGATCTTGAAACTGCAGCTGTGTGGACCAGGCGATGCTGTATAAGACCAGGAGCTGTATACGCGCTGTCCCACGTCGGATTTCGAGAGTTGAGGGGTCGGTGTCCTGTGGGAGCACCAACAAGCCTTGGCAACTGCAACCACCGCGGAAGTTGAAGAAGGTGCAATGTCGGGACCAGCAAGGTCCAGAAGACTCACCCCTAGCAGAGGAGTCAGGGCAGGCCCAAGCAATCAGGGGAGCACAGGAGCCCAAATAATTCAAAGATGACCCTCCAGTGGGCCCACAGGCTGGAGGCACTGGAGTCGTGAGAGGACCTTGAGCAGCTCACCAAAAGATGCAGACCCACGGTGCAAGTGATGCTGTGAGGATGAAGATTTTGGTCAATGAAGATGGTTGAGGCCTCTTAGAGCTCGAAGATCTTAGTAGAAGGAAGCCAACAAACCTTTGCAACTGCAAGTCGACAAAGAGAACAGGAGTTTGGTTCCTGCAGCTCCAACGAACGATACTGGCCTCAAACTTGGTGAGAGGACAGGGCAGAGAGTCTCCCTCTGACCTACAGTTATTTTACATTGACATTTTTTTCCCCGGGATGAGTAGACATTTCTTTTTGTATCTGGCTGGTCCTGAAGAAGGAGGCATGTCATCCCTGTTCAGCCACCGAATCGCGTCGACTAGAGCCTGAACAAGATCCTGCCTTGTGCAGTTTTTGGATATGGTCTACGGAAACTACTATATCATTCTGTAGTAGACCCTCCCAGATTGATTTGAATGTGTGTTAAGGAGAGTGATTTCGTGGTATGAAAGTGGTTGTGTGAGTTTGTTGAGTGTTTCCTCTCTCGGGGTTAATATTTGTTGTGTATATTATTTCTTTTGATTTTCTGTATATATACATTCTGATTTTGAATAATTTATGTATTGTCATTCTATAATTGTGAAAAAAGACAACAATTTTTTATATATGAAAAAAGAGAACAAGAAGATCAAAATATTTTTGATAAAAGAAATTAAAAATATATTTTTGTGAACTGGTTTGTGTTCTGAACAGTTCTTGGATGGCTTACATATGAAATTGAAATAATGTCAATGTAAAATAACTGTAGGTCAGAGGGAGACTCTTTGTTTTGATGTTTCTGTATTTCCCCTCTTCTCCCTGACCTTTTATTGCTCTTCCAGATGGGGTCCCCTTTATACCGCGTAGCGAGAGGACATGGCAGACCTTGAGGGATGTGAAGGACCCCCCCCTGTGTTGCTGAGCCTTTCGGAGTCTGTGGAAGCCGAAGATCAGCAGACCGGTCAGCTTAGTTGCGGTGCCAGCAGATGCAGGGAAGTCACTCTTTCACTTTAAGGGAGAGTCCTCCAGCTGTCTTGGATGCCCACAGGCCTTGAAAGGTTCCTGTATGGAGCACAGGCATGGACGTTGCAGCAGACAAGCAGGGCAACGAGATCAGAAGCAGCAGGAGTCTTCCCAGTTGCAGCCTTGATGACCAGAGTTAAGTCCAGAATACCCAGACGGTTGAAGAAGTGGTGTCGTGAAATGAATCTTGTACCACGACAAATCTAGGGACCCACCCTCAGATAAGCACTTAAGAACCCTAAGGAAAGGGTTGGGATGGTTCAGGGTTCCCTCCCAGGGGAGGGGTCGGACAGTGGGGAGGATACTCCCATGTCCTTTGTCCAGTTTTGCGCCAGAGAGGGAGCTAATGGCTCCCCAAGCTGGGTTGAACTGGATTATGCAAGGAGGGCACCAAATGTGCCCTTCAAGCAGACTGAGTGGCGCTGGTGCTCCCACCCGGCTCCAATACGCTAAACCCTGTCTGGGGGTGGTCACACCTCCCTGTGATAGGATACCTATTGTTCTGACTTCCCCTGCTCGAGCTTGGCTCAGCAGCTGGAGGACAGAATCGTGTCTCTGGTCAGCAGCAGCCATGTTGTGCTGTCCTGATCTAGAAGAATGGTACCGGGAGCACTGAGGGCCTCCCGCAGGAGCTTTGCAGTGCTTGGAATGATACCCCCTGCACCGTTTACGGGTATGATTCAAACATGTTTGATACCAAACATGACCGGGTTCGTTACAGCCAGTATAGAGATGGTCATTGCGTAATGACGCATGGCCACTCTATTTATAGTAATGGCTGGTGCATTTACAGCCCGCGAGAATGGACTCGAAGGGGTGAATTATAGGTGTTAAATGCAGTGACATTAGATATAGGGAAAACTATATCTTTCATAAGTGGTGCTAGCATCAGCTTACAAAGGCTGCAATGGCAGGCCTATAGGTACAGTTTGAGTGGTCCCTCCTAGGAGGCATAATGCATGCTTCAGCTCAATCGGCACCCCTGGTGTACCTATGCCCTGGGTACCTCAGTACCATATACTAGGGACAGATACAGATACACCAGTGTATAATCTGGGATGTAACTAGGAACTTAACATACAAATTTAGCGGAGAAAGCACAGAGACTGGGGTCCTGATTAGCAGGATCCTATTCAGACTAGTCAGAAACCACATAGCACCAGGCAAAACGTGGGGGTAACCATATTAGTATATCTTATTTTCCTACAGTGAGAAATCTGCGGTTAGAGTTATGCAGCAGAAACATGATTGTGACAAGCCAGTAAGTAGGTGATATTTGCTGTGATGTTTTTTTCTTGTGCCAACAAAACAGGATACAGTACAATAAACAGCAACAGGCAAATATCAACATAACAAATCATAGCAGCTAATATGGAGGGATCAAAATGGCAAACAAAGATTAAGGCCATATTATTTTGTATGAACAGAAATACTTACATCAAAGTAAGGTCCAGCCTGCTCCAGTATGAGCTGGGTTGAATCTGGCTTATTTTTGCAATAGGTAACATACATTTGAAACTTGTCCGCCTGTAAAACATACAAACATTCATTTACTTGTTCCCACAATGAGCAACATTTTACACAAAGTAAAACAGCTGCTTTTTGACATGGTATCAGCTGCTGGGGCAGCGCAACTTATCAAATATTAAAGTTTAAAGGCAGAAAAAACGAAATTATTGTACTATACGCACCTGCACATGAAATTCTGATTACTGTATCATCGACAATAAATTAAATTGAAAGTGAACTGGAATATGGAGCAATCAGCTCTGGTTTACAAAACCACACTGAAACAGGAGGGATCCCAAAACAGCAGTAGTTAGACAAACATTTCGCTTCCACCTCTAATTTGATAGATTTATACTTAACTAGGAAAACTGTTAGCAATACTCAAAGCACATATGGGGGGGGGGGGTAACTTTAACATTTTGATGGAAGGTAAGGATTAGGAGTCTAAAAAACAAGTGACTGGCTAACCATAAACATAGGACAGTACCAAGACATTATTAAGCAGAATAAAACTACTGTATGTTTAAAACGAAGTTTCAAGTAAACTGTATGGGAAGCTAAGCACAGTTCTATAATAATTTAGCTGTAGGAACCAGTAGTATGTACAATGGCAGTGAAAGACAATAATCAAAAGTGGCAAGCAGGGTTTGTACCATTTTCAAACAATCACCCTATTGAACTGTAATGGCCAGAGCTGCAGACTTTAAAACCGGGGAACCAGGTTCGAGTCCCATCATCAGCTGAACATCATGTGAAGCTGGGCAAATCACTTTACCTCACGAGCCTAAAAAATAATAATAAAAACAAAAAAGTCTGCCCTTGTGTAATGTAACTAGTACCCATGTAATGCCTTTGGGCCGAGTTTGTGCTGGCAAAAACGGCTCCTTGTCAACTGGTACATTTCCCAGTTACTTGAACACATCCACATTGAACCAATACTGAAGATGAGGGATTTCACCAGGTCCAAACCTGCAGTCTCCATGTCAACTTCTAATAGATTCTTTAAATGCCAACTCATCGTAGAGGCACCTTTCTCCCAGATCTTAACCTTCATCACACAAAACAGACTACTATCTGACAGCACCAGTGGCAGCTGGTGAAAATTAGAAGTGGTGTGGCGTAATAACATATGCCAACAACACAGGCCAGTTAATTCAAGTAGGGCATGAGGATGTAACGTGGAGTTTCCCCTCAGTATTGTTTTTTAACTATTTAGAGGGAAATGGAACAATTTTACAATACATTTTGCTTTAGAAATTAGTTAAAACAAAGTTAAGGTTTAAATGACTGCCTTGTCATTGTATTTGCATTTTTATCCCTTCAAATTATTTGAGGGTTATGTATATTCTCAATGGTTACTTTAAGACAGACAAGAGATTAGAAAAAACCTCCATAACATCTGACTTGTGAGAGTGTGCCAATGCTCTATGCCACACAAAGTGGCCAAAGGCGCAGCAGCAGTTTGCATAAGTGACCCGCTCCACTCTAAATAGAGAGTACTGTTTTGTGTGTACTACATATTTCAAGCAGATCTGGGGGGCTTGACATTATATACTGGGTGGGATATAATTTCAAACGGATGTGAGCGGGCTGTTATTAGTGTCTCCTTTGTATCCCACAAGAACCCCAAGGCTGTATTTCTGATGGACATACAGTACAAAAAACAACAAATGCAGAATGTGGTTGCACCTGTTGTGTTAATAATCACCTGTAACCGAGTCCACTTCTTTTGTGATAATACAGAGGGAATTTCACAACCCTACAACCACCAAGTTAGAAGTGTTTCTGCAGATACACAAAATGCAATTCTATGTCAAGACTAGAGGCGAGGATTATGCCTTGTCTCTTCACATTTATTTAAAAGCCGCCATCACAATTTTGAAGACAACAAGCATTTGCAATGCAATAGGTCTCGCATTAGGAAAGTTTGAGCTATTGGTATTGTACATGGCAAATATTTTATTTATGTGTTGGTTTTGAAAATAGCAAAATTAATAGCCTTGTCATTTACAATGCCAATAGTTTTAACTTTCGCAAATGTGACACCTAGAACATTTGTAATGCAATAGGTATTGTATTTATGTGGCTTAGATGTACTGATATTACAAATAACAATGGCTTATTAATTTTTTTAAATAATTAATACTTAAATAAAAGTTATTGTAATTTATAATGGCAATAGCTTTAACTTTTGTAAATAACTTTTGTGAAGATTATGTTCAGTGTATTTCATTTTGACGAAAATCCATGAACAGAAGTGAAATATTAACATCTTTTTGTGACATATGTAATAAAGCTTGAAACATTGAGAAAACATATTTGAACCAGTTGTTGTTGAATGGTTGCCGAATTTATCTTTCCCAGCTGCTGTTGACACAGGAGGACCACGCCACGACTCGCGGAACCCGCTTCGCGGGTCCCGCAGCGCCACTGACGAACTAGGAGGCGCAGGACCTTGCTGGGCGAGTGAGCGTGAGACAGGGCTGCGAGCGGAGGAACCGGGACTCGCTCTCCCAGGAGTCCCGGCAATCCTCAGGCCGAGTCACCTGGCCCGCTCTCCCTGACCGCCCCGCCCAGCTCAACCACCTTAAAAGACTCTGCTTCCCGTTGCCACAGGGGACGCCGAATTTATCTTTCCCAGCTGCTGTTGACACAGGAGGACCACGCCACGACTCGCGGAACCCGCTTCGCGGGTCCCGCAGCGCCACTGACGAACTAGGAGGCGCAGGACCTTGCTGGGCGAGTGAGCGTGAGACAGGGCTGCGAGCGGAGGAACCGGGACTCGCTCTCCCAGGAGTCCCGGCAATCCTCAGGCCGAGTCACCTGGCCCGCTCTCCCTGACCGCCCCGCCCAGCTATACGAGCCCAACGACCATAAGTAGCGGAGGACTACGCTGCGCGGGAGCGCCCGGGGCTAAGCCCGGGCAAAGGGCGGGCCCTCTGAGGCCCTCCGAGGCCTGCGGAGGCTGGGCTGGGCCACATATTTTGGTCAAGCACACACAGTTCTAACCCGTCTTTTTACCTAGGCCTTACGGGGCATGTCCTGCCGTGAAACTAGGAGCATGGCCGCGGCAGGAGTAAAAAAGCTCACAGGGACCCTGGACGATTTCATCATTCGCACAAATGCATTAATTGACGAAGGAATTGTTCTTATGGACAGGAGGGTTTCCCAGGACCTGGCCATGGCCAGACGTTCCTCTCTTGGCCTCATCGCTCAAGCTCAGACACCAAAAAATGATCACCGGTCAGACATTCAGGTAATTGTACATAACCATGGAGGTAACGGGGACCTGGAGACTCCTATTATTGTCCAGGATCTGGAGGCGTCACCCAACCTTAATAGACAGACGGAGGGTGGATCGCAACATAGCGAGTCTATTACTAGTAACTCCACAGTTATTACAAAAGAAAGGGGCCGGATTGAAGGAGCAATCTCAAAGCAAAAACGTAAAGGCAACAAACCATCTACTTCGAAAGGCAAGAAAGCTACTACTCTGCCGAATCTCCCTAATACTGAAAAAACACTAGTTGCCCCACCTACTCCTACAGAGGGCTCACTTCCCAATAAGCCTGTCTTATTATTGAGCCTCCCAGAGGATACTATTATCGATGAAAGCATGCAAGAATTTTTGGAACTCAGTGGAACCATAGGCAACTCGTTAATAATACCTACACAGGAGGAGTCCGGTTCAAGCATCAACAACACTGCTATCTTTAATATGTTAAAAACACTGCTAGAACCCATAGAGGTAAGATTGCGCTGCTTGGAAACGATCTTAAAAAATATTCATAAGGACATAAGTGCACCCACTTTCCCCTTAAACAATAAACCAATGCAGGCAACAAATACGACCAAATCCGTTAAGACCTCGGCGGTTGCTAACAAAGTGTTGGAGTCTAATAAATTGATGGTTACGCAACCCAAAAATACTCTGAATCATGTCGGCGTAAAATCTAAATCCACTGTATCTAATCAATCTAAGAAAACAGACTCAACGCAAATTCCACCCAATAATATTTCAACACCCCAGGCCACATCCAATGATGGTTCATCTGAGGCACCAAAACTTGACACACATGATAAATCAAAGGGCATGGCTCGGAGAAATATTCACCTCCCTCCGGATACCGCACCTTATGTGGTTATCCTCACTGGAGTCACTGAAATCTCCTCATTAGAAGAAGAATAATATCTGGCCCTTAAAAATAAAGTATGTCACTGGCTAGCTAAAAATTATCCACTCCCGCCAAACATACCATGTAACATCCTAATGATCGAGAGGGCTCCATGGGTAGGAGGAAATAGGAAAAATCTGTCAGGGGATTGTGTGGTGGTCACCTTCGAGAACCCAGAAGTTGTTGACTTTATCTTTAGCAGCGGGCCCCCAGATTTCAGGCGAGCACAGTGACTGCTAGACCTCTCTCATACTTTTATTTCCCTCAAAATCAAGTGGACAATCGCTGGAGTTGGCTCAAGGGTTCCCACGACTGTATACCCAGATATAGATCGAACCCCCCCTGGGTCACACAACCTCCCCTTATGAAGGAGGGCTGGGATGGAGGACGGAACCCCACGAGGAGTACAGAAGGTAGACCACGGCAAGGTGCCCCTTTTTACAGTCCCCATTTCATCCAACCCTATCCATACCATCACCTGGCAAATGGGCCACCTAATCCCTTGCACTTCCCTTTAGTGAACCGGTTTGAATGCCTGTCGTCCACTGATTGGGTGGATTGACACGCACAGGGCCCCCTAGGGGGACGTAGCACAGGGATTAGTCCAACCTCCTTTTGCAAGGTTGCTGCAATGGGGGACTCTAATATAGATAACACACCTTCTACAATTGGTAACAGCCTGGGGGAGTGCGAAAGTAGGGGTGTAGCCTCGCCTATTGTCCCTAACATAGACCTAGTACTCTGTCAATTCCTCACCTGGAATGTGGCGGGGCTGAACGCGAGGGCCTTAGATCCAATATGGCAAGGATTCATTAAACAACACCACATTTTAGGAATCCAAGAAACATGGGATACTACATCTAGTTTTTCTCTAGATGGTTTCCGCAGTTTTTCGACGCCGGCAGTACCAGGCACAAGAGGAAGAGCAAAGGGTGGTCTACTTACACTGTGCTCCCTGGAATTGGCTGGGGTTTTAAAAAAATTAGATTCCGCACCAACTAATACGCTAGCGGTCGAGTGGACCCTTTCTGATTCAAAGACTTTTTTGTTGATTAATTTTTATAATTCTAAGGAGTCCTCTATCGCGAACGAACACTTGATTTCTTTACTAAATTTTCTGTCAGTCTATAGGCTTGATCGCACCACCGTCCCAGAGCTGATAATCCTGGGAGATTTTAACATTCATCCCTGTGAGGGGGGTTGTTATACTGATAGTTATGGGGGCACACCGATTGAAGCCATCCCTCATTTTGAGCACACAATCGAGGGTGAGCATCTTGAGTCCTTTTTAGCTAATCTAAACCTGTATGAATTTGACCAAACCATTAATGAACCAAGAGCCCCAACTTTCATCGGGAGAGATGCTAACACTGTTATAGACTACATCTTTGTCTCAAATGGGGCCCTGGCAAGGGCACGTGAGTACAGGGTGGTCACTGCTAATTCTAGTGATCATTACCCTGTTCTCCTGACCTTGGACTTAGATTGCTTCCTGACTGGTAGATCAACTGGCGTGGTAGCTCCAAGGGACCTGAAGGTTAAAGATCAGGGAAGGCGCCTAAAATGGGAAATGATCGTCCCTGAGCAATTCTTTCAGTCACTTGCCCAAGAGTCTGAGGCTAATATGGCAGTGTGCTTAGATCCAACCGCCCGGGGCTCTGCTGTCCTGGTTGCATATGAGGATATTTGTGCAAGGATCTCCAAAAATTTGGAGGGAAGTTCAGTCGGCCTAAGGAATATGAAGAACCATAAATGGTTCAATAATGATTGTTCCCAAAAACACAGGGCCCTGATGAAAGCCATAAAACAAAAACCCAGAGATAGGCTTTTAGTGGCCAATTTAAGGCGGGATTATAAAACTGCAGTACTTAACCGTAAAACCCAAATCAAGGAGGAAGCTTGGGACAGTCTTTTATCTACGGATGTGTTGAGAGACAGTAAAATGTTTTGGGCAATTGTAAATCAGCCTTTCTTCTCTGAAAACGGGAAATCGGATCTAGACTGTGTCATAGAGGATAACAGTTGGTTAACCCATTTTGGAAAAATCTATGAATCCGTAGCTCCCGTTTCACCTGCCACTGTCCATGATGTCCGTAATAGGGTTATGGAATTTAATACCGTGGAGGTGGAGAGGGCCATAAGAGATACAAGCAAACACAAGGCCCCGGGCCCTGATGGGGTCCCTGCAGATCTCTACATCCAGTATCCACAATTTTGGTCAAAGATCCTGACCAATGTTTTTAATGCCATACCGGTAGCCGGCTTCCCATCTTCCTGGTCCACCTCCATGATTGTGCCTATATTCAAGAAAGGGAATAGGGGGGACCCAGCCTGCTACAGACCAATCTCCCTGCTGGACTCTGCCGTTAAGATCTTAGGCAGGTCATTCTCCAACGAATGGGGGATTGGCTGGAGGAGAATGGGATCCTCTCAGACTTACAGTATGGCTTTAGAGCACATAGGGGGACGATGGACCAATGTCTAAACCTTCACCTCATTATTAGTAAATACACCGTGGTGAAGGGGGGACTTCTTTATTTGGGATTTATGGATTTGTCTTCCGCCTTTGATTTGGTCAATCGTTCTAAACTTTGGATTATTTTGCATAATTTGGGTTTGGACACCACCTTGGTTAACTTTTTGCATGACCTCCACCTAAATTTATTTGCGTCTGTTAGGGTTACGAGGGATGGAAGATGTACAGCCAAGTTCAGATCAGGGAGAGGGGTCAGACAAGGCTGTATCTTGGCCCCCCTCCTTTTTACCCTGTACATCAATTCCTTGGGGCAATCCTTGAACTCAGCGACCCTAGACATACCGCGTATGGGGGGGTCACCCATCCCGGTCCTCCTATATGCGGATGATGCTGTCCTTATTGCTCGGACTGGCACAGGCCTGCAAAGACTTTTGGACCATTTTGGCCTCTTCATGGAAGCCCTCGACCTAAAGATTAACACCACTAAATCCCACGTGATGGTCGTAGGCTCACGAAAGAAATACTTGAAGATCAAATCATTTAATTGTAATAATTCGCCAATTTCGAGGGTCCCTAGCTTTTGTTACCTGGGCGTCACCTTTGACGAGAGAGGATCTTGGAAGGCACAAATGAAACTGAAGGAGAACGGAGTCGTTAGATCCACTACAGCACTCCTGAGCTTTTCTAAAAGATTGGGCTCAAGACCGATGGAAGCCATGACTAGGATCTATAGAGCGAAATGCGTGGCAATTGCATCTTATGGGGCAGATATATGGGGCTATGTTTCATCCCCAGGCATACAAATTGCTGAAAATAACTTTATACGGGCCTTGATGTCACTACCGAAATCTTCTCCCACATATTCAATTCACAACGAAATAGGTATGGGATATATCTCTGACCTCTTAAAAATGTCCCCAGTTTTATGCTGGATTAAAACCTGGACAAACGAGGAAATCAGTTTGAATCACCGCATCCTTAAAGATTGTATGTCTCTGGACAATGCTCACAACATACCATGGCTGGCGTATGTTAGAGCGGCATGCGCTAGGCTGGGGCGTCCGGACATGTATTCTCTTCCACAAAATCTTAAAAAAGAGGATGTAAAATGGGTGAAACAGCACTTTCGTAATTTGTTGGAATCTGAAAGGGAAACGGTGGAACTTGGTAAGCCTATGGTAAGATCACTTTGCCAACTTTCCACATCTACAGTTATGGAACCTTATTTAAAATATGTCACGAAGCCTTATCATCGCTTCCTGCTTATAAGGTTCAGGTTTAACTTGATCCACCTTGTCCTTGGCTCGTATTCAGAATGGGGTACCCCAGAAAACTTCCCCCCCCTGTTCCTGCGATTGTTTTTCCACGCAGGACACTCTGCACCTAGTTATGTTCTGTGAGCACTACTTGGCACCCCGGAAAAAGTTTCTTGTACCCATCTTGAAAAACTTGAATTTTGTCCAGGTACGGCCAGCTCTACTATACCTTCAGATGTTGAACTCGGTGCAGGTTACATACGGGGTGGCCTGTTTCTTGGTAGCAGCCGTCAGACAAAAGAAAGTAAGAGCTGCCGCATTAACTAATCACTAATTTTGACTCTTGTATAAACCTTGGTGAGGATTTCCTAAAATTTTTTAATTCAGGTGTCCCCCACATCTATGTGTTTTGTTTATCTTTTATTAAGGAGTAGCAATCAATTCTCTATATTTGTTTAAATGTATTTTTTATCCTGATTTTATGTAACATGTACTGCTTTTATGGTTTTAATTAACCGAATAAAGTCTTTTTGACTGACTGACTGACTGGTTGCACAGGTTGATGCTGTGGTGGCGCTGAGTGATGTTGTGGTGGCGACGAGTGATGCTGTGGCGTTCAGTGATGCTGTGGTAGCGCATAGTGATGTACTGGTGCCCCTGAGTGATGTTGTGGTGCCCCTGAGTGATTCTGTGGTGGTACTGAGTGATGCTGTGGTGATGCAATAGATAGGTAGAGTGAGGGCGATCGATTGATAGATAGAGTGATGGCGATGGAGTGAGTGCGATAGACAGATAGAGTGAGGGCGATAGATAGATGGATAGATAGAGTGAGGGCGATAGAGTGAGGGGCGATAGATAGAGTGAGGGCGCTAGATAGAGTGAGGGTGATAGATAGGAAGGAAAGGGGATGGAGAAAACAGTGGGAAACGGGTGGTAGGAGTAGTGCTTTTAAAAGAAAGAGGAAAGATGGAATTTGTGCACATGTAAAGTGCCCCCCAGCGCCGCAATTACACCACTGCACGAGCCAATAGGAAGAGCACACACGGGCAAGCAATTACCTGAATATTGTATGCATACTGTCCTGTTAGCAACCTTGTAGATATTAAACTATAAATTTTATATGCCTTTTATGTGTATGTAAGCACTCGCCTGTCCTTTTGGAATGTGTAGGTGCTAAGATCGGAGTTGAAGGGTACGATAATGATGAAAGGGGAAAAGAGGGAGGTGGGAGGGGATAGAGAGAGAGTTAGCCGGTGCCAGGGTGTAGTGAAAATGAACAGGAAGCTGTTCCTATGCACAGGGCGTCTGGATGCTCATCTTCATAGACCACAATGGAATGAGTCAGCCAGTCCCACCACACCGGAATAGTGTACAATATAATCATGATAAACTCTGTGACACAAAATTAAGCACCCGGGCTCTCTTTATAATGAGCTGCATTCATACTGTAGCCAGGTGTTTATTGTAATTTGCTGTAATGAGGGAAAACGCAAAACTATTATTATTTAATTAACTAATCAGGGGGCATGAAAGTAAATTACTGAGGTGGGCGGCCACAGGCTATTTGAACATGCACACTGCACCAAAGTTCACTCTTACCCAGTGCGTAGCTTGCAAAGCACAATAGTAGTAAGAGCCTGGAAGGTCCCAGCTTGTGTGATGGCAAAGGGAGCAGAAAAGAAGCAAAAAAAAAAAAGGGAAGGGAGGTCCAATGGTGGAATGGAACTGAAGAATGGGTGGGGCAAGAGAAACCAGCGAGCATCCTCCCCTTTCATCTCTGCTTTTTCAATTAAGTTTTACTTTGCGTGCAATTGAACCAGCTTTGTATCCATTTTAGAGCAATAAAATAAACATATTTGATAACTGCACCGATTGAATAAGTGCTCAGACACCCACCAATGGTGTTTTTACCACAGAGAACACTTCAAAAAGATTACAGCATGTAAATTAATGTGTTTCTTTGAATAACAATTGTTTTATACAGATTTAAGTTGTGGGAACTCGCATGTCCTTTGAGTGAAGATGAAAGGGGAGAGCGCTCGCTGGTTTAAAGTGCTGTCTGCAAAGAGCGATGGAGTGGCACAGTATAGCTTCCGAATCTCCTATCCGTACTCGACCTTTGATCCGCTGTGGGACTGATGAATTTAGAGACACGTAGATGAGGAATCTTAATAAAGCTTCAGATGGGATTTTTATTCAGATACAATTTTTTATTTAACTAATGCTATAACCAGGAGTCAGCCTAGTAAACGACAAACGCATGTATTGTGATCAGTAGAGCTTTGAGATGCCCACCGAATCCCCTTTATCTATACTTTGAACATTGTGTTAACCCACCTTCACACTTGTTGCTCGTATCAATTCCTCTGCCTCAGACCACCCCCCCAGAGGAGGCCTTTCTAACGACCGGGTGCATTACTATGACACCCCCTCACACCTGTGATGGAGGTTGGGAGCCCAAGAGAGCTGTTTTGCCATGGTATGTGGATGCTATTGAGGTCTGCCGTGTCGGCTGCCTCCAGCCCGATTTAAGATCTCCCTGAGAACCAGTGCCGCTGGTACTGGCAATCAGCAGAGTGTAGATACATGCGAAAGAGAATTAAAAAGGACTACAGCTGTTTTTGTTCAATAAAGGACAGAAACACGCGCTCAGACTCCGCCCTTGATGGGAACATGAATCCGCAACACCAAAACATGGCTGTGGCGAGCATGAGGGATGGAGGGGGCATGGTTGGCAGTAGCAGGGTAAGTTTTGAGGGAGCAGAAGCATACTGAACTGACCGCATCAGTTGCATAGGGCATTTCTACCAGCCAGCCAAAAAAACAGGAATAAAAACATGCGTTCAAGCAGCTTTTCTCAGAGTTCGGTCGCTCGTGTTCGAGCCACAAAATAAGCGAAAACAAAGGGAGGGGGATCAGCAGCACCACAACTGGACTAGAGGGGAGAAAAAAGCCCAACACCCAGGAGGAGGCAGCATCAGCTGCGGCCTGAGGAGTGGGAACACGGACTTGCTTGTGTTATGGACACAAAACAATAACCAGTATAAACCAGGGAAGTGGGATGAGCAGCGCTGCATGGGCTGGGCTGCAGGGGAGAAAAAAGTCCAACATGCAGGAGGCGGCAGCAGCTGGAGGAGTGGGAGGAAGCCCTTTGATATGTGAACAGCTGGTCCAAATAAGAAACAAGCTCTCAGCATTGCTGTGGCGGGGGAGCTCATTCCTTTGGTCTGATGCAGGGGGCGGGAGAGCGGATTCCTTTGAAGTCTGATGCCGAGGCTCACAAGCTGATAACAAATGGTGTGTGATGTGATGTGCACGCGCCTGCCTCACATGAACTGTACCTAATTCGCAGTTTGGGTAGACTTTTGAAAGCCTTACTATAATCTCGCCAAACAAGCATTGCTAAAGCAATCCTTTCAGCGAAACCTTAAAACTACTTTTCTCTTGAAACCTTGGGATAAATGTAGTACAAAAAACATCCAATAGGAAACGGAGTGAAGGTCCAATCAGAGCCCAAACAATCCAACATAGTCCTTCACTGGCCCCTTGTCCTCTTTCTTCACTGCTGCGCAGTAGAGATAAGTGCTTAATTCCATTCTCTGTTATATGCTTGTTTATTTTAGTGTATTTTGATGCAATATTGTTCTGCTTATTATCGATTTCATCACATATCTTGTGTAACATTGCCGCTTTGTGAGGCGTGTTGCCTCTTTGGCATTTTTTCTTTGAATGTACTATTTTATTGTTGATTTTTTTAATTGACATTGTGTCTTGATTCCAGCGGTTCCGCTGTGTCTGCTGCCTGTGTTCTTTTTCCCCTTAATAGGCAGCTTCATGACGCAAGAGCGATCTCCGCTCTTAAGCGTCCCGTTCTGTTGCACATTTGACCTTCCTCCACTAGGGGGCGCTGGAGGCAGGACGCAGGCGCGTACGTTTGATACTCCTCTCAGGGGAGATTCCCTCAGCGCTCTGTGTCCGCCCCCTTTGCCGGCCTGAGGGAGACGCCCGGATGGGTCCGTAACGATAGAGTCTTATTAATGTAATAATAAATAATAGATTCAGGACAATCGTATTCTCTCACGCTCTGCAGCTCTGGGGAATAATAGTAAGCTATATTGTCAGTATTAACCATCCCTATGCCCTTTGGGTCTGTACTGTTGGACCTAGTGGCCTATAGGGACACACACCCAGGCTGGCCTCCTTTGAAATTATTTCAGCACCAGGCAAGTGTCCCAGGGCTTAGACCCACTCAGAATCTTGCGAAGTCCCTTGCATATTATGATTTACGAACTGCCACCCAGTCCCACAATAAAGTGGACACCTTTGAAGAGGGCTACTAGTCTGCTACACAGACTTCTATCATTCATCCTTCCCTCTCTAGTCCACTAACCTACTATACGATGGACTATGAGAGGATGATTCCCAAGGGGTGAGGGACCCTATGGCTGACCTCCCTTAGGATGACGATTTTTATGATGCAGTTAATGCCTCTATCTATCGGGCAGTAGAGAAGGCTATGACCCCCTTGGAAGAAAGACTCTCTCGACAAATTGCCCAGGCTTTTGCTAATATGACTCCATCGCCCACTAACCCCCTTACGCCTCAAGTACCTTGGGAACTGCCCCTACACTAGCGGATTCTGCGGGCCCCCCTGCAAGAGGTAATCATGAGGCAGGGGTGGATTTAGATGCCTTTGACAGGCTCAGTCAAGCTTTCCCTGCTACTCGCCAGCCTTACCGGTAGGAGATGGAGGCTTACCTCATAACATCCCCCCCCCCCCAAGGGTTTAGGGGATCCGGACAACGAACCTGGGCCTTCCAAACCAGGCCATTCCTCTCGGTCCACTCATACCTGTCCACACACATTGAACAAGTACAAGCTCTTGATGAATCCCAATCAGGATTCCGCCCCAGATACAGTACAGAATCCACCTTGCTGTCTGTTACTGATGATCTCCACGCTTACCAGGACAAGGGCCTCTCAGTCATCTTGGTTCTACTAGATCTATCGGCAGCGTTCGACACCGTGTCTCATTCCATCCTGACTCAACGGTTGTCGAACGCTGGCCTTAAGAACAAAGCCCTTGAATGGATAAAGAGTTTCTTGGCTGATCGCACCCAGAGAGTCACCATGGGTGCATATCGCTCGACGGAAATTGAGATCTCTAAGGGGGTGCCACAGGGCTCATGTTTGAGCCCCACGCTCTTTAATATCTATGTGGCACCCCTGGCAGGAGTGCTGCGTAGATACGGCTTTGTCCCCGTATCTTACGCAGATGATACACAGCTCCTGTTCCCCTTTAAAACTCTTTCCGCCGAGGTTAAGAACTTTTTCTCATCTGGTATGAAAGAAGTGGCAAATTGGATGTCTAACAACTATCTCCAATGTAACGTCAGCAAGACGGAGATCATGTTATTTGGGGAAGCCAGGATACTCTGGACTCCTGATTGGTGGCCATCTGAGCTAGGAGCAGTCCCTGAACCCAAACAGGTCGTGAAGAATCTGGGTATTCGACTCGATCACGACCTGTCTTTAAAACAACATGTCAGCTACATTTCTGGGATATGCTTCCACACCATTAGCTTACTCCGTAAAATCTTTCCACTCCTACCTAACTCAATAAGAAAAACTCTCGTTCAAGCACTTATCTTGAGCCGAATCGATTATTGCAATGGTTTGCTACTCTCAGTCAACGAAGGAGTGTTAGACAAACTACAGGTTATTCAGAACACGGCAGCTCGCCTTGTTTTGAATGCCCCCCCGAGAACTGCATCCAAACCCCTCCTTGAACAATTGCACTGGCTCTCAGTCAGACAAAGGGCAAAATTTAAAATATGCTGCCTAATCCACAAGTGCTTGAAAGGACAAGGACCCGTTTATCTTGAAAGGAGATTTAAACCATATGTTCCAGCACGATCTCTCAGATCAAGCAACAATTTCCTCCTTGTGGTCCCCCAGTTCAAAAAAGCTAGACATGGAGGTAGAGCCCTATCCACCATGGGTCCTAAGATGTGGAATAAGTTACCATTGGCTCTAAGGTTATGCAAAGAGCACCTTATTTTCCGTAAACAGTTAAAAACTATCTTGTTCAAAAATGAAATTTAAAAGTCATTCCATTGTATATCTGCTATTTTACTGGTCATAAAGCGCAGAGATACTCCTGGCGGAGTGATTCAAGCGCTATATAAACTCATAAATAAATAAATAAATACCTCCCAAGACATTTCAGATATGCTAGACCCTAGAGTCATAATACATTCCCGGTCTTTTGAATGGGCCCCGGCTGACAAAGTTGAATGTTATGTGGCATGACTCATTCGCAGGCCACTAGAAAAGAAAGCCCGTAACTGCCTCCATGCTGAGTGTCCTTCCACCTCTCTAGAGGGAAAGATGGCCCGCTTCCCTGAGATTGACCTTTGTAGGTCCACCTTTCTACAAACATTTATGACAGACCCTAAAAAGGGAATTGATTGATCTTGGTGTGCATGCCAGGACAAACTACTGGATGCCCTGGGCACCCTCACCAAGATCCTCAACATGGCTTAGAAAGCAAACATATTGGGTGCCCTCATCTCCCCAGAGACCCTTTTGGGGTGGGTTCAAAGAGCTGTTATTTCTTTAGGCAATGCAAATTGTGCCCTGTCAACGAAGCGTCTCCGCTCTCTCCTTTATAAAGGTGGACCATAAATTGGGGGACTTGGCAGATTCTGAAGCAGGGGCAGTTGCACAGGGAGGGCTCTTGGGTGAGCCATTCGTCAAGGAAGTAGGGACATTTGTAAATACCTGCACCTCCCTAGACAAGGCACAGGCGACCATCAAGAGGGTGTTCCCTCGGGTTTTCTGTGGGGCCGGGACGAGGTAGGGGCCCCTCGACTGGCCGTGCTTCCAACCAATACCCTCAGAAAGGGCAACGCCCCAGGCAGTACCAAGACCAATCCAGGTTCGGAAACTTCTAATCCACGAGGGGGAGTTGTGGTAAAGGCAGATGTTACCAAGGAGGGGCAACTTCCTCAAGCCCCGGTGAGTGTTCTCCCGTCCTCCAACTTAAAAGTATGGGGGGGGGGGCTGGCGAGTTTTTTTCCGGGTTTGGACTTCCATCATGGTGGATGCGTGGGTTCTTCAAACTAGTCAAAGATTCCACATAGAGTTTTTTGGGGTACCCTTACAACGAGTCCATCCTCGCCCCATCCAATTCTCCCAACAGGATGCTGCTCTGGTGGACCAAGAAGTTGCGTTACTTCTCTCCAAGGGCGCTGTTTTTGCCTTCTTTCCCCACCCTCGAGGGTTCATCAACAATATTTTTCTGGTCGACAAGACCGATGGAGGTCAGAGACCGGTGATAAACCTAAGCGAGTTCAACGAGTGGGTGGTCTACCACCACTTCAAAATGGAGGGGATTCACCTCCTTAGGGATGTGCTGAGACCGCTGGATTGGATGGTCTGAATGGACCTCAAGGATGCCTACCTAGTCGTTCAAGTTTTTCGACCTCACCGCCGATTCCTTCAGTTCGCTTGATAACATCAGATGTATGAGTTTGCATCCCTTCCCTTCGGTCTTTCCACGGCTCCAGGGTGTTTCAATAAGGTGCTTCAGCCAGTGGTGGAATATCTCAGGACCCGAGGTATACAAATGATGGTTTATCTAGACAATTTGCTTCTAATGGACACATGTCCTTGTCAACTACTTTCTCACCTCCGGTTTTGCAGTGAATTTGCTGCAGAGTCTAGGCTTCGTAATCAACGAGAAGTCACTCCTATCTCATTATCAGAAGGTGACATTTCTATGTTTTGTGATAGACTCCACCTTTTCTACTCTAAGTCTTCCCTCCAGAAAGGTAGCGAAAATTCGACACAAGTTAAGACGTACTCTGTCCAAGCACCAGGTGACTTTCAGGCAGAAAGCACGAGTACTGGGTCTTCTCTCCGCATCGATCCAGGTCATCCTCCATGGGCCACTCCACTACTCGGTCCTACAACTTCTAAAAAGTATCCCATCAATGCAAAGGTTACCCCTACTCTCAAAAGGTGTTACTGTCCACAGTGGCTCAAGAGAAAATCCAATGGTGGCTTGTCCACATGGAAGCCCGGAATGGCCGAGCGATCTTCGGGTCGACACCAAATTTGGTTATAGCGTCCGACGCCAGCAAAACAGGCTGAGGGCCGGGTTCAACACTATTTCCACAGGAGGCTTTTGGTCTCAAGAAGAGCCACGATTACATATAAATTGCTTAGAACTTCCAGCAGGTTTGTTCGCAGTTCGCTATTGGACAAGAGGGTCTATTCAGTCATGTGTCCTCCTGAAGATGGACAACATTTCAGCGGTCCGTTATATCAATCACTTAGGGGGCACATGATCCAAAGCCCTTTCGGACCTTGCAGCTAGATTGTGCCAATATTGCCTGGACCATCAGGTTCCGGTCATGGTGGAATACTTGCCGGGAGAACCAAGCAGCAGACTTCCAATCTTGGAACTTCAGGGATTACAGCCTTTGTAAACTCAATCCAGAGCTGTTTGCAACTTCTAACACCGATTGGGGTCTGTTCTCGGTGGACCTGTTCGCCTTGAGATAGGACCACTAGCTTCCCCACTTCTTCAGCTAGAGACCAGATCCTTTAGCGGTGGCCACAGATGCATTTCTCCAGGAGAGTCGGGAGAAAGGGTACGCTTTTCCACCTGTTGTGATGATGACAAGGGTGACCGGACAGGTTAGGAGACAACGGGCAGAAGTGGTTCTCATCACTCCCCTCACAAATCTGGTTTTCAGTTCTACTGGAACTTTCTTGGGATTCTCCAATCGTACTCCCCCAATTTCTGACTCTCCTCAAGAGTACCGACCTAGTTCCCCATCCACTGATTCAGAATTCATTGTGGCTCGTGGCGGATTACCGGAGATGTTGGGAGGTCCCTGGCCTTTCAGAAATGTCTGACATCCTCATGTCCAGAGTGTGGGCAGACAGTACTGTCAAGAGGTATAAATCTGCATGGGGCAGATGGTCAAGTTGGTGTATGCAAAAGGACCATATTCCCCTGGACGTAGATGTAGTACACATCCTCAATTTCTAGCCCACTTGGCTCATAGGGGGTTGGCTTACAGATCGATTAACACCTTCTAGTCAGCCATTTCAGCTGGGCATACCCCGATTAATGACATGGAAGTGGGAGAACACCCGTTAGTATGCAGACTACTAAGAGGTATCAGACATTCTCCCCACCAGAACCTCGCTACTCGGCTCTCTGGGATGTTAACCAGGTCCTCAATCTATTCCTTTCCTGGCAACTGAATCATTTTCAGTCTAGAAAAGAATTGTCAGCCAAATTGGCTATGTTGCTTTGTCTCATATCTGCCGCTGTGTTTCTAATGTGAGGGCATTAGATATCACAGGCAGGATCTTTTCCCCGACCGGGATAACTTTCCGTCTCCATAGAAGAACAAAGTGTCACACAAGAGTCATAACTTACCCAGAGTTCCCAGACTCTCCCAAACTGTGTGTGGTACGATGACTGAAAGCATATGAAGAAATGACTGCGGAGGTACGCCCTCCTGGGGAGCAACAGCTACTTATTGCTTTACGTAAACCCTTCAAGGCAGTCTCTTCCCCCACCATAGCTAGGTGGGTTAGATGGGTAATGCAGGTAGCTGGTATCAATCTTCATATTGTTGGAGTACACTCGGCTCAAGGTGCTATGGCTTCTAACACATTTGGCTTGGGCGCCCATTTGGAAGATATCCTCAAACAGCAGACTGATCTTCGAATTCAACCTTTAAATTTTGTAGTTCAAGTCAGTGCTTAACATGGCTCACCTCTTGGTGAGTAAGCTTTAAACTGGCATAATCCTCACCTCCAGTCCTGACATAGAATGAAAAATGTCCTAAGTAAGTAATTTCTTGCATTTACAATTGACTATTAAAGTGTTGGTCTTTATTTAAACAGTATTGCTTTGCTGTTATTCTCCCCACAGGCTTTAGTAGTTAAAGGCCTAGGTGGTGACAATGTTCCTTGTCTTTGCAGGATCTGATGCAAATAAACAGGATTCATGAAGGTGATCCTATGGCTGACTTCGCGCGAGGAAAGTGGACAAGGGGCCAGTGAAGAAGGACTATGTTGGACTGTTTGGGCTGATTGGACCTTCACTCTGTTTTCTTTTGGATGTTTTTTGTACTACATTTATCCCAAGGTTTCAAGGGAAAAGTGTTTTTTGTCTTTAAAATTGTGACGGCTGCTGTTAAATTAAAGAGAAGAAAGAAGGCATAATCCTTGCCTCCGAGTCCTAAATAGAATTGAAACTTTCTGTTACGATAGCTAGGATATTTTTCATTCATATTGGTTCTGCTGCACTGTGCTTCATCAACTTTCTCTGAGGCCCCCTCCATTCTTATACTGCAAAATTAACCTCCCCAGCCAACCATCTCAAATGGTGGCTCTTAGCTCCCCAATATACAAGGATGCAACTAGATTGCTCATCCTCAAGTTCCATCTCAATGTAATGATCTAGCAAAGCATTTCAAGGACAAAATCGCTAAGATATACCGCTCCCTGGCAGCAGCAAAAGTGTCCAGCGAGATACCTCCTCTTGGGAGAGACCCCTCACTACCCAGACTAGACCGGGTGATGCCATTCATAATGGATGACCTAGCCCCAATCTTAGCTCCCTCATTAACTGAGGTTAGCAACATTTCCTTGGCTACAGCCACCTTTCCAAGGAACTGGAAAAAAGCACATATGAAACCTCTGTTAAAAAGGCGCTGGCAGACCCGACAGAGTTGCAAAATTATAGACCAATCTCCCTCCTTCCAAGCAGCTCGAAGGTCATGGAGACTTTGGTAAATAAGTAACTGATGGGATATCTAGAACAGCATAGGCTACTTGACCCCTCACAATCAGGATTCTGAGCAGCCCACAGCATGGAGGCGGCATTGGTGGAGGTCACCGATACCATTAGGATGTCACTGGATCGAGGAACCCCCACTATGCTGGTGCTCCTAGATCTATCGGCAGCCTTTGACACCATCTCCCACCCTGTCATGTTGGACAGGTTGCGGTAGATTGGTGTCGGAGGTCGAGCCTGGTCATGGCTGCAGAGCTTCTTGAACAACAGAACTCAATCTGTCCAACTAGACACATTTGCCTCTCAGACCATGGCAGTAGATACGGGAGTCCCACAAGGCTCAATTCTAAGTCCCATCTTATTCAACATCTCTGTGGCTCCACTGGCCTCCATTATTAGATCCTGTGGCTTTGAGACAATTTCGTGTGCGGACGACACGCAGGTGATAGTCCCCATCGAGACGGATCCAGCTGAGACGATAGCTAAGTTTAAGACCTGCATATTGCAAATTGTCACCTGGATGAACTAGAATTTCTTGCAGTTAAACTCCAATAAACAGAGATTCTCCTATTCGGGAAGGCCACAGAGATATGGTCCTCGGACTGGTGGCCATCAGAACTGGGGGAGGCACCTAACCCAACGATACAGGCACGGAACCTAGGTATACTGATCGACAATAAGATCTCGCTGGAGGAGCATGTGAAATCAGTATTGCATCATGCGGATGCTGAGGAAAATCTTCCCATGGATCCCTGTGAAGGACAGAAAGACCTTAGTACAGGCTTGACTAGTCAGTAGATTGGACTATGGCAATGCGCTTTTAGTAGGAATTAGGGAGGATCTTGCAGCAAGACTACTAGTAGTGCAAAGTACAGCGGCACGACTGGTCCTTAATAAACCAAGGCGTACCCCCTCCCGCCCTCTTTTGCAACAGTTACATTGGATGCCTGTGAGGAAGAGAGCATTGTTCAAGCTACTGATAATGGTGTTCAAAGCGTGGCAGGGGATTGGCCCCTTATATTTAAGGAGAAAAATATTAACTTATACCCCTGTACGCTCAGTAAGATCTAGCAACAGGAATCTACTTCTCTCATGTAAAATCAAGAAAACAAATGGGAGGACGGGTATTCTCGCATCTAGCCCCTCTCCACTGGAATCGGTTGTCGGATGAGCTGACCGCCTGCCCCAGTCTGGAACAATTTAAGAAGCTATTAAAAAACTTGGCTGTTTTAAAGCTGTAACTCCTGTCCTAGCCACTAGCAGTGTGCCTCTAAAAGCGCCGAGAGATGCCTGATGGGATGAGTCGTTGCGCAATACAAGTCTTAAATAAATAAATAAATCAATAACAAAATCCAACAGTGTCGGATTTATGTGCAGATCATGGATATCAACACAACCACCTCAGCAAGTATCTGGTAAATACAGGAAACAACAGGGGTGCAGCATGTGCAGTGGTACAGGAACCCAAAGGCCTGAGAGGCCCACTGAACTCAGATTATTGTTGTATTTCACAGTCCAAACAGAGACAGGGGCTCATCTGCTTACCTGACACCTGGGGGGATAGAGACAAACTTACCTGACACCGCAATTGGGAGGAGGAGGATGCCGCCACCGGCAAGAGTCACCCATACCAGCAGCGAAAGCCGCCACCGGCCAGAGTCAGTACCGCTACATCTCGCGCCGCCGCCCCGGGACCACAACTCCCGGCAGGCACAGCGGCGGCGCGCATTACTGACGTTGCGCCAGCGCCAGGAGGCGCATATCATCGGCGCAGAGCCCAGCAGAGCGGGGGATCGAGACAAACTTACCTGACACCGCAATTGGGAGGAGGAGGACGCCGCCACCGGCAAGAGTCACCCATACCAGCAGCGAAAGCCGCCACCGGCCAGAGTCAGTTCCGCTACATCTCGCGCCGCCGCCCCGGGACCACAACTCCCGGCAGGCACAGCGGTGGCGCGCATTACTGACATCGCGCCAGCGCCAGGAGGCGCATATCATCGGCGCAGAGCCCGGCAGAGCGGGGGATCGAGACAAACTGACCTGACACTGCAATTGGGAGGAGGAGGACGCCGCCACCGGCAAGAGTCACCCATACCAGCAGCGAAAGCCGCCACCGGCCAGAGTCAGTACCGCTACATCTCGTGCCGCCGCCCCGGGACCACAACTCCCGGCAGGCACAGCGGCGGCACGCATTACTGACGTCGCGCCAGCGCCAGGAGGCGCATATCATCGGCGCAGAGCCCCGCCTCGCGGGACGCGCGCGGGCAGCGCCGGGCGAAGCCCGGGCCAAGGGCGGGCCCGTTTAAGCTTGTACAAGACCGGACAAGGCCGGGTCGGGCCACCCCCCTTACATCCATCATACGGCCTACCTTTGTGAGTACTCTGCTTATGTACATTATTGTAGTTGTCTGGGATTTTGCACAGACTGCTGCTCCGTCCCTTAAATAATGTCTACCCGAGAGACCAGAAGCAAAACAGCTGCAGGAGGGACTCTATCAACGGGCACCTTGGACAACTTTATCATAAGGGCTAATACCTTTATTGATCAAGGGATCACACTAATGGAGCGTAGGGTGTCCCAAGACCTCGCCTTGGCAAAGAAAAGATCATCTATGGGTCCATTTGCGACGGCCAAAACTCCCGTCCAATCTAAGGCTGTGGGTCTTATAGATGTCAGAGGAAGAGTGGTGAACCTCCCCCCGGAGGCCACACCATATGTGGTGGTCATGACAGGGCTTCCAGAACTGGAGGATCACCATGAGGAATCCAACTGGGCGCTATTTAATAAGGTTCGGCCTTGGCTTAACCAAAATCGACCTTTGCCCCCACATCGTATAAGTAAGATCCTGACAGTGCGAAGGGTGGCATGGCTGGGGCACCAGAGGAAAACTATCCAGGGAGACTGTGTGTTGAATAACTTTGCAGATCCACACACTGCCGCCCAAGTCTGTTCAAGAGACACACAAGACAGGTTTGAGGGCATAGCCACCAGGCGACTTTCCTTTTTCTACCCCTTAATGAGAGGGCCCACTCGGGATCCTAGAGAAAATAACAATTGGCATAGAGTATGGAATCAAGACTGGGGCAGGAATTGGGAGCCTTGGGGGGAGCAGCCATCCTCAGAGCCAGTTTTTAGGGATAATTGGGGTGGCTTCCCGATCATGAATAGATTTAGCTGCCTGGATATGGTGGATTGACATGCAATATCACCAAGTATTTTAAATTGGGAAAATATGGTTCCTACAGCTGCGACAAATTGTGGGACTGGGCAAGAGAACCTTATAGGTGGCAACTGCCATGATAGCAGTAGAAATGTAGTTATTACACAACCAAAGCCTCTGGGGGATATTGGTGACATCAATCCACCCCGAGAATTAGCTAACCCCTTAGAAAAAGTTAGTGACCCAATTCCCTGTGTGCAGGTTGGGAAAAGGGAGTAACCACTGACATATCTGTTACAGGCCACAAGGTGATTAATCTGCTATCTTGGAACGTGGCCGCGCTACCAAAAAAGATGGCTTTACCCGATTGGAACGCGTTCATCGAGAAGTTCGATCTATGCATGTTCCAAGAAACTTGGAGACTACTCCCAGTGCATTAATTTGGCTGTGCTACTTTTTTTGTGGCCGCATCAAGCTATGGCAGGGGTAGACCGGCTGGTGGACTTCATATCTGGGTAAAAATCGGATTGAATTGGGACATTACCATCCATGAAGTAGCGACTAGAGATATCCTACATATTTCATTTGCAGGGCATACTAAGGGGAGTAGGATACACCTATTTAACACCTATTCTAGATGGATCACGGGGGATACAAATCCATGTACATTGACGATCCTAGAGCAGGTTTTAGCCAAATGCCCCCCAAACTCTAAAATCATAGTGGGAGGGGATTTTAATTGTACATTCGAACCCCTATCTAGGGAGGATCCCCTGGGCATAGAGGAGGAGGACTCTAGATGGTCTATCCCAGCCCTCTCATTAGCTCCAATTAGAAACTGGTCAGCAAGGGCAAGACAATCTCTGATCGCGCTGGAGCAATGACCTTTAACCGGCTTAATGGCCCGTCCAGAATAGATTATATCTTACTGGACGTTACATTGTGGCGCGACCTATTAGATATGGAGGTCGTACCTTCGCAGGATAGCGACCATAATCCCTTATGTGCAAAGTTAAGGTGGGGTAAATTAAAGGGCAGTGGGCATAAAGCCCCCGTGAGGACAACTAACGAAGTCATCCCTTATAAAATGGCATAAGGTCCAGTTCCAGGAAGGGAACCTGGAGAGGATCGGGGACCATGTAGCAGAATTAACATTAGAGCTGGAGAATCTTGAACTAGGAAGTGTTAGTGACCCGGGGTTGGCCTTCTCCTCGGCTTACAAGAACACGATAGAGGATGTAGGACAATACTTTGTAGTTCAGGTTAAAAGGTGTAGAGTGAACAATAAACCAGCTACAACCAGTAACCCGTGGTATTCAGATGAGTGCAAGGCGAAACGGAAGGAGCTAACAGTCGCCCTGCTCCAAAAGGATCCCTCACTAGTTAGAGCGGCTAGGAAGGATTATGCGAGGGTGTTTTGGCTAAACGAGAGTGGGAGGAACAACATTGGCAGGATCTTAAATCTGCAGCCAATAAGAAGAATGCCATGCTGTTCTGGGATTTGATTAATAAGGCTAGGCAGCAAAGTATACCACCTATTGCTAACCATATAACGGAACACCAATGGCACTCCTACTTCTCTGCCTTGTATGGTGGGAGAGAAGTATTAGGTTCACCTCCCCCCGATTTAGACGCTAGGATCCAATCTCCACTGGGGTTTGAAGAACCATTTCTGCCCTCTGAAGTAATTCTGGCCATTAAACATCTGACCCCCAGGAAGGCAGCTGGCCAGGATGGGATACCGGGAGATATACTCCTGAATGATCCTGATGCCTGGGCCAGACTTATTGCCTTAGTAATGAATTTGATCTCCAAGGGTTATCCTGTGCCAGACTCATGGAAGGGAGCAGAGGTGATAACAGTATACAAAAAGGGCCACAGAGATGACCCTGCCAATTACAGAACGATGAGTCTGATTGACGTGATCCAGAAGGTGGTTGGCAGGGTCATCATTTCTAGGGTGGGTGTCTGGATGGAAGAGGAGCACGTTCTCTCCCACTTCCAAGGAGGGTTTCGCCAGAAGGTGGGCACAATGGACCAGGTCTTCTGTTTTTTTGCGATCTATTGGAAGGCCGTGACCATTAACAACGGTAGTCTCTATTTGGCATTCATAGATCTCAAAACGGCGTTCAACCTGGTCCCCGGAGCAAGGCTCTGGGATATCCTGGAGAAGATGGGTCTCCCAAAGTCTCTTTTGGGTTTTATTGTAAAGCTACATGAGGGGAATTATGTGAGGATCAGATGGAGCACCCAGGGGCAACTGACAGAGAGGGTGCCCGTGAGGAGTGGAGTCCGCCAGGGATGTGTTATGGCACCGACCCTGTTCTCCCTATTTGTGAATGGTGTGGTGGATCATCTGAGGGAGGAAGCGGCAGATGCGCCATCCCTGGCGGGGGAAAAAACACCTACTCTACTCTTCGCGGGTGATACCATCTTGATCTCTAAATCCCCCATAGGTCTCCAAAAACTCCTGGACCGCTTTAATGAGTTTTGCATTGACAGAGGCCTCACCATCAACACCTCTAAAACAAAGCTTATGGCCATTTCACCCTCCAAGAGATTCAGGAACAACTTTTTACTTACTGGCGTCCCCTTGGAGTTGGTCGACTCCTTTGATTACCTGGGTGTCAGGATAAACAGCCGGATGAAATGGAAAGATCACCTGGACAAAATGTTATTAAACCACAAAAGAGTCGCAGGGGTGGTATTAAGGGAACAGCGGGAGTCGATGAGTAAACCTGTGGCACCGACTCTCGCAATATAAGATGGCCAAGTATTACCGGCAGCCCTATACGGATCTGAGCTATGGGGGTTTGAGAACATAACGGAGTTAGCCACATCGGAAAATAAGTTTATGCGAGATCTGGTGGTCCTCCCAGTCTCCACCCCGTTGATCCCTCTACGGCTAGATCTGGGTAGGCGCACCCTTAAAGACATAGTACGTTTGCGCCCACTACTTTTTTGGGTGCGACTAAGAAGGACCCAGGAGCTACATAATTACGCTGCAGCCCTAGATGAACTTATCTTGCTCAACACAGCTAACAAAATCAAGTGGTTGTGCAACCTGAGACAGCTGGTCGTGCAACTGGGCCTAAGCGAATCATGGCTGAGCCAAACTCCGCCTCCTAAGGCAGTGATTAAGAAGCTCTATTGGGATTGGGTACAGGAGACGGCCATACGCAGGAGTGAAGGGGGGCTCCTCTCCCAGCGATTCCTGGAGATCAAATGGACAAGAAAATTGGAACCCTTTCTTAACTTTATAGAGAAACCCCTGGACAGAGCACTTTACCTGAAATTCAGGCATGGGACCTTGCCGGTAAATTACTTTTTCTCTGGGTGGAAAAGTAAAGGTGTTCTTACTAAATCCTGCCCTGGCTGTGCAGCCCCTAATGAGTCAGTAGCGCACTTTTTCTTTGCTTGCCTGGCTTACAGGGTCGCTAGGCAAATATGGCTAAAACCACTATGCATGGGGTTGGGCTTTAGATGTCACAAAATGGCCCTACGGGTTCTCCGCACTGACACATCTTCTACTGCTATGGTGTGTGGGGTAGCCAAATTTCTGGGTAGTGCATGGCAGACCCGTACAAGGAGGGCCAAGCCTACCCCCCAGTCAGCCTAACCGCCGGACAGCCCTATGGCAGGAAGTGTCTTTTATGATTTTTATGTAACAAGTTTTGACTTGATTTTAGATAATTCAAACTGAGTAGTATATGAGGATGGTTGAATATACATGAGTGTTGAGCCCCTACTCTTATTTTTTTAAATGTACTGTATAAACTGTATACTTTTATGATGAATTTTCTATTGAATAAAGTAAATACATACATATCGCTTACCTGCACTAGGGCTTATGACAAAGTGACTACGCCACTAGGAGCTATCTGTTCACAAACATGTAATTTCATGGTCTGAGAGTCCAGCTCTATAACCAACCATATCACCCTGCATTTACATTTAGATAAGGTCTCCAGTGTGTGAAAAATGCCTCAGAGTGGTTAGTTTGCTATTACCTCATTTAACTCTTTTAAATATCACCTCAGTATGAGTTCAAACAGCTGGCTTACTTTGTCAGTGAGTTCCCAGTTAAGCTCCAAAGCATGTGTCTAAGTGTTTTAATTCTAATTGTGCAAGATATTCTATTAAAGATTGAAAAACAACAAGACACCGCTTGTGTATGTAGGATTTCATGATTTTACGCATACTATTATTAACATGATAAAAGAACATTAACATGTAGTTGAAATAAAGACAACAAGTAGCGTCACCTGTACTTAAGCTAACATTCGCTAATGTAGGCCTCTATTTCAAAATGCTTGGTGCTGTCTGCAGCCGTTTTTCAGCACACTGTACTTTAAATAAAACATTTTAAAAAAATCACAATGTCTCACCCTGAGCACAGAAAATGTATACACTAGCAACTTTGTAAACACTGCTCTGAGATGTAAGGTCATTTTCCTAGACTGGTTTATCTTTTCTTTAGACGTCCGTAGCACACTGTTCCACTGAGAGTGAATTGTTTCAAGGTCTCACCCTGTTGGTAGCACAAGGGTTTCTTATGAGAACTTGTCCTTCTATATTATGTAGCAACAATGTATAGTAACAATGTTGGTGGCTGATGGGCACTATGGACAAGAACTGCATAATGTGAATCTTTGGGTTAGTAGTCCTTAATAGTGTGATTTTAGAATACATCATTATTTCTTTAACCAGATTGGCTTACAAAAAATGAATTGCAGTAATAATTCTGAGCCTCTTTTTGAGAGTGTTGGGCCGACTCTTTCTGATATTTAGTGGGCAACACTGTGATGGTCAACTCTCAATGCAGGGGACTGTTGGAAGAATTCACAATCAGTGAGAAGGTTGGGATTGGCGAAATGCGGAGAAATCATTATAACTGACAGGAATTCTCACACTGATCTGCATATACATTACAGAAGGCATGCTAGGTGATGTTACTGATTTTTCACACACAGTCACAAATACTCTGAGCTATTAGAGGACGTGGGCTGGGGGAAAGAGATAGATGTGAAACATTATGTTCACGGACTCAAGTTGTTAACATTGTTCAGGTTTTTCATGTAATTTTCATCTTGCAATTTATACTGAGCAAAGGAACTGCATTGGTACCTTTATTACGGACATTTGTATAACATTCTGTAGAAGTCAGTGGAAATAGGAACATTGTTCCTGTTCAGTCCTGACTTTACATCAAACATAACGACTGTTGAACGTGAAACACTATTTGCATGCTCTGTATTGACTATGGGCTAGATGTACGACCAGCAAAATTGCGCCTCGCAAATTGCGACTCATTTGCAAGTCACAATTTGCGAGATGCAATTTGCCATGTACAACAGTGTGTTTAACACTGTTTGCGAATCCCAATGGGGTCTCAAATTTCGAGGGTCATTAATAATAATGAGCCTCTCGCAATTTGCGAGCCCATTGGGAATGACAGGCCCTCCCAGGTATGGTGGCCTGCTGGGCTCAGCAGACCACCATGTCTGGAACTAATTTTAAATAAAGCAGTTATATATATATACTTTTTAATGCAGCCCACTTTCCCTAAAGGAAAAAGGGATGCATTTTTTTTTTTAAATGAAACGTTTTCGTTTAATTTTTTCACCGCAGGTAGTGGCCCCAGGGACCACTGCCTGCCCTTAAAATTTTTTTTTATAGATTGTCACAAAGTGGAAGGGGTCCCAAATTTCGACTGCATTACCACCCTATTGAAGAGGGTGGTAATTTGCAAGTGTTTTGCGACCGCAATTGCGGTTACAAAACATTTGTACATTGATTTGCGCACGCCATTACAAAGGGAACGTCCCCTCCCTAATTGCGACTCGCAATTCCTAAACAGTGGGTCACAAATAAATTGTGACTCGCTATTTAAGAATTGTACATGGCCCTGGGCCATTTTGCATGTGCAAACGGTGCGCAAAACCCGTTTGTATATGCAATTTAGGGTCGTACATCTGGCCCCTAAATCCAGAATCATATTTCCTACTGAATCTTTGTATAAGATGACCACAACATGTATAAATACAAAATCCAATAAAAAGATTCAAACAAAACAAATGATGGTCTACCCTCTGGTTTATGACTTAGATTATTTAAGCGGAATTATGCTTTTTTCTGCATTTTATTATTGGCAATTTATTGTAAGCTTCATGGTATTATTTGATTTTATGTGCGTTGTGGTGGGAGGCAAATTGCGTTACTCTCGATAGAGAGGGATTCTGTCTTTTACAGTTGTAGGGTTTCTTCTACAGTTTAGGGTTTCTTGTTTCCCCCGTGGAGGTGGCTCTGGCAGGAGGAGCTTCCTACATTTGGTGCATAGACCTTACACAGCATCTCCTCCAATTGTCTGGCACCCTCAATGCCTATATCTGAGCTACTCTGTGCCCCTTCTTTACCCCGACATTTATACACTGTTTATCACCCCAGGGTGCTTGTGCTTCCATGCAGTTTGCTTTCCTGGGATGGTGATCGTATCTGGAGTGAGGTCTTCCCACTCCCCAGCTGTTGCGTATGTTCTGACCCCCCCTTCACAGTTGTAGGAAGCTGGCTCAGTATATACTATGCCAAAGTAAGGTATAGTGTGCACAGAGTCCAGTGGATCCTTAGAGGTATTGCAGAGGCTAAATTAGTTCATCTCTAACAGCTCTATTTGTGGTAGTGTGATCGACCAGTTATGCTTATCAGAGGGTGTGTTAAGCATTTATTGTATTCACATAGGCAAGAACTGATTGCACACTCAAAGACTGAATCCAGACCAATTGGGTAAGTATAAAACAAGGTATACTTATTTTGTATTTCTAGAACCAAGCAGAAGTTGGCAAAGGTAGGTAAAATATACTTTTCAAATGCAAGGCTGTACGCAGAAATGCAATTATAGATGAAAAGGGAATTGTTACAGGTTTGTATTTGCTTTCAAAATGGTTCCGAATACATTAAAATGACTTTGGCTTTACTTTTTACTTACATCCGCTATTCCTGGTGATATCCCTAGATATGACACTGTGGGTTCCATAATACAAAGGTAAGTAAGACAATTTACTTCTCAAAGCACCATTACTTTTGTTCCATGCAAAAAGCAGCTTGACACATTTCAGAGGAAAAACCACAATATGGGCTCTTATGGAGAAAAGAGTCTTATCGTTTTGCAGTTAAGAAAAACGCCTTTATAGTGCTGGGTGTCCAGGGTTAGAGCCAAGGGTTGAGCTAGTCCTAGTGATTCCTCGTTCAGATGGAGGCAATTTACCGATTGGGTGGGCTTTCCCTTGTTGCATTGGGCCTGTTTAACCCCTTCGGCGCGGATGACGAGCTCAGCTCGTCATCAGTTGCGCCGCTCGCACGCTGATTACGAGCTGAGCTCGTCATGTAACGCGGCTTTTTGAAAAAAGCCGCGTAGCGCAAAAAATCGCCACAGCGCGCATGCGGTTAAACCTGTACTTGACCCCTCTTGATCTGCCCGCACTGATGGGTTCGCTTTATCTTTTGCATTTCAGGTGGATCTTAGTGCTACACCGAAATCGAAATAGCTTGATCCTTCAATGTGGAATTAGAGAGTCCCTTCCTCCTGGATTACTGGACAGGGAAATTAGTGGAGAACAGAGTACAGAATAAGATATTCGGTATGTTCTGCATAAACCCTACCTGGGACTTAGTGACCTGAGGCTGCTTTTGTAGCACATATCTACCACTTTACGCCTCTGTAATATATACAAGCTTGGTGAGAAAATTGATTTTATCTACCTCATGCCTTTCTCCCCCCCTTTAACCTACAGAGGAAAAATACCCGACGTGGCCTGAAAGTTTTTTTCCCTTCCACACACTAACGGTGATGAAGTCTACCCAATGTCATCTTTGCCTGTAACGCGTCGCATACGTGCACCCACATTCACGATTACCCAGGTATGTAATTTAATGTCTAGTGAATGATCAAATTGAGTCTGATCATTCCCCACTCCAGATAGAAATCAGTAACGGTTGCCCCTGTATGTCCATCTTTTCCACTACATAGGAATTACTGCACCGTCTGGCACCCTAGTGACCTTCTTTTTGAGGTGCCAATGACTATGGAGATTAACCCAATGTAAATTCCCGACCCTCTGAGAAAATCTGTTGGTAAGTGCCTCTTGATGAATTCTGTAATATGCCCCTAGCAAATCCTGAGTCGCCCCGGGATAGCCTTACTAGATCTAATAGCCCCAAGATCGTATGGTATGAACGGCCATAAATATTGTCCAGTCACTTTTGCACATGATATGTTTCGAACAAAAGGTCTTAAATAAGTTTGCTAATTATTAGTGACTGGTTAAAATGAGTTTTGGTTGATTGAAAACTGGTCACTTAAAGGTTGTAGAGCCACTCTTTTTAAATGTTGATTGTTGTAGCGTATGATTGAGGAGTTTTTTTGTCGGGCTGCCCCAACTCCACATTGTCTAATTTTAGGACTGTTTCCCTCCTCATTGAGGAGGGATAACCCTTAAGAGTGATTTCCTGACATCAGAGCCAGTACACCCAATGTATTATTAAATGTAATACTACTAATGTTGCACTTTATTCATGTACAGACAAGATTGTATATAGACATGTATATGTTTTTTGTAATTTCCGTTGCGTGTCCCCTACCCCTCAATACATCATTGCCCTGACGAAGGTGCGGCCTGAAAGAGCCTCACACCGAAACGCGCGTAGGCGTGATTCCTGTGAGCAGCAGAAACTGTTTTACTTTGTTTAAACTATTCCATCGTGTCTCTGCTACCTCACCTCCTCTACATTTGTCCGTTCAGCCTTATCTCCATCTTGACTGCGGGCCCTGTTGTATTAGTATGAAAATGAAAATGTTGTGTGACTGAGTATGACTGATAATTATTTATGGTGTGCAATTGAGTGTGCATGTTGTTGTAATGAACGAGTAGGTTTGGGACACCTATGTTTCCTAGATAATGTCTTCAAGGATGATCTGAAACCCACTATGTATTAATCGATTCACCTATCATCCAAAAATTAAATATATTTAAAATGAATGATCACGTCTTTGATAAAATAATAAAAGCTTTATAAAAAAGAAAATCAAACTATGACGTGTAATATTTGGCTCTGATGTTCAGTAGTTGATCACCCTAGTTTCTGATCTAGGATCCTTCTTTAGGACCTATACATATGTCTGGCAGGGTCTTTTCTTTTCTTTCTTTTTCGAAACCCCGTATTATACCATCCCTCCAGTGGGAGGAGGACTTGAGCCTCTTTCTGATTGGCTGTGTCCCCTCATCGGCAAGATGGAGGGGACTGAGATGTGTGTTTCACCTCACCTCCCACTTCTGGGGAGTGGGGTTGGCAAAGTGGGCACACATCTCCTAGCTTGGTTTTCCTGACGATTCTCCCTCCCAAAGTGAGGGGCAGAACCAGTGGGAACCAGGTGCTGAGGGCAGTAAAAGGCAGGGACAGCTTACAAAGGCAGTAGGCCTTTCTAGCTTCTCCTTCGTGGACCCAGCCCATTCTGGGGGAGGAGGCATGACACCTCTGCCCAGGATGGGCTTTGTTTCTGGACCCAGAGAGTGGAGGCTCTCAACCCAGAGGTCCAGAAAAATGTTTGGTGGTGGCAAATGGCAGGCAGCCATTCAGGAACCACATTAGGGCTGGTGTTGTTCAGCCGGCATCTCTAAGATGCCCTCTGAGTTCATTTTATGTTAAATCCCACACTGGCATCAGCGTGAGTTTAATGTGCGAAGAAGTTTGCTAGCAAACTTCACAGGTTTATGTAAAGCCATTATGGAGTTGTAGAGTTCGCAATGACCAACTCCCAGACCATATTGTCTTTATGGCTTTAAGTCAAGTCAAGTCAAGTCAAAAGATTTATATAGCGCACTACATACCCGGAGGGTCTCAAGGCGCTTGAAGAGGGTGTGGAATTACTTGTCGAATATCCAAGTTTTAAGTTGCTTTCTGAATGCTAGGTGGTTCTGAGTGAGACGAAGGCGAGTGGGGAGTGAGTTCCAGGTTTTAGCTGCGAGGTAGGAGAAGGATCTACCTCCCATGGTGGTTTTGTTGATGCGAGGTACCGTAGCAAGGGCTTGGTTGGAGGATCGTAGCTGGCGGGAGGGGGTGTAGAAGGACTACACTTACAATGTCTAAGAATGGACTCAGACAATGTAGGGGTACAGGGCTCATGCCACTGTACCCTCGCCTGTGGGCTAGTGCACCCTGCTAGACAGGTGACTTACCTAGGCCTCAGGCAGTCATGGCATACAGGGATGTGTGCTATGTCAACTCTTCACTTTCTCTGCATCAAAACACGCAGCCTGCAATGGCAGTGTGTTAAGGTACAGGGTCATTAAAGGGGCACATTAGGTGCAACAGCCCTTAGAGGCCTTCCCTGGTCACAGTGCCCTTGGTACCCATGGTTCCTTTTACAAGGTTCCTAACTGTGGCCAAAGATGTGCCAATTGTGGGTGTTAATGTACAGTTTAGAGAAAGAACACAGGCCCTGGGAAACTGATTGGCAGGGACCCAGGGCACCTCAAGTCAAGTTGCAACAGATGTCAGGTAAAAAGTGGGGGGTAACCATGCAAAAAGGGTCATTTTCCTACAGCAGAGTCGGCCCTGGGGATCACCACTGGCTCCTCAGTCGCTCTGCTGAGACTCCACACTCAATACAGTCAGCTACCACTGAAGTCTCTTGGACCCTTAACTGAGAACTGCCATGGGGATCCGCTGTGATTAGGACAATTTAGTTTTACCACAATCACATCATACATACTCTTCACAGCAGACCTTGCGCTACCAGTATGCAACGCGTGCAGCAGGCCGGGCCTGGCGTCTCAATTGTGTGACGTGGGCTGATCTGCCACCCCCGGTTGGATTGTCCATCAAGAGTGTTGCAGGAATCTGGCTGTACAACTCACCACGGAGCACCATAATAGCCTGACGAGTGAACTCTCACTGGACATATAGGGAATACTCGCCGCCCCAAAAGTGATTACCTTGCTGCCACTCCACTACCATGAGGAGGCCGTCACACTCTGAGCCCTGATCTGGGACCTGGTCTTATTCTTCGCTCTCCTACCAGCTCTGTCAGGCCTGTCTGCACATACCGCTATCACTCATGATCATCAACAGAGGGTCCTCGAATCAGCCTTCTCCTACATGTGCCTGTCCAGAATCAATACATTGCCCATAAAACACATCAGGGAGGTCCTACAGACCCTGGAATATGACTAACTGTCCCCTGAACTGGGTTATATTGCTCGCTGTTATTTATATGGCTTTACTAGACATATCCTACACGAACTGGAGTGTGGCACCTTATCTGTATCATTCCGTGCCGCCTTCAGGAACAAATGTACAAGTTACTTACCTTCGGTAACTATGTATCAGGTAGAGACAATTCTAGCCGCAGATTCCTTAACGTAGAATTATCACCAGGTGCGAGACTGGATCCGGAAATTTTTCTTTGCCACAGCATCTATGCGCGCCGGGAGTGGTACCACGTGACTCCGCCCTGACGTCGTCCACGGGCGTGACATCAGCGAGGTCACATAAGCCCCACCCCGGGGAGCTGGCGTCAGTTTTATAGTGAGATCCTTTCCGTGCCACAACACGGAGCCCTCACAAACAAAACTGTGGAGAGTATGGGAACAGTGTGCGAAAAAGCAGTAAAAACAGAAAAGGGAGAAACGAAAGGTGAGGAACAGCACCAGTTGACAAAGTGCCAGGCACTAAGGTACAGAAAGCCATAGCAGCAAAAGAGCAGAGCACCGCTCTGAGGAGCAACCTTGCAAAGCTAAGGCGACAGCCTCCTTGGAGGCAGAAAAACATGTAAAACACGTCATAGCAGATGACAGAGTCTGCAATCACAATCCACAACAGCGAAGGGCAACAAGCCCGGAACAGATGAGTAACGGTACATTACCCCAAGACAACACCATCAAGGAGGGTCGTATCCCCTGGAAGGAACTAAAGGCTGAGGTACAGCCACAAGACCCCAACTCAGAGGAGTACAGAGGAATCAGAAACCCCAAGAAATTAAAAGGGAAGAAGAGTACAAGTAGACCCCAACAACGGAAAAAACCTGGGTGGAGGGATGCAGAAGTACACATGAACCAACCGACCTCGTACCCGCAAGGAAGGGGAGGAACAATTAAACACATTGAAACATCCCGTCAGGGAGGAAAGGAAGAGGACACTCGCAGAAGACAAGCCACCCGGAGGGAGGCGAGTGCACAAAACCAAGCTGAAGGTACTTGCAGAACGGGGAGGAAGGGCGGGTCGTGAAGGAACCTGCGGCTAGAATCGTCTCTACCAGATACATCGTTACTGAAGGTAAGTAACTTGTACATCTGTTAGAGACTACTAGCCGCAGATTCCTTAATGTAGAATAGATACCCTAACCATACCCTGAGGGGAGGAGGGCCTGCAAGAGGACCTCCCCAGTTAGGAAGAAACACAGGGCCCCAGCAGGGGATGTGTCATGGGGACAAGAAGGGTGGCCCATCTCCCACCACGCAGAAGTAAGCAAGAACAAGGCAAAGGGAAGGCCAGGATACCCCAAGCCCATCCAAGGTACAAGGGACATCCACCAGAAAACCCCGGAGGGACAGACAGCGCCAGAGGAGAACCAAGGAAGAAAAGAACCACCCCAAACTCCAAGGAGAAGAGGTAGAAACGGAGGCAGAGCCCACCGCAGGAGAACACACACAGCAAAGGGGAAGCTGAACAGGCATCAGCCTCGAGGCAGCAGACAAGGCAGGAGCGGCTCCACAGCCAAGCGCAGGCATGAGAAGAAAAACACAGCATCGCAAAGCTCCATCAGAATAAGAGGCAGGAGCACAAGGGTACAAGCCAAGGCCCATGGCGGTTGACCAGAATGAGAAGGCGTGCGCAGCCGACAGCTGGCAAATACCAGGAAGCAGTGCGCCCAGAACAAGCCAAGCGCAAGACAAAGGCAGAAGCCAGGGAAATCCAGAACAACCCTCAAAGAAGAACGGTTCCAGAGACGCAAACCAACCCATGAAAAGAAGTGGAACGAGCCAAAAGAGAAAGAGGAGAAATGCGTAGGACAGACCTAAGCCGTCAACCAGCACACAGGAAAATACTAGGAGAATCCTAGCCCCCCTGGAACACAAGACAGAGGACCAGGCCGAAACGCCAGACAGGAAGGCGGAAACACCACAACACGACGCCGTAGACGGCATGCCAAAGCCGGTCTAGCTACGTAGCGGATACTGAGAATGACAAAACCAGGAGCAGCGCAAGCTGCGCCAAGACAAAGACACCGCGCACCAGCGGTTTACAGTGATGCCAGGAAAGGCAGGAACCCGAAAAGGGGTGTCCACACCCTCCCAGCTTAGGACAGTGCTATACAATAGCTACAAGTACCCCACTTAGGGTATGACACGTCCCAAAGAAAACATGGGAACACCTTTTAGGTAACAAATCCCGCAGCAGAGGACAAGAACACAAGGGACCTGCGGTTAGTACCATAGACGGCTTACCAATCAGCCAAAACAAATACACGGAAGGCCCAACCTGAGGACCTATATGGTTTACCAACCTCCAAAAATCACAAAAGCCAATGGGCTGTACCAGCAGCCAACAGTACAGAGGGGCGAACCTAAGGAACCCGAAGGCACGCCAAACCACAAAGAACACACAGACGGGCCAACCGAAACACTAGACCCTAGAACAAGGGTGGGATAACACCTCCCATAAAGCACCGGAGGACCGACAAGCCAAAGTTTACAGAGGGGGAGGAGGATGGAGCTCAGCAAGAAGCCGCTGAATGGCAGAGTCCGCGTGGGTGCTAAACAAAAGAACCCCATCAAAAGGCAGGTCAACCAGACACTCAATAATATTCACTGGAAAAACGGAACTCGCCATAGCGCGGCCGAGAGTATCAGAAACATCCAAGGCCGAACAAAGAATAAACGCGGCCAACACCCGGCCAACTCCCGGCCATCCAACACATGGTGCCACAGATCAGCGCGAACACCTTCATGTGAGGCGCAAGACAAAAGAGACTCCACTGAATCCCACAAGGGGGAGGTAGCCCTGGCCAATACACAAAGCATGTTGAGCGCTTGCAAAGCAGCACTAGAGGAAGCGAAGATGTTACGGCCCCATGAATCAAACCACCGGGCCTCCCGTGACGGAGGAAACACCACCAAAGGCAAGGAAGGAAAAGCAGTCTGTCAAAGAGGGCCCTGGATAGAAGGGTGGAGAGAAAGGCAGACTGGGTTGTACGGAGTAGGAGTGGATGAGGCACCGGATCACTCGTGGCAGGATGCCCCCAGGCATCCAGAAGAGAATTGTGGAGCGTAGCTTCGAATGGAAGAAGCAGCTCCCGTCCACCAGAGCCCTGGTGGAGAACCTCTAACAAATGGTCCGACGGTAATGGGCTGACGGGGTCGCCCATTCGCAAAATGCCAGCAGCCATGGAAATAGCCCGGACAAAAGCTGCACTCGCCTCCGTAGGGCGTGGCAGAGGAGAGAGCAATTCCTCCGTAGGCGACAGCTGTGAGCTAAGCCGTCCATCCTTGAGGCCAGCTGGAGGAAGAAACTGCCAGCCCCTGAAAGATGGAAGATTCATGGGCGAGTGGGAGCCCTGAGGGGCCTCCGGGGAAGGTGGAGAAGCCTGCGCAGCAACTAACATTGAGTTGTGGAAAAGAGGGTCTGGGGGTTGTGGTCACGGGGTGGCGAAGAGCCCACCCTGGAAGACGCCGGGGAAAAAGCAACGACGCAGCATCCTGTCTCCGGGGAAGAGGAAACAAGAAGATGACAACCCTCCGGAGAGGAGGGGACCACTGGAGACGGGTCGATGACCCGACGCCGGCGCGGCACCGTCGAGTTCGCCACCGGTGCGACGTCGACCGGCGCCGGAGCGGGCACCGGGGGCGCCGAGTCAAACTCCACCACCACTGGAATCCTAAGAGATTGGGGGGCTCGGAGCCGCGGCGGCTAAAGAGCGGCGCTGAAAAGGCACCTGCGTAGAGGGCCGAGAGTGACCCTGGGAGGAACCCCGGCCCCTAGCCACCACCCGCGGCGGCGCCAGGGCCGACAGCTGTCGGTGCCTTAAAGGCATCGGCTCTGCGTCCAGCAAGGCAGTCACCTGCCCAGAGGACCTAGGGGGACTCAGGGGACGAACCGTGAGTTCCGGCGACCTCCTGCGACACCACAGGGACCCCCTGGGGGTTTGCGGCGAGGCAGAGACGCCGTGGGTCAAAGAGGGGAACCCCGTAGGGCCGCACTTCGACGACAACACACCCCCAAAACCTGAAGCCGACCTCGTTGGCGCCGGTATCAAAGCAGCCGGCGACTCTGCAGAAGGCCCGCATGAGGCAAGGGATCCGCGGACGTCTCAGGAAGAGGAGGAGGGTCCAAAGAAGCATGCAGAGCCGTAGCATAGGCCTCCATTTGAGCCCTAGTTGCTCCGACGGCAGGAAACGACAGGTAGGGTGGCGACGAGCGAGGCCGCCTGTCCCGAGGAGAACCTGCGCCCTCTGCAGAACGGGGACCAGGCCTCGGGGACAAGCTGTAAGACTTACCAGTGGGCGGGCAAAGCCCCTGGGGCCTCGGTGAAGGACGATGTCGTAGTCAGTCTGAACCCTTCCATAGGGGACGGACGAGGTGACGACACCGATCTGGACAAGCGGGCCGAAAGTAGTTTCATCTGGTGCTATCGCCGGAACTTCGGCTTCAGATGCTGGCAAGCGTCGCAGTCTGTAGAATCATGGTGCTCGCCCAAACACCCCATGCAAATAGGGTGAGGGTCCGTCGCCGACATCTGAGGTGTACAAGAAGTACACATCTTTAAGCCCGAAGGCATTCGCACATTATCCCTCAACACAAAAGCGTGAAAAGAAAGGCCTGAAAACAGGTCAGGGTCACGATCCGGATCCGAGTTGCATGCGGAAAAGAAGGAAACTGACGTCAGCATGCCGGGTTGGGGCTTATGTGACCTCACTGACGTCACGCCCGCGGACGACGTCAGGACAGAGTCACGTGGTACCGCCCCCCGGAGCGCAGAGATGCTGTGGCAAAGAACATTTTACGAATCCAGTCTTGCGCCAGGGGATAATTCTACGTTAAGGAATCTGCAGCTAGTAGTCTCTATCTGATTGATAATATCAAGGGTCACAACAAGGAAACAAAGCCAGCCGGATGACAAGCAGCGCCATCCCTCAATTGGCATATGCCCGCACTGATGAATCAACTGACCTCACTGTATCCCACCCACAGTGCCCAACATGACATCAGATAAAGTAGATATAATACTGTAAGAGATCCGAGACACCAGAGGAGCTGTAGAAAACTGCATTGGCGCACTGGAGTCAGATCTGGGACTGCTCTGCGATGGCCGTTTCAAATTGGCTGACAGGGTCAAAGCCCCAGAGACAGACCTTGCGACACTGGCCCCTCAACAGAAAGCCCATACAAATGAACTGGATGACTAGTGCTCCTAATTGCACCTTCTACATGACTGAGCTGAGGATGCAGAGGGCTGAGCTTGATGCAAGAACGTGCACATTATTGGACTGCCGGAGGTCACAGAAGGATCCAATGCCACATTGTTTATTGAACCCTGATTGAAGAACAAGGTGACCCCCCCCCCCCCATTGGCTCTCGAACTTATTTACTGTAGAAAGAGCAGACAGGGTACCCAACTGTTGGCCACCTCCGTGGGCACCCCCCAGGCCAATCGTGGCATGCATCCTGAACTTCAGAGACCAAGACACAGGGCTCCAAAAGGCCAGGGAAAATGATACAATACTTGTAAACAACACTACGGTGTCCCTCTTACCCCACTACACACTAGCTGTCCAATGCAAACCATCATTGTTTTTGTGCTGCAAAAAAACAACTCAGAGCGGAAGGTATGCCATTTGCCCTCATGTCCCCAGCTTGCCTGAGGTTTGTAAACAATCAGTGAACCATGTTCTTCGACATCCCAGAAATGGTTTGTGGCTGACTATAGACACAATACCCAAATGTCTGTCGCCCCACCCCTCCACCCCGGGACACATCACAAGGTACCTTGCAGAGCTACCGGTGGCACTGCCGAATGGGGACTGCTCGACAACCTTAGTTTAAGGCTGTCCCTCCTCCCCAAAGAGAACTGAAGGAGCAATGCGCTGTACTAGAAACTGTGACTTCAACCAGGCAGTAACGACCTCAGCAACCTCCAACCAGCTCATCCAGTGCCGCAGCCTTGAACTCCAACATAAGTATGGCCCTTTTCCCTACAGTGACGCTGCAAACGTCAGACATTATAATATGACTCTCCTTTTATCACCACCTGCGAACAGGGTGTACGGCCCACTGAGATGCACTCAGCTGGTGGCATTGGCCATCTCTGGTCCCTCGGACTCATGTATTGTATTTGATAATTATGATATACTTTAAAGTCGCTATCCTTGCTTATTGTTTCTAACACCTCAATATAGAATATGTTTCATGTCTTTTAATGCTTTGACTTTGTTATCCACATATGGACTCAACATGAAGGTTACCCTGAAAACTGACTCCAGAAACAGTACTACACCTGAAGAAACTAGTTCACCGGTAACTATCTGTACAAAAGTGTGAGTGAGTCAGTAAATTCAGGTTGCACACTGTGCGCTGTTGTGCTGTTATACCATCACAAAGACTATGTGGCCCTTGCAGCACCTTATTAGCGGCTATGGGCTTACAAGAGTGCTACTTATACCACAATCCAAGGACATACAGAGTGGCTGCAAGAAAGCTTTATAAAATTATCCTTGATATTGTAAGGAAAACAATGATCCAATTCTTACAGGCTTTACATGGAAAAATACCAAATATGCTACATACAATCCTTTTTGGTGAAACAAAAATTAGAATATGGGGCATCAAAATGCAAAACATATATGTAAAGTTTTCCACTAAAAGAATTATCCAAGCAGATCTAAAAACAAGTCACCTGTTTTCACCATCCAGACCCGCATTCACCAACCAGCCAAAACCCCTCCTCCAATTTCCAAGTCACTGGCTTAAGTCACAGTCCTCTTTAGATATGAGAAATTAATAGGAAGATTACAGTGATGCTCGGGCACCACAGGAAATACGACCATATTGCATTTGCTTTTATTATTTGAGGAGGAACAACACAGTATATGTGAGAGAGAGAGTGAGTCCACCAAAGCACTAAATGCCCTGTTTGATCATTCCAGTCAGCCAAATTGCTATTATATTTAACAGCAGCAGTCCCAAGAGACAGAAGCATAGACACGGATATGTGTTTGTATAAATCATTTTTACAAAACACCTTTAATTCGGTGTTCCTGTAATTAAACATAGATTCAAAGTGTGATTACCCAAGTGACGAAACAGTGTCCAACATCTTCTGGTAACTGCTCATATTTCTCTAGTTCCTTTAGGAATATACTGTTGACAAATGGAATAAAAGTAAGCAATATTTAGCCACACCACATTGAAAAGAATCAAGGACATATTTTTGCTAAAGAAGACTTCTTTAAACATAAAATGTTGTTAACAAAATGGTCCCAACAGCAAATTACCAATTAGTGCCACTGAATGAGTAGTATTTAGTATAAAATACCCTCAAAAAGTACATTTCAACGATGAACAAGTTACTTACCTTAGGTAGTACTCTTCTGGTAGAGACAATCCCACTGCTACACCTCCCCATACACTTAAACACTCGGAGCATAGCCCCCCCCCCTTGTGCCTAGGAACCAGTCCGATCCCAGTGCGATTTGATCAGTCATGACATGGCCCCCTATAATTTGTTATTGCCGTCACGTCATTCCCCACCCGCCTCCCTCACCCACACCTCAACACAGCACGTTTAACAACTGAAACGCTGAAATAGTTACATCTTTCCCTCCCTCTCCCCTCTCTTTATTCCTATATCTTTCCCCTCGTCCTTTCACCTTCTTATTTATTTATTTATTTATTTATGCATTTTTATATAGCGCGGACTTTACCCGAAGGTGTCAGAGCGCTTCACAATAGGAACAGAACTGATACATGAGAACATTACAAGTGAACAAATCACAAAAGCAAACGTTACATTACATGAGGCAAAAGTGACAATCGTGAGCAAACAAAATACAAGAGGTAGCAAACGGTGCATTGCAGTAGGAAAAAGTGACGTGTGCAAGTTACAAAAGCATACAAAGTAGAGGTATAATACTGCAATAAATGGAGGACCCTCAAACACAAGAACAAACGTTACGTAGGCAATGGTGGCACTTGTGCAAGTATCGAAAGCAAACAAAATGTAGGAGGTAGCAAACAGTGTGTTACAAGAGAAAAGTGACGTGTGCATGTTACAAAAGAGTACCAAACACAGGTAAAAGGGTAGTACTGCAATAAATGGCAGACTCTCAAACCACAAGAACATACTGGGAAGGCCCTTCCATAGTCATGGAGAATAGAAATGTTCTATACTAAAAGGTCTTCCTTCAGATAATAGAGAGGGCATGAATTAACTTTGAAAGTGTCTTTGAAGGAGGAGAACTTTGAGGTCAGTTTTGAAGGCCTGGGAGGAGATGGTGGTCCGGAGCTGAGGCGGAAGTGAGTTCCAGATTCTCACTACATTGCCTGAAAAGGATTGGGCCATCTATCTTTCCTTTTTGAAAGAGGGAGGTTCAAGCAGTAGATTTTCCGCCTTTCGTGATGGTCTAGAGCCTCCAGAGTGTTTCAGTTTATTCGCCAGGTAGCGAGGAGAGGAGGAGTGCAAGGTTTTGTGGGTGATGCAGGCAGTCTTGTAGATAGATCTTGCCTCGATGGGAAGCCAGCGAAGGGTGGATAACATGGGTGTGATGTAGTCGCGTCTGAAGCGTTTGTGGAGACGTTTCGTCCCGTATCTGCAAACCCCTGAGGAAGGGTCCCTGTTTTTCTTTGACCCGAAATGCATTGGGTGTTATTTTGAAGATTGGGAAATGAATTCAATGATATGATAAGATGAATACACCTATCATTTGAAAGATGAAAATAAACGTTTAAATCATCGATAAAATGAAATGAGTTTTTTGAATTACAATTAGTTTTGGAACAGTGAAAGGGAACGAACTGTTCCGCATGAAATTGAGCGCGCTTTCTTTGTGAGAAGTCCCGTTCTCACTCCACTCTTTTGTCGCTTCTTTTGGCCCCATAAATGAAACGAGCTGCTGAATGGAGAACAGACTTAAGGGGGGACAGGTGGGATTTGGGGAGGCCAGTAAGAAGGGAATTGCAGTAGTCCAGTCTGGAGAGGACCAGCGATTGGACCAGGGTTTTAAGGTCATGCTCCGGGAAAAAGTGACGAATCCCCCAAAGAAGGCGCAGTTGGTATCGAGCAGATTTTGCATTTGAATTAATGTGGGAGAGTAGATTGAGTTTTGTGTCGAGTATGATACCAAGGGATTTTGCGCTGTCGACAATGATTGGTTTATTGTTCAGTAGATTCATCTGGTCCATACATGATTGAACCGGTGGAGGAGAAAGTGAGGAGGAGAGGAGGAGGAGGAATTCGGTTTTGCAGGGATTCAGAATTAGTTGATGTGTTGACATCCAGTTTTGAATGGAGTCCAGAGTAGAGCTTAGGACGGAGAGATCGTGAGTGGAGGCAACCTTGAGGTAGATTTGAGTGTCGTCTGCATAGAGAAGATAGTGGACCCCGGATTTACTTAGGAGATTTCCCAGTGGTTCCAAATAGAGATTGAACAACGTGAGTGCAGGAACACCTTGACCCACCGCCAAAGGAGATGAAAGACTGTCCGCTATTTTGATCATTTGGGATCTATCAGAGAGGAAGGAAGCAAACCATTTAAGCACAGTGCCCTCCATGCCCATTCTCTTTTGAAGAGTGTTGAGGAGGGTGTTGTGATTGACAGTGTCAAAGGCTGCAGAAAAATCAAGGAGAATGAGACTGAAAATTGTCAAGAAGATCATTGTCCTTGATATGACAAGAGAGCTGTTTTGCAACACATATTTCTGTGATCTTTGCAATAAAGGGTAGGTTAGTGATGGGGCGGTAGTTGTTGAGGTCATTCACATCAGCAGTGGGGTTTTTAAGCAGAGGGGTGACCTGCCCAGTTTTGAAGGGAACAGGAAGGGAGCCTTGACAGAGGGAGAGGTTGGCCAGAGTGGTCCAATAGGGAAGAGAATGGGTATAGAAGTCAATGGCAATGGCACTAGGGATGGGGTCAAGAGAATGGTTGGAGGGCTTTGTGTTGAGGATGCACTTAAGGAGGACAGCTTCAGAGATGGGGTCAAAGTTCTGCCAAATGGTTAGTGATTTGCGCTCTTCTGGAGGGGTAGGATGAGCGACCTGATCCACAAGTGATTTCACTTTTTCATCAAAGAATACAGCGAAATCCGCAGCTTTCTTTGTAGAATTCTCCAACTTGGAGGTTGGGGGAGAGCAGTTAGTATTCTTGATGAGATCAAATAGTTTTTTGGGTCTATTTTTGGCTGAGTCAAGGAGGGACCTGAAGTGTGATGCTTTCCCAAGGAAGATGTGCTTGTGGCACACAACTTTTTGATGTAATATCTAATGCGGTCATTGTTTCTATGTGGCCGATGCTGATGTTCCTATGATGTTATTTTATTTCAAAATTGCTAATAAAGAATTACAACACAAAAAAAGAATCCTCATCTTTTGAATATTTCCCAGCCGTTAGATTAGATCCAGAAACGTATCTGTGGTACTTTTTCACGCCAGTAGATGGCGCTGTGCAGCTGCACATGGAAGCAGTTCTGCTCTGGAAATGAAGTGCAGAGACTATTTTGGGGCCACTACCTCACGCTGACCTCAGTTGCTTTCAAGAGTGTCTGCACCCCCAGACGTAGAGCCACAAAACTAAATTGTTGTGGCCCGTGTGCAGACTACTGGACTTGGGATCTCATTAAAGGGTACAGCCCACTCACAGGACGGGGAGGAAGAGAGGGCTTGTGACGAATTCGACGCTAGAGTCTCTACTTGAAAGAGCATAACCGAAGGTAAGCAACTTGTTTACCTGATAAGAGACTTCTAGCCCCAGGTGCCTCACCTTTTGAATAGGTACCAAAGTAGTACCTTTTTAGAGGTGGGTCTGTGAATGAACTCAAACCAGAACGGCATGACCGAACAGGAAAAATGCCCCTCTCAGCGAACTGGACTGTTCAAGCAATTAAGCTTTATCAACACACAGAGGGACACCCACCTAGTAACCTGGCAAATGACTAGGGCAGAGACTCCGCCTGTCAACGCAGTAGTTGCAACTTTTGGCTCTGGTAGAATAAGCACTGCATCATTCCAGAGGCTGCTTTTTGGCCTATGCTATGCAGATCCTAATGCAGAGCAAAATCCATCGGGAAATGGTTCTATTATGCACACCCTTGCCTTTTTTTGCTCCAGAGACCCGCACAAAGAGCTGATCGTCCAGCTGGTGGTCTTTGGTGTGATCAATCTAAAGGCTCAGTGCTCTCTTGGGGTCCAAACGATTGAGTCTCTTATTCTGCTTAAAGGGGTGTGTTGGACCATAGAACACCGGCAAGGTGGTGATGTAATCAATGTGGAATGGCGTCACAACTTTAGGCAAGAAAGATACCTGCATTCACAACACAAATTTGTCTGGGGAAAAGGTGGCATTTGGCACCGTTACACCAACAGCTTAAAGGCCTCGAAAAACTCAATCAAAAAAGTGACTGGGGTACCGCTCTCTCTGGATCTGCGCTTGCTGGCGTGGAAAAGAAATAACTGACGTCAGCGGGCGAGGGCAGCGTCTAAGTAGCTGCCGCTACGTCATCTCGGTGACCACGACGCCAAGGACGGACGCGGAGCCGCACAACGCGACCTTCCGACGGGCAGGGGTACTGCTGACGAAAACTTTCCAGATCCAGTCTGACGCCTGGGGGTTTTCTAAGGTAAGGAATCTATCACTAACGTCTTTCTTTCAGATACTCACTTATATGCAGTATTGATGAAATGGCAACGAGGAACACCATCTTCAAAGTGAAATGCTGCAATGGGCAGCTGTGAAGCATCTTGTGAAGCATCTCAAGGAGAGTGCCCATCACAAATTTAAGGACCAAGTTAAGGCCCCACTGTGACATGACAAAGGTAGAAGGAAGAAACAAATGTTGTAACCCTATTAAGAAACACATAAAAACCAGAGACTTAAAAAATGTAGGCTCATCCAACAGCTGCAAAAAAAGTAGAAAGAGTCAAAAGGTAAGCTTTAACTGTGCCCAGAGCAAACCCTTGCTGAGTAAGAGCGAAAACAAACAGATTGTCGGATAACTTGGCCTGGAGGGAGTCAATCTGCCATTTACTGAACCAAACCAAAAAATTTGCATAACCGGTGTATACAGTTTTTGGCTGCCATGATGAAAGCAACCTTCTCGGGAGGAAGGTCGAAGGTGTTCAGCTGTCACCATTCAATCTCCACGCATGAAAGTGGAGATAGCAAAGGCCCAGGTGCAGAACTCTGCCCTGCTGCTGCGATAGCAGAGCCTCTTGGAGGTGTAGCCTTCCCGGAGGACAGATGCTGAGGCCCGGGAGTTCTGAGTACCATACTCCGTGCCCACAACAGCGCCATGCAGGAGACCATTATTGCTAGGAGCCTCTGAGTCAACGTGCATTCACTGCAGGCCTCAGAGTCGTGGCTCAACCAAACGACACACCTGATGGGGGATTTGTCGAAGATATCAGTTTGTAGCAAGAATTACAGGGCATAACACCGGTCACCTCTGGGGTGACATTCCCTTGCACACTGTGAAATGTAGACATTTAGTGGGGGGGAGGGGGGGGGAGGGGAGAGAGGAACTTCCGTCCGCTCACAGGAATGGTGCCTATATAAACTCTGCTCTTCATTTTCGAAAGCGGACCGGTGTCAGAGCTGAGCCGGACAGCACCACCTATCGGCGAACATAAGTACTACAAAAAAGTTTACAGATCCAGTCTGATGTCTGTGGAATATCCAAAATGTCTCTATCACAAATGTATTGCAATACCCAGCAGAGTTCTTTGGCCAAATTGAGATAGCAGAGCAGACCATGTGTTTCTAAGATAACAGAACTCATATGTGATGTGCAATATCGTTTTCATATTTTAGTCTCATTTTATTCCTTACAATAAATTACTGTACTCTTTCCATTTAGTTTGAAAACACTGCCATTGTTATCTTTTAAATGCAAAACAACAGTTGATGGACAGAATGCAGAACAATGTCATACATTCACCCCAGTACAGAGATCTGGGCCTAAATCCATCGTTTTTTTGCACTCCACACCACTCCAGTTCAGACATGGCCATATGCAAATCAGCCTTGACCCTGTGCCTCATGGGAACAGTCCAGCCCGAACTGCCAAGCCATGTCTTTCCTGGAGCGGAATCAAGCAACCTAGGATCGGTTTCTGGCTCTCAGCCGTCTTCAGCCAGGATAGCTTGACTCTAGTGGTGTGGAGAGCATGGGACTCACGTCTGAGCATACCCATCCCACTCAGGGTGTTATCTTTTAGGCATGATCGTTCATGGCCTCTCACAAAACAAAAAGTGAGGGTCAACTGCACACTGACATATGAAATGCTCGCAGCTAAAGCCTACCTCGAATTGTAGCTGACAGTGATGTACCACAACACTCTAGAAAGAGCTCTCTGCCATGCCTTCAGCACACACAGAATGTGCAGCTAGGCAGTTCTTCAGTGCAAACATATTTTGCCTTGCCATGCACCTCGGAAATGTTTCTTACCAAACAGCTCCAAGCGAGGCTCAGGATAATGCCAATAGTTCTCGTCTAGACAAAACCTGTTAGTTTTACAATGCTTGTTTTCTGGCAGCACGATTTAGCAGAATTTTAGTGGCTCTGACACCATTTTTTAGAACAAAATTTTAATCAAACGTGAGAGTTAAATACAAGTTTAAAAGTAACAAAAAAAAGAGTATGTTTAATTCTGGACAGAAATTACAGTTCATTGCACTTGCACTTGTGCAACGGAAATGCCACTGTCTGGAGGTACTGTTGTAAAATAAAGCAGAAGCTAAACATTACTCTGGGGTTTACTTATATCCTTTTTTATTTCGCCTTTTTGAAACGGAAGTTGCCCTAGAGTGCCGGAAGCGTCAAGTCGCCCGGTGGAAGAGGCGCCTTATTTAAGAGCGGTTATGCAAGATCAAGGCTGCTTCTCCTTCAGCATCACATCGCTCCTGTGAAACGGAGAGTGGGCGATTATACTTTTAAGTAAAAATCCAGAGATCGGGGTAGTAAAATGAACTTCTAACCTGGCTTTTCTTTGCATGCTCTCTGTGTCACTGCGGCGGACGGAGGAGAATCCAAGATGTAAGGTAAGGCAATTTGGGCTGCGAAAGGAGGGCACACAGGAGACCAAGTCTCTTCTGCCATTTAAAACATACAAGGCCCAGTGAAGGTGCTCGGTCGTGGTAATAGTGCAACGCCAGTCCTGCTGATGCAATGGAACCACTGAACCAGTGCAGCGCTTGACTCGTTCGTGAGGGGACACATGACCGTACTTAAATAACATTCACCTTTCCTTTGCTGCTTTTATGGGCGAGTTCGCATTTGGGGCCACATGGGATGCTCTTACAGCAAATGCTGCCTTATACGTGCTTGATGTAAACGGAAACTTTTTGTAAACCAATGCCTTTTTCCGGGGTTAAACTAATCAAGTTAAATTTGACTGAAATAAAAGGCTGCATTATGCGGCAGGCAGAAATCCACGTAATGCTGGGCTCAGAGTATTTCACACTGGTCACCGAGATGTGGGCTGATCTTGGCGTCTCAAACTATGCAATGTCCATTGACATTTTTATTAGCCCATACAAGGTCTCCCTTCTGAATACCCTGCGCCACAGTCTCCCCTTTCCTTATGCCAATATTCATCCTCGCTCTCTCCACGGCTTCTCTCTTAGCTGGTGCCCATACTTTATATTCCAATCTTGCCACTGCAGCAGAACAAAAGACTCACATCCGTGTCGATTTTATAGACTTAATCATGTCAAGAAATGGGGTATGCTCACATTTTCTGCTCGTTCCTTTTAGCCTGTACCTTATTTGTTAACATTACTCATCTCCTGTACCCTTAAATCGCCCCCGCCTTTAACAGTGCTCTGGTGCTGTGTTAAATGAGCAGAGCCACTTGAATTAAGCGGGAGGTAAATTTCAAATTATGCAGCAGGGCTGACTAAATTATACGGCTACAAAACGAGAATTATGTAGCTTAATGCGTGACATTTATTTAGAGTTTTAGTTTATTATTTTGACACCTGTACACAAGTTTACACTGTGCAAATATTGTGCCTCATTACTTTCAGATTGACATCCAAATACAGCAATAACCAACGTAAAGTGACCAGTCAATATTTGTGATGGACTTACTTTTTTTTGTTAAAATCAGCAGTTTATGTAGCAGACGATATATGGAAAACGCTGCAGCTGTAGAAACTCACAATTTGGGTGGGGAAACTTCCTTGTATTAATTCGCTGCCGTTAAGGACGCTGACAGACCTGCTTGTTGGCCTTTTGAATAACTGCCTGTGAGGGCGCTGTGAGACCTGTTTTTCAGCGCTACGACTTGCGGTACCCGCTTCGCGGGTCCCGCTGCGCACTACTCCCGCTTCTGAGCCCTGGAATTTACAAGTTGGTGAAGCGTGTGTTTGGCAGGGCTGCGAGCGAGTGGGGGCCGGACTTCTAGGACCAGAAGGCCCGGCGACCCGCGCCTCTCGTCACCTGGCCGCTCTCCCTGTCAAGCACGCCCCTCCTGCACACTAGAAAGGCAGGGGAGGAGGATATCGTCGTGGGAAACTTCCTTGTATTAATTCGCTGCCGTTAAGGACGCTGACAGACCTGCTTGTTGGCCTTTTGAATAACTGCCTGTGAGGGCGCTGTGAGACCTGTTTTTCAGCGCTACGACTTGCGGTACCCGCTTCGCGGGTCCCGCTGCGCACTACTCCCGCTTCTGAGCCCTGGAATTTACAAGTTGGTGAAGCGTGTGTTTGGCAGGGCTGCGAGCGAGTGGGGGCCGGACTTCTAGGACCAGAAGCCCCGGCGACCCGCGCCTCTCGTCACCTGGCCGCTCTCCCTGTCAAGCACGCCCCTCCTACACACCACAGGTCTACGTACTTAAGAGGAGGGCTCCCCCCGCTGCGCGGGAGTGCGCCGGGAGAAGCCCGGGACAAGGGCGGGACCGTCTGTGGCCGTCAGGGGCCGAAGGAGGCCGGGCTGGGCCACCTCTCTAACACTCCATGGTGGACCAGCTAAGGTACTGTGTTAAATGAGGAAAATTTCTTGGTCCATTGACATTCATTGTTATTGAACTTTGTTCGTCCGGCCGTATTAGCTACTTGTATCCTTCCTCCTTTTTCCTGTTACCAGACGGGGGTCAGTCTGAAGAGGGTTCCTTGAAGCCCCTACAGATTCGCCCAGGAATACGGTTTAGTAGGAGCAGTTACTGATACAGAAAAAGGATTAGATCTTGCCTATCTGAACTAAAGTAGGACCTTGCAGAACAACCGAAACTGTTTATTGTTGTATGGTTTTGTTTTTTATTATAGTTTTGTTAGTACTGTGACCTATCTTTATTATATTATCCTACCTACTGAGCGCTATCCTTGACCCTTGTTAGCATTTTTACTTTACAAATATGCCTAGAAAACCGGCCCCTGGGACTTTGGAACCACTTAATACCTTAGACTCTTTTTTAGTCCAAGTGGTTAAAAAAAAAAAATAACGAGAGAAGGGATTCCCTAGGTTTGAGCCAATCTCCAATCTTGCGCCCACTGAGTCCTGTCCCCGATTCACAAATGTCTGGGACCCCACCACCTGATCCCACAACTTATATACCCGACACTAATCCCCAAGATATCTGCAATGATGAAGAAAATTCTGACCTGTTAGTTGACCTTTCACTAAATGTAGTGTCTGACTCTGAGCAACAGCAAAATATTGCAGCGGAAGTCCCTTCACCTTCGCCGCCTGTTGCCCGGCCAGTGAGAAATTGCAGAAAGTCACAAGTTAAACGTGGGGGTAAACAGACAGGAAGGAAAAAACTTACCCCACCACTTAGACACAATGGGAAAAACGTGGAGCGCGAAGATTCAGACGAGTTTAGACAAATCATTGACGATGATCTATTTAACAGGATCTCGGACATGATAGATATTAAAATTAGGACCATCATTAAGCCACTTATTGGGAAAATAGATAAACTAACAGCAGAGGTAAAAGATGGGTGGGTCGCAAACCAAGCTGGTCAATGATTTGGATAACTTAGCTACTCATGTTATCAAACCAGTAGTCATAGCAGAGGAGGGCACGGGTCTTGATACATGCCTCACGGAAGGCCAATTACAGCCCATTCTGACAGGGCAGCTACCACCATCTGAGGCCAGCCAGGATGTAATAAGAGAGTCGCCAACCTTACCATCTGCTGTGTCAGCACCACCGAATTTAGGGGAGGATTCAATACAATTTATTATGGCAGCCTCACCCTTAGTTCTGGTATTGGCGAATGTCCCTGTCCTATCTCTTGAGCAAAAAGAATCCTCTCAAGGACTAAAAGATAAAGCTCTACATTGGCTTACCAATAATATGCATATGGCATCCCAGGGAGTTGACCAGCTAGCGGGGGAAATTGTCATGATAAGGAGGGTATCATGGATTGGGAACAAGCCAAAGAAATTTAAAGGGGACTGTGTAGTTCTAAATTTTGTTAGCGTAGAAGTACTCCCAAACATCCTTGCTAACATCTTTCCACCTCAACGCAGAAGCGGTTCCATAATCCCCCTTACCCTGAAATTCTTTTATAACAAAAATCAAACTGTGACCTCCCCCAATATCTCCAGGCCTAGAAGGAACGCAAGAGTTACTTACTGGGGTGGGGAAACTAGACCCAGATTCAATAACGACCGTTCCCACCCGATGATCAGTCTTGGGACAGGGCAATTCAACTTCCCGCTTGGGCCAATGGCTAGAACTCCGGGACCAAATTGGCCCAGCATAAATAGATGGGGAGCAAGTAACCCGGGATTTGATAATAGAGGACAGGGAAACGGATTTATGGCCAGGCCAGGAAATGAACAGTTTCTGATGCGCCCTAATACCCCACAGCCTATGTGGAACACAGTAGTGAATGGATGGGGTCAGGCGGCCACCCCTTTTGATTGGGGTTTTGGAACAGGGAACAGGTACGGAGTCTTGTCCAACTTAAATGACTGTGACTGACATACAGAGGTTATTAATCTGGGAAATAATGCTATAGTCCAACAATTAAATCGTAATAGCCCACACATTAATGGATTAAATCCCAATGAGACCACCCCTCAGATGGGGCAGGAAGACCAAATTATACCTAGACATGACCATCCCCCCATGTTATATCTGTCTGAGCACTGCGTGAATCAGTGCCTTGTCAGAGACAAGTCACAGAGTCTATTGAAAGCGGGTTCCAAAGAACCAACTCAATTACCACATAATAATGCAGGGGCATTTGTGCGGTACCCTGAACCCAAGATACCCAGAGACTCCTGTAAGTTGATAAGTTGGAATATAGCAGGGCTAAACGGTAAGCGACAGGATAAGGCATGGTCAAACTTTGTCTTAGGCCACCATATCATCGCCCTCCAGGAAACCTGGGACATCTCTGCCAATCTTTGGTGGGATGGGTTTATTAGTTTTACTACAGCAGCTGTTCCGAGTCGTATGGGGAGGGCAAAGGGAGGCCTTCTAATTTTGTTCTCACTAGACCTAAAGGGAAGCTGTAGGCAGATTAGTACCAACTCGCCCAACATTCTGATGGTGGAAAGAGTGACTAATAACATCAGCAGGACTATTTTTATAAACTTCTACAATTCAGGGAATAGCGACCATAGAGGTCAAAACATCACTGACTTAGACAACATTTTACATTTGGTCAGTCAGAACACTAAGTCTGATATTGAATACATTTTATTAGGCGATTTTAATATCCATCCGTGTAACTTAATTTGTATGAAAAGTAGCATTGAATGGGATGATGGCCTAGAAGGACCTCACTTTGAACACACCACAGAGGGAGAGGAGCTGGAAGATCTTCTTGCTAACTTTGACTTGCATGAACCAGACGGTGGCACTAGATTGCCAACCTTTACTGGCGTCCCTCAAGGTACAATTATAGATTATATATTCATATCCCTGGGAATCCTAAACCGGGCTATCTCTTATCGCACAGTACAATCACACTTTAGCGACCACAACCCGGTAGAATTAGAAGTAGCGTGGGGAGGCCATATGGGACCATCGCCGTTGACAGTAAGGCCTGCCCATCCCCTGAGGACTTCTGATCAAGGTAGACGTATGAAATGGGTAAAGGTGGTACCGGAAACATTTTATGCAGAAAATTTTGCTAAAATTAAGGACCAGGTTGAGACTTGTAAGAATCCCTGCGCCCAGGGCCAAGAAATCGTTGAGGCTTTTGAGGGAATATGCGGGCAGGTATCACAGGATCTTCTAGCAAAGACAAAAAAAGGAACCCCAGGAAATAAGCGTTGGTTTGATTCAGCATGCTCCAAAGCACATAGATCATTGCTGGTAGCCCTAAAAAATAATCCTAGGGTAAAAAGTGAGATCACCAGACTTAGGAAGATCTATAAGTTAGCTGTTAAAAAACGAAAGGATATCATCAAACAAGAAGGATGGGATAGCCTCCTTTTGGTGGCAGTCCTGAAAGATAGTAAAAAATTCTGGGAAATCATTAAACAGCCTTTTTTTTCAGATGACAGCAACGAATCTATGGACTGTGTTGTCTCTGACGAAAAATGGCTGTCACACTTTAAAAATGTCTATGGGGATACTGTTGACGCGACTAATGATGTCCCGTTGAAAACCTCAGTTATCCGCCCCATTTTTTTCAACCGAAATGAGGTGGAAAAAGCCATCTTGGCCACTAAAAAGCATAAGGCACCTGGCCCTGACGGTGTTCCTGCAGACTTTTTCATGTACTCACCAAAATTGTGGGCTGAAGTTTTGGCAAATGTGTTTAACGCTGTTAATGGTAATTCTGCACCTGCCTCTTGGGACACCTCTATCATTGTCCCTATTTTTAAAAAAGGCCTGCGGGATGATCCAGGCTGCTATAGGCCTATATCCCTTTTGGACTCGTCAGTAAAAATTCTAGGTAGAGTTCTTTTATCCAGGCTGAGGGAGAATGTTGAGAACTGTGGTGGGTTGTCTGAAATTCAATACGGCTTTAGGGAAAGAAAGGGTACTATTGAACAGTGCGCTAATTTACATCTGCTCATCTCCAAATATACTGTGGCCAAGGAGGGGTCCGTGTATCTTGCATTCATGGACCTCTCCTCGGCTTTTGACCTAGTCAACCGGACAAAGTTGTGGTCCATCTTGTTAGAGATGGGTATTGATGAGGCATTGGTCACATTTATAGCTACCCTGTATCAAGAACTCTTCTCTAGTGTACGCGTAACAAACGAGGGTAGGTGCACCACTCCCTTCAGATCACTGAGGGGGGTGCGGCAGGGCTGCATTTTAGCCCCCTTGCTCTTCACCATCTATATCAATGGCCTGGGCGCACATCTGGGGGGGCAGGAAGCCGACGTCCCGCGTGTAGGAGCGATTAAGATTCCGGCGCTCCTATATGCGGATGACGCCGTGCTGATCGCCCGCACAGGTGTTGGCCTCCAGTGCCTTTTGAATGCCTTTGGTTCGTTTATGGAGCAACTGGATCTTAAGATAAACGTAACCAAGTCACACACAATGGTGGTGGGTCGAGAGTGTCTCAAGAAGAGAAATAAAACATTCACATGCAGGGGGGACACGGTCTCTAGGGTATCTACATTCCCCTATTTAGGCGTATTGTTCGACCAGAAAGGGTCCTGGGGTCCGCAGGTAAGAGCCAAGAGGTTGGCTGTTATCAGATCATCATCAGCGCTCCTGGGCTTTGCCGGCAGGTTAGGGGCTAGGCCTATGGAAGCTATACTAAAAATCTATAACAGTAAATCTGTGGCTATTGCACTATATGGTTCCGCATTGTGGGGATATGTAAATGTAGAACCAATTCAGAGAGCGGAGAACAGATTTATTAGAACTCTACTTTCTGTACCCCAGTCGACCCCAACTTATTCTATTCACAAAGAAGTGGGCCTACAGTTTCTTTCTGATAAGCTGAGTATGGCCCCCTTGATCCTTTGGCTGAAAATATGGATGAATGAAGAACTCCCACTGAACCACAAGATCATGTCTGACGTGCTGTCCCTGGATAAATCCAACAAGATCCCTTGGTTGGCTTATTTGACCAGGGCATTTTCAGATCTGGGCCGTCCGGAGCTTTTTACCTCTCCTGAGAATATTAAGATCCAAGAAATTGATTTTGTGAAAAAGTCCTTTATGGAAAGGAAGGAAGCATGCCGCGAAGAACGCGAATTGGTAAAACCGGCAGTGAGAGATCATTGTTTACTGACTAATTCGTTATCACTTGCACCTTATCTTGGCTTTGTAACAATTCCCTTCCATAGGTTTCTTTTAATCAAATTCAGATTTAATTTGTTACATTTTTATTTAGGCTCTTTTAAAAATTGGCAGAAGCCAGAATTAGCTTTGCCCTGTAGCTGCGACCAGTTTTCAGTGCAAGATACGATGCATTTTGTTATGTTTTGCGGGTTGTTTTCAGAGCCAAGGAAAAAATATTTGTTGCCTATACTTAAAAAGGCCGGCTTCACCCAAGTGAGACCGGCTTTGCTCTACCTACAATTATTACCCAATCCCCATGTTACTTTCTGCATTGCTAACTTTCTGGTAGCCGCCTCAAGGGTGAAAGCTGTCTGTCAAGATTAGTTTTAGAGTAAAATGTTCTTTACCAGTTATACCTATGTGCAAATGTTACACTTTTTAATTGTTTGTTATATTGTTATTCATTTAATGTTTTCTGTGTAAATAGGAAAATTTTATTTAATATGAAATGTATCTTTTTTTTTCTTCTTTATATGGCTTTTGAGTAAGCCGAATAAAGTTATTCTGACTGGGGTGGCTCTATATATACGTCACACACATACACAGGACCAGTCGTCATTGCCCAGACAATACGCCACTTGAAGCAAGAGCTTCATAAATGTGACAACGCTTATGTTGGAAGCGTACCAACGCTGCAGTATGCTTTGATTTCTACCCACTATGGTGATCTTGACAACCTCCAGGGCCATTGCCATTAGGCGGCAGGGTAGAAACAAATTGGGTGACAGGATTAACTAACTTATGTGGAAAGAAAAGGCAAATTATTCAGCGGACTGCTGCACATTTTGTGATAATATTACTTAATTTATTATTTCTAACACATGCTAATACTGCCTGTGCAAGCATTTTTCCTCTTTAGTACCAGTTTAAATACTAAATACAGCCGTAAGCAATAGAAAAATGACCAGCTGGCCTTTGCCAAGGATTATCCAATGCACAACAACCATGTTGCCACGCTTTTAATAAGGTTTGATCTGTTTGAGCAGGAAACATTTTTGTTGTTGTTACATTTTGCAGATTGTGCATCAGATGATGGACTCCAATCTGCCCAGTCCAGCCTAAAGCAATCTGGCTAATCCAGCCCAAAGCAATCTGCCCCACTCCAATCTGCCCAATCCAGCCCAAAGCAACCTGCCCCACTCCAACCTGCCGAATCCAGCCCAAAGCAACCTGCCGAATCCAGCCCAAAGCAATCTGCTGAAACAAAGCCTAAAGCAATCTGCCCCACTCCAACCTGCCCAATCCAGCCCAAAGCAGTCTGCCCAATCCAGCCCAAAGCAATCTGCTCCACTCCAATCTGCCCAAGCACACCCAAAGGAATCTACCCCATTCAATCTACCACACTCCAAACTGGCCGATCCAGCCCAAAGCATTCTTCCCAACTCCAACCTGCCCAATCCAGCCCAAATCAATGTGCCCCATTCCAATCTGCCCAATACTACCCAACGCAATCTGCCCCACACCAATCTAAAGCAATCTCCTCCACACCAATCCAAAACAATCTCCTCCACTCCAATCCAAAGCAGTCTGCCCCACTCCAATCCCAAGCAGTCTGCCCCACTCCAATCCCAAGCAGTCTGCCCCACTCCAATCCCAAGCAGTCCGCCCCACTCCAATCCCAAGCAGTCCGCCCCACTCCAATCCCAAGCAGTCCGCCCCACTCCAATCCCAAGCAGTCTGCCCCACTCCAATCCCAAGCAGTCCGCCCCACTCCAATCCAAAGCAGTCCGCCCCACTCCAATCCAAAGCAGTCCGCCCCACTCCAATCCAAAGCAGTCCGCCCCACTCCAATCCAAAGCAGTCCGCCCCACTCCAATCCAAAGCAGTCCGCCCCACTCCAATCCAAAGCAGTCCGCCCCACTCCAATCCAAAGCAGTCCGCCCCACTCCAATCCAAAGCAGTCCGCCCCACTCCAATCCAAAGCAGTCCGCCCCACTCCAATCCAAAGCAGTCCGCCCCACTCCAATCCAAAGCAGTCCGCCCCACTCCAATCCCAAGCAGTCCGCCCCACTCCAATCCCAAGCAGTCTGCCCCACTCCAATCCAAAGCAATCTGCCCCACTCCAATCCAAAGCAATCTGCCCCATACCAATCCAAAGATATCTGCCCCACACCAATCCAAAACAATATGCCCCACACCAATCCAAAGCAAACTGTCCCAATCCAAACAATCTGCCCCACACCAATCCAAAACAACCTGCCCCAAAACAGTCTGCCTCGCTCCAATCCGAAACAATTTGCCCCGCTCCAATCCGAAACAATTTGCCCCGCTCCAATCCGAAACAATCTGCCCCGCTCCAATCCAAAACAATGTGCCCCGCTCCAATCCAAAACAATCCGCCCCACTCAATCCAATCCACCCCATCTAACCCACCCAGGCAATCCAGTTCACCCCACTCAATCAAGTGCAAACCCATTCACTCCAATCCACCCCTGTTCAGTCTACCCCACCTCAGTTCAGCCCACCCTATTCCAGCCCACCCCATTCCAATCCACCCCACTCCATTCCACCCCACTCCAGTCCAATCTAATCCACCCCACCCCAAATTCATCCCAATTCAATCCACCCCAACCTAGTCCTATCTCTTCAATCCAATGCACACCCCAACCCAGTCCTATCTCTTCAATCCAATGCACCCACGTCAATCTAATCTAAGCCACTGCTTTCCAATCCACCTCACGCCATTTCAGCTCATCCCATTCCAATTCACACAACTCTACTGCAATCCAATCCACCCAACTAACTGATTCAACTCCAACCGATTCCACCCTGTTTTACCCCACGTCACTCCATTCCTCTGTACTCTGCGGAACTCTCTACCACTAACTACTAGTAACAGCACAATATATTGCCTTTTTGCACATAAATGAGTCATAACACTTTAACAGACTTTCTGTAACTTATATTGTACAACTACTCAGCAACCTACAACTCAAAACAAAAAAACAGCCTATTATTGATCACAAAGGCAAAACCTAATGCATTTATCAATGCATGTTTCTGCTGGAGTAATCTGCTCTGCCAACGAACTAAAAAAAACTGCTGTTTTCTTAACTTCCTGTGTATGGCAAAGGTTTACTCATTACTATTCCAGATGTATGAATAATACAGCAGCATATTGAAATAGTCATGCAGTACGTAATACAGCCAGAACCCATCCTAAGATAATACATCCCCATCATGAAGTCATAACTAGTAGTTCCAGTCTAAAGATATTTTGGAATCATCTTGAGTAATGCTGCCTCATTCTGAAGTCAGCACAAGATCATTCTGTAATAATTTAGCCCATCCTGAAATATTCATAAGGTCATCCTGGAGTAATCCAGACTAATCCTGAAATCAATCTGGGATCATCCTGCAGTGATAAGGAATCGTCACATGTTTTCCATTGAAATAATCAGGAACCCACCCTGGAGTAATCCAGCCTAATTCTGCAATAATCATGGTATCATCCTGCAGTAGTACAAGATCATCACATGTTTTCCACTGGAGTCATCAGGAACTAATCCTGCAGTAGTTTCCCATCTCATTTAAAAATTCTGCCCTGTGGGCATACTTCAGGATGGTTTCGGATGACTTCCCCAGATAATTGCAGGAATAGCCTGACTGAAGTAATCGGATGACCTCAGAATAACGCCAGGATGATCTTCCTTTTTGACTTCGTCCCATACCATTCTCTCACAGGTCTTAAGGAAAAGCGTGCTGAACTGTGCATTGTGCAGGACTTGGCTCTAGAACGTCACTACACACATGAAATAACTTATTACATTTGAGCGGTAACATCATTTGCTTATTAGAGGCATGCGATGACACAAGAACGGCCTATATGAAAAAAATGTAAATGAGTGTATCTTCTCCAGAATATTCTAAAAAGTACTAAATTTAACTTGGTGGTGTGCGCTTCATCAATGATAAAGCATAATTTTAACTGGCATATGCTACCAACAAGTAGTTACAGCTGTCCTAAAATTCAAGCATCGGTTGGATGCTGAAGGGCAGTCTTTAGGTTTACATTTCTTTATTGGTTTCAAAAGTGAGAAGTTATTTACAATAATCATAGCAATTATATAATAAATCTATGGCCCTGTACACAGGGTGGCTCTTTGATGATAATACTACAAGCCCCTCAACGCCCCCCCCCCCCCCCGACAAAGAAATAAATAAATTAGGAAAACAGAAATGGGTCCTCTCTCTATTCACTTCGTATGGAGTCCATGTATGCACCTAGGTCGGTTGTGTTGAATTGGTTGTCGTGTCCGGTAAGGGCTGAGGGGGTTCAGCGAGTCGTACCAAGCGCCGATATTTGGTACAGGTTAGTTCCCTGAACTCTGAGGTTAGAATGGCCAGAAATGGTTCCCAGAGATCTTGAAAGGAGGTTGACTGTTTGGCGAGGGCAAAGGACATTATTTCCATCCCCAAGATCTGCCATAAGCGGTATAACCAACCCACATGTGTAGGGAGTTTAGTTGTCCCCCCAATAGGCCAAAATATTCTGATGAGCTGCCCCGAGAGCCAGAGCCATCTGTCGACCCCTGCGCACCTTAAGCGGAAAGGGAAGAGCATTTGGTAGGCCCAGTAATACATAGGCTGGGAAGCGGGAAGTTTTGACTATCAAAGTGTTTGTATGTATGGATTTTTTTATTGAGAGCACATTTCACCCAAAGGTCTCAAAGCGCTAGACTGTAACAGGAAACGAAGAGGGAGAGAAGAGGCTGACTGACTGGGAAAGAGACAGCCTCAGAACAGCCAGGTTTTGAGAGACCTACGAAACTCTCTGTGGTCAGTCTCAGTACAGAGATGAAGAGGGAGAGTGTTCCACAGCATCGGGGTGAGACAGGAGAAAGATCTTCCGCCATTCCTGGCGGTACAGATCTTGGGAGGGATGAGAAGATGTTTGTTAGCAGATCGGAGAGTTCTGGAAGGGTGATGCCTTTTCAGTTTATTAACAAGGTAGTGAGGGCCGTGACCATTGGGAGTTTTGTGGAGTAGGCAGTTGATCCTGAATGTTATACGTTTTCTGATGGGGAGCCAGTGGAGAGCTCTCAAACTGGGCGCCGAGGAAGATTGGGGTGGTAGATTTAATACTAGTCCGGCCGCCGTGTTTTGAAGGACCTGTAGTTTTATTAGGTGCTCTTCGTTGATGGAGGCCTAAAGGACATTGCCATAATCCAGCCGGCTGATGACTAACCCTTGCACCAGAGGCATACGGGATGACAGTGGGATCCATTTAAAGATCTTACGAAGGCTGCACATTAGCCCGTAACAAATGCTGGCCACATGATTGACGTGATTGGACATGGAGAGTTGATTGTCCATCAGCACTCCTAATTTAAGAACTGCTGATTTGGGTGAGGGACATGTGCCTAGATTGGGAGGCCAAAAGTCACTTGACCACAGGGTTTGTGCTTTACAGAAAAGGATAATTTGAGTTTTAGTGGCATTGAATTGCAAGGGATTATTTAGCATCCAGCAGTGTATGTCAGACATACACTGCCTGAACGTGAGTTAGGTGTGAGTAGGGTCTTGTCCGAGCTTCATTAGTAATTGGGTATCGTCAGCATACAATACTGTGTCAAAGGAGTGAATTTTAATCACGCTGGCTAAGGGTGACAGGTACAGGTTGAAAAATGTAGGGCTCAGAATGGAGCCCTGGGGGACACCCTTATCTATGAGTTGGCAGCTGGAGGCAAACGAGCCCATTAGAACTTTGGAGGTTTGATCTGTCAGGTAGCTCCTGAGCCAGTTCAGTGTGGTGCCCCCAACACCCATCTCCTGCAGACGATTCAAAAGAGTGCTGTGGGAGATGTCATCCAGCACTTTTGTCCAGTAGCTGGAAATTTAAAGACATTCCCATAGCAAATGGGTTAGTGTGCCTAGTGATCCGCAGGCTCTCCAGCCCATTGGGTCTTGGGCTGGGTTGTCAATATGAAGTTTTTGAGGGGTTAAGTACCAGTAGGTAGCTATGTTAGTAGCAGTTTCTATACTAGTGATGTTCCGAGCTGTGTGGGGTGCTCTATAATATATATCTGTCCATTCTTTCTCCATGAGAGTTCTCCTGATTTCCCTTTCCTACCTCTACTGCCGTAGGGATTTAGCGGTCTTTGGAGCCACTCTGAGTAGGCTATACATCTTGGTGATTAGACAGGAGTCTGTGTGCTTGGTTACCAACCATTTTTCAAGGATTGAGATGTCTCTGTGCCTTTTCGGTAAACTCCTGCTTGTAGTACCCAGTGTCTGATCTGGTAGTATCAAAAGCGTTCCATTTCCGGGAGGCTCTCCTGTGAGCAGTAATCCTCAAATGTTAGCCGGCTGTCAGCATAAAAAAATGGCTGATGGACCTGCAACCTTCTTTGGATCATTGGCTATAGGTCTTTGTCGCTTGGCCCGGCGTAAAAGCAGCGTTACCCACAATGGGGGTCAACAGTGAGGGAAAATTCGGGGGCGCTAGGTGGAGGCAAATGAGCCCATTAGAACTTTGGAGGTTTGATCTGTCAGGTAGCTCCTGAGCCAGTTCAGTGTGGTGCCCCCAACACCCATCTCCTGCAGACGATTCAAAAGAGTGCTGTGGGAGATGTCATCCAGCACTTTTGTCCAGTAGCTGGAAATTTAAAGACATTCCCATAGCAAATGGGTTAGTGTGCCTAGTGATCCGCAGGCTCTCCAGCCCATTGGGTCTTGGGCTGGGTTGTCAATATGAAGTTTTTGAGGGGTTAAGTACCAGTAGGTAGCTATGTTAGTAGCAGTTTCTATACTAGTGATGTTCCGAGCTGTGTGGGGTGCTCTATAATATATATCTGTCCATTCTTTCTCCATGAGAGTTCTCCTGATTTCCCTTTCCTACCTCTACTGCCGTAGGGATTTAGCGGTCTTTGGAGCCACTCTGAGTAGGCTATACATCTTGGTGATTAGACAGGAGTCTGTGTGCTTGGTTACCAACCATTTTTCAAGGATTGAGATGTCTCTGTGCCTTTTCGGTAAACTCCTGCTTGTAGTACCCAGTGTCTGATCTGGTAGTATCAAAAGCGTTCCATTTCCGGGAGGCTCTCCTGTGAGCAGTAATCCTCAAATGTTAGCCGGCTGTCAGCATAAAAAAATGGCTGATGGACCTGCAACCTTCTTTGGATCATTGGCTATAGGTCTTTGTCGCTTGGCCCGGCGTAAAAGCAGCGTTACCCACAATGGGGGTCAACAGTGAGGGAAAATTCGGGGGCGCTAGGTGGCGCACTTGCAAGCTGGCCGCACGAATGTGAGGCTCCTGCCGTCTGGTGACTTAATCCTATGTTTTATCCTGCTAAATGGTAATAGTTGAACGCCTGATTCTTCCAGGACACGGACATCAAAAAGACGATTGAGGAGGAACTCCGACAATACTTCCTTACTAATCAGGACTCTGTCCCCTCTCCAGGTACTCTCTGGAAAGCGGGTAAAGCCTCACTTTCTGATTTGACAAACCTAAGAGGATTTCACATTCTATCTCACACAAGAGGGGAGAGGGTCAATCCACTACTCTACCACCCTGAACCCCCTGAAGTCCACATGATACACACATAAAGGGGTGGAGAGGAAAAACCATATTAAACAACCTGGGATGAGCGGTGACAGTTATTAGTTTGAAAAAACTGCCCTCACTCACACACAAATGTGTGTGACATGCTTCATCATCGGGTCTGCTACGACGCCCTGATGTTGCCACGCACAGGACGGAGCATAGGGAGGGGGAACATAAAACACATAGACAGAACACAAGATGAAAGTGACAAACAGTGTTCATAACAAAATGTGTCAGTCCAAGACTGGGGAAACTGTTAGAACAAAAAGTGCAGTCAAACTGGTGAATTTAAAACTGGCTCATGGATACCTGATGTACCTTTATTCGTAGGTTCCAAGGTCAAGGGGGTTCTTACTTGGGACTGGGACGGATAGACGTCCTGAAGAAGACCAATGTGACCTACTGATTGGGGGCACACCCAGGTTGAAACATGTTGACTCCAGCAGTTTAGGAGGGGTGTTATAGGTTCCTAATTTTCCTTCGTTAACACCACCATCCTGTGTTCATTTTTAATCCTGACCTTGGAACCTACGAATAAAGGTACATCAGGTATCCATGAGCCAGTTTTAAACTTACCAGTTTGACTGCACTTTTTGTTCTAACTCTTTCCCCAGTCTTGGACTGGCACATTTTGTTGTGAAACACTGTTTGTCACTTTCATCTTGTGTTCTGTCTATGTGTTTTATGTTCCCCCTCCCTATGCTCCATCCTGTGCGTGGCTACGTCAGGGCGTCATAGCAGACCCGATGATGAAGCATGTCACACATTTGTGTGTGAGTGAGGGCAGTTTTTTCAAACTAATACCTGTGTTACTGCTCATCCCCGGTTGTTTAATGAGGATTTCACATTCCCCACCTCACCGCGGGGCGAAGTGGCCGGCTTAGATCTCCCCATAACCCAAGAGGAAATAAGTGATGCCATCTCCCTGATAGCAGCAGGGATAACACTAGGCCCCGATGGGAGAACACTGGGCCTCGACGGTTTCCCACATGAATACTACACTACATACTGGGACGTGTTGGTCCCCACCTCTTTGCCCTATTTACAGAGGTCACAGAGACAGGGGCATTCCCTCCCGAAACAGATGCAACAACCATCTTCGTCATTCCCAAGACTCAACCACCCTCGCCCGCCTGCCCAGACTACCGTCCGATTTAGTTTATTAGCACAGAGGTCGAGATATACGCCACGATTCTGGCCCAATATTTACGACTATTCCTCAGCAAACTGTCCATCCGGACCAATGTGGCTTCATGCCGGCGCGTAGTACAAGACATTGTCTACGACGTCTCCATCTGACCCTAGCGAATCACAAGTCACTCACCCCTTACCTAGCACTCCTCCTAGTTGATTTAGAAAAAGACTTTGACACAGTTGATTGGCAATATAAGGACGGTGTGTTGGCTGCAGCAGGTCTGGGGCAGCACTTCTGCCGCTTCGTCCAGCTCCTATACTCCAAACCTAGAGCGAGAGTGCTCATAAACTGAGCTCTCTCAGAGACGTTCCCGATTAGAAGGGGACCGAGGCAAGGATCTCCCCTCTCTCCCCTCATTTTCACCCTGGCGATGGAACCTTTGGCAAGCCTCATCCGGACAGACGACCAGGTGAGGGCTGGAAGTGGAAGGATTCCTATGAAGACAAAATCGCCCTTTACGCAGACAATGTGCTGCTCTTCCTTGCGGACCGGCCCAATCTGGGCCCAGATGCCTCCAAATTCTTCACACCTATGAGCGGGTTTCAGGCCTGCGTCTAAACTACGCCAAGTAGACCTTGGTGCCCTTTCACCTCTCAAGGGAATGTTTTGACTGGCAGTCAACCATCCCCATCAGGAGGAAGTCGTTCAAATATCTGGGGATATGGGTCGCATTACTCCCAGACTTCGAATGGTCGCTCAGTATCACCCCACTGGTCAAGAAAGCTAAAGAGGATCTCAGAGGCATTCAAACCTTGCCACTTAATCCGCTGGGGAGTATGGTCCTTTTTACAATGATGATCCTCTAGGATTTCCTGTACATTATCAAGAATACTTCATTCCACCTACCGCAAAGCTGGTTTCGGGAACTAGACAGCATGGCCATTTAGTTCCTTTGGGGGAACGCGAGGCCGCGAATGGCTCTCACCCACTGCTGGATCCCACCTTTCGAAGAGGGCATGGGCATGACTGACCTCTTTCTATATTGTCTAGCAACCCGGCTGCTCATCCTACGTGGCTAGTTTAATGGTGGCTGGTCGGATCCATCATATAGGATTGCATTAGGGGAACTTTGACCCTCACGAATTCAGGCAATGTTGTACGGTGGCCTTGAGCCCGGAGCCCTACAGACGGTAACTCGAGTGGTCCAGCAAGCACCTCTCTGGCAGGGCTTTTGGCTTAAGGAGGTGGGAGCATTGGAGGGGTTCAGGGGATGGGATCGCTATATCACACTTGGGAGATGTGTGGGTGGGGAACCACATACTTTCATTCTAAGACCTACAGACCCGCTACACCCTTCACCCTTCACAATTTTATAGATATCTGCAGTTATGTCACACCCTGGGCCCATACCCATCGACAGGCACTACACTTCAAGAGTTTAGTCCAATGGAAGCACAGATCATGATGGGGGACTTAGGGAAGAGTGGGGTGCCATGGATATACCGCTCTTTAATCAACAACGCTTGATTCGCTCAAGACACCGATGGGAGGCGTGGCTGGGTCCCCTCGAGGACGAGGACTGGTGTGATGCCTCAATGGCTCCCAAAACCATTACAACCTCAGCCAAGCTTGGCCTAGTCCAGCTATATTATCTGTATAGCGCTTACCTCACCCCTGACCACCTCCACAAGGCTGGCCTGCCACCCTCTCCATCTGACACGCGGTGTGGGTTAGAACCGGCAGATTTTTATCATATGGTGTTAACTTGCCCCCACCTCACCCCTTATTGGGAAGTACTGGAATCTGAGTTTACAGGTGCCCCGGGTTGCGAGGTGCCACACAACCCCTTGAACCTCCTCCTAAGAGTCATGGACGAGCTAGAAGGATCCAGAGCAAACAAACTCATCCTGCGTACCGCCACAATATTGGCCAACAAGATGTTGCAGCGGCATGGAAAAAGTCTGCCCCCACCCCCACCCTGAGTGTAACCAAATGGGGCAAAAGCGTAGATGGTGCGCAGAGCAAGAAAAGTCACTGTTCGAAGCTAGAGGATGTCCAGCCAAACACTAAAAGGTTTTGGGCAAATGGTTGAACCAATTGGGATGAAGGGGTCTTGTCTTTTCTTGGATTCAGATTGTATATGATAATGTGTTATGTGTGGCTCAAAATGTATGCTCGTGCATGACATATATAATAGTCACTGTAAACAAACAGGGGGAGAGGAGGATATTAGAGACTAGGTCGTCCTCCTAAGAGTCAATAAGAAACAAAAGCGGGTCCCAGTCCTGGGACCCTGAGACCTAGCTCAGTTCAGGTGTATGGTTATGTTAAATCATAATACCTTAAAGAAAGAAAAATTTCTTTCTAGTGTCCCCTCACTCACCGGGGTTTCCCCACGGTGACATGCTTCATCATTGGGGCCCTCCCAGTTCTCTACGAAAAGGGGCGTGCTGCGACTCACGGACTACGTAGGAGCACTTAAGTGTGAAATGACTATGTGTGGTGCAAAAAAGAATAATAAGTGGAGTGGGTGTGTGTGAGTATTAAAAATACCATACTTAGTGGGCCTAACTGTTTTATTGAGCTCCTATGTAGGTATATTAAAAGTGGGGTTAATGTCACTGTAGGGCAACCTATAATGTGGTTGACTCAGTGATCAATATGGTCGACATGTTTCATGCTACCCCCTAGCATTTCTTCAGGACCATGCAGGGACCAGCCCTGCATATGCCACTCCTAAATCCCAATAGTAGGGATAGTGAATAAATCAAAAAGATAAAGCAATATTATTTGCATGCATTTCTAGTAAAATACATACTTTTGTTCCTCTCAATTGGTAGGTGCTGTAAAATAAAGCACATTGTTAATGACAGACCTTCCCCTCAGGGAGGTACACATAGTACATTGCCAGCCACTCTCATTCTGTGTGTATAAAGAATGATTTGCGCCATATTGGCGCGTGCAGGCTTTCTTTAGTCAAAAAACGTTGTGAACCTTGTTCGTGAATTCACACAAATAAACAAGACAGGACTTATTGTGATCAAAACATATAACAAACCCAACATATACAAAGTACACAGATTAAGAGAAACTTCAATAGTTACTTTTTAAAGTGAGAAATGACACTTCCTGGTCACTCTGGGGGGTCGATTTCACTTATGGGATACACTGCTGGAAGGACGAGGTACACATTGAAAAAAAGTCGTTATGTCGGAAATACTGCTTCCGTGAATAAACACGTTGTATTTTAAAGTGGCTTTTCCGTCGGAAAAACAGATTTAGTACTTACATCCTGTATGGTGAAATCGCGTATTTCTACCTACTCAGTACACCTCCCCGGGACCGCATCTTGCCTTGTTCCCGCCAGGCGGTTGTATTTGTTTGTTCCGGTATTGGAAGAGGGAAGGTACGCCCTCAACCACTAGACCGGTCTAACTATGGCGGCCATCTTAGAAGTATGCCTCAACCCGCGGGTGCCCAGAAAGAGAGGAGGGTTTTGTTTATCTGGGGATTTCACCAATTTCGACTACGTCGGTTCGAGACTGGCCATAGTCTCGGTTATATCAATATGTTTTATATGTTATTAGCAGATTCACAGAAATTAAGTGAAAAATAACGCAACAAAATTAAATCGAGGCAAAGTTGAAATCATCGCTTGGTGTATTAAGTTTAGTTCAGTGCAGACCTGAGGTGTGTTATAATAGTTCCTCCGTCTGGTTACTTAGCCTCATGTCAGTCAGGGGCATGTCTAATAGGTTTTTAGGAAAAACAAAATTTGGAAATAGAATTCATTGACGATTGCTAATCGTAATAAAAGGTATAACTGGTGTTGGTGGCATGCCGCTTGATAGTGAAAGATATATCAGACATATTAAAGCGGCCAAAAAACTTGACAAAGGGGTCTCATTAGGCTATGCTTCAGGTTGGTATTGCACTTATTCTGTAGAATTGCAGATGGAGAAAAAAGCATAATCGTGAACCCTACATTATATAAATGCACCCCAGGGAATGTCATCGTTCAACCCGTGGGTGTCCGTACGTAATCTGTACACCCATCGTTGTTCGCGTTCATGTAGGAACCTCTCTTGGTTTTCTTTGGTTTTAGCTGTTTCCAATACCACCCACCTCATGTCATTGGGGGTGTGATTTGATTCGATGAAGTGATTTGTCATTCTTGTTGTAGTCCTTTTGCACCTGATGGTGCTGCGATGTTCCACTATCCTAGTGCTCACTTTGCGTGTAGTCATCCCGATGTAATGCAAATTGCAAGTGCATGTAATCATATACACTACTCCGCTGGTATTGCAATTTGACATTTGTCTCAATTCCCATTTGCTTCCATCGTTGAAGATCACATTTTTCGTGTTGGTTGTCAGATGGCAGACGCTGCAATTGTTGCATGCATAATGGCCAGTGGGTAGGGTTTGTTGTCTAGCAGGAGGTTGGTTGGATCTTGGACGTGTGTGGACCAAATGGTCTTTGAGGCTCTTGGCACGTCGATGGCTGAACATTGGGGTTGGTATGGTTAATTCTCCACTGTTTACAATAGGCCAATGTTTTTTCACTATTTTAGTGACTTGGTCTGATACCTTTGTGAACGTGGTAATACAGATTGGTCTCTGATTCTCATTTGTATTCCTCATCTTAGGTTCCAACAGTGCATCCCTATGGTTATTGGATGCCCGTTTTTTTGCATTTCTTACTAACTTCTCTGGATAGTTGCGTTCATGCAATTTAACACTCAAGTCATCCGCCTGTTTTTTGTAATCATCTTTGCTCGAGCAATTTCTCCTCAACCTCAGAAACTGTCCGAATGGGAGGTTCTGTTTTAAATGCCTTGGATGAAAGCTGTCATACTTCAATAAACAATTCCGGGCTGTAGCCTTGAAGTGTGTTGTGGTCTTAAGATGTCCCTCTTCTGCTATAATGTTGAGATCCAGGAACACTATTTGGGATCTACTGAGGGTTATAGTGAATTTTAGGAATGTGTCCTGTTGGTTCAGCCATTCAAAAAAAAAAAAAGAGTTTACTTCGTCTTCACTGCCATTCCATATTACTAGAACGTCGTCTATGTAACGTTTCCACAATGTGATATGGTTTCGGTATGGGTTGTTGTCATGCAGTATTTTTGTTTTTTCAAGGTGATGAACGTAAAGGCCCGCCAGGCTCGGCGCAAATGTACTGCCCATACTCGTCCCATGTAGTTGACGGTACAATGTTTCTTCGAATCGAAAGAAATTTTCAGTGAGTGCCAAGCGGCAGCATTCAAGCACCACATGTCTTGGAGTTTTGTAATCCCACTGGCAGTCGAATAGAACTTCCTCAAGGATTTCCAGGGTTTCTCTGTGGGGGAGGCTCGTATATAAGCTCTCAACATCCAGACTTATTAGTATGTTGGAGGAAGGTTCAAAGGCTTGATCTTTTAATAGACAGAGTACATCCTTTGTGTCTCTTAAGTAAGTATCTGTGTTTTGTACCAACGGCCTCAAGAATGCATCCGCAAACTTGGAAAGTGGCTCGAGGATGGATCCAATGCCCGAGACTATGGGTCTTCCAGGTGGTTTTATGAGGCGTTTATGTATTTTTGGGAGCGTGTAAAAATACGGGGTGACAGGTTTGGTGTTCGTTAGAAACTCCGTTTGTTTTTTGCTTACCCAGTCATTTGCCAGGGATTCTTCGGTTAGGTATGCTATAGATCTCCTCAGACGTTCAGTTGGATCGTCCTTGATGACAGCGTAATTTCTCGGGTCCCCCAAGAGGCGGAGGCATTCCTCTCTGTAATCCACAGTGTTCTGTAACACTATCGCACCACCCTTGTCCGCTGGTTTTATCGTTATGGTACTAAGATTTGATAATTCATGGACTGCTTGAATTTCTTGATTATCCATGTTGTGGAACACTTTTGCTGTTCGTGGGTCTAGTTCCTTTACTTCCCGCATTATTGCTTTTTCAAAAGCCAGGATTTCAACTGGTAGACTTGCAGAAGGCGGGATAAAAGTGGACTTTTTCTTGAGGCCTGTGTCTGTCTTATTCTGTATTGTTTTTTCTTTGAAGAACACTTGTAATTTTAACTTTCTCACAAATTCCTTCAACTCACAACATAGTTTGAATTTGTCAACATTGGCAGTCGGTACAAACCCTAGTCCTTTATTTAGAACCATGGTTTGAATTGGTGTTAGTACTGTGTCAGATAGATTCACTACTAAGTCTGGGGTTCGCTAGTTGATGCTTCTAGGGGTCCCTTGCTCCGTGTATGAGGTCCCTCTGTTGCTACAGGTTGTGCCCATCTCAGTTGTTGTCCTGTTTTGTTTCTTCCTCTGTTGGGGGTTTGGCCCCGGCCTAAAAAAGGGCGTCCTTGGTTACTCTGATTCACCTGGTTTGAGCCCCAGTTCATGGGGGGTTGGTGAGGATACATCGGTGGTCCATAGAAGAATGGTCCTGGAGGTGGTCCATACTGTGGACCATATTGTTGTGGTCCTTGAAATGTTGGCCATTGGGGGAATTGTTGGTGCCCTCTTTGTCTGAAGGAATTGCCTCTGCTTTTCCTTGTTCTTCTGTTAGAAGAGTAGTTATAATTCGATGAAGATCCTGAACTATTTGAACCTGTTTCGGATCCATCGCTATCCGTGTTGTAACCCGGGTTCCTACTATTTGTTTTGTAGTCCACTCTGATGTATGGGTATACTTTCTCATGTGAGAAAGCTTTATGGTCTTTGGAGAGTTTATCATATTTTGTATCTTTTAGAGGTACTTCGAATTCTGACATATTCTTATCAAGTTCATCCAATCTCTTTTTTAACTCACTTGGAGTCTGATAAGATTTTAAACGTATCTCTAAGGCATGGATCTCCTCCAGTAATGTTTCTGAGAGGCGGGCAGCTGTCTTCACTATTAACACTAACCAGTCCCTGGTACAGTGCCAAGAGATCAATGACCAATCTTTTTTAAATTGTTGGTCCCGTTGAAAGATGAAGGGTTCATTCTTGACAATTAGACCCCTCGGTGCTGCACTCACTTTTAAATATTCTGCCATCATGACCCCATGAATTAATGTCTTAATTTGATTGCGTTTGAGTTCTGTGAGTTCATCCCAAATCTGCGATGCATCTTTGTTTTCTTTGTTGGGTGCCCCTGTGCGTGGTAATATGGAAGCGATAATTCTGTCTACTTCATCCTCTGAAAAGGAGAGGCCTGTAATTTCTGCCATTGTGAATTATATTCTGTGTACTGTGCTGTGTTGGGTAATGATTCAGCTCAAATGATAATATCAAGGGTATTATCAAATTAGTAACTCCTGCAGCCAAGCTGCTGCCAGGTAACTGTAAACAAACAGGGGGAGAGGAGGATATTAGAGACTAGGTCGTCCTCCTAAGAGTCAATAAGAAACAAAAGCGGGTCCCAGTCCTGGGACCCTGAGACCTAGCTCAGTTCAGGTGTATGGTTATGTTAAATCATAATACCTTAAAGAAAGAAAAATTTCTTTCTAGTGTCCCCTCACTCACCGGGGTTTCTAGGAGCTAGGTCTCAGGGTCCCAGGACTGGGACCCGCTTTTGTTTCATATATAATAGTCAACCACCATACTAAATTGCAAATGCTTACATGTGCTGTACTGTTTTCTTTGTTTATTCAAAAATTGATTATAAAAAAAAAAAGATATCAAGAATGAAGAAAGAGGATCATAAGCGACATGGGCAAAAAAAAGTTGATAATAGACTGGGGCATTTTGGGGGTAACTCATCCTTCATCCAAATGTAGCAATTATTGTTTGATTAATTATTTGACTAAACCCCTGCCCTTTGATTGCACAGGTAGACCAGTAATCAATGTCACAGGATCAGTATTTAGCAACGACAAATGGCATACTGGAGCCAATGAAAATAGCTTGCTGTCAATAAGTTGAGCTATTGCCTGAAGGTTAGATCTGATCTCCTCCAGACTTAGGAAACCATGAGTGCTAAAGCGCATAGGCTACAAAAATAGGTTACCACAAACTCCATCTGCTAAAGGAATGAGCCATGATACACCAATCACATAAGAGCCTGCTTCCTCTGAAGCTCTGCAGTTTCTTACACCTCTAGCTTGAACAAGTACATAGGAAGAAATATCAGGTGCACATCCTGCCCTAGTACATACTGATCCACATGTGCACGCTTCTGCACAGATCACATCTACAAGTCAGATAGCTGTTCATTTGCTTCTGCAGAAACCGCAGCTTCACACCTAACCAGTTAGATGGCTTGGTGAAAAAGACCACATACAAAAGGTCAGATAAGCTTGGCCAATCGGTGCTGTGCAGGATATAACAAAGCACTGCGCAGTCAGATAAATATATCTTTGCTCTGCTCAAAGTCCAAGAACCGAAACCCACATAGGGGGGTTTCATGCTCATCATGTAAGGCTAGGCCTGCATGCGCTTCTGTTTCTGAGAAATCGCTACATCTACTGATGCTACCTTGTATATTATGGGTGAACATTGCTTACGTTAGTGATGAACGTGTAACCTTTTTCTTTGTGGTTTGGAAGAATAAATAGAGCTGCTTCTGAGCTAAAACTCCAAACCTCACGTTGCATCTCCCTGGAGGTGAACTGATCTCTCCTCCACTGACTGATCTTCACTGCAGAATTGTAATAAACCCGTATTATATTGTCAACTTGTTTTTCTTGGTGTTTGTTCAACAGAGATTTTTCCCTCCAACACAATACACGGAATGTCAGCTATATATATTTGACTTTTTAAATAGATCATCCCATGGTTGATCATTAATGAGCAAAACTGTTAAGGAACATTATGACCTGTTACATAAAGGAAACCTTACTAGAGGAACATTAAATTTATAAAACAAGTCACTCATCACAATCAGCAAACAAAAGGTCTAATTTCAGGAAAAACTTGTTTGCAATATTAAATATCTTGTAAATTAAGTGATTGTGTTATTAATATTCATTTTCACAACCTAAAATTCCATAAGTCAAAGAAGAAAAAATTAGAAGTATAGCCATACAAATGTATCATAAAAAAAATGTTTGCTATTGAAGGTCAGCAAATATCTTAAGACACTCAATTGGCATAAATATTGCACCCTTTGAGATTTTACCAGATACAAACACGAAGCGGTCCCCTTCAAAGATAGAGCACTTTGGTTTATTGTACATATATGCCTAAAGGCAGCAAATCCATGAATGTCTGGGCTCTCACACAGCCAATTGTCCTGTAATAACATTATTTTTTACCTAAAATATATACCAGCACCTGAAGTGATCAAAACCATGAATTCCAAGCAAAGAAGCAAGACTATCAACAGCTTCCATCATAAGGCACACAAAATAATTGAATTAAAAAAGCACATTTGGAAACTGCTTGCAGGCGACAAGAGAGCACATCTGTGCAAGTAGTATAGAGTTATTGTTTATTTTCATTACACTTTATGCCGGTTTTCTTTATCTAGCACAGCAGATAATGAAGATTTTTTCAATAATGCAGATGGATCCTAAAAATGACTTTATGGCTTGGATCATAACTACTCACTTGTTATGAAATTCAAACAGTTCTTGCATATTTCCGAAGATAATATTTTCCTTGTTTAAAATACCAGGTGGGATTTCTTCAACACCACTTGTCATTTCCCATAAGTATGTCTAAGCAGGGAGAGAGGAATAGTTGTTATTCTTAAAAGTAAATACAAAACAAATGAAACAAAATAAATCGATTGGTGAACATTGTGAGAAGTTGGCCTGGTATATAATGTTCACTATTCTAGTGAGCACCTTGCACCAGTCCAAACAGCCCTCATGGTGATGGTTGTAAAGTCAACCTTATAGACCAGCTATCCTAGTGGTAGCATGGACAAAGCAGTCTTAGGCTAAAACTTCTGAGAGCATGTGAAGCAAGCTGTTTTACCGTATGTAACCCCTTGAATACCAAATGAAAGGACACCACACAGGTTATATATAAAATATATATGTATTTATTACTAACACAACCCCTCTGAACTCTTTATGAGGTCAGAGGACAAAGCACATAACAAGTTACTTAATTATCATACAATAAGTTGCACAAAATACAGTTGAGCCCTAGGGGCGTTGAAAACCATATACTAAAATGGTGGTATAAGAACCACATCACGAACTATGCTGTACTACCAAAGGTTAGGAAGCAGGAGGCCCACAGGATGCATGTGCAGTGTCTATTCACACACACGAGTTACCGTAGGGAAACAATGGGAACGTAAGAGTTAGAAACTAGTTGATTTAGGACACTTCCGGATGTACTAGGAGAAAGCTACTGAAAACTAGGACACTGGGATAGTCAATACCCACAGGAGCACCGGAGTGCCCGCGTTACCTCACCCACAGGAGCCGGGTGCATAGGTGTCAAGTTGTGATGGGTTTCGTAACTGAATCCTATGGAGACCTGTAAAGAGATGCTGCAGGCAACCTGGAGAGAAGTGTCCGGTTGGATCCAAGGGCGGATCGAGGATGAAGAGTACCTGAAAGCAGAGGGGACAGAGTCTGGGTCCCTAGCCATTGACCAGGAAGGAACCAGGCGATATCGCGAAGCAATCAGGTGATGTCGTGAAGCTTGACTCTGCAGCCACGTGGACCAGGAGGCGTCGACGACGACCAGGAGCTGGATACGGACTGTCCCACGAAGGATCTCGCTGTTGGCGGTGTCGGCTTCCGGATTGGAGTCAACAGGCCTTGGCAAATACAACCCACACAGGAATCAAATATTCGCTTCGAGTTAGACCAGCAAGGTCTAGGGGACTTCTTTTCAGGGAAGCAGGGGCCCATCTGGAGCAACCAGGCAGGCGGTTCAAATTCAAAGGTTCGTCATCACAGAGTCCACTAGCCAACGGGCAATTGACCGGACAGACGCGTCTAGCACAAAAGTACTAGCAGACCCCACGCGGCACTCGGTGAGTGTGGAGGGTTGTGCGTCGGTGCAAAAGGTGCTCGAGGCTGGGGCTTCTCAATCCCCAATGCACAACTTCGAGGGTACCTCAGAAGCTGCACAAGTAGCAAAGAGCAGGTTTTTCAAGATGTCCGGTCCCACGTCTCTCGTCGCCTCCACGGGTCTCAGCTTTGCTGTGGCTGTGGATCTGGCTCAAGCAAGTCTGGAAGTCCAGTTCTTGTCAGGCTCTGTGCTCGGGCTTGGGCGGGAGCGTCGACAAAGCAAACCGCAAATCACTGGATGGTGCCTGTTTGCACAGGGTGGTCACTCCTTGACTACAAGGGAGATTTCTTCAGTCTTCTAGTTGCAGTAGAATGTCGAAGGTCCAGAGTTTCGTTTCAAGTTTCAGTTCAGGATAAATCTAAAGTCTCTTGACTCAGGTCCTACCTTTATACCAATCAAAGGGGCTGGATTACCTGCTAGGCCCCTCCTATGTGTGGGACCAGGGAAGGGGGTGGTTACACCCCTTTCCCTTTGTCCAGTTTCGCGCCAGTGCTGGGGCTGGAGTGCCCCAGAAACTGGATTGAACTGGACTATGCATGAAGCCCCTTGTGTGCCCCAGGCAGTGTCTCATTTCATTCATCCCTCCCTGCCCCAATATACTATGGTCTGTCTGGGGTGGTGCTAGCACCTCCCAAGACAGGAAACCTATTGTCAAAGCCTCCCTCGCTGGAAGGCCTCCCAGCAGCAGGAGGTTAGACTTGTGTCTGTGGCAGCAGCATCCATTTTGTAATGCTGTGGCTCTGGTTAACTGTAACCGGGATTAACAGGAACAGCATGTATTCTCCCTCTAGAAGGGTGGAATGCTACCCCTGTCGCCAGAACTGGTGAGGGGGTAGTATTCCAAAGCGTATGACACCTTACACGACATGTTTTGATAAACCCAAACCAAAGTTAGCATTCAACCGCGAGGATTATAATGCACTTAAGAGTATATGGTATGGCTATATCATAGAACAGCTATAAGGACATGGTTCCGAAAGCTGCAGACAGGCTCAGCTCATGCTAGAGCACCATCTCACATAAAACCAAGCACTCTGCCTCCAGGATTGTTAAGGCCTGCCATAGGAGTGACTTATAGGTATATATGTGTCTATATATAATGGTAGGTATAGGAATACTATACCTAAGCAAGGGGTGATTACACAACTTTGCCCCAGCTGAGTGATCAGCCAGTTGTGTCAATTTGGATGGCCAGCTAGGGGTGGCATAATTCATGCTGCAACCCCTGGTAGGCCTTGGATGCACCTATGCCCTGGGTACCTATGGTACACTATACAGGGGCTCACAAGGTGACCCAACATCCAATCAGGTATGTTCCTAAAGTACATGGAGTCCATTTTACAGAGAGAGCAGATAGCCTGGGGTCCTGAATAGCAGGATCCCAGGCCAACCAAGTCAAAACACTAGGCAAAAAGTTGGGGGTAACCATAGTCAGATATCCACCTTCCTACAAACATTATAAAAATCCACTTGGAGTCTTAGGTCAATAGATGAAAACAGGACCTAAATCAAATAGTATGTTACCAAGTACTAATATGGTGTGTGGAACCAGCAACTATTTTACCTACTTTGGTTTATGATTACCATAACTTCATACTGGATGCCTCAATTGTTGACGTTACACATCAAATGTGAGGATCAGGTTGGTTACATTCTGTGAGGGTGAACAGTCAAATTATGAGTGATATGGTAGCTATATATTAATGTTAGCTATGGAAATTGATGACTTAAGTACAGGGTATATATTCACAACCATTTAGTTTGAGGTGATGGCGAATCCTGCCGCCCACTGGCATTTTATGGGCCTGAAAAACTGGACTAGGAAGGTTTGGAGGCAGTGGTGGCTGGGGTGGTGGTGGACTGACCCACCTGCTGACCCCCTGACCCACCTCGGCGGGCCCCACGTCCGCGCTGGGACTGTTTCTGCATGAGCCTGTGGCTCTGAAGCGAACGTGTCGGGGTGCCCCTTCCATGGCCATGAAAGGTGCGAAAAGCAGAAGGCGGAGGAGGGCAGTGGTAGAAAGGCCCAAGGAATTGGCCGTAGCCTGCAAGTCCTTAAGCGCTCCAATGCGCTATCTGCCTTGTTGCCAAAAGGTGAATGCATCAAAGGGCATGTCCATGAGAGTGTTCTGACATCCCCAGAGAAACCAGTTGTCCTCAGCCAGGCGTGGCGGCGGAGTGCCACTGTCGTGGAAATCACCCTGTCCAGTGAGTCAGCGGTGTCAAGGCCACAACGGATTGTGAACTTAGCAGCATCATTCCCTTTAGCAATAGCTTGACAGAGCACTGTCCGGGCCTCCTCCGGACACTGAGCAGCACTTGTGCCACCATATCCCACACAGAGTGGGAATAAAGGCCCAACGGGCATGCGGTGTTCACAGATCGCAGCCCTGAACTGGCGGAAGAAAAAATCTTCTTCCTAAACTGTTCTAGTCTCTTGGATTCCCTGTCCGGGGGTGCGGTAGGGAATGCGCTCTGGGACGTGGAGGCTTGGACAACCAAGCTCTCAGGAGTGGGGTGTTGGCAGAGGAAAAGGGGGTCGCCCGGGGCCTGGTGATGGCATCGGGCATCGTTCCTATCCACAGGAGCTCCTATGTTGGGCCTGGACCAGGTGCCCAAAAGAGCGTCAGAAAGTGCATCATTAAAAGGCAGCAGTGGCTCCGCAGAGGTAGCTGCCGGCTGAAGCACTTCTGTAAGGAGGTTAGTCCTGACGACCACTGTAGGGAGTTGGAGGTGGAGAGCCACGGCCGCCATACATAACACCACTACATAACTTGCACCCTCCTCCGTAGCCACGGTAGGAGGAGTTAGCTTGCCAAGGTCAGGAGAAGTGTCAAGACCACTGGCATCCCCCAGCTCCTCTGCCCAGTCTGGGTCATACTCACATTGAGCTGTGAGAGGGTCCTCAAACTCCTACCAGTCCTCCCCTTCCTCCGAAGGCTGATGTACAGGTCGAAAATAAGGAGGCTGGACCGGTAGCACGGGCAACATCGGAGGTGGTGCCGGTGGGGTCGACGTCGGTGGAGGTTTCACAAGGTCAACCGGCGTCGTCCGGGATCCAGGCATGGATCCTTGGGTGCCCTGCGGCACTAGGGCTGGAACCGACAGCAATGCCAGAGCCGGAGCCGCCGACAGTAAAGGGCGAGGACCCCTAGTCAGGCCCGCGGACCCAAAGGCGAGCCGGCGGGCCCCGATGGGCCAAATAGGCGGACCATGGCGGACAGAAATTCCTGCAGCTGGGCCTGAGTTGCGACGGACCCAGAAGGGGCGGGTAGTCCGACGGCGACTGCGTAGACTCTGCCGGAGCCAGGTGGCACGCACCACCTGCATCCTCAGCCGCGTGGCACGCCGCGCGAGGGGAAGTCGGAGAACAATGATGCTTCTTCTACTTCTTGTGATGCTTCGTCTTATCTGGCCCCGAGTGCGAAGACTTCGATCCCGACAAACGATGGTGATGGCTTCGCTACCAGTCCTTCGACCTTCCACACGACTGGGACCTTGAACGGCGCGGAACTGACTGCCGGACTTAAACTTTCAGGACCGCTCCTGCAAAGTCTTGGGTGCCATGGCCCGCAGTCGGGGCAGGACTTGGGGTCGTGGTAGCGCCCCAGGCAGTAGAGACACACGCGTGCGGGTCCGTCAACGACTTCATGTGATGACAGTCCCGCAAAACTTGAAGCTGGGCATCCCTATGGCACCAAGTCGATCGAATGGAAAAACAGAGACAAAAAGGCCAGAAAAACTCAGTAAAAAAATTGACTGGGGGTACTGCTCTCTCTGGATCTGCTCTTGTTGGCGTGGAAAAAGAAAGAACTGACGTCCGCGCACGAGGGCGGCATCTAAGTAGCTGCCGCAACATAATCTCTGTGCCCACAACGCCAACAACTGACGCAGAGCTGCACGACGCCACCTTCCGACGCGCAGGGGTACTGCTGATGAAAACTTTACAGATCCAGTCTGACGCCTGGGGGTAATTCTAAGGTAAGAAATATATCACTAAGTGTTTCTTTCAGCTACTGTCATGCAGAGAAATGTTAAACACATAAGGAATTTGAACTAATTTAGTCGGTCCAAATATATTATAGGTCACCTTAGCCCAAAAAGATGAAGAGTGGGGTGTTAAAACCAAGTTCAACAGCAGAACGTTCTGGAAGATAGTGTCTGTTCAGGATAAACAAAAAAGACGGTCTCAAAACTAATCCAAATAAAGAGAAAAAGTAACACAATTGTAATTCAAATGTATATCCACAGCGGGACAAAGTATGTCCTTTTCAGCCAAAAGTAGAATTCACACAGTCTACTGTGGGGCGGTAAAGGAAGTGGGTCAGATGAATCCTAAGAAAAGACATCATAGTCTATGAAGAAGCCAGAGGCTGCTTGATCTATTTTTGGTAGCTCTGGAGGCTGTAGAAGTGGCTGTAGACTCCAGTGGTGGTATGTTGCGGTAGACACCTTCTTTGTTAAATTGAAATATGAGTTTCTGTGCATGTTGTTTGTAAGGAGTTTGTTGATGTAACAGAAAGAAGAGATACTTCAGTGTTAACTGTCCTCTGGAAGGGAGAAGAATCTTCATCACTGATCAAAGCTTTGATAGGGACTTCCTGTAGGGTAGTGAGAGGAGGCAGGTAGCTACCCAGGAGCCCTCTTGTCCTGCTGTGTAGAACCAGCCACATAATGTGGTTTGACGAGATCTATTGATACAAATGAATTATGCTACTTACCCTGTAGTCATCGTTTCATGGCATGTAGTGCTACAGATTAACATGCTCTGCCTACTCCTGCCATCTAGTGTTGGGTTCAAAGTTGTGCAAGTTGTTTTTCTTCGAAGAATTAGTTTGAGTCACAAGGTCAAGTGACTTCTCTTTGTGTTAATTGACATGGGTATCTACTCCATTGTTAAGCTGTTTTCCCACAGGCGGGTGAGGAAGGGGCGTAAATATATGTAAGCAATAAGATGATCATGCTAAATTATAACTAGTGAAACTAATAAATGTAGGGATTTAGTTGTATCTAACAATAAACAAGCCATCAAAAGGCCCTCTGTACAAAAAACAACTGGAGCAGATGGAACATCTCTACAGACAAGTGGCAATTGGGATTGCATACCTAGTTCAAACAATAATCAGTCCAGCTTCTGATAAATGTCCTGTTTGTTAACACGAAAAGGGAACCGTGACCCATGTACACTTTTTTTGGAACACCAATATACTAGCCCCACAGCAAAAGGATTATTGTCATCTGCTGTTGGATTGGAGGACTCCAATGTGAAAAAGACAAACAGCTCTTAGAAAACAAAGATCGGAATACGAGAAAAACAATTATTTAGCTTACTCTGGTTTTCCGACCAAGTCAACCATCCTAGACATCAATAACATAATGGACTCCCCCCTCACTTTGACCTTCAAGGATGGTGGTTATCTGACTGTCAACCCCCTGCGTCTCTCTCCTCGTACTGGATACATAAATATTATCTCTTTGCTTATAGTTTTATGCATTTTCATGTCCTGCGATGTTATACAATCTTTCTTTTCCTTTGTGTATGTACAGCGCTCTGCTACCTACAAGTCTAGCTAGCACTATATAAAACTTTATAAATAAATAAATGTAAGGAACTGCATCGGTAATAGGTGTCTAGGGAGGAGGGTGGTGCATGTGAATCTACAGTACTATAAACCAAGAACAATTTTTGTCCGATGGCATGTGTGGCTGTAGATACACATGCTATACAACGATAGTAAAGCAGTCCCTCCTAATAAGCTGTGGCTAACCTGTGGTGTAGCAGTGGTTTGAAAAAGAATATGTAGCACTGCTGTGCTACATTGGCTTGTTGGCATGCTAAGACATCCGTACAATGATGTTTGGTGAAAGTTGGGTGTACCATGTAGCTGATTTACGTATGTCGGCTAAGGGAACATTTCCCACAAAAGTCATGGTTGCTCCCTTTTTGCAAGTAGAGTATGCTCTGGGAGGAACAAGTAAAGGTCTTTTGGCCTTAGCATAGCAAGTCTGAATGCACTTTACTATCCATCTGGAGATGCCTGCTTTGGATGTAGGGTTCCCCATGTGTGGTGGTAAAAAGGTGACAAAAAATAGCTTAGATTTTCTGAAAGTTTTAGTTCTACCAGTGTAGAACTTGAGCGCTCTTTTGCCATTGAATGAATGAATGAAGACCTGTTTCTGCAACAGAATTGGGTTGAGGGAAGAAAACTGGCAATGACTGATTGATGTGAAACTGTAAGACTACCTTAGGTAGAAATTTAGGGTTAGTTCTAAGAATACCTTGTCTTTGTGTATTTGGAAGAGTGAAGTTATAGCAACTACAAAAGTCACTAACCATGATAGGAATTGAAGAGGACATGAGCGTAGATGCTTGAAAGGAGGTCCCATGAGTCTTGTAAGTACTATATTACGGTTCCACGGGTTTAATGACTGGAATTTTGGAAAGGGAAATGTCTTGTCTATTTTGAAGATAGACAGCCATGGCATTGAAGCGTAAGCGTATAGAGCTATATGCGAAGCCTGCCATTTGTAAGTGAAGTAGATAACATATAATGTTTTGTACTGGATCTGTCGAAGGGTCAATTTGCTTTGAGTGGTAGTAGCAAACAAAACTTTTCTATTTGGTTGCATAGCAGGCCCTAGTAAATGGTTTTCGTGCTGCTTTAAGTATGTCCATACATTCTGCTGGTAAGTTAAGGCAACCAAATTCAATGACCTCAGGAGCCAGATCGCTAGGTTGAGAGGTTTGGGATCTGGGTGTCTGATTGGTCTGTGATTTGAAGTGAGATGGTCCGGCTATTTGGGAGCTTCATGTGTGGAACTACTGAAAGATCTAGCAATGTTGTGCACTAAGGCTGACAAGCCCAAGTGGGAGCCATTAGGAACATTGTTAGAGATGCTTGTCTGAGCTTCCAAACTAGAAATGAAAGGAGAGGGAGAGGTGGATAAGCATAAGCAAATATTTTTGACAAACTGATCCACAGTGCACTGACCATGGACAGTGGGGGTGGAAACCTTGCGGCGAAGTTTTGGCATTTTGCATTTTCTGCTGTGGTGAAAATATTTCTTTGCAGGAAGCCCCACTTTTGGAAGTAGGGTAGGGGGACTTCTAGGTAGAGTTCCTATTTGTGTGTGAAAAAATAGGGGTACCCCTGAAACAGATTCCTAAATCAGGGAAAATATCTAGTTTGTAAATATCATCATTTAGGATGATAAAAACTCTATCTCATGATATGACAATCTTGTGTTTTAAGAACCTGAATATTTGAATGGTTTTTCTTTGAATACTAAGATGTTAAGAAATTGTAATGTGACTGTCAACATTAATGATTGACGCATATGGATGAATCCCCTTGAAAGAAAATTGTTTTTTGATTGTCTTGTATTTATTACATCTTATACATATTTATAAAATAATACAAAAATATTATTTGTTGACACAGATGTATTAGACGACATGTATCCAATGTATATTATCCATGCTTAGGTCCACTTTAACCCCTTCTACGCTCATGACGAGCTCAGCTCGTCATGAGCGTAACCTGCGCTACGCTGATGACGAGCTGAGCTCGTCATGTGACGCGGGTTTTTCAAAATCGCAGCGCGCAGCGGGAAAACCGCTAGCGCGAATGCGGTTACAGATCACTGTTCTTAAATGATGATATTTACAAACAAGTTCCTATTTGTGGACATGTTGCTGCATCCTGTTGAGCAGGTCTGAAAAGCTGTTATTTCTTCCTAGAAGGTATTCCGCTAACAGGAAAAAGTGGTGATGTAGAGGCCAGTTCCAGATGGTCTGAGACAGTTGTGAAAGTTGTGTAGAATGTGTACACCCATGTTTTGAAGATAATATATTGTTGTCATATTGTTTGTCCGGACTACTTTGTAAGTCAGGTGAGGTGGGAAAGCTTTAATGCTTGGTGTACAGCTTGAAACTCTAGATAGTTGATGTGGAGAGATTGATGTTTGACATCACATAAGCACTGAAATGTGAAGGTGCTGGGGGTGAGCACCCCATCCCACCTTTGATGCATCTGTTGTGAGAGTGAGGTGGGGAACAGGTTCGAGAGAAGGCAGCCCCTTTAGCTGGATGTTGTTATTCCACTATTGCAGACAACGGGGATTGTGGCGGTCTATCAACACTAGATCTGTCAACTGATCCTGTGAATGTGACCACTGACAAGCTGGACATTGCTGCAGTGGATGCATATGTAATCTTGCATGTGGAACTATGGAATTACAAGAAGCATCATTCCTAGCAGATGCATGATTACCTTCACAGTGAGTTGTTGGTTGATCTGAAACTGGGGTTGTTTTGTTTTAAAGTTTAGAATTCTTACAGGATTGGGTTAAACTAATCCTCACATGTTGAGTACTGCTCCTAGATATGGTTGAATCTGTAATGGTTGTAAGTGTGATTTGGGGATGTTGACGGTAACCCAAAATTGTGAAGAAGATATATTGTCATCCGACTGTCCTGTTGGCACTGATGAAAAGAACTGGCTTCAATAAGCCAGTTGTCTAGGTATGGGAATACAGGGACAGCTTGTCTTCTTAGCTATGCTGCAACCACTGCTAGATATTTGGTGTAAATTCTAGGTGCAGTGATAACCCCGAATGGTAAAACCTTGAACTGGTAATGTTTGCCCTCCATGACAAATCTTGAGTATTTGCCATGATCTGGGTTCTATCGGTATGTTAAAGTAGACATCCTTTAATTCTAGTGTTGTCATGAAGTCTCCTTGTTCTGATAGGATGTATTTGTTTAAGGGCCTGAGACCTAAAATTGGCCTTAAAGACCCATCCTTTTTGTGGATTAGGAAGCACAGAAAGTATATTCCTGAACTCTGATGTTGAAGAGGGACGGGCTCTTCAGCACCTTTGAGTAGTCAAGTTTGAATTTCTTGTTTGAGTAATGTTTAATGCTTGTGTGTCATCCTGTGAACATGAGGTGAAATGTTTGATGGTGTGGCAATGAGCTACAGACAATAGCCATGTTGGATAAAGGCTAATAACCACTTGTCTGATGTGATGGATTGCCATGCGGGTAGGTAATTGTGAATTCTGCCCCCGATAGGTGATATGCGATCAAGGAAAAGGATAAGGTAGTCACAGTTTGGGACAGGGTTTTCTCCATTGGGGAGGCACTCTTACCTCTACCTCTGTTGCTGTTTCCTCTATAGGAGCCATGATAGTCGCCCTTAGAGTATGATCCTTGACTTTGTTGCTTTTGTTGGCAGGTGGAAATCTCAGAAGAGGTGGTTTTGGAGTCTTGAAGGTAGCCGGACCGACGCAAAAACCCACGGGTTGCAGGTGTCTGAAGTGCCACCATAGCTTTGGTTATCTCAGTACCTTTTTTTATTTTTTCAAAATGTGGAATCCACCTAAGGAATGAACAGATGTTCTTTGTCAAAAGGCATGTTTAGGACAGCTTGCTGAACCTCAGGCTTAAACCCCTAGATTCAAAGCCAAGTGTGTCGCCAAAGTAAAATACTAGTATTTACTCCACTGGCTGCGATGTATACAGCATCTAATGCACACTGTATGGAAGTGTTAGTGATAATTTTACCATAAGACACTATCTGTTGTCCGCGTTCTTTGTGTTCCCTTGGGAGATGTTGAAATAGATCTACCATTACGTCCCAGTGGGTGTGGTCATAGCGAGCTTGGAGAGCTTGAGAGTTGGCAATACACCAATAGTTCGCAGCCTGAGCTGCAACTCTTTTTTTCCCCAGCATCATCTATCTGTTTACTTTCTTTTTCAGGAGGTGGAGTTTCTCCAGTAGCCTGAGAGTTGGCATGCTTGTGTTCTGTGGTGGTAAGCCTGAGAGTTGGCATACTTGTGTTCTGTGGGGGTAACCAAGGAGTCCCTTGGTAATTGTCCTCTAATGGAAACAGGGTCAGATGGTGCAGGTTTATATTTCTTATTTACCCTAGGCATAATAACCCTAGCCTTAATAGGGTCTTGAAATATGTCCTCAGTATGCCTGAGCATACCCTGTAACATGGGCAGGTATTGAGTTGCCCTATAAGTGGTGGAAAGCATGTTAAAGAGGAAGTCATCCTCTAAACGCACTTTGTGAAAAGCAGCAGCCCTTGATATAACCTCCTGGTAAGAGGTAGCATCGTCGGGAAGAGAGGGGCGTGCTGGATAGATATCAGGATCAGTGTCAGCAGGAGGCCCCGTGTCATGGATGACACAAGGGTCATCTCCCTTGGGCTCCCCAACCCACCAGTGTACGAGTGTGGAGACCCTTGGTGTAAGTCATCTAGTAGCTGCTCTCTTTGAGGAGATAGTAGTGCAGGAGAGTGTAGTAGTGGTGGAGGTGGGGGTGAAGGTGGAGTTAGATTAGGATATGGAGGGCTGGTAGCTTTGTCCATAGTTTTCTTTTTTTGAGGCGCTGGCATGTCTAAAGCTTCATCAAAAGTAATCTTCCTTTTAGGTGGTGGAGGAGAGAAAGGTGCAGCCAGTATACGTCTAGCATGTGCCTGGATACGAAGTTTCTTCTGGCGTGTGTCCAGTTTCTCCTGTAACTTATGCAGGATAGTTTCCACCTGTGTGTCGGAACCGAGCTTTGAGGTTGGCTTGGACTTTTTTGGCTCCGAAGCTTTCGGCATGGAAGTAGACTGTGCACTCAGGGCTGAGGTAGAAGATGTTGACTCTGTACCCAACATCGAATTGATGCTGGTTTGAAGTCTCGGTCCGAGGAAGGCAAAGTAGATCAATTTAACTTCTCATGCACTTTCAGTGAGGAGCCTGAAGGCAGGGCATCTGTAGAGGTTTTTTCGTGCAAACCATGACTAGATAGCATTGGTGAACCAGGGACGACCAGAGATTTTGAGACCAGCAGTGCTGAATGTTTTTTGGTAGGATTATGCTGGTGGATAAGAGCAGGGGAGGAATACTCACAGATTGTTGAGCTGGAGTAATGTCCTCCACATCAAAGGTCTCTTTATGCTTGGATCCATCCAGAAGGTTCAGCAACAGAGAAGCAACCAGCAAGGAGAGATAACAGTACAGTTCCAGTACCTTCAACAGCCAGGACAGGTACATGTGTTCTTTAAGATGGCCCAAATTCCTTTCTGTCAACTGATTTCTACCGGACTAGCTAACCAATCTGAGGGATCTGTGGTTCTGAAATTCTGGACCCTACTGTTGTCCCGGTATCGAGGTCCAATACCCGTGTCCCGAAACATCAACGTACCATGACGAATTTGGTGTCGACGAACCGATAATGATTAGGATATCATTCCTATGCATTTGCGTCATGATCGAGGTATGCTAACACCCCTGAATCGTAGTTTCCGTCCCGACCCCTCAGACTCCATTTTGTAAACGGTATCCATCTTGTGTCTTGCCCTCATGACAAGTCAATTAAAGGTCGAGCTTGATCTAAAAGGACACGTCCACCTTCCCTGACTTCCCCCTGACCCGTCCCAACTGACTCCATTGCCTCCAGCCGAACCTGTTTGGGCAGCTCCTCGCCCAGTGGCCTAATACGATAGCATCAATGCATAACATGCCACAAACCATTCACTACATCCAGATCATGTTTTCTACACACAGACACACCTGTCCACGCTCCCTGTTTATGGCCAGTTTTATGACTAGGAGGTGCCTTCCTTTATTGGGGTTTCATCGATATCTGATGGGAGTTCCGGGCCTGGCTGGGTAATCTATCACGAATTGGACATCTAAAATACGGGCTTGCCTACATGACTTCGCTCTTTTGTATTATCGTAGAAATATGTGTATAGCCATATCGTAAACTCAAGAATTCTTGCTTGCAGCTATTATTTTTGTATATAAGGAGAAGGCTGGTTCTGTAAAAACGAACAGTCTCCTGAGAACACATGACCCGTGTTTGTCGTGCTTCTAGGACACCTGTTACTTGGTAGCTACCAATAAAATTCGATCTCTGACTGCGACTAGAAGACTCAGTGTTTCTGTGGTCCGGAACAAGGGAGAACTCAGAGGTCTTCGGGTGTTATCCCCTGGCACCAAACGGGTTCCTAAAAACCCGTTACCTCAGTTGGCGCCCAACTCGGGGCGGTATCAAGCGGCGACGGTCCAAGCCAGATGTTCGTGAGGAGCTTCGTGTGAAAATTCCAGAGGACGGCCAGCCACTTCAGCGACCCCTGTATGTCGACGTGGTTCCGAAGGTCTTTGCTGCGAGGTTCCCCGCGTCCCGACGGCTACGAAGGACTGCTGCCCTGACTATCGCCTTGTTTTGGACCCAGTGATCCTTGGTAGAGCGAAACGATAGACGAGTCTTCTAGCGACGTCACCGATCTCCAAATACTTCAGTTAAGTATAAGTGGAGCGTCTCCCAGTCCTTAGTTTGTCCTTAGTTTTTGGTATCCTTGAGATACGCTTTGATTTGGTACTTGCAAGCCCCAAAGTCGAAGGACTTGTGTATTCACGAGAAATATCGTAACAGATAATCCTTTGAAGTTTGAAGCTAGACTAGTGAGCGAAGATGCCTGGTTTTAGCAGACTTGGAAACTTGTTTTGTCTTGGTTATAGTAAGGACTCCCGATTAGAGGATTCCTGTCCGGTTCCTCCGATTGAAACTCCAACATATGAGCTCTATGTAAAACACGGCGTAGGTCCTATCACATATAATGAAGTGTGGATAAAATACACCCGCAAGGATGGTGTTTTAAAATGGCCCCAATATGGTAGTTTCGACTCAGAAATATTAGATAACCTAGAGGTCAAATTATTCAAGAGAAAAGCCCGGCCGGCGATGTTTGACTCTTTCCGCTTATGGCGCAAAGAAGCCAAACAGATAGAAATAAAATTAGCAAAAAGGAATAAAAGAGGTATGTCAATGGTGCAAGCTGCCGTTGCATACAGGGATAACGAGGAAGAGCAGGAAAACGAACAAATACTTAGGAGCAAGAAACTAGCAGTAGATAAATGCTACCCGATGTTACCAAATAAGGGACAAGGTCAAGAGGAGAGATCCGAGAAAGATCCATTAATGTCCCACTTATTAAGCTCACCTCCACCGTATGCGTTAGACGCTACTACAACGCCAAAGCATTTTACTATACCGCGCCCCGGCGCACGTAACCCAGCTCTTTCACGAACGCCAGCTCCTCTTCAGCTGGTTTCTACTTCTCCGGCGCAGCCTTCTCAAGGGCCGCCATCTTTGCTACATACTCCATCTACTTCTACGACTTTGCCTACAGCTCCAGCTATTGTCTATGATACTACGTCTGCTACTACTTCAACTTCCTCTGCTATTGCCTCTACTCCTTCTTTGCCTCAGCCTGTTTTTTCCGAGGCACTTACTCCTCCGCAAGGTTCTCCTTCTATTAGACAAAGAGTGACAGGTACCGTCACTAGTCTATTTTCACCTTTCTTTGGGTCGCCTAAAACAACGCCTAAAACAGAACATAGACAGTCCCGTAGTCAACTGCCTGATTACGAGGAAAGAAAAGTGCTGAATGAACTAGCACGCCAATGGATTACGGATACTGTTAGATATGATGTTCAGTCTGTTATGGAAGTTTTCCGTCAATGGAATGCACCCACTCAGAGATACGTATTCGAAGAAATGTGTGTATATCTGGGCGAAGATTTGGAGACGAATGATCCCAAATACACAATGAACGAACTATGGCGTACACGCTTTAAGTTCCATGAAGGTATGATTACAGGCGCAGATGTTGAGAAAGCGATAGAGTTGTTGTTCTCTTATAGGAGTAAGGGAAACGTCTCTAGATCATTGTACCAAGACGACGTATCAGGTAGGAAAAGAGCGAGACAGTACCCCATGAGAGAGGTTCCTCCGGTTTGGAGGGAAGGTGATGCGAATGCGAATCCACCAATTCTGCCTCATTTCCAGCGTGTATGGGTACATGTCCCCTGGAAACGATCCGAAGTCTTAGCACTCAAGCAGACACTGCCTGATCCTCGTAAAAACCCGACTGGGTATTATAAGGAGTTATCGCAAACTGCAAGCTCATGTATAATGAATTTAGCGGATATAGACATGTTGTTTGGGAACGTTGTTCCACATCCTTTATGGAGCAAAATACGTCATACGAACCATGACCAAGAACTAGGTGACTCATGGGCGAACATTGCCGCTATAGATGCTAGACAAATTGGTGGTTCTAAACCTGAGCCGTTAATAGCTGAACTTCCCGGTAGAATTATCGCGTACATGAAAACCATAATGCCTGAAGTACGCGTAAACTGGGACAAGCTATCTGCGTGCAAGCAGAAGAAAGATGAGAATGTGTCTGACTTTTTCACAAGATTTGAGGAGACTTTCACCGATCATAGTGGTCAGGATATGGCTACCGAGGGTGGTCAAAGATTGTTTGTAGACAAATTCGTACATAATTTAATCCCTGAACTGTGTAATAAACTGAAAGATTCAGAGAGTGCTTGGGCTGTCTCTACGTCAGCGCAAATTTTAGCTACAGCCCAGTACTATGAAAATAGGCGCAAAGACGAGCTAGATAAAGTCGACAAAAAGACAAAAGATTTAAAAACTAAAGTTCTTCTCCAGCAAGCCTATCCGCCTCGCACGGCTAGTCAGCCCAATTATCAACAACAACAGCAGTATTCGAGAAACGCGCAAGGAAACGAGTTTTCCCATCAGCGTATTGCTTATGGCCCGAATCAATGTGCGTATTGCAAAGAAGAGGGTCACTTTAAAGGTAATTGTCCGGCTCTTGCGCGACGTTTGAGCGGTGCTTCAGGTGTAAGGGGAAGAGGTGTTCAACATGCCCCTAGAGGTAGGGGCTGTGGAAATTTCACCCAGAATACAACTTCTTTTCCGCCTCAGAATTCGATGAACAGCTTTGACCAACAGAATAATGAATCGTCTAGGTCAGCTCAGTACTATGCTGACGACTATTACACCGAACACGAAAATGAGGGTAACGATTGCTAGGACAGCCATGGACAAAGAGAGGGAGTTGTTTCAGTTCCAGTAGATCAGAATGAACCTTATGTCAAGGTAATTACCTCAGGAGTGTCAGAGCCATTTTTGCTGGATACTGGTGCTACAAAAAGTTCCATCATGCACTCGAAACTTCCTGGCGCACCTTTGTCTGGCGAAATGAATGTTTCAGTAGGTTTCTCTGGCGCCCCTGTTAGAAACCCGATCTCTAGTCCTATATCGCTTTCTATTGGCCCGTGCGAATTAGAAGCACCCCTCATTCTTACAACAGGTTGCGGTGAAAATTTGTTAGGTTTGGATTTGCTAAAAAGGTTATATGCGACTTTGTACTGTTCCCCCTTGGGAGTACAACTTACTTTAGGTAAGAAAGTCATTTCTCCAATGTATTTGTCAAAGGACAATATTCCGACTGAATTGTCATCACTTCCTGATATACTTTGGGCTAATGGCTCCAATGATGTAGGTCGTTTGGAGATAGCACCGTATGTCATAACATTGAAAGCCAACGTTAGGTTGCCACGTATTCCCCAATACAAAAGATCTAGCGAATGTGAAAAGGCGTTATTGACGATTGTTTATGACCTGATTGATAAAGACGTCATCGAAGAAACAACAGGAAATGTTTGTAACAGTCCAGTTCTGCCCGTCTTAAAGCGTACTGATCCTTTACAACCGCCTGTGTATAGGTTCGTCATCGACCTCAGAGAAGTGAACAAGATAGTTATCCCACAGTTTCCAGTTGTCCCCGACATTACTGCTTTATTGACGATGGTTCCAGCTTCAGCAGCTTGGTTCTCGGTGATTGACCTGAAGAACGCTTTCTTCAGCATCCCGATTGCTGAGGAGAGTAGAGATATTTTTGGATTCACTTTAGGAGGACGAAGCTTCCGCTTCAAGTGCGCTCCTCAAGGCTACTGCGAAAGCCCATCAATATTCAGTCAGGCCCTGAAAACACAACTAGACACGATTATTCTACCGAATGGTTCAACTCTGATTCAGTACGTAGACGATCTGCTGATCGCTGCAGACACTGAAGAAATTTGCAAACGGGCTACGCTGTCATTATTGCATCACTTATGTAACATGAAGCACAAAGTCTCTCTCTCCAAACTACAATTTTGTCGACAAGAAGTTACCTACCTAGGTCACATCTTGTCGAAGGAGGGAAGGAGACTGACACCAGAAAGAATACAGGCAATTGCAGAACTGAGTGCCCCAAGGACACAGAGAGAGGTTCGAGCCTTCTTGGGCATTACATCGTACTGTAGACAATGGATACCGAATTTCTCACTACTAGCCAAACCCTTGCTGGCACTACTCTGTAAAGACACGCCAAATCCTATGCCCTGGTCTTAAGATTGTCAGACGAGTTTCCACGAGTTGCGTGATGCATTATGTTCGGCTCCTGTGTTGGGAAACCCCAACTACAGTAAGCCTTTTACATTATATGTCCATGAGAAGGAAGGTTGTGCATTATCAGTTTTAACAGAACACTTTGGGGACAAACAGCGCCCATGCGCGTATTTTTCGGCAACTCTAGACCCTGTGGCTAAAGCCCTACCAAGTTGTCTGAGGGCTACCGCCGCAGCAGCTGTCTGCATTCGACAATCCGCTGGATTAGTCATGAATAATACTCTGATCGTTATGGTCCCGCATGCAGTAGACATTTTACTAAACAGGACGAAGACACAACATCTTACTAGCGCTCGACTATCCAGTTACGAACTTACACTGCTAGCAAGTCACATCCACATAAAGAGGTGTGATACACTGAACCCCGCAACGTTATTACCCATTCCGACAGAAACAGACAAGATTGATAACCATGACTGCTGTTTTAGGACAGAAGAAGGGACAAAAGGGAGAGTAGACTTACAGGACACTCCCCTTCCTGAATGCAACGATACTTTATGGGTTTATGGTTCATGTTTCAAGCTGCCGAATGGTGATACGACTGCAGCATATGCCGTAACGACATTACACACCATTATAGAGACCGCGCGTATTTCCCACAATTCTGCACAAGCCGCAGAACTGATTGCACTCACCAGAGCATGTGTGTTAGCAAAAGGAAAGCGAGTAAATGTGTACACTGACAGCCAATACGCCTTTGGCGTGGCTCACAGTTTTGGGAGATTATGGCATGAACGTGGGTTCCTTACGTCACATGGTGCAAGATACAACATGGTCAGTTAGTTAATGAACTCCTCGAGTCATTGACCCTGCCACTACAAGTTGCGATTGTGAAATGCAGTGCCCACAGAAAGATTCAGGATGATGTTGGCCGCAGGAATGCATTTGCAGACGAGGTTGCGAAAGAGACTGCAAGGAACACGATGAGTAGGATGTATGTTGTAGGTCCCGCTAGATGGATTACGGATGTAGGAATGTGTGAGGACACCATTGAAAGCGTGAAATCTATACAAGCCGAGGCAACTGATAAAGAGGTGAATGAATGGAGAGAAAGTAAAGGTAGATTAGACGCGAATGGTTGTTGGGTCGAACTGTCAGAACACCAGCGATGGGTATTACCTAACGCATATGTACTTGCAGTAGTAACAATGGCTCATGGAATTGCGCACATCAGTTCGAGAGGAATCTGTAAACTATTGGCCCCAGTATGGCAAAATGGTAATATCCCGAAATATGCAGAGAATGTGGTCAGAAACTGTATGGTGTGTTTGAAGTACAATCCCGGTAGGGGAACCCCAACTCCAGCTGGTCATTTTGCGCCTCCAACGTATCCGTTCGAGGTTTTGCAGCTCGATTTCATTCACATGGAAAGGTGCAACAATCTGAAGTATGTGCTCGTTGTTGTTTGCGCTTTCTCCAGGTGGGTGGAAGCGTACCCTTTTAAGGACAATACTGCCTTGTCAACTGCCAAAGCCCTTGTCAAAGAGTTCTTCCCTAGATTCGGCATGCCTAGAATCGTCTGGAGTGATAATGGAAGTGAATTCGTAGGACGCGTGATGAAGAAAGTGTGTGAGTGTTTAGGCATACAACAAAAGTTTCACTCTGCGAATCACCCCCAATCAGCTGGATTAGTAGAGTGCTACAATGGCACTTTAAAGCTCAAATTAGCCAAGATCCAAGCCTGTACAGGTCTTAAATGGCCTGACGCCTTGCCCCTAGCACTCTTGTCAACCAGAATGACAGTCCATTCCAGGTTAGGACTTAGTCCTCATGAGATAGTGTTTGGCCGCCCAGCCAACGTCTGGGGCGTGCCAAGGCCAAAGAAACTCAGCGAAATAGAGCACCCCGTACTGCTTGACTATTTGTGCGAATTAACAACTAAATTGCGTGTTTTACACCAACAGGTTCACAGTTCCTCTCTGCCAGCCTCTGACGATCCAGGTCACTCCATCGAACCCGGCACGTGGGTCTTGGTGCGGAATTTCCAGCGCACAAACAACGGACAGCCGAGGTGGACCGGACCGTACCTGGTACTTCTTTCCACGAGATCAGCTGTTCGGGTGGAAGGCAAAAAGAACTGGGTGCACGGGACCCATTGTAAACGGGTCCCTCTACCCCTCCCATACGACCGGTGGGTCAAGGAAGGACTTGCCGACTGAGACAGAATCCATACCTCGCTTCCTCCCTTTCAGCAATGCACGTTTGAAAGAAACTAGTACCGAAAAGGAGAGTGATCATATTTTACAAGGACTTGTGCCACCGTCTATGCAGTTGGGCACTACCGAACCTGAGACATTGTTTGAAGACCACACCGTACCAGGAAAACGACGGTACAATTTAAGGTCTAAACAAAGAGACTAATAAAAGCAAACTAATGTGATTTTCTTTTCCCCTAAGAACTATTTTTGATTTTTCAGCTCTCTCGCCCAGGGAACTTGCTCATTTTTGATTTTCGAACCGCCATCCGGTTCTGCTGCTAGGGTCGCGGTTGAAGTCTGGGGAGTGCAACTGGGGACGTTTAGGTCAACGGTTCTGGTTGGTCCAAGGGAGTTACCCCGGACTGAACAGAGCGCACTCCCTGGCAGAATCAACCTACCACCGCGGGTAGCAACTAGAGGATGGAGTTTCCTAGGGTAAAGAGACCTGCTAGACTCACGGACTTTGAAAGACAATTATGCACGATACTGGCCAAAAGAAGGTTTTTGATAATATGTATTTTTATGTTGTGTAGCATAGCAATGTTCTTGACTGGTTATACTCTATTCGTCTTTCAAGTTTCCTTGTTCTCAAATGACACTCTGCCAACTCCTCCTCTCACTCTCTCCACACACTCCTTTCACCCTCTACCTGAACACGAGTCTGCCAGAAGACTCGAATTTGTAAATAACTCATTCATTCAACTTCTACACCAACACCAGTCCATAATGAACACATCGAACTGTTGGGTATGCGGACTCATGCCGCACACGACTGATAAGGGTATCCCATACTTCATCCTGCCTTTCAGTTATTATGGTTCTCTGTGGGCTTTCCAGACCATGTTCCTATTCGCCCTAGAACCGTACCTGACCCGTTCTACTGAGAGTGATTCCAGTAACAAGGCACTAGTAGCAGGGATAAGAAATATGAGTAGAGAGTTCGACACATATCTAACGATTCCCAAAGATGAACTCACTCCGTACACTCGGAACGTGACTAAATATGGGGTTTACCTGAGTAAGAGCCAGACAGCAAAGAAATCCCGCCCAGTTTGGATAGTACCCAACCGAGGTCACTTATGTTTACAAGGTATCGGCAGGGATCCCAAAGCACAATTAGGAAAGAGTATATGCACGGAAACATATGTGTTCGCTTCCCGAACTTCCCCTATACTATTAGCAGCCAAAGGCACGTATTTCGTCTGCCATGACCAAGCCTACACCTGGTTGCCCCCTGACTTCTCAGGTACATGTTTTATCTAATTTCTGCTGCCTCCCACCTACACGGCCAGAGCAGATTACCATCGGACAAGGACAGCTAGAGGTGTCGTGAGTAAAGACGACACCGCGGGTCAGGAATTCGCTGACTTCACAAAGGGTTTTCTGCCATTTTGGGGGCCTATGGTGAACAGCAGGAATATTCGCCAGTTATCGAGGATAGTTGAATCCGCCGTGATTACTACGGCCAGAGCCCTTGGCAATTTGACGACCGAACTTCAGTCGGATCGACTTATGACCCTTCAGAACCGAGTTGCCCTAGATATCATACTCGCCGATCGTGGTGGTGTGTGTAGAGTGATCCAATCCAGTTGTTGCATTTTCATCCCTGATAACGCACCGACAGTGTACCAGGCCATCTCTAAGCTACACGAGATATCTGGTTCCCTTCACGTAGAAAAAGGGGACTGGTCCTTACTAGGGTGGTTCTGGGAACTGATCCCTACCTGGGGATGGAAAACACTGATCTTCATTGGGATGATCTTAGCACTTCTGTTTATGTTCTGCCTGTGTGTACAGTGCGCTCCTGCACTATGTGGCCTTTGTGCTACCTCATGTGTACGGAAGCCTGTGTCAAGGGACGAACTGAGCAACAGAATGATGCTACAGCAGAATCTCCACGAATTCCTTCATACAGATTTAGACTCGGATTAACATGAATTATTGCCTTATATGAGGGCAAAAGGAGGGTCTGTGGTTCTGAAATTCTGGACCCTACTGTTGTCCCGGTATCGAGGTCCAATACCCGTGTCCTGAAACATCAACGTACCATGACGAATTTGGTGTCGACGAACCGATAATGATTAGGACATCATTCCTATGCATTTGCGTCATGATCGAGGTATGCTAACACCCCTGAATCGTAGTTTCCGTCCCGACCCCTCAGACTCCATTTTGTAAACGGTATCCATCTTGTGTCTTGCCCTCATGACAAGTCAATTAAAGGTCGAGCTTGATCTAAAAGGACACGTCCACCTTCCCTGACTTCCCCCTGACCCGTCCCAACTGACTCCATTGCCTCCAGCCGAACCTGTTTGGGCAGCTCCTCGCCCAGTGGCCTAATACGATAGCATCAATGCATAACATGCCACAAACCATTCACTACATCCAGATCATGTTTTCTACACACAGACACACCTGTCCACGCTCCCTGTTTATGGCCAGTTTTAGGACTAGGAGGTGCCTTCCTTTATTGGGGTTTCATCGATATCTGATGGGAGGTCCGGGCCTGGCTGGGTAATCTATCACGAATTGGACATCTAAAATACAGGCTTGCCTACATGACTTCGCTCTTTTGTATTATCGTAGAAATATGTGTATAGCCATATCGTAAACTCAAGAATTCTTGCTTGCAGCTATTATTTTTGTATATAAGGAGAAGGCTGGTTCTGTAAAAACGAACAGTCTCCTGAGAACACATGACCCGTGTTTGTCGTGCTTCTAGGACACCTGTTACTTGGTAGCTACCAATAAAATTCGATCTCTGACTGCGACTAGAAGACTCAGTGTTTCTGTGGTCCGGAACAAGGGAGAACTCAGAGGTCTTCGGGTGTTATCCCCTGGCACCAAACGGGTTCCTAAATATCCGTTACCTCAGATCCAACCAGGAGTTGCTGGTGCTTCCTTCAATTTTACAGTGGCATAACGTTTCTGCTGGACGCTGCTCTGAGCTTCTTGAAAGTTGTTCAGATCCTGTAAAACCTCCAAACATTCATTGATGTCAGATGGTGTTTCAGCCACCACTGTATTGGGACTGCAGAGCCTGAGAGCCCACATCTTAACCCTCAACAGGATCTCATAGGGAGTCCGACCACCCTGGCATTTTTTAAGCAGATTATTTAGGGCTTTCAGAACCCAGTACAGGTGATGAACCCAACTGTGACCTGAACCTAATACCCTACCTAATAACTACTGCATTAAGTCCCGGTTTTTCCTCTCTGCTACCGCATTTACATCTGGATGAGTACTGCACAGTAACACCCGCTTTTCGCATGGTGTCTTTGTAAGCTCTGGGGGCAAACGCCGGACCCTTATCTAAAAGGAATGTGGATACTGTGTAAGTCCTGATGAAAACTTGCATAACTTTTACAACAGTTGGGACATCAGTCTATCGCTGTGGCCATACCCATAGGAATCGAGAGCAGAAATCCACTGCTACCAAGATGAATTCTTTAAGCCCCATAAGATTGTAAAGGGCCACATTTGTCCAAATACACAAAAGCAAGAGGCTTGTCTGAGATCAATAGAGAGGTCTGTGGTGGGCATGCTACCGTGGAATCTTTTATCTGCTAGAAGATGTAGCATTTATTTGCAAAATCTTTAGTCTGTTTATATAGACCTGGCCACCAATAGCGGTGCAGCAATAATGAAATGGTAGCTGCCATCCGTGTGTGTAGATGCTAGACCCGCATGCACTGATAGGATTAACCCTAAACTGGAATCTGAATTAGGTTTCACTCTATCCTCCTCTATGGGACGCTGAGCTAAATTAATGATTTGCACACTTAACTGGTAGGAGTATTTAGATGGGGAACATTGCGGCAGGTAGGTGTCATTGTGTACAGTGTTGACAGCCACCTCGACGTCGCCTGCTATCCTCATACTTGCAGCAAATGAGGCAGTTCGCATTGTTGCTTCTGCTGCTTCATCCACCATGGAATTTCCTGCAATGTGAATTCCTGATGACTCAGTGTGTGTATTACATGAGTCTGTGGCAAACACTCTGAGTTTTGCCACCTGTCTCAAAAGCGTTTTGTGCTTTATAGTGTACCCTTTGGAATCTGTGAATCCATTTTGGGCCCAGTAGTGTAAGCACTTGTTGCAAGACTGGACACGATAATAAAAATCGCACACTATGAGTGTGGAGAATCTGGGATCCACATTCTCCAGTGCCAGAATTAGAGCTATGAGTTCTGCCAGCTGTACAAACATCTAGTGCCATACATGTAGGTTTTATGAGAACGGAATTCAGCATCCTCTATTCTGTCCTTAACAGCAGCACATGCTGTAGAGTATTTGTGTTTTGTCCCTACGGCAGGCTGTACAGACCTGTCAGTATAAATGATGTAAACATACTGATCCAGAGGCATAACTTCATTAGGCAGAGGATATTCATTTTCATATTGCAGGTATGCTTGTGTTTGTAGTGTAGAGTCAAATGTGTAGTCTACATCTGTTGCAGTGAAAGAGTTGGTCTACTGTCTCTTATCATGGCCTATCTTGGATGTAATGCTTTTACGTTTGGAAATCCGGCCTTTCAGACAGCCTCAAAGTCTGGAACCTGAGTCATGACAATAATGCGTTTCCCCTGTGCCAAAGATCATTCTATCACTACAGCAGTCTGTATCGCCATCAGGATCTTTTCTGTTGATGCAAAACATATCACTGCATTGGTCTTTAAATGTGACTTATATGCAATTAGTACAGTGTCCGCTTCGTTTAATGCAACGTAGGTGTACTGAGGAAAAGTCTTTTTCTGATCGGCATCATTTGTACCGGGACTCCATTGTTTTTTTCATTCCCATCTCGTGTCAAACACTTCCACACGACCCACCTGGTAGTTTCTGCTGATGCCTGAGAAAAATCTAAACTGACACGACAAAGACCATCTTGCAGCCTGCATTTCTGCCCAGGAACTGTCGCACACCCAACCCCCTGTCCTTTGCAGTTCAACAGAAAGCTATGAGACACCAACGCCCTGTGTAAACAAGCTTGTTTTCCATCTCCTGCTGCCAGCCTGGTAAACATCCCTGACACCGTGATCAGGATATCTGGACAATGGTCTGACTGTTGGGCCCTGTTGAGGGTGATTAAACAATGACTTGAAAGACCGACTTTGATCAAGCCGAGTGAACAATGATCTGTGTACCAAGCCTTGACCAGGTCACCAACTACAAACATCATCTGGATCTGGTTATCAACTGGAAACACTGCCCTGATTGAACAATGGACTAACAACCAAAAGACTGGGTTGAAAAATGTATAAAAGGCTTGTAAGCTACAGAGTGAAGTAGCAGCCTCCTCTGTCTTGTCTCTGACTAGCTTGGGACTCTGTTCCATAGCCCGGGCTATTGAAATAAATCTGGGTTCCTCCTGCAGACGAAGGCTCCTGTGTCTCCTTTTACTAAGTATGGAAGGTATGGAAGACTAGGGCGGTTCCCCCGCCGCCGAGACCCAGTAAGTGGGTTTAACCGGTTCTTCAAATGGCGCCCGAATAGGGACTCCACAAGCACAAAGGTCAGGCCCGGTGGATGTGAAGAGGTACATGGAGAGACTCCGACGGAGGCGCCCTACCCGAGGGATTCTTGTATTCCCGTAGACCGAACGACTCGCCCGCTGTCTGGGCCACATGACCGCGTCCTCGCTGGAGTCCCCTAGCAAATCATTTTTGGAGCAGGACACAGCCCTACATCTGCCGAAGAGAACTACCCCTGTAAAGTAAGGGTGGACTGATCATCCACCAAGTCTGTATGATTCTGTTATTGACTTTCGCAAAAGCCAAGTTGTTATTGACTTTTGCCAAAGCCAAGCAAGCGAGGTGAAGTTTTAAAAACCCGCTAGTGTCTGTTCTGTATGATTCTGCGGTTATTGACTTTTGCAAAAGCCAAGCAAGCGAGGTGAGTGTAAAAAAATAAAACGCTGGTGTCTGTTATCTGTTTTTAAGCATGCCAGTCAGTAGTAAGTTCAAGAGATTATGTTGTTGTATGCGTACGCAGGACTCCCAGCTGGAGGCGGCCTGTCTGCTTCCTCCAGAAGGGACCCCTGGCCATACGATGTATGTTAAACATGACCCTTCGTTCATAATGTTTTCCTCATTCTGGGTAAAATATACAAAAAAAGTAACGCGGAATTACAGTGGCCACATTATGGCTCCTTTAATTCCCAAGTTCGCGCCAACTTAGAGGAACAATTAAGGAAAAGAAAAACGCGCCCGTCTATGTTTGAATCTGTCCGATTTTGGAGGAAAGAGATAGAGCAGAGAGCTAGAAAACAGAAGGCTCAAGAAAGAAAACAGGAACGTATGTCATTGGCCGACCACGCCAGAGAAAATGTACAAATCAAATGACAAAATCAGTAGAAATAGCCGATAGGGAGCATGGGGCTCGGGTACAAAAATGTTATCCAGCCCGTGAGGAGAAAGGAAAGGGCCATATGGAAGGGGGAGAAGAAAGTGATTCCTCGCTTGATACCATGCTAGAAAGCCCTCCTGCATATGCTCCAATGTACCCTGCCCTGACGTCTCACACCCCGCATGTCCCCCCGCCACCGCCCACTCCTGCCCCTCTTACTGTTCTCCCTTTCACACCAATCTTCCCGACTTTTCCTACGGCACCAACCACGCCCGTTAACCCTGTCCTCGCTGCGGGAACGACAACAAGTCTCCATCCGCCCAACCCCTGCGGCTTTACCCCTACCCGCCCTTTTCCTACTTCCCCGTGGTCTACAGTTAAGCAGGATTTATGTAATTTGTTGAATTCCCCCCGACTGGCCTCCCTGCGCTCTGCAGTCAGCTTTTCGTCCCTTCGAGAAAATGACCTACAGAAGCAACAGTGTGATTGTTGGATAAATAACGGGACTATTTATACCTTTAAAGAAATATGGTCCACCATTTCTCAGTGGACGATTATGGTACAGACCACTTGGGCTGAATACATGTGTACTTTGGTCATGCAAAATTGTGAGAATGCGCTTATGCAGATACCCACCGGATTAATGCATAGGTCGCAAATAAAAAGAGGCGATGTTCAGGGAGAGGGGATGTTTGGCGCTATGCTATGTCTGTTTTAATGGCTTACCGTGATATGACCGCTTTTTCCAACACCCCTCTAGAAACAGCTATGCCAATGAGAGAGGCGGCCCCTGTCTTTGTTAACGCACTTACTGATGCCCAAAATAATGGCAGAGGGGCTGTTGAAGCACACTGGTGCAGGCTTTGGGTTCATGTTCCTTGGAAAAGGTCAGTAGTAATGCAGTTAAAAGGACAATTACCAGATCCCCGGAAGAATCCGGCTGCCTTTTACAGAGAATTAGGTCAGATTATATCTGCAGGAACTCTCGTTCTTGAGGATATAGATTTACTTTTTGGTAAGGTTGTCCCCACTGAAATTTGGGACAAGATTCAACATACTGACCATGAAGTGGCATTGGGAGGTAAATGGGCTGACCTAGAGGCTATGGAAGAAGCAAGGGTAGGAGGGACTAAACCAGAAGCTGCCATCCTGACTTTGCCCGGTAAAATAATGATGTTTATGAAAACACTTTTGCCCGAAACGGTCATTAACTGGGATAAAATAAATGCCTGTAGGCAGTGAAAAGATGAGAATGTGGCTGACTTCTTTACCCGTTTTGAGACAGAATACAAGAGACATAGTGGTTTGGATCCCCGGACCCCAGGTTCTGGCCCAGTGTTTGTCGATAAGTTTGTTGGCAACGTGCTTCCTGAGATCTCCGCCAGGCTTAAGAAAGTTGAAAGTACGTGGTCTGCCCAAACTATGGCTGGTATCTTGGCTATGGAACAATATCACAAGAATAGGGAGAATGAAGATAGAGACAGGGAAAGTAAGAAGGTTAGGGATCTTAAGACTAGGGCACTTCTGTAGCAGACTTACCCTCCCCGAGGTCCCGATGCCCGCAGGAATTTTAGACTTCAACTCCAACCCTTTCCGAGGGCTCGCCAGTCTACCCCCTCCAGCCCTCAACGTACGGGAGCCCTCCAAACAGATCAGTGAGCTTATTGTAAGGGGTACGGCCATTGGATAGATGGGTGGCCCGTGTTAGCTGAAAACATAAGAACAGGGAAGAGTTGGCCTCGCGCTCCTAGGGAAGCGAGGCCGACTAGGGACCATGACCCTCCCCATCCACAGGATAAAGAACGTAGGCCCAGGGATGACGCTCCCGTCTGGCCGCGCCCGGCCAATAGGTTTGATGGGTACGAAGCAACACACACTTATTACAATGATGATTATGACGAAGTTAATGAGACAGGATCCTACCAAGCATAGGACAGCTAGGAAAGGGGTATTACCAGAGTGCAAATTCCAGTGGATCAAAGGGGCCCATATGTTCAAATGTCAGTTGTGGGGAGCGATAAGAATTTTCTTTTGGATACTGGGGCTACCGGATCTTCTATTGCACGTCTGTCAGTCCCGGAGGCACCCCTTTCTGGCAATATGAATGTCTCCGTGGGTTTTGCAGGGACACCCGTGACCAGTCCTGTCTCTGAACCCCTCCCTCTCGATATTGGCCCTGCACATGTTGACGCTCCCTTGGTTCTTACTACAGGTTGCAGTGAAAACTTGTTAGGCATGGATTTACTGAAAGATATGTATGCGACCATATCATGTAGTCCCCAAGGTGTATCCCTAACAATTTCTCCCACCACAGCTTCCGATATGTACCTGTCCGGTCCCCTCCCACCAGAGTTGCAGTCTTTACCTTCCTCCCTCTGGGCATCATCAGACACTGATGTAGGGTGTCTCAACATACCCCCTCATATGGTACGCATCCAGCCAGGTGCACTTCTCCCCCGCCTCCAGCAGTATAGACTACCCGCAGAAGGAAACATTGCCCTTTTGACAAAAATATCTGAATTGATAGACAAGGGCGTAGTGGAGGAGACATGTGGCAATATCTGTAACAGTCCCATTATTCCTGTTCTTAAAAAGACCAATGGAGATGCTCACTCCCCTAAAATATACCGATTTCCCAATACCCTGTTGTCCCCGACATTACAGCCCTCTTAACAATGGCCCCTTCTGACGCCACGCACTTTTCTGTCATAGACCTGAAGAAAGCTTTTTTCAGCATTCCTATACATACTGACAGCAGACAATTCTTTGGTTTCTCCCTTGGTGGGCGGAGCTTTAGATTCTGCTGCGCCCCACAAGGTTTCACCGAGAGCCCCAGTATCTATAGTCAAGCCCTAAAAAGTCAACGAGATTCCTTGGAACTCCCTGATAATTCCACACTATTACAATATGTAGATGACCTCCTCATTGCTGCAAATTCTGCCCCAACATGTAAAGAAGCTACTCTCTGTCTGTTACGCCACCTTGCCCTCCATAACCACAAAGTCTCTTTGAAAAAGCTTCAATTTTGTCAAGAGAAGGTGCCCTACTTAGGTCATCTCCTCTCGAAGGAGGGAAGGCAGCGCACCGCTGATCGTGTAGCCATTATCAATGCTATGACGGCCCCACAAACACAAAAGCAGGTGTGAGCCTTCATAGACCTAACCTCATACTGTAGACAGTCGATTTCCAATTTTTCGGCCATGGTCAAACCTCTTCTTGCCCTCACCACTAAAGACATATCAGACAGTTCCTTTCCATGGGCTACAGAGCATGCGCAGGCCTTCCAAGATTTGAAGAGGGCCCTGTGTACTGCTCCAGTCCTCGGTACTCCTGACTATCGCAAACAATTTTTTTCTTTTTGTACATGAGACAGACGGCTGTGCATGCGCTGTCCTGACCCAGATGTTTGGAGGTCGCCAACGACCATGTACCTATTTTTCAGCCACCTTAGATCCAGTTGCAATAGTCTACGGGCGACAGCTGCGGCCGCCCTCATGGTCCGTCAGAGTGCGGGAATCGTCATGAACTCCCCCCTGACTCTGATGGTGCTCCATTCTGTAGATACCCTCCTTAATAACACCAAGACACAGTACCTCACTAACTCACGACTTACAGGATATGAACTGACACTCTTTGCCAGCCACATTAACATCAAAAGATGCACTGCACTAAACCCTGCCACATTACTCCCACTGGATACTCAGCATGCCCGCTTAGACCCACTGTATATTGAGGACAGAGGAGGAGACGAAGGGACGGGTTGACTTACAGGATACCCCGATTGCAGAACCAGAAGGTACACTGTATGTGGACGGATCATGTCTCAGAGGGCCAGATGGTAACACTTCAGCCGCCTACGCCCTCACGACATTTGGGCAAGTTGTAGAAACAGCTCAGATTCCGCAGTGCTCTACTCAGGCAGCAGAATTAGTGGCCCTCACTAGAGCCTGTGAGTTAAGCAAGGGAATAACAGTAACTATCTATACTGACAGTCAGTAGGCCTTCGGGGTGGCCCACAACTTCGGGAGGTTGTGGAAAGAAAGGAATTTCCTTACTTCCCATGGGACCAAGATTTAACATGGCCCCCTAATTCGCCGACTGTTAGACTCCCTGACACTCCCCAGAAAGGTGGCCATTATAAAATGTAAGGCCCGTAAGAAAGTGACAGATGATGTTGGGAAAGGCAATGCTCTGGCTGACCAGACGGCCAGACAACCAGCTCTTAGGAAAAGGGAAGGAATGTATGTAGGAGGTCCCGCTAGGTGGGTGGCAGACGAGGGCATGGTTGAAAACACAGTACAGAGTGTGATTGATATTCAGTCCCATAATACTCCTGAGGAACTTAGGGTGTGGATGGAACAATTAGCAAAGGAGGGAATTGATGGTTGCTGGGTCCGTACGACTATGGAAAGACAATGGATGTTACCTGACGGTCATGTGCTAGCAGTAGTTACGATGGCACATGGTCCTGCCAACATTAGTGCAAAAGGGATTTGTAAACTGTTGGAACCTACATGGTACAACTCTAAGATACCAGCATATGCTGAAAAGCTGGTTAAAACATGCATGATTTGCCTAATGTATAACCCAGGAAAAGGCACATTTACTCCTAAGGGAGGATTCTCTCCTACCTTCCCTTTTGAAGTCCTCCAAATGGATTATTTTCCAGATGGATAGGTGGAACAATTTAAAATATGTCCTGGTGGTGGTCTGTACCTTCAGCCGATGGGTGGAAGCCTACCCCGTCAAAGACTGCAACGCTATCACTACCGCCAAAGTGCTATTAAAAGAGTACCTTCCCCGATTCAGTTTGCCCTGCTTGGTCTGGAGTGACAACGGGACCCACTTTACGGCTCAAATTATGGGATATGTCTGTACAGCATTGGGTATAAAACAAAAATTTCATGCAACTAACCACCCCCAGTCAGCAGGTCTAGTGGAGGTATACAATGGCATCCTAAAAACTAAAATGGCCAAAATAGTAGCTGAGACAGGTGTCACTTGGGTTGATGCTCTGCCCTTGGCCCTACTGTCCACAAGAACAATGGCCCACACCAGAATAGGGCTATCTCCCCATGAGGTTGTGTTCGGGAGGCCTGCCAATGTATGGGGTCTAAGAAACTGCTGACCTTGAATACCCTGTATTAACTGATTATCTGTACAGTCTAACTAATACCTTTCATACTCTTTATCACCAGGTGCACGAGGCCATACCTGACAAAGGCGAGGGCCCAAGACACGTTATCCAATCTGGTGACTGGGTCCTGATCCGGAACTTTCAACGGACTAAGAGCCTCGAGCCCCGCTGGACACAGCCCAGTCAGGTGTTACTGGCCACCCGCACCGCTGTGAAAGTAGAAGGTCGGTAGAATCGGGAGCATGCGTCGCATTGCAGGCGTGTGCCTCTGCCCCTCCCCTATGATCAGTGGGTAAGCGAAGGACAAGGAGACGCAGAAACAGTCCCGAAATTTGTCCCGTTCAGCGATGCCAGACTGCATTCTACATCTACGGAAGCAGAGAGTGACAGCATACTGAGAGGAATGGTGGAACCCTCCCTTAACTCTGCTCAACACCAGGAACAATTATTTCCCGACCATACTGTTCCTACTTCCGACCGATATAACTTGCGCCCCCGAGGGCAGGCTTGCCCTTGACTTCGCCAAGGGCCGATAGGCTGTAGGGCTGTGATCTTCCCAGACGAGAGTAGTTCTGGTGTGTCAGACTAAGGTATGCCATAGGGCTCCTTGGCACCTGCGCCCAGTGAAGCCACCACCAATCACAGACAGCCACTAGAGGTCCTTGGCTTAGTACAATGGCAGCCGTCCAAAACGCCCGAATCCAGAAACCAGATGTCAGTATCCGACATAGTAAATGCTTCATGGCCACCGTGGTGACACTGTTTGTCTCCCTCATCCTGTCTATCCTTGGTTGGCTGTTAGTAGTCTACCATCCTGTTACCTCACCAACTCCTACACCGACTCCTGTAGAGCACCAATATTACACGCTACCAGCTCACTAATTACCCCGCCGTGCAGAATTCTTCAACAACACCTTCATCCAAATGTTGCATCATCACCAGCTGATCATGAACACTTCCAACTGCTGGGTGTGTGGACTGATGCCACATTCCATGATACACCCTGTCCCATTCTTTCCTTACCCATTTTCCATCTCTGGGTCTTGTCTTGCATGGTGGATGTTGATGCAGGAGGCCTACACTGTCAATGGTACTGCCAATCCTGTCCTTGGGACATTGCGCAATGACTTCTGGCGGAACAGATCTGGCAATGCCAATGCTCCTTTTTGCCCGACAAGATACCACCAGATGAACTCAGTGAGATGGTAGTATTCAACTCAACCACTCGACGAACATTTTCTAAATTCCGCACCAGAAGGATACTGCCTGATAAACGAAACACTCTGAATGTCATAAATGTGCAAGGCCGTGTCTGCATCCATGGCCTTAGGGACTAAGAAAGTTGGTACCAGTACGTGTGATATCACTAAAGCCTTAAAATCTACACCTCCTCCAAAGCTGGTGGCATCCCCAACACCTATTTCATCTGTGGCACTGCCGCCTACACTTGGCTCCCCCGTAACTGGTCTGGTACCTGCTATCTGGCCTTCCTCCTTCCACCAACGTATTCTAGCCATGGAGGTTACCACCTGTCAATGAAGGACGCCTTGCGCCACTCACGTAGGGGCGTCTTATCAGCCGAGGATACAGCAGGCCAGGAAGCCGGGGACTTCTTTAAAGGTTTCCTTCCATTCTGGGGCCCCATGGCAAACAGTCGAGCTGTACAAGGACTGACCAGGGTCCTTGAGGCCACCATCACAGTAACAGCTGGTGCCTTCTCCAACATCACTGCAGAGCTACAGGCGGACCGCCTTATAAGGCTCCAACCGCATGGTCCTAGACGTCATCCTTGCTGATCGTGGTGGTGTGTGTAAATTGATCGGCTCCAGCTGCTGCGTGTACATGCCAGACAACGCACCTACAGTATATGATGCAATCCAACGTCTGCATCGCCTTTCTTCTGAAATTCATCTGGATGAAGGCAACTGGTCCCTCACAGGCTGGATCTGGGGTCTTCTTTCCCAGTGGGGTTGGAGGGTCCTCATCTTCCTTGCCTTGGGAGTAGCTGTCCTGGTCTCTTGCTGTTTGTGCTTTCAGTGCCTGCCAGTGCTCTGTACAATGTGTGTCCAGACCATCAAGCCTCCACCCTCTAACATTCACAACACAAATATGATGATGATGCTCCAACAAGAAACAGATGGTCTTATGAACATTGACATTTCTTAAAGTATTTGCCACTCAATGGCAAAAGGAGGGTCTGAGGAAAAGTGTTTTTCTGATAGGCATCATTTGTACCGGGACTCCATTGTTTTTTTTCATTGCCATCTCGTGTCAAACACTTCCACACGACCCACCTGGTCGTTTCTGCTGATGCCTGAGATAAATCTAAACTGACACGACAAAGACCATCTTGCAGCCTGCATTTCTGCCCAGGAACTGTCGCACACCCAACCCCCTGTTCTTTGCAGTTCAACAGAAAGCCATGAGACACCCTCGCCCTGTGTCAACAAGCTTGTTTTTGATCTCCTGCTCCCAGCCTGGTAAACATCCTTGACACCGTGATCAGGTTTATCTGGACAATGGTCTGACTGTTGGGCCCTGATCACGGTGATTAAACAATGACTTGAAAGACCGGCTTTGATCAAGCCGAGTAAACAATGATCTGTGTACCAAGCCTTGACCAGGTCACCAACTACAAACATCGTCTGGATCTGGTTATCAACTGCAAACACTGCCCTGATTGAACAATGGACTAACAACCAAAAGACTGGGATGAAAAATTTATAAAAGGCTTGTAAGCTACAGAGTGAAGTAGCAGCCTCCTCTGTCTTGTCTCTGACTAGCTCTGGGTTCCTCCTGCAGATGAAGGCTCCTGTGTCTCCTTTTACTAAGTATGGAAGGTATGGAAGACTAGGGCGGTTCCCCCGCCGCCGAGACCCAGTAAGTGGATTTAACCGGTTCTTCAGTACCCTGATACATCCGCAACTATACGGATCACCAGGTTGGTGGTGTTCACACATGTGCAAGTGGTTGGAAGCTAGCATGTCAGCTTGTACTGAATGTAGGTATGTGTGTGTGTTCAGTTGTCCAATGTTTGCTTGAAAAATCTGGATGTATCAAGTCGCAGAACAGGTTTACCCGCTGTGCGTAGTCTGGAATGTATATTCTGCCAAAATTCAGGAAACTCAATATTGATTGGAGTTTCTTCATGGTGTATTGTGGTTGTACAAATTAACGCTTCTCAAGGACATGGGTCTCTAGGTTTTTGCTTTCAATTGACAACTTGTATTCTAAAAACAGGACATTGAGGTGCGCTATTTTAGATTTTTTTAATATCGATATAGGACAATTTCTGGTCATCATATTCTTGCAAAAGTTCTATAACCCGGGTTGAAAACAACCCAGGGCTGTTTTTATTGCCCTGAGGCAATCAAAAGATTTGTTTTGGGACCGAAGAGGGCTAAATGCGGTAAAATACCTGCTTTCAGATGCTATGTCCTGGAAGAAAAATCCATTTGAAATATCTAAAGTGGTTTTGTATTTTTTCCGAACTAAGTTATTCATAAGTGATACTTGTAGCTGTGATCAAGTGTCTGTAATCTAATACTAGTCGATATGAAAGGTATAATTTCATTACTGGAAACAAAGGATTATTCATAGGGGAGGTGCAACTTTCAATTACACATTGGTTAATTAATGTATCTTTATAGCTCCCCCTCCAGTTGGAGTTGCATCTTGTATAAGCGATGCAGAACACTCACTCTTGTATCCGGTGTTTCCACCTGGATGTAGTCACTCAATGCTACTACCACCAGACAACCCATCAGGAGCCGGCAAAGTATTGTGACTTCTGCTGTGCAGTCCAGTATGGTCCGAGCACACTCCCTGCTCAGAAGCAATGTTCTCAATATCCATGGCATGCCTGACTTTAAGCCCAGCTACCTTTTTCTTTGTGGATTGAGGAGTGGACTGCTTTCACTTGTCTTCCTATTATATTATGAAGTCAGAAGAGTGTTGGGAGTTCCCCTTCGGTTTCACATACTCTTCTGCTATGCGCTCTGATCGTCCACCTCTCTCCAAGCATTTCTCGGATGATTCCTGAAAGGAACAAGATGAACGTGTATCAATATTCTGATACCTGTCAGACATTTTAATATTATCATGGTTACACAAGTTATAGCGCTTTTCAGTGGTCACCTGTTGAGGAGATCCCACTTCTTCGTAGCAGAAAAGTCTGATGTCTGCTTGAGTTTTCCTTTTCAAAATGACTTTTAATATGTGGTTTATTGGGTCTGGCTCCCAAATTATCTCTACTTCCTGTAGCATAGGTTTCTTAGATAATTCTAGGGATTTTGTGCTCCTGTTTCTTAGAGCCAAATTTGTGAGCAGCATAAAGGCAAATACTGTGGCAAAGTTGCCCATCAGTTTTATCTCCAAATCCAGGGCAGGTGCTGCCCTTACTTATTTTGAATCTGTCTAACCACCTCAGGCAAAACAGCTTATGAGGGTGTACCGTGTGTTCTGATATATACTGCAACAAAGACTGTACCCAAAGTGAAGCAGTCTTCCAAATGGAGAGCCATCTCCATTGGCAGGCATATCATGAGAATTCTATGTATTTCCTGAGGTCCCGTAAGGGGACACGCTGCTTCAAGCTGGCTTGTTTTTTGTGCAATCCAGAACGGAATTTCCTCCCGGCTGGAGGGAATTTTACACATAACCGCATTGATTGTCTGAACTAATGCCAGGTGTAGCCAATTGTGGCTGCGCAGCTTGAGCAACCCTCGCAGGATTTATTGTTCGCATAACAAACTGTGTTAAGCATATTATATGTTTTAACCATATCTATATATAACATACGTAGGTCCGGAGCTGTCGGATTGCTTATAGCTGGATAGGTTGTGTAGCCCGCTAAGACTAGCCATGTTGTTCCCTCATTGCTAAGGGGACCTAGTCTAACACTATTGTTTGTATGTGGTAGGGCGCCTTCAAACCAATTTTAGTTTTCTTGGTAAGTTACTGGCATTCAGCCTCTCCCTCCTGCATGCCACCCAGAGCGCCTCCCGCTGATCGTCTCCTCCTGAGACGGGCGAGTCCTCCATCTTGGGCGGCTCTGGGTCAGCGCTGCAGTGTTTGGGCCCCTCCCCCCCCACAATTATTCAGGCGCCCTGCGGACCTCGCGCCTATCATTCTCAGCCTACAGATCTCCCGAGGCTTCGCCGGGAGCAACGCTTCATTTTAGTTTCCACTGACCTTTCTGGTCGACGCACGCTGTGCCCTTCAGTAGCGCTCTGGACTTTCGCTTTTAGCAGCCTCTCCCTCCTGCACGCCACCCAGAGCGCCTCCCGCTGATCGTCTCCTCCTGAGACGGGCGAGTCCTCCATCTTGGGCGGCTCTGGGTCAGCGCTGCAGTGTTTGGGCCCCTCCCCCCCCACAAGTACTTCAGGCGCCCTGCGGACCTCGCACCTATCATTCTCACCCTACAGATCTCCCGAGGCTTCGCCGGGAGCAACGCTTTCATTTTAGTTTCCACTGACCTTTCTGGTCGACGCACGCTGTGCCCTTCAGTAGCGCTCTGGACTTTCGCTTTTAGCAGCCTCTCCCTCCTGCACGCCACCCAGAGCGCCTCCCGCTGATCGTCTCCTCCTGAGACGGGCGAGTCTTCCATCTTGGGCGGCTCTGGGTCAGCGCTGCAGTGTTTGGGCCCCTCCCCCCCTGTCACTCCCTCTGATGTGCCCCTATATATTAGCTGGCCAGTCCCGGCAGCGCAGCGGACGAGCGCAGCGGGCGCGACGAAGGCGCGCCGAAGTTGCGCCTAAGTTAAGCCCGTCCGCGACGGGCCGGGACCAGGGGCCATAGACCCTGGCCTTCCTTTGGTGTATACCCCTGCCCAATTACTATCCTTCTCTGCTCCTGCCCCACCTCCCCCTTCTCTAGCCCAGCTCTTAATCACGCATGGTATCCACTCCCCCTGTCCCCTTCCTGCCCTACCCATCCCTTCCCCTGCTACGTCCTGCACGTCCTCTTTCAGTTGTCCCCCTTCTGGCACCTCAGCAGACTCTGCTATTCTCCTTAATACTCGTTCTGCTGTCAAAAATCAAACTGCTCTTTTTAATCTCCTCAACACTGATTCTCCTGATTTTCTATTTCTCACTGAAACTTGGTTTTCCTCGGATTCTCTTCCTGATCTCCTGGCAATTCTTCCTAACACCCACTATGCCCTTCGAGCTGACCGCCCTGACGGTAGGATTGGTGGGGGTGTGGCGATGATAATTCATTCTTCTATGAAATTCCAACTTCTCCCCCACCCCCGTATACCCAATGTTGACTTCCTGGTGGCCCGCTCTCTAAATCTCCCCTCACCTCTTACTGTGGTTCTTATGTACCGCCCTCCTCCAACTATGCCATTGTTTGTGTCCACCCTGCAGGATCTCCTGGCCACTTTGGCTGTCAATAATTCTTCGCTGCTACTGCTTGGCGACTTCAATTATTGGCCGGGCGACCCGAGGGAGGACTCCTCATCCAAAGACTTCTCTGCTACACTTCAGTGCCTCAATTTCTCATCTCACGTCTCGGTCCCCACCCACATTCAGGGTCATATCTTAGACCAAATTTGGTCTTTACGCTGCAATCTCTCACTCACTTCCATCTTCCCCTGCGTCTGGTCGGACCATTCCATGATCTCCTTTGCCATCCATCTGGGTCAAGCTGAAAAAGCCCTCCTGCCTAAAAACATCATGGCACGTAGTTGGAACCAGACCGACCTCAACGCTCTTTCCTCTTCCTTGATCTCATCCGCCCCTGACTTGACTGATCTACCCTTGGAAAGCCAGGCGGACGTCATCAGTACTTGGCTTTCTTCTGCCTGTGACCAGGTCGCGCCACTAAAAAAGGTTAAATCTGTCCGTCCCTATGACGCGCATAAGTGGTTCACCAGCGACCTCAAATCCCTCAAATTAGATCTCAGGCGCTCGGAACGGTCTTGGAGACGTAACTACTGCCCTACCCTCCGTCTCCAATACAAAGTCCTTCTTAATGATTACAAAAAAGCCATTTTAGCGGCAAAAAACAAATATTTTACTGAGAGAGTGGCCCTCTCCGCTAATAAATCCCGTGAGATCTTTTCACTAGTTCACAGTCTTGCCACCTCCGATCGCACTTGCCCCCCTCCTGCTCCATCCCAGTCCCTCTGTCTCTCACTGAATGATTATTTCATTGATAAGATCATTAACATTAAGGCCAACATTCCTACTGTGTCTCAACCTGTACTCCCGGATTATCTTCCCCCGTCCCCTCCCGCTTTGGATCACTTTCAACCTATTTCATTTGAGCTCTTTCTTGACCTGCTTGTCAAGGTCAAGTCTGGTTCACCTGCGGACTGTGCTCCTGCACGGATCCTCAGAACTCTTTACACCAGTTGTCCTGTCCCTCCCCTCACCTTCCTCAATGCTTCTCTGGCCTCGGGCTCTGTCCCTTCTCTTTTTAAATCCGCCATAGTTTTCCCCATTTTGAAAAAACCTGGTCTCGACTCTTCTCTTCCATCAAATTTCAGGCCAATCTCTTTACTTCCATATCTGGGGAAGATCCTTGAAAGCCACGTAACTTCCTGCCTCTCCTCTTATATCGAGGAGAACCATCTTTTGGCTTCCCACCAGGCGGGTTTTCGCCCCGGCCACTCCACTGAGGGCGTGGTCCTCGAGGTCCTGGATGAACTTAAGAGGAAAGCCGATAGCAATCTTCCCCAGGCCTTGGTTCTTCTCGATCTGTCCGCTGCGTTTGACACGGTCGATCATGCCATTCTTCTCGATCGTGTCAGCTCAGCGGGCATCCAAGGCACTGCCTTTTCCTGGATCGCGTCCTTCCTTCAAGGAAGAGCGCAGGCAGTTCACCTCTCTGGTTTTTCTGCTCCCCCCCGCCCGGTCACCTGTGGGGTCCCCCAAGGCTCTTCCCTCTCACCACTTCTTTTTAACCTCTATATCTGCCCTCTTATTCTTTCCCTTCTTGAGCTGGGGGTCTCTGTGTACAATTACGCAGATGACCTCCAGCTCGTCTTCGATCTCTCATCCCCTGCTGACTCCCTACCCAAGTTTTGTTCCACTCTAGTTTTTATTTCCCAGTGGATGAGCTTCAATCATTTGAAGCTCAATCCGGACAAGACAGAGCTTGTCCTCACTGGAGGTTCCTCCAACCCTTGGTCCCCAGCCCACTGGCCCCTCTCTTTTGGTCCTCCCCCCTCACCTGTTTCCTCTGTCCGGACTTTGGGCATCAAGGTCAGCAATGATCTGTCCATGCATGCCCAAATCAGTTCCGTTGTGTCCTCTTGTTTTTCTTCCCTTCGTTTAATTCGTAAGATCTCCCGGTTTTTTTCTGTTGACGCTCTCAAAACCATCATTACGGCCCTCATCACTTCCCGCCTGGATTATGGGAATGGCCTGTACGTAGGCATTCCAGCCTACGAAATCCGTTGTCTTCAGGCTATTCAAAACCAGGCGGCCCGCCTTATCCTTCGCCTTCCCAAATCCTCTCACATCACTCCTGCCCTCAAGTCCCTCCACTGGCTTCCGGTTCATCTCAGATCTTACTTTAAATTAGCCTGTCTGGCCTTTCGGGCCCACGCTCGCTCCGCCCCGCACTTCATCAATTCCCTCATCATTTCCCACGTCCCAAGTCGTACCCTCCGTTCTTCATCACTTATCCTCCTTCACGTCCCTCGCTTCCGTAAATCACGCACTGGCGGCACCCGATTCTCAGTTCTGGCCCCCAAGTTCTGGAACAGCCTTCCTCCCTCTATTCGCGCTATTCCTATTTTTTCCCATTTTCGTAAAGCCCTCAAAACTTTTCTTTTCTCTTAGGCATTCCCCGGTTAATCCTTCTGGGTTCCTCTGTAGATACTGATGAGTCCTCAGCGCCAGGAAGCCGCTTGGCCGCAGTGCGCTTTATTAAGTTTCTTTTTCATTTCATTTCATTCATTTCTTTCATTTCATTTCTAGTGTTTCATAAAACGTTTCGTTGTTAGGAACTGTATTTGCAGAATATGAATGAAACAGCCTTGTAGTTATATCAGATGCTGGGAATGTTGTGAATCTATCTAGGACCCTAATCAGATATCCCCGATTCATGCCCTTATGTGGTCATAATAAAACATATCCTTATAAAGGCATAGGAATCATGTCCATATCTAGTCATAGCCCATGCAGTCCAAATACGGCAAGGCTACTCCCATAGACTCCTAGAAAGTACAACGCGTTCTTTAAACAAACCAAGCCTCCAGCAGCCCGGGAATTTTCCCTGCTTTTGTTTTGATTTGCACAAGAACTCCTGGAGTCCAGAAAGAAATGTTAGTTCTTAGTGACGTCTTATGTCCAACCGTACGTCAAACACCGCACCTTTCAGGTATAAATATACCAACATTGCCTTAAGCAAACACACAGTGGTTTGGAGCAGAGCGGCTATCTACTTGTCCGACGCCCAGCTGATGCGAGAGCCGAAGGAAGCCAACACTCCCACTTGACGCACAGAGAGACGCTGTCTTTTCTCCTGCCGAGAAATCCAGCTCCGGTGTTTCCAGTCACCCTTGCGGGTTGCTGGGAGATCGAGTCCTGAGACACAAGACCTCCTTCATTCTAAAACCAAGGTACGGAGCTGACTAAAACCTTAAGAGATTTCTTGTTTCAGATTATTGGCAAAAAACCAACTTAACTTAAACTGCAACTTACTTACTCCTTCCCACGTATTAGGCTTAGGTCAGGTACACCGGGGTAGGCGTATTTTAGAAGCACCAGTTGAGTACGTTAGTCAATGTTTTTATGTATGTATATATTTTATCCGTTTTAAAGTATCATATGGCTAAGAAACCATATCAATGCTTTTACAGTATTATTTCATACTACTTTTACTGTACGCACTTTCTTCATGATAAGTATTGCAATTGTGGCAATTCATTTCTCTTGCATGAGAAAGAAGACTGCTCAATAAATAACACCTTTTATTGAAAACGCCCGTCTCTCTATTTCTCTGCACTCTGGTGAGACTAAGCATGCACAATTGACTGAGTGAAATAGTTGTCTATTGTTTTCACACGACGCTAGAGATATACTCTTTATTCTGAGGGAGCAAAGTTGTCATGTTTATGCGTTTGTCAGAAACTAATCCCTTCTTGTCTAAATCAGGAGAGTTAACTCTTTCCTAAACATTCGAGAAAGTTTCTAGTGACCTCTGAGCGAGCTGGCAAAACTAATTAAGTCTAATATAGTCAGTAGAGACCTAGATGACCTCAGTCCTACGTCTACACTGCTGTTTATATTATTCCAATGCGCAGTGCCTATTGGGAATATAGGAACTACACTACATGGCGCCCAACGTTTGGTAAGGCGATAATCTAACGCAAGACTCTAGAGTAACTCAGTCGTGCTTTTCACACAGACTCCTTTTTCCCGTAAATACTCCAAAAGACGTCTCTAGTGGGTAAAAGGTTAATATCCGCCGGAACTTAGTAGGAAGAGATTCCTATGTATTAGTTTTTGGTTTAGTCAACGTTGAAGGATACAGTGTTCCAAAATATTGTGCACCTAATCTTTGTTTCCCTTGAAACTTGATCTGCAACAAAAAACTTTCTGTTAGTAAAAATGACAGAAAGTGAAGAGAAAAGGGAGGAAGCTCGATTAGCAGCTCAACTCCTAGCGGATGACACAAGTCTCCAAGAAAATGACCCGAATGCTATAATCATTCCGGTAAATGTAAGAAAAACTATAACTAAAAAACTTATAGAAAATGGAGTATCATCACGAGGTGGTACAGTCATATTCGTGGTAGACGCACATGAATATCGGCAAACAGAGGTATTCTATTCATGAATACATTTTCCAGCAGCACACGCTGTGACACACGAATTCCACTATTACAAAATAGAGGAACCTCCGGATGAATACGCTCCTTTCGAGGACGTTGGAATCCCACTAACTTACCAAGAGCACCTGCTCTGGTTTAATGGCGCCCTAAAACATCAAAATCACATCACTAGGCTCGGTCCACTAGGTAGACCAGGAGCCACGTGGCCGGTTCTAGCCAGCTACACACCACATCCCGACATTGAAAAAATGTCAGACCGGGAACTCTTAGCTCAGCTAAAACTATTAATTAAAATACATAGACAATTGGTCCAATATGTCATGCGGACTTCAACAGTCCAACCAGCAATAATAATTCCACAGACCACCCCTCACCAGGGGAACACAAATAAAATCACACCACAGAATATACAATCAGCCATTGGCGGAATTCCAGCAAAATGGGAACAGATTCCATTCTGGTTAGCCCAGAAAATCACTCAAATAGAGGCAGTATTTCCTGATAGTACACCTCAGGATAAACACAGAATTCCGACTATCTGCCTTCCAATGAGGGTCACACCACATGTGGAGGACTGTGACACTTGGGGCACAGTCTTTGCTTCTATTTACACAAAAACACATGGTGTTCCGTCTATGGCGATAATACCAGATGTGCTAAGACAGATTCAAAATGAATACGGTCCGGAACCTGCTTTAACTCTGGGTATGAAATTACTGAAAGACTTAAAGCAGGTCTCTATATTATTAGCCAACATAAAAGGAGAAGCAGCATCTGTGGCGATCCGCCAGAAATTGAAAGAAACAGATATAGCAGAACAACCTTTTGAACTTGCCAGAATCATAGAAAAATCCTATGAAGAACTAGGTAGAGATAGTTTGGGTGGGAAACCAGTAAAACCCCAACTACTTGAAAATCCTGAAAAAACATTTATTAGAAATAATCTGAACACTCCAAAAAAGAGTTGGGAGGGTAATAAACAATCCACTCCCAGAGAAAAACGATTCCAGTCCAGAGGAAGGTCTCTTCAACGGAGAAATAGATCTCCAGAACAAGGAGGCAAGTCTTCCCAGAGGGAGCCCTCTGAGAAAAGATACAACATTAGAGATAGGGATACATTAAAAAAACCTGACAGATATCAAGATATTGATACACGTCCCTCTCGATCTTTTCAGACTTCCTCACAGAAATCGGAAAGAAGAGGACAGTCAGAACACAAAGAAGAGCACGTCAAGTCCAAAGACAAGTAACCTGCTCATCAAAGTAAAAAATTACAATTTCCAAAGAAGAAGGTAGCTAGTATTAAAATAAAACATGCCGAGGATTCTGAGGACACAACTGAAAAACGGAGGGTGGGCCCAGACAATGCTAGACAGCGCAGCAGAAGTAACCATAGCTCGCAAGATCTTGATGAATCTTCTGGAGACAGTGGACACGAATGAATACATTCAAGTGGAAACTGCAGATACCAGAGTTAGCAAACCCCATAAATTATATGAAATAACATTGCGTATAGAGAGGGATAAAACTAGGAAAGTAAGGGGTCTCTTTTGGGATAACCTTTCGAAAGGCTATGACATCATGTTAGCTGAGAAAGACTGGCCACCAGAGTTTGTCAGGGAGTGCCCTCATGGCGAAGAAATTATTATGCCTGCCCTCTCAAATCATATTCCAATACATAAAAAAATACACATTTGCTAGAAAATGGGCAGGGCCCAAGCTCCTGCATTATATAAAAATCATGTAGGATGGGATGAGCATTCTCCTCGCCATAAAATCCAGTTAAAAAATCAACCAACTGCACAAAGGCAGTATCCTGTTAAGCAAGAAGCTAAAAAACAAGTCAGGGAGATCTTAGATCAACTTGAATACCAGGGGGTGATTGAAACATGCACCTCACAAATGAACAATCCTTTGTTTCCTGTCTCCAAGCCAGATGATTCATATCGTCTAGTTTTGGACTACAGACACCTAAACTCCTGCTGCAAAACATTTGCAGTACAAAACTCACACAGTGCAGCACTAATGAATAACCTTGTGCGCAAAAAATATAAAACAACATTAGATATCTCAAATGGCTTCTTTGGTCAAAATATTGCACATGAAAGCAGGTATTTGACCGCTTTCTCAACAATGGGGTCGCAAAAACAATTCTGTCGACTCCCACAGGGATTCAAGAATAGCCCAGGATTATTCTCAGCAAGGGTAACAGAGTTACTACAAATGTATGATGATGAGGCATTATCATATGTCGATGACATCTATCTTACAGACGACGACCTGGAGACACACTTGAAGAGTGAACACCATTATACTTGGGTTCGCATCTGAAGGGTACAAATTCAACTTTAAGAAGTCACGAATTGCCCATCTAACTATCCTGTTTTAGGATATGAATTATCAAGTGAAGGCAAAAGCCTAGCAGACAATTTCTTAGAGAAATGTGCAGTACTCCAAGCTCCAAAAACGCTGAAGAACTTACAATCAATACTAGGTTTCCTGAATTTCGGAAGAACATACATTCTAACTTATGCAGAGAGGGTTAAACCTCTCTATGAATTAATAAAACCTGATTTCAAATCATAATTGGACTCAGAAACACACAGAAATTTTAAGATCATTACAAACAGACATGTTAACTAAAACAAAACTGCAAACACGCGAGAACATACGCAACCTTGTAATCCGAGTCATCCCAGGAAGATGCAGATTCACGTACCTGACCTCTAATGAGGGAGAAACGGTACCAATAACTTACAAATCACACTTGTACACACAAACTGAAATGAAATTCAGTTCTACTGAAAAAATTCTAAGTGCGGTGCAGACTGCTGTAGCAAAAGAAAGAGCCTTAGCCCAAGGCAAGAGTATATCTGCTTTAACAGCAGTATCAGCCCTTGAGGCAGTGACAAGACCACGCATTCCAAATGCTGTGGCATTAGATCCAAAATGGATACAATGGGAAAATTCTCTTGCTGCAGAAGACGTGAAACACGCTTTTGATTCAAAAATGAAAAAACTAGAAATTCTAGAATACGAACAGGAATCTCCTCTGCGCCAATCGAAATTCTGCCTCTAGAACAATACGCCTGTTGATTTACACAGATAGATTCGCACAACACTACGTTGTGGGAAAACAAACTTACAATGCAGCGCACGCGATTGTTAAAGGTCGCTGGCGCTTTGGTAAATTCAAACCGATAATTACAAAAACTGAATCACTCAGAAACTGTACAGCTCAGGGAGCTGAAATAAGATCTTTAAAGATGGCGCTTGAAAATGCCGATCGCGAATTCCCCACACTAATAGTGTGCGATTCGCACTACTGCGTCCAGTCTTACAATAAGAGCATGCAGACCTGGATTCAAAACGGTTATAAAGATGACACAGGTGCCACAATAAAGCATAAAAAGCTCTGGGAACAAGTAGTTCTTTTACAGAAAGAACTACAAAAGACTCACGTGATACATACACTGAGTCATCAACGTGATGGCGTTCATGTTGCAGGGAATTCATTGGCTAACAGAGCCGCAGCGGTTCAACCGGCTTCCGAAGCCACAAAAAAGCGTTCTAAAAAACACAGACGGAGAAACCATGCTGGCAGTAAAAGCCTCATTAAAGGGCGATTATGCAGCATTACCTCTCAACTATCCACTCAATAATACATACATAATTGATGCAAACTCCGTTCCTTTTGCTCAAATCCCTGGAGTGGGGGATAGAGTAATTCCAAACACGAACCGGAGGGCTTACTTGATTCAAGAAGCACACATGGGACAGGGTCTAAGGCACCAAGAGATCGTGAAATCTCTAAAAGAATTACAATCAGAATACTGGTGGCCGGGGATGAGCCTGCAAAATTACAAATTTGCAAAGGATTGTCCAGACTGCAACAGAGATCGCAGTTGTGAACCGGACCAGACTAATGCCAGGACACCTTTATTAGAAAGCATCAGGCTATTCATACGCAGAAATCCGGCCGGAGAAATGCGTTCCCATAATTATTAAGACTAGATTCACTTAAAATGTAGGCCCCAGCGCTCGGCTGACGCCAGAACTGTTATAAAAGATTTGCGAGTCCTTATCGGCACATACGCAATTGGCATGCTACATTCTGACCAGGGTCCTGCGTTTAGCTCTCGAGCTTACAAAGAGGCCATGACCAGCATGGGCATTGCATTGCGGTACTCTTCTCCCTTCCATCCTGAGGGAAATGCGGTAGTGGAAAGAAAAAACCGTGACATAAAGCAATCTATAATGGCGAGGGTATTAGTTTCGGGTGATGGGTGGGTCAAACATTTAACAAGTGTCCAACGTAGTCTTAACAATCTGCCAAGAAATTCTCTAAAAGGTATCACTCCATGTGAACTATTGTTCGGTACTAGAATGCACATCCAGGACTTAGATTGTCAGACTTCAGTGGTGGAAGAAAAAGCCTTTGATATCAAAGATCGTTTGGCTGTTTTACAGGACTTAAATGAAACAAGAAGAAGGCTGAGTAATATAAAATCTGAAAGAGACACGTTAGTATTAGATTCCTTACCTTAGAATATCCCCGGGCGTCAGACTGGATCCGGAAACTTTTGCGTAGCAGTACCCTTGCGCGTCGGTAGGCGTCGTCGGCGGCTCCGCGTCCGTCGTGGGCGCCGTGATGATGTCATCGGAGTACTTAGACGCCGCCTCCGCGTGCTGACGTCCGTTCTTCTTTTTTCCGCGCCAGCAAGCGCAGATCTGGAAAAAGCAGTAACCCTAGTCAATTTTTGACTAACTTTTTGATCGATTTTTGATTGTTTTTCGAAGTCTTTCCGACTCCGATTGGTGCCGTAGGGATGCCCGGTTTTAAGCACTGCGAGGATTGCGACCGCCTGATGTCAGTGACGGATCCTCACCACCTGTGTTTGACCTGTCTAGGCGTCGATCACGACGACAAGGCCTGCTCCGACTGCCGGGCACTCTCTTCGAAAGCCAGGCGGGAGCGATCCCGCAGGCGACTCGAACTCCGGCAGTCGGTCCCACGCCGCGAGAGGTCTCGGTCCCACGGGAGGTCGAGGGACAGGTCGCGGGCTCGGAGCCACCACAGCTCCGAGGGTAGGCCGTACTCCTCCGGGTCGAAGTCGTCGTCAGGTAAGAGGCACAAGAAGTCCAAGAGGCGTCATCGCTCTGCAGACTCCCCCCGACGCTCGCGCGTTGCGGCCGGGGGTTCGGGTGACACCGCCCACGCGGCTCCGTCGGAGTCGCGGGCGCCGCGTTCAGCCCCACACCCTCCGGTCCCTGGGCTCAACGCGACACCGGAGGAGATCGAGCGCTTCCTCATGGCCATGAGGAAACTCTCTCCTCCGACGGGCTCCGCGGCGCCTTCGGGCCCAGCGGACCCGTCTGGGACCCCTAGTGGGTCGGGGGTTTTGGCCCCGACGCCGCCGACGCCTTCGGGCCCGGCGCCGCAGGTTCCCACTCTCCCGACGGCGCCGGCGCCTTCGGGCCCGGCGCCGCGGGGTCCAGTTGTCTCGGGCCCGGTGCCGCGGGACGCCGCTGGACCTTCTTCGGGATCTGGATCGTCGCCGGTGGACCTTATGACCTCCCCGCGTCCGACCATCAGGTGTCGCCTCCGGCGCCGTCCCCGATGCTCCCTTCATTCCTGTTCCCGCGTCGGGACGGCCCCGGTGGGCGCCGCTCCAGACGTCGTTTGGAGAGTTTCACTTCTATGAACAGGCCCCATTAGTTGAGAACCCCGAGTTTCAGGAGATGGGTGCTGAAGAGGATTGGGAGGGGTCTGAGGACCCTCTGACCAGAGAGTGTCAGTCTCATGAGGACTGGACAGGAGACCTTGGGGAGGCCAGTGGCCTGGACACCTCTCCAGACACTGGTTTTGTCTCCCCTCCTACCGTGGCTTCGGAGGAGGGGGCAACCTACAGTGTGGTGTTGATGAGGGCTGCCAAGGCCTTGGGCCTTGAGCTCCCCGTCGCGGCCGTGAGGACTAATCTCCTCACTGAGGTCCTTAAACCGCAGTCAAGCTTGGCCGAGCCTCTGCTGCCTTTTAATGAGGCCTTGACCGACGTTCTTCTGGGCACTTGGTCCAAGCCCGCTACGGGTTCGCCCTTAGATAGGAACGTGGCCAGACGCCACCGCCCCGCCCCGATGACCCATGTTTCCTGTCCACCCACCCTACCCCCGAGAGCCTGGTCATCCAGGCCTCTAATTCCCAGACCGCATTCCCGTCGGCACCGCTGGACAGGGAATCCAAGAGGTACGAGCAGTACGGCAAAAAGATCTTCTCGTCCCTTAGTCTGGGACTGCGTTCTTCCAACACCGCATGCCTCTTGGGCCGCTACACCCACTCTCTGTGGGATACGGTCGCGGACGTGCTGCCAGAGTGTCCGTTGGAGGTACGGGCCAAACTCGGCCAAGCCCTTGTGGAGGGCCGGGATGCAGCCAAATATTCCATTAGGTGTGGGCTGGATACCACCGACTCACTGGGTAGAGCGATGGCAACGACTGTGGCGGTCAGACGCCACGCCTGGTTGAGGTCCGCCAACTTTTCGGCCGATGTCCAAAACACATTGATGGACATGCCGTTCGATGGCCGTCGCCTCTTTGGCGACAAGGCAGACCATGCGCTCGAGCGCTTTAAGGACTCCAGGGCTACGGCCAAGTCCTTGGGCCTCTCGGCCCCGCGCCAGCAATCGGCTGCCTTTCATTCCTTTCGTGGCCACGGAAGGGGTGTACCCACACGTGCTGCCAGCCACGCTATGCAGGGTAATACCCAATGCGGTGGCGGCCGTGGGAACCGCCGTCCCGGCGGTCGGGGACAACGGCGAGGTCAGTCCACACCTTCCCCCGCAGCATCCGCCTCGAAACCCTCCTAGTCCGTGCTTTCAGGCCCATGTGACACCAGTGGGGGGCAGGGTTCGCCATCACCACCTCCACTGGCCCACCGTCACTTCGGACAGGTGGGTGCTGCAGATCGTCCGATGGGGCTACTCCCTCCCCTTCGCGGCGACTCCTCCAGCCATGCCACCGCAGAACCACCGTGTATCGGGGGATCATTTGCGACTTCGCAGGAGGAAATTACGGCCCTCTTGGCCAAGGGGGCCATCGAGCGCGTTCCTGGGCCAGAAGTAGGGTGTGGTTGCTACTCCCATTACTTTCTGGTACCCAAGAAGGGCAAAGGGGGCCTGCGCCCTATCTTGGACCTACGGGACGTCGACGGCTTCCTCCGGAAGGAGAAGTTCAAGATGCTGACACTGGCTCAGGTCCTAGCTGCCCTGGACCCAGGAGACTGGATGGTAGCGTTGGACTTGCAGGACGCTTATTTCCACATCCCCGTCCTGCTGGCCCACCGGCGCTACCTGCGGTTCACGGTTGGCCACGAGCACTTTCAGTTTACCGTGCTCCCCTTCGGCCATACCAGCGCCCCACGGGTTTTCACAAAGGTGATGGCGGTGGTCGCAGCTCATCTGCGCAGGTTAGGGGTTTCAGTCTTCCCCTACCTCGACGACTGGTTGTTGAAGGTGGGCTCGCCCCAGACAGTCGTCAGCCACCTCCAGACTACGGCAGATCTCCTGCATCGGCTGGGGTTCTCAATCAATGTGCCGAAGTCACACCTGTGCCCCTCTCAGAAGCTCCTTTTCATAGGAGTGGTTCTCGACTCGGTGCAGTTTTGGGGCTTATCAGGCTCTGATTCCCATCTTTCAGCCGTTATCCCGGGTCTCGGTCAGGTTGACGCTGCGGCTTCTGGGGCTGATGGCCTCCTGCATCCTGCTGGTGCATCACGCCAGGTGGCGGATGCGGGCTCTGCAGTGGGACCTGAAGTTTCAGTGGGCCCAGCATCAGGGCAACCTATCCGACCACGTCCTGATCTCGGAGGGCACTGCGAGACAGCGGCAGTGGTGGCTCACGGACCGCGATTGGGTCAGCGGCAGATCCCTCTCCCTTCCCCAACCGGAGCACGTAGTTGTGACGGATGCGTCCCTCCAGGGCTGGGGAGGCCACATGGGAGAGGCGGAGATGAGAGGCCTCTGGTCTCCGGCAGAGGCCCGGCTCCACATCAACCTGTTGGAGTTACGGGCGATTCGTCTAGCACTGAAATCATTCCTCCCCTCTGTCCGGGGGAGTGTAGTGCAGGTGTTCACGGACAACACCACCGCCATGTGTTACTGCAACAAACAGGGCGGGGTGGGGTCGTGGACCCTTTGCCAGGAGGCTCTGCGCCTCTGGCAATGGCTGGAACGCCAGGGCGTGACCCTGGTGGCTCAACACCTGTCAGGTTCTCTGAACGCCAGGGCGGACAAGCTCAGCCGTCGGTGCATGATGGATCACGAATGGCGTCTGAACTCGGACGTGGCGCAAGGCCTCTTTCAGCAATGGGGAGAGCCTTGGTTAGATCTATTCGCCACCGAAGAGAACGCGCAATGTCATCAGTTCTGCGCGTTGGAATTTCCAAGGCGGCACTCACTCGGAGACGCTTTTGGTCGCGAGTGGAGCTGCGGTCTACTGTACGCCTTTCCGCCTATACCACTTCTGCCCAGAGTGCTGAAGAAGATCAAGCGCGACCGGGCTCAAGTCATCCTTGTGGCTCCGGACTGGGCTCGAAGGTACTGGTATCCAGAGCTACTCAGTATGTCAGTCGATCCCCCGGTTCGTCTGCCTCTTCAGGAGGACCTTCTGTCGCAGCAGCAGAGGACGGTCCCCCACCCGAACCTGTCCAGTCTCCACCTCCATGCTTGGAGATTGAGCGGCGACAGTTGAGGCCATTTGACTTGCCTCCTGAAGTCTGTAACGTCATTCTGGCAGCCAGGCGTCCCTCCACAAAGTCAGTATACGCCTGCAGGTGGAACAGATTTGTGGCATGGTGCACAGCAAAGGCTGTGGATCCTCTCGCTGCCCCTCTTTCTGAGGTTCTTCTCTTCCTTCTTTCTCTTGCCCAGCAGGGCTCTGCTCTGGGCACTATCAAGGGCTACCTTTCTGCCCTTTCAGCCTTTCTGAGGCTGCCTGATCAACCTTCTTTGTTCAAGTCCCCTATTGTAAATAGATTTCTTAAGGGCATCACACACACGTTTCCTCCTGTTCCGTTTGTGATGCCTCAGTGGGACTTGAACCTGGTTCTTACGTTTCTGATGTGCGCTCCCTTTGAGCCACTTCACAACTGTCCTCTACGCCTTCTAACCCTGAAGACTGCTTTCCTGGTTGCCATCACCTCTGCCAGGAGAGTGAGTGAGCTCCAGGCCCTTTCTTGTACTCCACCTTTCCTTTCTGTCCATCCGGACAAAGTGGTGTTGCGTACTATGCCATCTTTCCTGCCCAAGGTTGTCACGGCCTTCCACATCGGGCAGTCTATCACCTTGCCAACCTTCTTCCCGCCACCGCATCCCTCTAAAGAGGAAGAGCGGCTTCACCGTTTGGACCCAAAACGTGCGCTCTCATTCTACTTGGATCGCACACGCCAGTTCCGGGTGGATGACCAACTCTTTGTTGGTTACGTGGGCGCGAAGAAGGGGAAAGCGGTGCACAAGAGGACCATCTCTCGGTGGATCATCTTGTGTATCCAGGCATGCTACTCCTTGGCTAAAAAGGAGCCCCCTGTTGGATTGCGGGCTCACTCTACCCGTGCCACGGCGACTACAACTGCCCTGGGCCGGGGAGTGCCCTTACAAGACATCTGTCAGGCAGCTACGTGGGCATCGCTGCACACGTTTGCAAGACACTACTGCCTGGACAGCCATGTCCGGAGGGATGGCTTCTTTGGCCGTTCTGTCCTCCAGGACTTTCTGGTGTGATTATTGGTTCGCAGATCCACCATCGGGGTTGGTATTGCTAGGGTATCTATTCTAAGGTAAGGAATCTAATACTAACGTGTCTCTTTCAGATGCACAAGTTACTACTTGTGTAACGATATATCTGTAAGAGACATTAGTTAGTATTAGATTCCTTACCGACCCACCCGTCCTCCCCGTTCTGCGAACCGATATCTAGGGTTAGGGTTTACCCCTTTCAGGGCCCTAGTTTCATTGGCACCAGTGTTGGTTTTTTGACATGGCTCTGCGTTTCTGACGCGAAAAAGCTGTGTCTAAGAACTGACGTCAGAACGCGGAGGCGGCGTCTAAGTACTCCGACGACGTCATCACGGCGCCGACGACGGACGCGGAGCCGCAGACGACGCCTACCGACGCGCAAGGGTACTGCTACGCAAAAGTTTCCGGATCCAGTCTGACGCCTGGGGATATTCTAAGGTAAGAAATCTAATACTAACTAATGTCTCTTACAGATATATCGTTACACAAGTAGTAACTTGTGCGTTAAAGCCAACAGCCACTGAAGAGAAACCACCTGTCCCAGCAAGACCTGTCTGGATTCCAAAGATTGGGGATCTAGTCAGAGAAAAGATCGCGGTGAAGAAGGAATTTGGGCCTTCTTACAGAAAAGCAGTACCTGTCTTAGCTGTCAGCGGAACAAGATCAGTAGTACTACCGCCCCTTGCTGGTAAAAAGGAGAACAGAGTTGTATCCATCGACCTGGTAAAACCACAATCATGTGGCCAATAATAAGTAGTAGGCCCAGTGGACTCCCAAGAAATAGCAGAAGACCAAATCTTGCTACAATCCAAGAGGTTCAAACTGAGAGACTAATCACATTTGATAAACCTGCAGTGAACAAAAAAGGACTATGCAACAAAGCCATGGAACTTGTGCCTCTTGATACCCAAATTGCAACAGTTCATCAAGAAATGCCTGTCTACAACGATGTAGCCTCAGACTATGCTAATGAAACAAAGAAAGATCCAAAGACTAATGAGAATCCGGAAGCAATTCCAACAATTGACAGAACTGCATCTGGCTACTTCATCAATTTCGATGACTTTTCTGATGATCCAAGTGAACATGAAGAAACGCCAGCAACAAAAACTTTCAAGAAAAAATGACTGAACTCTTTCATCAACTAAAAGAAACATATCGGATTTCACCATGGATTGAATTTTGGATTGTGTTAGGTGTACTTTTCCTCCTACTTTGACTCATCATGGTTTTATGTTTGGGTAGATTTATTGATGGAAAATATAGTACAATGGACACAGCAAGTCAGAACATCAACTTGGTCCTAAAGCCTCACACATCCTCTCACATCAAGAAAAGAGAACTGTCACTGGTGAACATCACAGCCAATCCAATACCCGGTGGGGTAGCATGGGACAAAACGGATTATGAAATCTATGGCCCAGTTGAGCTCTTAAAATAACCACACCAATTTAAGATTTCCTTAAGTGACTTTGTGACACCAAGTACTTTCTCTGATGATTGGGACTTTGAAAATATTAATAATATGATGTCAGATTTAGTAATGTCAGCAAAAGTTACAGAACATGATTATTTACAGGGTTCATCGAACTATGAAGAAATGTACTATTATAATCATTATGGTCATCACTATTTGCATAAATATGCTCAACCTAGAAATGTTTTAAATTATAATCAATGGGAACATTGTCCAACACCGCCAAAAGGCAGTTCAAAAACATTTTATGAAAAATTCACATACTTCTCAGGGTTTAACAGTGATCCAGAAACGTTTTATTTTAGAATGTTAAATAAGACAGGAATGAAAACAATGTTGACAAATACTAAATTGATTTATTCAGCAACATTTTATGAAAAAATTACTACATTTGGTTTTGAATTTTGGAAAAACAACATTGAAACAAAAACCATCTGGGGTTCAAAAGACTGGCAGGTACAAGGTCTAGAAGCATTATTTAGAGCCTGCATGATCCCAGAACAAATAATATTCTTGAATGACACCATTCAACAGACAACCTGTCTTGGTTTAGCCAAGATAAAAGACTTAAACAAACCGTCTATTCCAAAGCCCATTTATTTTTTTTATTTTTTTTTAGTTTGTCAGTTTGTAAAGCGCGACAGCTACCCAAAAAGGGTTTACCGGCGCTAAAATGAAGGCTAGCCTAGCGTAGGGTAAAAGGAAAGATTACTGGTTAAATAACCAGGTCTTAACTGCCCTTCGGAAACGGTTAAGACAACGTTCTGCACGAATGACCAGAAAGAGGGAGTTCCAGAGTCTAGGACCCATAAAGGCAAAGGACCTCCCGCCCATCCTGGCAAATTTAACCTTGGGCACACTAAAAAGTTCTTGGGTGGATGATCTCAATGTGCGGGTAGGGGAATACGTTGACACCAAGTCTTGAAGATATCTTGGAGCCGTGCCAGCTTTTATTTTATGCATGTAGCATAAAGCTTTAAACTTCACACGATTCTCCACTCGGAGCCAGTGGAGTTCCCTAATATGTCGTGTCATGGGTTCATTCCTCTTGCAGCCACAGAGTAGACGCGCCGCAGCGTTTTGAACCATTTGAAGGCGGCGGGTGACCGCCTTAGTGACTCCCAGATAGAGCACATTACCGTAGTCCAACCGGGAGGTCACCAAGGCGTTGACTACGGACCTCTGAGTTTCTGGGGGCAGCATCCACAGTATCTTACGCAACCAGCGTAAGATAGAAAAGCAGGTAGCCGCTACTTTCGTTACTTGCGTCTGAATCGTTAGGCCCTGATCTATGATGACCCCCAGGTTGCGGACGTGTGTTGATGCTGGGGGAATAGGCCCCATTTCCTCCGGCCAATGTGTGATGCCCCACAATTCGGGCTTACTTCCGAGAATAAGAATCTCTGTTTTTTCCCCCATTGAGTTTCAACAGATTTTGACTCATCCAGGAGGCTATTTCGCTAAGCCCAGATTGAAGAAGAGAGGTGGGGGACATATCTGATTGTGTGAGGGAAAAGACTATCTGTGAGTCGTCCGCATAGGAAAATAACGTGAGGCCAGCACGTTTTGCAATAAGAGCTAGTGGGATGACATACAGATTAAAAAGAAGAGGGCTGAGGATAGAGCCCTGAGGGACTCCAAATGGAGAGGCATGGACCTTGGATGTCGAGGAGTGGGAGAAAACTTGGAAAGACCTGCCCGACAAAAAAGATTCAATCCATTTTAGAGCCTTTCCGCCGATGCCTAAAGAACTCAGTGCTCTAAGTAAGATGGCGTGGGAGATGGTATCGAAGGCCGCACTGAGATCTAATAGAATCAGTGCGGCTGTGTCCCATCTGTCAAGCATCAGGCGGAGATTCTCAATGACACCCAAGAGAGCCGTCTCCGTTGAGAAACCGGTGCGAAACCCTGATTGTGAGTCATGCAGCAGATTGTTATCCTCAACGAACCTTGCCATATGTTGGTAAATGTGCCGTTCCAAGACTTTGGAAAAGATAGGAAGTAAGGAAATCGGCCTAAAGTTGGCAGGGATTTTAGGGTCTGCCATCGGTTTCTTTAGTAAGGGAGAAACCCTGGCGTGCTTCCAACATGTCGGAACGCTGGCCTGATGTATTGAGGCATTAAGCGTGGAGCAAATCCTGTCGAGCTGAGGCTCTTCCAACAGTCTGAGCACGGAGACTGGTAAAGGGTCGTTTGGGGAGCCAGATTTAATTTTAGCCAGATGTAACGATAATGAAGATGGATTGAGATCCGGCCATTCCTCCAATGGTGTATATGGGACCTGCAACAAGCTCCTGGGGCTTTCGCTGATGTCAATAAGAGGGAACCTTTTGTCTTCCTGTTGTTCAGCTATATTTAGATAGATTTCCTCAATCTTTTTTGTAAAGTATTGAGCCAGCTCCTCACACTGGGATCTATCCAGGGGTGGAGGCCCAGCTACTGTGCTGGATCCTGCTAAGTCCTTGACTAACCCAAAGAGCACTTTTGATTTATTTGTAGCGTCGTTTATTGTTTTGGCGACGTAGATGGTTCTTGCCTGGCGGCAAGCTTTGTGATAGTGCTTCAATTCTTTTTTATAAGCCAAATCATCAATAGAAGAGTAATCCTTTCGCCACGCTCTCTCTAGCTTTTTACAAAGTGACTTTTGAGTCTTTAATTGGTCACTATACCATGGGGCTGGGGGTTTGTGGATAATTGATTTTTGGCTGGACGTTGGCAAACAACTGTTAATGGCTTCAGTGAGCCAAGTATTGGTATTGGCAGCTACTATATCTACGCTGTCCCTAACGGTATCATCCTTAGGCAGATGAGAGTAGAGATGTTGTTTAAAAGCAGCTGCATCAAGCTTTTTCCAATTTCTCATCAAGGTAGAAGAGAATTTCGGTTGAGCCTGGAGATCCCTAATAGAAATATCGAACCAGGTCAAGTAATGATCACATACCTGAAAGTAATAGCACTACAGATATGGAGATAGACGTATCCTATATTTTACACCAAAACAGAACAAATCCTGATTGGAAAAAATGGTTGGTCTGGCCCACAGGCACAAATAACTGTCAAGATAGATTCCTGAACAAAACACAGGGGTTTAAACAGACCAGGCCAGACCCAAGATATTCCCAGAGACAACATCCAGGGATAGTTAAAACATACAGTGTAGGGAAACTATGCCTCGAATGGCTACAGAAATCCACACTGGCTGAAATTAAGCAACACTTGACTTTACTTAAAGACGGTGCTGACTTGCGTGATTGCGTACTGGGACCACGCAAACAGCGTCAAAAACGTTTCATATACGCCGGTATATACGCTGCTTACAACGAAGCTTGGAAAGTGACGCGAATTGAAACAGCAGAAAAAATACGAGACATTGATCGTATAAATTTTGAAAAATCCCTTTCTGTAGTGGACAATGGGTTAACGACTCTGTCCTCCAGAATATATTCACTGGACAGCATTGTATCATCTGCTATTGATATAATAAAGCAGGACTTACTAATGTTACAACATGGTCAGTGCCAATTACGTTCTATTGTACATCTGGGCTGGACGTTGGAAAAACTTGCGTTCAGGCTACGTGCCATGGCGTCTAATCAACATAACGTCATTATTTTCTATCTTTAACCTTACTGATAAACAAATCAGTTTGGCACAAAAAGGAGCAGACTATACGATTCTGAGCATTGAAAAACTTGAGAGATTACCATTGATAATGTCAGAGAGACCTGTCATTGAATGGATAATACACGGAACAATTACAATTCCGATAACAACTTTCCAGTATAAGTATTGCCAAAAATATATACCAGCAGGCCTGTATGAAAGGTTGGGTAAAGGATACATCAAGTCAACATGGAAATTACCTTATACACATAAATGTTATAGTGAAGGGAAAAAAGAGGTATTCCTTAGTGTTAACAATTGTAAAAAATCACTAAGCGGTACACTTCTGTGTCAAGGTATTAACTTGCATGGAGCCTGCGAAGGTTCATCAAATAACCTTTCATGTCACCTGCACGGCACTCCTGCAACACAGATAGAGCCTTTTTTCAGACAGCTTTCCAACGGCAGTTATGTTCTAATAAGTGACCACAGCTGTTGTGGCATGGTGCCAGGAAAAGCCTATCTCGTGAGCGTTAGTTCCATGGTCACTTGCTGTATGCAAGTATTGTATCCAAACAGCAATCCAGACATGGAGGCGGCAATATGGCCTTCTTTGAATATCTCTTCTATTCGAATTGATACTTTAAGCAGAATAAAGTCCATTCTTTTACAGACAACTGTGCCTTTAACCTCGTCCAAAGAGACGTATGATCTGCAAGTTGCTAGGACAGCAGCAGAGATACATTCCCTATTATCAACAAATTGCCCGTGCATTTCGTAGAAATGTTAGGTCACATTTTAAACATGTCTGATACCAGTGGCATCGCACATGTATTTAAGACAATTTTTTCGGGACTGTTAGCACCCTTTGAAACAGTTCTGGGCATTTTCCCGAATTTTGTCCATTCCTTTTTCGCCGGCCTGCCTCTTCTTTTGGGACTCGTAGCAGGAATTTTATTTTTGATCCTTCTGCTCCGATATGGCAAGCCAAGCCACAGACAAAACTCCAGCTACAATGGAAGAAACGATCTTAGTAATACGATACCGAGACCGCATCACTAAAGTGCTCGGATTAGCCCGGCTAAGAGTTCTGAGTGCAACCTGGTTTCTTTCATTCAGACCAATCTGGCAAGATTGCATCTTACCTGTGCTTCGATGTCTGCTATGCGGAGAAGGATGCGTGTTAGACGTCTGTCTTACACTACCATCAGCAGTACCAATGGATATCGATACTTTGCTAGGTCCGGTAACGATTCATGCAACGTGTTGTCCCCAGCGGCTACCTATTCTGATGACGGATTTCGTTGAGACTTCACCATTAGGAATAGGTGGCGGTGAAGTACGAGAGGAAAGCAGCCCCAAACAGGTACAACCTTCTGTGAGCATTGCTGATCCCGACATCGATGATAGCAATCATTCTCACATATGCACAATTTCAGCATTTTCGAACTTGGTCGAACTTTCACCTGATGTTGTAAACCAATTTTTCGCAAGCCTGTCTGATATGATGTTCTCCCCTGAACAAAAAGAATAACTTTTAAAATCAACAAGCACACAGCGTTCCCTGAACTCTGAATTTGGCCTTCAATTTTGATAAACAAAACTACTGAAAACATTTGGAACTATTTTTTCCCTGAAAGCGAAAATATTTTTTCTATTTCCAAAATATTTATCTTTTTCTGGCACATGGTACTCTGCTTAAAGTAGAACTTAACTTAAAGTAGAACTATTCTTAAAGAACAGAGCTTCTATTTTTAGAGATACTAGAGACAATATTTTACCTCAGCCTCTAGCATATGTACAGTATTGTATAAATATGTGATGAAATGGTCTCAAACTTCTTTTCTGTATTTAGAGCCATTTCATGTGTAATTTTCGCAAATTCATTCAGATGAAATATCTATGCATTTAACTGAATGATACCACTGCTAAAAAAACGTACAGTACCAATACTCATTTTCGTGTCTACGCCATACACCATTTCAAATGCAATTTATGTATTTTGGGGTGGGTTGGAAAAAACATGCATGTTATATGTTTAGTATTGCTTAGTAATTAGTAATGATGGACATTAATACGTGGAGTGGGTGTTGTGAATCTATCTAGGACCCTAATCAGATATCCCCGATTCATGCCCTTATGTGGTCATAATAAAACATATCCTTATAAAGGCATAGGAAGCATGTCCTTATCTAGTCATAGCCCATGCAGTCCAAATACGGCAAGGCTACTCCATAGACTCCTAGAAAGTACAACGCGTTCTTTAAACAAACCAAGCCTCCAGCAGCCAGGGAATTCCCCCTGCTTTTGTTTTGATTTGTACAAGAACTCCTGGAGTCCAGAAAGAACTGTTAGTTCTTAGTGAGGTCTTATGTGCAACCGTACGTCAAACACGGCACCTTTCAGGTATAAATATACCAACGTTGCCTTAAGCAAACACACAGTGGTTTGGAGCAGAGCGGCTATCTACTTGCCCGACGCCCAGCTGATGCGAGAGCCGAAGGAAGCCAACACTCCCACTTGACGCACAGAGAGCCTCTGTCTTTTCTCCTGCCGAGAAATCCAGCTCCGGTGTTTCCAGTCACCCTTGCGGGTTGCTGGGAGATCGAGTCCTGAGACACGAGATACAAGACCTCCTTGATTCTGAAACCAAGGTACGGAGCTGACTAAAACCTTAAGAGATTTCTTGTTTCAGATTCTTGGCAAAAAACCAACTTAACTTAAACTGCAACTTACTCCTTCCCACGTATTAGGCTTAGGTCAGGTACACCGGGGTAGGCGTATATTAGAAGCACCAGTTGAGTACGTTAGTCAATGTTTTTATGCATGTATATATTTTATCCGTTTTAAAGTATCATATGGCTAAGAAACCATATCAATGCTTTTACAGTATTATTTCATAATACTACTTTTACTGTACGCACTTTACTTCATGATAAGTATTGCAATTGTGGCAATTCATTTCTCTTGCATGAGAAAGAAGACTGCTCAATAAATAACACCTTTTATTGAAAACGCCTGTATCTCTATTTCTCTGCACTCTGGTGAGACTAAGCATGCACGATTGACTGAGTGAAATAGTTGTCTATTGTTTTCACACGACGCTAGAGATATACTCTTTATTCTGAGGGAGCAAAGTTGTCATGTTTATGCGGTTGTCGGAAACTAATCCCTTCTTGTCTAAATCAGGAGAGTTAACTCTTTCCTGAACATTCGAGAAAGTTTCTAGTGACCTCTGAGCTAGCTGGCAAAACTAATTAAGTCTAATATAGCCAGTAGAGACCTAGATGACCTCAGTCCTACGTCTACACTGCTGTTTATATTATTCCAATGCACAGAGCCTAATGGGAATATAGGAACTACACTACAGGAATTTAACCCATGAATAGAATACCTCTGTCATGGATGACTGGTGGGCATCAAGCACAAAGGTAACATCACCACCAGTATGCGGTAGTCCACGTTATAACAACATTTGTGTAACAACATGTCTGCAGTTAACTGTTATGTTAATTGCTGGTTCGTCCTCAGGCATTTGAATATATGGAATTCAGAGAGGGTACTAATATATGGGGATCCTTTGAAAGGTTTAAGCTTGAAAAACCTACAACCAAAATGTAGGATTTACCAACTCAGTTGAGGAGGATATTTTTTTCTCTAACACCAAGGACGTCTCCTGCTAGCAGGTAAGTAGGGATCTTTGGGTATACAAAAGAAAACTACTCCAGTGGGCCATAAAAAACAACCCAAGCCATGTGGAATAGCTTATACTTTGTACCAATCAAGAGGGACAAAGGAGCAAGTTTGATGAGGTCCAGCATACATGCCCCACAATTACAGTGAGCAAAAAAAAGAGTATGGAGTACTTCAGAATCCGAGTGAACGAACGTAGAGATGCAGGTGGGAGTAACACCAATGAATGGTCGTCCCACATAGAGTAGAAACAGTGGGGGTGGGTTTCCCTTGTCGGAACTAGGACTCTCACATACCTAGCAAGCTAGGTGTCATGCTTCATCATATGGGAACATACACAGATGGTACTAGCAATGACGGAATTAATTATATCAAACAATTTTTTTCTATTCAACAGGGGATGGTTTAAACAGACTCAGGGTGTAGCCATGGGCTCCAAAGTTTCCCCAGCATATGCTAATATCTTTATGGGCTGGATGGAGGAATTTTTCATCTGCTCCCCTGCGGCATCCGCCCCCCCCCTTTTGTCGTCTGCCCGATCCCCTCCCCGCGCCACCCCGCTCCCACCTCCCAGCTGCTCCTCCCTCCCTCCGGATTCTTAAGTGGTGGTAGCGCGACGGGGAGCTGTGACCTGACCTGACTCTGGTCAGTGACGGTCACTCCACCCGCCGCGTGCCTCCCCGTGAGTGTGCCCGGTGCCCTGAGCTTGTTTCCTCTGTCTCCCTACCTGCCTGTCCCTGCTTGCTCCAGTGTTTCTTTCCCTGAGCTTGTTTCTTTCCCTTCAAGGGGCCGTCTCCTCGCTGCTCCCCTGCGGCCCCCGCCCCCCCTTTTGCCGTCTGCCCGATCCCCTCTCCGCGCCACCCCGCTCCCGCCTCCCAGCTGCTCCTCCCTCCCACTCCGCCCCTCCCACTACGCCACTTATGGCGGAGTCCGCACGTACGTGCAGCGGGCGCGCCCTTTGCGTGCCGAAGGCGTGCCAAAGGCAAGCCCGTCTGCGCCTGGCCCGCGCCCAGCGCCAGGACCCCTGGCTCCCGCAGACGCCAGCCCACCCACCGCACCTACGACGCCACCACACTCTACGCACTCAACACCGGCCCGATCCCCGGCTGCCACCGAGCCACCCCCGGACGCACCCACAGACCCTTCGCCTGCCAATCCTGCAAATTTTCCTGCATCCCGACCTGCACCGCACCCACTAAGTCGAGCACCAGCAGCAACCACCTGAAGTGCATCCTGCTAAACGCCCGCTCCGTCCACAGACACGCCATGGAACTCTGGAACCTGCTCGACACCACATCTCCAGACGTCGCCTTCCTCACGGAAACATGGATGAACGCTTCCTCAGCGCCCGACATCGCCATCCCGGACGGATACAAGATCACCCGGAAGGACCGCGTCAACCAGACAGGAGGAGGCATCGCCATCATCCACAAGAACACCATTCGCATCACGACCAACTCCGATGACACCCTCTCAGCCGCTGAACATCTTCACTTCCAGATACACACCGACCCCAAGACCACACTCAGAGGCACCCTCATCTACAGACCCCCAGGACCTTGCGCACAATTCAGCGAAGACATCGCAGACTTCATTAGCCCGCACGCCCTCGCCGCCCCCGACTACATCCTCCTAGGGGACCTCAACTTCCACCTGGAGAACAACAACGACAACACCACCACCACCCTACTGGACAACCTCGCCAACCTCGGACTCGAGCAACTGGTGAACACCCCCACCCACTACGCCGGACACACGCTGGACCCTATCTTCTCCTCCAGCAAGTACATCTCCTTCAGCCACTCCACCGGACTCCCCTGGACAGACCACAGCTGCGTCCACTTCAGCTTCAGAAGGACCACGACTCACCACCACCCGCAACAGGTTCCCCGCAGGAACTGGAACAAAATCACCACCGACCAGCTCACCACATCCCTGAACCAGAACCCACCCGCCAGCTCGACGGACCCCAACCAAGCAGCCAACAACCTCGCACAGTGGATCACCAACTGCGCTGACGACCTCGCACCCCTGAAAAACCATCCCAGCAGGCCCGGCAGCAAGAAAGCCTCCTGGTTCAACGACGACCTCAAGAAATCCAAGAAGAACTGCCGTACCCTCGAGAAAGCCTGGCGCAAAGACCTGACCACAGACAACATGACCGCCCTCAAGCACGCCACCCGCAAACAACACCAGCTGATCCACACCACCAAGAAGACTGCATTCAAGGAACGACTGGACCACAACGCACCCAACAGCAAGGAACTCGTCAGCATCGTCAAAGAGCTCTCCAACCCCAGCGCAGGAAACAACGACATCACTCCCTCACAAGACCTCTGGGACTCCCTCGCCTCGTTCTTGCACAGTAAGATCGCCAACATACACAACAGCTTCGGACCACAGACCACGCACCCAACCACCGAGCCGACGCCCCCCACCAGCACCCTCCGCGCTTGGACCCCGGTCAGCACCGAAGACACCATCAACACAATGAACACCATCCACTCCGGATCACCAACCAACCCATGCCCCCACCACGTCTTCAACAAGGCCGAGTCCGTCATCGCACCCCAACTCCGGGATATCATCAACTGCTCCTTCAACACCGCCACCTTCCCGGAGAGCTGGAAGCACGCCGAGCTCAGCGCCCTCCTTTAGAAACCTTCAGCAGACCCCACCGACCTCAAGAACTACCGCCCCATCTCGCTCCTCCCCTTTCCAACCAAGGTCATCGAGAAGACCGTCAACAAGCAGCTTGCCGCCTTCCTCGAGACGAACGGATCCCTCGACCACTCGCAGTCCGGCTTCCGAGCCAACCACAGCACCGAGACCGCCCTCATCGCAGCCACTGACGACATCCGAGCCCTACTCGACAACGGGGAAACAGCGGCCCTCATCCTCCTGGACCTCTCCGCAGCATTCGACGCCGTCTGCCACCGCACCCTAATACAGCGCCTCAGCAACATCGGAATCCAAGAGAAGGCACTAGGGTGGATCATCTCGTTCCTTGCCGGAAGAACCCAGAGAGTCCGCCTCCCCCCGTTCAGATCTGAGGCCACCGAAGTCATCTGCGGCGTACCACAAGGATCATCGCTCAGCCCCACCCTCTTCAACGTCTACATGAGCCCCCTCGCAGCCATCGCACGCCAACACAACCTCAACATCATCTCCTACGCCGACGACACCCAACTGATCCTCTCCCTCACCAACGACCCAGCCACCGCCAGAACCAACCTACACGAAGGGATGAAAGACGTAGCCGAGTGGATGATGAACAGCCGCCTGAAACTGAACTCGGACAAGACGGACGTCCTCATCCTCGGATCATCACCCTCTGCCTGGGACGACTCCTGGTGGCCCCCCGCCCTGGGCAGCGCACCCAAGCCAACGGACCACGCACGCAACCTGGGTTTCATCCTGGACTCCTCCCTCTCGATGACCAGACAAGTCAACGCCGTCTCCTCTTCATGTTTCAACATCCTACGCATGCTCCGAAAGATCTTCCGATGGATCCCCACCGAAACCAGGAAGACGGTGACCCAGGCACTAGTCACCAGCCGACTGGACTATGGAAACACCCTCTACACCGGAACCACAGCCAAACTACAGAAAAGACTACAACGCATACAGAACGCCTCCGCACGTCTCATCCTGGACATCCCCCGACACGGCCACATCTCCAGACATCTGAGAGACCTGCACTGGCTTCTCGTCAACAAGAGAATCACATTCCGACTCCTCACCCACGCACACAAGGCCCTCCACGACCTGGGCCCCAGGTACCTCAACAACCGCCTGACCTTCTACACCCCCACCCACCAGCTACGATCAACCAGCCACGCCCTCGCCGCCGTTCCACGCATCCGAAGAACCACCATGGGAGGAAGATCCTTTTCCTACCTGGCAGCCAAGACGTGGAACTCCCTCCCCATCCACCTACGCCTGACCCAAGATCACCTCTCCTTCAGGAAGCAACTCTAGACCTGGCTGTTCGAGCAGTAACAGACCCCCCCTCCTCCCCCAAGCGCCTTGAGACCCTCCGGGTGAGTAGCGCGCTATATAAATGCCTTGATTGATTGATTGATTGATTGATTGATCTGGAGCCCAGGGGTAAGTCGTTGGAATGAACATATCCTCTACTGGGGAAGGTTAATTGACGACTGCCTAATGATCTGGATAGGTCCAGAACAGTTATTGAACTATCTTAATGGGAATGATATGAATATAAAATTCACCACCAACCATAGCTCTACTAAAATAGTCTTCCTGGACGTAGAATTGCACACAAAGGGAGGCAAAAATTTGAGCAAGATGTACTGAAAACCAACTGCGTGCAATGCAGTTTTGCATGCTAAGAGTGCGCACCCCAATCACCCAATAAGAGCCATCCCATTCGGGGAGATGATTAGGGCACGAAGAAACTGCAGTGAGAACCAACACTTTATAGACTGTCTTGAAGACATGGAGGGGAGATTCCTCCGCAGAAGTTATTGTAGACTAGATATTAAAACAGCAAAACAAAGAGCGATTGACACAAATCGCTTGTCCACCTTGAAACCAACAAAAAGAAACGTCGCAAACTCAGAGTCAATAAGTGTTATTGCTAACTATACCCCAACTAGCGTTACCCTACGAGACAGCATGAACAAACACTGGCACATTTTGAAACTGGATAAGACATTGGCAAGCCACATTGGAGTGCATCCTTTAATCACATATCGCAGAGGGAGAACCCTAGGCGCACTACTAAGCCCCAGTTACCCTGTTAAGAAATCAGTAACATGGCTAGATGAACATTCTAAGGGGTTCTACAAATGTGGGCACTGTGGGGTTTGCAAAAATGCTAAAGACAAAACAAGAGATTTCCAGATAGGGAATGGCAGAAAGTACACTATCCTAACGAATATCACATGCAGTACCAAATATGTTGTATATATCATTGAATGTAAATGTTGCAAAATATACGTGGGAAGCACGATAAGGATGCTTAGGGAACGTATAGGAGAACATCTGAGAGCACTAAAACAGAATGACATCAGGTACCAAATAGCTGAACCTGTACACAATTGCCCAGCTCAAAATGAAAATAAGAACTTCAAGTTTTTGGGAATTGACCAAGTGAAAATTGATCCTCGGGCGGGTAACAGGGAACTTATGCTACAGAGATGCGAGGCAAGGTGGATCATGCGCTTAAAAGCTGTAGAGAACGGCATAAACTTCGACCAGGAGCTTCAATATTTCTTAGGTGACTGAAGTAGGTTTGAAAGACGTACGACCAGAATTGAATTCAAAATAATTTTGGGTGAAATGGGTGCAGGCACGCTGTAAATGCACCAGAGCCAATGGCTGGTATTGGTGTTATGATCACCCCTCTTTTTCATTTTTTTATTTGAGAACACATCCAGGCTTTCCTGATTCTTATTGGAATATAATATATACCGTTTAGATTTTTTGCATACCTTTAGAGCACCAGATTAGAATAATTGACCTCAGACCATAACAACAATTCTTAATAATTTCATCCATAACATGTCTCAACCTTGACCCATGATGAATTATTACATGCACTGATGTGTGAGAACACTCGAAAAGATGGAATAAGAAGTTACTTATTCCCTCAAGACTTATTTCTTAGGACGTCAATCAGCTGAATAGAGGTTTAAGATTTCATTTGTGTCACAAATAGTTTGCGCGTGGGGGACTAACGGAGTCCGCGGGACTTGATACAGTTCTGTTTTTATGATTATATTGAGAGATCTGTCTTGGGAGCTACCGGTTCTGCACGAACTTCCTAAAATATTGTATTAGTATTTCTCTTTTAATATGGCCGTTTGATATATTGCTACCAACTTCCAGTTTTGTTCTCAGCATATCTATTAATTCTCTAAACCTTAATTAATTCTTATATCACTCCATGGACACCATCTCAAGATGGTGGCCAGTACATTCCGATTTGGAAGTCCCTTCTCGGTGTCTGCATGATCCATTAACAGCACCGATCCCGAAAATGGACTGGCTCGATAACGTACATTTCCTAAATTATTAGAATGTGAACTCCTCCTGTTGATTTGGCTATGTGGCTAATTGTTATAATCTTTAGATTTGCTTCCAGACTACGTACTATTTCCATAGACCAAATTGTTCATATTACTCCGTGGACACCATTTCAAGATGGCGCCCATTACAGCTAGACTTTGGTAGTCCCTTTTCGGTGTCTACGCAATACCTTATCAGTGCTGACCCGGAAGATGGACTTGTTCGCCTGCACACGGGCAGGACGCGACCTAAGGACTGCTTTGCCCGATACGAGGTAATTGACTGCTACGCGTGACAATGTTGTTTTTTCTCCCCGGTATCAAGGCTAGAGGAACATCATTAACACCCCGCTCCCTCACTAATTTTTGCAGGTCAACAAAGACCACTGCATCGCGGCAGATCTACATAAAGGAGATAGCTAGATATATTACTGTCTAACTTCGATATTATATGGCCTGGAAATAGCATTGGGAATAGCGAATTATATATAATATTGAATCAAGGTAAGGGTCACTGAGAATACCATAACCCTTTTTTTCGATAGATACCTAGTGGCTGCTTTGTCTAAGGAACCTCTTATATGGGGTGACAATGTTGAGACTTTTACTTGATATGTATGTACGGAGGACAAATACTAATCATGACGCTGTCTGCCTAATTCTGTTCTAGATTTTTTGGATACATAATTTGACTGCCAAATGGGAACTTTTTAATATATTGTGAAGCAGTGACTGACTGTAAAAAATAGACTTTGAGAAAAATATTGACTGGAGACAAGGATTCCTGCGAGGTAGGCCATACTTTTTTGGGCTTTACATAGATATATCGCCTGATACCATGCATCGCATACTCTATATAAATGACAGGACAGTATCCTTCATTTCATTAGGTATCGAACACCGCTGAAAACTCTAAGGTAATGGCATCAAGAGTGATGCACAATTTACGTAACCTCACACAGGGGTTTTATAAACTTAAATACACTATGGTCAATGAGGTCCAGACCCGGAGTCAGCAACAACACCCGTGCAAACAAGACCGGTACGACTTTTAAGGGCGGGGCCGGCTATTTTCGCCCATTGAGGCTTCCCGGAGGACTGCTCCTTTTCAGCCGCTTACCACAGCACTGCCCTTGCAGTCCCTGACGCCTAGAGCACAAAATCAATCCTCAGGAACTAATAATAAAAAGTATATTTTACGCTCAACTGGCGCACCTGATTTGAAGATCCTTTGTACCCGGACTGGGTTGGAATTATCACCAGTCGTGGGGGATTATTCTTCCTTTCCATTTGGATTTGGCCCAGAAGATTTGGAGTGCATTCCACTCCAATGAAACACGTGTCGGCTGGCGCAATAAACATTATTGCTGCATTCACCAACTGTCCTTCATTGTTGTTGTGAAACTAAGACCAAAGAATTTATTATAATTCTGTATTACTTGTGTGTGCTCAGGTTTTTCTCCTCACCAAATTATATGTAAGTGCTTGGCACATTACATTGTTAAGGGGTTGTACAGGTCACCCCTTTTCCTAGTAGCACGACTCCAATATAACTATCACTTAGACCACACCAAATATCCGGTGGTGCGTAAAGTTCCCCTTCAGCTAAGTACCTGGTCCACTGTCTGGAACAAATGGTCAATGAGGTTGTTTTGAAATTCACAATGTCACTCAATAACAAGCTGATAAAAAGATTACTTGGTTTTATTTATGTTATTTGTGTTCTTAGCCTCGTGCTTATGTATATATAGGTTAAATGACCGGAGATTTGATAATGAGAGATGATTCTGCTATATTAACACAATGCACATTTTGAATAGTTCCTTTGCACCCGGTTGCAATGTTGTGGGCTTTAACAACATGAATTGAGGGAATGATATGTGTATTACAAATGCAATATTCTTTATTGTTTCCAGCCCTGACGAAGCCGCAGGTTAACCCAACAACGGCGAAACGCGTTGGCAAAGGGAGTGGAATTTGATGAAAATAAAGACAAGAACTGAGAAAGCCCTACCATTTATTCTCAAAAAGAATTTGCTTTGTGTTTTTTGTGACTTACACGTACTTAGACTTTATATTTACCTGTGTGCTCCAAAAAATTATTGTTGTTGGAATCAATGTCCATTATGTAGGAAGACATTGGTCTCAAGGACAAATCTAGTGAGGGCGAGAATTATTTTGGTATGCTCAAATAATGTAGCATCCCTGGCAGAGAGAGTTGAGACAAAAGCTTGGAGGCCTTCTTACAATGGAATTCTTTTGTATAGCGAGTTAAAGTCAAGCGTAACAAATTTGAAGTTTACGCCCAGTTTATGTCCTCAAGTTCATTCAACAAGTCATTGGTATCTTATATGTAAGATGGTAGATTGTATAAAAATGGTTGTAGGAAGACATCAATGTATTTAGAAATGCGTTTAGTAGGGGAACCAATACCTGAGATGATGGGCCTACCAGGGAGAAAGTCTCCTGATTTGTGTATCTTACAAAATATGTATTTAAATGGAGCCTGTAGTGCTGGCTTAAACATGCATTTAAATTCAATGTCGGTGATAAGACATAAATCACACCAGTAGGCTTGTCTCAGTATGGTATTCTTAGTTATATCCTTTAGTGGGTTACTGCCAAGTTTGGTGTATGCTAACCCATCAGATAGCTGTCTGACAATTTCTTTTGTGTAGTCTACATCTTGCATCACCACAATGTTCCCCTCTTTGTCCACTTTCCTTAATAACGATGTCGGGTACACTGGATAGTGTGTCAAGTGCTCTACGTTCATCTCTTTTTAAGCTGTCCCTCTAGGGTTTATGTCCGTCCACATATCTTACCTTTCAATACATAGAGTTCATGTGTTACTGCCTTGTGGAAGACATCTATTGTGTTATCCATTGGCAAGCTAGGTACAATGTAAGACTACTGTCCAAATTTAGGTTGGATGGAATGTCTAAGTCAGACAGTAAATCTAGCATAGAGGACGGTGGTCTACCAAGCATCATCAAATGAAAGTAGTAGTTGAAGGTCATGCACATCCTTAATAGATCTCAGGCGGGAAAAACACAGATGATGTAGAACATGTTGATTTCTCATCAGGATGTTTTTTTAAATTTATTTAAGACGTTTGTTTGTATAGATCTGTGTGTGCATGTACAGTCAGGCATGGAAGTTGGACAAAAGCCTGTACCCCTACGCAAAACATTTGCTTGGAGACTAGACAAAAAAGTTTGACAAATTGACAACTGAGATATTGTTGGTAAATGTTTATTCATCATTAGCTTTAGGTATTGCATTGAGTTCTTCTGACTGCGGGATGCTGATCTGGTTGCCACCCATTCTTTTGTGTTTGTTCATGTTGCTATTCCTACATCTTTTTTCTGTCTTGTGTTTTGTTTGTTGTAATTCTGTCTCGTCCCCTTTCTGAAACTCTCCAGCTCCAACAAAAAAGAGGAGGAAGTCAGGCTGGTAGACGGCCCCATGTGACGGGGATATTATTATGTATGTCACCTGCATCACAAGTGATACTTGAAATATCAGACTCACTGGTGATGATGGACGGAGCGGTGACAATACAAACACTCACCCCCAGTCAACCGAGGACCAGTTTCTGGCATTACAGCCGTCTTCAGCCCGGCTTGCTTGAATCCAGTGGCAAACTGAGCAAGGGACTCACGTCTGAGCATACCCTGCCACACTTATGGCGGCCAAAGCGGTACAAAAGGGGGTGGTGATGGACAGAGCATCTGAACCAATCAAACACTCACACCCAGTCAAAAGATCTGGGTTTGATCCATCACCGTTCTTTAGCCCACTCTGCCATCCCAGTTCAGACATGGCTATATGCAAATCAGTCTGACCCTGTGCCTCATGGGAACAGTCCAGCCCGAACTGCCAAGCCATGCCTTCCCTGGACCGGAAACAAGCTTCCGAGGACCGGTTTTTGGCATTCCAGCCGTCTTCAGCCCGGCTTGCTTGAATCCAGTAGCAAAGTGAGCAAGGGACTCACGTCTGAGCATACCCTGCCACACTTAAGGCGGCCAAAAGCGGTACAAAAGGGGGTGGTGATGGACGGAGCATCTGAATCAATCAAACACTCACACCCAGTCAAAAGATCTGGGTTTAATCCATCACCGTTCTTTAGCCCACTCTGCCACCCCAGTTCAGACATGGCTATATGCAAATCAGTCTGACCTGGTGCCTCAAAGAGGTAAGGGCAGTGAGAAGCTCCCTTGTGATTCCAGCGAAGACAGCCATTTACGAAACCTTTCTTATGCAGGTGGATTGTCTTTATTGCAATGAGGACGTTCTCAATTTTCCATAAATTTTGCAATAAAGTAGCATCTAGGATTTTTCCTTCCGGTTTTCGACCAATTTTTTGATAACTTTTGAACAGCTTTATGATGATTATTCCTTGCATTGCACCCTGCAGACTTGCCCTAGGCTATTCCCTGTTCTGACTTTTCAAGCTTACTGCTTTTCTTATATACTGTTGCATGTTTGTTTGTCCTGTCTCTATTTTTAACCAACGCTAGAACATTTTACTTATTTCACAGCAGTCGTGATTATGAAGTCTGGCGCATGTGCCTATAAATAAGACAGAGTAAAATTAATGTTTACCACTCTTCATTCACCATCTGTGTTGCTGCTCTCTTCAGGTTTACTTTGATTCCTTGCCCTGTACTTCTTCCACCTGCTTCCGCTTTTAGTTTTCATAATTCCCTCAGAGCCTGCTTGTCTTATTCTCAGTGGCGGCTCCTCGGCAAAGGCGGAGGAGCGTCACCCCACTACCAGGAGCAGCAAAGAAAGGAAATGATAACAGAATGTTATTAGCTTTTAAAATGTTCCTCCTGCTGCAGTAGTTTGTGAGGGGGTTGGGTGGAGCTGCAGGGGAGGAGTGGTAGACACTCCTGTGCACAATGACTGTTTGCTCGGCCCTCTCCGACCGCCCAAAACAGTCATGCGCACTCCCCTGTTATCCATGCTGGCTGCCTTACAGCCCACCCCCACAGCCCCTGGCTGAGCGCTCAGACCAAACAAAGCGCTCAATTGGAGCGTTGGGATTGGCTTAGGGGTGGGAGCCTGGCTGCTTGCTTCCTGTTCCGACCTTGAGTCGGACACAGTTGAGCAGGAGAGAAGACACTGGACCCAGCGGTGGCAAGGTACTTTTTTTTTTTTTAGCACCCCGCGAGCCCCCCCTTCCCCTTACCCCACCAGCAAGCTGTGTCGGCTGCCCCGGCTTCTTCTAGATTCCCTTCTCATGCTCTTTCCTACAGGGTCTTTATTTGTATTTATTTTTTAATTCCTTTCCTTTTTTTACCACTGATCTCTAGGCTTTCATACATCTTTACATTCATTTTGCTTGAAAGTGCTTCATGTCGCTAGTTCACCTATCTTCATAACAATAAACTCTTCCTTACGTTATCCTGGTCTTCAAGAATGAAACACCGAGAGAGAGAGAGAGAGAGAGAACAAGCATTTGTAACGTAATAGGTCTTGCATTTCTGAAAGGTAGAGCTATTGACGTTGCATTATTATTTGCAACGCCAATAGGTCAAACGAATATATACCCTTACAACACATGTAAATACATCGCATGCAATTACAATGCAGTTGTTACAATGACTGCATAGTTAGAACGCACACAATTACATCGCAAGTCATTACTATGACTTGCTGCAGGGGGCATACTGGACTTGGGAATAGTATTATTTACTATTTCTACTCCAGTTTGTGCAACAGCAGGGAAGGTGTTGGACTCTAAATCTAACACCACTGCGCCCCCTACAGCAAGTCGTACTAATGACTTGCGATGTAATGGTATGCGTACTAACAACGCGGTCGTAGTAATGACTGTATTGTAATGGCATACGTTGTGAAGATCGCGTTATAAACGCTGTTTCCCGCTCAAGCATTCAGTAATGTGAGACCTATTGCATTGCAAATACTTGTACTTACTTTTCTCACCTCCTGTCCAGCACAAGTGCAGCAAGTGTCACGCTATCTCCTTCGTATACATATATGCAACTTTGTGCTACTATTATCCCTGTGTTTTTGTCTGTTTTACAATTACTCATTTACAGCCTTGAAAAATTTGTGATGAAGCATATAGAGGCTGTTGTTGTGATGACATATGTACTGTGGATCATAGAACTCTCCACGTACTGGGGTGTACTGGATCGAGGAAGGTGAACAACAACTGAAAAAAACACATTTATATGTGTCCCCAACACTATCTTAATCAAAACATCTTATGTGAACTTACATCCAAGCACTCCCGAAGATCTCTTACATAGGCTTTTTCAGTTTGAATCAACTCAGCCATGATGAACCTACAATAAGACAAAAATATTTTACAAAAAATGTCATTTGTATGGGAATGGTAGATGTCACTCACAGACTGTTCACATTCAGGTCTCTAACGTGGAATGACCCTTTCAGAATTCTAACTCTTAACCAAGTGGTTCCTACGCTCTAAGTTAAAAGGCTATAAAATAGTAGCGCCGATAATCAAAAATTAGACCTCTTAGCTAAGTCACACAGCTGTCAGTCATACCTCAAGTTAAAAATTCTTCTGTTAGGAATAGTTGGAGGCACATTGATTGGAATCCAAAATCCAGTGATATCTTAATATACAGAAAGAACAGCTCATCGAATACTATACATAGGATGCCAAGTATCTTGTTTATCTCGTCCATTGGATTTTATAAAGGGGTGCAACTTCAGCAGCTGGCCCAGTCATGACTTCCTAGCTTCCTTCATTTTACTAGAAACCTTTCAGTGGAGGGTGCCTTGCACAATATTACCAATCACATTGCTATGCTGCTCTGGAAAGGGTTTTACACATATTTAAAAATGTACAATTGAATGTGAAAGATGGACTATTCCTGCCACAGCAGCCTCAAAACGCTCTGATACATCCTTACACTGTGTGGTAGACACCACTGTATTGTATTGTAGTACCATTACCATAAAGCATTATACTCCTGAAGTGGGACCGAGGCATACTTGCGGACGGAGAGCATGCTACACGAAGCGAAAGCATGGATGGAAAAGTTTGTCTGTCATGTTGCCAACATAGGTAGTATTTTGATGTTGGGTGAGCAGTTCAGAGTTGTGCTATTCTCTTGTTTTAGTGTAGTTGTGGGATAAATAGGATGCCTAAACATTGAATGTCATTATATGGATGAATATAAAATACTTGAGTGCAGTGTGAACGATATGTGAAGAGTTTCAGTATCAAGGGTGTATGGGCAGGTGAGCAGGACCATCACACCTGGGCAATAGTAATAATTTGTAATTAACCGCTCTAAAGTAAGGGATGGTAGAATCAGCACACATTCCAAGACAAAAGATTTGCCAGATGCAGAAAGATCCTCTATAGAATTTAGAAGTGGATATTCCCATTGCTAACATTCAACACTTTATATCTCTGAATAGGGGCACACTTCTTGGTTCAAACATTGTACCCAGGTTATTGTTCCTGGCTACAGCCACTACTTGGGGCCCAGATTGATTACCTGGAATAATTAATTCATAGTAAGATATGATCCTTGGGAACTGGGTACCTGTCACATACACTTCAAGTTTCTAATAAATAAGAGTGCTTTTGTATCCTTTGTAAAAGCACACTTGGCAAAATTGAAATGGAGCCACTCATAAGACATTCAAAATAGGTTCAATAGTTGTACAACATATGCAGATAAAGAGGGATCAACACTACAACCAATTTGTGTATGCTCCCGTCTTCCCACATATTATTTTATCCACCTTAAGGACAAGGCAACACTGTATCTTGGCTAAAGCTCATTTAGAATCAATAAATGAGGATCATTAAGACAATGTTTGCAAACGGGTAATAACTTTAAGAGCTAATTACCATTTGCAAGTTTTTTTTTGAAAATCCATTATTTTACTTCCCTTTCAGGTACTTGAACAACTGTATTGCTTTAACATTAATGCATCAGTTTGGACATTTCACAATAATTGTCAAGCAGGTTTTTTTCTTTAACTTTTTGCACTATTCCTTCACTTTTCAAAGAAAAGCCTTAACAATGTGACCTCCTGTTTCTAAACTCTTTTTCTTGATGAACCACGTTTAGGCAATCGTACCTAAGCCAATCCAGACCAAGCTTGGTACTGTACTCCGTAGGCTTAAACAACCCCTACAAACAATATGGACATCCATTTTCCTCAGTTAATACATACACAGTGTACCTCTACAATAATAAGCACGCTCTTGCTAGGGGCTCACAAACACACCCAAAAATGCAAAATAACTTAGTTATTATGGTAAATAGAGTGTATGAAAGCACCCCGTACTCTTTCCTGCGAGCAGACTTTCTTTTTTCTTCATTGAGTTCATGGGTGGCATCACGCAACTTGACATCAGACCCAGGAGCACTAGCTGGAATAATGTCTAACTGCAGACTTTTGCTCTGTTTTAGACAGAAAAGAAAGAACATAATCATGCTCAAAACAGGACAGTAATTTAACAAATTCATCACAGTTTGAAAGCAAGGTGTGAACAGGGCGGTGGGGAAACATTTAACAGGCACAAGCTCTGACACTCTGACCAGCAACCCAACAACTCAACAATTTCAGTACAGCAAGATTGCTTAAATAGATACATGTGAACAACACTGCCATAATATGCACAGGTACACAGCATTGGATCTTAACTCTTTTTCAATGATTATGACACAAGTGCTCAACTTACTGATTTATTGGAGTCTGTAGAAATTCCTAGTGCTTTCTCAAGTGATGTTCTGTATTTCTCCATGCGCAGGGAGAAATCTCTATATCGCTTGTCCACTACAGTCACACATTTTTTAATTTCCGCTGAATGAGCATGTCCCTTTTCACAAAAGCCATCGGACAACTGTATCAACAGTTTCACCCTTTCTTTGGTTTGCTGGACAAATAAAGATGAACTAATTTTAAAGGGAATACACTTATCAAATGAACCAGATAATATGAACGTTTTTCATAGTAAAACATATCACATTACTTTTACACTAACTGCATTAAAAACAATACTATGAATGCAAGCTTAGTATACCATATACAGTTAAACTAATAAACATTAATTAATTTCAAAACATTGCACATGCGTTTGTTGCCACTTTATCTACTTCAATACACCACAGGACATAAAGCAGTTTGGGTATCCAGACTGTACTTTTTAGATTCAGAAGGCTTGAGGAAACATCTCTCTCTCTCTCTCGGAGCAGAGCTTGCTCTAATGCAAATAACATTTTGCCCTAATACCAAATATTGTATTTCTGCAATTGTCCAGACTGCATTTCAAAGATCACAACCTAATCTTTAAAAGGCCATACCCCTGTGTCAGAACAGTAACTAATCCTCTGTTGCTCATCTATCAATGCCACTAACATGTACATGAATTGCCATACCACCGTCTCCCACTAAAGATCATGCCTAACTCCTATTAATTTAACCTACCAAATAAAAACTTCAGTAAATGCACATAATGTTTTCCTTACCAGTACAAGACTGATCCCAATAACAGCCAGTGTAGAAAAAACAAATCTAACCTAGGGTTGAAAGGCCATGTGATATGTGGCATAAAATGCTTTAATGGATGGCCAATGACAGTAAGTGTTGTATGCTGCAACTACAATACAATATATAACCCTCCTGGACCACTCTAGCACTAATACCATAACACTCAGTAGCCGGGCAGTTGATTGTTGTTCATACAGGCTGTTTAATAATTCCCTTATGTTGAACGACAGTCTTACACTTAAATAAGACAAAATTGCTAACAGTCATGGGCCATCTCTCAGTAGTGTACCGGTTCACAGCATTAAACCAACCATCACCAACTGAACTAGTATGACATAATTGAAGAGCTCTGCCAATAGCCAACAGAGCACTTTAATTTTAGTCCATTACGGCAGGTCCCAACAGGTTACATATACTATGACCAGTTTTTGACAGCTCACAATGACAGATACAGGATGATCTTTCGCAAGTACATCCCAATAGATCTCAACACCATTTCTCCCGCCATACGATGCCTACTAAGAACGGTAAACATGAAAAAAATATCTCAGTATGGGCTACCTAGTGAAGTAACGCGGTAAGTGGACTATGGTCTTAAGAAATACCCTATTAGAAAATGTGGAGCTGCTAAAAGCTGCCAGTATACTAAAAATCATAAGCTGTGAGACTCTCTACCACTTCTTCATTCACCACACTGCTAAGCGCTATATCCTTAACCATGATAACCACAACTTGATGGCAATCACGTACAGTAGAGAAACACTGCCCACACAGGATCAAAACAAAGACAACACACTTCCAATTAAAGACTCTACATGGTGTAGTGTGTTAATAATGTAAGCAAGAGCTTCAGTGCCCTACACTGGGGTAGTAATCACTATATGAATGTTGCAATACAGTAAAATTTGTGAATATTTAGATGTAAGAGCAAATCCTGTATTACATTGTGGATTAAGGATAACAAAGATTTAACAAGCATTGGCAAAACGAATAGGTCTGGCAAATGCAAGAGCTATTAGCTTTTCCATGACTTTTAGGCATGTTACACAGCAGAATGGCTGAGCAGCATGATCGAAAGTAAAGTTAGAAAAAAACACTGTAATAACATGGCAAGAGAGCAGGTACTGTGTCAAGTTTTTTTTTCAGTTTGGCAGGAGAGTCAAGCAAGGATGGGGGAACGGGGTGGGGGTACAGGGAAGCAACGTTAAAGGGAGGGGTAGGGGTTCTGGTGTAAGGAACAACCTGGACAAATCATGAAAAAGGGGTGGCTGGGAGGGGGAAAAGCAACATGGAGAAGCAGTGGGTGGGAAGGGCAAGAAACAACATGAAGAAGCGGTGGATGGGATGGGCAAGAAGCAACACGGAGAAGGGGTGGCTACAAGGAGCAAGAAGAGGTGCAGAGAAATAGAGAGACGGGCATTTTCAATAAAAAGATTTATTGAGCAGTCTTCTTTCTCAGGCAGGTAAAATTAACTGCTACAATTGTAATACTGGTTGCAAAGTATAATGCGTACAGTAAGAAGAGTATTATAAAATAATACTGTAAAAGCATTGTATGGTTTCTAAACCATAGATAAATACATACATAAATAACAAAGGCTAAAACGTACTCAACTGGTGCTTCTAAAATACGGCTACCCCAATGTACCTAACCTAAGTCTAGTACGAGGGAAGAAGTAAGTGAGATGTAGCATAGGTTTAGTTTTCTTTGACAAGAATCTATCCAAGATTTCTCTTAGGGTCTAATCAGCTCCGTACCGTGGTTTTAGAATGAAGGAAGTCTGGTATCTCTGTCTCGGTACTCGATTTCCCAACATCCCGCGAGGGGAGGTTGGAAACACTGGAACTGGATTCTCAGTGAGAGAAAGGACAGCGTCTCGATCGGTGCATCAGCTGGAGGGTCGGCTTCCTTCGGCACTTGCTGTAGCAAGCAGAGTCGGGCAAGTAGATAGTCGAGCTGCTTCGCCTCACCATGTCTTTGCTAGGGCAAGTGTAGGCATATTTATACCTTGAAGGTGCCTAGTTTGACGTAAAGTCGGACATAATAATGTCATCAAAGAACCTCAAGTGAATGGTAGTTCTTTGAAAACTCCATGATTTCTAGGACAAATCAATATTCAAGCAAGGGGATGTCCCTGACTGCTGAAGCCGAGTTTTCCAAGAAATTGTTGTGACTTTTTGGAACTAGTGGAAGTAGCCATGCCTGTATTTGGACTGGATGGGTTATGTCTAAATATGGGTATGATTTCTATGTCTATATAAGGGCAATGTAAATTATACCTATATAAGGGCATGAATCGGTAAATTCTGCTTGGATTCTAAAATGCTACACAACACCCACTCCACTTTATTATGTTCGATATTACTAAATTCTAAGCATTTTAAACATATCTAAAGCATGATGTGTAAAAATCCATTCCAAAATACATAAAATGCATTCAAAATGGTTGTACATGAAAGATGAGCATTTACGCTGTTCGCATTTAAAAAGCAATATTTTCATTCAAAGCATGTAATGAGACATTAGAAAATGCTTATCAGAATGAGGCATGAAATAACATTTATGAAATGGCTCTTAAATACAGAAGAAAGATCAAGACCATTCCATGACAGAATATATAAACTGTTTTTGTTGTGGACAAGTTCAAATATTGTCTCTTGGAAGTATTTCAAATAATTCTTGTTCTCTAAGAATAGTACTACTTTAAGCAGATTACTTTGTGCCCAAAAAGTTTAATTTTGGAAAAAGTTGAATCGAAGAAAAATAGAGTTCTAAATTTGGTTGTTTTGTTTTGAAAAGTGATGGTCGAATACATAGTCCCATAGAACGCTGTGTGCTAACTTCAAAAATCATTCTCGTTGTTAGGAGAAAACATCAAGTCTTCTAATCTGGCAAAGAAATAGTCTACCACAGTAGATGAAAGTTGGACCACTTCATTAAGTAAGCCGATAGCACAAAAATGTGAAGCATCTCCGTCAGCGTTAGCCGCATTAGCAATGTTTGTCGGAGATAGAGAAGGTACCTGCCGGGGAGATCAGGATGACGTATAGGCACAACGGCCTTCTTCCTTCTGCTGAAACTAATTAGTTTCACGCAGAACAGACCTATCCTTTTGCCCCCGTGAAGCACATGAAACTCATATCTTGAGTTTCTCCGTTTTTTCCTCGCCTAACTAGGCTGTGAGGACACCTACTGCAAATATACAGTTAGGTCTCTGGAATCGAGGGTTGGGTACACGATAGAGTGTGTATACAGCCCAGGTTCCACGCACTTGGTCCCGACTAAAACCTGGTAGATTCTATCACAGGTTGAAACATGTAGACCTTATTTCACAATCATATAGGTACAGCTGGTCATTTAAACCAACAGAAGTATCCCACAATTGATTTTAACATTGTCCAGTAGCTTCAGAATAAAAAACATTTCTTGGAAGTTATACCTGGACAATTTTTAACATCACCTTTTTTTGCACTCCATTCACAAAAAAACCCGCTCCACTGTAGTCAGGTGTCGCAGCACACCCGGATGGCACTCGGCTATCCGGATGGGACCCGGATGATGAAGCATGTCACCAACCAGGTTGGTGAGTGAGGGATCTTCTAACAAAAGAGAAATCTTTTCTTTTGTTACTTCTCCATCTCCCTACTTCCCATTTGGGACCATGGACTTGGTCCAATGGTGATACTCCTTTTGTTGTTTATATAGTTGAAGGTCCAGGGGATCAGGGGTATCTCCTTCCACCTCCGTGGAAAATCCCTTACTCTCTTCTTTTGTTACTATGAAGGTACCCGTGTGCCTGATGATCCACGTATCTCACCGTCGAAAGATTTTGTCTGTGAGATCTCAATGAATGCAGTCATCAGGATTGGTAGCCGCTGGGGGCAACACAATGCTTGGGCCATTACTGAACCAAGCAAGGTATCAACATCCGTTGGAAGCGCTGATGGAAGTGTTAGACAGATGTCCAACACACATTCTTCTCCACATAGCAGGCATCGTAGAACAGGTAAAATGCAATCTTGCCAGATTGGTAGGAATGATGTGCTATTCAGGTCTCTTAAACGAGCCAGGCCCAGAACCTGTATCATGCGTTCACAACACTTCATTGCTAGGAGAGTGTTCTCTATGGTAATCTGGGTGTCGCTGATGACCGGACTTGCCATATAGGAGCAGAAGGAACAAGAATAGTATTCCTGCTACGAGTCCCAAATTGAGAGGCAGACCCCCGAACACAGAGTGCACGAAGTTTGGAAAAATGCTGCGGACTGCTTCAAAGGGTGCTAACAGTCCCGAAAAAACTGTCTTAAATACATGTACAATACCACTCGTATGAGACTTGTTTAAGATATGACCTAACATTTCTACGAAATGTACGGGCCACTTTGTGGATAAAAGGGCATGTATCTCTGCAGAGGACCTTGCAACTTGTATTTCATACGCCTCTTTGGACGATGTCAGTGGCACTGTTTTTTGTAAAAGAATGGCTTTCATTCTGCTTAAAGTATCAATTCGAATAGAAGAGATGTTCAGTGAAGGCCAAACGGCGACTCCCCGTCTGTCTTAGCTTTAGGAAACAATACTTGCATACAACAAGTGACCCTGGCTGACACAGTTACGAGAGAGGCTATTCCTGCAAACATGGCACATTAGCTGTAATCATTCAACATTATAGAGCTCCCGTTAGAAAGCTGCCTAAAAATTGGATCTATCACTGCTGCTAGAGAACCTTGCAGGTGGCAGGATAAGTTGGCCGAAGAACCATCACAGGCTCCATGTAAATTAATACCCTGACATAAAAGTGTACCGCTTAGTGCGCTTTTACATTGTGTACCACAAAAAAATACTTATTTTCCCCCACTCCAACATCTGTGAGTGTATGGTAAAACCCAGGTTGACTTTATGTATTCCTTACCCAACCTTTCATACACGGCCACTGGTATATGTTTCAAACTGTATTGAAAATTGTGACAGGCAGTGTGATTATCTCGTGTATTAGCCATTCTGTTGCAGGTTTTTCTGGAACAGTTAATGGTAATTTTTCCAGTTTTTCAATGCTCAGCACTGTATAGTCTGCTCCTCTTTGTGCCAGAGTGATTAGTTTATCTGTAAGGTTAAATACAGAAAACAATGACGTGGTGATGATTAGACACCATGGCACATATCCAGAACGAAGATTTTGGAACATCCAGCTTAAAAGCATTATTTAACGTAATTGCGAAAGTCCATGCTGTAGCATGAGCAAGTCCTGTTGCATTATGTCTATGGCAGAGAATACTATGCTATCCAAAGAATAAATTCAGGATGACAGGGTCGTTAACTCATTGTCAACTACAGAGAGTGCTTTCTCTAAACTAATACGATCAATTTCTCGTATTCTTTCTGCAGTCTAGGACTGTGTCGATTATCCAAGCTTCATTATAAATGGCATATATACCTGCGTATATAAAACGTTTATGACGTCGTTTCGTAGGACCTTTAAGAAGTCCCTTAAATCAACGCCATCTTTAGGTAAAGATAAGTGTTGTTTAACCTCTGTAAAGTGTAGATTTTTGTAGTCACTCAAGGCACAGTTTTCCTACACTGTATGTTGTTACTATCCCTGGATGTTGTCTCTGGACATATCTTGGATCTGGCCTCGTTACTGTACACCCTTGTGTCTTGTTCAGAAATCTATCTTGACAGTTATTCATGTCTGTGGGCCAGATTAACCAATGTTTCCAATCAGGATCAGTTCTGTTTTTAAGTAAAATAATTTTTACTTCAACCCCTCCCTCTGAAGTGTTTTGACTATCAGGTGTAGGTGTAGGTATGGACAGTTTGTTCAAATCTTTTATCTTGGCCAGGCCAAGGCAGGATGTCTGTTTCAAAAACATTATTTGTTCAGGGATTATGCAGACTCGAAATAAAGCTTCTATTCCCTGCACCTGCCAGTCTTTTGAGCTCCAGAGAGTTTTTGTTTCTATGTTGTCACTCCAAAAGTTCGAAACCTAATGAGGACAGCTGGGCATAAAAGGCTGCAGAATAAATTTGTTTGGCATTAGTCAACATACTTTTCATTCCTGTTTTATTAACATTTTTAAAGTAAAACATTTCCGGATTTGTGGTATTGAAACCTGAGAAGTATGGACATTTATCTTAGAATGTTTTTGAGCTACCCTTTAGTGGCGTTGGACAATGTTCCCATTGATTAAAGGGTTTGCAGATTTGTGCAAATTATAATGACTATAGTGATTATAACAGTACATTAGTGCATAATCTGATTAATCTTCTAAGTATTCATGTTTTGTAAATTTTGCAGACATCTCTAAGTCTGACATCATATTATTAACAGTCTCAAAGCCCCAATCATCAGAGAATGTGCTGGGTGAAACAAAGTCACTCAAGGAAACCTTGAACTGATGTAGAACCTTCAAGAGCTCTGCAGGGCCAAAGATGTCATAATCAGTTCTGTCCCACGCTATACACCCAGGTATAGGAATGGCTGTGATGTTCAGTGATGTCAAGTCTCTTTGTTCACGATGACATGATTTGTGTGGCTTCAGGAGCAAGTTGATGTTCTTACTTGCTGTGTCCATTTTACTATATTTTCCATTTATCAGCATCCCCAAAGTAAATACCAGGATTAGCCAAAGTAGGAGAAAAAGTATGCCTAGGACAATCCAAAATTCAACCCTTGGTGAAACCAGATACGTTTTTTCAAGTTGCTGAAAAAGTTCTGTTACTTGTTCTTTAAAGTTTTATTTGCTGGCGTGATTTCAGGCTCACTGGGATCCTCGAAAAACATATCAAAGTTAATGAAATAGCCAGAGGCAGTTCTGTCAATTGTTGGTATTGCATCAGGATTACTCGAAATCGCTGGAGCTTCTGGATCCTTTGTCATATTAGTATAGTCAGATGCTACATCATTGTAGACAGGAGTTTCTTGACGAACTGTTATTTGGGTCTCAAGAGGCACAAGTTCCATAGCTTTTATTGCTTAGTCCTTCTTTTCGCACTGCAGATTCTTCAAAGGTGATGTGTCTCTCAGTTTGAACCTCTTGACTAGTAGCAAGATTTGGTCTTCTGCTACAACTTTGGAGTCCACTGGGCCTACTACTTATTATCGGCCTCATAATGTGGTTTGACCAGGTCGATGGATAAGAACCTGTTCTCCTTTCTTCCAGCAAGTGGCGGCAGTAACACTGTTCTTTTTTTTTTTTTTTTTAAACCTTTATTGTGACATAAGGCAAATACAATTGCAGGCCAGCAAGAGCACAGTCGGCCAGTATCACAGAGACGGTCAATGCAAATCAATAAGTCAGTTCAGTTCAGTTCAGTTCAAATCTTTTATTCGATTAACCATTATATTAATCATAAAAAGTACATCATATATAAACATTTCATCATAAAATCACAGTTGTTATTAATACATTAGGAAAATACACTTTTAGTCCGTTTAGAAAGTTAGTACAGGTATTCATAAAATTCAGCTAGGGTTCGTTTCTAGAGCTTTACGGGTAGTTATACAAAATTTCAAAAACAGTGCTAGATTCTTTGCCACATATTGTGTATCAAGCTGCTGTAAAGCTAGAAACGCCGGGCGACAGGTCCTCAACCCCATTTGACGTAACAATGGTAAGACCCAACGCCTGCGTGCTACAGCATAATAGTGACAAAACAGTACTACATGCATGGTTGATTGAGGGGAGACTTTATCACATGGACATTTTTCCAATTCATGGGACCAGTTTAGCGTATTTGGGAAAGTGACCAATCGAAAAAACAGATTAAAACGCAACCTGGTTAATAGGTACTTTTCATGATTGGATATGTGATATGATAAATAGGGCTGTGTGCCTGAGGACACTTGGGCCATCAAAATATGAGCGTTGGATTGCTTCGATATTTCTCCAGACATACGGAGTTCCCTTAAATGATTAAGACAATGATGTTTCAGAGATTGTCTACTCATCTCATTGATTGTTGAGGGCTCAATGGCGTACTGTATAAGGTCAAGATCTTTCAAAAAGTTGACCAGGTACGCCAACCATGGGATGTTTTTCCAGGACGGCATCTCGAGACATTCTGAAATCAGGGCACGTGTAAGGTGGCACTGAGGCTTTGTCCAGATACGGTGCCATAGGAGCATTGGTTGACATTTGATGTAATCAGTTAAGTAGTCTTTCCCAAGCTCTATGTGGCAACCGTAAGTGGGGGCACTCCGTGGGAGGGCCAGCAGGTATTTGACAAAGCCGTTTTGAATTTTTTGTAATTCAGGGGTGTTTACATAGCCCCATACACCGGCTCCGTATGTGGCGATGCTCAGGCATTTAGCTTGATGGATTTTGAGCAACACAGGGGGAGTTGGTTTACCCATTTTTCTCGAAAGAGAGACGAGGGCAGAAGTTGCTCGTTGGTAAAGCAATTTCCTCGTTACCGTCGCCCTTTTCCATGTTAACTGGTCGTCTATTAGGATGCCCAGGTAAGGGTATTCCCTAACGCGTTCCAGTTTTGATTGCTCAATGCAAAGATGTTTGGAGCTTTTTACTTTGGGCCCTGTTTGCATGACAAAGGTCTTGGTCTTATTCACCTTTAAGCCAAGGGAAAGCATGAAGTTACAGTATTTGTCCAGCTGCTTCTGAAGTTGTACTAAGGTCCGGGCAAAAATTACGGAATCGTCGGCGTAGAGAAGTGCTGGAATAGGGCGCTGATTGATGGTAGGTAAATCCTGGCTCCCTTCTAGCATGGCTGCTTCCAGGCCATTGGTGTATAAATTGAATAGAAAGGGAGCCAGGACACAGCCCTGCCTTACTCCACGGTTTATTGGAAAAGAGGGTGTTAACTCCCCACCCGTACCAAATCTTACGCAAGCCGAGGCGTCAGTATAAAGCTCGCGCAAGAACTTGATAAGGGGTGGATCAACACCCAACTCGTCCAAGATAGACCACAGCTTGGCGTGGATTACACAATCAAACGCCGCGCTGAGGTCGACGTAGACCATGAATAGGTTGCCCCGTTTTACCCCAACATACTTCCCTATTAGGAGTGTCAGGTTTAGGGCCTGTTCAACAGTGCCCAGTCCCTCCCGGAATCCATACTGTAGGTCCGTGATGATGTTCTTTTCTGCCGCCCAACACTGTGATCGATCCAGAATTAGGCGGCCCGCGACTTTACCCAGTGAATCCAGGAGGGAGATGGGCCTGTAGCAGGCGGGGTTATTTCTCTCACCTTTTTTGAAAATTGGGAGCAGTATGGAGGAGGACCAAGAGTCCAAAAGGCCGTTATTTAGAACTGCCGCCATTAGTTGGGTAATTATTGGAGACCATAAATCGATGTTTAATAGGAATATATCTAAAGGGGCACCATCTGGACCAGGGGCCTTTCCAGTTTTTGAAGAGGATAGTGCGCTTATGACCTCACCAAGAGTGAAGTGGAGGTCAATTGGATAGACCCCTTTTTTATGAGGTTCGCTCGCTGGAATAGGATGCGCGGTGCTTGACGAGGGGGGTCACTAAAGATTTTAGAAAAGTGTGTCACCCACTCGTCCGCAGACACAGCTACATCCAGATGTTGATGTGAGCTACCCTCAAGTAGAAAAGGTGATTTTACTACTTTCCAGAATAGAGAGCTGTCCTTGCTATTGCAGCTCTCATGTAATTGGGCCCATAGTTTGTTTTTGTTGTCTTTTTTACAGCTTGTTTGGGCCTGCTTGAATTCAGATCTTAATTTAGTTATTTTAGATTGGTCTCTAATTGGATTATGGAGCTCTTTCTTTAGGGCGTTTAAAGCTTTCCGGCATGCCGTATTAAACCAGCCTGGTTCCGTATGGCTGCCCGGTTTACAGGTTCGAAATAGAACCTTCTGAATGACTTTCAAGATTTCCCCGAAACTGGAAATAATTTGCTCTGGGGAGGATACCTCATCAAGACATGTATTTATCGATGGGAGTGCTTTAGAGATCACAGAGCTTGATGTTACTGCTGGATCTATCCTTGACCATTTCACGGAATAGCCGTTAGTTTTATTCATAGACAATTACTTTTGGGTCAGTAGGCTATTCTTTGTTGGGTGGGGAACACTCATAGCTAGCCTTAGTACTAATGTGTTGGGGAAATGATCACCTGAAATTTCTGATCCTGTACTAAACTGGGAAAGTGTACCCTTTAAGGAATATGAACAAAGTATAAAATCTATGGTACTAAAACATCCCCTGCCGTGGAAAGTAGGGTTAAATTCCACGGGAGGATCTACAAGTTCGTTGGCATAAGTCAATTCCAACGACATTAAACAATCATTGAAAGATTCTCCTACAGGGGAATGAGTGAAGTGTGTCATAGGGCAATCGTTTTCATCTAAGAGGCCACAATCAGATTTCTTATAATGAGAGCACAATTGTACATTGAAATCCCCTCCCCAAATTACATTATACATAGCTAATGAGTGCTTAGCTCGTTGTTCGCCTACAAAAAGTGAAATTGCGGACACAGTTTTGACACATTCTGCAGGAGATAGATTATTGTAAAAATTAATAAGACTATATGACATACCGTTTTTAAAAGTGATCAAAAGAATTTGATAATACAAGGTAGTACACTGAACAGAAATTTTCTTTACATCAAGCTTGTTTGATATGAATACCACAAGACCCCCCTTAGGTCTGCCGTGTGTTGATGGGGTGGCCGGAGAGTGGAACGTTAAATAACCTTCTACGTGCCGTGGATCAACAGTCCATGTCTCTTGGAGGCACACAATCTGGTAGGAGGTAACATAAGCCAGCCAAGATGTCGATAATACTCTGGGTCGCAGACCAGCTACGTTCCAGAATAATATAGGCACTAGATAGGCTGACTATGTTCCTTTGGTAGAAGGAGGCCTTCCTTTTAGGGACGGTGTATTTCGTAATGAGCTGAGGTCAGTGTTAGGTGGAGAGAGCAGTCGCTCTCGTTGTTTATCAGGTGTAATGGTGGAACAAGGCTGAGAACCAACGTGATGGAAAGTATGTACATCCACTAAGTCTATTTGCGTTGCCGAAATTGGTAAAGGCGTTGGTAAAGGCGTTGTTTCGTTCGGCAGAGTTGAAAGTACGGGAGAACTTGATGGTATCGGGAGTGGTGGCCCTGTGGGGGAGGAATTCCTATCATCCAGGACGTTAGCTGTTGGTGGTCAGTCCACCATCTCCAAGCAGTCGAACCTGTTGTAAGTGGGAACACCCCTCCAGTCCAAAGAAGGCATGGCAGCTCTACCACCTTGCCCTTGCCAATTTATCCAATCCGGATTTTTGTTCCGGTTCCCGACCTGAGTCCAGTTCCACTCTGGGGCTGGTGGTAGGGACTGGGCAGGAGGGTAGAAGAAAGCTAATCTTTTCGTACCAATGCCTTCGGTAGATGTTTGATCACCCCATGGACAGATATGTTCTACAGTTTGGGGGTCTTCAAAGTTTATTATAATGCAATCCCCTGGGATAGTTTTTTGCTCCTTCCCTACCCAGGGAACTCTACGGACTGAGACAACTCTGTTGTTAGCAAAAGGGGGAAGTGGCCGATTCATAGACAACCAATGGAGCACCTTATTTTTTAGGGACCATCCAGGTTCTTCAGAGTTGACATGCAACGCTGGAACCCCGGTCATTATAACTACAAACGGCGTTGCCTCTGGGGGGAGGTGAACAGAACGTGCTGCGTTACGTCTTATATTATAAGCCGCATTTTTGGAAGCTGGAGTTTTAGCTATAGGTCGTGTGGTTGGTAAACTGGTAGGTTTGCCCGTTTGGGCAGAAGGACCAGAGAGGGAAGGGATACCAGAATTTTTTGCAGCAGTATTGATTATTGATTGCTGTGGATTAGTATTAGTTATGGGGACAGGTTTTTGATGGACCACCGCTGTGGTGGTCACCACTTTGGGGACTTGAGGGGTTTGTTGGGGAACTGTACCCCCGGGCTTTGTTGGTTTTGGCTTGTGTTGTTGGGCCACAGTACAAGAAGGCATAGGGATCGAGCTGTTCTTAGTTTTTAGTTCAGATGTTAGTATAAGTAATAGTTTCTCGATCTTTGATAACGCTGATTCGATGGGTTTAAGATGTGATTTAATTAAGGCCTCTATGGGGGCTAAAGTATGTAAATCTTGAGGCGGGAAATCCCGCCCGCTGCATGTGTTACCACTCGAACCAGGATTGAGAATGCCAGGTGGAGGGTTTATTATTTCTGGCGTTGTTAAGACATTTGGCTGTAGAGATATTTCTAGTTGGGATAAATGATGAACTAATGAGGGAGAGTCTTCATTGAATTGTGGCAGGGGAACCTGGTGTGAATCGATAATATTTATGGAAAGATTATTATTATCCTTTTGGTCTTTTCTCCTTTTTGGAATGGCACCTTCCCGCTGTCCCCTAGTGTTAGGAGATGGAGGGTTCTCCTCCAAGTTGGAAAAGAGAATCGGAGTTCTCTCAAGTGAACGGGAAGGACGGGATGCAAAGGTGTGTGATATTTGTGTTGTGGAAAGGTCGGTAGATACCGATAAGTCCACTATCCCGGGAACCGTTTGGGTCTCGTGTTGGAAGTCTGGGGCTAGGATGCGTTGCGGTGTTATAGCAGATGCCAGTAGGCCCAGTGAGGAGCGCCTGGCTGCAGCTAGGTCTTGTGAGACCCTCCTTTCCAACAGGAGCACACCCTGATTTATGGCATCGTTTGCCTTGGCAATGAATTGGTCTATTGGACCTATAATCTGGGCGGCATGCGCAGCTTTGCTGTTTCTAGTTATTCTGGGAGACATAATTATCAGGAACTATATAAACAGTTATACCTCAAAGAGTCCAGAGTGAACAAAATAAGATGATATGTTCTGTTGGGTGCCCACAGAATTATAATGTTAATAGGGTGGCCCAGTCCAGTCTTACCCGATCTGGAACGGGCTAGAACGGGCCCGCCCTTGGCCCGGGCTTCGCCCGGCGTCCCGCGAGACGGGGGTGACGCGCTATTTCAGCGCCTCCTGGCGCGCAGATGACGCGTGCGCCGCTCGGGATGCTGGGGAGTGTGGTTTCTTTACCCCCCTCGTCCCACGCTCCACTCGGCCACCAGGACTCCAAGATGACAGGGGAGTCGGGCAGCGGGAGGCGGGAAGGCGCTCAACCGAGGGCAGAAAGTCTCTGGGAAGGCAGGCGGGCGTCAGGGCAAATTGCGGCAACAGCTTGGCAGTATCAATGAGTGTTCCACCCCTCGACCGGGGTGACGCGCTATTTCAGCGCCTCCTGGCGCGCAGATGACGCGTGCGCCACTCGGGATGCTGGGGAGTGTGGTTTCTTTACCCCCCTCGTCCCACGCTCCACTCGGCCACCAGGACTCCAAGATGACAGGGGAGTCGGGCAGCGGGAGGCGGGAAGGTGCTCAACCGAGGGCAGAAAGTCTCTGGGAAGGCAGGCGGGCGTCAGGGCAAATTGCGGCAACAGCTTGGCAGTATCAATGAGTGTTCAATAAGTCAAAACACATACATCCCGCCTCCTCAATTACACATCAACACCCAGGATACTGTCGCACCATAATGGTACCAGGATAAGAGAGGTTTTTTTTTTTTTTTTTTTTTTTTTAAGTTCAGAGATAGAACAGGATCCGATGTCATATAATCTAGTAACACCAGAGGTAGGGGACATCACAAATCAGGATATGCACATTCGGGACCACTGCAGGCGGGGCGCAGGCACTAACGCGCACTAAACAGGATAGACAATAAATAATACATTACGCTCCCCAATGCAGCACACGCCCGCCGTCTCTAAAAAGGAACTAATATAACATCCCCCATACAGGCTTGAGACATAAGAACATCCGGCAAGCCACCTACTACTCGGAATCCCAAAGATAAGAAAAAGAAAGAAAGGAAAGAAAAAGCCAAGCAAAGCAAGAGAGAAAAAGAGGCCCTAGAAACTGAAAAAGGGAAAGAAAAACAGAGAATACCCCCCACCCTGCACCCCTGCCTCCGGCTACGGCCTCCCCCTCAGCAGAGTGCCTGTCGCCCATTTTATGAAACCCGAGATTTAGAAGAGAGAGAAAAGAAACTACCACCCACCTAGACTAAAAGAGGAACCCAAGCGAGGGAAGGAAAAGAAAGAAATGAAAAACGGAGGGGAGCCCTCCAGCAGTCCCCCGGCCTCTCCCTCTGCAAATAACGTATGTGGACAGGACGTAAAACACCTCCGCTAAAAGCAGTACAATAGAACAGTGCACTAGGCACAGGATCAGCCCAGCATGGTAACAAATAAGACAATATGCCACACATCCCCCATAAACCCGCAAGCAGGAAGTATCGAGAAGGAGGAAACATCATTTATCCTTGTCCTGTCCTGCGCATACCACGATGGCCCACCAAATTGTCGCACTCCAAATCCGCAATCGTAAGGAATAGGAATATCAGAGCAAACCCAGACAGCAGCAATTCTGTAGTGCTGCGATGCGATCGGACCTCATCCGAGCCCGTTCCTGCCAGCGTGATGGACCCAACCTGACGCAATAACATGACTGCCACATCGCAATCGGCAAAGCAGAGCAGGGAAAGATCATCACATTGTCAAAACGTGGTTGGAGCAGAACCAGAGATACCAACAGCATGGCGTAGAAAGAAAGTCCATCGCTCGGTTCCAAGCAGGAGCCCACGGATAGTTCTAGATCACGAATGTCACCAACTGGAGATGGCTCGAGAGCCCGTGTCCCGGATTCTGGGATATCAGTAGCCGGCACCATATTGTCGCGTCTGGGTAAGAAGTGAAGCATCCCACTGTGCGCCCACGAACCACCCGGGCTCATTAGTTCCGCCACAAAGACAACATCATCCAGCTTGTCACCCAGTGAACGGGCATCCTGCTCCAAGGTATCGCGAAGGTCAGCTAGGGCAGCAAGGAGATCGCCAAGATGTAGTTCTGCTCCGTGCCCCCTTTTTGTCAAGCTCCCTTCCTCCATAGGATGCAAATCAGGTCGGGACTCGGTTTCACGGATGCAGCACTCTGCTCCCCTCGCTACGTTCCAAGGAAGCACAATCATAGATCGGGGCCGGGGCACGCGCAGCAGGGCATCAGGCGTCATGGTATCACCAGCAGGGCACCCAAACAGCGGAGACGTAGCCAAAACACAGCCGCCGAGGGAGTCCGCGCTATTAAATGCGGCCGGGCTCAAATTCGGGATTCTCCCGCAATTAGCGGGACGGGTCTCACCGCGGTCCCCGGCGGCAAGCGAGCAAAGGTCCCAAAAAAGCACAAACGACTCAGGGGAACCATGAAGGGTCGATCTAACTCATGCCCCCAATCAGCTGAGCGAGCGATCCGAAAATCGGCCGGTCCGATTCGATCCGGAGCCGACCGGCCCCTCACTGCAGCTGGTGGCCGTTGTTGTTCAATTGATGGCCGGTCCTGCAGTCCAGACGAGTCGCCGGTCTTCAAGCTGCCTCGGGCCGCAAACGCCGCTGTCCGTTTCTCCCCGTGTGGAGGTGGTACAAACCTCGGGGACGCGCCATCGAGTACCGGAGCTGCTCCTGCGCCCGTGTGTGCCCTTTCGAATCAGGATATCAGGCAGAAGGCGCCCCCGGGAGGAGATGGTACACGGAGCCGGGGGACTGGGCGGCCATCTTCGACGCCGGCTTGGCTCCTCCTCAGTAACACTGTTCTTGATCCATGCATTGCTAGCACAGGTACTGGGTTTCTGTAAGAAGGCCCAAATTCCTTCTTATCCGCCATCTTTTCTCTGACTAGATCCCCAATCTTTGGAATACAGACAGGCCTTGCTGGGATGGGTGGTTCTCCTTCAGTGGTCGTTGGCTTCTGTATTGTGTTGCTTTGACTTCTCCTTTTCTCATTTAAGTCCTGCAAAACAGCCAAACGGTCTTTGATATCAAAGGGTTTTTGTTCCACCACTGAAGTGTGATGATCTAGGTTCTGGAGAAGCATTCTAGTACTAAAAAGTACTTCATATGGAGTGATTCTACCCAGAGAATTTCTTGGCAGATTATTTAAACTATGTTGGACACTTATTAGATGTTTGACCCACCCGTCACCCGAGCCTAATACCCTAGCTGTTATAGATTGCTTTATGTCCCGGTTTTTTCTTTCCACTACAGAATTTCCGTGACGATGGAATGGACTCGAATACCGGAATGCAACGCCCAGATTTGCCATGGCCTCTTTGTAAGCTTTGGAGCTAAACGCAGGACCCTGGTCAGAATGTAGCATGCTGACTGCGTATGTGCCGATAAAGACTCGCAAATCGTTTAATAACAGTTCGGGGCGTCAGACGAGCGCTGAGGCTACATCCAAATAATCTTGAACATGAATCCACTGCGACCATGATATACTTATAGTTACCATCCCTCTGTAAGGGAGCACAGTGGTCCAGGTAAACACATGCTAAGGGTTTATCTGAAATTAAAAGGGGCGTCTGCGCCAGGTGTTTCACTGTTGAAACTCATTTTCTGGCAGATTTAACACTCCAAAACATAGTTTCTGGTCTGTTTCCTCATGCGTGGCACCAGTATCTCTGTTTTAATAATGATTCTGTAGGGGAAACACCTGCATGTGCAGAGGCGAGCCCTTCATGTGCTGCTAAAATTAGTCCTAATCTATGTTCCATGTTTGGAATTACTCTATCCCCCACTCCAGGGATTTGAGCAAAATGAACATTATTTACATCAGTTATATATGAGTACTTGAGTGGAAAGCCTTTTGGTAACGTTTTGGATGGGCAAACGGAGAGGCTCAACCAGACGCTAAAGAAGTACTTAAGATGTTACTCAGAGGACGCCAGAGAATCCTGGGTCTCATTGCTGTGGTTGGTCGAGCTCTCATACAATAACGTGGTACATAGTTCCATCGGTGTCTCTCCGTTCATGGCCAACTTTGGGTATGCAGCAACGATCCTCCCAGTGGCCGTCCCGGCGGTGGTGGGGGATCAACCGACGGTCCAGGCCCGCATTGAAGCTCTGTTGCAAGTATATAAAAAAGTAACAGGACACCTGCAGAAGGCAAAGCAGGACTACAAAAAATGAGGGGGATCGACGGAGGGTGGAAGGGCCTGATTACAAGGTGGGGGAGCGAGTATGGCTGTCCACGAAAAACATCCGGTTCAAGCTCCGGAGCGTATTTCATCCTCGGTTTATCGGTCCATACAAAGTGGTGAGGAAAGTCAACCCAGTGGCTTACAAACTCCGCTTGCCGGGGAGCCTGAGAATACACCCGGCGTTCCAATGCAGCTTGTTGAAGCCGGCAGGACCAGCGAAGACGAGGGCTCCTCCTCTGATTCTCACGAATGATGGTGTGGAGTACGAGGTGAGGAGGATTCTGGACTCGCAATACCGATGGGGGTGTTTGTGGTTCCAGGTGTCGTGGAAGGGTATTCTGAGGAGGAAGATTCCTGGGAGCCCAGCAATGATGTGCACGCCCAGTTTGCTGTTCGCTCCTTCTACAAGAGGTTTCCTGGGAAACCGGGCTCTAAGAGGCGCAGGGAAGGGGGGCCTACTGTCAAGATCCAGTTCATTGCGCCTGCCGAGAGTAAAGGACTACAAGTCCCAGAAGGCTCAGCAAGGAGGCGCTTAAAAAGAACTAACGCGCACTTCCACGCGTGCGTAATACTGTGTTTGTGGGCGGTTCGCTTTGGAGAAAGAAACGAGTCCAGGACGTCGTGAGCTGGCGTTTAATCGTTGTTCTGTGTTTGGGGCGAGGATTCACCCAAAGCGGAACCAGAGCGAGCTGAAGCCCGACTACTGTCAAGTAGGGAGAGAGGAGTCGGTACGCGGCTCTGTCTCTCGAGTCTACCGCATCTTTGTGGAACTGAGTTCTAACATCACATGGGAACTTTCGTGAAGTAACAGAGAATTTCCCAACTGCTCCGCTTCTAGGTAGAGGAGTGCTGGCGGCTGAAGAGCATTTTCCAGAACTCGGAAGGCTGCGCGGGCTTAAAGTAACTGGGGTGCATTGACAACGTTCTTGTATAATACAGCGTGTTGATATCCCAGTGAGGAGGAGCGCTGCTAGTCATTGAGTGTTTGGGATTAGGTAATTGGACAGCGTGTTGATACCCCCCGAGAGGAAGGAGTGCTGAGAAGGCAGAAAAAGGGCGGCGGTTGTTCTATGCCGTGGTAGACATAAAATGTTTATGCACAGTGGCTTATGAAGAATAGTGGTGTAACTACGAGACTTCTTTCTGGAAATTCCGGATAAACATATCTTCTGATGACTTGATCAGGGGGTTATTGTGGAGAATCTGGTTTTCTGACCTGAGGAGGCAGAGGTTTCTTTCCTCCAGTTGACGAGGAGATATGAGTTCCATGTTTTGTTTACTTTGCAAGAGGATCAGAATTTGAAGGTACTTAGGGTTTAGTGAGACCTAATGAGAGTAGACATTTGGGTGTATGAGGTATGTTAATGTTGTCTGCTTATGTATTACAGATCCTTTGTCCCTGCAGTCCCTTCCTGTCCTATATCCCCTGCCTGATCTGACTAGAACTCAGTGTCTTTCAGTCTGAGTTCGGAACGATCTGGAAGTAGAACCCTTATAGCATCATCCTGACCCTGAGGAGTTTGAGGAACCTGACACTATATGCATGCGCTGTCAATACTGATGGAGTGTGTACTTGTCTAATGCCATATGTTGCTTATGTGCGCACGTATATCCCACTCTCGGACAGTGGCGTTCAAGTCAGCATGGTCCAAAGCCTGTGCCTCCGCCAATGCCGATGCCGATTTCTCTACCTCGAGGCCCTGTTGCAATTGCCTACGGACTACACGTCAGCCCCATACCTGCCCCTTGTACCCCGGCTTTCAGTGCCTCCCATTTTATGGCTCCATTGGTGCTTGCCCCCTCGCAATTCATTGTCATATAGTCAGTCAGGATATGTTCTCCTTTCTAACCGGATCTTCTAAGCTATCCGACGGCATTTGCCACGTACTATGAAGGTGGGCAGAGGGGCCCCAGCGGACAATGCAGCTAATTGGGGAGTGATCAGAGAGGAAACGGGCCAAGTGGGTCACTTCAACATGTAGGCCAGCCTCGGTCTCAGAGACTAAAACCCTGTCCGGGCTACTGTATGTGTTACGAAAGGAAGAGAGGCAAGTTTACAGCCTCTGAGTCAGGTGTATATCTCGCCATATATCCCGTATTGCTAGGTTTCTTGGAGTCTCTCAGTCATCCGTGGCTTGGTGCCTTGTCGGGGAGGGTGCCTGTCCAGGCCAGCGTCTAGTACACAGTTTAAATCCGTCACCCAGAGAAGCGGGGCATCTAGGTCTGTCGTGAGAGGGTCTTGTATGGACAGGCAAAAGTCCGGGTCATCTACGTTTGGTGCGTAGATGTTCAGGATAACCATATCTCTAATTCTGCCCTGCACGTGCGTACCCCTCATACTCAACATATGCTGCATACAATAACTGATAACAAATAATGTAAACTATGCCAAGTTCCCCCACCCCCTCCCGCAGACAAATGCTTGTGCCAGGGGCGGAGAGGAAACCAAGGCTCTGTGCGCTCCCTCCACTGCAAATTACTCGGAAAGGACTTTTGGGCAAAGCTGAGTACATATCCATCGCTCCAGAAAATGTTTGGTCTAGCTTTTTCAGCCCGCTTCGGAATCCGTAGGGCTCTGATGTTGCTGAGTACTCTGCTCAATGCTCAAGGGACGTCGTGGCCGCGGACATCTGGGCCACCTATTGCTTAAGTGACGCCATCTCTCCTTGTAAGTTCAGTATGTCCCCCTTGGCGAGTGGTCATTTTGTCTGCTACTTTATGTAACCCGGCCCTCAACCGAGGAAAGTGAGAAGCGCTTACAACAAACACAGCCGCCTAGCAAAAACTGACCAGTTCAGAATACAACTGGATGGAGCCAAAAATAGACCTAAAAAACTCTTTGAGATCAACCATCTAACCAGTCTTCTTACCAGAACCCTGCTCCGGTATCCCCGCTCCCCTGTGGTGATGGTTTCACAGCTCATTTCTCCGAAAAAACAAGGAAAATTGAACTGGTGCTATTAGCTGCCACCCTATCATTGTCATCTAAGAAACCTCCCACAGGATCAGGTTAGGTGGTAGAACCCATGACAATATACTCACCTTGGTTGGTACAAAAACAAACGCCTCTTGGAGCTGTTTTCTCCTACCAGACGGCAATGAGCTACTGCACAACATGGTATCCATCAAACCATACAATCATTTTGGTGATCCCTTACCCGCCAAGCTCTATAAAGATTTAAGCTCAGCCATTCTCCCTCTCTGGTCCAGGATCATTAATAAAGCCCTCTTACAGGGAAAGATTCCGGACTACCTAAAAGTTGGGCAAGTTACTCCCATTCCTAAGAAGCCTAGCGCAGACTTATCAGATCCAAACAACTTTCGACCTATTACCAGCAGTATGACCATAGCTAAATTGCTTGAAAAATGCATACATTCACAGCTCTGCAAACACATTCAGAAATATCAACTCCTTGACCCTCATAAGCGAGGATTCAGATCAAGGCACAGTACTGAAACGGTACTAACGCACATTGTTGATGACGCCGTGAGAGCCCTTGACCAAAGTGTACCTTGTCTCCTGATCCTACTGGAACTGTCCTCAGCATTCGATACCATCAAACATGAAAACCTGATTGATCTCCTTCAATATAGGATGAGACTCTCAGGACCGGTCCTAAACTTGTTTGCCTCCTTCCTGCACAAACGCATGCAAAGGATCAAAGTTAATCATGCCCTCGCTTCCAGTACCCCAAGGTTCTGCCCTCTCGCCCATTCTCTTCAACCTCTTTATGGAACCTCTTGCGGCCATTCTGAACCAAGCGAACATTCAATACCACACGCATGCGGATGACACGCAATTATACCTGAAGATCTCTTTGCAAGAGAACATAAAAATATTAAATGCCGCACTTACCCAAACTCATCAATGGATAGCTCAGAACCATCTCCTCCTAAATACACTCAAAACAGAATTTCTTTTGATCACCCCACCTAATCTCTCGGCTCCTACCGTTGACTGGATTAAACACCTAACTGTGTAAACTGCACACCTCATGTTGTGGACTCTGCCAAATCATTAGGTATCACCTTGGATAAACACTTAAACATGCAAGCACACATTAGTGCTACTACTAGGGGAGCCAATTTCCAACTCAACACACTAAAGAAAATCAAACCTTTCCTCCCTCCCGAAGATCTACGGCCGGTGGTTCAATCTCTGATTATCCCTAGGTTGGAATATGGGCATGGTGACCCTCGCTGGACTGCCTGAAGCTAGCTTGGCCCCACTCAGAGCTACCTTGAACGCATGGGCTACAATTATAACGGGCTCGAGAAAATATGATCAAATTTCCCCCGGCCTGCTGCAACTAAATTGGCTACCTGTTGAAGCTAGAATCTGACTTAAGATAGCTTGTCTGACTCATAAAGCCATACAATACAATACCCCGTACTACCTAGTAAATAAGCTTGAGCTATCAGGCTCCAGTTTATAACCAGTGTCCATTTTTTCACCCTCTGAGACTAATGAATGCCACTATCCTTTAATACTGAGACGGTAACCTTGTGCTGCCGATTATTTTTATTCACATTGTTCTATGTCATTTATTTGCACTGTAAGATATTAGCACTTGTACACAGACCGCACCAATTTTAAATTATGGGTAAACCTGCAGGTTCCAGTCGGCTTCAGCACATATATTTTTATTATCAGTTCTCTCATTTCTTTTTCTTGTTCTACATCAAGTAACGAGTCAACAGTTTGAACTTCGCAAAGGTTGAGTCTGCTAGTAGTGCCATCTTACCTGGGTGGGGAGAGGATGCCAATGATGAAGCATGACACTATAATGTGTGTGAGGCATCCTCTTCCACTAAAGATGGCCTCCTTGGTTTGAAGGGTCGTATGTAACCTGTAGTAGGTAGCATCTGAACCCATCATTAGGTCCACACTCATTGTTTTGGTAAGGCAACCCACTTCATTTGGAACTCAGACCCCACCAGAAAAAAACTTTAAGGAGATAAAGATTTTTTATCATTGCAGCCTAATATTTTGACTATCAACTCCCAACATACAGTGAAGGCTCCACATTCTAATTAAAATCGGAAATATTTATCCTGCTGTTCTGTCAACTTACGATGGTACTGGGAGCGAAGCTGGTATGGAGAGTCACCCATTCTCTCAAAAGAAGTATAACAACAATCAACAAGCAACTCTGCTTCATAGGACCTTTATCTGATCACAAATTGAATCATTGGCTGTGTTGTGATATAATTTAGGTTGTGGAGTCACCATGTCTGGTTCTGTGAGCACCCAAAAACATGCTCTGTAGGTGGTGCACAGAAAAGGTGCTGATTTGTTTTAAAAGGGTATTTCATTAGAAAAACTGGACTGCATAATGAACAGCATGATATTCTATGACATACTTGTTAAAATTAACATTTACTTCATTTTTAAGTCACTGAAATGCACTTAAGTAGGCATTAGCTTAAGCTTGGCTAAGTACATACAAGACATTAAATTAGCTTAAAGATTGCAAACATTTAATTGTTGTTAAGTTACTTCTACCTTGGCCGTGATCTGAAACTCCTCATGTTCTTTAAGAAGTTCTTGTGTGTGTTGAATACTAGACCCAGTTGAGGTATGCGTGGACAAATAGAACTGTCCGTTATCATTGATCCATTCCAAGGCCTAAATGTGTAACAAGAGAAAAAATGGGGTGGATGAAAGAAGCAAAGTTAAACAAAAATAGATATGTTTAGATATGCAGGTCTTTGGTAGCATTAAATATAGGATACTGGCAATCTCTTACTCAAAACTGAGAACATAACAGAATGGCCCTCTAGGTTTATTTACTTAATGCTCAAATGTTTCTATATATTAACTGGCCTAAGAGTTTTTAAACAAAGAGAAGGCTTGAGCAAAATATGTTACAAATTACATATGTAAGTGCATCTTGTGTTCCCTATAAATATATGAAGGCATAAAGCCTTCTAACAACTGATTAGCTTATTCTCAAAACACTCTTCACGAGGTAATGCATTCTAAGCATTCACCCGAAAAGACACAATGACTGAATCCAATTTAATAGCAAGTGTTAGAAATGGAATCTCTGGTTGGCTAAGGCTTGCGCCAAAGCTAAGCAGAGACCACCACTCTAGTCAGGCAAGGGAGTTACACGCCAAAGATAACCCCTGCTCACCCTCTTGGGAGCTTGGCACGAGCAGTCAGGCTTATCCCGGTGCGTTTGTGCAACAAACACACACAGCAACAACATACTAAGTACACCACAAAAAGAACTCCACACAAGGTGGAACAAAATCACCATCGACCAGATCTCCTCATCGCTCCTTCAAAACCCTCCTGTCCACTCTTCAAACCCCGACCAAGCAGCCATTAACTTCACCCAATGGCTATCCAACAGCGCCGACATCCTAGCACCGTTGAAAAAACGTCAAATCAAGCTTGGCAGCAAAAACGCCTCCTGGTTCAACGATGATCTTAAGAAATCCAAGAAACTCTGTCGCTCCCTCGAGAAGGCCTGGAAAAATGACCCAAACACCAGCACCAAGGACGCCTTCAAAAACGCCACCCGCACACACCACCAACTAATCCGATCTGCCAAGAAAGCCGCTTTCAAAGACCGACTAGATAACAACGCCCACAACAGCAAGGAATTATTCAACATCGTCAAAGAATTTACCAACCCATCAGCCAACTCCAACGACATCACCCCCTCCCAAGCCCTATGCGACTCACTAGCTTCCTTCTTCCACAACAAAATCGCAGACATTCACAACAGCTTCGACAACCGACCCGGAGACCAACCCACTCAACCTACTGCAGGAACTTCACCCCCCTTGAACACCCTTAATGACTGGAACCCAATCTCAACTGAGGACACCATCCGCCTGATGAACTCCATCCACTCAGGATCCCCAACTGACCCATGCCCTCACCACATCTTCAACAAAGCAGACTCCATCATAGCTCCACACCTTCGAGACGTCATCAACTGCTCCCTCAACTCCGCCACCTTCCCAGAAAGCTGGAAACACGCAGAACTCAGCGCCCTTCTGAAAAAACCCACAGCTGACCCCACCGAACTCAAAAACTACCGCCCCATCTCGCTTCTTCCTTTCCCGGCCAAAGTCATCGAGAAAGCTGTCAACAACCAGCTCGCCACCTTCCTCGAAAGCAACAAATCCCTCGACCCCTCACAGTCCGGATTCCGAGCCAAACACAGCACTGAGACCGCACTCATCGCAGCAACAGACGACATCCGAACTCTATTGGACAATGGAGACACAGTCTCTCTCATCCTCCTCGACACAGTCTGTCATAGCACCCTATTACAGCGCCTCAGAAACATCGGAATCCAAGGAAAAGCACTGGAATGGATCACCTCGTTCCTTACCGGAAGAACTCAGAGAGTCCGGCTCCCTCCTTTCAAGTCAGAGGACTCTGAAGTCATCTGCGGCGTGCCACAAGGATCTTCTCTCAGCCCCACCCTCTTCAACGTATACATGAGCCCCCTCGCAGCCATCGCACGCCAACACAACCTCAACATCATCTCCTACGCTGACGACACTCAACTGATCCTCTCACTCACCAAAGACCCTAACACCGCCAAAAACAACTTACACGAAGGAATGAAAGAAGTAGCCGAGTGGATGAAGCACAGCCGTCTGAAACTTAACTCAGACAAAACAGAAGTCCTCATCTTAGGCACCTCCCCCTCCGCCTGGGACGACTCTTGGTGGCCAGAGGCCCTTGGAAAAGCACCCACCCCGACGGACCACGCACGGAACCTGGGCGTCATTCTGGACTCCTCACTCTCGATGACCAGACAAGTCAACGCTGTCTCATCATCTTGCTTCAACATTCTTCGCATGCTCAAAAAGACATTTTGCTGGATCCCCACCGAAACTAGAAAAACGGTCACTCACGCACTGGTCATGAGCCGCCTGGACTATGGAAATACCCTATACGCCGGTACCTCCGCAAAACTCCAGAGAAAACTCCAACGCATCCAGAACGCCTCAGCCAGGCTCATACTAGACATCCCGCGTAAAGAACACATCTCTGGTCACCTAAAAAACCTCCACTGGCTCCCCGTAAATAAGAGGAGCACTTTCCGCCTCTTAACCCACGCACACAAAGCACTTTACGAACTTGGACCCGAATGCCTCAACACACGACTGTCCTTCTACACCCCCTCCCGTCAGCTACGATCCTCCAACCAAGCCCTTGCCACTGTACCTCGCATCAACAAAGCCACCATGGGAGGTAGATTCTTATCCTACCTGGCAGCTAAAACCTGGAACTCTCTTCCCACTCACCTACGCCTTACTCAGAACCACCTGGCATTCAGAAAACAACTTAAAACTTGGATTTTCGACAAGTAACTTCCCCCCCCCCCCCTTCCTCAAGCGCCTTGAGACCCTATGGGTATGTAGCGCGCTATATAAATCCTGACTTGACTTGACTTGAAGGTTAAATATAAAAATAGCCTTTGTATTATCATAAAACATATTAGGATAGTAATCACACAATATATACTGTGCCAACTGGCACTGGGCAATATTTACAGGGGATATATACACATGACAGGGCCACGTGGGCCCACTGTTATGTTATTAATACTTATAGAGCGCGCGATTACCCTAGGGTGTCCTGGCGCTAAGTACTGATTGCCTGAGAAACATAACATCAAGCCTAATAGTAAGAGAAAAGCCATGTCTTAAGGCCCCTACAAAAAGAAATTAGACCTGGAGCATTTCTAAGTTGGAACGCAATTCAGAATCATCACTTAGTAAAGATAATAAATGTAGACATATACTAAACGTAGAACACTATACTCAGCATCATCCTGTAACATAAATCACGTCATGCACAGTATCACATTACGCGAGAAATATATTCTGCGCCAACCTCATAAGCCTAAACATATTAGACCATAACCTCCTAAGCATAACTCACATTAGGAAATACTCTTACTAACATAAACCACAGTAGGGAATAACTCATACCTAAACCACAGTAGAGAATAATCTTGCATGCATAAACCACAGTATGAAAATAACCTCTTACCTGAACCACAGTAGACGATAACTCAAACATGAACACAGTACATAAAAACACATTTAGAGGCATAAATCAGGGTGCATAAAACAGTACATGAATTACATTTCCTGAGCGCCTACATAAATCACATTAGGGCCTGGTGCCCTATTAACCCAACAGTTCCCCTGGCCAACTGTCCTTTTCAAAGGGGCTGAAATGCCATATGTCCAAAAGTCAGGGCGGCTGTCAATGCAGCAAAAGTCATGGGTGTGCAATTGCGCAGACCTAAACGTTGCAGCTGGCACTAAGTGCTGCGCAGCTGTGAATGTATGGGACAAAGGAGTGCATCTCACTCCTAACTCAATCACAAATGTCCCCAAAGAAAGAATGGCCTAAACGTTGCAGCTGGCACTAAGTGCTGTGAGCTGTGTATCTGAACGTGGGCCTGGCCATGCAATGAGCCCTCTGACAAATATGCGAAAAACGTTGCTGCTGCCCACGTTGGTGCGGCGCAGATGAGAACAGAGTAAAAGGGGCCCTGGCACAAATGTGCCCTCGGGGCCCCACTGGGCCTCTTTAAACAAACTTGGCCCCTCAAACGTTGCAGCTGCCCTCTAGCCAAATGGACAGCTGTAGGATATGGCCAGAACTGGATGGAAGTATGGACACCACAGGCCCTCGGGACCCCGACTGGGGCCATTAAATAACCCATTCTTGGAGCGGCCCAGGCTATTAAAACAAAACAGGCCGAACAACATGGGAGCGGCCGCTATGGGGAAACAACAATGGGGCAGGCACCGATAGCGTGCCTCGATATGCACCCCCTCCCCACCAGCTCCACTCACCGGACTCCTCATGCGTGCTTCTCCTCGCTTGCTGGCACTCACGGGGCTCTCACTCACTCACAGGAGCCCCTCACAGGCAGGCGGCGTCCTCAGGGAACGCCTCTCCTCTTTACCTGGGCCCCTTCCTAGGACCCGGGACTGCCGCATAGAGACCGCGAGGTGCCGGACTTCTTTGGTGGGCGGTGCTGCCATTGGCCGGCCAACTACTTCCTGCTTTGGACCTACCCGGAGTCAGGCAGACTCTGCTATATTGGGGATATTGATCGGGCCGCGGTGGTGAATCACAGCCGCCAAACGCGGGGTGGCACCCGCTCTAAACGGAAGTATAAGCGGACAATGAGGGGTAGACTCCCTCCTAAGTTAAAATATGAAGCGGGTGGGTTCCCACCATTTCAAAGATGCCGAATGCGGGGTGGGACCCGCTATTTGAATATAAAGAACCAGGCAACATGCGGGGTGGACACCTGCCAATAAAGAAAACCACGTGGCGGGACCGCAATTTAAATATAAAAATAAGCGAGGTGGGCACCCGCGAAATAAAGAAAAATGCGGGGTGGGCACCCGCTGTTTAGGCATCATGGGGGGGGGGAATCCCTACGATGGGTATTCCCTCACAGAGGGCTGCAGCTCCGCGCTGCGAAACCCTCAGGCTCTTCTCCATTGGGGAAAGTAAATTAAAAAGGTCCCAGTGCGCACAAAGTCCTGAAGATCATGGACTGAAGAAGGAAGAGGAAAAGGGTCCCATCAAGTCTTTTAGGCATCAAGGGGCAATGCAGGGCCAAGGGAGGCAAGCCCTCATGGCTGCCCCCCATGGCCCCAGCGGCAGCACGCCCCGGAAGGAACAGCACACCAAGACTGAACTGAACATTTTCATGGAGTCACATCCCCTATATTTATATCAACATTTCCTTTGTGTCACAGCACAGGACTTGGGGATACCAGTCAGAACTGGTTTAGGGGGCATTTGGAGCACTTTGTTTTGCCAAGCTCCTGTGGTAAATTAAATTTACTTATTACCTCATTTCTGAATTTCTATGCTTAATAAATCATAATTTCTTGTCAATGCAAAGCGAGGAGTCCGTGGTGCTCAAATGAAGGAGGAGAAGACCAATAACTTGAGTTAAGTGGAGCGCTTCCAGCACCAAGCGGGCACAGGAGCAATCTCTCAAGTCCCTCTCTTGAAGTGGGGGTCTTTATTTTCAACAGCAGAATATTTATACAGTCTTGGTCACGAGACAAAATAGAGGAACAAACAGGTCGTGGCAGATAGAGGAACAAAAGATCAGCAAGAGGAGCAGAGTGTGAAGAAATGGGGGCGTGTCTTAGGCTTCGTGAGGGGACTTGCGATGTGAAATAGTCTGACAGTTGGAAGGGGGAGGCTTCCTCATTTGGGGGTTTGTACTCGTGCTTCATGTCAGAAACATGAACCATCTCTGCGGGGGAGCAGGAACTCATGTACTGGTTTCCCGGACTTGGCAGAAACCACAGAGACAGATGGTGAAATTGAGGAAGGCCAGGTGCAGGGGTGTCGTGCTCGTGCTCGGGGTCTTGGGACACCAAAGGGTGAATTAAAAACAAAATGGTGCCGGCTTTTAATGTGGGCAATTATTAATCGCGCAAAGGGGATTGCGCAAAAGGACATAATTTAGATCGCGCAGAGGGCAGCGAAGGGGCATAATTATAGATTTTATTTCCACATTCCCTCCTTGCCCCAGAGTGTACCTACATTATATCTCAATTTGCATGAGATCATTTATACATTTTTGTAACATGATTCTTTCCCTTTCTCTCTGCTGGACAAGTGGTTTAGGAATGCATTTTGCAGCGCATAGACCGCACAGGGCAGGACCACATTGGATGCAAAGGCAGCATCCAGTTATTATCAGGAATATTATACCTGCTGCTGACAGCAGTTGCCATCCCCAGGACGATATTATCTTCCAGAACCAGTCAGACCACGTCCAAGTGCCAGGTTCTTGATGTAAACTTACGGCTATCTTGTGTAATTTTGTTATGGCCGTGTATACAGATGGGGAATTATCAGGAATAAATATACAGCAGCTAGAGCCTATAATTTTACAGGCTCCGCCTCTGTCATCCAAGATGATGTCAAGGACAAGGCGATTTTGGAGAGTAACCAATCGTATGGCAGACTGCTCCTGGGTTAAGCTCCCCAGGGCAGACTCTCTAAGGTCCTTGTCAACCTGCGTATAAGCTTGCTGTTCTGTACAGGGCCAACAAAGAAGAAGAACCCTTTGTTAAAATCTGTATACTGTTCCCATGAGGTTTCCGTTTGGTCAACCAAGGAGGTATCGATCGTTCTTTTATGTCTGACATGGGGCACTAGGAGGTCTCGGTGGTAAGTGGATGGGGCCACAAAGACAGGGGGTAACAGGAATGCTATATAGCAAGTTCCCCCCAGTTCAAGGGCAGCTGCACATAGGCCATTTGGCCACAGATGAAATAAGTATGGCGAGATGCTAGAAATGAGGACTTTCCTCTGTCTTCAAAACTTATAGTGGTATGACAGTCACTGTGTCCTAACGGAACAGAGCCATTTTTCTGGATGCACAGGTGTCCTTTTACTGGTGAGACCGAGATGGAAGGGGGACCAGCATTCTTTTTAGGTTTGGTATTTAACATCTTGTAGGACATGGTCATGTTCCCTTGCTTTTATTCTTCACGTTCTAGGACTGTACCGGTCGCCTGAGGATCTCCCTCCTTATTATGGTAACAGGCAGTATTGAGTACCTTGTTTAAATCCCCCCAAGGCCACCCATTCTTGCATGAATTATTTCCGTCAGGGCAGGAGGTGGGGGTAGTATCGTCAGCTGTTATTAGGGCGAACCAGGCTTCACAAGTTCCATTATAAGAGAATGGGAAAGGAAAAAGAGGCATCCCTCCCTTTTTCTGCTGAGGTGGGATGCGGCCACATATCCAACAATTGGTGCTATTACTGGCCTTCTGAGTGTGGTGTAGCATCTGTATGAAGGTATTGTTTCGCAAGGCTAGTCTATGGGCTTGTTCATGAGGGGGTAGGTCGTGATAGGTGTGTTCCTGAGTGCTGTTGGGTGTATGAGGTGTGTGTTGTGTTGGAGGAAAAACAGTGTGGAGAATCCAACCAAGACACGTCATAACTGCCATGAGGAAAAATAATACTGTCAAACATATAATAGGACCATTATGTCTTTTTCTAGAGTTCATTTTTTTCTCTCCCACATAGTCAAGGTGTTAAAATCCATTCCCATGCTCCAACCGCTTCACCACTGGACCGACGCCCAATGGACTTAATTAGCCAGAGTCCGAATGGCAGACCTTAACTTTGATTTGTAATCCTGTTGTGGGGTTAGTTCCAAAGGCAATAAAGATTGTTCAGTCACAATGTCAGTGGGATTGGCAGGGCCATCAGCAACAGTGTCTTTTTGTCCAGAATGTTTCCGGCAGTGGCTTGCGTGGAGCCAGCCCTTCCTGCCCTCGACCTTCACTGCTGTCCGTGTTGTTAGTAGTACGAGTCTTGGCTTCTTCCACCTGGGCTGGAGGGGACTGGTCCGGTCGAAGTTCCTCTCCAGGACCCAGTCCCCGGGTCGGATGGCGTGTTCTTCCGGGTTGGTTTTGTCAGGGAAGGTGGCAGCAACCTGAGAACGACAAGATTGGAGTGCAGACCTCAAGGAAGCCAGGTAGTCAGTCAGCATAGTACTGTCAACATCAGTTATTCTTTTAGGCCTTGGCATCCACCACATATTTGGTGGTCTGCCAAAGACCACTTCATATAGAGATAAGCCAGTTCTGGAATGGGCTACCATACGCATGTAGAAGAGGGCAACCGGTAAGGCTACCATCCAGTCCACGCCTTTGTCAGTGCATATCTTGGCCAATTTTGTCTTCAAAGTTTGGTTGTGCCTTTCTACTAGACCTGCTGCCCGAGGATGTCTTACACAGTGAAACTTCCAAGTGTACCCTAACAGAAGAGACACTTGCTTCATGAGTTCAGAGGAAAAAGGTTGGCCGTTATCTGAGTAGATGACACGGGGCAACCCATACCTCGGGAAAAATTCTCTAACTAATTGTTTAGCAGTTGTCGTTGCAGTGTAATCTGGGACGGGATAGGCTTCTGTCCATCTGGTCAGAGCACACACTACAACTAGCACATACTTGTGACCTCTACATCTCTCCATCTGGATATAGTCCATCTGGAGAACTTCAAATGGATGGTCAGGGGGTTGGAATCCTCCCTGTTCCACCTTTGTGCCTTTTCCTGGGTTGAACTGATTACAAATCATGCACGTTTTAACTTTTTGTTTGGCTGCAGCTCTCAAATGTTTGTTGTGCCATATATTCTGTATGCGGTATGCTGTCTAACATTGCTTTTTCTCCCAGATGCGCTGGTCCATGTATGGTGTTTACCATAACTTGTACCATGGCATCCGGTAGAAACCATACTGCTCTTTCAGGTGTCATCCAGCCTTGATCTGTAAGGACCCCTCCTTTTTCCTTCCATTCTAGCAGTTCCTGTGGTGTGGCGTGACTTTGGACATCCTGGATGTCAGAAAAGGGGTCTCTTATTGTATATTGGCGGTGTGGTATACTTAATTCTGTGTTGCTGCTAACTTGGCTGCACTGTCTGCAGAATCATTCCCTTTTGATATTTCATCTGTTCCTTTTGTGTGCGCTTTACATTTTAGCACTGCGATTTTCTCTGGTAACTGACTGGCCTCTAAGAGGGCAGTGATGAGTGTAGCATGCTGTATTCTGGACCCATGTGATGTGAGAAATCCTCTCTCTTTCCATAATGTACCGAAGTTGTGTACAACTCCAAAGGCATATTGTGAATCAGTGTAGATGTTAACTGACTTTCCTTTTGCTAAGTGACATGCTCGTGTTAGGGCTATGAGGTGCCGACAGTATCTCTATCTTGTGTGCTTCTAAAGTGTCTGTACCATTTGTGACGGCATAGGCTGCTGCTAATTCTCCTGTGGGGAGTCTCATACATGAACCATCAACAAAGAGTGTCATTTCTGCCTTAGCAAGGGGGCTTGTTCAGCCTGAGGTGGAATTTTGTATTGCCTTATGCGTGGTAGTTGGGCTCCCTCTTTCAGTGTAACCTTGTGAGGTGTTATTTCCATACATCCTACTGTGGTGGAATCAGTGGCCCACAGGGTGTGTGGCAAATCTTTCAAACGCTCATCTAATTCTCTACTTGTGTAGTGGCCCTTGAAATCTCGCAGAAATAGTCCGACATCTGTAGGTGAGCAAACAATGACAGCTCCTAATTCTTTCGATGTTTTTATACCAAGCAAGTTTTCTGGACATGATTTTGTCAATATAAGATCTGTAGTTGTCATGAGGGGACCAACCTGCAAGGGCAGTGGCTTTGACGTGATGTTTGTCACAGGTTGTCCCGAGAAACCCAGAGAAATACTTTTTGAACCCGAGAGAGGAGCCTCTGGGACCTCTTGATGGCTTATTGTTGTTTTACTGGCCCCAGTGTCTAGTATAAACTTCCTATCCTCCTCAAGAAGTCGGACCTCTATAAATGGACCTGTCTGATCTACTGGAATGGGGATTAGGGGCAGTTTGTCATCTTCTCTCTCTGGGCAACATCATGAGAAATCTGGGTAATATTCAGTGTAGGCGCTGTCTATAATATTCATTTGGGCCATTTGTGTTGTCAGTGGAACTGAAGGTGTTGAACTGTCTAGGGAACCATTCTGTTTTGGCTGATATGGGCGTGGCTGGGTCTTACCAGTAGCCAAATTGTGCTTTAAGACAGGGCAATCTTTAACTTGTCCTATCTTTTTGCAATAATTACAAGTGCTTTTTATATTTGTCTGGCTACTTGGTGTCTGTTGACGCTGGGGTGCAGTTTGGGCTACTAATGCTTTCATCTTTGTGTCTTTCATGCGTTTCTTATCATTTTCTTCTTCATCCCTAATGCGATTCTGGTGATATTGTAGCATTTGTAACACCTGTGGAGGTGTATGTGCTTGCCAGGTACTTTCTACTTTTAGTACTCTGTCCTTAATGGCTTGCAAGGCATTATCTACTAATTTGGAAACAAACGGATGCGGGTAAGCTTCACTTGTCGGCGTAAGGCCGCTATTTACCGCAAAACACTTTTCAAGTCTAGTGTAATAATCTCCTATGTCTTCACCATGTTTCTGTTTGCAGGAGGAAATGGCATCCCAGTCCTCCTTTTTCACTGTTAGTAACTGTGGTAGCACCTTTAAAATAGTGCCAGGAAGTGCTTTTAGTCTGTCTCCTATACCTTGACCTGCTACTCTAGTATTTTCGTCATTCTGAAGTTCAGTCCATCTAATGTGTTCACCTGCTACTTCCCAATCTTTTTCTCTTAGTTTGTCATATATACCTGATGGCAACAATAATTTCAGAATTGCTGTGATATCAGAAAGAGTATATGTTCCCATCATTAATACATCTCCTAATTCCTTAAAGAATCCAGCAGGATCCTTTGAGTGGGAGGGAACCATCTCTTTCATCCTTAGTAACTCAAGTTTTGTCAAGGGTACATAAATGAAGACGCGTTGTAGCGCTCCATTTGTGTCAGCTCTGGGGTGGACCTCTCTCATGGGGAACTGGCGTGTTTGAGGAAGTCTATTAGTTGATCCACACGAATTATGGGGAGATCTATATCCAGTCACTTTCTGGTATTTCTGTCTAAAATCTATAAATGTGTTGAGAAAAACTGAACTATTGTGGAGGAACATGTTATCAGCGCAGTCAGACAGAAAATCTTCGAGTCTTGGATCATGTTTAAAATGAGTGTCATTGAGTGTGATGAGATGTTGTACCATGTAGAGACTTGCTAATCTTTGATGTGAGCGTGGTAATGCTAGAAAAAGCTGGGCTATGAGATCATTGTCATATATCTTATATTGAGAGACCCATAGGGTCGCAGTTCTGGCTATTTCCTCCTCCTCCGGTGTAAGCGGAGGTTCCTGGTCTAACCAGTAGTCTAATGCATTGGAAGTATTTTCAAATAACTCATCTGGAGATGACCGTTCAGAGTGACCTTGGAGGAATGTAGGCGGGGGTGTTCGTGAATTAGGGGCGGAAGAACGAACAGGTAGGACTTTTTCAGTAGGTTCAGTAATTTCCTCCTCAAGTTTCTTATTCTCTTCATTTGTTTGCAAGTTTCGCAGAATACGGGTCACATTACGGGTGAACCTGTCTAGTGCATCATTTATAAGTTCTAGACTAGTGTGGTCGGATGCGGAATCTAATAAGTCAAAAAGTGAAACTGGTACATTTCTTTCCTCTGCTTGTATGTGTTTTATGAAACAGCAAAGGAGGAACCTATACATGTGCATTTTACAGGGTGTGATCTTGTAGTCATAGCGTTAATGGCTCGTGAGTTCTCTCCAGTACGAAGAAACTCAGAGGCCGCTTGAAGAAACGTGTCAATTGCTGGTAGATGTCTTATTTCTTCCCAGGAGTCATGAAGTATTTTAATTATTCGGCCCGCCTCCCCTGTGTTGCTCGGAGTCGGGTCATAGGGGCAGTCGGGAATTGTTTTACCTGGGTCTGGACCTACGGCACCCCCTTCTGGAGTGAGAGGTGGTGAATTATGTTGTGAAAGGGGTGGTGGAGGCAGAGGGTGTTGAATGACTGGAACTTCATAGGGTGGTGGAGTATCTAAGAGAAATTAGTAAAAGTATCCTCTGGTAGTGGGGCTGTAGGCTGTGCTGATGCAATGTTAAGGTTTTCAGGTGCAGATGGCAATACAGGATAAAAACCAGTAGAAATGGCTGATTGTTCCCTTTTATTCCTTTCACTAACTACTTCTTTCCCTATTTCTTGTAACTTCTTTCTTGGCCTGCTCTGACATTCTCTTACCCTTTTCAACTTTATGCAATTCCTTCTGTTGCCTCCTATGGGCTTCTTTTCTCCATAATTCTACTGAGTCACTCTGTGACTGGTGGACTCTCTTTTTCTTCCATAACTGTTCCTCTAATTTCATAATACACTCCGTATCAAAACTACAATTTTCAGGCCATCTATATCTGTGTTCTAGGTCTTTAGTATATTCTACCCATAGATCACAATAAATAAGTGCACCGACACCATGTTTTGCATACATGAAGTGTCCTGGAGTATCCCGAGGAGGAAGGGGAATTTCCTTCTCAAGAATACTCCTTTTGGTTGCCATCTTACGTATTTTCTAGAAAATAGGCATGATGGCAAGACTTTCAAAGATTTTAGAAGTGAGAAAAACACAAACAGAACAAATATCTTTACCGTACCCACGAAAGAGGTGAGTCCGCCTTTTATACTAGTTTAGTAGTCCTCACAAAATAAGTGAGAAACCCACAAAAACATGTATCTTTACCGTGCCCACAAGGTAGTGAGTCCGTCTTTTATACTAGTTTTAGTAGTCCTCACCAAAGATAGGTGAGAAACCAACAAAACGCGTATCTTTACCGCCCCCACAAAAGCTGTGGGTTCGTTTTTATACTTTTCAGCAGTACTCACCGAAAAATAACTGGAAGGCCTCTTGAAGATTTTGGGAAAACGCGGCGCGCAGTTTCAAGGTGGGATTTGTAGAACCTCGGACTCGTCCGCTTCGCAGGTTGGGCTTTGGTTCAGGACGTTCCGCTATTTCCTCACCGCCTCGTGTGGATGCTGGACCGCAGCCGGTCCCCCTCTTCGCCTCGAGGGAGTTAGCGGGAATTCCCCGCGTTGTGCACTTTTGAAGTCCGTCAACGGTCAGGAGGGGACAGTACCGGGTCCAATATCGCCGGCGCGTGGGGGAAAGGGAAGGTTCCTGTTCCGGGCACCAAATAATGTGGTAAATTAAATTTACTTATTACCTCATTTCTGAATTTCTATGCTTAATAAATCATAATTTCTTGTCAATGCAAAGCGAGGAGTCCGTGGTGCTCAAATGAAGGAGGAGAAGACCAATAACTCGAGTTAAGGGGAGCGCTTCCAGCACCAAGGGGGCACAGGAGCAATCTCTCAAGTCCCTCTCTTGAAGTGGGGGGGTCTTTATTTTTAACAGCAGAATATTTATACAGTCTTGGTCACGAGGCAAAATAGAGGAAAAAACAGGTTGTGGCAGATAGAGGAACAAAAGATCAGCAAGAGGAGCAGAGTGTGAAGAAATGGGGGCGTGTCTTAGGCTTCGTGAGGGGACTTGCGATGTGAAATAGTCTGACAGTTGGAAGGGGGAGGCTTCCTCATTTGAGGGTTTGTGCTCATGCTTCATGTCAGAAACATGAACCATCTCTGCGGAGGAGCAGGAACTCATGTACTGGTTTCCCGGACTTGGCAGAAACCACAGAGACAGATGGTGAAAATGAGGAAGGCCAGGTGCAGGGGTGTCGTGCTCGGGGTCTTGGGACACCAAAGGGTGAATTAAAAACAAAATGGTGCTGGCTTTTAATGTGGGCAATTATTAATCACGCAAAGGGGATCGCGCAAAAGGACATAATTTAGATCGCGCAGAGGGCAGCGAAGGGGCATAATTATAGATTTGATTTCCACACTCCTCTTCCCCTTTGTCAGGTGGGGGCTCAGTGATCAGGCACACCACGGCGGGCAGAGCCAGCATTATGCAGGCTGGGCACAGTCCTATTCAGAGTCAGGGGCTTACCCCTCCCACTACTCTCATCCCAGATGTCCTATTCAGCCCAGCGCTACTCATCCTGCCCCTCATGGGCCACACACACCTCCCAGCTCCTGTCACTCACAAGCCAGACATGCAATTCACATCAGGCAGGCAGACACATAGCACACAGAAATGCCAACTGCTAAAAGTGGCATTTCTAAAATAACCACAATAAATCTGTGCACATCACTGCGCAGCATTTATGCACACACTCTCATACATCTCAGACTTGACCACATTGCTCCTCTCATACCAGGAATTACCACTGACACACACTGATCAGGGCATAAGGCTGAGGAACAGACCTAGGACCCAAGGGTGCCGTCTGTGCCAGAATAGGTTTCAAAGGGCGCTGATTAGGCTCCAGGTTGTCTGGGATAAGGATGGTACTGGCACCGGCATAGTCTGGAGTCACAGTGTGGGGCCGGAACCGGAGATCCAGTCCGGATCCACCACCGGATCCATTGTGGGCCATCAGCGCAGGGGCCGGAGCCACTGGCATGGCAGCTGATGGAGCCACCTCCTGAACCTCTGGGGCCTGAAGGTGAGCCTGGAGGGTCAGGTTGCCCAAACATGAGGCACATGGCGTCATAGATATCTTTAAGCTCCGGCTCCTGGAAACGCAGGGAAACACGGAGCCGACCCAGGCGCAGAGTCGGCAGAATGAGGCCTAGAGCTCATCGGTCGTGGCGTACAGACTAATAGAAAAAAAGCACACTTCGACCTCTTGTGTTTCTTAGCCTCTTACCTGACCGAAATGATGACTTTAAGCTTTGGGAAGAGGTCTTGGGATTACTGGAGCAGCGCCCGGACCTTCCTCTTGACCAGGACTGGGAGCGAGCCCTCTGGGGTGAGTGACGCGGTGTTGAACACCGGGCCGCAAGCAGCTTTAGGGATAGCTCCCTCAAAGCCTTCGGAGCTATGGCCCTGTAGTCGGAACACAATGCAGAGCCATGGTCGTTCTCCAGGCACCAGAGACAAAATTAAGTGTGGATCCGTCACTGACATGGCATGATGGCAGGTGCTGCACTGTTTGAATCAAGAATTTTTCCTTAACATCGATGGAAACCCTCTACATAAAAAAGCATTGACAAAAAAAATAGAAAAAAAGCCTGTAAAAAAGTGACAGAGGGTAGCTCTCTTCACGGAACCGCAGTAGCTGGCGCAGAAAAAACAGAACTGATGTCAGCGCGCCTAGGTGGAGCCTATTTAAGTGACATCATTTCAGGCTCGGACGACGCCACCAATGTCACAAGGAGCCGACCAACGCCACCTTCTGGACTGTAAAGGTATTGCTCGAGCAAAAGTATTGCGGCTCCAGCCTGACGCCTGGGATATTCTAAGGTAAGGAACCTGCGGCTAGATGTCTCTATTAGATATAATCTTAAGAGAATGGTGCAGATCCGGTGTCTCACAAGAGCAACAAACATGCGAGCATGGAAGACAAAATAGGGAAGATGATAGTCTAAAAGGAAATAGCAAGCCTAGTATGTTGAACATTTCAGAATGGATGTGCCAACTGTATGTTAAAGCAAGGCTACAGGGAGGTTTTGTCATGATACAAACCTAGACGGATGTACTGCTTTGAGGTCCCCCCAACCTGTCTCTATTGCCAAGTCATTCGGTGTCCTCGAGTTCCCAATTGTGCAGATATGCTACACAGACCCATTCAAAATGGAGTGGGTAAGAGGTCCTAAAGCGTGGAATGGCATTTCACTCCACAGCAGAGCCTCTTCCGCTCTTCTTAAATTCCTCAAGAAGCTGAAGACCTGGCTTTTCAATTAAGCAACCTACCATAGACAGGGCAGGCTCACACACCTGCTCAGCGGCAAGATATCCTCGTGGGTGATAGCTCACTTTACAAATACACATAACATAACGTACCAAGCTTGAGCCCACAAATGTACTAAAGACAGATGTCAGGAGTAGACTACACTAAGACCACTGACTCTGAGCCTGGAGGCTCTAGTGGGGCTCCCTCATGGTGGTGGAATCACACTGAAAAGATATTGGAAGGGGTAAAACCTTCTGCTCAAGGGGCAGCAGAAAGGGATGTGACCAACTTAAGGAGGAACATTGAAGCAGATGGGCGATTGGGATGGCGCTCCTGACCACACTGGAAGCAGCCTTCGGGAACTGGGAGAGTAGGAAAGATACCAGTCAGAGTACCATAAGAGGGGTGGATGGGAGATATTATTCCCATGCAAAGAGCAAGGATAACTACATGACGGCACCAGGTGGGGGACAGGGAGCCAATGAACATGACATTTAAATAGAGAGCTCCTTCATTCTTAAGATGGGATAAATAAGGAACTAACTTGCGGGTGCCACCCCCACAACCTGATTCACATGATGTCAGCCAAATGATGGATTGGGGAGGAGAGTGGAATCCTGAAATCACCCACTTGTCATGACTCTGGGCACTTCACAGAAAGAGGACCATAGAGGTAAGCTGTAGCTAACTACTACACCAGGAAAATGTTCTTACTTCAAAGGATCATCCCACCATATGCCATCATATACAACTGCCTCCAAGAGCTACCTTTGGTGATTCACAGAACTGAATATACCCGTGACTTCACCCAGAGATGCCTGAATAGATAGATGAGGTCTTCAGTAAACACATTAAAAGCTGATGTAGGAAAAGGCAGTCCTTGCTATGTAAGCCAGACTGGTACCCACTGATGGAGCAAGGTTTCATACGTAAAGAAACTTGCTCGGATTCAATCCTCTCGAAATAACATGTAACTTATTAATCAACATGTTTTATTAACAATTGCATTACACAACACTTTTTTAGTATCTAGGGGAAGCTTTCGTATGTGTTTTTACTAACAGTAACCAGAGTGACTAAAAATGGCCGCGGAAAACGCAGGAACTTTACTGCGCATGCATCTGCCACATCTACGTGGTGTGACATATCTGTCACTTTTGGTGGGAATTCTTGTAGCTGCGCACTAGTATTAAAGATGGCTGCTTCATGCCTCACACACTGATGCACATGTTGCTGCTTGAACTAAACTGTGTTCGTCCTGCTTAACTATTAATGCTGTAGTTAAAATAAATGAATGGGGTTAGAGTAGCAATAAGTAGTATACAGTGTATTCATTTATTTTCGCATTCTAATGTGTCTCTCTTTGACTTTATTATTAGCTCGTATTTGGGCCTGAAGGGTGCTGTAAACTCCATTTTGAAAATTCCTGGTCATGCGCAGTCCAGCATACAGATCCTCGAAGACATGACATTAAATGACAGCTAAGTCCTGACTTACTCGTGATTTTCATGAGAAATTTACCTTATGACCCGAAACAAGAGGAAGAGAAAGCACAAAACTTTATACATAGTGTATTAAAATGAAATAATATTGCTGGGTGGAATAAAATTCATGGGAAAGTAAATTATGGGTGGGAACATTGATCAACTTTATTGAATGGAAATGATCTAATACTGGTATGGTGTGATGACTTCTCCTCGTCTTTCTGACCAATCAAATAAAGGGAATACACAAATTTGCAACACTGGGGGGTGGTACATTGCCGTGGAAAATGGTATAACAGAGGTAGGCTCAGATAGTTAGTTTGTCCGACATGTCACAGACCTGTCACTGACCCAACGTATGCTGAAGGAGTATCGAGAGCAGAGTGCTGGTTGAGCACTCTATCAGAAGAATCAGGGTTTGCTGAGGGAGAAGATTCGATGACCCAGTCAGGGTCCGAGTGATAGCCAGAGAGGGGTGTGACGCTGGCATTGCTCTTGGCTGAGGTTACCTGTCCTGATCTGCACCTGTCCTGTCGGCTCCAAATTTGTCGGGAGCCCTTCATTCTTTGTCCCAGCCCATGGCCAGGGTTGGTCCTCGCACCATTCTAGGTAAATATAATCTATGTGGTATGTCCTTGTACCGTTTCCCTCACTCACCCTTCCCAGGTACCAATGTCTAAAACTGTAGCTCTAAAGTTTTGCAGAATACTTGCTTTAATAATTATTTTCTTACTTGAGAAATCTTTAGTTTCACTATTGTGGCTGTTAAACTCGCAAACTATTGCATAGATAAAGTATTTAAAACTTTCCTGACTCTGTGGTTATTTCATGAAGGATAAAGGTATACACTACCTATTATGCTAACACCTTTTGATCCTTAGGACTTAGAGTACAGGTGGCAAGCATTTGGTAAGTCATGGTGTACAGGTATAAGTCCTAAAGGTGAATAAAATTCTGATAGGTAGGAAATTAAGCTGGATTACCGGTTCGAGGTGTGAATGTTTATGGGCCCAGGTGAGTATTGGTAAACTGAGCTGGTAATCCCACCCCATCAGTATTTCTTTGGTAGCAGAGTAGTGGTTAGGATTTAGTTACGATAGGTAGTTAGTTGTGTATTGATTATATTGATTTTGTATTGATTTTATGTATTAACCAAAACCCGTTTGTATTGTTATTCGTTGTCTGGAATTCACCGGGGATATTGAATAGTGGGTGGTAAATGGAAGCCACACTGCAGTGAGGTTACTAGCCTGATGAAGTAAGTGCAGATAGTTAGGTAGGACTTGAAGCACTGGTTAGGGATTTCCTTGTGTAAAAGTGAGAATAATTGATAGCAAAGAAGTTCGCTGGTGAAACTTTGGTCTTATATCACCTAGAAAGGGTAAGTCTGAAGGAGTAACAGGTTCTTTGATGCTTGCATGAAGAGTAAGCGGGAAAGGTTTTACTCGTAGTGTGTGAAGGGTAAACGGAAGGGATTTACTCGCAGTAAAATAAAATTGTCTTTTCTTTGAATTTAGACAATCAGGCACAATAGCGAATGTTTTTATGTTGATAATTAATGAAATTGTGCATTTAAATTGAAGAGAAAAGTGAGTTGTCGTATTACCTTGCAAAGGAGGGGTCAGTCGCGGGTCCTGCACTGACGCCACAAAGAACTGCGCTGGGATTGGTTAAGGCAGCGGGTGTGTAGCTGAGGTAATATTGTAAAGAAGGGGTGAGTGCAGAGCGTGAGAACTCATCTCACAGGACAAGCTGCACAACCATTGGTTGGATTTCTTTGAAATTGAAATGTTGATTGGTCTTTGAAAATAAGAGATGTGCTGGTATTGGAGATGCATTGTAGTAAACAATTGAGTAAATTTCAGTAGAGCGGAAATTTTATGTGGCATCTAGATCCAGTATTTATAGGAAATCGCCCTGAGAGAAAATACTTAAGGTTTGCTAAAGAACAACAAATTAGAGGACGACTATATACAATGTACGGAGAAAAGAGAAAAATTTCATTGTTTCAGAAACTTAAGAACAACTTCAAAAAGGATAAAATCATTAAGACGAGAGAAGGAATTATTATTCCACCATCAAAAACGCCCGCATCATACATGATGATAGAAAGGGGCTACCACACTTGTGTATGGTTAGAAAACTGGGTAGAGTACACAAAGGACAATGGCATACTAGCATTTCCAGAATACGGTACATTTAATGGGAGAATTTTGCACAATTTACGAACTTGCATGAATGAATTAGACCCCAGACCAAGATTAACGCAGTATGAAGCATTAGAAGAGTGGGAGACTGAGGCTTTTGAGCGAGACAGACCAAGATTTGAGATAAATTTAAGTGAATTTTATCCCAGATTTCCCCGAGAGACAAGAGATAAGCAGATGAAACAATGGAGACAGTCCATGTTAGTGGAAGGATTATATCCTGTACTGAGAACAGAAGAACCATCAGGAAGTAAAAGTACAGAGAAAGCGAAAAAATTTATGACTAGTAGTGGTGATTCAGAAGATTATTATCTTGAGGATTTATTAATGAAAAATCCCCCACCTTATCATGAAGAAACAAACAGAGTTACCCCTAGTGCTCCATTCTTGAAACCGCCTTTGGTTCCGCAGATTTACATGAAACCACATAGAAAAGGTATTACAAGAAAAAGAAAGAGAAGCGATAAATAAACAGAGAAGTGAGTTAATACCGAAAATCACCCAGCTGAATAAGAGTCCTGAAGCCCTAACGATACCAGTAACTATAGGTCCAGTTTTTCCCTTGTATGGAGACAAGCAACCCTGTCCTAAAACTCCCGTCCTGACCACATCCATAGTACAACCCAGAAAAGAAAACATAATAGTTGATGACCAGACAAATGTGTGCGAGTCAGTTATTTCCCTGACGGATTTGCCTGTTAGAGAACCCGTGGGCGATTCCATCAGGAAAATTGCTCCTGGGAGTTCTAGAGAGGTACAGATGAACACGTTCACAGGGACAAGAAGTACCACTGTAGTAACCCCAGAAGAAATAGAAAGATGGACCCGAGAAATAGAGAAGCCAAAATCACAGCCAAAGGTATTGGACATTTTTAAATTAAGAGTAGAACTAGAAGAAATGATAGCTGGAAATGTAGGATTAGAGAGATTGAATACATTCAGTGATGAGGAGTTGTTATTCATATGCATAAGTATCACTCGAAATACAAAAATATTTCATGAGAAATTAATGAATTTGGCCTCTGATATGGGAATTGACATATGTAAATCTAAAGTATTGCAGAAACCTTACAGAGCTGAATTTTCAGATAAAGATTTAGAAAACATGAATGTGTCCGGATGAAAGTTGCAAATGAAAGACTTATTGTCGTTATTGCAAAAATGGGGAGACTTAAACAGATGGAAAGCTAGATGGACAAAGAAAAAAGAAGCTCAAGCAACTCAAACCAAATCAGAGTATCTAATGAAAGAACCAGAAAAAGTTGAAAGGTTGTACCCAATGAGAGAAGTACCAGGAGGAGGTTATGTGCATGTCCCATGGTCCCGACAGGATATTTTATCATTTACAAATGATTTTCCAAAACTCAGAGAAAAACCAGTAGAATGGTACAGGTAAGTTGAAAGGTTTGTGAAAGTTTCAAAAGTGCTGCTAAAAGATTTAGATGGTTTATTCAAAATAGTTGTCCCTGCAGATTTATGGACAGAATGTAAAATTACGGTAGATTGTCCCAATGACGAATACCCTAGAGATCCAAAGACAGGAGCTCTGTCAGATGATGTGATGAAAAAGTATAATCAGGTAATCACTTATTTGAAAGGGAAAGTACCCCCAAAAGAAACTGATTGGACAAAAATAGACAGAACAACCCAGAACAAAGATGAATCAGTACATGCATATTATGAGTGTCTTTTGCAGGTATTCAAACAGTGCAGTGGGTTGGAAACCATCAATAATAAGGACATGACACATTTTATATGTCGTTTTGTGTCAGGTATAAAACCAGAAATATCGCAGATGATTAAAGAATATAAATTATGTTGGCAAGCGAAGCCTATCGATGAGTTTCTCAAGAATGCAAAATACTGAGGGGAAAAAATTTATAATAGGCAAAAGAAATTAGAAGAAAAAGTAATGTGGGCACAAGTAAAACTAGCAGAACAGCAGGAACTCCAGTTAAGTCAGCAAGCAAACAACCAAGGAAGAGGGGAAGGTTCGAGTGACTGTAGTGGGGGCAAACCTACAAACAGAATGAGCAAAGAAGAGTCATAGAAAAAGTTTCCCTGTCACGGGTGGGGAAAATTGGGACATTGGAGGAACGAGTGTAAATTAATACAGAATAATAATATTCAAACTCAAAACTTGAATCCACAGACGGAGAATGAAGTATCACAGAGGCAACCACGGCAGGTAATACAAAATCAGTTACCCTATGCCATATTTTGTGAGTCAAGCCAAATACAGTGTGGATACTGGAAATTGAGAGGGAAGTGGTAAGAAAAACACTAACACCACAGTTCCTCTTGCAATACACATTTGTTGAGGAGGATAGTTTCTGACAGTGCCTGAGAGGGGGGAAGAGGAATGCGTACTTGGAGCATCCTTACCGGTAGATCAGTCAGGTCCCTATGTTGAAGTAAAGGTTGAAGGAAATGACATCACCTTCTTGTTGGATACTGGTGCTACCCGTTCTACCGTGAGAAAAGCAGACATCCCAAACCTACCCCTCTCGGGAGAAGCAATCCAAGTAGTGAGCGTTTCTAATAAACAGATTAGGATCCCTATTACAGAACCAATGGAAGTACGGATTGGCAATTTTAAAGAAATGCATACATTCGTGGTGTGTGATTACAGTCCTGTAAACCTGCTAGGAAGGGATTTGTTGTGCAAAATTAACTGCACAATATTTTGCACCAAAAATAGTGTTGAGATTCAGACACCAGATGAAGATGGCATTTACAAAACCATGTTAGCCAAGCAAGAAACTGACATTAAAAAGATGACTCGAAAAGATTTACCAGAAGAGCTGCAAGGTACTGAAGGTGCAGTTTTCCCAAATACCTGACAGTACAAAATGAGTTCAGAAATAAAAGCAGGAGGTGCAACAAAAATAGAGCATTTGGTTTAGCAAGGCATTTTAAAAGAAATAATGAGCAGTCCATGTAATTCACCTATAATTGGTAAAAGAAACCAAGCGGAAAATATAGGGTCATACAAACGTTTCATTGAGGTCTAGTAGACATATACATAACAGAAGCAGGTAAATATATGTATAAAGTGGTAGGTGTGGGGGAACAAGCGTCAGGGGGAGCTGGGAGTAGGATAGGGAGATAGTTGGGGAGGGGGATAGGTGAAGCGGAGGGAATGAAGTAGAGGAGGGTGGGGTCGGACAAGGTTGTTGAGTTGTTGAGGCCAGGGAAAAGATGTTAGGCCAGCATGCATAACTTAGTAATAACACACTTCCAGTGAGGAATGGGAAATTTGATTACTTGGGACCAGACTTGTAAGTCTTGCCCCTGAGCCACTGCACCATTGGATGTGGTACCCCTTGTCCGCACTGCTTGGGAAGTTTTGTACAAGCTTTCAAACTAAGGCAGAGTCTACCCCCTGAAGAGAATGAATTACAGACTCCCTGCAGTGAGAAAGCTAATCTCTCGTAAGTGTGGAAGGGCCTAGAATAGAAATAGGATTTTCAGAAACAGCGCCATCTTGAATGCTACTATCCATCAAACACATGCTAAAAAGGATGTCTCCAAAGGACGGCAGCAGTCTGTGCAATCAGGAGAAAAAGGATAATTTGGAACCCATGGGGGCATAGACACTGGCTATAATAAATTTGGAGGCCTAGATTTTCAGACTCGCAAAGACAACCTATGTTTTCGTCCTTCTAGACATTGTGAACCCAGGCCATCAATCTTTTATATATTAGAATAGCAGTGTCACTTTTCTTTGGTGAGGAGAAGACAGCAAATATCACTTTCCCCACCCAGTCACACTGTAGTTTCAAGGATTCGAGGGCTGATAGATGAATTTCCTGCAGAAGAGCCACATCAGGAGATCTGGTCCCCAAATATGACTATCTTTTTCCTTTTAACATAGCCGTTGAGTCTGTTCAACGTCAACAAGAGTATTCTTACATTTGTCATGAACATGACATGATTGGCCCAGTCCGAATCAGACCGCTGCCTGAATAAACTGATCGATAGAAAGAAGTAGGTGTAAATATATAGAAGTACAAAAGGTGTAGAAGAGCAAAATTAGAGCAACTCTATAGGTCGCAAGTTTTGGTGAGGGTCAGCTGGCCACATCCGGCCCGTAATTCTGTCAATATTCTAGTAAAGAGCAAATGTAGTGCACAAACGTCATATATTCTTAACAAGGGTTTCAAAAGCAATCTTGATTTAGCAGGTTCCCAGGGAGATTGGCGCGGGGGTTTGCGACAATGATCAAGGTGATGTGAGGAACAGGGAGATGTGGAGGGCTTGTATTTGTCCACATGAAGGTGTACTCGCTAGAGTCTGCTATGATGTGCTGGGACAGAGGCATTTTACTGGCAAGAGTCTCGGTTGACTGCATTTCCATTTCTTCCTCCATAACTCTAGTGCATCAGGATTCATAGAATTCACAGGTGTTTCCATTCACTGTGACAATTATAATAGCATGGCCCAGTAACCCATAGCGTGTATGCGATATATTCTTAGGATTCAGGAGCGGGCAGGGAGCTAAGAATTTTTTTAAGGTGATTAGTTGCATGTGAGAAATCAGTTACGATAGGGATCGGGTGTCCCTTGTCCTGAAAAGGGCTATGCTGGTGTGCAAGTTGGAGGGTAGTTCCTACTTTCGCATTACGCAAAAGGCACGCAATGATTGGCCTAGGAGTATCTGGGTGGAATCGCGGCGGACCTGTGATCTACGCACCCTTCGGAATTCAAGGGGGTGGTCAAACGACATATGAAGGAGACCAGGCAGTTAGGTAACCATGAAACCCTTCATGTCCAATCCCGCCTCCTTCTTCGGAACACCATAGACGCAAATGTTATCATGTCTGCTTCGATCCTACAGCTTCACCACCTTAAACTGAAGGTTCCAGATGGCTGCGGCGCTATCTGGTATCAAGTCAATCCTATGTTCGACCACAGACAGTCTATCATCAAAACATTCAAGTTAGGATTTAAATGTGGCGAAGTTGGATCACAACTGTCTCAACACTTTAGGGCCCGGCATGAAAAGCTCAAAATTCCAGCACAACAAAGAAGGCAGTAGACAACTGTCCCAGGAGGTGAAAATGCAACATGGTTAAGAAGCTGGTGCAAGGTGTCCCTGATGACATTAGCATCCAACAATCAGTTAAAATTGGTAATACAGCCAAAAGGCTTCAAGCCCAATCCAATATGGCTGCCAAAAAGTTTTAGATCCAAAGGAGTTCAGTAGTACATAGCTTGTTATCATGCAGGGTGTCCTTCTACCCATGTAGGTGAGTAGAAGTACAAGTATCATGGAAGGATATTCCAGGAACAGCTTCCAATTCAAAAGAGGACCTCCAAATGCCATGTGCAGACAGGCAGCTTGCCGGGACCCTCAATAGACTGTCCAGGCCGCTGGTCCATGCAACCACACGATAAGGCCCAGGGAAGAAAGAGCGGAGCTATGCGGTTCAAGTTCTCATAGGGGAAAGGTGTGTCTCACAAGCAGACCATTTACCAGGAATGAGTCTGCAATTACCGGCACCACCAGCACCCGCCCGTACACGTTCTGTCGACTCACAGGAATACAGATCCACTGCGCCGCTGGTCACTCAAGTGTGGCTCGTTGTGATCCCCCAGCATCTCACAGCTTGTGGTAGCGTCCGTCTGGATGAGTAAGGGCTCAGCCTCGAGTTCATAACTGTGAGCTCCGGCGAAGAGCAGCTTTAAAACAACAATGAAGATCAGCTTTAAAACAACAAGAATGTGCAGGATCCAGCAGAGCAGTTTCACCGTGCGGCGTTCTTGCTCGGGCGAAGCTCCACCGTCCCGTCACCTCACGTTTACTTTAATCATCTCTTCGGGGTCGGACTGCAACAGAAAATATGCTAGGGACCCCATTAGCTGACCAAATAGCAAAAAGAAGCAGCCCACAGTTGCAAATCAGGATAGTTTTAAACTTGTATTTAAGCTGTATAGGTATTTTGTGAGGAACGGAATACTGCATGCATTTATACTTGCTGCAGGGAATGTTTGTGGTAATTTCAGAGAAATCAACAGTTAAACTAGCCCACCGGACCATAAACTGGGCTCACATACACTCAAAAATACAACACAAACACGGATCTGTCACACAAGCCCTCGTGCCATGCCGGATTACCCTATAAGCCAGTCCAACCAAGCTTCCATTTCTTCTAATGTCTCATACTCTTACTTTCAATCTTTCTTTCTTTTCTTTCATGATTATCTATACCCAGGCATGGGTAAGGCCCATGGCAGTGCCGGACCATTCAGTGCAAGATAATGGATAATATCACTATGAGCCAACGTGGTCATCCCCCCAGGATACAGGGGGATCCACTACATGCAATGGTTCGTGTCACCTAATATGCTATCTAATCATGTTTTTTCTTATGTTCAAGAGTTAAGGCTTATGTTGAGAGTGGGGCAGGGGATTATGTGTTTTACCTGTGGGGCGTCTATAAACTTGCATCCAATCCACTCCATTCCAAGGGCTGTAGATGATTAGAATGGATAAGAGGCCCATCTAACACTATTGCTAAATCAACCATACATGATGGGTTAAATGTCTCTCTAAGAACAAAAGGAATGAACCCACCAAACAAAAGGGTTAAACTGGTACATGATATTGGACGGATGGTATGATATAGTCCTACAAGATGCGCATCTCCTAAAACAGGAACCTCAGACACAAGCAATGCCTCATGGCTTTTGAGGCCTCTGCCCAAACACAACACAATGGTTTAACACTCTTCCAAAGATCCTAGGGTTTTACCATGTAGCAAGAAATAGAGACATAAAGAGAAAGATATCATGAGCACATTGAAGATACAGAACGGTATAGTATATGCCTAAAATACTGGCCTTGACAAGCTCTTAATAACCTTTTTAGTCACCCTAGCAGGGTTTGGTGAAGATGATGTAACTTTACCCTTGTATGGGACCCCGATCTGGATAGGTCAAGGTTGCATGCAGCACATTCAGATGCTTTTTTTAAGTCCCTTAAGAATACACTAAGGAATCGCTGATTGCTCGCTCCGTGATGAGAGATTTACACCGAGCTGAGAAACTTTACATTTTACCCTTGTGTTCATCAGCTGTATTCCAGGATTGCTTATAGTTTAGTAAACAATGCTTTAAAACCAGCTCTTTCCTATTTTCATTCCTGCCCCACGACAAAAAAGTATCTCGTTGCCTTGGTTATTATCTGATGGTTTGAATGTGTTATTATCTTTTGGCTTTGGATTTTATGGCAAGACCGGAGGCTCATATTCAGGGCCTGACTGGCCGTAGTGGGCACCGGGCGTTTCCCCGGTGGGCAGCCAGGGTGCTGGGAGGTTTTGTTACCGCGCGACTGCAATATCGCCCCCCCTGTAGCAAAATCGGCCGAAATCGGCCCTTGCAAACAGCTCGGCCGCAATCCCTCTACCGCCCCATGGAGGGCGGCTGAGCAGTTTGCCAGGGCTGCTTTCGGTTCCCAGTCCGGCCCTGCTCATATTATGCTTTCTTTTCTCTCTTTATTTAAATAGTAACCAAGATCAAAACTACACCACTTGTGAGGCTCATCGGATAAGCCATGAATACTTCTAAAAATTATAACTTAAAAAGAAATCTATCTATGCACTGATTCTATCTGATGTACTAAGGTGAAACGCTTGTGCATGTTAAAGAAATACACTTTTGGGAATTTTGAAGAGATTGCATCTTATTTTCACATTATGTTTGTGGCACGATATACATGAAAAACGTTTTCATGGCTCAGCTTGCGCACAGACTCTTAGAGCTGTGCAAGTCCCATGGCTCGGTTCTGCTCTCTAATTTCGCCTGTGTACCCTCCTCTGTTTGCAACTCTAACTTAGCTCATGGGTCACTTGATAAAATGATTCTTAAAAGGCAAGGACTAGAAACATGGAAGCCCTGGCCACATGCCCTGATTTGATGACTCTACCATCAAGGCTTCTTGTAGCAAAGACGAATATGAGTGCGTGTAGTGAGAATACATGTGAAATAAGTGAACCCAAAGCAGGGAATCCAGGCCATTGTAGTGTACGTGTCTGTAGTCAAGTAGGAGAACTACTAGGCCCAGGTGGGACAGGCAGGGTGACAGCTTAATCGGGGGTGTTTGGGGTGTGACACTTCTCAGATGCGATCTTGGTTTCGTATTCGGGAACCCTGAGTAGGGTCTGCTATATCTGTGTTCGTTTTTCTCGTCGTTCTAATTTCACTATGAGGTTTTAACTTTTTAATTTTTTTGACTAACGGTTAACAAAACAAGTAGTACATTTGCACCCACAGAAGTACTCCTTGAATGAGTACAAATTACTACTTTTTTAAATTCACAAATATTAGCAGTAGTAGGCTTAGAGAGAAGCACCAGTCTCAAGATTCCAGGCATACTACTGGCAACCAAACACCCAAAAGGTGATGTGATGTATGCTTAGAAATAGTCTAACCAGTGGCAATCAATGGGGGTAGGATTCTAACCCCTCGTTTTTCACCCACTGTGGCATTCTAAACAGAGGCCCACCTAATGATAATCAGTATGGACCCTGTTCCTGATGGAAACAGTCCACCCCCAACATTGATCATCTAACTCCTCCACCCTGCAGCCCGCCACTTTTAAGTTGGGAGTTTTGAGATTCACAAATTCTGATTCTCACAGGCTAAGCTACATCCCTGCTCCTTTCTCAGTCCTGCTCTACTCTCTCACACATGACGCGGTGCTCTTAAGTAACTAAAACACAAAGAAGAACTACTTTGCAAAACTTCCCACTAATTCGGATCATAATACCAATTTTAATAATACATTTTATTGATTTATTTTTAAAATATACACCTTTTAATGTCAGCCTGAAACTTCATTTTCTCTCAAATCTTTTTACTTTTTTTGCTGTGATAATACCCTATTCACAAATTAAACATATGTAGATGAACACTAATACCAAATTACACTTATCATATAAAGCATTCTCCAGATTGGTTTGGCACCGAAATCATCTTTATCAGTACACTAGCAGCCCGTCCCGACGTTGTCCAGGGATGAAATAGAATGTCTGCAATGGTCCTAATAGGCAAGGCAAATTTATTTCAAAACGTCTTTTACCTGTGCAGTTCAGCTGTGCATAGACGGTAACGGTAAGTGTACATTGCTGCCCAACATGTGCGTCCGCTTGTGCAGTCAGTGTCAGGAACCGCCCAAGTGATATGTGCCTCAGCAGCGGTAACGTTTCCAGCCTGTGGCTGCTGTTGAGTCCCTTGAGCTGACAGTACCCGACTGTGGCCCTCTCGATGTTGTGCGCCTGGTGTTAAGTCCTTTGGGCTGACAGTGCACTGCCTGACAGCGGGTACGCGATGGTGTGCGTGTGTGAAACAGCAGTCTGTTGAATGTTTTGTTTTCCCGCTGCTACGCTGACTCGCCTCAGCACCCGCCTGAGCCACGGAGCAATATGGCAACGTCTGTGTTGGCTCCAGCCGCGAGCGTGTTTGTCGACTGTACCTGACGCCACTGCAGGAGGCGAACTGTGTTACCCGCGAACGTGTTTGTCCGCTGTAGCTCCACTTAGACGCCCTACATGGCGTGAAAGTCCAAAGCAGCTAAAATTGCCAAATGCAACGCCTACTGGTATTGGAATGGGAGTCCCACCCAGAACGCTCCTCGCAAGTGGTGGAATACAGCTTGGTTTAGACAACTGCCGCGCCCATCGCTGTGTGCACACGCCCCCAGCACAACGCACTCGTCCACAACGGAGTCCTCTGAACGCTTTGTTTTGACGAATGCCTTGGCCATCGCTGTATGCAAACGCCCCATCGCTGTATGCACACGCCCCCAGCACAATGCACACGCCCACAACAGAGTACTCTGAACGCTTTGTTTTGACGAATGCCTTGGCCATCGCTGTATGCACACGCCCCCAGCACAACGTACACGCCCACAACGGACTACTTTGCCCCTAACGTTCTTTCACCCTTCTAATGTATATGGTGGGCTGCTGTATAGCCTATGTCCATCTGCTGAAACTGTCCTTTCCAATGCTATATTGGGTGTTGTGATTGGCGCTGTGGTTCCTGAGCTTACCCGCCTCAAAGGTTTGGGCTCTCTCTTTATAATATTAGTATGGATGCACACAGCGATGGCCAAGGCATTCGTCAAAACAAAGCGTTCAGAGTACTCCGTTGTGGGCGTGTGTGTTGTGCTGGGGGCGTGTGCATACCGCGATGGGGCGTGTGCATACAGCAATGGGCAAGGCATTCATCAAAACAAAGCGTTCAGAGTACTCCGTTGTGGGCGTGTGCGTTGTGCTGGGGGCGTGTGCATACAGCTATGGGTGCGGCAGTCGTCTAAACCAAGCTGTATTCCACCACTTGCGAGGAGCGTTCTCGGTGGGACTCCCATTCCAATACCAGTGGGCGTTGCATTTGGCAATTCTAGCTGCTTTGGACGTTCACGCCATGTGGGGCGTCTAAGTGGCGCTACAGCGGACAAACACGTTCACGGGTAACACAGTTCGCATCCTGCAGTGGCATCAGGTACAGCGGACAAACACGCTCGCGGCTGGAGCCGTCACGGACGTTGCCATATTGCTCCAGGGCTCAGGCGGGTGCTGAGGCGAGTCAGCGTAGCAGCGGGAAAACAAAACATTCAACAGACTGCTGTTTCACACACGCACAGCATCGTGTGCCCGCTGTCAGGCAGTGCACTGTCAGCCCAAAGGACTTAACACCAGGCGCACAACATCGAGAGGGCCACAGTCCGGTACAGTCAGCCCAAGGGAATCAACAGCAGCCACAGGCTGGAAACGTTACCGCTGCTGAGGCACATATCACTTGGGCGGTTCCTGCCACTGACTGCACAAGCGGACGCACATGTTGGACAGCAATGTACACCTACCATTACCGTCTATGCACAGCTGAACTGCACAGGTAAAAGAAATTTTGAAATAAATTTGCCTTGCCTATTAGGACCATTGCAGACATTCTATTTCATCACCGGACAACGTCGGGACGGGCTGCTAGTTACTATATACAATACCAACAGCGAGGGCTAAAACTGGCCACACTATTTCCCCACATACCACATATTTCGCAGAACACGTCAAGGTTGCCCCCTCTCACCGTTACTCTTCGTACTGGCGATGGAGCCCCTGGCTCAACACTTACGACATGCAAAGAGTATACACGGCATACTGATAGGCCCGGTCACACACACTATCTTTGTATGCTGACGATATGTTGTTGTATCTTAAGGACATACAGATGGATTTACAGCCATCGGCAAATAGTCTGGCTTGATTTGGACCTATATCAGAGCTACAGATAAATGCCTCAGAATCTATATTGTACTCTTTGTATGAGAATTGCCCCCAGTCACACTGGCCCGTTGGCCCGGCACAACTCATAGTAGGTTACCTTTAAATACCTCGGATTCCAGATATATAAGACAATTCCTGACATACTGGACAGGGATCTGTCCGTACTGTCAACTCTATAAATCTCAGGTGGCTTTTTGGATTAAATTGCCCCTAACAGCGACAGGATGAGTGGCAGTGGCTAAAATGATGATCTTGCCAAGACTTCCATATCACTTCGTGAATCTCCAAGTAGTGGTACTATTTTGGATTTTTAAAGCTATAGACTCTTTACTGACTGAGCTGGTGTGGGGTATGGGATGCCATTGTATAGCCCTTTGCCAAAAAAACAACAGCCCACGACCCAAGGAGGTTTGGGGGCCCCAGATTACAAGGCATACTGCATAGTGTGTCAACTAAAGTGGTTGGCATTCTGGCTGGCAGACTATAACCTGTTTGAAATTGGGTATACACCTACACAACTACAAAATGGAATGCTACAAGCATTGCTCTGCCCCCACTCTAAAAGACGGGTGGATGTGTCCCCACTTCTCCAGACAGCATTATACTATTGGAGAGTAGCACTTAAATATACCAAAACACCTTCTCCGTACGCCCCTAATGTCCCTCTTTGTGGATTACCATCCCATCAAGGGATTTTGTCAGCCCGCAGACTGGCAACATGGGAGGAGTCCGGATTTACAATAATTGGGGACATTATTACAGACGGGGTCTTAATACTGCATGCTGATTTTGTACGCATCAATGGCGTACTCGCAACACTGTTTCTGACACACAAATATTGTACTGCACACGTGTGAACTGGCGGGAGGAGCGGAAGGAGCCCCCTACATTCCAATTGTTGCAAACATTACGTGTGATAGGGCATGGAATTCATTTGGTGAGATGGCTGCACCAGGGCCTAAGGGCACATTGGGAGGTCTCGTTGGCAGCACTATGGAAGAAATGGGAGGCGTATCTGGCACGAGAACTAACTGATAAAGAATGGGAACAAATTCTACAATACTCCAAGCAAGTACCTCGTAATGCTATATTCAAATGTATCCAATTCTCGATTATGCATAGAGCATACCTCACACCATGTAGGATGCAGGCAATATAGCAGTGTCTCCTCCGGCTGCCCCCGTTATTGATCACCTGATGCAGGCCTGATACATATGCTGTGGTCATGCCCCTCTCTACAAGGGTATTGGGGTGCAGTTATGACAGGACTATCACACATCTTGGAACGTCCCATTAGGCCCTCTATTGAGGCCTGTATATTAAGCATATCTCAGATTCCCAAAACAGCAGTGGTACTGCGCCGTTTCATAGATCTCTCCTTAATACTGGCCAAAAGAATGCTCACTATGTGCTGGATGGCCCACTCAGCCCCAAGGGCATAGGAGGAAGACATTCAATGGGCCACTGAAGAAACGGAGGCTTTATAACGTGAAGAGTACAGGGGGCTACGTAAAAAGCTAATCTCCATGGACTGGGCTCACTTATTGGAACAATTAAAGGCTCATGCTAATGATCACTAAAGAAGTACTGAAAACAAACTCACTCAATTAGATTTGAAGGGACTTCAAAGCGAAACCACTTTCGACAACTGAATGAAAATGTTATCTGTTCCAGGCCTTCCCTTCCTTTCCTTCTCTAAATGCCCTCTCCATAATATACAAAAGTACCAATCCACCCAGACTAACGAAGTACGTTTGCATTGGGGTGGTGGGAGGGGGGATAATGGGTTTTCAAAAGAAAATGTCATACCACAACAATACCAACTGAGGTTGTCATATATAGTTTATTGCCAAGGTATAGGTACTGAAGCACAGTATTGTACAGGTTCACAAACAATAGCAGGAATAGTATGCATTTTGGTTAAAGGGGACACTTCATCAGGAACAACAATAATTGAATGTACAATGATGTAACACCTTACATGTTATATCATACTGTTCTATTATATGTGTAACTGTTAAAAGCATGTAAAAACAAAATGTACATATGCTATTGATTGTGACACAAGTCCTCCAAAGGAGAAAATGCATGTAACCTGTGATTATATATTTCTGAAACTTTAATGAAAATGTGTGTAAAAGTAAAACAAAACAAAGTGCTACATCATGGTCAATGGTGACAGCGTGAAAGTTTTTTTTTTTTTGTTGTACTTTTAACCACACTGCACAGCAGATACGATGATAGACAATTTAGGTGGAAAAAGACATTGATGAAGCTAAATAAGAGAGCTATTTGGCTTTGTCAGTTTTTTGGGACATAAAAAGATAGGATAGCCCTATCGTTTTATGTGTGGATTTCCCCACCACGACTGCTGAGTCTCCACATTCATAAACTAACTATTACATTGCAGTTTTGTGAATACTGAAAAGGAGTAAACTTACACAAAAGTATACGTTTACTTTTGTTAATCAGGCCCTCAGTCTATTAGCTAATTCTTCTTCATGTTCTACATGCACTGATGCAATTAATCACAATAATAAAAGGACAGTTTATGATGGTAGCTCAAAAGATACTTCCAATCTTAAACAAAAGTATGAAAAATGGATGATGGGTGAACTTACAATGTAACTAACTCAGACGCTGTAAGCTACCTTTTAGCGCTTGTTTCACAAACAAATCCATTAGTTTAAGACTTTGCATGTAGTGATTTATTGATACTGACCTGTTTGGCACTCCTTTCAAAAACGACAAATTGCTGGCAGTGATCAAGTCTCCTCTTTCGCATTGTCCAGTAGTGTAGCACACGGTTCTCTCGCTGAAACAGTTCATTTAAGGTGTCTACAAAACCAAGTAATTGCATTTAAACTAAGAATGCCGCAATATCGTTAAAAAACATATACCAAACATACAACTTTCTTTCGTACAACTGCACATCAACCTTTTTTTTTTACAGCATTCAGTAATAAAAAGGATAAGAAATCTACTGCTGCAATTGCAACTATCATAATCTGAAACCCAGAAAAATCCAAGAGTCCAATACATAGCTTTTATTAAAGCTTTCCCCAGCCTCAGTTCAAAGATTAGATTCCTGGCAAAACTCAATCTCAAGTCCATACTTTCACAATATGATGGACTTTCAGATCAGAAGTCTATGATCGGAGGTCTGTAAGGGATGAAAATGAGTGAAAGGTACAGTCCCAATGACAAGGTAAAACATTGTTTGGACAGTACCGGCGTTTTAACAAAAGTTGTACTACATTCCATTTCTTTAACATTGGTTTACAGGTTGAGATCTCCAATGGTTGCAGGTTTCTGAATTTTCCCTCCCCAACTCAGTCCTTGGGATAGGATGCTTCCTAAAGCACAAGTTACTTACCTTCGGTAATGATATATCTGTAAGAAACAGTAGTTCGTATTAGATTCCTTACCTTAGAATATCCCCAGGCGTCAGACTGGATCCGGAAGTTTTTGCGTAGCAGTACCCATGCGCGCCGGTAGGCATCGTTCGCGGCTCCGTGTCCGTCATCGGCGTCGTGATGACATCATTGGAGTACTTAGACGCCGCCTCCGCGTGCTGACGTCAGTTCTTATATACAGCTTTTCCGCAACAGAAACGCATAGCCATGATAAAAACCAACACTGGTGCCATGAAACTAGGGCCCTGAAAATGGATGACCTTAATCCTAGTCATCGGTTCGCAGAACAGGTAGGATGGGTGGGGCGGTAAGGAATCTAATACTAACTACTGTTTCTTACAGATATATCGTTACCGAAGGTAAGTAACTTGTGCATCTGAAAGAAACAGGTTAGTATTAGATTCCTTACCTTAGAATAGATACCCCAGCAATACCAACCCCGGTGGTGGGTCTGCAAACCAATGATTACACCAGAAAGTCCTGGAGGACGGAACGGCCAAAGAAGCCATCCCTCCGGACTTGGCTGTCCAGGCAGTAGTGTCTTGAAAATGTGTGCAGCGAGGCCCACGTAGCTGCCTGGCAAATGTCCTGCAAGGGGAATCCCCGGCCCAGGGCAGTAGTAGCCGCCATGGCCCGAGTGGAATGGGACCTCAGACCAACAGGAGGTTCCTTTTTAGCCAAAAAGTAGCATGCCTTGATGCACAACACGACCCACCGAGAGATGGTCCGTTTGTGCACCGCCCGCCCCTTCTTTGCTCCCACGTAACCAACAAAAAGTTGGTCATCCACCCGAAACTGGTGTGTGCGATCCAGATAGAATGACAGCGCACGTTTTGGGTCCAGACGGTGGAGCCGCTCTTCCTCTTTAGAGGGATGTGGAGGCGGAAAGAAGGTGGGCAAGGTGATGAACTGCCCGATGTGGAAGGCTGTGACTACCTTGGGCAGGAAAGAGGGTCTTGTACGCAACACAACCTTGTCCGGATGGACAGAAAGGAAAGGAGGTTTAGAGGAAAGAGCCTGGAGCTCACTCACCCTCCTGGCAGAGGTGATGGCAACCAGGAAAGCAGTCTTCAGAGTAAGAAGGCGAAGAGGACAGTTATGAAGTGGCTCAAAGGGAGTGCACATCAGGTAAGTTAAAACCAGCTTCAAGTCTCACCGGGGCATCACGAAAGGAACAGGGGGGAACATATGAGTGATGCCCTTCAAGAATCTGTTAACAATTGGGGACTTGTACAAAGAAGGCTGATCAGGTAGCCTCAAGAAGGCGGAAAGGCCAGGAAGGTAGCCCTTGATAGTGCCTAGAGCAGAGCCCTGCTGGGCAAGAGAAAGAAGGAAGAGGAGAACCTCAGAAAGGGGGGCAGAGAGTGGATCCACAGCCTTTGCTGTGCACCATGCCACAAATCTTTTCCACCTGCAGGCGTATACCGACTTTGTGGAGAGACCCCTGGCTGCGAGAATCACATTACAAACTTCAGGAGGCAAGTCAAATAGCCTCAACTGTCGCCGCTCAATCTCCAACCATGGAGGTGGAGACTGGACAGGTTCGGGTGGAGGACCGTCCCCTCCTGCTGTGACAGAAGGTACTCCTGAAGAGGCAGACTAATCGGGGGATCGACTGACATGCTGAGTAGCTTGGGATACCAGTATCTGCGTGCCCAGTCCGGAGCCACAAGGATGACTTGGGCCCGGTCGCGTTTGATCTTCTTCAGCACTCTGGGCAGAAGTGGTATAGGCGGAAAGGCATACAACAGACCGCAACTCCACTCGCGACGAAAAGCGTCTCCGAGCGAGTGCCGCCTTGGAAATTCCAACGCGCAGAACTGATGACATTGCGCGTTCTCTTCTGTGGCGAATAGATCTAACCAAGGCTCTCCCCACTGCTGAAAGAAGCCTTGCGCCACATCCGGGTTCAGACGTCATTCGTGATCCATCATGCACCGACGGCTGAGTTCGTCCGCCCTGGCGTTCAGAGAACCTGCCAGGTGTTGAACCACCAGGGTCACGCCCTGATGTTCCAGCCACTGCCAGAGGCGCAGAGCCTCCTGGCATAGGGTCCACGACTCCACCCCGCCCTGTTTGTTGCAGTACCACATGGCTGTGGTGTTGTCCGTGAACACCTGCACTACACTCCCACGGACAGAGGGGAGGAATGCCTTCAGTGCAAGACGGATCACCCGTAGCTCCAGAAGGTTGATGTGGAGCCGGGACACCGCCTGAGACCTGAGGCCTCTGATCTCAGCCTCTCCCATGTGGCCCCCCCATCCCTGGAGGGAGGCGTCCGTCACAACTATGTGCTCCGGTTGGGGTAGGAAGAGGGATCTGCCGCTGACCCAATCGCGGTCCGTGAGTCACCACTGCAACTGTCTTGCAGTGCCCTCTGAGATCAAGACGTGGTCGGACAAGTTGCCCTGATGCTGGGCCCACTGAAACTTCAGGTCCCACTGCAGAGCCCGCATCCGCCACCGGGCGTGATGCACCAGAAGGATGCAGGAGGCCATCAGCCCCAGAAGCCGCAGCGTCAACCTGACCGAGACTCGGAATAAAGGCTGAAAGATCGGAATCAGAGCCTGAATATCCCAAACCTGCTGTTCGGGAGGATAAACCCGAAACTGCGCTGAGTCTAGAACCGCTCCGATGAAAAGGAGCTTCTGAGAGGGACACAGGTGTGACTTCGGCACATTGATGGAGAACCCCAGCAGGTGTAGGAGGTCGGCCGTAGTCTGGAGGTGGCTGACGACTGTCTGGGGCGAGCCCGCCTTCAACAACCAGTCGTCGAGGTAGGGGAAGACTGAATCCCCTAACCTGCGCAGATGAGCTGCGACCACCGCCATCACTTTCGTGAACGCTCGTGGGGCGCTGGTAAGGCCGAAGGGGAGCACGGTAAACTGAAAGTGCTCGTGGCCTACCGTGAAGCGCAGGTAACGCCGGTGGGCCGGCAGGACGGGGATGTGAAAATAAGCGTCCTGCAAGTCCAACGCTACCATCCAGTCTCCAGGGTCTAGGGCAGCTAAGACCTTAGCCAATGTCAGCAATCTTGAACGTCTTCTTCCGGAGGAAGCCGTTGACGTTCTGTAGGTCCAAGATAGGGCGTAGGCCCCCTTTGCCCTTTTTGGGTACCAGAAAGTAGTGGGAGTAACAACCACACCCTACTTCTGGCCCAGGAACGCGCTCGATGGCCCCTCTTGTAGAAGTTTCAAGTGATCCCCGACACGCGGTGGTACTGCGGTGGCATGGCTGGAGGGGACACCTTGAAGGGGAGGGAGTAGCCCCTTCGGACGATTTGCAGCACCCACCTGTCCGATGTGACAGTGCGCCAGTAGTGGTGGTGATGGCGAACCCTGCCCCCCACTGGTGTCACATGGGCCTGAAAGCACGGACTAGGAGGGTTTTGAGGAGGATGCTGCGGGGTAGGTGTGGACTGGCCTCACCCGTTGTCCCCGGCCGAGCTTGCCTGCGGTTTACGGACCTCAGTGAGGAGATTAGTCCTCACAGCCGCGACGGGGAGCTCAAGGCCCAAGGCCTTGGCCGCCCTCATCAGCACCACGCTATAGGCAGCCCCCTCCTCCGTAGCCACGCTAGGAGGGGAGACAAAACCAGTGTCGGGTGAAGTGTCCAGACCACTGGCATCCCCAAGCTCTCCTGTCCAGTCCGCAGAAGACTGACACTCACGTGTCCTAGGGTCCTCAGACCCCTCCCAATCCCCGTCGTCACCCATCGCCTGGTACTCAGGCTCAAAGGATGGGGCCGGGTCATAGAAGTAAAAATCTCCCATCAGCGGCGAGAGCGGCGCCGCTCCGACGCCGGACCCGAATCGAGGGCAGGACCAGGGACGGCGTCGTCCTGGGAGGGCGCCGGGGGCCACACCCTTGGGGCCGGCGCCGGCGAGGTCGACCGGCTGCGACCAGGATCCGGAGCCAGATCGAGTGGGGCCCTGCGGCGTTGGGACCGAAGTGGCCGCCGGGGCCGAAGCACCTGACGGCGCCGGGGCCGAAGCACCCGGCCCGCGTGGGGACCCAGTCAGGACCGCTTGGCCCAAAGGCGCCGCGGAACCCAACGGAGGAGCGAGCGACTTCATGGCCATGAGGAAATCATCAATCTCCCCCGGCGTCGTGTTCTGCCCAGGGACCGGCGGGTATGGAGCAGGCCGCGACACCTGCGGCTCCGGCGGAGCCGCGTGGGCGGTGTCACCTGAACCCCCGGCCACATCGCGCGAGCGTCGGGGGGAGTCAGAAGAGCGATAGTGCCTCTTCCACTTCTTGTGCCTTTTACCTGAGTACTTCGAGCCCGAAGACTGATGACGACTCCGGGAACTGTGGTGACTCTGGCCCCGCGACCGGTCCCTCGACCTCCTTTCGGACCGGGACCTCGAGCGGCACGGGCGGACTGCCGAAGCTCGAGTCGCTTACTGGACCGCTCCCATCTAGCTTTAGACGTCAGGCCCCGGCAGTCGGAGCAGGACTTGTCGTCGTGGTCCAGGCCTAGACAGTGCAGGCACCGGCGATGGGGGTCGGTAACGGACATCAGTCGGTTGCAGTCGGCGCAGGGCTTGAACCAGGTCATCCCTACCGGCACCGTCGGAGTCGAGAGACTTCAAAAGTAGATCAAAAAGGATCGTAAAAAGTTAGTCAAAAATTGACTAGGGTACAACTTTTTCCGGATCTGCGCTTATTATTATTATTATTATTATATTTATTTTTGTAGAGCGCAACAGCTACCCTAAGGTTTCCCGGCGCTAAGAAAGAAACTAAAACAAAGTAATAATGGAGAGGAAAGATAGTGAGCAAATGGATTCTGTTTATTGGTTAAACAACCATGTCTTCAGGTTTTTACGGAATTGCAGATAGCATTCATTTTTACGGAGTTGAAGTGGGAGCGAGTTCCATAATGAGGGGGCCAAATAGGAAAAAGAGCGACCTCCCTGTCTAACTCGTTTAATCCTAGGTACCTGGAACTTATGTTGAGTCGAGGAACGTAGGATTCTGGGGGGGACGTATTTCTTAACCAAGGAGCTCAGATAGGCAGGAGCCTTATCAGCTTTGATTCTATGCATGAAACACAGAGCTTTAAATTTTGCTCGTTGTTCGATCCGGAGCCAATGGAGGTTCCGGAGATCAGATGATGTAGGGGATCTTTTTGGTAACATGCATATCAGTCTCACAGCTTCATTTTGCACTGTTTGTAGTTTTTTAATAACATCCTTGCGAGCTCCCAGGTATAGGATATTACCGTAGTCCAATCTGGATGTGATTAGAGCTTGGACCACGGTTTTTAAAGTGTCCTGGGGGAGCATCCACCTGATTTTTCTAAGCCACTTGAGTATGTTAAAACACGTGGCTGCCACTCTAACCGTCTGATGTTTCATGGACAGGTCTTCATCAAAAATTATGCCCAGGTTGCGAGCGGTACTAGAAGGGGAGGGTGTAGGCCCCATCTGGGAGGGCCAATGTTGTGGGCCCCACAAGGAGGCTTGTTTACCAAACAGAAGTAGTTCCGTCTTTCCTCCATTGAGTTTTAACTTATTCTCATGCATCCAGCTGGCAATATTGGTAAGGCCCAAATGGAGGGAGGATGGGTTTAAGTGTGCATTTGCTGAGAGAGAGTACACAATCTGGGTATCGTCTGCATATGAGTAGATTGTCAACCCAGATTGTTCTGCTAGGAAGGCAAGGGGACTGATGTACAAATTAAATAACAAAGGGCTAAGTATTGATCCCTGAGGGACCCCATAAGGTTGATTGTTGGGTTTAGATGAGGATGTGGTAGAAAAGACCTGAAAGGTTCTTGCTGGCGCGGAAAAAAGAAGAACTGACGTCAGCACGCAGAGGCGGCGTCTAAGTACTCTGACGACGTCATCACGGCGCCCACAACGCCGACGACACAAATGCAGAGCTGCGGACGACACCTACCGACACGCATGGGTACTGCTACGCAAAAATTTCCGGATCCAGTCTGATGCCTGGGGATATTCTAAGGTAAGGAATCTAATACTAACCTGTTTCTTTCACATTTTACTTGTGGAAGAAAACACTTGTCCCTTTGGTGCCATGCAGTGAGGTGACAAATAATTTTACCGCCTTTCAGCAAATCTACATAACGGGTTTGAAAGTAGCATGAAGTTGTGCTTCCAGGGTTGATAATTCCCTGGTCTGTGCACACCTTTAACCTACATGTTTAAGTGTTTTCACCAACTCTTCTCTAATCTTTTCCCACACTGGAAAGGTAGAAAATGTAATACTGACAAGGGCAGAAGTAAAACTTTTACCAGGGTGGAAAAAAGGGGTTGTAGCGAAAGTCAACTTGCCAATGCCCAGGGGATTTTCATGTGAGCAAATGTACACATGCATATTTGTTCATGCTAAAATGCAGTTCAAACCTATTCTAGGAGCATGGTTTCCAGGCTTACTTCTGTAAATTCTTGTGAATTAATGACAGTAGTAAAGCTGCACTAAAGCACGGACATATACCAGGAGGACAATTGAACTGATGGTCCTCGGCAACGCAGGGGTACTCAGGCCCCTGGCCAGGTGGCCACGCTGCCTAGTGAGCACTCCAGTCCTGAGAACTGCTATTCAAAATCTCAGCTTTTGGATGAATAAGGAGCTTACCATGGATACCCAGGCAAGGAAGGCGGCAGGTACTTGATTTGGGTTGTTAAGAATGCTCCGGAAAATCCTTGACCTAATTCCCGTACAGCTAAGGAAAACGGTCATACACTCCCTGGTTATGTCCCGCCTGAACTATGGTAACTCGCTCCTTTTGGGCGCTATTAAGTATGTCATCAATAAGTTACAGCTAGTCCAGAATGCAGTGGCTAGAGTTCTGTGTCAGATTCAATGAAGGAATCGGTGAAGAAGCATCGCAGACAGCTACATTGGGCTCCCGATGGAGGCGAGAATTAAGTTTAAAGGACTTTGCCTCACTCATAGAGCCATAAACAACAGGGCCCGGCAAGTTCAGAAATCTAGTAGGCCTGTACCTCCCTAGGAGAAACAGGAGGTCGGGCTCTGAGTGATTGTTAAAAACTACCAGAATTAAAAAGGCCGGGGGGGCTGGGAGGAAGTGGGGAGAGCTTTTTCCCCACCTTGCGCCCAAGCTAAGGAACTCCTTTCCTAGGGAGATGAGATTCACAGCTTCAGAATCCATCTTCAGGAAAAAAACTAAAAACCTGGTGGTTCAATGAGTGCAACTAACTTCTTCTTCTCTCGCTTCTCTGTGTTCATGCTTAGCGCTGGAAGGCCTTCGGGTAGCCATGCGCTCTACAAATCCCAACATAACATTTGATGACTTTCCTTAAGAATTGGGACCCTAATTAGTTCTAGTGTTAGCGAACATCAATTATTTGAATTACAATTACATATTGCTTAACTTCACTGTGAGTAACAGAGTTCTGCTGTTTCACATTAGGCACATTGGCATACAAATACGTTATTTTTTTTCAGTGCCAGGGACTCCTATGTCACCATTGGCTTTTCAGACAAATTGTTTTGGGGGGGGGGGTTTATCCCCTGGGTTTTTTTACATTTGAAATGGCCCCCCTGCTCACACAACAAAGCTTTACAAAACCAATGTCAAAACAACACATGCACTGACAAACCCAAAAAGCTGATAATCAAAGCCAGACTATTGGCTTTGCCAATAATTTTATATTCATGTTTCCCATAATTTTGCTGAAACTGGCTTGACACTGACTTGGCCATTATTACTATTTTTCTGTGGAATACTAGCATTTATCAAACAAGTTTTACTAAATGATGCTTCAAATAAATCTCTTAAGAATGTTATATTTATGCATTCTAAATTGTCTGAAATGAGCTTCAAATAAATGGTACCTGTAGGAGGCTGGCTTAGCATATCGTGCACGCTTATTTAAGTGAAGCACCTTGCACTAATCCAGACAACTCTAATGGTGATTTTAGAGGTCTTGAACAATCATTAAAAGCTCTCTAAGTGGTAGCTCTGGAGAGCAGCCTTAGTCCAGAGGGAGTGTTAAGCAGCTTGTTTTACTAGATCTAATCATGTAGTGTAGAATAAATGAAAAAGAACCACACAGTGTAGTTATAAAATGATGTATATTTATTACACAACACCCACTAACACATTAGTATATCTCCTACCTGGAGATATCAACACAAACACACACAATACTTCAACTGTAAACAGGTAAGTAAGCACAATACACAGTGGTCTCCAGGGGGAGACCAAACCATATACTAAGAAGGTGGAATGCATACTGCGACCGAAGTCGGTACTTGGACCAGAAGACCCAGACGAGTTGGGGACACAAGGAACCACCCAAAGTAAGTCCCCAGGAACCCCAGGGAGGCTGTGTGAAGAGTGTAAACCGCTGCATACCAATTAGAAGTCAACGGGGAAGTCACAGTAGCCGTTTTGAAGAAGGAGGACACTTCCCAGTGGACCCGGGAGAAACCCCATGGAAGACAGAAGGCTGGAGAGTCACCCTACCTGTGGATACACTAGGAACCAGGATACCTACAACAAGGAAGGCTGGTGCATAGGTGCAAAGTAACGTTGGAAACCGCCGTAGACCACAATGGAGGACTTCAGTAAAGATGCTGCTGGCGAAGACTGCAAGAGTTCGGTGGAATCCAAGGGTGGATTCTTGAAGAGAAGAAACTTCAAGCTGAGGGGACAGAGTCTATGCCCCTTGGTGGTGACCAGGAGGCACGGAAGAGCAATGACCACAGATGACGGCAGCAGCAACAGATGTGGAAAACTATTAAGGAGCAACTTTTGCAACAAAAAGGGATCAGGAAAGTCCAAGGGACTCACCAAGTGCAGGAGAGTCAGAGCAGACCTAGAGTAAGCAGGGAAGCCCACTGAAGCAAAAGAAGCCCCTCCAGGGGCCCACAGGCCGAATTAATAGGAGTTGCAAGAGGACCTTGAGCAGCTCACCAAACATGAAGGCCCACGGTGCAGAGGATGCAGTGAGGATAAAGATCTTGGCAGAATGGGTGACTAGAGCTTCTTGTAACCTGAGCATCTCTGGAATGCAGAGCCAACACACCTTGGCAACGGCAAGTTGACGTAGTGCACAGCGGTTCGGTCCCAGCAGTTACGACAAGGGAAACTGGCCTCAAAATTGCAGAGAGGACAGGTCAGGCCTCAAGGAAGATGCAGAACCACCACCTGTGTTGCTGAGCCTTTCGAAGTCCGTGGGACATCAGGAGCAGCAGACCGTTCAGCTTTGTTGCGGTGCCTGCAGATGCAGGGGAGTGACTCCTTCTGTAGTAAACGTATCTAGGACCCTTTTTAAATGTTCCTGATTTATGCCCTTATGTGGTTATAACAAAACATATCCTTATAAAGGCATAAGAATCATATCCATATTAAGTCATAGCCAATGCAGTCCAAATACGGCAAGGCTACTCCCATAGACTCCTAGAATGCATAACGCGTTCTTAAACAAACCATGCCTCCAGCAGCCCGGGAATTCCCCCAGCTTCTGTATTGATTTGTCCTAGAACTCCTGGAGTCCTGAAAGAACTGCGAGTTCTTAGTGACGTCTTATGTCCAACCTTACGTCAAACTCGGCACCTTCCAGGTATAAATATACCAGCATCTGCCCTAGCAAGACACACGGTGGTTTGGAGCGGATCAGCTATCTACTTGCCCGACGCCCTGCTGAGGCAAGCGCCGAAGGAAGCCGACCCTCCCAGTGACGCACTGAGAGAGATACTGTCTTTTCTCCTTCTGAGAAATCCAGCTCCAGTGTTTTCCGGTCACCCTTGCGGGTTGCTAGGAGATCGAGTCCTGAGAGAGAGATACAAGACCTCCTTCATTCTATAACCAAGGTACGGGGCGGATTAGACCCTTAGAGAATTCTTGATTCAGATTCTTGGCAAAAACTATCTTAACTTAAACTGCCGCTCACTTACTCCTTCCCACGTACTAGACTTAGGTACACCGGGGTAGGAGTATCTTAGAAGCACCAGTTGAGTACGTTTAGTCATGGTTTTATCTATGTATATATTTTATCTATTTTAAACACCGTATGGCTTAGAAACCATACCATGCTTTTACAGTATTATTTCATAATACTCGTTTTACTGTACGCACTTTACTTTATGACAAGTATTGCAATTGTGGCAATTCACTTCTCTTGCATGAGAAAGAAGACTGTTCAATAAATAACCTCCTTTATTGAAAACGCCCGTCTCTCTATTTCTCTGCGCTTCTGGTGAAACTAAGCATACATGATTGACTGAGTGAAATAGGTATCTATTGTTTCCGCGACTCTTGAGATATACTCCTTATCCTGGAGGGAGCAAAGTTGTCATGTTTAAGCGGTTGTCAGAAACTAATCCCTTCTTGTCTATTCAGGAAAGTTAACATGTTCCTGTTTACTCGAGAACGTTTCTAGTGACCTCTGAGCTAGCTGGCATTCATAATTAAGTCTAATATATTCAATAGAGACCTAGTCGACTAAGTCCTAAGTCTAAACTATTGTTTATGTTATTCCAATGCACAGAGCCTATTGGGAATATAGGAACTACACTACACTTCACTCCAAGGGAGATTACTTCAGGTGTCCTTGATGCCCACAGGTCTGTTGAAGATCCTGGATGAAGCACAGGCAAAGACGACAAAGAAAACTTGCAAAACAGCTAAACCAGGAGCAGCAGGAGTTTTCTATTATGCAGTCTCAGTTCCAGGCAGAGCACAAGTGTCCAGACGGTCGAAGAGTGACGTGCTTTCAGTCTTGAGTCTTGTCCAACGACAAATGTTAGGACCCACCTACAGTAAGCACTTTTATACCCTAAGGAAAGGGTTAGGACAATTCATGGGTCCATCACAGAGGAGGGGCAGAACAGAGGGGAGGCTGCTCCCATGACCTTAGTCCAGTTTCGTGCCCGAGCGGGAGCCAAGGGCTCCTAGAACTGGTTCTAACTAGAGTATGCAAGGAGGGCACCAAACGCACCCTTCAAAGCAGTCTGGTGGCACTGGCAAGCACCTCCACCTCAGCCCAATACACTAACTCCTGTCTGGAAGGTGGTCACACCTACCTGTGACAGGAAACCTATTGTTCTACCTTCCCCCGCTCGCGCTCTGCTCAGCAGCAGGACGGCAGAATCATGTTTGGGGTCGACAGCAGATCTAGTTGTTACCGGGAGTACTGGGGACTTCCCAGAGGAGCCCCCCAGTGCACAGAATCATACCTCTAACACCTGCAAGGGTGTTGGCGTATGATTCCACCATCAACATGTTTGATACCAAACACGCCAAGGTTCGGCACAGCCAATATATAGTTAGCCATTGTGTAATGATGCATGGCCACTATAAATATGAAAATAGCTGACCGCACTTACAAAGACTGGAGATTCGACTCAGGGGTTTGTAGGGGGTGTCCTGCTCATGCAGGGCACCCTCCCACTTGTAACCTAGCAACTTGCCTTCAGTATTGAAAGGCCTGCCTTAGGGTTGACTTATAGTTTTTAAGTGCAGTGACCTCAGAAATAAGGAAACATATCTGTTGTAAGTGGTGCTAAGACCAGCTTACACAGGCTGCAATGGCAAGCCTGTAGTCACAGTTTGAGTGGTTGCTCATGGGTGGCATAATTCAAGCAGCAGCCCATGGGAGACCCCAGGTGAACCCATGCCCTGGATACCTTAGTGCCATTTAATGGGACTTACATGGGTACACAAGTAGCCAATTGTGGAGGTACTAAAGTACTTACCATGACACATTTAGGGAGGAAGAACAGTGGCTGGGGTCCTGATTAGCTGGATTCCAGTCAGACTAGTAAAAAAGACAATACTGACACCAGGAAAAAGTGGGGGTAACCATGAAAGCAGATCCTACTTTCATACAGCACCTTAAAGTGTATAGTAGTATACAAAAATGTTTTTTTTCTAGTTTCATATTTTTTGTGTTTATTTTGATTTGAAAGCAAAGAATCATCAGTCTTTCTTTGCAGCTTCTGCACATATTTGCATCTAATCAGAGAGCATTTTGGGAGCATTATAAGTAGCCTCCTAATGTTAAACTTTGCAAACATGTCTACATATTTTTATACTGAAACTGCTGACAGTAGTGCAAACCAAACTCTCAGCACTTACCTAAGAGTTTGTACCCAAATATTAAAAGCTTTGCATTAACGAACCATAAATACAAGTTCGAACAACATGAACATACGGATAAAAATCTTACCTCCACTTTTAACAACGTTTCACAGATATAGACTATAGTAATGTGAACTGCAGGTAAAAGGTTTGTGATACATGGGGGTGGGCCTACTTGCCCAAGGGACAAAATAAAAACAAATACTTCTTGTGCCCTTGAATCCACACAATATGTCCTGGGAGTCTGGCTACAAGAATATCACACACCTGCATGTTCAATCATTTTTTTCAATTATGGACTATATACCTTCTTTCGCTTCCTTTGTAAGTCTGCATTATCACGTTCTAGGATATGTCTTAAGTCTAGAGGCAGGACTTCTTTGGCCGGAACTGGGAACAATTCAACTCTTCAGTCTTTTGATAAAATAACACAACTCATTTCAGAATCAATCTCGCCGTAATAAATTCACAGGATTTGAATCATAAGGTAAACTGATGTTCATTTTCCATCTGGCCAATTTTAAGTGGAACATCTGCTGTAACCTGAATAACGATTTGTTTATTGCTGATCTCTACATCTTGGATATCTCTTCCCGAGAGGGGAAGGTTTGGGACTTCTACAGAACAACCTGTAGAAAGGGTAACCCCCACATTAATCAGAAAAGAAAGAGGATGGTCATTAGTTTCACTGTCAATATATGGGCCACTTTGGTCTACCCCTAGGGCTACTCAAGGATGCACTCCTCCCACCCCCACCAGGCATTCTCATTGTGTACTCCTACCCTCTCGTCACACAGAATCATTTAATGATATACATACTCTGAACTACAAGGCATTTTGTTTTTCAAGTTTGACTGTATCACTGGAGCTGTTGGCACTGACATTCAAAATGATTTCCGACTCTGCACATTCTGGTCTGAATTCTGCACTTTTGGAGCTATTATTTTCTTCTCTGCATCAGTGAGTCTTGCTCTACATTTCCATGAATCCTGTTAGTATTCTGATGACATTCCCTCTTCCAATGTTATAGGTTATATTATGTAGATCTGTAGAGTGCCCCAATCACCCATGACTGGTATCCAAGTGCTTGAGCAGATGAGTGGGTGTATGGTCTACAATGCCCAATACTCCCACAGAAGTGACATGCTATATTATTTTTCATCTTTTCAAGTCACATTAATTCTATCCCCTCTAACACCATTTTGAAGCTGCACCTGATTCACTCCATTCACTTGAGTGTGTACAAAATGTGACCCCATTAGATTCCGGAAACCTCTCTCACACTGCTTTGTCTGGGCAGTCATTAGCTTTCCTTTAAGATTCTTCTGTTCTATTTCGAAATAATCACTTCTATTTTTGGCCAGCATCAAGATTTCATCAGTGCTTTTTGTCAGCCAGCACAATTATATGAAAACTAATGTCGAGCCTCAACCCATTCACAATATCAGATATGAAACTACTAACCCCACCTTTTTGGGGGATTTTCGACTATGCTGTGTTTCTTATAAATATGCATCAGCCTTGCATTAAAGGAATGAACTGCCTCCTTTGGCTCTTGCAAAGTTCTTGAAATCATATGCCTATTTATATCATTTTAAGGTACTTGAACTTAATTGCTCAATCACACCCCTACATTTATCTGCAATTTTTGTAGCTGGTGCATTGTTAGGACCCACTCTAGCTGGTTCTTGTGTCAGTCATCCAACTACAACCTTATACTCTAACCACGAATCTCCGGGAAAAACAATTTCAAACAGTGAATTAAAATACATCCATAAAATTGAAGAAATGTATGTCAGCTTGTGTATTTCATCATAACATTTTAGAGGATCCTCTCGCAACTTCGGAAAGTTATGTTTAAATGCATATAAATCAACTCTGATTAATGGTAGATGCACAAGATTCCCTCCTTAACCGGTCTCAAACAAAACCCCAAAACCAAACCTGCTTCCACTTCAGAATCACATACACCTTTCTTAATATTTGTTTTTCAAATTACTGCCATATTGAGTTTTCTCAATTAAATCTTTAATATGAGCTCTTAAAGTAATCAAACCCATCTCCTTTATTTCATTAAGTGTAAAATCCATTTTCCTCTTGCTGATGTCAACCTCAATCAGCCACTTCCTCTCATTTATCATCTGTCGCGTTTACACATCTGGCCAATTCTTTCATCAAGTCTTTAAATTCAATAAGCTCCCTTTCAATTTGGCAGTGGCACCCGCCAAGGCTGTCCCCTCTCTCCTGTCTTATTTGGCATTGGTATGGTGCAATTTACCTTAGTGCAGAGGACGAATGCTGGGGAATTCAAATGGGAAAGGGGCAGATCCAAGCAGTATCCCTATATGCTGAAGAGGTGTCAATATCCCTCCGCAATGTCCGCGTTGGCACTGACCCCGTGCACGCCACGCCACGCTCCTGTGGTTTGAGAGGGCATCCATCCCTGGGTCCATTTGGCAACGTCCTATGTCTTCCCCATTCACCGGGACAAGCCCCCTTTAAAAGTACAGATGGGTGGTGACACCCTCAACTGGGCCGGGGAGACAGCCCGAAACGTAGGGATTCAGCTTAACCATTCCCAGGCTGACCTTTTTCAGGGGAACCTGAAACAAGCGCTCACTTCCTTCTAATCCAAGAGCCAGTTCTGGAAGCACCTCCCATTAGTTATATTGGAAAAAATCGTCCTTTCCAAGATGATACCTCCACTGGCCTATTATTTTGTGAACGTCCCAGTGTACCCGCCTAGGGCATTCTTCCGTAAATTAGACATGCTTGGAGAGCAGCTACAGGATGATAAGCGCCACTAGGTGGCCCTCACCAAACTTCAACTGCTGGTGGGACATGGCAGGCTGGGTGCTCCTTCGTTCTAATCCTACTACCAGGCAGCAGGGTACCTGTTTGAAACCACTATGGAAGACGGTGCCCTGCCACAAGCTGTTCTTCGCCAGCTCCTACTCTCCTCCGTCAAACTTCATCATTCTTAGAGTCTGCTTCCATGGGCAGCCTGCAAGTGCCTGGCACAGATGTTCCAGTTGATGCGCCATATCCTACCCTGTGCTCCCGGGATTCCTCCCCGCGCTCCCCAGGACTCCCTCGCTTTCCAGGCATTTACGCGCCAAAGGACCTGACCTTTTGGCACTATAGATCAATCAAAACACTGGAAGACTTGTTCCAGGACCAACACCTGTTGACATTCGACCAACTATGTCAAGACTATAGTATTCCCCTAGGACATTTCCCCCTGCATGGCCATCTATTGGTGATGGGCCACAGTGGCACACTGTGGACGAGGAGCCTCCCACGCATGTGGTCTTCCAAACACTGTACACTACGGGTGTACAGTACGACATTTGATCACCTGGCTGATCATCTGGTCTCCCTGGCGGTAAAAGAGGGAGGATGACTTTGGGTGACCACTACATGACTCAGAGTGGACACAGGCACTTGACTCCCCTCACTTCATCTCCAGCAACACACAATTTGAGTGCATCCTATACATAGTCTTATACTGAGTCTATCTGATCCCTGCAAAACTTAAGTGCATATTCCCCACTGCTAACCTCACACGCCCCAGATACCATAGACATCTGACATATGCTGTGGGGTGCCCCAAGCTCGCCACTTATTGACAAGTGGTTCTTGATGCCCTGACATTTGTCTCTGAATTCACACATCTCAATAGGTGAGCCAAAATATAGTTTGGGCCCGCTTTACTAATTTGGCGCTACTGCTTGCCAAGTGTTATTACTCTATATTGGAGGGCCTCCCGGTCACTGCTCACCTTTAAATGGCAAAAAGACCTTCTCCTGTCGGGGGGAATGCCGAAAGCTTAAATCTGTAACACAGGGAGGCCGACCAGCTCTGTAACAGGCCATAGCGGATGCATCAGACACCATGCTTACACAATTCTGTGAGAGGTGGTGCGGGAGGCTGACGCCCCCCCTGTGTCCTCAAGCAGCCAGGACTCAGACCCTCCCCCTCCTGCCCTCCTACAACTGACTAATTGCATACACCAGAAGCTTCATGAACACGCTGAGTAAGCTCCCCCCCGGAATCTCTTGTGAATGGCCCCTGATGCTGCTTCTTATCCCGTCTGCCATAACTTCTCCCCTGACACTGTGGTTCCATAAGTCTTGCACTGCCATGTCACTTCACCCCTACCCTAAGTTTACTGTTTCAAAGGTACCCATACCTGCAAATGACATGACGGAACAGCATACTCCAAACACTCAGCTCAGACTTCATAGTTAGCTTGAGCTCTTCCAGTAGTGGTCTGTATTTGGCTTGGACCCCATTCGCTCCCATTATGAATCCCATAAAGGTCTTACCCTCAGACAGACATGTTCATGTTGCCTTATGATATTTCTGAAAAGCATGTTATGTAATTATCCTGTCGTGCCATATGGTACTGGTAAAATGTCTCAATAAAAAGAATGTGGAAAGTATCTCAATTCAATCTTTCTTTGTTTGGCTACAAATGAGCCATAAAAGTATAGCAATAGAAATGGTACACCTAATTATATAAATTGATAAACACAATAAAAAGTTTATACAAGAAAACATTTTCAAAAACACCAATAATTACTTAATAAGATTGCATTGCCATAAACCTTTTAATCCTCATAGCAACCTGAATAAAACGTAGAACTGCTATGCAGATATATTGAGATGGAAGCTGTTGAATTAAAATGAATTCAACCTCCTTATGGCTGCAGGTATTTAATTTTTTTAAACGGCAAGTAGAAAGCGTTTTCGCATAGAGCTATATAAAGTGCAAAATAACAGAACGTGTAAGGTGCTTTGTGCCGATACATTGTCACAGGGACAAGGGGACAATGTTGTCAACCACGAGCCGACAATGGAAAATGCAAACAGATAATACATTAAATTCACTCTTAAACAGGTTAAATAAAAACGAAACTGGTTTTTTTTTTACGTACAATAGGGTTAAATTGATCTTGATAAAAGCAGGGCTGAATAATCCCTTGCCTCTAGGTTGTTTAGTACCTTTTTCCAGCCGAATTACCTCATTTATTTAATTTTCTCTGTAATGTTAGTCCGGACGCAGTATTCCTTACAGGAACTTGGCTTCATGATGGATCCTTAACTGATGTTATTTCAGCACTCCCTGCCAATTTCGCTCTGATGGGTCTAAATAGACAACACAGAACTGGAGGAAGTAGCTCCGTTATTTTTAAAAAGAGCTATAAATGTAAAATAGAGAACCTCCAGATTCCTATCTGTGAAGCCCTGCTATTTACTCTCTCCTTTACCACTAAATGTACCTTCTCTGGAACACTTATTTATCGTCGCCCTGGGTATCCAAGTGATGGTGTTTAGCTCTTCCCGATTTACTGGCTCCCCATATTTTTCGGTTCGCCAATTTTGCCATGCTTGGTGATATTAACCTTCATCTTGAAGATGCCAATGATAATTTAGCTTCAGGTTTTATCGTCAATTTGGGCTCTCTCAATCTTGCCCTCCTTAACTCTGCGCCTACTCAGATTGCGGGGCACCCTCTGGACCATATTTTTTCTACCTTAAAGCCTTGTCCGTCGCACCTACTCTTCCATTTTGTTGGTCTGATAACTTTGCGGTGCCTTTTATTATTAGGGTCGCTTCCACCACTTCTTCTTTGCCTGTTCCGAAAACTAGATCCGGGAACTGGTCCGAACTTGACCTTTCAAAGTTAGATAAGCTGCTTCATAATGCAATGCCCACGCTTATCACTCAACCTGACCCAGACTAAATATCTGTGCACCAATGGCTTATGGAGGCCTCTGATTCCATCTTGCTTCCTACATCTAAATTGACGTGCAGAATGCATCCTCCTGCTCCTTGGTTCACAGAGTCTCTCAGGCTTAAAAGAAAATGTGTAAAATCCTAGAAAGACAATGTAGGAAATGTTATGAGACTGAGGCTAAGTCAGATTATGTGGCGTGCTGAAAATATATCATGCCCTTTTGTAAATCGGAACGTGCGACTTACTTTACTGAGAAAATTACTAGCTCCCAACATTGTCAGAAGACTCTTTTTAAAGTAGTAAATGAGCTCTCTGCTGCTAGCAACACTCTGCCTCCATTTACTCTTTCTCAACATCAGTGTGACGAGTTAGCTATGTTCTTTCAAAGCAAAGTTCATATAATTCACCGTCAACTAGCTGCAGACGCCGCAAACTTTGAGATACTTAAGCATTCTGCTGCCCCATCGGAAGGTCAGCAGTAAGTGAACTTTTTTGCCTAATAAGCCAGTGGAGTCCTCTAAAATTAGGGCATGGTCCTCTTTGGACATAGTAACATTAAAAATTGTACTAAAATCTATAAAGTTGGGCTCCCCGTTAGATCCCCTTCCTCCGGCATAACTCAGACTTTTAGATTATGCTAACCTAACTGTTATTCTTAAACTCCTCAACACCTCTTTGAGTGAAGGATATGTCCCTCAGAACTGTAAGCATGCCCTTGTCCTCCCCCTTGCTAAAAAAACGGCTGATATAGACCCCTCCTGCTGGTCAAATTTCAGTCCGATTTCCCTTCTTTCAGTTTTTTCCAAGATTTTAGAAAAGCATGTTAATACCCACCTCTCTTCATTTTCAACAGCGTCATCAAGACACACGACAGCACACACAGTACAAACCTGACCTATGACTAATGTGTCATTCTTAATATGGAATGTTAGGAGCATCAATGACCATCGCAAGTCCCGCCTCATACATGCTTATCTCACGCTACATAATATAGATGTAAGCTTTCTGCAAGAAACACACCTCTCCACAGCCGACTCCACGCTCGCTGGTGGGGGCGACTCATACTCATCCATCTACTCCAACTACGCTAGAGGGGTTACGATCCTACTCAATAAGGGGCTTCCATGGCGCAAAGCTCATATTCATATAGACCCCGAAGGAATTATGTCGTGCTGGTGGGCACGCTGCATTCCCATCCATTGTCCATGGCAGCCGTATACAGGCCTAATTCAGACTAACCAGATTTTTATCATCATGTGTGGCAGCTAATAGCGACGCATGGTCCCTGACCTATAATCTGGGGCGGTGACTTTAACATTGCACTACAGGGTGCTCTTGATCCCTCGGGTTCTAGATTACTGCACCCACAAGCCACTGTGACATTAAACTCACTCATAACTGACAATGTGCTACTAGATGCATGGTGACATGCCCACCCTAGCAGACGTGTGGGAACTTGCGCTTCTACCACACAAAACTCCTGGTTCCGCATAGACCTGTGGCTCGTCTCCAGGGGCATAGCCACTGGACCTCTTCTGTTGAGCACTTAGCGTGCACCCTATCTGATGACTCTCCGGAGCGTCTGGTCCTCCAAGTCCCCCAGACCCTGAAACGTATGTTCTCATGGCACCTCTCCTCCTCTGCGCTGAGAGATACGTTTTTTCTAGAAGAACTGCACAACACCAAAACCAGATTTTTTTTAAATCAAGGCTGGCTCGGTCGACTCACCCTCAACTCTATGGGAAACCTTCAAAATGGTCATCCGAGGAGTATGCATTGCTAAGCAATCCAGGGTATTACAGGTAATTAAAGGGACCCTAGGATGACTAAAAGAGAAAATCAAGGCACTAGACCAAACATACAACAACCACCCCAGGTCTGCCATTTTAGCGGAGATTAGAACCAAAATGAAAGAGTATCAAAACTGAGGCAGAGAGAGAAGTGAGCTATTTAGGTTGCGAAGTGCGGGCTAGTCAATACAGCGAGGGGGGGTCATCCTGGTAAAATGCTGGAGGGCATATTGAGAAAGCTGCATGCATCCTCATATGTGACAGAGATACTGGACGAAATGGGGCGCAGTCACATTTCCGTAGAGATAATTATAGTAATCTGAGGTGACCAACAATCAGGACATACTACAACAATATTTTGACTCAATTGAGTTGCTATGGCTCGATCTAGGTCACAGAGAATACCGTGATGCTCAGTTTACAACGGAAGAAATTGTGCAGGTCATTGCGAGCCTGCCTGGTAATAAAGCCCCAGGCCTAGATGGATTCACATTCGCTCTCTATAAAGAATATGTCCCCATTCTCATCACCCCTCTACAACTAATCGGTTGCCATCAGTCACCTACCTCCCTCCCTTCCTTCAAGAAGCATTATTCACAATCATACTGAAGCCAGATAAAGCATTCGAGCTCTGCGTCTCGTATCACCCCCTCTCATTGAGTAATATTGATAATAAAATATATGCAAAACTGCTTGCGAATCGGCTGCTGCCGCTCATGTCCTAAATCATACGTCCGATCAATTGGGCTTCACACCGGGAAGAGCCACATCACATAACCGGAGCACGATCTTCTTGGTTATGCATCAAATTAACCCCTCCCTGTCAGGAGTAGTGGTCCTGTTTGATGCCACCAGGGCAATTGACTCTCTAGAGTGGCCTTTCCTCTTCTCGCTCTTCAGGCGCCTGGGTTTCAGCTCTAGCTTCATTCACAAGATTTGCATGCTTTTTACTCATCCTTTGGCACGCATTAAAATGAAAGGGCAAATCACTGAGCCCATCACGATCGCACGAGGCACATGACAAGGATGCCCACTTTCTCTGCTGCTATTTGTGATGGAGTCGCTGGCGGCTCGGCTACGCTAGCACCACACAACGCGGAGCATTGGCTTCACGGCCAGAAGCCTAGTAATCTCTATGTACGCCGATGACATTATGCCATATATTCGCGAACCGCTTAAAAAGCTAGAACTCATGACTAGAGAGGTGATCCGCTTTGGTGGTCAATCGGGTGTGCACATCAATTGGAACAAATCCATACTATTTCTCCTTACTGAGGCAATGCACCCTTATCGAAGAGTATCCACTAAAATGGGCAACTGAGCAAACTAAATATCTGGGTGTATGGTTGAGCATAGACCCGGATGAACTACGGAGGACAAATTATGGAGGCGCAGTAGAATAGCTAGAAAACAGAATTCAGATATGGAACAAGCTCCCGCTCTCATTGGCGGGACACTTCGTAATAGCTAAGATGGTGGTCTTGCTAAAGTTTTATACTTATTCCTTAATGTCCCACTTTCCCCTCACTGAGCAGTTCTTTAAAAGACTACGCTGCGCCATGATAACGCTGACCTGGGTAGGCAGACAGCCAAGGATTGTTTATGAAACTCTAACCCTACCCTATATGAGTGGTGGCATGAGAGCCCCATATTTAAAATGATATGCACTCTGCGCCCAGGCAAGCTTTCTCCACTTCTGGCTGCACTCAATACCATTTCAGCCTCATCTGGCGATAGAAGCGGACCAGACTTCCCTTTGGCCACTAACAACTGCACTTTTTCAACCGTACAAAGCACCCAGGGAGGAAGTCAATAAATACGTTGGAGTGTGTGCAGTGAGCATGGGAAGGCACCTACAGGTGGGCAGGCTCAAACATCCTATATGCACCATCTATGGCTCTGGCAGAGAACCCCTCCTTCCCCCAACTGCATAACAAAGGGATAGCACACCAGGCAAAAACATTGGGCATACGCACATACGTTGACCTCTATCCGGACAGTTTCTACCCCCCCTTTACCAATACATTGGTGCAAGCAACTATCCCCCTAGACACTTTACTATACTATCAAATCAGAGCGACCTGCAGGAACACAAACAGTGCGTTACCGGGCCCCCCACCAGGCAACGTGCCACTGTGTAACCTGCTGTTTTGCAATTATACTCTATTACCGTTATACCCTATATTGGAAATGTAACTAAATGTATGTCTCTCTTGAAATTTGTATAAAGTTATAAACTAATTTAAAAATATATAAATACATTTACATTAAAAATACATTTTTTAAAAGAAAAGGTTAACTTTCCCCTATGGAAACCTAACTGGAAGCTGTTCCCGCCGTGAGATCCGCTCCACCCCGCATCTTCTTGCTCACAGCTTCCACCGACGCTTGCAACTCTGGACGGGAGGCAGAGTGCCCAGTACTGGATCTCGGACGGTGCTCCTTAGCTGAAATACAGTCGGCATGAGCCGACACCGTGTTCTCATTCATTGCCCATGCTGCAGCTCGGCGGTCGGATGATTTATGTCAGCTTTCACTTTGCAGCATGGTTCCAGCTGTATCAGCTTAGAACTCACTGCCAGGATCTGCTAATGGCCCCTAAGAAGGGTAATGGTCCTAAGGGGGTGTAGAGAGCCACTCGGGCTCTCTCATACATTGTTGCCAAACACACACACGCATCCACGCATACCCCGGGGCGGGGTCGCGCCGGGGTATAAATAAAGAATGCGGAAGACCGCTCGGGGTCTTTCCGGCTACCACCTAACCACTGTCTTGTGTCCCATCATTCTGATTCCCTTGCCACGTGTCAGGCCCTGACCTGACACACCACATTGGCGACGAGGCCGGCCTACCTGATCCCGTGCCAGGCCGCCTCTGTCTGTGGCTCCGTGGTGTGCCCACATCCTGTAGCGGAGCCCACCCGTGTGTGTTGCCGAACCGACCCCGGCTTTGAGGCCCGCCCACGCGTCTTCCGGCTGGGAGCGCCTTCGGCCGGCAGGACTCGCCGGAGGGTCGGTCTGTGCCTGTCCAGCCACGGAGGTGCGGGTGAGTCTGCCCCATTCCCGCCAGCGCGACACCCCTGCGTGCTCTTGCCTCCCTCTCGGCGCGGAACAATTAGTGGCGTTGGAAACTGGAGACGCCGGAGCGCCCGGCCAGTGAAGACAAGCAGCGCGCAACCCGCGCGACGGCATCACATGGTCCCGGACAGGCCTAGAACACGCCTCCAGCACCGCTGCAGCCGCGATCCCCTCTGGTGCGCTCCACCGCCGCACATACGCCCCCCGGCCCGATCCTGGCAGGCAAAGTCGGAAGGGGGGAGAAGGAAACTGGAACACTTAAGCCTATGAGCACAGAGTCTGAAGGAAAAAAAACAAAACAAGCACAGGCTAAGCCAATCAGCCGAAGGTACACCTCCAGCCCTAGTCAAGCGACACGTCTAGGTTTTCTTTTTGAAGTATCTTCACACCACTCACCAAGAGGGGCACAAGAGGTGAGCAGAAGAACCCCCACCTCACATACGAGCCTTGGCCAGCCTGAGTACCAAGACTAGAAGCCTCACCGCGCAGGGTCCAAGCGAACAGACACCAAGTGGGCCACGCAAGAGTTACACCATGTCAGTAGCAGCGCCAGGAGCTGGCCAAGATGGGGCAGGTCAAAATCCACCCGCAGCGGCCGCCCCGCCACCTGCGATAGTCGCACCACCTCCACCGGGCCCCAACCAAGCCGGGCCCCTGCACCACTGCCACCCACCTACCTACACTTGGGCGCAGCGCCAATTCCCCCATTCAGCGAGGCGGCAAACCCTGCGACGGCGGCGCCAAGATGGAAGGCGTGGGTCGGAAGATTAAACCTATACTTCAAGGGCACCAGGGAGACAGATGGAACTGTGAAAAGGTCACTTCTCATCCTGTATGGCGGGCCAGAGATCTACGATCTATTCGAGACGCTCCCCAATACAGGACAAGAGCACGACTATGACGCCGCGGTCGCCTCTTTCAACACACACTTTGATCCCCAACTCAATAATGACTTTGAGAAGTTTAAATTCAAAAGAGCGTGGCAGACAGAGTCTGAATCGGTCGACATGTACTATGCTAGACTGCGCCGGCTGGCCAGCACCTGCCCTTTCACCAACCCACGGGAGGAAATCCGAGACCAAATCATAGTGGGCTGCAGGTCGAAACTACTGAGGAAGCTCATTCTCCGCCAACCGGGCATATCGCTGGATGAGATACTAGTTCTAGCCAGGTCACACGAGCTGTCCGACGCGAAGGCGGAAGAAATGGAGGTTGCCCTACGCACGGCAATTATCACGCCAACCGCCGCTAGGACAACACCGATCAAAGAAGAGAGGATCGACGCCATCCAGAGACGTCCCGCGACCGTCCACCCACGAACCACCACCTCCTGAGGGAATCAATGCGGATACTGTGGGGAGGATCATCCCGCGACAGCACCGTGTGGTGCGAAAGGAAAGACATGTCTGAAATGCGGGCGGCTAAACCACTTCGCCGCAGTATGTCAAGGAGGAAAGTACAGGCCAGCTGGCCCGAGACCCAGAACAGTGACGCAACGTGTCCGACAGCTGTCGCTCAACCAAGAGCTACCCCCCCCCCGGATCATCAAGCTCAAGAAAGACGACCTCGATATGAGGACGATGAGGTATATGTCATCTCCTACGTCAGCAGGGCATCCACCAAGCGAAGACCACCACCCATGTGCTCAATAGCCTCCGTGAACGTCATGGACTCAGAGCAATATGAGAAGATGACTCCCAAGCCTCCGCTCGCACCTTCCACCGCGAGAATCTACACCTATGGTGGCACTGAGCCACTACCACTGAGAGGGGTGATCCAGACGACGGTCGTGAATGGTGATTACTCCACTGAAACACGCTTCCACATCACAGAAGGAAAGAAGGGCACCCTCCTAAGCTGTCACACGGCGGAAGACCTGGGACTCGTGTTCTTTGCCAACCAGGTGCATCAAGCACATGCAGATATCCTGTTGAAAGACTTCCCGGCGTTATTCCAAGGCCTGGGCAAACTGAAAGGACGGAAGTTCAAACTGCATATCGACACATCTGTGCGACGGGTAGCCCTCCGACACAGGCGGGTGCCATTCAACCTGAGGCCGCAGGTCGAAGAAGAATTCCGGAAACTGGAAGACCTCTGCGTAATCGAGAAGGTGTCGGGCCCGACACCCTGGGTTTCCCCGTTGGTAGTCGCACCCAAACCAAAGCAACCTGGGGCGATCAGGTTGTGTGTGGACATGAGGTTGCCCCATGCGGCTGTCAAACGAGAGAGACACATCACCCCCACGATGGATGATATAGTGGCTGACCTGAACGGGGCAAAATGGTTCTCGAAGTTAGACCTCAACTCGGGATACCATCAACTCGAGTTGGAACCAGCGAGCAGGTACATAACCACGTTTTCCACCCATGTGGGACTTCGTCGCTACAAACTACTGAGCTTTGGTGTCTCTTCCGCTGCGGAGGTGTTTCAAAACGCCATACGTGAAGTACTCTCTGGGCTGAGCGGGGTGATCAACCTCAGCGACGACATCCTGGTGTACTCGGCGACACTTGAAGAACACCACGCACATCTGAGGGCAACCCTCCAAAGGCTCGTGGACAGCGGGCTGACCCTCCACCGGTCAAAATGTTCTTTTTATCAGGAATCAATAGACTTTTTTGGTTACACATTCACCAGAGAAGGTCTGAAGGTTGATCCCAAAAAGGCGGAGGCGATCAAGGCAGCAAGCACCCCCAGAAACCCCACCGAGGTGCGTAGTTTCTTAGGCATGGCCACCTACTGTGTCCGGTTCATACCCAATCTGGCCGCTCTGGCAGAGCCCCTCAGAGCCCTCACCCGGGTAGATCACAAGTGGGAATGGACAGTAGCGGCCCACAACGCCTTTCAAGACATCAAGGCCAATCTCCTAGACACGACGGTAATGGCCTATTTCCAGCCCCGACGCAAGACAGAGCTAATTGTCGATGCCAGCCCAGAGGGCCTGGGTGCGGTGCTCCTGCAAGAACATGGACCCGAGGTGTGGAAGCCAGTCGCGTATGCCAGCAAAGCGCTGTCGGATACCGAGACCAGGTATGCCCAGATCGAAAGAGAAGCCCTGGCCATCAAATGGGCGTGTCAACATTTCCACTTATACCTGTGCGGGCAAGACTTCACCGTGGTGACGGATCACAAACCACTGCTGCCGCTGTTCGCGGGGTCATCCCGGCTGGCACCACCCAGGATCGAGCGCTGGGCAGTTCAGCTACAGGGATACAATTTCAAGATCGTGTTCCGGCCCGGAGCACACAACCCAGTTGATTGCAGAGTTTTGCAGAGTTTTTTTTTTTATATAGCGCGAACTAGAACCGAACCGAATCAGTTATCAGAGCGCTTTACGTAGCACCAGTTACGTTACATGAGGACACACTTTCATTTTAGGCACGGGGAGATTAAGTGATTTGCCCAGAATCACAGGGGGTTTTTGGCGTCGTTACCGAGACTCGAACCCAGGTCCCCAGGTCCGAGGTCGAGCGCCTTAGCCGTTAGGCCAACCCCTCTCCCGTAGATTATCTATCCCGCCATCCCGACGTCGTCGGTCAACATCCACCGCAAGAAGAAGGCACTGAAGCGGATGAATTTGTCCGCATGATCTCGCATGCAGCGTGCCCCGAACACATGACACTGAAAGAAATAGGAGAAGCGACTGCCAAGGATGAGACGCTAACTAGAGTCCGGCAGGCTCTGGAAGGAAATCGCTGGGCCCATTTTCTGGATGGAGCGCCAAGCCTGCAATTGGAAGTCAGCCACGCACGCCAACAGCTGTGGCAAATCCGAAGCGAACTGAGCTTGGGAGACGAAGGAATCATCCTTAGAGGGCATCTCATCGTAATGCCTGAGAGCCTCCAACAGAGGGCACTGGAGCTAGCGCATGTAGGCCACCAGGGAATGGCCAAGACGAAAGCCAGTCTGAGAAGTAAGGTATGGTTCCCCGCCATGGACAGTCAAGTCGATGCGATGGTGCGATCCTGCCATGCCTGCACCATCACTGGCAGCGATCCGGCTCCAGCACCTGTGATCACCGAGGATGCTCCACGGACGCCCTGGACACATCTCAACATAGACTTCGGGAGTTTCCCAGACGGTCGACATACGTTGGTCCTCGTTGACTCGTTCTCAAAATTCCCAGTAGTTGAGATCATCTCCTCGACAGCGTTTCCCCAAGTAAAGAAGACTTTGAATCGCGTGTTGCCACTATGGGGCTCCCGGACGAAATCAGATCAGACAACGGGCCCCCCTTCCAAGGAAGAGAATTTCATAACTATCTTGAGAGCCTCCGAATCAAGCATCGGAAGATCACCCCTCTGTGGCCCCAGGCAAACGGGGAAGTTGAGAGGCTGATGAGGACACTCAACAGAGCGCGGAGGATTGCAGTAGACAATGGAGAGGATCCAGAAATAGCCCTTGATCAGTTCCTAGGGGCATATCGGCAGACACCACCAAATGTGCTCCAGCCCATGCGCTGTTCAAGAGAGCGCCCCGTGACAGTATCCCGACAGACAGCACCTGGGTGCCTGACAATAGGAATGATGAAGCCATCCAAGCTCGGTGGCAAATCACCAATCAGAAGGCGAGTGAGTATCGCCATGCCAAAGAGCCTACCTTGAAGGAGGGGGACACAGTAGTAGTGCGAGATCGACACCCGGGGTGGAAATTCCGAACGACCTACGAGCCCGAGACGTGGGTAATAGACAAGATCCAAGGGACTATGGTCACTGCCAGGCGAAACGGGCAAGTAGTGACCCGCAATGTGTCATGTTTTAAGGAGACACGAGAACCAGCTGGAAGACCTGACACAACGGAATGTCCAGAGGCAGGAGATGATGGTGGTCTGGACCTCGGGAATTCATTGCCAGGGTCACCCGTAGCCAGGTGGAGCGGAGAGAGTCCATCACCCAGAGCAGCACCACTAAACATCACCGGCGATGACAGTCGCCCCTGTGGGACCCTCAACGGTGAGAGTGAAGGGACAACCCAGGCCGGGGTTGCACCATCCCCACCTGCCCGCAGCCAATGCTACAACCTGCGGTCCAACCCGAGGCCCAGCCAGAAGTTGAGAGACTTTGTCTGGACATCTCCTTGAGATGAGAAGTTCCCGAGTTACTGTAAGGACAGATCTAAATTGAAGGAGGGATGTAGAGAGCCACTCGGGCTCTCTCATACATTGTTGCCAAACACACACACGCATCCACGCATACCCCGGGGCGGGCTCGCGCCGGGGTATAAATAAAGAATGCGGAAGACCGCTCGGGGTCTTTCCGGCTACCACCTAACCACTGTCTTGTGTCCCATCATTCTGATTCCCTTGCCACGTGTCAGGCCCTGACCTGACACACCACAGGGGGCAGTGAAGCCCCGCCCAGAAGAACTAGATTTACAGCTAGGTGGAGACAAGGTATGGAACATGGAAGTTACACCCTTGGACATAATACCCTCACAAGTAGGGCACCCTATTTTAACGCTGTTCAAAACCGGTGCAGTGAAAAATCTGGTGGAAGTTGTAATTACAGTAACTGTACCTGGGGAAATAATCTACTTAGCAGATGCTCTGATGGCAGCAGCAACAGCACTGATAGGTAAACCGTCCTTCCTACCTCTTCAGAAGTGCAGTCAGGACCAGGAAGAGGATTAGAGGTTTCACCCTGTTAAGTCGACACGGAAGCATGAAGAGTCCTCAACCTGGTAAAACCAGTTAACCGTCCCCATCCTCTCGGAGGGCTTTTACTTGGTGCTGACAGCGCACAAACCATGCAACCCATGCAAGATGCCCAACCTGAGGCTCTGCCCGTTACATCAGGGGCAGCAAACATGAGTACCGTTTCTGGTTCTTTCAGGCTGGGCGGGATGGGTACAGAGGGCATTGGCCTGCTTGTGACCATAGCGAGGAGATGGAAGAGGACTTAATCAGTAAAGGAAGTATGGATACGCTAAAATGTCATCCCAATGCAGAGGAGCACTCAAATAAAACTGGTGAAAAGGACCATTTATCTATTCCTGGGAGTCCTGAGGTCTCTGTTTTACAACCTGATAATTTGTCTCATGTTTTGCAAGCTGGCCTTATTTCTAATCAGGTGGGTCAGGGGGATGTGCTTGTTGAAAAGATGAGGACCAGTAAGTAAGTAATGTCCTTTATTATCTGGTTCTCAAGCACCAACTGACAAGCAGAGTGAAAACATTATAAGTTGAGCTTCACTGCCAAGATTCTAAGGAGGGAGATACCAAGGGGAAGAGAGCAGAGGGGGAAAAGGTAGGGAGAGGGAAACCAAGATTAAGACTAAGGTTAATAACAACTTATATTACAACACATCTCCCTTACAAGGGAAGGAAAAAACACGAGAGAACATAACGGTAAATTGCAGAACATTGCAGTACAAGAGATTACATTTCATAGTTATTTTGCCAACAAGGAGGACAGCGACTTCTGACATCTTTGGATGGTTTAATCATAGGAAAAGTGTCCCCAGACTCGTCGGGACTGTTGTCGTCAGGTATGACTACATTGGGGCAATTCGCTACATTGTCCATGCTCCAAGTGCTTCCATCTTCCAGTAGAACAGAGTTTCTGTTAACTTTTTTTATCCTCAAAGATTCGGAGAAAGACAAGGTCTTAGAATGAGCTGCATACGGTCTTTTGATTACCACCCATTGACCAGTGTGCCAATCTGTGTTGCTTGTTCCCCATTTTCGGTCATATTTGGTTTTGCACTCATATTGATGGCCAGCTACTTTGTCCGAAACAGCGGATCTGTCAACCCACACTGGACATCCCCCATTAAGCCAGTTAGGAGTGAACTTGGAGCCAGGATTCCTCCCTTTGAGAGAAGTAAAAAGAGAGATTCCAGAAACGCTATTGAGGGTGGTATGGTAGGACCATAAAAAAAATGTATGGCTTCGTTTACTCGTTCTTTAGACATACAAGCCAATTGGATGGTGTCTTTTATCATTCTATTGGTCCTTCCAACTAATCCATTGGCCATGGGACAGTAGAGGGGAGATTTAATATGAGTGATGGACAACAGGTTCATAAAACGTTTCATGCCTCGAGATCAGAGTGAACTAAAACAACTTAAGAAGAAGCATATAGATCAGGTCATGATTCACCAACCGTGTTAACCTTCAAAACAGCATCAGCTTATTAGGGCAAGTAATCAGGCAGCCAAGAGCAGCCCACTCAGCAAATGGGTGTCCTCCAAGGGAGAAGTAAAATCACAAATTTCTCGATTATCCGGAACACTCCCAGGCTCAGAGGTGAAAAAGCAGCATACACTACAACACGCTCAACAGTCTCAGCATACAAGTTCTCCCCCAAATCTCGGTTCTATCTCAGACATATCCTCTGAGACTTTGTAGGATCAGTCCCCCCAACTCATGACCAAGGAGTGGCAAACGGAGGAGACCGAGGGGACTATACAAGAACCATCATTAAGAACAATCATGCTGACCATACAGGCCCAACAAGCCGAGGAACAGGCCTACTATACTTAGGCAAGGGCAGATAATCTGCAGATGCAAAAATCACTGGAGGAAGTCTCGGGACAGATTAATAATCTTTCAACGGAGCTGGCATGTTTGCAGTTAAGAGTGGCCCATACCGAGGAGAAGGCGGCGTCAACAGCCTAGGCTATAGGGAATCATGAGAATCAGCTAAAATTTCTCCACACCAAGATTGAAGATATGGAAAATAGACACAGGAGAAATAACCTCAGGAACTTTGGGATACAGGAAGGAAAAGAAGGCTATGACCCCTGACAGTATATGGTGCAGCTGTTTAGGCGGGCTTTTCCAGATTTGAGTGATTGGGACTAGGAAATACAACATGCTCATCGGCTTTCCCTCAATTGTAATGCCTCCAGCACCAGTGTGACACAACCCCGGCCTATGCTGATATATACTGGGAACTTTCTTCTGCGACAGGCCGTCTCTCTTACAGCCCGACCAACATCCCTGGTCTTAATTGATAACTTGTCGATTGTCGCACGCTCAGATCTATGTGGATCCACAATGGACAGGAGAAATAACGCCAGGATCTTTGGGATACAGGAAGGAAAAGAAGGCTCTGACCCCTGACAGTATATGGTGCAGCTGTTTAGGCGGGCTTTTTCAGATTTGAGAGATTGGGACTCGCAAATACGTGCTCATCAGCTTCCCCTCAATCGCAATGCCTCCAGACCAATGTGACACAACCCCGGCCTATGCTGATATATACTTGGAACTTTCTACTGCGACAGGCCGTCTTCTCTTACAGTCCGATCAACATCCCTGATCTAAATTGATAAATTGTTCAGAGACAATGGAATACATAACAGATGAGCATACACCATTGGGCTCTCTTTTGAGTTGGAAGATAAAAACCATACTGTCACAGAGGTGCAATGAGCTGTGTCAATGTTAGACATTACCATCGATGGCATACTAGGAAACCTGCATAAAACAGACAAGGAGTCCGGGTCCTCACGGGGGCAATGGGGAAACAGTCTCCGTCCACGAGCCCAGAATAAGAAATCATCAAATGACACCCAGGGCTCGGCCAAATGATTGGGGGAACCCACGCTCTATGAGCTCAAGAATGGCTCCGGTCCAATCATGGTCTGATGCTTGGGAATGGGACCTGAACTGCTCTGAACATGGAGCTGAACGTGTGAGCCCCCAATATTTGAGCTGGAGACACAGTGCAAGGGGGAGCCCAATGGTCAGGATAGGCCCAGTAAGAAACACTGCCATTTTACATGCTCCTGTTTCCTAAGTTGACTTCTCTTTTACACACTGTGACTTCTGACATACATTTGCATGCGTGACCATGCAGGATAACATTCTCTGAATCTGCACTGCTTATATTTCCACTCATTCAGTAAAAGGAATAAAGTTCAATGCACAAATGTTTTTTATGCTATTGTCTGAAAGGAAACAACACTAACTAACTAGCATAAACAATTACCTCCTGACAGGGTTTATGACATGGCCACATGTGTTCTACTGTTATAAATACACACCAACTTTTCCTTGTTTTGGCAGAGGAGCACTCAGCTGAAACTGCGGTGTTACCACATGTCGGAATTTCAGCTCAGCTGATTCCTGCATACCAACACGGGGGATGTCCAAGCTGTACAGCAAGACAGACCGTTTGATAACACTTACCCACAGGTAACGGGGAGTTAGTCCACCTGGCAGGGATTTGGTAGATTACCCACCTTAGGCAAGGCTAGGTTAGGAAGAGCTAGGTAGAAGTACAACTATACACAGTACTTATATGCCTGCATATATACACTGTCTTAGTATAATGGTGGAAATGTTCATCCTTTTCACTGTACTTGTAATGCGAATTGCACTAATCTGTATCATAATTGCAGCACACATATTTTGTGCAAGAATAACAGCACTACACTAAATATTGTAAAGCTTTGCGGAGTCTTGTGTACTTCTTAGGGTATGCATGAGAGTCCAAACACAAGAGTTCTAGATCTCATATCACGATTCCTTAGGGGATCAGGGTTGTCATGTTCTGAGGTTGCATACATATTTGCTACCCTGTAATGTTAGGGGTTCAGATGGTGCACTGTAAGCTAACAGGACTATAGGCCTAGATCTCCTGAGGATGTGTGGGGAATCAGACTCACACCATCCCACGTTTACGTTTATGTAGTCCAACAAACACACAATTTTACCACACTTGGTATAAGCCGTAAAACATGGTGCCGCCAGCGTTAGGGTTTGGGCTCTTAGTTAATGGATTGCCTGAGTAGTTTTATTTTGTGTACCCAAATACCCCATCTCACCTATGAACAGGAGACGTCCTTGGTGTTAAGAAATAATCATCCTCAGCTGAGTAGGTTAAACCCTATGTACTGGCTGTAGGTTGTTCAAGCTTGAACTTTTGAACGGATCACCCTTGTCCTATGTCGACAGCAGTTATTTGACAGATGATGACCTCTCTACATACTTGACAAGAATAGATAGCATAGTTCTGGGATTAGCTCATGTGGGCCACAAATTTAATTAAAAAAAAAAATTCTAAAATCGCCCATCTCAATGTCGTGTTTCTGGGATACAAGCTTTCAAGTGAAGACAAAGGCCTTGTGACACACGTCTAAGAGAAATGTGCATATTCTTACAATCATCAAACTCATTGAAGAAACTTCAATCCATATTGAGATTCCTAAATTTTGTCAGAACATACATTCCCTATTGCGCAGAACGGGATAAACCATTCTACAACTTAATTGCACACATTGGACAACTGAACACACACATTTTGCGTTCAATGCAGCTGACATGCTAGCTTCAAACCACTTTCACACATGTGTAAACTCCACAAACCTGGTGATAGGAATCTGTGCAGGGTCATCAGGGTATTCCTATGTTACGTTCAATGAAGGTGACTGTTGGACTTGGCCCTTCTGGCAGGTTCACCCCTAAACTTTTTGCTTTTAATTGTGACCTGGTGTTAGTGATTTTTGGCTTCTGCGCACTTTACCACTGTGTCCCAGGGTAAAGTGCGTGCGTGTAGTGAGGTTGGCCTGCCCTCCCATAGAAATGCATGGGTAATGTATGTGTCCCTGGTAGTTCCTGATGCGTGGGGAGTCAAGGGCCGGGTTTGGTATGTGCGGACTCGTGTGATTAAATGCTGCGCGATGATGTGTGCGACTTATTGTGCCTAGGTGGAAGTGCCACTTCTAGAAGTTGGCACGTCTGTGTAATTTATGTGAATTGGCTGTCTGGCTTGTGATTGGCTGGAGCTGGCTGGTGAACCTGGCTCCAGGAGGCAAGATGGGTCTGCCCCAGTGGTGAGTGGAGAGATCTGCATGATTGATGTGAGGGAGGAGTGCACCTGGGACCTGAATAGGGCTGGGCTTTTCCCACACAATGCTGGCTCCGCCCCCTGTGGTGCGACTGATGACCCTAGCCTGGCCAGTGAATGGGAAGAGGGCCTGAGCACATCAGAGTGCTCCAAAACCAGCTGCGACTGGTCTTCCCCCACCCTGCACCCTGAGACAAAGGGGTTTCTGTATATAAAAAGGGGCTGTGACCCCATACATGTTGTTCTGTTCCTGACCCTACCTTGGAGGGGGCCCGCTGCAGCGTTTTTCACCTTTGCTCAGCAACACCATCCTGAGGTTGTTTTGTTATTGCAGGAGACCCATCTCCTTGGGGAGTGCTGCCCCTTCCTAGCATGTAAAGGCTACAAAATAATCTTCTATTCTGGATATTCATGGGGCGAGGGGAGTTGCCATCCACCTGCTTCGCTCTTTTCCCCTAGATGCGCGGGTAACACGCAACCCACATAGAAGCTTTGTCGCCATGGAGGGTACATTGGAGGGCCAGGTGGTCTCACTATTAAATGTGTATGTACCCCCTGCTTCATTGTCCACTGTGCTCTGGGACCTTTCACGCCTTCTTTCGGGCGACAGTTGCTCACAATAATAGGGGTGATTTCAAAATGGTGCCAGACCCTGACTTAGAAAGCATTGGATCCCTACTGGCATCCTAATGGACCAATGCCCGTCTTCTCTCAGACTGGACCAGGACCCTGGGTTTTTGTGATGAGTTGTGATCCTGGCACCCCCGGCAGCAACATTTCACACATACCTCAGCTGCTCAGCATACCCATTACTGGATATATCTCGCTTTCCTACCCACCCTTGATTGTCAGTTAATAACCAATCTAGATTTTATCCCACCGAATCTCAGAACACTCCCCTCTGCTTCTCCAAATTGGGCATCAGCCCCTGGGGCAGCATTCCTTATGGCGTTTGAACGTCTGGTTTCTCCAGGAGAAGAGGTTTGTCCATTTCCTTGGGTCCAAGCTACCGGACAATTTTCGGAACAATGAGGGCTCGGTTACACATACTGGCACCCTATGGGTAGCAAGTAAAGCGACCCTATGAGGGGCCACCAGGAGCTATGTCAAAGCCCAGGAACGTGATTGTTCGCTCTTATCACCTGATTAGAGGTACATCTCCTTGAGCAACAGTTGGAGTCCGACCCTCAGGAATGGATTACTTTGCTGTTAAGTCTTGTCTATGAGCGGCGAAATGGGGGAAGGTCTGGGGGGCATGTAACAGTCATCGTGGAGATATTTGTGAACCACCGGCGCCACAAATGGAATTGGAAGCGCAGGAATCCCTATGATCCTATTACAACATATATAGTTGCATGCGATTCTGTACCTGCGATATATTGACCTATACGATGAGAAAAGTATGGTAACACCTGATGTTATTATTTATCCCTTTTTTTCTGTAATATAATTTTCCTTTTGTTAATAGGAGTCTTAAAACAAGCATTTACAATGCAACGGTCTCGCCTTTGCAAAAGTTAGAGCTATTGGCATTGTAAATGACAACATTTTTATTTATGTGTTGGTTTTGAAACAGATAAATAAATGGCATTGTCATTTACAATGCCAATAGCTTCTATGTTTGCAGTTTATCTATGATCTTTGGGGAAAACAATAGCCTGTGATAATGTGGAATGCAATGATCTTAATATCCACACATTAAAAGAGGGACACTATGTTTGCATATTATGTATGACTTTTTGGGAAAACAATAGGCTGGTGAGACGCCTACAGCGGAATTCAAAGGCGAGACGTAAAAAATGTTTGGTACAGTCTGATTCTGCACATCTATAAAATATATATATTCAACGCACTTAACAGTGAATCATTCTGCTCATTTTGTGGCAGCCTCTCTCATATGTATACAGCCAATTTTATACTGTGTGCAATTCGATTTAAACTTTGGCAACCTCTTATACTGTGTGGAATATATTTTTTTAATGAGTTATATTCAGTGTTTTCTGTTACAGGCTGGAACCTCCTTGCACCATAAATACATTTCATTATTGCCCAGTGCATCTTCAAGTACTCAAATCAGTGACCCTCTAGTTACACGGACAGACATCTGATGTTATTGCATTAATAAACCAAGCTTTCCTAGCAGAACAATGTATTTACCACAGTTTTACTTGTGTGTATTACTCATTTTATATAGTTACCTGCAAACTGTAAATGAAAGGCCTAGAATATAATTACATACAGTGCATTTTGTTATTTTAGCCACATCTCTGACCTCCCTTCCCACGCTTCCCGAGGACTCCCCGTCGTACTCGCCATTGCAGTTACCATACCCTTTAGATTCGACCGCTGATCTCAACCCCCTGCTTGTTTACTTATGAGATGTAGAAAAGGTGCCATTCGCATCAGTTATTTCCAAACGCTAGTACACCCCGTGATTAGCAGGCAAGTAGTGGTGTACAGACCTTCTGCATTGTGTATATGTATAATTGAATAGAGTAAAAGGTGACATTAAAGTTGTTAGGGCTTTGCTGTCAGACAGAAAGCCTTTACTGGTTTCCACAAGGAAGGCAATTACAACTACCTGCGTTGCAATCACTGACAGCCACCCGAGGACAGATCTGACACCGCCGTACTCTAACGAACCCTAGCCCCACACCAGTAGTGTGTTTAGGAAACAAAAGTCCAGGCCGCAATACTCCCGTTACGTACATAAATCGGTTAACATGAGTCTTATAAGCAAGACTGCGCGAGAAATGTAAATAAAACAAACAGTACAAAGGAGAACTTTAAAACAGGCAAAGGGCCGGAGGCGCTGCTTCTCGCACAACTGCCTGGTTGGAAATGGATCCCTGGTGGTAGGTACTGAGCTCTCCTCACCTGCTGCCTCTGTTGATGACACAAAGGTGAAGTCCCCGTTGTGAGATGGGTATGCAGGGGGCTGCATGATGTCCTCGGGGCGGGCTCCACGGCCCCTCTCTACAGCTGGGGGCTCGTCTGCCTCCCTGGCCCTGCCTCTGCGTCTCCCAGTGACTTACGCACAGGGGCGGGTATCTGTTGCTCTGTTTTCCGCCTGCGTTTTCGAGTCCACGTAGCGACAATATATTTGGCTTCCTAGTAGCTTATAAAAGTATTTTGGACGATGAGAGATTTAGCATATGTATTATAGCCTTTTGATCATTAGTTACAATGTCATAGATACTTTTAACATACACTATTCCTGCATCGATCTATGTGAAGCAAAAAGAAAACAAGTCAGGCGGCACACTATAGATACACGTTCGTCGTAGGCGAGCCCTAAAAATGGTAGCGGACCAGAGAGGGAGCATCTCTAAAAGGAGTTCTGCCTCCTGATTGGCTGTAGAGGAGCCGACGCGGGAATCCTGATTGGCTGTAGAGGAGCCGACGCGGGAATCGAAACCTGTGGTGCGCGCGCACCAGAGGAGCGGGGGCAAGGGAGCGCGAAGACGCCGAGACGAGGTAGGGGATGTGCGTGTAAGCGCCTGGGGTTCTCTGTGTATGTGTGTGTGTGTGTGTGCGTGCGTGTGTGTGTGTGTGTATGGGGGGGTTCTGTATGTATGTATGTGTGTGTGTATGCGGGGGGGGGCTGTATGTGTGTTGTGCATGTGTTGTGAAGAGCCTGTTGATGCGCGCGACCTGATCCCGGCAGGCTGCTGCTGCTGCGTGCGCGTGACAGTCTGTTGTCCTCTCCGGCTCCCTTTCAGTCCTTGAAAGCCGGAATGATAACAATAGTCTCGCTCTGCGACAGCAGGCCTTTGGCCTGCAATCGCAGGGCGAGACCTAAAAAAGTATGAAGACATTCGATTGCATTCTCTAGAGGCTCAGATCTATGGCTGGGGAGATAAAAACAGGAAATTTCTCTACTGGTTGGTCTCCCTCCATCAAGATTGTCACCGAAGCACTGGACACTGCCAGCTAGCCCAAGCCTTTGCCCACTACTAACGTACATTATATGACCGCCCTGTGGATAGGAGCACGGATGTGTCTGGATCGTTCCTGGACTCAGTCTCCCTACCCAGGCTGCCAGTATCATATGTTCCTCTGCTCGAAAAACCCTTCACGGCGCAGGAAATCTGAGAGGCATTGCCCAGCATGACACCGGGTAAAACCCTGGGCCCAGATGGTTATCTCATGGAATACTAGGCTGCATTCCGGGAGACCCTCTTTCCCTATCTTTTATCGCTCTACAAGGAGATTTGCCACACCAGGTGTTTCCCGCTGGAATTGGCATCGGCCACCATCGTTGTAATACCTAAGATGCAGCCCCCGTCCACGTCATGTGCAGCCTATTGGCCGGTATCGCTCCAGAACTGTGAGGTTAAAATCTTAGCATCCGTATTAGCAAGCAGGCTCAAACGTGTTTTACACGAGATGGAACAACCAGACCAATCTAGTATTATGCCATCCCGAAGCACAAGACACTGTATCTACTGGCTCCACATGGCCCTGGACCAACGTCACCGACTCCTACCTGATCTAGCCCTGCTTCTCATCTACCTTGAGAAGGCTTTCGATGTGGTGGACTGGGTCTATCTCCACTTGGTGCTGGCTCGGGACGGATTCAGGCCAAAGTTCCAGAGCATGGCCCAAGTCTTATACTTCAATATCACCGTTCAAGTATGGGTAAACTGGATCCTCCCCAACGCTTTTGCCATAAAGCAAGGGAGTCGACAGGGTTTCCTCCTGTCTCCCCTCCTCTTCGCCCTGGCAATAGACCCTCTGGCCCTACTTATACGTACAGATCCCCAATAAGCAGGCTCCATCTGGGGCAGGGGGCATGAAGACCCCAGAGAAGCATTGCAACAGCTGGAGATAACTGGGTCCACTCACGCCCAGCGGTGAGTGGACCCAGTTATCTCCAGTGTGAGAAGTTGGCCTGGTATATGATGTTCACTATTCTAGTGAGCACCTTGCACCAGTCCAAACAACCCTTATGGTGATAGTTGTAAAGTCAACCTTATAGACCAGCTATCCTAGTGGTAGCATGGACAAAAGCAGTCTTAGGCTAATCTCAATAGGGCATGTGAAGCCAGCTGTTTTACCATATGCAATCCCCTTAATACCAAGTGAAATGACACCACACAGGTTGTATATCAAAATATATATGTATTTATTTCTAACACAATCCTCTGAACTCTTTATGAGGTCAGAGGCACCAGCACAATACAAGATACTTAATTAAAATACAATAAGTTGCACAAAATACAGTAATGCCCTAGGGGCACCTCGAACCATATACTAAAATAGTGGTATAAGAACCACGTCACGAACAAAGGAAAGGCCTAGGGCCTGGAGAATCGCTGGGGCAACACTGTAATACCGCTAGATAGAGAGCAGGAGGCCCACGGGATGCGCGTGCAGTGTCTTTACACGCACGCGAGTTACCATAGAGTTAGAATGGGAACGAAAGAAATGGAAACTAGTTTTTAGGACACTTCCGGATGGACTAGGGAAAAGCTACTTGAAACTAAAACACTAGGACAGTCAATACCCACAGGAGTACCGAAATACTCACGTTACCTCACCCACAGGAAGAGGGTGCATAGGTGTCAAAGTGTGTCGGGTTTCGTCGCTGATTCCTATGGAGCCTTGGAGAAAGATGCTGCAGGCGACAAGGAGAGCAGTGTCCGGGTGGATCCAAGGGCGGATCGAGGATGAAGAGTACCTGAAAGCAGAGGGGACAGAGTCTGGGTCACTAGCCAGTGACCAGGAAGGAACCAGGCGATGTCGCGAAGCAATCAAGTGATGTCGTGAAGCTTGTCTCTGCAGCCACGTGGACCAGGAGGTGTCGACGACGACCAGGAGCTGGATACGGACTGTCCCTCGAAAGATCTTGCTGTCGGCGGTGTCGGCTTCCAGATTGGAGTCAAGAAGCCTTGGCAAAGGCAATCCACGCAGAAAAGGAAGATGGCTTCTTAATCAGACCAGCAAGGTCTGATGGGCTGCTCCTTTTCAGGGGAGCAAGGGCCAGTCTGGAGCAACCATTGTAAATTGAAGGTATCTTCGTCACAGAGGCCACTAGCCAGTGGGCAAGTGACCGGACAGACGCGTAGAGCAGGAAAATGCAGAAGGGCCCCACGCAGAATTCGTGGAGTGTGGAGGGCTGATCTTCGGTGCAGTTGGTGCTCGGGGCTGGGGCTTCTCAATACCCAATGCACAACTTCGAGGGTGCCTCAGAAGTTGCACGGAAAGCAATTCGCTGGCTTTCCAAGATGGCCAGTCCCACGTCCAGCGTCGCCTCCACGGGTCTCAGCTTTGCTGTGGCTGTGGATCGGGCTGAAGGAAGTCTGGAAGTCCAGGTCTTGCAAGGCTCTGTGCTCGGGCTCCGGCAGGAGCGCCGACAAAGCAAACTGTTGATCGCTTGATGGTGCCTGCTTGTGCAGGGTGGTCACTCCTTGTCCACAAGGGAGATTCTTCAGTCTTCTACGTTGAGTAGGATGTCGAAGGTCCAGAGTTTCGTATCAGAGTTTCAGTCAGGATAAATCTAAAGTCTTGGACTCAACTCCTACCTATATACCAAATCCAGGGGCTGGATTACCTGCTAGGTCTCTCCTATGGGTGGGACCCAGGAAGGGGGTGGTTACACCCCTTTTCCTTTGTCCAGTTTGCACCAGAGCTGGGGCCGGAGTGCCCCAGCACAGGTTTGAACTGGACTATGCATGGGACACCTTGTGTGCCCCAGGCAGTGTCTCATTTCATTCAGCCCTCCCTGCCCCCAATATACTATAGCCTGTCTGGGGTGCTGCTAGCACCTCCTGTTAGACCTGGCACCTTGGCGTGAGTCTCCCTTCCACTTTTTGCTGATGTGCCTCAGATGTTTTGCTGGCATTCGCTGCTCAGGGCACTGCGCCACGGCCAATCCGTGCCGCAGTGCAAGTGCCCCCGATGTAAAGTGTACCCTTAATTGATTTCCATGATTGGCTCATTGGATTTACTGTCAGTCCCCAGTAAAGTGCACCTGGAGTGCCAGGGCTTGTAAATACCAATACTGCTAGTGGGCCTCCAGCGCTGGTTGCGCCACCCACAGAAGCAGCCTTTTAAAATGTGTCTAGGGTCTGCCATTGCAGAACTTGTGTGCAGTCTGGTACTGTCATGCTGGCTGGGAAAGTGCAGACACTTGCCAGCCTCTAAACCTTCCCTTTGCTTCATGTGAGTCACCCCTATGGTAGGCCCTAGGGCAGGGTGCTTTGTGAGCATAAGGTAGGACATGCCCTGGTGTGTGTGGCATGTCCTAATAGTGAATTAACAGCTATTTTCGTTTTCACTATTGTAAGGCTACCTGTTCTCATAGGCCAAGATGGGCTGCTGGAATTATTACACTCTATAATCCCAGCAGGCTCAGGGAACATGGTAGAAGGTCAAGTTTAGTATGCCTGAACTCAGAATAATAAAATACTTCTTTTAGTAAAGTTTATTTTAATATCCTGTGTTTGCAAATGCTACTTTTAGAAAGCTAGCATTTGCTTGCCTAACCATTTCAGCCCGCCTCTGCTAGGATGTGCATCTGCTGTCTGGGTTGTGTGAGTTCTCAAAAACACGGGAGCTTAGAGGGTAAAGCTAGTCATAGGTCGCCCTCCACTCATAAAGCAACAAATACACACAAGACCTAGACTTGATAGGCACTTATAAACATCATCCTTCTATTACGGGGATACCAATTTACGCAATATTTTTGCAAGTAATCACTCCCCTATCATTAGTTTATTGGGGTAGTCGGTATAGCCCTGGATAGCGCCTCATTTAACAATCGCCCGTTACAAGCATAGTTCGATTCAGTTATGAGACAACACACACACATATATTTGGGTGTCAAACCGTGATACATGGACAACAAAAAATGTGAGTGAGAGCGAGAAGGCACCTCACGGGCGAACCACCAACGGGAACCTGGCAGGTACTCACCAGGATTGCCCTGTTATCATCATTGGCACCTTCAAGCTCGAAAAAAGAATAAAGTGTCCAACAAACACAAAGAAATTGTGTAAAGATATATGCAGTGAAAGAAAGATCAACAGTGATCTACACAGAGTCCAACAACATGTAAAAACACATCACACACAGCAACACAGATATACAACTTTATTCTATCTCTTGTGTTGGGTGTGGAAATTTAAAAATAGTAGGTATGGTCACTAACTATCTAACCACCACTACTATACTTGCCGACATGTTTCATTGCCATTAAAAGATTTTGGCAATTTCTTTAGGGCGTCATGTACTTTAGAGCCACTGCATATAGACAGATTGGTCTGCACAACCTCACTCGGCCATTCCTACTCGTACCGGCCGGGGGGTATACTTCTCACGAGGCTGCAACTGCAACCCTTAATAAAAATCCTTCCCCATCAGTTTACGAGTTGGTGAAAGGTATCGGGCTGATTCAACGCCAGATACCTTTCACCAACTCGTAAACTGATGGGGAAGGATTTTTTTTTAACGTGGCTATCCGAAGCGCTTGATAAAGAAAGCCAGGAAGAGAGCATGGTTCAACCCACGAGAGGTTCTGTTACAACCTAATGAGCGAACAGCAAGCAATGAACAACGCGTGATTTGTGTAACAACTTTTTCAACCAAGAGCAATGCAATCAAGAAAGCTATAAACAAACATTGGCCCTTGATCTCAGGAGACCTTAACTTCAGCAATCTACCTTTGCACTCCTTTAAGAAGGCCAAAAATATCCGCGACCATGTTGTATGCTCATTTCTTGATAATGACCAGGAACAAACAATCACCTCCATGTGGAACCTTCAACCAGTTGTGGGCCATTACAGATGCGGCAGTTGCAAGGCCTGTCCATCGACGATACAAACAAAGGAATTTGTCCATAAACAGCTACGTGTAACACTGAAATCCCATACAAACTGTAACACCACCGATGTGGTGTACTGTATCACCTGTCCGTGTGACCTAATTTATGTCGGACAAACACAACAACGCGCAAAAATGCGATTTCTACAACACTGCAGTCGTGTCCGCTGTAAGGTCCAGGGAGCTCCTCTTGTTGAACATTGCAACAAAGAAAACCATTTACCTGAAAGTCTTAAGTGGGTGGTATTGGAACAGGTAAAACTGGGCCCGAAGGGAGGGAACATAGTACCCATCCTCAATGTCAGAGAACTAAAATGGATCAATTTCTTTGACTCTGTGCGAAATGGTCTGAATGAATCTGAAAATAGTTTTGCCCAGCTGGCTAATCTCTGAAATCTACTGTGTGTTTTCTTCTTATTCTGAATCTCTGACTCTTATTCTGTGTAATGATGTGCGTCTAACCGCTCTGTTGGCAGGTTCACGCCGACGGGGAGTATGAAATATGTCACACATGCTGGTGCCAACCCATGTCGAGAACAAATATGCGTCTTAACCACCATGGTGGTAGGTTCACGCATGGGGAATTTAGATTTCTTGACTTTTTGTTTTGAGCGAATCGTCCACAAGGTTTGCGAACTGTGAAGCCAGTATAATGAGCTGTTCTCAATGTTATAAACTGTAAGGGTACTAGATAACCTCTCGATGATTCGCTCTCCTACCACTACGTACCAACTCCTGCATTTCTCTGACACAGAACGCCTCAGGTTACCTAGCAACCGCCACAGACCAGTCTTTTTTCACTTTCCATTACCTAGGTGACTAAGTTACCACGCCTCGTCCCGCTTTACTTCCTGGTTACGGGTTGGAAACGAGCGATGCCACGAGACCTCCCTCCAGTTTCAGTAATTTGAATAATCAGGTGAGCTCGCCTTGGTAACCTTACCCCCCCTTTTTTTGCTCAGTTTAGGAAGATCGCTCGACATATTGTCGCCCGAAACTGACTGGCTCTTTAACTCCCTTTTTTCATATACGGGCTGTCGGAAAATCATAGCGATTCATGTGAAGCCACAGGTAATCCCCTTTTTCAATGTAACGCCCTGTAAAACCACACGCAATGTGACCCGATGGATTCACTCCTCACTTAGTTCTCTCGCTCCTTTAGATCCTCTACAAAAACAACTTTGGCCGCAGCACTTCACCCACCGACCCGCACATGCGGCAGGTAATCATGATTTACCGAATGTCGAGAGCACAGCATGTGGCTCTCTGTGTGTATATAGCCCTCAGTGTTTTTAATGAAGAATACCAAGCAGTACACCCGCTAGGTTGCTAGGGACCTTTTGAGCCCTTATAGTAATTGATTTTCATTTTCCTCCTGACCCTAGGAGGTTTGCCCTTCCCTCATATGTCCTGATGAAGACCCGCCGTGTAAGGATCAATCATCCTACAAATCCTTGGGTCGAAACGTAGCCTGCTATCTACCTCGTCAACTCCTTTTCCAGCGTGATTTATACAGCCTTTCAGGAGCTTGATTGTTTAATAAACTGTATCTGATTTGTGCATACCATACGAGGCCCCTTCCGATGAGGACCATCGAATAAGAGTATATACATGAATTTCAATGTATGTTTAATGTCACAAACTCATGTAAAAGTGAGTCACATCTATCTTATCTTTAACTTTACCCCACACAAACCCCCTCCCCCCTCATCTTCCTATTTGGGCACAAAAACCCAAAAGTTATTGATTTCATTCTTTTGATGCCTACTGTGTAACCATAAATAGGTTAAGAGTGCGCTGTGAATAAAACATTGCACTTCTGTCACCCTTTTCGTATTTCATTTTTCATTGTTTGTATATTTCAAATGATCTATTCTCTCAGTCTGGGACCCCCTCTGTCCATTACAATATACTTACCCAGGTCCCTTTGACTTTATGGGTCTAACCCTGTTGTTCATAATATAATGATAACAGGGCAATCCTGGTGAGTACCTGCCAGGTTCCCGTTGGTGGTTCGCCCGTGAGGTGCCTTCTCGCTCTCACTCACATTTTTTGTTGTCCATGTATCACGGTTTGACACCCAAATATATATGTGTGTGTTGTCTCACAACTGAATCGAACTATGCTTGGAACGGGTGATTGTTAAATGAGGCGCTATCCAGGGCTATACCGACTACCCCAATAAACTAATGATAGGGGAGTGATTACTTGCAAAAATATTGCGTAAATTGGTATCCCCGTAATAGAAGGATGATGTTTATAAGTGCCTATCAAGTCTTGGTCTTGTGTGTATTTGGTGGGTTGTGTGAGTGACAGGGCTGGGGGATGACAGGTGGTGAATGCAAGGATTACAGCTAGGTGGGTGGTGGGAGTGCCCCTGGACTCTGAATAGGGCTGTGCTCTGCCACCACAATGCTGGCTCCACCTCCTGGGTAGCGACTGATGACAGCCCGACACCTGGCCCAGGAAGAGGGAAGCCTGTCAACAAAGTACTCCTAGCTGCCCCTGTCCCCACAATGCCGGCTCCACCTCCTGTGGAGCGTCTGATGTGCCTTCCCTGCTCCCTGAAAGGAGAGACCCGAGTTTACCCAACACAGTGCTCAGAGACTGAAAAGGAACTATGCAAATGGCCCCCTGGCCTGCCAGGACAAAAGAAATACTGTATAAAAGAAGGAGTCATGCTCCCAAGAAACTAGATCCTGTTTCCCACAACAAACCTCTGCCCAACTAGAAGGACTAAGAAGAATCTGTAAGGACTGCCTGCAGTTTGCCTTGCTGAGGAAGGAGAGGAAAAGACCTAAGAAGGACTTTGCTGAATTGTGCTTGAAACGTTCTCCAAGGGCTTGATTGAACTTACCCCTGAACTGAACCCCAGGACTAGTTGGTTCTCTGTGCCTTGGCTCGTCTGCAACTGAGCCGTGTGTTTCCTCCCGCCGGAGGCAAGACTGCGCCCCCCTCGCCCCCTCCTAGAGTTGTGGCACTCGGGAGCAGCCCGTCCTTTTACCCGTTGAGAGCCTCGCTCTGCCAAGAGCCGCTCTCTGCCCCTTGGGTCAGGCCGCCTGCTCCTCTGCCGCTGCTCGTTATTGGAAGTGCTTGGTGTGCTTGTCCGCCTCCTCCCGCCGGAATCCTGGTCTCCTGAAGCGCACTTGAAAGCTTGGACGGCCGCCCGTGCGCTGCAAACGCACCCGGCCGCCCCGCTGTTCCCTCTTACCTGTGGAGAGGCCGCGCCGCACAACGAAGGAATCCGCCCCCAGTACGGACCGTACTGGAGGCCCCCGTGCCACACCCCGCCTTCCGGAATCCTCCCGCTGTTTTCTAGACCCCGAGGTACGTCTGCGCTACGAAGCGCACCAAGAGCCTGCGTCCCGTCCCCCTGCCTCGAGGGACGACTGACGCCTTGTTTCACTGTTGCCAGGTACGCCACTGTCTATTGTCCGCACCGGGCTCGGGGCCCACAACGTTCTGCTTTCCCCGTGGTCTCCGAGGCTGAGACCTGCCCCTGTACGCCACAGACCCCTCTAAAGCGCATTTGAAACCGGAGCGCTTTACCTTGTCCGTACGCTCCTGCCTGCCAGCTTGTGCTTGTGCGCTGACAGGAGGAGGCGCGTACACGGGCTCCCTTTTCGCCTCAAGTACGTGTCGCACGGAAGAGGTACGACGCGTACCACAGCCAAGGAAATCCACGTGGCATACGACACGCACCGCCAAAAGCGTGAGGATCGGCGAGGCCCATTCCAAAGGCCGTAGACGCGCTCAGAAGCGCACCGAAGCCTCCCGCCCTCACAAACTTGGCCCCAGCATAGTAGAACTGTACCTGGAAGTGAATATTACCCCTTATAAGTAATAAGGACTACCAAGAAGTAACTCGCAACCAAGAAGAACCATTGCCAAACATTTTTACTCTTGTGGCCAAAGCTAAAGAAACATTATAGAAGGTCTTGTGTTATCTGCCTGCATATATAGATATATTTTTACATAAAGTACGTATTTTGATAGAAATACTGCCTGGTGTCCATTTGTGAGGGGAATCAGTGTGTTTTACTGTGAAAGGTCATAAATGCTTAACTGTAGCGCCACAAAGTTTAACCTTGTCTGCTCGCGCCACACTACCTAAAAGGGTGAGCAGGGGTCATTCTGAGGAGTAGTTCCCTTGCCCTGACTAGAGTGGTGGTTTCTGCCTGGCTTTGGTGCCAACCTCAGCCAGCCAAAAGTCCCATTTCTAACACCTCCCAAGACAGGAAACCTATTGTCCAAGCCTCCCTCTGGAAGGACTCCCAGCAGCAGGAGGTCAGACTTGTATCTGTGGCAGCATCATCCATTTTGTGATGCTGAGGCTCTGGTTAACTTTAACCGGGATTAGTGGAAGTAACTTGTCTTCTCCCTCTAGAAGGGTGAAATGCTACCCCCGTCACCAGAACTGGCGAGGGGGTAGTATTCCAAAGCGTATGACACCTTACACAACATGTTTTGATAAAGCCAAACAAAAGATAGCATTTAACCGCGAGGTTTATAATGCACTTAAAAGTATATGGTATGGCAATACCCTGGAACAGCTATAAGGAAATGGTTCCGAAAGCTGCAGACAGGCTCAGCTCATGCTAGAGCACCATCTCACATAAAACCAAGCACTCTGCCTTCAGGATTTGTAAGGCCTGCCATAGGAGTGACTTATAGGTACATATGTGTATGTATATATACAAGGTTAGATATAGGTATATAGCCAGGGGCGGCATAATTCATTCTGTAGCCCCTTGTAGGCCTTGGATGCACCTATGCCCTGGGTACCTATGGTACACTATACAGGGGCTCACAAAGGTGACCGAATACCCAATTAGGTATTACCTAAAGTACATGGTATGAATTTAGAGAGAGAACAGCTGGGCTGTGGGTCTGATTAGCAGGCCCACAGCCAAACTAAATTCGGTGCATATGTGTCTATATATAAGGGTAGGTATAGGAATACTATACCTAAGCAAGGGGTGATTACACAGCCTTGCCCCAGCTGAGTTATCAGCCAGTTGTGTCAGTTTGGATGGCCAGCCAGGGGTGGCATAAGTTATGCTGCAGCCCCTGGTAGACCTTGGGTGCAGCTATGCCCTGGGTACCTATAGTACACTGTACAGGGACTCATAAGAGTGACCCAAATCCCAATTGGTGATGTACCTAAAGTACATGGTGTGAAATTTTGAGAGAGAACAGCAGGTCTGTGGGTCTGATTAGCAGGCCCACAGCCATATTAAGTCAAAAACCAGTGAAGCACACCATGTACCTAAAGTACATGGTGTGAAATTTTGAGAGAGAACAGCAGGTCAGTGGGTCTGATTAGCAGGCCCACAGCCATATTAAGTCAAAAACCAGTGAAGCAAAAAGCAAAAAAATGGGGTGACCATAGGAAAGCAGACCCTACTCTCCTACATCCAGCTGTTGCAACAATTTGGGGAAGTGTCCGGCCTGAGGCTGAACCACTCTAAATTGGAGTTGGTCCCCCTGGCGCTGACCAGAGACTGCTTTGAATGGCAGATGAACATCCCTCTCCGCCATCTTAGTTTTAAATACCTAGGCATATGGGTCAACCTACACAGAGAGCTTATTTGGGCTCTCAACCTCCAACCTCCAATTCTAAAAGCAAAATCAGACCTTGTCCGGTGGCAGGCCCTCCCCCTCACCGGCCCTGGCTGCATTGCCCTATTCAAGATGATGATCCTCCCGCGCTTTCTCTATGTCTTTCAAAACCTACTGATTCACTTATCGGAGCGTGATTATCCAATCTGGGCGGCGCCATCAAGACTTTCTTGTGGCGGGGCTCACAAGCTTGTATGGCCTTCATGCACTGTCAGCAGGGGTCATACGACAGCTGCTTAGGGATGACCAATCTCCACCTCCACTACCTCACTTTTCACCTCCTCGTCCTCCATGATTGATTTAAGGGGGGCGTGTCTGATCCCACCCATCACCTGGAGCTTTAATTGAGGGCTTTCCCACAGGTACAGGCTATGCTCTATGGATTTCCGGTTTGTTTCTCTTTGCCCATTAAAGCCTGTGGTGGGGAGAACCCATCCCTGCACCGATCAGGCCGTTGCCGGTGTGCTGAAGTGGCTTGCCGATCCAGAACACCAAGAGGGGCTGCCGTGACTATCAAGGTCAAGCTAGGTGGACCGGAGTGTGAAGGCCGGAGTGGCGACCCGTATGCCAGGATGGACACTGTAGCCGAGAGATCTGGATCGTCACCTAGGACATGGAAACTGGTGTGACCCAGGTGGAACTCAATCGCATTTTGTGGACAGCCCCCTTGGAACCTCGTTGGAAAAAAGAGACCAACCCCCACCCTCCACCAAGAGAGAAACTACTTATGTGACCGCTGGAGCCGGAGCACCTCGCCCATCTGAACGTCGCAGGTAGCATGGCTGGGGGAATAGAGCCCAAGCTGCCACGTGTGACCGCAGGTGGCCCGACTCGGCCAATCCAAAACAGGACAATGCTGCAACACCACATGGTACTTTGCCACCAGAGCAGGTATGCCCATAACTGATCCTTTGGGCCGCAGGGGACATACCACAATTGGTGCTGCTAAAGCCCATACTTTAAAAAATGAACTTACTTGCAGAGTCCAAGGAAAGAACTCTTGAGTACGGCCTCATTTGTTTATATTTCCTGAATGCGGCCTTCTGTGAATGGGGAATAATGACAAACACTTTAACCTGAAGGTGGAAGGACAGGGAGTGGCCTGACAACTACTAGAGCCCCGATTCAGAAAAGGGGGTGGTGATGGACAGAGCATCTGAGTTAAACAGAACACTCATACCCAGTCAAAAGATCAGGGCTTGATCCATCACCGTTTTTTAGCTCACTGCACCATCCCAGCTCAGAACCCGGCTATATGCAAATTAGTCTGACCCTGGCCCAGTGCATCATGGGAACAGGGCAGACCAAACTACCAAGCCAATTCTTTACTGGAAAGGAAACAAGCTTCCGGGGACCGGTTTCTGGCATTGCAGCAGTCTTCGGCCCGGCTTGCTTGAATCCTGATGGTGCAGTGAGCAAGGGACTCATGTCTGAGCATACCCTGCCACTCCTATAGTGGCCAAAACGATTCAGAAAAGGGGGTGGTGATGGACAGAGCATCTGAGTTAAACAGAACACTCATACCCAGTCAAAAGATCAGGGCTTGATCCATCACCGTTTTTTAGCTCACTGCACCATCCCAGCTCAGAACCCGGCTATATGCAAATTAGTCTGACCCTGGCCCAGTGCATCATGGGAACAAGGCAGACCAAACTACCAAGCCAATTCTTTACTGGAAAGGAAACAAGCTTCCGGGGACCGGTTTCTGGCATTGCAGCCGTCTTCGGCCCGGCTTGCTTGAATCCTGATGGTGCAGTGAGCAAGGGACCATGTCTGAACTGGGGTGGCAGAGTGGGCTAAAGAACGGTGATGGATCAAACCCAGATCTTTTGACTGGGTGTGAGTGTGTGATTGGTTCAGATGCTCCGTACATCACCACCCCCTTTTGTACCGCTTTGGCCGCCATAAGTGTGGCAGGGTATGCTCAGATGTGAGTCCCTTGCTCACTTTGCCACTGGATTCAAGCAAGCCGGGCTGAAGACGGCTGGAATGCCAGAAACCGGTCCTCGGAAGCTTGTTTCCGGTCCAGGGAAGGCACGGCTTGGCAGTTCGGGCTGGACTGTTCCCATGAGGCACAGGGTCAGACTGATTTGCATATAACCATGTCTGAACTGGGGTGGCAGAGTGGGCTAAAGAACGGGGATGGATCAAACCCAGATCTTTTGACTGGGTGTGAGTGTGTGATTGGTTCAGATGCTCCGTCCATCACCACCCCCTTTTGCACTGCTTTGGCCGCCATAAGTGTGGCAGGGTATGCTCAGATGTGAGTCCCTTGCTCACTTTGCCACTGGATTCAAGCAAGCCGGGCTGAAGACGGCTGGAATGCCAGAAACCGGTCCTCGGAAGCTTGTTTCCGGTCCAGGGAAGGCATGGCTTGGCAGTTCGGGCTGGACTGTTCCCATGAGGCACAGGGTCAGACTGATTTGCATATAACCATGTCTGAACTGGGGTGGCAGAGTGGGCTAAAGAACGGTGATGGATCAAACCCAGATCTTTTGACTGGGTGTGAGTGTGTGATTGGTTCAGATGCTCCGTCCATCACCACCCCCTTTTGAACTACTAGAGCCCCGACATCAAGGAGATTGTGTTATTGCTGCTTGAATATCATTTACCTTTGTGTAGAGTTAAAATAAAAAATCTTATTTTTATACAAAAACAAGTATTTTACTTTACAGTGATTCTTCGCTGCGATGCCCTCATGTTGAGTTATGAGTCATGTTCACTGAACTGTAGCTGAGCTTCCCCCGAGGTCGCCTTGACTGCTCGAGCTACGCTACACAGCTGACTGTCAGGTGCAGAAGGGGTAGCTTGATCCTGTAGAGGGGGTTCCACAATAGGGTCGGCCATGGGACATCAGAGGTAAAATGCCTAAACCACCTTGGTTGAGCCGAGTAACTCCTGCGTGCGTGCGGCATTCTGATATCAACAAAATCCGATGAACCTCAAACTTTAACAATTAGCACATTCATCACAATAAATGTAACCAACAAACATGAATGAACTCTCACAATTTCATGATCGATGCAAAGCCCTCTTGGACACAGTGAAAACAATTCAAAACAGGATAAATAACATCAACATCACAATTCTAAACAATTAACACATTAATTACATTAGGCACATTCAATAAATATAAATGAACACCTAAAACTTCATTACCCCCAGGTCCTTCCGTCCTCGACACCTTCATTTACATATTGAGATATTATCCATAATCTATCTCTCTGACAGAAAAAAGAAAGAAGGAATGCTGGACCTACCCTCCCCCTCCCGCCAGGAGTACATAAGGGTAAAGGGTCCCAGCATTCCCTCTGTTTCTTGTTTCTGTCATTCTGACAGGATGTGATGGAGCGCGAGGAGCTTGGACGCTCCTGCGCTGGACTTACTTCTGGGGGCTTCATTCCCTCGGTTGCTGGTATGCATCTCCGTCCCTGCCGGGCTTGAGGGGAGTGGCGCGGGCTGCTCTGGACGCTCCTCCGGGCCGCGCGTGGATGTTTGGCCGCGTGGGCTCAGCGTTTGCCCGATAGACGCCCCTCCTGGTCTTCTGGGCTTACTGGGGGGCGCGGCCTCCTTTGCGTCTCCGGATTGGCTGGCTGCAGTGACGCCTTCCGGTTTTGACGCTGCCTGACTTCCGTTTTGGACAGAGTCAGGTGCTTCTGTTCCGGCGTTTTATGGAGTTTAAATCCTGGGGCAGTGGGTGAGTACGGCGTAGCGGTTTGTGCTATTTTTTGGTGTTTGCTGTATACTGTTGCTTTGTTTGCTGTTTCAGGATGGGGAAGAGTTCGAGGAAGAGGCATCACAGGGAGAGGTCCTCTTCCTCTTCTTCGAGTGACTCTCGCTCTCCGTCTCCTACCCGGTCCAGACGCCATGGTGGGGGTAGGGATGCGCGCTTGAAGCGCTTGATCAGAGAAACCATTTCAGAGATGGGTGATGGTGGGGCCCGCCGCAAAGGGCCGGCTGCGGCTCGGGATTCCTCTGTTTCTTCTGTTGATGAGTCTGCCTGGGCTGGGGACTCGGACCTGAAGGGGAAGTACATTGACAAGGACGCTCTGCCTGGCATCTTGAAACACGTGAAGGAGAACATGGGTTTCGCTGATGAGGCTGCTCCCAGTACTTCTGGGGGTTCTTTGCTGCGACAGTTCCAGAGTTCTGCCGCGGTTGATGTCCCGGTACATCCCTTTATTAAGGATGTCCTGAAAAGAGAGTGGGCTGATCCGGATCGCATTTTGGTGCCGCGATTTATGACTTGCCTTTATCCCCTGCAGGAGATGGCTACTGAGCTCCCGGATTCGATCCCCATTGACTCCTTTGTGGCTAGTTTGGTGGCTCGCACTTCTTTGGTGGAGGACGCCGTGTTGAAGGATCCTGTGGACAAGAAGGCTGATGTTGCTCTCAGGAAGGTTTATTCTGGTTCCCACCTGGCCTTGAGGGCCGGTATTTATGGGACTTATGTGTCGCAGTCGCTGCTGTCTGACATTAAGTCTCTCTATCAATCTATGGATGATGCCACTGACTGTTCCGGTCTTCTTGAGCACATTGAACGTCAGGTGGAGCTTGTGTCTGATGTGTCTTTTGATGTGGTGCGTGCTGCTGCACTTTCCGGTGGGGCTTGTGTGGCAGCTCGTCGCAGTCTTGTGCTTAAGGACTAGAAGACTGACTGCGCAGAAAGCTTGTGCCTTGCGTTTGCCCTTCCAGGGTTCTACGCTGTTTGGGGGGGGGGGGGAGGGGGGGAGTTGGAGACCAAATTACATAAGCTGTTTAAAGAGAAGAAACACTCTTCTTCTTTTAAGGGTTCTGCTGCTGCTGCTTCTGTCCCTTCTAAGGCTAAGTCTTTCTTTCGTCCTTCCTATCGTAGGCAGTTTGGGAGGGGCCAGGAGAGGCTTGCTTCTGGCCGGAGTCGGGATAGTAAGGCCAGGTCACCTCCTCCCGCAAAGCCTCGCTCCTGACACTTTGGCTGTGGTTCCTGGGTTGTTGGTAGGAGGGCGGCTGCACTTCTTCCTGGATGCCTGGGTTCAGTCCTGTTCAGACGCATGGGTGTTGGATGTTCTTCGGGAGGGATACGTGGTGGAGTTTTCTGTTCCACCTCCAGATTCCGGCATCCGCCCGACTCCCTGGCCTGCTTGCCATTCCAGGATGGCCCACCTGACTCAAGGGGTGGCGGATCTTGTTTTGAACGGTGCAGTTCAGGAGGTTCATCCTTCGGAGGTGGGGTTGGGCTTCTATTCCCTGATCTTTCTGGTGCCCAAGATTACGGGGGGTTTCCGCCTGGTTCTGGATTTAAAGGTGATGAGCCGTTGGGTGTTGCGGGTTCCCTTTCGCATGGAGACCTTGCAGAGGGTGATTCCTTTGGTGCTTCCAGGTCACTTCATGAGTTCCCTGGATCTTCAGGACGCATATTACCATGTCCCGGATTCCTTTCCGGTGCGCCTCTGGTTGCGTCTTATGGGTCTGATGGCGTGACTGTCTTTACGGTGGCATGGGCTCGTTTTCACCTGCGCCCCTCGTGGGGGTACCTTCTGTCACACTGGGATCCGTTGTCCCGCGATTGGGAGTTTCTTCTGCCCGTGTCTCCGGTGATCCTCCCTGCTCTGCTTTGGTGGTCGGAGCAGGTCCATCTGTCTCAGGGGCTCCCTTTACAGCCTGCTCCTTCGCTGGTCTTGACTACGGATGCCAGCTCCTTGGGGTGGGGTGCGACCTTGGGGTCTCGGTCCCTTCAGGATCGTTGGTCCCTGCTGGAGAGCCACCGGTCTTCCAACTGGCGGGAGTTGACTGCTGTGTCCCATGCTGTGATGGGGTTTCGGGACCGGTTGCTCGGCAGGAACGTCTTGGTGTGGTCGGACAATATGGTGTCGGTGGCCTATCTCAATCATCAAGGGGGGGTTCGTTCGGCCTCTTTGAACGCGGTGGTGGTTCCCCTGTTCTGTTGGGCGGAGAGTCATCTGCTGTCTCTGACTGCGATTCATCTCAGGGGGGTGGACAACTGTGCGGCGGATGTCCTGAGTCATTGCTTTCCGGGCCTCTGGAGTTGTTTCTCACCCGGGTTGCGTTTCGGCATGTGTGCGGGAGGTTTGGGCGTCCCTTTCTGGACCTCTTTGCCTCCCGGCAGAATGCGCAGCTTCCCCGCTTCTGCTCCCGGTTTCGGCAGGAGGGTTGTTGGGGGGTGGATACCCTGTCGGCTCCCTGGCCATCCTGCCTGCTCTATGCTTTTCCTCCTCTGGCGCTGATTCCCCTGTTTCTGTCCTGCCTGTGTCGGGAAGATCGGGAGGTGATTGTGGTTCTGCCCTTTTGGCCTCGGAGGTCGTGGTTTCCGATGGTTCGTCTTCTGGCTGTGCGGGGCCTTTGGTTTCTACCCCTGTCCCCGTCTCCCCTGAGATCTTCCCCGTCCCTGTCTCTTCTCCGGTTGCAGCTGTCTGTGTGGAGGTTGAGAGGCAGGGGTGGCGGCGGCGTGGATTCCCGGAACATTTAGCGGTGGCTCTTCAGGGTTCCCGTCGGCATTCTACCCTCAAGTTCTATGATCGGCATTGGGGTAACTTCAGTCATTGGTGTTCGGCGTTGAGCCTTTCCCCTTTGCACTGTTCTTTGCAGGCTTTGCTTCAGCTTTTGTGGGAGGGTTTCGAGAAGGGTTGGTCTGTGTCCACCTTGCGTGCTCAGTGGGCGGCTGTTTGGGCTTTTCGTTCCCCGTGGGGTAACCTTTCTGATGGTGAGGACTTGGTCTCTCGTCTGCTCCGCAGCTATTCTCTTTCTCGTCCGGTTTCCCGACCTTCTTTAACCCTGTGGGATTTGCCCTTGGTCCTTCGGGCTTTGATTGTTCCTTCTTTTGAGCCTTTGTCGGAGGTGGATTTGAAATGTGTTACCTTGAAGGTTGTGTTTTTGGTGGCCATCACCTCTGCTCGGCGCCTTGGCGAGTTGGGGGCCTTGATGGCACGTGAGCCTTTCTTGTCCTTTTCGGAGGGTGGGGTGGTGCTTCGCCTTGATTCGTCCTCCGTGCCTAAGGTCGCTTCTCAGTTTCACAGGTGCCAGGAGTTGGTCTTACCTGCGCTGGGCTCTGTTCTGGATTCCACGGGAGGTCCCTGTTGGTCCTTGTTGGATGTGTGCAGGGCTTTGCGTGTTTATCTTGAGTGCGCGGCGGCCTTTCATGTGACTGATTCCCTGTTTGTCTCCTTTGGGGCTGCTTCCCATGGGCGTAGGGCTTCCTCTGTGTCTATAGGTCGCTTGCTGAAGCAGGTCATTTCCTCGGCCAATTCTCTTTCTGGGTCCCCTCCTCCGATGGGTGTTCAGGGTCGTTCTACGAGGGAGGTGGCGGCCTCTTGAGCTGAGGTCCGGGGTGTCCCTCTCTCTGAGATTTGTAGGGCAGCCACTTGGGCTTGTTCCAATACTTTCATCAGACATTACCGCCTTCTCAATTTGCTGGGTGATGAGGGCGGTTTTGCTTTGGGGTTGTTGGGTTGTGTTAGACCAGGATTTCTGTTTTTTCGCAATACATTTCTAGGTTTCCTTGCTGTCCTGGTGGTTTGTTGTGTTTTTTTGGGATGAATGCCGTGGTTGCTTTGGTATGTCTCAATGTGTAAATGAAGGTGTCGAGGACGAAGGGACCTGGGGGTAATGTCCTATTACTTTCAGTAATCTTTATTACTCCGGGTCCCGTAATCCTCAACACCTTCATGGGTTCCCTCTCTCCCTCCCGGACTGCCGGCCTTCATCCTTGGCTTGGTATTTCAGAGGGAATGCTGGGACCTGTACCCTTATGTACTCCCAGCGGGAGGGGGAGGGTAGGGCCAGGAATCCTTCTTTCTTTTTTCTGTCAGAGAGATAGATTATGGATATCTCAATATGTAAATGAAGGTGTCGAGGACTACGGGACCCGGAGTAATAAAGATTACCGAAAGTAATAAGACATTACACACACACACACACACACACACACACACACACACACACACACACTTTACAACAATGCATCACTCTGCTTATACTCACTTCTCCTCAGTTCACAGATCAACTTCAAGAACACCGGAATAGTGCCATAAATTCAAAAGGTACATTGGAATGCGGCAGTACAGAATGAATCCGGGCAATTTGGTTTCTGGATTTAATTTGTTGTAGCTTCAAGATCGAGTTTCATACTATCCAGTTTTAGACAGTTCAAGCTTCAGACTATCCAGGTGCAGTCTCTAACCATCCTCTGCTACCATAACTGTTGCCGCTTTTTATAATATGTAATTCCTAGGGGCTTCCACTGGACCAGGAGTGGTGTTAACCCCTTAAGGATTTTGTTGTTCTTTCAAATGGACTGGTCAATCAATTTGATTCACTATTCAGTAGCAATTCAGTAATAATGTAAAGCAAACTAGGCTTACAGTAAAGACTGGACAAACAATATACTGATAACCTTGAAGGTTTATTAAAGGCTTACGTCATTACAGAGATGGTTATGAGTCAGTAATTCATTTAAATCAAGTAATATAATTCAGCTCACAAAAAAATGGAAATAGTCAAAGAGAAGAACATTATATAATTCAGCTCAAATAATATAAGTCAATCAGAGGTCAGACCAATGTAGTGTTACCACCTAAAAGTCCAAGGAAAGTGGGTCCAACCCCTTAAAAATTAGTTTTTTTCTAATGTTAATACAATTAATTCAATAGAGGAATACAATTATGGTAGAATAACACACATTGGACCAATCGTGAAAAAACCCCAAAGCATTTCTGGAACCACACTATTTGGCACTATAATACAATTTGCATGATGCAGTTCCCATCCCTGGTGCCAGACCCCTCCATAGTTTTTTGTAAATAGATATTCATTGATTGTTTTATACACTAATATGGTAACATTGGTGGCATATATCTCTTCCACATATCTACATCCTTAACATGTAATACTCACTAATATAGCAACATTACTTATAGACCATTTTTTTAAATAAACTTATTACTATCTCCATAGTATAATACACCTGTCTATGATCATCGTTTTCAGAGCTATACATCTGTTAATAAGTAATTCAATTGAGAACATAAAATCCAATGTATATATAACAAAGAAAAAAAATCAAAATCCCCATGTCTGTCAAACCATGCGTCTTCCATGTATTTTCAAAGGATCCTCTTGATCCAGTAGATCTATCTAATCAGCAATCAATCGATGTGCCAGAGTTTATGGCACATTCAAGGTGGGCTTTTATCTGTTGATAACATTGCACAGTGCACAAAAGAAATTAAACCTCCCAGAGAAACAGCTGCAGATATTAAATTAGAGAAGTTATCTGAAGATATGTGTAAGGTTAAAGAAACTTAGTCTAATAAAAATAAACAGATGTCTGGAGGCGGAGCTAGCTCGCGACCAAGATGGCCGCTTGAGCCGAGTGTTCCGCCGAACTGCAGCATCATCCTGAATTATCCTGCTGCTGCACATCTCTAATTAACCCCTGAGCTGCTCGGCCGTGTGTCCGAGACCCCCCCGCGACCTCCGAAGGGGTTGCTGCACCCACCTGATCGCCGCGGTCGCCGAGAACGACTGCGGCCCCGCCGGCCTGGCCGCTGCGCTGCCGACTGCGGCCTGGAGCTCCCTCTCTCCTCGGTGGGGCTTGTCGGTTTTGGCGCTGCTGGAGAGGCTGGCCTGTCGGTGCATCCTCCAGCTTTGGGACGAGTGCTCCGCTTGCTGTCGGGAGCGTTGCCGCCATTGCCGACTGACGCGCAGAGGTGCGCTGTGCCAGGGGGACGAGCGGAACGGAGCTGAGATCCCTGGCGCCTAAAGACCCTGTACGGAGGCCGGACGTGAGGATAGCCCAGGCGGGTACCCTAGCTGAAGCGTGCCTTCGTTCTCCACACTCTGGCTGCCCCATCGGCCCTAGAGGCGAGCTACGGTGACGGAAGCGGCAGCCATTTCCCTGAGAGGTCCCGCCCTGGTGGCAGCTCCTGATTGTTATGTTATGTTATGTTATTTTATTTTGTAATGCGCACAGCTACCCAACAAGGGTTTCCCAGCGCAGGCCATAACAGAAGCTAGGAGACAGGCGGAACCAGCAATGTAGGTTAAAAAACCAGGTTTTTAACTGTTTCTGAAAGACGGGTAACAGCTTTTCCCTCCTCATTGCATCAGGTAAGGAATTCCATAGGGTTGGCCCAAGAAGAGCAAAGGAGCGGCCTCCTATTCTCGACAGTTTAAACCTCTGGATTTCAAACAGTTCTCCTGATGACGAACGAAGCAGGCGTCGGAGGTGGTACTCATGAACCAGATCTTGTGAATATTTGGGGGCAGAGCCGATCTTTATTCTGAACATATAGCATAAGGCTTTAAATTTTATGCGATGTTCTACCATGACCCAATGCAGTTCTCTCAGGGCATTTCCCATGTTGGACATTCTGGGAAGGCCGCAGAGCAATCTAGCAGCACAGTTTTGCACCACCTGAAGCTTTTGTAGTACCTCTCTGTTAGACCCCAGAAAGAGAATATTACCGTAGTCCGGGCGAGATGTTATTAAAGCCTGGACGACTGTTCTTTGGGTGTTTACAGGGAGCATCCAGATAATTTTTTTTTGCCATTTTAAGATGGTAAAACAGGTGGCTGCTGTCTGAACTACCTGTTGTTTCATTGACAATTTATTGTCAATGATAAAGCCAAGATTGCGTGCCTGAGAGGAAGGTGTGGGTAAAGGTCCCATTTCTGCTGGCCAATGTTGGGGGCCCCAGTGTTCATACTCTTTCCCAAAAATGAGTACTTCCGTCTTTTCCCCGTTAAGCTTGAGCAAATTTTATTGCATCCACGCTGCAATCCTGCGCAAGCCTAATTGCAAATTAGAAGGGTCCTGTTTCCCCCTGCTGATAATGAAAAGATGATTTGTGTATCGTCACCATAGGAAAACAATGCAAGCCCTGCCGCTTCCGCAAGAATTGCTAGTGACTGCACATAAATATTGAAAAACAACGGGCTCAGAATAGAGCCCTGTGGCACACCATACGGGGAGGAATAAAACGTAGACGAAGCCCTGGTGGAGTACACCTGGAATGTTCGTTCTGCTAGAAAAGAAGACACCCAACCAAGCGCCGTCCCAGCAATACCCAGTGCCTATAAAGATTCAAGTAATACGGTATGAGAGACCGTATCAAAAGCGGCACTTAAATCTAATAAAATAAGTGCAACTGTGTTGCCAGTGTCCAAGCGCTGGCATAACATCTCAGTAACGCCCAGCAAAGTAGTCTCCATGGAGAACTCTGCTCTAAATCCTGATTGCGAGTTGTACAGATGTGATTGTGATTGCGGTGAGAGGGGCGGCCTTGTCACGGCTGGGGGTGCTGGGCTCTTCTTCCTGATGCGTTACCACGGCCCCGGACTGCCTGTGTATGGAGGGCTGAGGAGTGAAGCCCCTTGAACTGGATCCTGTTTTTGCACAACCCGGGGGCCGGATCTTACCCTTCCCACTGCTGCGGCCTGGCTAGGCCCTGTTGTGTGCAGCGATTGGGCTGGTGGAACACTTGGGTGGTGTGCTGTGCCCTGCTGGGAGGATCGCCTACTTTCTGGGGTTCTCGTGGCCCCCCCCGGCCCGTGACGGGGGCCTGCTTGTCCGGTGACCGCAGAGGACTCGATTTCGCGCGTGGTGGCCTGCGCCCCCGATACTAGTTGGACGCCTTGATCACTCTGCGGCCGGACTCCGACCCTCCAGCGGCGGTGAGTGCTCTGCGCGAATGGCCGGGTTCTGGCGTACTGGTTGGGGGCGCTGCCGACAGCGCGGTGAATTCGGAGTAACGGCTCATCTTGCCTAAATCTGCAGTGGTCCTTGGTCTGCTCCTGATCCTCCATACACCATGGGGCGTGTCGATAGGACACAGCCTAAGATCTCGTTTGACCCTAAGAAATCCAAGGTGGGTGATCCCTTGGCTGACGAGGGTCAGACGGACAGAGACCAGGCTGCGGAGGACCCGGGCCAGGACATTCGCACCCTACTGGTTAACATGGAAAAGAATTTACAGGGTGGTATTACCTCTTTGGGCACCAAAATGGACGCCCTTACATATCGCATGGACCGCATGGCTGAAAGGTTAGATAAGCACGCTGAACGCTTGGACATGTCCGAGAGGAGATTGACGGAGGTGGAGGAGGCCCACACTACTCTCGATACCGAACATAAGCAGCTGGGCAAGGTCCTTCAAATAATAATAATCCACATTTGTAAAGCGCACAATCACCCGTAAGGGTCTCTAGGCGCTGGGGGCCGTCGGGAAGATTAAGCGAGCTATTGCCCAGAGTCACATGGTGCTGGGCTAACCTGCCGCCGGAGCCGGGGATCGAACCCTGATCCCCAGATTCCAGCGTTAGTCGCCCTGGCCGCGGCGCCACACCTCTCCCTAATCAATTCCTCCAAGATAAGACGGAGGACCTCGAGGCCCGCTCCAGGCGCTGTAACCTTCGCGTCACGGGACTGCCCGAGAATACCCCCACTGGGAATATGGAGCTCTTTATGGAGAAACTGTTGAAGACTCTTCTGGGTGACAATTCCTTTTCTGGTATGTTCGTGGTGGAGAGAGCCCATCACTCTCTTGATCCGAAACCCAAACCGGGAGCTCCCCCCAGACCAATTATAGCCAAGTTCCTTAACTACCGAGACCGGGACATGACCCTTCGTCAGGCCCGTAAGAAGCAACCTCTGAGGTATGAGGGGTCAACCATCTCTCTGTGTCCGGATTTTACAGCTCACGTACAAGAGGTACACCGCTTGTTCGCTCCCATGAGTAGTGGACAGCTGCTACGTTTAGGTTTTGGTGCAATGGCGCAACCTGGACCCTAATGTGATTTATTTGCTATGGTGATTTATGTGCTAATGCTTTGGGTGTTAGGAAATGTACTGTGTTTAGTATGTTTTGCGCACCCTGTGTTTGATGCCTCTAGATATGATTTCTGCATAGGAGGTTGTTTTACCTGTTTAGGTTAATGTTAGGGAGATTGTACTTCCCTGTGCGATTTACGCCCCTAGTGTTGGTTTTACTTAGGTGGTGAGGGTCTAATGTAGTTAGACTGATGAGATACTGTGTATGATGGATTTCATGACGCAGCCTGTTGCAAGTGCAGTGATTATCAGGGTTTACTGGTTGTACGTTTTATGGCCTATCTTACTTTTACAAATTTATCTAATGTACTATTTCCTTACCAATTGCTGATCCTGACAGTGGTCCATGTGTCCCTGTCAGGTGTACATAATCCCTTGTAAATATTGCCTGTGCCAGTTGGCACAATGTACATCCTGTGATTCTGATTCTGATGTGTTTTGATAATACAAAGGCTTTTTTTTATATAACCTGTGTGGAGTTCCTTTTGTGGGGGTCCCGTGATGTTGTTGCTGGTGGGTGCGTGCGCAAATGCTTAACTTACAATGCCTCCGGGATAAGTCTTGACTGCTCTCGCCACGCTACCTAGAGGGTGAGCAGGGGTTATCTTGGCGTGTAACTGCCTTGCCCTGACTAGAGTGGTGGTTTCTGCGTGGCTTGGGCGCAAGCCTCAGCCAACCAGAATTCCCATTTCTAAAATAACAGTATTTATGAGCGCTCCAGCAACATTTTCTGCGCCTGACGCCTTCGGGACGCTGACGGGCGCAGACGACTTGCCTTTGGCACGCCATCGGAGCGCCGCCGGTGCACCCACTGCGCACGACCGCTGTGCGTTCGCGCCAGAGTGACATTTAAAACTCCCCAAGTTAATTAGCGCTAGAGCGCTAACCCGGAAGCTCGGTGGGCCCGCTCTGACAGACAGCACCGGAGGAAAGGAGCGGTGAGAGCAGAGACTCGGTACTAGCTTTTTAAAAAGCACACAATCACAGCATAAAAGCAATGTAAATGGAATTGAATTAAAAGCAAAGTAATATTTTTATAGTGCAAGTATGCGTAGCAGCAGTAAAGAGTGCAAATATGCCTGGCAACGTAGGAACATTGGGAGACAAACACCCAGCAGCAGAGCTTCACTCACATCCACAACTTCCACCTGCTCGATGACTTCCAATCTGGATTTAGACCAAGGCACAGCACCGAAACCACTATGCTCCACATCGTTGATGATGCTCTCCAAGCCCTTGACCAAGGCAAAACCTGTCTCCTAATCCTCCTGGACCTATCCTCGGTCTTCAACACGGTCAACCGTGAAAAACTTCTCGAACGCCCCAAATTCAGGATGGGTTTGGATGGCACTGTTCTAGAATGGTTCATGTCCTTCATCCAAAACCGGTCCCAGAGATTCCTTGCAACCTATCAATACTGTCCCCCAACCTCTTCAATTTTTACCTGGAACCGCTTACTGAAGTACTACGCACTGCTAATATCTCCTATCATATGTACGCTGATGACACTCAGATCTACATCAAAACCTCATCTCTCATAGAGATCCTATCCCTGTACAAAGCCTTGAAACTCACTGTCCAAATGGCTTGCATCCAATCAACTCAAACTCAACGCAAAGAAAACTGAATTTCTCCTGATCGCCCCGCCCAATACCAACCTTGAGATTCAATCATGGATTAAGGCTATCACAGCCTTGAATTGCCCACCGACCATCGTGGATTAGGCCAAATCCCTGGGAATCATCCTCAACAGCAACCTGAACATGCGGGACCACATCAATTCAATGGCCAAATCAGCCAGATTCCACCTGAGCTACCTTAGGAAATTGAAACCCTTCCTCTATGCTCCCGACCTAAAAATGGCAGTCCAAGCACTTGTCATCTCTAGACTGGAATATGGCTGTTCTGCCCTCTATGGGTCTACCCAAGATCTCCCTGGCACCTCTAAAAGCATGCCTCACTGCGGCCGCCAGACTACTCACCGGCAAGAGAAAATACAACCATATTTTCCCGCACTTGAAAACTCTCAACTGTCTTCCCCTGGAGGCAAGAATGCAGCTCAAAGTAGCATGCATAACGCACAAAGCCTTATATTCTAACTCCCCAGCATATCTGAGGCAGAAACCTGTGATTTCCGGAGTAATCAGAAACTCCCGATCTGCCAGAGACCTCCTGCTCCAACATGCATACTTTCGGAAAAACAACCTTACAACCGGGCTTTCTCCGGGGCTGCTCCAAGAATATGGAACTCACTCCCACCGGGCATCAGAAGAATCTCCTCTCTGACTCGCTTCAAAAAGGATGCCAAAACATTCCTTATAGGTAAAAGTATTGTTTAAACTTTGCCTCTACCACCACTACGGCCCTGATCTATGGCCATCTATTGCCTCCCTACGGATTATCTAGCTCACCCCATCAGAAACTTGGGCCCTTGTTGCGAACATTGGTTAACGTAATCTGTAAATATGTTATCTCTGCTTGAGTATTGGATATTTAATCTGTAAATACGTGCCCTATCTCCCTTATGTATCCTGCACCTAGCCCTTTCTCCTTCGATCCGTAACTGGATTATGCTATGCCTATTCGGTACATAGCTACGTTTTCCTGTAAAGTGCTCTGATACCCTAACGGGTCAAGTTTGCACTCTATAAAACACATGAATAAATAAATAAAAAAATAAAATAAGAAGAGGCGCACGCTTTTGGATCGATATCCTGGTACCCATTAATTAGCCAGAAGACGTTGATAGTCAAATATAAGTGGAATAAACTAGAAGATTTACGAGTGGTGGTATCAGCCGTCCATTTGGGTATTGATATAACCCCAAATTTGGAGAAGCTAGTAGAAAGAAACATTGAACTAATTATAGGGAAAGCTAAAAAAGATTTTGATAGATTGCATAATCTGCATATGTCATTGGCAGGGCGTAGCAATGTGGTAAAGATGGCTTTCCTCCCTAAGATACGCTATCTCTTTAGGGCCATACCGTTAGAGTTTGTGAAGCAATGGTTAATGCATATGGTGAATAAGTTTATTTGGGCTCATGGAAAAACCAGACAGGCTATAAGATATATATCATTGCCTCGGAGGAGGTTGGGCAGTCCCAGATTTCAAGATGCATTATTGGGCTTTGGCTCTACAATATATATCTGGCCTATTCTGGAGGGCTGTCGGCGTCTCTTGGGATAATTCAGGATCTCCTGATGTATATGAACAACTATTAGGAGACGGAGCGATCAATTGTTTTATGAAATTTAGCAAATCAAGCTATTATAAAAAAACAAGACTTAAGACTTTGATGGCCGCATATATGATATGGGCCGCATTTTAAAAGAAAATTGGCCTTGGTGGATTTAATTTTTGCACACAGCTATACAGAAATCCAATGCTCCCTGAATTTGTTTCTGATACATTAATGTCGGGAGGGGAAGGGGCTGCGGGTGTTCGGAGATCTAATAGGTCCTGATGGGATTCGGGGGTTTAATGATATCCAATATGATTATGGCGTTAATACAATAATTATTTTTAAATACCTACATTTACAGAGCTTTTTTACAGGGAAAAGGGGGGGCATGCGTTTCCAGAAAGTTAGAATCATAGATGCGATAAGACCAGGAGAGAATTGCACTATTAAGATAATGTGTGCCGAATTGAAATTACTTAAACCGGATGACTTGTTTAAATATGGGAAAAAGTGGGCTGATAAGCAAGGCATAGATCAGGATTGTTTTTCTGATTCGCTAGAACTGGGTCAGCCTATCTTGCGTTCAGGGGGACTACAGGCTCAGCATTTTAAAACGATCTTCTCTCTGTGCCATACGGCTGCAAGGATAGAGCAGTTGGGTGGACCGGAAGGAATCCAATGTCCTCGGTGTGATGGCTCTGAAGCGGACCTAATCCACGTGTTTCCGACCTGCCCCCGGTTGGAAAATTTTATAGAAGCGATAGAAAAATGTATGGTTCAAACACTGGACATACAAACGTCATTAGATCCAGCTTTAATGCTTTTGGGGATTCAAATGGAGGGAAGGCAAAACGTATTTTATTATTTTCTTATTCTTGCAATGGCTGTCTTACCTATTATCATCGCCTCTGTTTGGCACGATCAATCAGCCCAAACCTTTCAGCAATGACTTGCTAAACTGCTAGCTATATATAATTTGGAGAAAGAGATTTATGAGAGAAAGGGCAAGAGAGGGAAAAAACTTGGCAGGCGCATTTGGGAACTTGTTTACAGATGGACGGAAGCTGTGAATGATAGCAGATCTTGATGTAATTTAATTATTATTGTTGTATAAAATTTAAAAAAGACGGTTTTGGATGTGATATTCCTTGCACAGTGAACACATTTCTCGAGGCAAGGTCTCAGAGAGGCACGAAAAATGGATGCAAGGGCAAGTGAGTGGCGCCTATATAGGCTCTGCATGTAGTTTTCTAAGCGGTAGAGCATCAGTGCAGAGCCATATGGTGCCACCCTCCGGCGCACAGAGGTACTGCTGAAAAGATTCCGTATTAAGTCTGACACCTGGGGACTATTTAAAAAGTGAGAAATATACAGCTAGAAGTCTCTATCAGAACAGTGATATCCTTTTCCATCTTCACCTTCCTCACAGTTTGGTGACCACATAAACGGACCAAATGAGGGAATTGAACAGTCTCTTATCTATTTACCATGTGCCAGATATTATGCACCCGTTTAAAATAAATGTGGTATATCCATTCCTCACTTATCCATTGTGAACACAGCTCTTAAGTAAGGCTTCATACCTTGTGAGAAAAAGGTTTTTCTAAGTTGTCTCAAGCTTCGAGCTACTTTGCTAAACACAGTATTTAGACAGATTACAAAAGTGCCCACTAACCTTATTTTCCATTCAGACCAGTCTAGAGAGAAAGGTTTTTACCTCCTGGATTTTTTTTCCATAAATGCACACATCTCTTTAATAAATAGACACATTGGGCAACAGCCCCATTTCTACCAATGAGAAGCAGCTCAAACCATGGTGTCACAGGTCTCCTGACTTAAACCAACACTATGTCCATAATCTGGAGTGTCCCACTTTGTCATGCATATTGGCAGTTATTGAGAAGATATGCAATACCTGGGGATTGGCACACTTACTTTTTACTTGTTGTTCAGGGGCTTTGATGTGTGTTACCATTCCCGGCATATTCACACTATTTCGGTGCAGGTACTTCAAGAAGACATCTGCATTCCTTCGAGCCAAAGTACAAGCCTAGCAAAAAAGGAAGACATAACCAAACTGTTACAACATGAAATATGAGCAGTTCGAGATATAAAATGAGTTGTTTCAGTCACGTTGTTCTGCATTTCCCTTTACAACATGAATGCCCCCTAAAAAGATACTTGAAGGCCCACATTAAATGCAACAATATTTTAGTGGAGAGCTGAAACAGAGCTCATTAACCTTCCTTTCAGATACTCCCACAGTACAGCACGCCTCACCTACTGCTCATACTGGACGACTGACGGAATCAGAATGATCATTATCCATTGATATTGTACAGAAAAGCATAACCCGCAGATAAATGAAAGCAAAATACTTTCTTATGACAGACAGATTCTGATATCCAAAACCACTATATTAGGAATATTATCTGACTAGTCAAGTATAACTTTATTCAGCTCAATACAGAACTATAAAGGTGCAGGTTAGTACAAAATAAAACATAATTTCAAGATATGGATAAAATACAATATGCTATAGGTATATAATCTTAAATAACAATTAAAAATACAAGACCTAAAGCACAAGTTTTTTACCTTCGGTAACAATATATCTGTGAAAGACATTGGCTAGGGATAGATTCCTTACCTTAGAATTACACCCAGGCGTCAGACTGGATCCGGAAAGTTTTCGGCAGCAGTACCCCTGCGTGTCGGAAGGTGGCGTCATGCGGCTCAGTGTCCGTTGTAGGCGTCATGATCGCAGGGATGACAAAGCGGAAACTACTTAGACGCCGCCCTCGAGCGCCGACGTAAATTCTGTACACTACTTTCTGCGCCAGGAACGCAGAGCCATGCAAGATACTGCCCACTGGTGCATTGAAACTAGGGCCCTGAAAGGGATGACCTTAACCCTAGAAATCAGTTTGCAGAACGGGGAGGATGGGTGGGGCGGTAAGGAATCTATCACTAATTAATGTCTCTTACAGATATATTGTTATCGAAGGTAAGTAACTTGTGCATCTGAAAGAGACACGTTGGTGATTGATTCCTTACCTTAGAATAGATAACCCAGCAATACCAACCCCGGTGGTGGGTCTGCGAACCAAGATCACACCAGAAAGTCACAGTGAACAGAACGGCCAAAGAAGCCATATCTCTGGACTTGCCTGCGAAGGCAGTAATGCTTAGTAAAAGTGTACAGTGAGGCCAATGTAGCTGCCTGACAGATGTCTTGCAGGGGGACACCACGTCCCAATGCAGTAGCAGCCGCTGTCGTCCTGGTAGAATGGGCGCGCAGCCCCACCGGAGGTTCCTTTTTAGCCAGAGAATAACAGGCTTTTATACACAGGACAACCCAGCGGGAGATAGTCCCTTTGTGTACACCCCGGCCTTTCTTGGAGTCTATGTAGCCAACAAAGAGCTGGTCATCCACCGGGAACTGTTGTGTGTGATTCAGGTAAAATGAGAGCGCACGTTTTGGGCCTAGACGGTGGAGCCTCTCTTCCTCCCTGGATGGTTGCGGAGGCGGAAAGAAAGTGGGCAAGGTGATATTTTGCCCAATGTGGAAGGGAATAACAACCTTTGGCAAGAAGGAAGGACGAGTGCAGAGCACAACTTTGTCCGGTTGAACAGACAGAAAAGGAGGTTTACAGAAAAGGAGGTTTACAGAAAAGAGCCTGGAGCTAACTCACGTGGCCTAGCGGAGGTGATAGCAACCAGGAAAGAAGTCTTCTTTCCTGGCGGGCCAAAGAGAGAAGGAACAAAAGGACTTCTGAAAGAGGGGCAGAAAGGGGATGCACAGCCTTTGCTGTGCACCATGCCACACATTTGGTCCACCTGCAGGCATATACCAATTTAGTGGAGGGACGCCTGGCTGCCAGAATGATATCACAGACTTCAGGAGGCAAGTCAAATGGAATCAACTTTCGCCGCTCAATCTCCACACATGGAGGTGGAGACTGGACAGGTTCGGTTGGAGGACCTTCCCCTGCGGCTGTGACAGAAGATCCTCCCGAAGAGGAAGTTGGATCGGGGGATCCACGCTCATACTGAGTAGCTCAGAATACCAAACTCATCGAGCCCAGTTCGGGCCACAAGAATGACTTGGCTCCAGTCACGCATGATCTTCTTCAGCACTCTGGGTAGAAGTGGTATAGGCGGAAAGGTATACAATAGACCGCAACTCCACTCGTGAGGAAAAGCGTCGCCGAGCGAGTGCCTCATTGGAAATTCCAACGTGCAGAACGGCTGACATTGTGCGTTCTCTTCGGTGGCGAATATATCTAACCAAGGCTCTCCCCACTGTTAAAAGAGACGTTGCGCCACCTCCGAGTGAAGATGCCACTCGTGATCCATCATGCACCTGCGGCAGAGTTCGTCTGACCTGGCGTTCAGAGAACCTATATGCCCTGATGTTCCAGCCATGTTCAAAGGCAGAGAGCCTCTTGACATCGGGTCCACGACCCCACCCCGACTTGTTTGTTGCAGTACCACATGGTGTGAAAACCTGCACCACTCTTCCCAGGACAAAGGGAAAGAAAGCATTTAGTGCAAGACGAATCGCCCAAAGGTCCAGAAGGTTGATATTGAGCCCCCACTCTGCCGGAGACCAGAGCCTCTGATCTCCGCCTCTCCCGAATGGCCGCCCCAACCCAGCAGTGATGCATCTGTCACCACAGTGAACTCTGGCTGGGGAAGGGAGAGGGATCTGCCGTTGACCCTATCCCGGTTCGTTAGCCACCACTGCTATTGGCGTGCAGTACCCTCCGCGGTCTGGATGCAATCAGAAAGATTCCCCTGATGATGTGCTCACTGGAACTTCAGTTCCCACTGCAGAGCATGCATATGCCACCTGCATAGTCCACCAGCAGGATGCATGAGGCCTGGTAGCCTCAAGGTCATTCTGACCGAAACCCAGAATAGGGGCTGAAAGATCGTACTCATAAACCGAATATCCCGGATTCGTTGCTCAGAGGATAAGCCTGAAGAACAGGTTAATTACCTTCGGTAACGATATATCTGTAAGAAACATTAGTTAGTTAGATTCCTTACCTTAGAATATCCCCAGGTGTCAGGCTGGATCCGAAAATGTTTGTGTAGCAGTACCCTTGCGAGTTGGTAGGCGTCGTCTGCGGCTCCGCGTCCGTCATCGGCGTAGTTGGCGCCGGGATGACGTCGGAGTACTTAGACGCCGCCCTCGCGCGCTGACGTCAGTTCTTATACACAGCTTTCCGTGCCAGAAACGCAGAGCCATGATAAAAACCAACTCTGGTGCCATGAAACTAGGGCCCTCAAAGGGATGAACCTTAACCCTACATGTCAGTTCGCAGAGCGGGGAGGATGGGTGGTGTGTCTGGGAACAAAGATCACACCAGAAAGTCCTGGAGAACGGAACGGCCAAAGAAGCCATCTCTCCGGACTTGCCTGTCCAGGCAGTAGTGTCTAGCAAACGTGTGCAGCGAGGCCCACGTAGCTGCCTGACAGATGTCCTGCAAGAAGACTCCCCGACCCAGGGCAGTAGTAGCCGCCGTGGCCCGAGTGGAATGGGCCCTCAGCCCAACAGGAGGCTCCTTTCTCGCCAAGGAGTAGCAAACCTTAATGCACAAGACGAACCACCGAGAGATGGTTTGTTTGTGCACCGCCCGTCTCTTCTTAGCACCCACGTAACTAACAAAGAGTTGGTCATCCACCCAGAACTGGCATGTGTGGTCCAGATAGAATGAGAGCGCACGTTTTGGTCCAGACGGTGGAGCCTCTCTTCCTCTTTCGAGGGATGCGGAGGCGGAAAGAAGGTGGGCAAGGTGATGGACTGCCCGATGTGGAAGGCTGTGACAACCTTGGGCAGGAAAGAGGTACGCGTCCGCAAGACAACTTTGTCCGGATGGACAGAAAAGGAAAGGAGGTTTAGAAGAAAGAGCCTGGAGCTCACTCACTCTCCTGGCAGAGGTGATGGCAACCAGGAATGCAGTCTTAAGAGTGAGAAGACGAAGAGGACAATTGTGAAGTGGCTCGAAAGGAGCGCACATCAAATAAATCAGAACAAGGTTCAAGTCCCACTGAGGCATCACAAAAAAAACAGGAGGAAACATGTGAGTGATGCCCTTCAAGAATCTATTTACAACAGGGGACCTGAAAAGAGAAGGCTGATCAGGAAGTCTTAAGATGCTGAAATGGCAGAGAGGTAGCCCTTGATAGTGCCCAGAGCAGAGCCCTGCTGGGCAAGAGGAAGAAGAAAGAGGAGAACCTCTGAAAGGGGGGCGGAAAGGGGATCCACAGCCTTTGCTGTGCACTATGCCACAAATGTATTCTACCTGCAGGCGTATACCGTTTTCGTGGAGGGACGCCTGGATGCCAGAATGACATCACAGACTTCAGGAGGCAATTCAAATGGACTCAACTGTCGCCGCTCAATCTCCACGCATGGAGGTGGAGACTGGACAGGTTCGGGTGGAGGACCGTCCCCTGCTGCTGCGACAGAAGGTCCTCCTGAAGAGGCAGACGAATCGGGGATCGACTGACATGCTGAGTAGCTCGGGATACCAGTATCTTCGTGCCCAGTCGGGAGCCACAAGGATGACTTGGGCCAGGTCACGCCTGATCTCATTCAGCACTCTGGGCAGAAGTGATATAGGCGGAAAGGTGTACAACAGACCGCAACTCCACTCATGACGAAAAGCGTCTCCGAGCGAGTGCAGTCTTGGAAATTCCAACATGCAGAACTGATGACATTGCGCGTTCTCTTTGGTGGCAAATAGATCTAACCAAAGCTCTCCCCACTGCTGAAAGAGGCCTTGCGCCACGTCTGAGTTCAGACGCCATTCGTGATCCATCATGCACCGGCGGCAGATTTCGTCCACCTTAGGGTTCAGGGAACCTGCCAGGTGTTGAGCCACCAGGGTGACGCCCTGGTGTTCCAGCCACTGCCAGAGGCGCAGAGCCTCCTGACAAAGGGTCCACGACCCCACCCCGCCCTGTTTGTTGATGTACCACATGGCGGTGGTGTTGTCCATGAACACCTGCAGTACACTTCCCCAGACAGAGGGAAGGAATGCCTTCAGTGCAAGCCGGATCGCCCGCAGCTCCAAAAGGTTGATGTGAAGCCGGGACTCTGCCGGAGACCAGAGGCCTCTGATCTCCGCCTCCCCCATGTGGCCTCCCCAACCCAGAAGGGACGCATCCATCACAACCACGTGCTCCGGTTGGGGTAGGGAGAGGGATCTGCCGCTGACCCAATCGCGGTCCGTGACCCACCACTGCAACTGTCTAGCAGTGCCCTCGAGATCAGGAAGTGGTCGGACAGGTTGCCCTGATGCTGGCCCCACTGAAACTTCAGTTCCCACTGCAGAGCACGCATTCGCCATCTGGCGTGATGCACCAGAAGGATGCAGGAGGCATCAGCCATAGAAGCCGCAGCGTCAACCAGACCGAGACCCGGGATAAAGGCTGAATGATCGGAATCTGAGCCTGAATATCCCAAACCCGCTGTTCGGGAGGATAAACCCGAAACTGCACCGAACCCAGAACCGCTCCGATGAAGAGGAGCTTCTGAGAGGGGCACAGGTGCAACTTCGGCACACTGATGGATAACTCCAGCAGGTGCAGGAGATCGGCCGTAGTCTGGAGGTGGCTGACGACTGTCTGGGGCGAGCCCGCCTTCAACAACCAGTCGTCGAGATAGGGGAAGACTGACACCCCTGATCTGCGCAGATGAGCTACGACCACCGCCATCACTATCGTTAACACCCGAGGGGCGCTGGTAAGGCCGAAGGGGAGCGCGGTAAACAAAGTTTTTTAAAAATGTATTTAAAAAGGTTTTATATAGCGCTGGCTAGACCCAGAGGTATCAGAGCGCTTTACATGGGTATCAGACAATATATTGCAGGTTACAGCTTTACAAAGGTTACACAGTTATTAGAGCATGGCAATTTTAGTTACATGTAAGGTTGAGACAAACATAAAGGAACATATCGGTAGGGGAAAAAGCTGTCAAGGAGAGATATTCCAGGGAGTAGGGGGGTAAGAGCAGGGGAAGTAGACAGAGAGTGGAGGAGGGAAAGAGGAGGGGAGGGTAAGAGACACGGCATGGCAAGAGGAGGGTGACAGGGATACAAACCGGTAGGCAAGTCAAAGCGGCCTACCGTGAACAGCAGGTAACGCCGGTGGGCCGGCAGGACGGGGATGTGGAAATATGCATCCTGCAAGTCCAATGCTACCATCCAGTCTCCGGGGTCTAGGGCAGTTAAGACCTGAGCCAAAGTCAGCATCTTGAACTTCTCCTTCCAGAGGAAGCCGTTGACGTTCCGGAGGTCCAAGATAGGGTGTAGGCCCCCTTTGCCCTTCTTGAGAACCAGAAAGTAGTGGGAGTAACAACCACACCCTACTTCTGGCCCAGGAACAGGCTCAATGGCCCTCTTGGCCAAGAGGGCCACAACTTCCTCCTGCAGAAGTTGCAAGTGATCCCCCGACACGCGGTGGTATTGCAGTGGCATGGCTGGAGGGGTCACCTCGAAGGGGAGGGAGTAGCCCCTGCGGACGATCTACAGCACCCACCTGTCCGACGAGATGGAGCGCCAGTGGAGGAGGTGATGGCGAACCCTCCCCCCACTGGTGTCGTATGGGCCTGAAAGCTCGGACTAGGAGTGCTTTGAGGCGGATGCTGCGGGAGTGGATGTGGACTGGCCTCGCTGTTGTCCCCTGGCACCGCCACGGCGGTTACCACATCCGCCACCACGCTGGAAGTGAGTTTGCGGCCCGTGGCTGGCAGGAAGTGAGGGGCCGGCCCTTCCTTGGCCATGAAAGGAGCGAGAGGCAGAAGGTTGCTGGCGATGGCCCGACAGACCCAAGGACTTGGCCGTAGCCCTGGAGTCCTTGAAACGCTCAAGCGCACTGTCTGCCTTGTCGCCAAAGAGGCGACGGCCATCAAACGGCATGTCCATGAGCGTGGCCTGGACATCAGCCGAGTAGTTGGCAGACCTCAGCCAGGCGTGGCGGTGAACGCCACCGTCATGGAAATCGCTCTGCCCAGAGAGTCCGTGGTATCCAATCAACATCAGATCGAGTACCATGCTGCATCCCGCCCTTCCGCAAGGGCTTGATCGAGCTTGACCCGCGCCTCCTCCGGGCATTGTGGCAGCACGTCCGCAACTGTATCTCACAGAGAGTGGGTGTAACGGCCTAAAAGGCAAGCGGTATTGACTGACCGCAAACCCAGACTCAGTTTGGAGAACAGCTTCTTACCGAACTGGTCATACCTTTTGGATTCCCGATCAGGTGGAGCAGTCGGGAATGCGGTCTGGAAGGTTGAGACCTGGATAACCAGGCTCTCAGGAGTGGGGTGGGTAGACAGAAAGCTAGGGTCGCCCGGAGTCGGGCGGTGGCGTCGGGCCACGTTCCTATCTAAAGGGAGGCCTGTAGCGGGCTTGGACCAAGTGCCCGACAGAACGTCTGTGAGGGCCTCGTTAAACGACAGTAGAGGCTCCGAGGAGCTTGCCTGCGGTTTGAGGACCTCAGTGAGGAGGTTAGTCCTCACGGCTGTGAGAGGGAGCTCAAGATTTAAGACCTTGGCCACCCTTGTCAACACCACACTATAAGCAGCCCCCTCTTCCGTAGCCACTGTAGGAGGGGAGACAAAACCAGTGTTGGGCGAAGTGTCCAGACCACTGGCGTCCCCTAGCTCAACTGTCCAGTCCTGATGCGACTGGCACTCCAGTGCCAGAGGGTCCTCAGACCCCTCCCAGTCCCCCTCGTCATCCATCTCCTGGTAGTCAGGGTAAAAGGATGGAGCCGGATCATAGAAGTATTGCTCCTCTCTCGGCGTCGGATCCGGATCGGGGGCGGAACAGGGGATGGCGTCGTCTGGAGACGGCGTAGTTGGCGACACCCTAGGGGTCGGCGGAGGGGTCGTAAGGTCGACCAGTGAAGACACGGATCCAAGCCTGGATCGCACGGAGTCCTGCGGCGTTGGGACCGAAGCACCCGACGGCGCCGGAGCCACTGGCCCCCCAGGACTCCCAGACAGAGGAAAGCGATTCCTCATGGCCACGGGGAAGGCTTCGATCCCCTCCGGCATCGCGTGCAGCCCAGGGTGTCGCCCGAACCCCCGGCCGCATCGCTCGAGCATCGGGGGAGTCGGAAGAGCGATGTCGCTTCTTCGACTTCTTGTGCCTAGACTTACCTGATGACTTGGAGCCCGACGAGTGGTGTCGGCTCGCCGAGCTGTGATGACTGTGGCCCCGCGACCAATCCCTCGACCTCCTCCTGTACCGGGACCATGAGCGGTGTGTGGGACGACTGCCGGATCTCGAGGCGCTTACGGAAACGCTCCCGCCTAGCCTTCGAAGTCAAGGCCCGGCAGTCGGAGCACTACTTGTCATCATGGTCGGCTCCAAGGCAATAAAGGCACCGACGGTGGGGGTCGGTAACTGACATCAAGCGGTTACAGTCGACACAGGGCTTGAACCCGGGCATCCCTATCGGCACCGAGAGTCGATATCGACCCGACAAGATCCAAAAAAGATCTAAAAGTTAGTCAAAAATTGAATAAGGAGAACTGCTCTTTCCGGATCTGCGCTTGCTGGTGCAGAAAAAAGAAGAACTGACGCCAGCTCGGGAGGGCGACGTCTAAGTACTCCGACGACGTCATCTGGCGTCAACGAAGCAGACGATGGACGCGGAGCCGCAGACGACGCTTACTGACGTGCAGGTGTACTGCTACGCAAAACTTTCCGGATCCAGCCTGAAGCCTGAGGATATTCGAAAGGTAAGGAATCTAACTAACGTGTTTCTTTCAGATAAGCAGAACACACAGGAGTCTCAATTGGCAGATATGATGTGGAAACTGGAGAACTTTGAAAATCTCTAACGAAGAAAATTTAAGGTTACTTGGCCTGGCAGAAAATGTGGAGGGGAGCGATAAAAGGTCATTAATGCTGGGGTTGTTGAAGGGGGCTTTTCCAGATCTAGCCCATTGGATTGGGAAGGGGAGGTGCAACGGGTTCACCGCTTCCCTTTAATGCGAAGGAAAAATCAGCATTCCCAACAACCTGAGAAACCTAGAGCGATCTTCTTTTTTTTGTCACCTTTCAATTATGCAAAGCAATTTTTGATAAAGCAAGACCAGAGGTGAAGCTGTCATTTGATGGCCACACATCCTTCGTCCAGCCAGACTTCTGGCATGTGACAATTGAGAGAAGATGCCGCCTACGGCAACTTTCTGTGCCCTTTCAGGGACTAGGCTGCGAAGTGTTTTTGAAGAATCTGACCCACCTCAAGGTAATATTCAAAGGAAAGGCATGGACATTCACATCAAAAATAAAAGTTCAGGAATTGGTAAAAGAGATCTCTGGTGGGGTTTGGTCAGAGTGATTGCAATGGTTATTTTATTCATCAGTTGATAGTTTTAGATGGGGATGGAAAGATCTTGAAGGGGTAAATGTTGAAAGGCAAAGTAGGGCGGGAGTTGGTATTCCTACTCTTAATGTGGGTCCTCTTTCTGCTCTCTTCTGGAGTTGGGGGGGCGTTCTTATGCTTTAATAGGTGATGATATATACTTATGTGCAATATGTATAGGATTTCCTCTTTTTGTTTTTTGGGTTAACGGTGAGATACAACGGTTGGGCTGGGGTGGTGGTATGTTGGCAGGTGGCATCCCCGGGTCATTGTTGATCGTGGTAGGAGGTGGGTTGATGGGGGTTTGGAGGGTGTGGGGGTATGGGGAAGGAGAGGGAGTGGATTCCAAGCAGATAGAAGGGTTCTTGTATGTAGTAAGGTAGCTGGTAGGTTGGGCTGTACTCCAACTATAGATGAGTAATTTACAAATTGCCACAGTCAACATATGTTGCTTAAACAATTCTATAAAGAAGCAAAGGGTGAATCTAGATTCAGAACAGTGTGTGTGCAGGAGACACATATAGAAGGAGACATACAGAACATCCTGGAGTTTACGGGCTTTCAGATCATCTGTAGCACTTCACAGGGACAATTGGACTGGGGGGTGGCGAGTCTAGCACAGAAAGGCAGTTGTTTTTCTAGAGTCAGTGTGGACAGGGATGGCTGATGAGCCGTTACAGAATGTTGTTATGCACTTTATGATGTTTTACACTCTGCCTAGAGTATTGGTATTTAGTTGACGACCCTACAGTGTTCGACTGGCTCAATATTGAATCGGCTGGGTGGCCGCTTCCTTTGTTTTTTACGGAGACTTTAATATAATTATCACTTGGGCGGGTTTAAAGGCAGGCCTCAAAATTAACCAGGGCCACAAACCCAGGGTATTTAGGTCCCTAATTAACCTGGGAATGACCCATGGGCTATTCGGTGTATGGGCCGAGATAGATATAGTTGATCTGGGATATACCGTCTACATCGGGTGCACGCTCGACTGGACTAATTTTCTTATTTGCAACTGGTTTTTACAAGCTTCTCAGCTATATAAATACCCAAGGGTTATGTCTGATCATAACCCATTAGTCTTAGAACTTGATTTATAACCCTTACCACATCTCATCAAGGGTTGGTCTTGTGAGGGCGCCTTATATTGGATGAGGACTATGTTAGTCAGTTGAAAAAAATGATTCCAATGTTTACGGCGGGAAATGTTGGGCAGGTAGGTTTAAGGCAAAAGGGGAAAGAAATTGCATTTGCCAACACAAAAATTGGGCTGATCAGGTCAAGAAATATGAATGAAGTAGGAGCATTACAGCAACACTGGGCACAATACGGTTCTGATCACCAATGTGAATATCTTATGTGTGGGCACAAATTGTAAAACTGTACAAATTCAGGACTGCAAACAGTATCAGTGTGCATATAAATATATGGATATGGTAATAGACCAATTTGAATAGCAGAACTCGCGCCACAGCAGGTACAGTTTTCTCATGAATAATTTTACAGCACGCGCTGCATTGATGAAATGAAATGAAATGGGATCTTGTTAAGCGCATGGCTACCCTGGAGCATCCCAGCACTGAGTGGAGCCAGAGTGGGCGACCAGAGTTTATGGGAGCAGCCAGGTCTTCAGATGCTTTCAGAACATGAGATGGTTAGGTTCCCTACGGAGGTGAATTGGGAGTGTGTTCCGAAGTTTGGCGGCATTGTATGAGAAAAGTCTGCCCCCGCTTCTGGCTCTCTTGATTCTGGGCACTTAAGCCAGATGGAGGGTGTTTGAGCGAAGGATTCTGGGGGCTTTATATGGATGTATCAGGGCTCTGATGATGGGTGGTCTAGAGACTTGTAGGCCACGCAGAGGGCTTTGAAATTGATTTTCTCCTACACCAGAAGCCAGTGCAGAGAGCGCAGTACGGGCTTTGCAGAACAGCCATAGCCAGTACCGGTAAGCAGTCTTGCAGCCGAGTTCTGAACAATCTGAAGTCTCGTGACCACTGACTTGGGGGCCCCCTGATATAGGGTGTTGCCAAAATCAATCCTGGATAGGATCAGGGCCTGTATCAGTAGCTTTTCTGCTATGAATGGAAGTAGGAGGGAGTATTTTACGGATCATTTTGTGCAGACCAGAGCATGAGGCAACCGTCTTCCTGGCGTGGGGTTTGAAGGAGAGTTCTTGGGCAAGCCAGATGTCTAAGCTTTTTATTTCAGATTATGGGACCGGGGCCATGCCCATACAGGCTGTCCAGAGGGCATTCAGGTTGACACTTAAGTGGTTACCAAGCATCATCAGCTCGGTTTTCTCACTATTGAGTTTAAGATGGGAAAGACTCATCCACTTAGCCACTTCCTCCAAACAGGCGTGGAGGTCAGTGGGCGACTGGTCAGCTTGAGTCAATGCTAAAACCAGATGCGTGTCATCAGCGTAAGACACAATGTGGATCCCAAAGGGGGTGACAATGTCCGCCAGAGGAGCCATATAAACATTAAAAAGAGTTGGGCTCAGGGAGGAGTCCTGGGGGACTCCACACTGCAAAGGTAATGGATCTGAGGTGATATCGTTTTTAAACACCTAAAAGGGGTAGCGTTCTAAAAATACATTTAGAGGGGCGTGGCCAAGATGGCGGCAGTGTAAGACGTCTTCTTACGAGCTCCTGCCGTCCGTCCGCTGAAATAGCTTCTCCCAGCACGGTAGAGAACAGAAGAGAGCGGATTCTGCCGGCGGAACCCCGAGCTGTCCCGCGCTGCCGACGAGAGGACTGGCGGCAGAAACGGTGTGGTGAACCGGGCCGAGAGGCGGTCTTCGCTGGTGCGGCGGAGGCCTGGTGAAAGGGGCGGTTCCCATCCGGGAACCCCGAAGCCTGTTTGCATCGCTGCGGTCTCGGGGGCCGGGCCGCGGTGTGGCGTGGAGCATCGCTACCAGCAACCCCGTGAGTTGAGCGGGAGCCAGCAGAGCGGGGATAGAAGCGTGGACTCGGATCGCCGGTGGTGCCGGGGAGCCGAGCCGGAGCGGGGGCAGGACTCCTGCTCGCGGGACCCTGCCGCCCACCACATGACACCTGGGGAGCTCCGGGCCGCGGGGGTCTGCTACTAGCGCGGCGAGCATCACCTCGGCAGGCAGTCTCGGCCTGCGGTGAACCCGGGACCTGGCCAGAAACCGCCCAACCTGAGCTACTGAAGGGCCTGCACAGAACAGCACAACACTGCAGAGGCCTCATTCGACCAACAACGCGGGCCGCACCATCGGAACCGACGGCTCCAGCACGCTGCAGCATGGAAGTAACACCAGGGCCTGACAGAGGGGGGTGCGGAGGAACGCTGCGAGGCCCAGCTGGGGCGGCGCCGCCTTGTTGGAACGGAGCCTGAAGGGGACACAGGCCTAGAACGGACAAAAGAAGTAACACGGGGTGAGTGGCAGGGCTACTGGGGCCCCGGCGGGCGCAACCACCCATGACCATAAGCGTAGGCAGCGGGCACCCCATGCAGAAAGCATCGCTAAAAAGCTCAGAAGGGGGGAGAGACACTAAGATATCACCACGTGGAGACAGCTGGCCTTGGGGGCCGTTGTTGGGGGCTCGCGGCGCCTCTGCGAACTCCCCGGAATGAGCGCAGTATATCCGGGGCTTCTGGAACTAGCGGCACGTTTGGGCTCTGGTTGCCTGGCCTGCGAGAGAGGTACGAAGAGGGCACCAGTCTACGCTTCCTGTTGCCACAAGGGAATAGCAGTGTGAGGTACAAGACAGTGAAAGGCAAGGTCACTAACACAAGCACACGAGGGGGGCCCCTTCCCCGATGAGCCTAGCGAGCAGGGCACCTTGTCCCGCTCCTGCAGCCCGCTCCCTGGGAGCACCCACCTAAGCACCGTAGCCACGAAGCTGTGGTGTACTGGGGCCCGGTAGCATGACTAAAGCCAGGAACGCTAAGCAGAAGGGCCTCAAGGATATTTTCGGGCGCTCACTTTCCAATCCTGACGTGCAGGACCCAGGTCCGGGAGCAGAAATGAGTCGGTACCCCCCAGCATCAGGAGATGAACCCATAACGAAGGCCTTTCTTGAATCTTTATTTCTCACGCTGAGGGAGGACATCCAATCGGTAAAGACTGAGTTGGCTGCTGAGGCTAAAGAACTGCGCCGCAATGTGGACGGGCTGGGGGAGCGGGTGGCTTCCCTGGAGGAGAGACACGATGCTGCGTCTCGGACCAGACTACGCTACAACAGGAAATTATCAGACTCCAGGATCAAAATATCGACCTCCAGATGCAGCTAAGGGACCTGGAGAACCGCTCTAGGCGGCACAACATACGGATCCGGGGAGTCAAACTCACAGACGACACCCGAGATGCCTTCGCATTTACCCAGGGCCTTTTTCGCTTCATCCTGGGGGAGGCGCAGGACTCGGCCGTGGCCTGAGGGTGCACAGAGTGGGACCTCCCCGAGCTCCTAACGCACCGCCGGCGGATATCCTGGTCTGCGTACAGGATTTAAAGACTAAGGAGGCCATCCTCACCAAGGCCAGGTCCCTTCACCCCATCTCTTATCAGGGATACTCCCCGGTTTTATATCAAGACTTAGCCCTGATGACGCTGCAGAGACGCCGCCAATTCCGTCCAGTAACGGAACATTAGAGACAGCAAGAAATCCAGTACTCCTGGGGCCACCCCTTCCGCCTCATTTTTCGGCACAGTGGGAAGCTCCACCAGATTCGCTCCTTCACGGAGGCCTGTCGCATCTTGGGTCTGGCTGACCCCCCTGAGGATGACGATGACCACAGCACGACATCAACGTCGGAGACCTCGGTGGCTAGGCGCGCAACGCGAATGGCCGCCTTGAGGTAGAGCTCCGCTCCGAGCTCCCCTTCCCGGCGCATTTATCCGGAGGATAGCCGATTTCAGCCGACCGAAAACCGCCGGCGCGGCTGTGGGACATCACCCCTGAGCACCCCACCGACTTTGGCGGAGATCGGTGCATCCGCACCGCACCGTGAAATCCGGGACTCCCGAGGCGCGTACATCGCCTCCGACCTCGGCGAACATCCAGGCGAGGTCGAGGCTCTGGTGGGCGCGTTAGGCCCAAAGCTGCGGCCTGCTCACTACTACGGCGCACTACACGGCGGGAGGTCGGAGGCGCCCGGGGCCCAGCCCGACTCAGCCGGAGACCCCGCTCACCACCCGCCCTGAAGCCAGATCATACGGGTGGCGACGCGAGGCCAGGCACTTTCAACCGGATTACCGCGGATTGACGGCGGGAAAGGCGGAGCTGACCCGCCGGACACGGAAAACTGCAGCTGCCGCCCAGGAAGGCCCAAACACTCGCCCCAGCGCCAGGTGGCCATAGCTGAGGGCGCTATTTACTCATGTGGACCGAGTGGGGGAAGTCTGGGCAGCAGAGCTGCTCAGGCTTGAAGACACTGTTGCTGCGTTGACCTAGGAGCGTCCACCAAGTGCCAGAACGCTCACCTGGTCGACTGGAAGCGGTAAGAGGGCACGGGCGTCCGCAGACTGGGGGGCATAACATCCACGACGACAACTGCGTCACGCCAGAGGCGCGGATGCCCGCAAGACCCATAGCCGCACCAATAGCTTCACTGGGGGGCCCACAACGGCACCATACCACGAGCCACAGAGGGGTCAGAGGCCTAGCTGACCCGAGCCGCCACTGACCGCCGCAACAAGAGCGCAGTCGCGCACACCTGCCCGCGCCCAAGCCGCGGTGACCGGGAGACTGACACGTACGCCAGCCAGCCCACCTGAGACAGATCACGCCGCTGGGGCAGAGGCGAAGCGACGAATCAGATGTCTAACGGGCCTAGAACCCGCACTGGAACCGGCGGCACAAGCACAAAGGGCAAGATGGACAAATCCGGGAAGAGCTCCGACCCAGATCAAACAACAGCAAAGCTAGACACCATGCTGGCTGCAATGGAGAGGTTAGAAGAATCTATACAGCTCACTCGCACCTCCCTGGCCACAAAAATTGATGGCGTGGTCATAGACTTGACACACTTGAGAGCAGACCACAAAAAACTGGCGGACCGCACCACGACTCTGGAGGACGACGTGCAAGTGCTTAAGCCCGAAGCCGACCAAACACACAAGCAAATCCAGGACTTACTAAACAGGGTGGAGTTCCTGGAGGACAGAGCCGAGGATGCGGAAGGCAGGGCACGAAGAAATAACGTGCGATTGGTTGGGGTCCCGGAGAAATGGGAAGGGAAGGCCCCGGAAGAACACATGGAACGGTGGCTGAAGGACTTACTTCCGGAGGGGTCGCTCTCCCCGCATTTCGTGATAGAACGTGCCCACAGAGTCCCCACCAAACCTCTAGCGACGGGCTCCAACCCACGGCCCATGCTGCTCCGCATCTTGAACTATCGAGACAGGGACTCCATTCTGCGTGAAACACGCAAGCTCCACGAGATCCGGATTGAAAACACGTCTGTGATGTTCTTTCCGGACTACACTGTACAGGTACAGCGACAAAGACACTCCTTCCTAGAGGTGAAGAAACGCCTGAGACAGTTGGGACTGCAATACTCTCTGCTGTTTCCTGCGAAACAGAGTGGTGGCTGGGGAACGCACTCACTTCTTCAGTGACCCAACAGAGGTGGAATCCTGGCTGGACAGTGGGGTGGACACGGACCCCAGAAGGGCCACGGGCCCCGCGCCCCGGCGACAATTCGAGGGTAGGAGAAGGAGACGCAGACCACGCCAACGGTCACAGACCGGTGCACACGAAACGACAAGAAACCCCCCCAGCGGACGCCGCGAGGCAAGAGAAACAAGATGCCCTCCGCCTGGTAATGGAGCTCAGCAGATCCCCTACTCGGAGCGACGCAGCGTGCGGTAGCGCGCAGGACCTCCCCAGCGACGACGAAGCAATCTATGGCATACCTGACTCACAAACATCAGGAAATAGACCGGACGTCACCCCGCAAACGGCGGACTACATCAGGTAACCACACGGTGGGATCGGCACTCCTTGGAGACATTGTCTTGAGCTACAGCACCAGATCCCACTGGAACACGTAGACCAAGTCGCGACGCTGCGGCGGTGGAAGACACGCGCCACAACGAACTACATCCTTGCCACAGGAAGCTCAACGTGGAGCTGACTCATGCCAAGCACCCCCCTCGGGGGGCGTGAGACCATGAGTGACAAAGGGGGCCTGCACCAGGCCGACACACGGCTGCGGAGACGCCTCGCCTTGCTGCAGATCGGTTGGGACACGTAAAGTATGGTATTTCCTACATGCACTAACGGGGTTCCCTGTATGCGGGGGCGGTTTAAGCCGACACGTCCTTCCCGGGAAGGGGGCAAGCCTTCACATAACGACTTTACAGACTCGTGACTGCTGTCACTGTGCGCACAGCACAACCACCCCCCTTAGATTTAGATTTTGTTGCTCTCCTAGAGAGTATGGACGGGAGCACGTTTCGCATCCGACCTTTTGGTATTCTGAATGTACATAATGCTCAATGGCTCACTGTTCGGATAGCCATGTTACTATCCCCTCCTTCGTTCTCAATGATGTGGTGTGTAATCATATGTATCTGCACGAGTATTGGGGGCGATTGCTCGATGGCGACCATGGGGTGCACGGGGTGGGAACGGGCGGACTGGGTGGATGGAACTGTTCAAGCACAGTAATGTCTACTATTAAGATATGTACGTGGAATGTGAGAGGTATACACACACCAGCACGTCGTTACCAAATTTACTCGCACCTCAAACGCCACCACATTCAAATCGCCCTCCTACAAGAGACACACCTAAACGTCACAGACCTCCCCACACTACGTCGTAGATGGAGTGGGCAGCTGTATGCCACAGGTTTCTCATCCTATGCTAAAGGGACACTGGTGTGGGTCAGGCCGGGCGTTCCATGGACAACATTAGATGTGCACACAGATCCCGGGGGGAGGTACGTCGCGGTCCACGGTAGACTGGACGGGAACCCACTGGTACTGGTCTCAGTGTACGCGCCCAACACTGGACTGGCGGATTTCCTTGATCAGATGTCGAATACACTGGCCCCCTGGCATGGCGTCCCCTGGGTGCTCGGCGGTGACTACAACAGCACACTCAATCTAGCATTAGACCGCTCCCACCCTCCCCCACCCAACTCACAGGCACGACAGGCGGCAAACGCGCTTCAGGCGTGGTCCACACGATGGGACTTACAGGACGCGTGGCGCAGCCGTAACCCACATACTCGTATTACTCGGGAGCTCACAACCTACATGTGCGACTTGACAGGTACATGGTGACCAGTGAGATCCTATCACATATCATGGACGCCTGTTACATGGGCCGCATGCACTCTGATCACAACCAACATTTCCTAGACCTGACGTGGGAGCAACCACGGCCCCCAATACCCACATGGAGGCTGCAGCCTGATCTGCTACTGGATGGCCCGTTTCAAAGCTCCATAAGCACACAAACGGCGCACTATTTTGAGGACAACAACGGCACGGCATCGACACCTCAGGCCGAATGGGACACGTTTAAGGTGGTCATCAGGGGACAATGCCTGGGCACCCAAGCCCACTCCCGACGACAATTGGAAGCTGACCTCAGACACTTAGAGTCAGACATGATGCAAGCGGAACAGGCGGCGGTCACTGGCGCCACCACTAGTTTATTGGAGGCACAGGCGAAACATGATACACTGATTGCTAGGTTGAAACACATCAACTACACAGCCCATTCAGCCCGCACACACCACACTGGGGACAAACCTGGCAAGCTTTTGGTTTGGCTGATTCAGCGTGAGGAGCGCACATCTCCTGTGACAGCGGTCTGTCCGGCTATTGGCCCGGTGGTATACACCCATGCGAAAATCCACAAGGCCTTCGTGGCACACTATGGTGCGCTATATGAGTCCCGGCTAATGGCCACACAACCGACCATTACTGCGTACCTTGATGACATAACACTACCTGCCCTGTCTGATGACCAACGGGACGACCTAGGAGCGCCGCTGGAGGCAGACGAGCTACGCGAGGCCATCTTCGCCCTCTCGAATGGCAAAGCCCCCGGCCCGGATGGGTTGCCGGCGGAATACTATAAAGCCTGCTCCGACATCCTGATCCCAGAACTCCTCAGGGTATACTCGGCGGCGCTGGAGGACTCAGCTCTGCCCCGGTCAATGAATGAGGCGACACTGGTGTCTCTTCTTAAACCGGGCCGTGATGGCATGCTCCTAGGATCGTACAGACCACTAGCGCTGCTGAACACAGATTATAAGATCCTGGCATCGACCCTAGCTCGACGCCTAGCATCCCTGGTGCCCGCCCTGATACACAATGACCAGAACGGCTTTGTGCCCGCACGATGCACCTCCCACAACATACGGAGGTTGTTCCGTGTGCAGAATTCTGCGGTGCGAGAGTGGCCGAGATCAGGTTGTCTAGTATTGGACCTTGAGAAGGCCTTCGATTCAGTCGAATGGCCCTATCTGCTGTCAGTGTTGCGCAAATTCGAGCTCGGGGACGACTACATTGAACTGGTTGGATTACTGTACAGACACCCTGAGGTGCGGGTCCGCACGGGCAAGCTGATATCCAACGCCATCAGGGTCCGACGTGGCACCAGACAGGGCTGCCCACTGTCCCCGCTGCTCTTCTCACTGGCTATAGAACCCCTCGCTGAGGTATTACGGGCCAAAGGCACTCACTGGGGCATTCCAATGGCAGACAGCGTACACATCGTCTCGCTGTATGCTGACGACCTGCTCTTGTATGTCAGGGACCTCACCCGGTTGCCGCCTGAGCTGTCGGACATCTTCCGGTCCTTCGAGACCATGTCAGGCCTTAAAGTCAACTGGGCCAATTCGGGGGCGTATGCGTTCGCTCCTGACATACCAGACCCTGAAGTCACGATCAATGGAGTACGGCTGCCATGGCACCATACTTCGTTTAAGTATCTGGGAATATATATATATAGAACTCCTCCGGATATCCTTGACGGCAACCTGACACGAGCTATAACGTCCATAAGATACCAGATAGCCTTCTGGAAGACCCTCCCACTCAACGTGCCAAGCAGGGTGACATTGACAAAAATGATCGTCCTGCCCAGACTCCTATATTACTTCGCTAACATCCCAACATACGTCCCAGTTCGCACCTTTAAAGAGCTAGAAACCATGGTCAGAGACCTGATATGGAACACCGGGAGACCCAGAGTGGCCCTGCGAAAATTATATACGCCGGTCAGTGACGGTGGCCTCGCACTGCCAAACCTTGAACTCTATTATCTAGCCGCACAACTACAATGGGTGTCGGCCTGGCTCGCAGGGAAAAACCTGGAGGACACAGCCATGGCAACAGATATTCTATCACACACACAGATACACTCCCTGTTCCACCCCCTGACGCGCACGAGGAGGACATCTCAATTACATGTGGAAGTGGCTGTAAAATGCTACACCAGGTGCTTAAAACTGACGAAACACACTACACCGTACGCCCCGGCGCTCCCTCTCCTGGGCACACCCAAGGCCACATCCGTGGTCACGGAGGTGGCACTAGAACATTGGACACGCGTGGGAGTGGACACCATGGAGGACCTATACGCTGATGGCGCCCTGATACCCTTCGTGACACTGGCCAGTGACACGGGCCTTCCAGCGGGACAGTTCCTACAGCACGCCTTCATAGTTATGGCTTACACGCAGCGATGGGGGAGCATCGCTGTGGAGCCACCCACACATCAACTGATACAGAGCCTACATGTCATGGGAAACGGTACGCATGTGGTACACTGGCTGACACAAGCGCTGTTGTCACACACACAGTGCACCTTGCAACCGCTACGTGACAAATGGGCAGTCGACAGGGGGAAGAAATGGACGGACGGAGAGTGGACGGTTATACTGACAGGCCCTAAGAACATCCCCCGAAATGCGCGCTTTAAGTTGATCCAGTTCTATATACTACATCGAGCGTACCTCACACCGGACAAAATTAATCAGTATTTCCCGGGTGCCGCAGCTTGCTGCCCGAGATGTGCACTAGGGGGAGCAGACTTGCTACACATGCTATGGCAATGCCCACAACTTCAAACATACTGGCGTGCGGTGATGCCGACACTAGAGCGCTGCATGGCCATGCCGCTACCACACACATGGGAAGCATGCATACTAGGCCTATACAAGCGGATCAAACACAATAAAGTCCCCTCCCGTTTCTGGGACCTCGGACTCCTCACGGCCAAAAGGTTGATTACAAAACATTGGAAGCGAACCACCCCACCCCTGGCGGAGCACTGGCGCACCTCCCTAGTCAACTGGGCAAAGGCAGAAAGCATCACCCTCCACAATGAGGAAACGGCGGGACTGAGAAAGTTCCCGATTGCGACAATGTGGGACGGAATGCTAAGCTCCTTCCATAGAGACTGCCAAGAAAATATAGACCTTAACCCAGCCGACCCCGACGGGGAAACACATGACCACCCACAAAACGCCACTGATGCGCCCACCGACGACGTCCCACCCTGACCGCCTCGATGCTACCCCACCCAGCACCCTGCACAAGTCGCATGCCTCCCACTATCCGCCCATAGCCCTCCCCGACACCAGACAGGAATTCGTAGTCAATACTCACTGGCACCCATGAGCCCCCAATGCATTGATACACCCCCGATCCGAAACACACACCACGCATCCAAGTTAGATGACCGTCACCCCCATTTCACACTTCCTTATTTTATTTTTATTTTTTTCTCCTTGTTGTTTATTTTCTGGTATCCTCTTCCTCGCTGGGCCGACACGGCTGGAACATTTGTATTATACCACTGTTACGCTACATGAAGCGATGTACTACTATGTAATGTGATACGTCCTACGAACATGACAGACATCACTGCGATGTGGAACTATGTATGATGTAACATTTATGCTTGGTTTTCCTCCTGTGCATTTAATAAAAGATATATTCAAAATAAATAAATAAATAAATAAATAAATCAACGTCGGAGACCTCCCCGTCGGGACGCCAGGGCAAGCGGCGTCGTCAGCGGCGACCACTCAGGTCCGAGATCGTTAAGAGCCAACAGGAGGCCCTGTCTGCGGCCACCCTGGCCCTAGCAGAGGAAGACTTGACCTCTAAATGAATGCCGCCTACCCTCAGAACACACTACTCTCCATTTCGGTGGACAGCAGACGGCGAATACTAAGATTGGATCTGTGACAATCACCCCCATGTTACGTGACCGGGCATCCAAGGGTGACGGACTATTTTTGCATATTATACTGACTACTTTGTCCCTCGTTGGGGATGGTTGTTGGGGTTTTCCTGTTTTTGGACTACCGGGTTCACTTTTCCCTTCCCCCCTTGATTTTATTTGTGGGGTGGGTCCACCCTGTCCACATTTCCTTGTCCCTTGCCGCTGCACCTGCCTTAGAGACCGCAATACCGCCTCATCCCCATTCCGCATAAGTGCATTATTGATCAAGCATTCACCTAGATCCTCACCTTCCAACCCCTATAATGCCACGCACCACACATTAAAATCCTGACCCTGAATGTTCGGGCCTGAACAACCTCATCAAGAGACGGGCCGTCCTTAATTACCTGACTCAGTCGACAGCCGGCATTTGCCTTTTACAGGAAACTCACTTACTGCATAAAGACCACCACAGGATGAAATCTAGGGCCTTCCCCACACAGCTCTACTCCTCACACTCCACTAAAACAGCAGGAGTAGCCATACTTGTTTCCCAGTCCTTCCAGGGCAGGGTGATTCAGAAGGAGGCCAAGATTAAAGGGCGTTTACTCACCTACCAATTCCAGGTCACGGGGATGTCCCTTATTATTGGCTCGGTATACGCACCGAATGAGGGCCAAGACAAATTCTTACACGATGCACTCACAGTAGCCACAGCAAACTCTGAATGGCGCTTGTTCCTGGGGAGCGACTTAAACCTTGTATTCGATAACCTCACCGACCGTTCCTGCCAGCGCACCAGCCACGTAGGGGCCCTTTCTCAGTCAAGCTTAGGATGGCTTCAAAACCTGGGTCTTGTAGATATGTGGCGGCGATTCCACCCCCAGAGCCGGGCCTTCACTTACTATTCCAGAGCGCACAAGACATACGCCAGACTCGACCACTTCCTGTGCTCCACTCCTTTGATGTCATTAGCTACCGATGCAGACATTCTTCCTGCGTTGCTGTCGGACCATTCCCCAGTCATGGCCTCTTTTTTTACTCCCCCACTCACAGCTACCACAGCAACACTGGCGGCTCCGCGACTCCCTCCTACACCAGAACACCATCACAGATCGCATTAAGACGGCTATCTCACACTTTCTCGCTGACAGCGCTAACCAGGAGACTTCATTAGCGATGCAGTGGCTGTCACTTAAAGCTGTACTAAGAGGGAAGTTCATTGCGATCTCCTCTGCCATCAAGAAAGAACGGGCCCAAAAACGGGCTGAACTCGCGAAACGTGTTGCGGAGTTAGAGCACATGCACCAGTGCACTGGTGCTGCAAGAACCTGGCGCCAGCTCTGCACGGAGCGGAAGCAGTTAGCTGCCTTAGACCAGGATAAAGCGGAATACGCGGCCCTACGCCTCCGGCACTTCTATTATATGGGAGGGGATAGGTGCGGCCGCCTCCTTGCTCATAAGCTACGAGAGGTTTGACAGCGGTAGGGAGTTCAGGCTATACGCTTGCGAGGAGGCAACCTCACCTCCGATGATGCCGCCATAGCAGAGTCCTTCCGTGACTTTTACGCCTCACTCTATGCGGGAAGCTCCCTCAATGCTCAGCACAGTCTTGAATATCTGGAAACCGCGCAGCTCCCATCCTTGAACCCAGCGCAGGCCACCAGCTTGGACCGGGAGATCGGTTTAGAGGAGGTCATCGCTGCTATCTCATGCCTCAAGCTCGGAAAGTCACCTGGCCCGAATGGGTACTCTGCGGCCTTTTATAAAACTTTTTGTAGCCAGGTGGCCCCCCCTACTACGTGACCTCTTTAATTCCTTCGCCCAGCCCTGCGCTATTCCGACAGAAATGCTGGAAGCCTCGATCACAGTCATTCCCAAACCTGGGAAGGACACCACTAGCTGTAGTGCCTACAGGCCGATCTCCCTCTTAAATATTGATTTTAAGCTCTATACGAGCATCCTCACGACAAGGATTGGGCCCTACATGCTCCAATTGGTGGAGCCGGACGGCGGGCTTCATCTCCCAGCGCCAATAGAGCAACAACACCAAAAGAGTCTTACACCCCATAGAGGTGGCTTCTCGGGTGCGGAAAGAGTGCATGCTGCTGGTGATAGATGAGGAGAAGGCCTTCGATAGAGTCCACTGGCCTTACTTAGAGCAGGTCCTGCACCAGTTTGGCCTTGGGGAAACCCTGTGCAACCGCATCCTAAATTGCTACCATTTGCCCCAAGCCACAGTGTAAGTTAATGGTCAGACCTCCTCCCGCTTCCGTATTGAGAGGGGCACCCGACAGTGGTGTCCTCTCTCCCTCATTCTCTTTGCGTTATGTATGGAGCCCCTTGCGCAGAGAGATAGGAATTACTCCCGCATCACCAGGATCAAGTTCGGAGCGGACACACACAAGATTAGCCTCTACGCAGATAATATTCTGCTGTCCCTTTCTGACCCCACCCAGTCTATGCGAGCACTCTTTGTGGAATTGCAGGTCTTCGCGCAGGCCTCAGGCTTCAAGATTAACACAGACAAATCAGTCGCCCTCAATATCTCCTTAGCGGCGTCAACACTGGCACACTTGCAGGAGGAACACCCTGTCCAGTGGTCTGACACCTCGGTCCCGTACCTGGGTGTCCTATTAGGCCCAACCATACCGGTCACTGTTGCGGCCAACTACGAACGGCTGCGGACCTGGATTCGTAGGGAGCTGGGTAGATGGAAGCACTACCCCTTCTCATGGCTGGGAAGGATATCAGCAGTTAAAATGACGATCCTCCCCCAGATCCTATACCTCTTTCAGACGCTTCCCCTTCGCCCCCGGCGGGTTGGATTCAACAAACCCAATCTGAACTGTCGCAGTTCATTTGGCAAGGACGTAAGCCACGGTTCAAGCGCACGGTCACTGTTCTCCCTCCGGAGCAGGGTGGCGTTGGTGTCCCAGATTTGCAGCTCTACTTCAATGCGGCACGGCTCCCCTACTTAGTGGAATGGCAGTGCCTGGAATCCGGGAAGCACTGGTTGTTCCAGGATCAGGCAGTTGCAGGCAAGCCACTGCAGGGGATTCCTTTCCTCAGGAAGAAGCATAGACCTCCCAACCTCTACGCTTCCTATATCACAAGCACCATCTTGTAGACCTGGGATCGCACGGCGACCGCCTGTGTGCTAACATCGTTCCCTTCCCCCGTGACCCCGCTCTTTGACAACCCTGACTTCACGCCGGGACTGGACCCCAGAGCCTTCGCCGACTGGCGCCCTTCCCCATGTCGATCCTTGGGACACCTATTCGACCTCCAGGGTATCCCATCATTCCCGCAGCTGTGGGCGGATTATGGCATTCCAGAGACAGGCAGAATGACCTATCTACAACTTAGACACTGGGCGCTTCAACCACACATTAGACCGGGAGCGCAGCACTTCTTGACCCCCTATGAGAAATGGTTGATTTCTCGCTCATCGGAAAAAAAACGAATTTACGATTTGTACAAGCACCTACTCTCAGCTTCCACTTCCACTTACAACGCTGGGAGGGTGCGTTGGGAACGCGAACTGGGTAGATCCCTCTCCCATAAAGAATGGAGTGGCATTTATTATAGAGCCCGACACTCGGCGTACCATACAGGCATCACAGAAACCCTGACCAAGGTTGCCACCTATTGGTATTACACACCGGAACGCCTCCACTGCGTCGAACCCCACATTAGTGACCGTTGCTGGAGGGGGTGTGGGGAGTTGGGTATCCTGGAGCACCTCTTGTGGCGCTGCGATCGCATCCAACCATACTGGACCACGATTCTCGATAAAATAGACTCATCTAGACACGCAGCTTCCCCGCTTCCCACCCTACATAATCCTGGGCTTGCCCAACCCATTGATGCACCCCTTGAAGTCTAGGAGAGGACGCCTGACAGCCATTGCCCTGGGGGCGGCCACCCAGATTATTCTTGCACACTGGTGCTCATTACAAGCGCCGCCACACTCGGGTTGGCAGCAGAGGCTCTGAAAGGTTCTGGGGATGGAGAAGTTGTCCCTTTCATTGGCGGGGAGGGGGGTTGAGTTTCCTGAACTGTGGCGCCCCTTCTTGACTCTGCTTACGGCAGAATTCCCAGAGATATCTTGCCCTCGCTACCTGAGGCTTTTGAGGTTGGCAGACACGCAGATTCCGGCGAGGCTCAACCCCAGGCAAGCACGATGAAAACGGCAGGTTCGGCTCGATCTCCCCCTTTCTTTTCCCTTTCTTTTACTTAGCAACTGTGGATGAGGGGTGGGGGGAGGAGGGGGGTTGTTGGAGGGAGGGGAGGGGCTGTTTCCCCCTTTTTTTTTTACTTTTGGGTTTTGCTTTTCCCTCCCGCGTTGGGAGTTTCCTCTTGTTGACCTGCTCCTAGCATTTACTTTGTAAAACATATCTCGCAGACTGTATGATGTCTTATTTGCACTGTCCTTCAGGAGCTGGAGGTCCTGTTATTTATACCATGTGAAAACTAATAAAGAGATTTAAACTATAAACACCTAAAAGGACCTTCCTTCCAGGAAGGTTTGAAGTCAAGAGAGAGCTAGGCCCGACACTCCTACATTCATGATATTATCAATGATGGCATAGAAGATGTTATGAGTGATGTAATATGTGGGGTCATTAGCTGTGCATGACAAGGGCGCGAGTTATAGCTACCTTAAGACACAAGTTAGATTTAACTGAGATAACATTCATCTAACATGCTACCAACCCCCCACATGCAGCCAACCCAATGCCGCTCATGGCCTTCAGCTATGTGCAGCAGGGGCTTGGCCACAATGCCTGGACTGTAGCTGGCCCTCTGGCCAACAACCCAAAAACAGTCAACCTGGTAAGGAGGGCCGCAGCCCGTATTCCCGGCTGATTTCGGCCCCAGGGACCCCATGCCCTGGGGCCGACACATTTTGTGGGGGGAGGGACCACGTGACCCCCTTCCTGGCCAATTTTGGTCCCAGAGATCCCATCCCTCGGCCTGCTGCATTTGTTTTTTTAGAGGAGAGGGGTACAAGGCCACCCTTCCCAGGCCATTTGTGGCCCTGGGGACCCCATCACTTAGGGCCCACAACTACATTTATGGGGAGGGGGCACACACAGCCATGCTCCTGGGCCGCTTTTGCCCTGAGGGGGTGGGGGCCACACGGCCTCCCTCCCTCAGCTGATTCCAGCCCCGGAGACCACATCCATCAGAACCCATCCAAGAAAGGATGGGTGCCCACTGCGTCCTCAATGGGGGCTGCGGGGGCACCCCAAGGCCCCCGTTGCCCCAGCCAGCTCCCTACATTAAGCAGGAGGAAGCGTTGCTCCCGCCCACAGGGAGCAGCTAAAAATGCTGCTCCCTGCGGAGCAAAGTTCAGATCCGTTTACCTGCCCGCATCACTGCTGCCCGCTCTCAGCGGTCAGGAACATGTAAAGCTCCTCCCACATAGCAGCGCACTTTGTATTTGCTCTTGCTTGTCAGGAGCTTTGAAATTGCGTCCGTCAATCAAGAGTAATCAGGTTTTCATGCTGGCAGGGAAAACACTATGTCCTGGGGTGGGTACCCTGGGATATAGCAGGAACAGGCCTTGAGGAATGGTGTCGCCAGGGCTATTAATGATCTCCCCTTTCTAATTCCATCTGAGCTCTGGAGAATTGGGGCCCGAGGCCTAAATCAACCAGGGGGGTGGCGGCTGCAACCCCCCTCCCCATTACTATCACGGCCTGGCCCCGGGGGATGGGGTCCCCATGACTTGGGGAGGGGGGCTGCATGCTCATCTCCCACTTGTGACCTACTTCTGGGATTCACTGGAGCTAAAATGGACCCTGGGAGAGCTGCATGCCCCTCTCAATTATTTATTAGGCCAAGTCTCGGGGATGGGGTACCCGGGGCCTAAATCAGCCCAGGGAGGGGGGCCAACCAACCCCCTCCCACTTTTTCATACCAGCCGGGCCGCGGTGGATAAGGTTCCCGGGGCTGAAATGGACTGGGGAGGAGACCAACGTGTGCCCTCCTCGACCCATATATATGCATTTCCTCCCCTGCAGGATCTATCTCACCTTGGGAGCATTAAAAAACCCGCTTTTTTCATCTTTTATTTTTTTTCTGAGATCCACTGAACCTCAGCGGGTCCGAGCCAAAATAAAATGTCTCTGGGACCCCACCACCAGGTCTGGAAAGTCAGGGTATTCTTACCCTGCCCCCTTATGTTTTTTTTAAAGTTTTTCCTTGGGTTTTAAAAAGTTTTTTCATAGGACTCAGCTGAGTCCCAAGATGGCTGCCACCACTTTCTGATTGAAGTGGTGGCATCCAATTAGATTTCATAATGAAATCTGTCAGATCGGCGGACCCTCCACGTCTCTAGATAAACCTAAATGTTTTTTCTTTAATAACTCCAAAACCACTGTCCAGATTTACACCAAATTACAAAGAGATCTTTCTGGATCAAGATCTAGCTTTCTGCTAAATTTGTTGTAATTCTGTCCAGCGGTTCAAACGGTAGTCATGTCTAAAATACTTATGGGAAATTGAAGGGTAGAACACGTTTTGCCCTCTCCCATTTTTTTTCTAGGTCCCTACTTGACAAAACACCCTGAAACATTCCAAACAGCAGCTGGGTGAGTGTCAAACTAGTTTTGAAAATTTCGTTAAGATTCGTCAAACGGCACCAAAGCTATTTGCAAACCAAAAAATGCTTTTTCTGCAGAAACTACGTCCTTACTATAACTACCTACTGATGACTGCCAGTAGGAGATACACACACACACACACACACACACACACACAGCCCTGGAAAGGCTTACACATGGACCTATTTAGATGTTAGAAAGAGGCCACGCATGAAAGGAGAGGTGGGAGAGTCGTGAGGAATCTATGGTTAGGCAGAGTATCCATCAGAAAGATAGTTCCTGAAGGCAAGTAACTTGTTCTTCTGATGGATACTTCCAACCACAGATTCCTCACCTTGGAATAGATATGAAAGCAGTGCCACTCAAGGTGGAGGGTCTGTGGAGAGAACTCATACCAAGAAGCCTTGCAGGACTGAGCTGGCGAATAGTGCTTCTTAGTCTGGCAAACACCAGTGACAGGCACTCTGCATGACAAAGCAGTGATGGCAGCCTTAGCACTGTTGGAATGGGCTCTCAGAATTTTCAGAGTCTGCTTCTTGGCCAGGGCATAGCAGTCTTTAATACAGAGGACTAACTACCTCAATATAGTCCTCTTCTGCACTGCTTTTCCTTCTTCACTCCAGGGAACACCTCAAAAATATAAACGACCACCCAATTGTCTTTGGTAAAATCAATGTAGATGATGAAAGCACTTTTAGGGTCCAACTGTTGGAGCTCCTCCTTTTATTTCAAGGGCACAGTGGGAGCAAAGAATAATTGTATAGTGATTGAACGCCCTATGTGCAAAGGAGTTGTGAACTTCATTAAGAAAGCACCCCTAAGTACTCAGCATCAACCTGTTCATGAAAAAGATTGTGCGGGGAAGTTGCACTGAAAGTGCCCTAAGTTCAGTCATGTGAGAAGCTTACATATTCACAAGGAAAACTGCCTTTAAGGCCAGGAAGTGCAGAAAACACGGATTGTAAGAAAGTGGCTCTGTATGTATATAGTGCACCAAAGTAAGGTACAATGTGCACAGAGTCCAGCAGTCTCCAGAGGTTTGGCAGAGGATAAAGTTAGATATAACCTTACTCTCTAAAGGGGTAGCTTCGACGGGCAGTAAGGCAGTATCAGAGGACAGTGTAAAAAGCATTTGATGTACAGACTCAGTCAGCAAATGGTCTTCACACACTCAAGAACTGAAATCTAGGCCAATTGTTTCATATATAAAAATATATTGTTGTTTTATTTTAGAACAACAGGTTAGTATAATAACTTTTTCTCAGAATGAGATGCAGTTGAATACTTTCAATAAGCAATAGACTTTTGAATGCAATCGATACAGTTGTTGCAATATGTAGCACAATCTTAACACAATTATAACATTGAGCTCACTGGGAATTTTAAGCAAACAGCAAAATCATTTACTTTACAAACGTTTTTCTTACTCAGGGCTGGATCCTGGATTAAGTCCTGGAGTATCTCCTGAAAACAGTTGAAGGAAATCGTTTTTGTTGTACAGGCGATTTTTAAGGAATATTTGTATGTTGTAAAAACCAACACAAGAATTTCTGACAAAAACCAGCCAATGTTATCCTAGGGAGGAAAATCTAGTTATCGGAAAATCATAGTTGTAATTACTTTTTCTTGTCAGTGCTGGGGACCTAGGTCCAGCACTGGGATCTCTCCTGGTAACACGTGAGTAATTTCGTTTTCGTTGATCGGGTGATTTTTAGTGAATATTTTAAAGTTTCAAAACTCCACACTTTAAAGAATTTCCAAGTGAAAACCAGTCAATTTTACCCTATGGAGAAAATGCAAGTTATCAGCTTTCAGGTAAGTACTCGACAGGCAGAGTTAAGGTTCTGGGGTAATACTCAGGGGTCCCCCAGGATCAGGTTGGTACAATAGATACACCCTCAGCGGCACAGGGGCAGTCGGGTGCAGAGAGAGAGTAGGCCCAATGTTAGCCTACTTCGGGTAGGGGGCCTTTGGTTGGTGGCTGCTAGCAGGCAAGCCTCGCGGCTGTGGGAGCGATGCTCCTGGTCACTTACTCAGGGCAAGTCGGGAAGTTGAACAGAACAGTTGGTGCACATCTAGTGGCACTGGGGCGGCTGGGTGGGGGTGCTTTTGGGCCGTCGGGCGTCCAAAGAAGGAGTTCCTCAGACCTTGCTGGTCTGCACAGAAGCCAATCTCAATATCTTGCGTGGATTGCGTTTGCCAAGGCTTGTTGGGTCCAATACGGATACTGACACCGCAGTCAACTAGATCCTTCGTGGGACAGCTCGAATCCAGCTCCTGGTCATCGTCGACACCTCCTGGTCCTCGTGGCTGAAGAGACAAGCTTCACCTTCTCACCTGAAATCACCCGACATCTTCCTATCGCCATCCGGGTCACTGGCTAGTGACCCAGACTCTGTCTCCTCTGCTTTCAGGTTCTCCACATCTCCGATCCACCATTGGATCCACCCGGACACTTTTCTTCTGGTTGCCTGCAGCACTTCTTTGCAGCTCTCCATTGGAATCGACGACAAAGCCCAACACCAAAAGACACCTATGCACCCGGCTTCCCTGTGTGAGTTAACACAAGTACCCCGGTTCTCCAGTGGGGCTTGACTCTCGAAGTGTCCTAGTCTAAAAGGCTTCCATTGTAGTTCACCTAGAGGTGCCCCCAAATTGTAAATGTGTAATTTGTTCGTTCTCCATAGAAAGTCAATGCTAACCAGCGGCTGTGTTTAGACACAGCACGCGTCTGCTGTGGGCCTCCTACATCCTAACCTTTGGTGGTTATAGGCAGCCCCAGCGATTCCACGGGCCCTAGGCCTGCTTTCTAACTCACTTGTGGTTCTTATACCACTATTTTAGTATATGGTTTGTGAGGCCCCTAGGGCATAACGTATACTGTGCAACTTATCGTATGCTAATTAAGTTCCTTGTATTGTACTTTTACCTCTGACCTCATAAAGAGTCCAGAGGGGTTGTGTTTAGAATAAATACATATTTATTTGATATATACCTTGTGTGGTGTGCTTTCATTTGATCATTCAAGAGATTATAATTGGTAAAACAACTAGCTAAACTCGTCTCCAGGTCTTAGCCTGAAGGCTACCACTAGGATAGCTTTCTATAAGGTTGACTTTATAACCTACCATTAATAAGGGTCGTTTGGACTGGTGCAAGGTGTCCACTAGAATAGTGGACATCATATACCAGGCCAACTTCTCACACCTATTGCCCAGCACTGCCACTGCCCCAGACTCGACTCATAACTGCCAATGTTTCAGATTGCTATGTGTGACATTTTCATAAGTTTAGTGTAATTATGAGTTACATTTCAATGACTATGAGTGACACTTTCTCCCGAGCAGAATCAAGCAATGAGGACGAGGGAAACATATAAATATCAGAAATTACTTCCATTTGAGCAAAGAGAAACTCTAACAGCTGCAAAGCACCAGAAATGAAAGGGAACTAGGCAAGTGCCCATGTAACCTGACTGGATAGTGGCTTCAGACAATCGCCTCAGACACTCTGCATCGGGCAAGGCTCAGGGGAGTGAGGGTGAGGCGCACATAAGTTACAGCCAGCCAGGTCGGTGTGGTGTGTAAAATGGTATGTCACATTATGAGAAAATCCAAACATAGCAGACGCTGACATACCAAAAGAGGACGGGTTAATGTTTGACATAGGCAACAAAAGGGGTGTGCAGTTTCATTTTTTTTTATTAATCCACCATACGTTTTGGCAGAAGGAGCACTTCTTTATCAGTTTCCCAGCTGACGACGGATGTCCCATTAATGTTAAACACAAAAGCCTGGAACAACTATTAAAGTCAGAAAGACTAATGGTAATAATATGGAAAGTGTCTAGACTATTGGCCATTCAGAAAATGACATTCCCCATTTGTAACGTTGAAGAGATGTCATGAGCACAAAGAAAGCTATATATAAATGTACTGTAGCACATAAACAGGTTTGCGCTTTCAGCCAAACAGAGAGAGAATAAAAGAGCTGCATTGGAGAGACAGTAAGTTCAGGCACCTAATGTCTGTGGTATGATGCTGGGCTGCATCAGTTGCCTTAGGTGATAAAATATAACGTGCACTGTTTTAAATCGCTTTCTGAGCATGTATTTGACAAGAATAACTTTCTGGATTATGTTGCCCAACGACACTAATGTATGTTGCGATTTTCAGTGCTACAGGACGGTGAATACAAAGGCAGAAGAGCTAATAAAACATAAAAAAGATCGTGCTTTAAATTAATTTAGAAACAGTCACTGTATGGGAAATCTATTCAGGAAAAACACAAACCTTTCCCTCCCAAAGTTCGAGGTTAGCACCTCTCAGTAAGTCAGTCACAGTATCGTTTTATGAAAAAAGTGTCTTACCATCATGAAATATGCAGGTCAAGTAAATAAAGACCCAAAACACCTTCCATAGCTGCAGAGTTTTCAGATTGCTTATGTGTGACATTTTCATAATTTCAATGTAAATATTAGGGACATTCCAATGACTATGAGTGACTTTTGCGCGGGCAAAATCAAGTAATGAAGACGACTGAAGCATATAAATATAGGAAATTGCACCCAATCGAGCAAGAAGAAACTAAGAAGATCTGAAAACTGCTGCAAATGACCTGAGGCTTTGCTGTTACTCAATATTTGTGACTGCTGTAATTTCTATTTTTATGCTCTTTGTCTATCATATATGGCCCAACGCCATTGTGTTGTTTCATTTATATGCCTTATATCTTTATTTGTAAAGCACTCTAACATCTTTCAGCCCCTCTCTCACAAATTGTTCATTTGTTTTCTAGTGCTGCTTATACGAATGTAAGGTGCCAGAGCATTTTACATCAGACAAACATTATACCAACACAATGACTCTTTTGTGGGTATTCCAGTCTAGCAAAATGTTATTTGTAGGACATCTTCCCTGACAACAGCTGAAGTGGTTTCATAGGTAGTTATGAAACTGAAGTGATTTGCAGCGTTCACAAGCATTTTGCCTGGTGTACTGCAAGAAATAGAGCACACATTTGAAAATAGCAACTGGGGGCCCAAGACAGCAGGATATCTGAAACTGAAAATATCCCGCATTGTCACCTTAGTACTAACACAGGCAGGCACGCACAGGCTTTAACCCACCGAGCTATCTCACCCATACTATTTTTTTTGCCTAAATCTAGATGCTTATATGGAGTTGTGGTTATGCGCTTGTAATGTACAAAGGTCAATTAAAATGATATAATCAGTATCCTAAAGACCATTATTAAAACTTCAAAAAGCTTTTCTATTTTGGCCACAGGATTTTGGAAATTTTGAACGTGACAAAGACAAAAGGGCCCCAGATATAATTGTTCACTGACTGAGAAATAATTCAAACATAATCACCTCACAATGATCTCGCTGCCTGATCGTGCCATGTGCTGCCATTTATTGTGTAAATCATAGAGGCTGGCGGCACTTACTTGGGCAGTGGTTGCAGAGTCCTGAAGAGTGTGGTGGTGGCACTCCAAGAATTGCTTGATGACACACCGTCTCTCAAGGCAGTGGCCACCGGTTTAATTAGGCCGCTACTGCGCGCTGTGGTAATTCGGGTTTGCCGGCCGTCTCATTTAACGGTCACCCTCCAGGCTGGCAGGCCAGTGAGTCCCTGGGTGGGCGTGGCCGTCTAGTGACACACAGACTATGTCCTGGCGGCAGCTGCAACCTGTGTCACTCACTTGATTTCTCTTAGACTCCCTCGGGTCTGGCATTATTAAATTGAGGGGATTTAAGGAAAACGCAGAGCTGGTGATAGGACCTGGCGGGGACGGTGCGAGTGGCATGCAGCAGGCGCCGCGCTGAGAGCACCATAATTGAATACATTTGCGGAGCCACGCAAATTCAGAAGCAGCAGGTTAACCCTCTCAACTAATACTGGCCTTGCACTTAAAGTCAGCGTTCTATATAATTGAAGACATCCATCGACTTCACTCTGCAGAGGGTGGCTGCTGCAGGCATGTTCAGGCCGTGAGTTACAGCGGGCCCCGGCAATTTGAGTTTGCCACCCGTGTCCGGCCCGCCTCCAGTGATAGTCGTGCTGGCGGCCGTTCATGAGAGGCGATTCAGAAAAGGGGGTGGTGATGAACAGAGTGTCTGAATTAAGCAGACCACTTTTACCCAGTCCAAAGATCAGGGCTTGATCCATCACCGTTATTTAGCTCACTGCCCCATCCCAGCTCAGAACCTGGCTATATGCAAATTAGTCTGTCCCTGGCCCAGTGCATCATGGGAACAGGGCAGACCAAACTACCAAGCCAATTCTTCACCAGAAAGGAGACAAGCTTCCGGGGACCGGTTTCCGCCATTTCAGGCGTCGTCGGCCCGGCTTGCTTGAATCCTGATGGAGCAGTGAGCAAGGGACTCATGTCTGAGTATACCCTTCCACGCTTATGGTGGACAAAATGATTCAGAAAAGGGGGTGGTGATGAACAGAGTGTCTGAATTAAGCAGACCACTCTTACCCAGTCCAAAGATCAGGGCTTGATCCATCACTGTTATTTAGCTCACTGCCCCATCCCAGCTCAGAACCTGGCTATATGCAAATTAGTCTGTCCCTGGCCCAGTGCATCATGGGAACAGGGCAGACCAAACTACCAAGCCAATTCTTCACCAGAAAGGAGACAAGCTTCCGGGGACCGGTTTCTTCCCTTGCTCATTGCACCATCAGGATTCAAGCAAGCCGGGCCGACGACGGCTTAAATGCCAGAAACCGGTCCCCGGAAGCTTGTTTCCTTCCCAGTATAAGAATTGGCTTGGTAGTTTGGTTTGCCCTGTTCCCATCATGCACTGGGACAGGAACAGACTAATTTGCATATAGCCAGGTTCTGAGCTGGGATGGTGCAGTGAGCTAAAAAACGGTGATGGATCAAGCCCTGATCTTTGGACTGGGTAAGAGTGGTCTGCTTAATTCAGACACTCTGTTCATCACCACCCCCTTTTCTGAATCATTTTGTCCACCATAAGCGTGGAAGGGTATACTCAGATGTGAGTCCCTTGCTCATTGCACCATCAGGATTCAAGCAAGCCGGGCCGACGACGGCTGAAATGCCAGAAACCGGTACCCGGAAGCTTGTTTCCTTCCCAGTATAAGAATTGGCTTTGTAGTTTGGTTTGCCCTGTTCCCATCATGCACTGGGACAGGACCAGACTAATTTGCATATAGCCAGGTTCTGAGCTGGGATGGTGCAGTGAGCTAAAAAACGTGATGGATCAAGCCCTGATCTTTGGACTGGGTAAGAGTGGTCTGCTTAATTCAGACACTCTGTTCATCACCACCCCCTTTTCTGAATCATTTTGTCCACCATAAGCGTGGAAGGGTATACTCAGATGTGAGTCCCTTGCTCATTGCACCATCAGGATTCAAGCAAGCCGGGCCGACGACGGCTGAAATGCCAGAAACCGGTCCCCGGAAGCTTGTTTCCTTCCCAGTATAAGAATTGGCTTTGTAGTTTGGTTTGCCCTGTTCCCATCATGCACTGGGACAGGAACAGACTAATTTGCATATAGCCAGGTTCTGAGCTGGGATGGTGCAGTGAGCTAAAAAACGGTGATGGATCAAGCCCTGATCTTTGGACTGGGTAAGAGTGGTCTGCTTAATTCAGACACTCTGTTCATCACCACCCCCTTTTCTGAATCATTTTGTCCACCATAAGCGTGGAAGGGTATACTCAGATGTGAGTCCCTTGCTCATTGCACCATCAGGATTCAAGCAAGCCGGGCCGACGACGGCTGAAATGCCAGAAACCGGTCCCCGGAAGCTTGTTTCCTTCCCAGTATAAGAATTGGCTTGGTAGTTTGGTTTGCCCTGTTCCCATCATGCACTGGGACAGGAACAGACTAATTTGCATATAGCCAGGTTCTGAGCTGGGATGGTGCAGTGAGCTAAAAAACGGTGATGGATCAAGCCCTGATCTTTGGACTGGGTAAGAGTGGTCTGGTTAATTCAGACACTCTGTTCATCACCACCCCCTTTTCTGAATCATTTTGTCCACCATAAGCGTGGAAGGGTATACTCAGATGTGAGTCCCTTGCTCATTGCACCATCAGGATTCAAGCAAGCCGGGCCGACGACGGCTGAAATGCCAGAAACCGGTCCCCGGAAGCTTGTTTCCTTCCCAGTATAAGAATTGGCTTGGTAGTTTGGTTTGCCCCGTTCCCATCATGCACTGGGACAGGAACAGACTAATTTGCATATAGCCAGGTTCTGAGCTGGGATGGTGCAGTGAGCTAAAAAACGGTGATGGATCAAGCCCTGATCTTTGGACTGGGTAAGAGTGGTCTGCTTAATTCAGACACTCTGTTCATCACCACCCCCTTTTCTGAATCATGAGAGGCGAGCGTGTGTGTGGTGGTGGAGTACGTGACTCGCGCAAGGGCTGGCCAAACATTATGTCCAGGGCCGTCATTGGTAGCGCTTTCGTGCGCTACACGATTGACGGCCCTGGGACGGGATCAGATCAACTGACAACCACAAACGGGGTAAGACGCTTATGCTGCACTGCAGGCAGTGTTGCCGGATTGGGCTATTTCCCGCACAATTGGGCGACATTTTTCCCAATTGTGCGGGAAAAACCCATGCATGGCTACTTTTTGAGCTGGTTTTTAGCCTGTGTGTAATTTACTGGCTGCGGCGGGCGCCTGTGGCGTGCGCCTATCACAATGGCGCAGAAGGTCAATTTGCAAATGAGCGTACATCGTGCGCTAACACCAGTGAAGGCAGTACAGTGCAAATCATTGGAGGAGGACCCACCAAGGTTTGCCTGTGCTCACATGACCCCACCCACCCTCTACCCTCACATCACACAATTGCAGCGGCAGCCTGCGCGTGAAATTGTGAAGTGCAGGCAAGCACACCTGCACATGCGCAGCGCTGCACCAGATCACAATCAACACCTAGCATGGTGGTAGTGTGTGCGGAGAGCTTCAACATGCATTGCAAGTATTAAAGTGGGGTCTCCAGGGCTATGCACTGTTTAATATGCCAGCAGTCACATATGCAAGTGCCAGAGCACAGTAGCGTCTTCCCTCTTCTGACCTGCAGTACTCACACGTCCCTGGAGGCAGAAGGAAGTCACCCGCACAGCGCGTCTCCAGCGCCCGTGGGTGGTCCAACCAGCAGCCCCATCTACACTAAGGCAGGGCCGACAATAACCCCGACAATGGTCACAGTGTCCGCCAAGAGGGGAGGCCGCTGGACAATAGGCACACAGTAGTGATGGGCCAAGCCAGCTTTGAATTGCCGCAATAGTAAGTAGTAATATAAGTGAAGTAATATATTCTCTGCTTTTTGTAAATCAGTTACTGTTATGCGGCCAGTAATTGTTGGCAGGGCAAGCTCCTTTCAGTGTTCTCATGACTCTGCAAGTGTCTAACACCAGACAGGATCAGGCATTTTTTTTTTTACAAGTCCTACCGGGTCCTAGGATGTCATTGCTGCGATCCTTTTAGGGAGGGCATAGGCAAAATAAACAAATCAACTTGTTTTCGATCACAGTGAGGCTGTTTTTAAAAGACACACATAGCGCACTGTATAAACTTAAGTTCTACTGCTGCTAGCATTTGCCCTTTGTGACCCAGTCATGGTCTGGCAATTTTATACGGTCAGTGCAATTTCTCGGTGGTTCTGAAAGCAGCAGTGGTGATCACAAGTGTAAAATGATGTAGGTATAGATTGTGGGTATACAATCGTTTGTCAGTAGGTTCAGGTGATTTGCATCGGTTTCATTTTCTTTTCATAGCTTGTCCTTGCTTAAATGAGTGTCATTTCTTATGTTTATCTGTTTACATGAACTTAATTTCTTGATTTTGCTCGCAAAAAAGTGTCACGCTTAGTGTCATACATTTAAGAGTTGAATACGTACTCTGAAACCTTGAAAATGTCACACATAAGCTTGAAACATGGCAACTATGCAGTCTGTGTTCATGTTGAATAGTGCCCTTCCATTTCTGGTGCTTTGCAATAGTTTGAAGATCTTCGTAGAGTTTCTCGCTGCTTAAATGGTTGTAATTTGTTATATATGTTTCCCTCATCTTCGTTGCTTGATTTTTGCGCGCGAGAAAGTGTCACTCAGTCATTGAATGTCACTCATAATTACACTGAAAATATGAAAATATCACACATAAGCAATCTGAAATCTTGGTAGCTATGCACGGTCACAGTGGTGACGGGTCATGAAAATGAGTAGCATTAACACAGGTGCCCAGTTAACCCCTTTCCACTATCTGTATATTGAATAGAATTTAGATTCATTCTTTAAGTGGTGTCTGATGACTATTTCTGCATTATTTGAGAGTTGCGAGTTTGGGCTGAAAGTGGTCTGATTGGGCTTATTTTGGGCTTATATTTGAACGGCTTTGGCCTTTGGACGGGTCTAAAAATCTGGCAACACTGACTGCAGTCAGCATTTACAAGGTGCGCTTGCTCTTCACACGGGGGGCGCGCGGCACTGGCAGCGGCCTATATAATACATTTTATTATAGAATTTGAGTGTCCCCAAATAAATTCTAAAGGCCACCGCCAGTGCCGCACGGCCCCCGCGTGAAGAGCAAGCGCACCTTGTAAATGTCGCCGCACCAAAATAGTGCCGCCTGGGGCGGACCCCCCCTTAGCTTCGCCTCTGGGGAGCAGACAGCGAGCACACAACAGTGAGGGCAGACCACAAGCCCCAGGATACCTTGCGACAGGGAAGCTGCCGTCGACACCACATCTCGCCCGGAGGCGCTCTTGAAATTGCTGCTGGAGGTCCCGGAGGCAAGGATGTGCATGTGGGACATGCCTGGGCAAAGACCAGGCCAAGAGTAGGACTGTCTTTATCTGTACGCGACCAGCCGAGGCTGGGTTGGGCACCCCCCTGATGTCTACCCTGCCTCAAGAAGAAAGGTACTTTTCTTTCATTGCTCCTGGGATTATCTTGTTTGAGGTTGACTGATATCTAAGAGCCAATGGACCCAGTGGAATTTTTTTTTTCTTTTTTTTTTTTAAAACCTTTATTGATATCAAAAGAAGACAAATCGAAGCCCACAACCAAGCCGGCCGGCCGCAGTGTACAAAACAATCAGGAGTCATCAGGCAAATGGTACATAATCAATCAATACAAAGCAGAGGCCGTACAATCGCAATAGGGGAGAAGAAATACAGAAACTAAAGGGCTAAAACACAGGAGTAAATAAGGCTTAATTTTACAATAAAGGGAGAGGACATATGACAGGCACACTTGCAATACGGAGGCATCCGACATCCCGTAATCAACCTCAACATTAAGAAGGGGGCATGGGGCAAAATATCAAGGGGACAACACAATGCAGTCAAGAAATCAGGATATGTGAGATACAGTCAGCCCCTGAGCATTATCCTCGTAACACGCCCACCACCCGGGACACTACCAAGCCAGAACAGAGGGATCGGAAGACAATGCATGAAAACTCTCCCGTCACAGTACCCTCTGGGACGCAGGAAGGAAAAAGGGAAGGGGAACTAGGTAGGGGGGGGGGAAGAGGAAGGGAAAGGAAAATGGAGGGAAGAAAAACCAAACAAGAAAAAGGGATAAGGAAATATGAAAAAAGAAGGTAAAAGACACGCCAACACGGCTCCCCGTGGTGGGAGGACAGGAGACAAAAGGATTAGCGGCCCAAGTGGGGCATGGCAATCGGATGGAAGGACAGCCGAAATGTAGCAGGAGGAGTAACGATGTCATACCCCCACCCGAAACACACCATAGGAGGTCGGGACAGACGCGGCCTCACGAAAAAGAGATACAAAAGGGCCATAGAACCAGAAGACAAACAAAAAATAGAACCCAACCCACCCGTCCCACCCTGCACCCCTGTAGAAGGCTACGGCCTACCCTTCAAACAGCGTGCCTGTCGCCCTAAACCAGAACCCGAAATATAGCAAGAAGAAAGAAAGAAAAACGAGACAAAAAGGCCACAAAAGCGGAGAAAGAAAACAGGAGGGAGGAGCAGAAGAACTATAATACAAACGGTAGGCCACAGCCCTCCGCCCAACCCGACAAGTACAATCGAAAACAGACCAGGACGACACCCCATCACGCGCCACAAAATATTAGGAGAAGGGGACCTCCCACCCCTCTACGATCAGAGACAATTGTGCAACGAAATTGCATACCGGGAATCAAGCAGAAGTCGTACATTTCACCCCCAACCCTTCCGAGCGACAAACCCCACCCACCGCATGGCAATGTACAACCACATACTAAATACGAAATCAGCATATAATCGAGTGGAATGGTGACTAGCATAGTTACGTGGGGGGGTAGATAGATCGACAAGTGAGCCGTAGTCCAAACTGAAAATATCGATGCATCAACAATCGAAGCACGAGCCATGAGAAACAGGAGTTCAGTTGCGCCACTGGAGCGGGCGAGGTGGTCCCAATTTTAAACACTGGCAAAGTCATCGAAGCAGGCGCAGGAGGAAGTCCACCCATAATTCCAGGCAACAATGTCGAACAGGGTCGCAGTACAGCATCCGAGTCCCCGGGGTCCGAACCTTGAAAAGCAGGGCGCCCCAAAGTCACCAGCACACTACACGATCTTCGATCAGTGGTGGAGACACTCAGGTCAATCGAGGGGGGTGAGGCAATGGAGGCATCGAAACAAGAGGGCGACAAGAAGAAACGGCCGCCCAAAATGGCGGCGGATCGTGGCGGACCCACCGAGACGCCCAGGGCCAGGGAAGCGTGCAGGGATCTGAGGGCTTCCAGGATATCTCTGACTGTCGGCTCACGCCCACCAGATCCGATCCCCACACAGTCAGGCAACTCGGGCCCGCCGCCACAGGGTGACTCTCGTTCCAGAGGGCCGGCCGCCATTTCGTGAATCAGCCCAATCGCCGCCCACGAGGACCCCCGGAAATAACAGTTCTCAAATGTAGGACTTTACAAGCGCCGGGGGTCCCAGCAAGGGCGGCTTCGATGCCAAAAGGATGTCCGCCCAAAACGGGTCTCCGCCCGCACCAGCACCGGAGCCCCAAACAAGCGGAGTCCGGGCCCCGAGGACCAGGGCCGCCGGACGAAGCAGCGGCAGGGGGACCCCCTCTCAGAATCAGGTCCCGGGGCTTCTCACCCACGTCGGCCACACGACCACCAGGGCAGGTCCGGGTCAGGATCGCCGGGATCGTCGCACATCGGCTCCCAACACTGGTTCTCGCTCTCGGCCGGGGCCGAGAGCCGTCGGATCCCACCGGCCAGGTCCCGGTCCAAGTCTCGCAGAGGCCCCGATCTCTCGGAGGCCAAAACTCCGGAGCCACTGCACGTCGAGACCCCGGGGTCAGATGGTAAGTACAAACAAGCCGTAATGTTTCCAATTCCCCAAAAGTGTGCCATCCCGGGACAGGATAAAAGACAGGATAGGCAGTCAGGATGGAGGGCTGCGGGAGCCGAGCTAAAGGGCGACCATCACGGCCGCGAGCTAGGCTCCTCCCCGACCCAGTGGAATTTAACCTTCCGAGTTGCTTACAGTAACCTGACTAACAAAGGAAGTGTGACAGTAAAAACTTTAACTATTCACTCAAATATTACAATTATTACAACTCTTGTGATACAAGAGGAGGGTTGAGAAATTCATCAAAGATTTACAGAATAAAAGATTTGTTGATACTGGTTTATCAGCGATTTTGAGATCTTAGAATGTGGCTTTAAAGGAGAGTGGGGCAAGTACTCTATTTTGCTGTTTCACCTTGTATTTTACCGCCCGGATATTTAGACCACAGCTTTTTCCTTCTTGCATCTCTAGAATATGGGCAATAGAAAACACCCTGCCACTGCTGGTAAGCCCCCGGCACCAGATAAAACTCAGTCATCCTTACTAAAATACATTTCAGGAACTATGAGGGCTACTGATAAGCAAATTTCCTCTGTCGAAGAAACATTGTAAATTTGTAGAAACCGTATAGCGGCTCCCATGTTGCCAACTCATCTTTCTCCTAGTGACCCAGAAAATCTTACAACCAGTGGCCAAGCTTTAGTCCCCCATGAGTGATAAGGGGGAACACGAAAACGGGTTTATTCAGCAAATATCTGAAACTATCTCCTCATCCAAAACGGACTCCCCACTACCACCCAAACCTATCAAAAAGCCCCAGCAATGCCCCATAACTACTGACCTAAATAAGGAGGTAAATCTGAACAAGGGAATAAACTCTCAAAATAAGTCCTCTAATCGGTCAGCACTAATAAGTGCTGAAATTAACCAGGATCCTTGATAACAAAGGACCGGAAATTTGACTCACTATTTGAGGCAGTTAAATCTTTAGATTTTAGAAAAGGGGGGTGGTGATGGACAGAGTTTCTGAATGATGCAGAATACTCTTACCAAGTCAATAGATCATGGTTTTAATCCATCACCGTTTTTTAGCGCACTGCACCATCCCAGCTCAGAACCTGGCTATATGCAAATTACTCTGTTCCTGTCCCAGTGCATGATGGGAACAGGGCAAACCAAACTACCAAGCCAATTCTTATACTGGGAAGGAAACAAGCTTCCGGGGACCGGTTTCTGGCATCACAGCCTTCTTCGGCCCGGCTTGCTTGAATCCTGATGGTGCAATGAGCAAGGGACTCACGTCTGAGTATACCCTCCCACACATAGTGTGGATAAAACCGATTTTAGAAAAGGGGGGTGGTGATGGACAGAGTTTCTGAATGATGCAGAATACTCTTACCAAGTCAATAGATCATGGTTTTAATCCATCACCGTTTTTTAGCTCACTGCACCATCCCAGCTCAGAACCTGGCTATATGCAAATTAGTCTGTTCCTGTCCCAGTGCATGATGGGAACAGGGCAAACCAAACTACCAAGCCAATTCTTATACTGGGAAGGAAACAAGCTTCCGGGGACCGGTTTCTGGCATCACAGCCTTCTTCGGCCCGGCTTGCTTGAATCCTGATGGTGCAATGAGCAAGGGACTCACGTCTGAGTATACCCTCCCACACATAGTGTGGATAAAACCGATTTTAGAAAAGGGGGGTGGTGATGGACAGAGTTTCTGAATGATGCAGAATACTCTTACCAAGTCAATAGATCATGGTTTTAATCCATCACCGTTTTTTAGCTCACTGCACCATCCCAGCTCAGAACCTGGCTATATGCAAATTAGTCTGTTCCTGTCCCAGTGCATGATGGGAACAGGGCAAACCAAACTACCAAGCCAATTCTTATACTGGGAAGGAAACAAGCTTCCGGGGACCGGTTTCTGGCATCACAGCCTTCTTCGGCCCGGCTTGCTTGAATCCTGATGGTGCAATGAGCAAGGGACTCACGTCTGAGTATACCCTCCCACACATAGTGTGGATAAAACCGATTTTAGAAAAGGGGGGTGGTGATGGATAGAGTTTCTGAATGATGCAGAATACTCTTACCAAGTCAATAGATCATGGTTTTAATCCATCACCGTTTTTTAGCTCACTGCACCATCCCAGCTCAGAACCTGGCTATATGCAAATTTGTCTGTTCCTGTCCCAGTGCATGATGGGAACAGGGCAAACCAAACTACCAAGCCAATTCTTATACTGGGAAGGAAACAAGCTTCCGGGGACCGGTTTCTGGCATCACAGCCTTCTTCGGCCCGGCTTGCTTGAATCCTGATGGTGCAATGAGCAAGGGACTCACGTCTGAGTATACCCTCCCACACATAGTGTGGATAAAACCGATTTTAGAAAAGGGGGGTGGTGATGGACAGAGTTTCTGAATGATGCAGAATACTCTTACCAAGTCAATAGATCATGGTTTTAATCCATCACCGTTTTTTAGCTCACTGCACCATCCCAGCTCAGAACCTGGCTATATGCAAATTAGTCTGTTCCTGTCCCAGTGCATGATGGGAACAGGGCAAACCAAACTACCAAGCCAATTCTTATACTGGGAAGGAAACAAGCTTCCGGGGACCGGTTTCTGGCATCACAGCCTTCTTCGGCCCGGCTTGCTTGAATCCTGATGGTGCAATGAGCAAGGGACTCACGTCTGAGTATACCCTCCCACACATAGTGTGGATAAAACCGATTTTAGAAAAGGGGGGTGGTGATGGACAGAGTTTCTGAATGATGCAGAATACTCTTACCAAGTCAATAGATCATGGTTTTAATCCATCACCATTTTTTAGCTCACTGCACCATCCCAGCTCAGAACCTGGCTATATGCACATTAGTCTGTTCCTGTCCCAGTGCATGATGGGAACAGGGCAAACCAAACTACCAAGCCAATTCTTATACTGGGAAGGAAACAAGCTTCCGGGGACCGGTTTCTGGCATCACAGCCTTCTTCGGCCCGGCTTGCTTGAATCCTGATGGTGCAATGAGCAAGGGACTCACGTCTGAGTATACCCTCCCACACATAGTGTGGATAAAACCGATTTTAGAAAAGGGGGGTGGTGATGGACAGAGTTTCTGAATGATGCAGAATACTCTTACCAAGTCAATAGGTCATGGTTTTAATCCATCACCGTTTTTTAGCTCACTGCACCATCCCAGCTCAGAACCTGGCTATATGCAAATTAGTCTGTTCCTGTCCCAGTGCATGATGGGAACAGGGCAAACCAAACTACCAAGCCAATTCTTATACTGGGAAGGAAACAAGCTTCCGGGGACCGGTTTCTGGCATCACAGCCTTCTTCGGCCCGGCTTGCTTGAATCCTGATGGTGCAATGAGCAAGGGACTCACGTCTGAGTATACCCTCCCACACATAGTGTGGATAAAACCGATTTTAGAAAAGGGGGGTGGTGATGGACAGAGTTTCTGAATGATGCAGAATACTCTTACCAAGTCAATAGATCATGGTTTTAATCCATCACCGTTTTTTAGCTCACTGCACCATCCCAGCTCAGAACCTGGCTATATGCAAATTAGTCTGTTCCTGTCCCAGTGCATGATGGGAACAGGGCAAACCAAACTACCAAGCCAATTCTTATACTGGGAAGGAAACAAGCTTCCGGGGACCGGTTTCTGGCATCACAGCCTTCTTCGGCCCGGCTTGCTTGAATCCTGATGGTGCAGTGAGCAAGGGACTCACGTCTGAGTATACCCTCCCACACATAGTGTGGATAAAACCGATTTTAGAAAAGGGGGGTGGTGATGGACAGAGTTTCTGAATGATGCAGAATACTCTTACCAAGTCAATAGATCATGGTTTTAATTCATCACCGTTTTTTAGCTCACTGCACCATCCCAGCTCAGAACCTGGCTATATGCAAATTAGTCTGTTCCTGTCCCAGTGCATGATGGGAACAGGGCAAACCAAACTACCAAGCCAATTCTTATACTGGGAAGGAAACAAGCTTCCGGGGACCGGTTTCTGGCATCACAGCCTTCTTCGGCCCGGCTTGCTTGAATCCTGATGGTGCAATGAGCAAGGGACTCACGTCTGAGTATACCCTCCCACACATAGTGTGGATAAAACCGATTTTAGAAAAGGGGGGTGGTGATGGACAGAGTTTCTGAATGATGCAGAATACTCTTACCAAGTCAATAGATCATCTTTAGAGCAATTTATGAACAATACATTGGAGTCTAGCTTAAAGCAAGTAGAAACTAAATCCACTACCTACTTGCATCTGCTGAATATCTTAGTAGCAGGGCGAATTCTAACCACCCCAGTTACATTGACTCGCTCACCCCCAGATGAGTCTTCAACCAAGTTTGTACTTAGAAATAACACACATACAGGAAGTACACAGGGCCCACTTAACTGCATGCATATTTTTAACATCTAAGATAGACCACGCTTCATGATATGCCCAATAGAGGAACAAATGGAGAAAAAAATAATTGCCAAGCTATAGCTACCCCAGTCATTGACAATCATATAGGAGAACCCTTGGTCCAGATAACTGATTTTTTTGGACCTTCCACCGGCCACCATTCTGTATACAATTGTTCTGGCAACTGTTGCCACCTTACGTTAATACAATAAGGAAACTTAGATTTTGCTAAGAAATAAGTCTCTAAATTGGTTAGAAGTTAGATCGGGTCTAACCGAACATCTCTTCTTAGCTATAAAGATGGTAAGGAGAGTTAAATGGGTGGGTAGGGCTTGCATAACTTTGCCAGGTGATTGCATTGTTTAGCCTTTAAAACTCCACGGCTGGTGGAAGTTGTTTTGAGTAGAACTAGGGTCACAAATGTGTCTATAAGCACTGTTTCCTCCCTTCCCTTAGGCTACTTCTATCAACCTGCAAACGTATCCAGCATTATCAGACCTCAGAAAACATTTAATTTGAGACCGCTGACTAACTTAAATTACAATATACCAACCTATAACCGTTTTCAGAACCTATCAAACCTGAATTGGGTAGACTGACTTGATGGGGAGCATCGAGTGGACTCTGAGGGAGAGACAAAGACTAACTTTTTAGGACAGCCTTGAAGACAGGAAATCTACACATAACATTAGTCTAGCTGTTCCAATCAATAACTAAATAGATCGTTTTTTTGATGCCTCACTAGAACTTACTGGATGTATGTTTTGTAATGTGGCAGGCCTTCGGAATAAAATAATTAACCCAGAATGGTTAGAGTTTGTAGAAGGTTTCCATTTCATTTATAACTTTATTTCAATTTATATAAAATCACAAAAGGTAAAACACAGGTACCAAATACATATTGAAAACAGTGACTGGGCAGCTCAAATAGTTATATAAAAATAATGCATTATGTACAGTCTAGCACCTAATTTTAACATTTTTAAAACTGAGTGCGTATAAATTATTTAAAAACGTTGACACATTTTGTAAAAAACAACTAAAAAAGCCATGGTTCATTGCTTAAGTTTAGATCAAAGCTATAATGAATGGTACACTTAAACTGGGAAATTAACACTGGAAAATAATTCAGGTTTAAAGGGGCCTCACTGGGAGTGAGCCTTGGCTTCTACATTTTTCTCTTTCCAGCGAAGCAACCATACCCACCCTAGATACTTTGCTACGGCTACCACAACTGGAACAACCACAGTAGTTTTGAAAATTCGAAGGACCTCCATACTGGACCTAATACCCATATTAGCACAGGTTGGTTTCAGCCACCTCCTCCTTGGTTCGCTATAAGCAGGGCAAGCAAAGAAAATATGACCTATAGTTTCTACAGTGTCAACACAGAACGGCAGTTGCTAGATTGTGTGTTGGCCCATTTGTTCATAAACTTGTTGGTAGGGAGCGTCCCCACTCTGAACTGGTGGAACAGCTCCCTATCACGGGTCGATGAAATGATATCCCAATACACCTCTAGTTTAGGCTCCTGCTTGACATCCAAAAAGGCACTGGAAAGAGAGGTGCCAGAGGAGGATTGGATACGTTTCATATTAACCATGGCCCAGTAGACAGCTTTGAACTCGGATTTTGAAGGAAATATACTATCAGCTGGGGAAGTCCACAAGTGGACCAAACCCATATCTGATAGTATGTTGTGAACTGTTCTAAACCACCCCAGTTTCTTGTTGACATCCAAGTCCTTGACTTCCTGCAATACTTTGGCATAGTGGATGAGTTCTGGGGTAACCCATAATCTTCTCCAATAAGCCACCAACCTGTAGTGTGCCACTTCTCTAAAGGAGTTACATCCTAGGTCCAAAAACAGGGGGGCTAAGGGGACTGATTGTGGAAGACCAGTTATAGAGCGTAGAAATTTGTTCTGACCCTCGACTAGACTGTCAACATTGGCATAGCCCCACAGCTCAGATCCGTAAAGTATTGAAGCACCGAGTTTGGATTTGTAAAGCTGGAGCACCGGTGCAATGGGTTTCGTGTGGGACTGCCTGTGCTCCTTCAGTAGGGCACCCGCGAGTTGAGCATGTCTAACCGCTTGTTGAGTGACCTGTGGTTTCCAGGTGACCTTCCTATCTACTAAGAGGCCCAGGTAGGAGAAGGTCTCGGTTTGTTCAAGGGTTCCCTCATTCATGCGGACGGCACCAACAGCTTTGGGGGAGTTCGTCAGTACCATGTACTTGGTCTTGTCAACATTGACAACAAGTTCATGTTCCAGACAGAACTCCTCGAATCTGACCAGGGCACGCTGAAGGCCCTGTCTGGTCTTAGAAAGTATGAGGGTGTCGTCCGCGAACATTAATAGTGGTATCTTGTTCCCCACTAATGTGGCTGCATCTGTGGGGAAATCCTTGAAGTCATTTACCACCCCGTATATATATATATATATATATATATATATATATATATATATATATATATATATATATATATATATATATATATATATATATATATATATATATATATATATATATATATATATATATATATATATATATATATCTATATATATCTATATATATCTATATATATCTATATATATCTATATATATCTATATATATCTATATATATATATATATATATATATATATATATATATATATATATATATATATATATATATCTATATATATATATCTATATATAGATATATATATATATATATATATATATAAAAGAGGGTGGGAGCTAGGACACACCCTTGTCTCACCCCTCTATCAACTGGAAATGTTTGCGTGGTATTGCCCCTCTCATCCCATCTGACCTGAGCAAAATTATTAGAGTATAATTTCACCACAGTTGTTGTAGTGTGCTCCACATCTTATTGCGCGGGACCAGGTTGAACGCGGACTTAAGGTCCACGAACGCTGCATAGTTAGTACCCTTCCCTATAGTCACAGTGTGCCAGTATAACAAAATGAACCTCATAACCTGGTCCACAGTGCTTGTGCATTGCCAGAATCCTGCCTGGAGATTCGAAAGAATGGCAGAATCATCCAGCCAGGACTGGATTCTGCACAGCACAACCCTGGCAACAACTTTTTGGATACAATCTATTAGGCTGATGGGCCTATAATTAGAAGGTAGGGATCTATCCCCTTTTTTGTAGATGGGCAAGATCACTGCTCCCGCCCATGTACATGGTAAGCGGGATCCTTTGGCAATGGCATTCGCTATGAGCCGGATGTATTCAGCCCATAGTCCTGTATCTTGGAGAAACAAGTCTGCGGGTATACAATCGAGCCCCGGCGCCCTACCCTTGGGGACCCTGAGCAGGGCATTTTCAACTTCCAACTTGGTTAACTCAAGAACTGGGCTAACTGGAGACATACCCGTGTTAACACTAATAACGGAGTCACAGGTAAATTGACCTCCAAAGTAGGAGACCCACTGCTGCGGCTCAACATGGTTAGATGGTACATTGGCCGAAGCGCCATTGCCCCACTTCACCAAGTGCCAAAATGCGGTCATGTCTCTCCTTGTACTTGCCTCCAACAGGGCTGCCCAATGCTCCTCATCCCAGTCCCTTTTGGCTGCTAATTGCGCTGCCGTATATAAAGCCCTACTTTTGTTTATTAAAGCCCTATCTTTGGATCTTATTGCCGCAGCTAACGATCTGTAAGCTGTCAGACAGGATTAATTGTACCATTCTGCTGCTTTGGAACGTGGCAGTTTGTTCAATATTTTGTTTTTAGCAATAAAAAACATTTTAAGATAATTAAAAAGTTGCTCGTGGACGTCCACTGCTCTATCACTATGTACATCTTGTGCTGCCTCTGCCTTAAGGGTTGCTACAGCACTGGAAGCCAATGTATTCATATGGGTCACAGTCTTAGCATCTAACGCCACCTTCGACCATTTGAGGCGACGTGTATCATTGGTCACGTGAGCCTCTACATGGGCTGGGCTACCTACCAAACCCTCTACTTGCATGGAGTCATTGCGGTGTAATGAAAGGAACAAGGGATTGTGATCACTTTCAACACGGACAATTACCTCCATGTCCATTAAACACAGCCAAAGTTCTTTGGTAAGCAAAAAAAAGTCTATCCGACATGCACGTTTCCCACTTACGAAGGTTGCCATCCCTGATTTATCAGAGTTAGTGTGCCCATTAGCTGCTCTCACCCCATGTTCCATACAAAAAATATTCAATTGTAATGCCGCGCTGGACCAATTTTTTTTATAGGAGGGAGATCGAGTGTGGGAATAGACCACAAATCATCCTCTTCAGCGCAAACGTGCATATCATAGATATCGAGAGGTTCAAAAGTGCAACTAAAATCTCCCGCTATGAGGACTGGGTCTTTCCCCTGGTTTTTAGTCAGAAAAGAGTCTAGCATGGCAACTGTTTCGGAAGCTTTACCCCCCTGATTTCCTCTGGAATACACATTGATTAGTAGCATGCCAGGGAGACATCCCTTGAACATCTTTATAATAAGGATATCCCTTGATTCAATATGGATCTCCTTCAGCCTGAGTTGGAGGGACTGTCTTACCCATATGGTCAGTCCTCCTTTGGGCCGACCGCGCTGTCCTTGCTCAGCAGTTTTAGAGAAATTTAAATTACCAGTGCGAAAAACCTTCTCAGTAGCCCAGGTCTCCTGCATAAAAACAATGTCCTGTGTTTCAATAAATGCAGACCATTCGGTAGAGCTCGTTTTACTCACCAGGTCCCCTATGTTCCAGGAGATAAGTTTAACGCAAGGGTCCACTCTTATTATAGAGTTTGGACCACACCCTGATAAATGAAGTTTCCAACATTGTTTTGGCCGAGCTCCACTGAGTCACCAGGGTTGAGCAAAGATCTCGTAAAACCCTGAACAGGCTAATGGCTATGAATGATAGACGTATCGAGAGTACACAGAGGGGAAGCAACTACTGGTGTTGGGACTTGCACTACTCCACCTTTTCCCGACTCGGATTCGGTGTGAGAAATATGCTGTGGTAGAGGTGAATGATTTAGTCAGTCAATGTCCTCTAAACTAGAAAAAGGGTCAAATCTATTGCATATGGGCACATTATAGTCAAAGTGGTTCTGGGCCTGCTGACCACTCAGTTGGCTGCCCGATTTGGAAATGGGTGCAAACTAATTACGGTAGAAAAACCCGAGTGGCATGATAGATATACCATCTCTAGTCAAGTGCCTAGCCCTTGCCCTCTCTAGGATCGTTCTCACTGGGTTCGTGGACCCAAAATTAAGAACCACACAATCTCCCTCCACATAATCACGCAATTTCACCGCCCAAGTACTGAATTTAAATTTACATTACTTCATAGGCTCTCCACTCCTTCCTGATGAAGACCCCAACATGAGGCCGCAATCCACCCTTTAGCGTAACCAGGGGTCGAAACGTAGAACTACGCCGCTTCTCCTCACACCATAGGATCCAAATACGAGATTAATTCTCCTTGTCTATGTGTGATGCAATTTGGGAACCTTTGCTCATTAATTTGTTTGTAGAGGTTTTTCTAATTTTAACATGATGCAACAATTATGTCACAACACCTTTACCCTGTCCCCTTCACTTTTTCACTTACCCCTCCCTTTTCACTGAGAGCACCTAATTCGAATACCGAATGTAATGATTTTGCAATTACATATTAGTACTTCTGTTTTCTATTAGTAAGCATTGGCTGCAATTTGATCGTACATTGACTTTGCATGAATAAATGCCAATGAAAATGAAATGAATAATTTACAATTTCTTTTCAATCATTTCTAATTTGATGGTGATTTTGCGTTTAACTAAATATTACAGAACTGTATGATATTAATATACCTGTAAATCAGACCGACTCTCTTTTGTACTCACACAATCCCCACTGCATCCTTTGGGTGACAACCCAACCCACGGGGTTCTACGTATCATTTTAAAGTCTTGAAAGAGGTGCATGCCTAAACCAGTTCTGTTGTGTAGTAAGTGAAGGGCCTTGTTTTTGAGGGAGGACCAGTGTTCCACAGCGTTTGTATTAAGTGTAGGGACATTAGTACGAATTACTGTGTACGGTGTGGATTTGGCTGGTAACTTTAAGGATTCCCTCCTAAGTGGCAATCCCACCCCCTTTGTTGACTGGATCACAACCCTCTGTGTGCTCCGTCATACTCCCTGCCCTCTCTGCTATAATTTGAAAATTTGTGGAAATGGCTCTGGGTGGACACACTGTTTTGGTGGTGCTAGCTCTATCTACTGAATGGGCTGCAGGGTTTGGGACACACTGCAGCTGGTTTTATCTCATTGGGAACGTTGCCACACTCAAATCCCGGTAAGTGGTTGGGGCGAGAAGTGTTTTGCTCAATTAACTTAAGCCTTGCATCTATATCTGAAAGCTTATTTAATACGGGCTCAAGCAAGATCGCTAACCTCTCCTCCAATTTACCAAGGATATGAACCACTTGATCATCCACTGTTGGGATAAGAGGGGCCTGGGGATTTTTGCCCAAGTGGCAAGAAGTATTACCTGTAGTTGGCAATGGGATCTTATTTTTCATTGGCCTTGACGACCCCCTCGTTTTGGCTATTTTATTAGCTTGCAAAGTCGCTGTTGGTAAAGTGGCCGCTTTCCTCTTTTTACTTGGAATAGCACAAACCCTTTCCTTCGCCTGCACCTGCAATTGCTTACCGGTGAAGACCTGTCTAGGGGGAGAAGGGGTGGAGGGATGGGGATTAGGATCATTGTGAACTGCCACTTCAACAACAATCGGTAATGACCTTTCATCATCGTGCATACTACTGTTGAGGGTTGAATCAATTGGTAATGGGGGATTGGAAGGGGATCTGCTATAAGGGCAAAACAAGGTTCCATGGATAATCTCCTTTGTGTAAGCTGAATTTCATGGTTTAAGACAGACTCAGCCCCTAGTAGAAATGCATCCAGAGTACCTACAACCCCTGGACCCCTTGCCCCCTTGCGAGGACCCCTACTCATGGTGGAATGAGCAACCCAATTGAAATGCAATTATAAACTAGTTTGTACACTTATTACCACAATAGCCAAAATAGCTACATAGCAATTAGACTAACCAGGTCCAAATGTGTCCAGTACAGCGCTGAAGAGGGGGGTGGCCCAGACCAGCCTCTGCCTGCTACGGACGGCCACAGCCGGTCCCGCCCTTGTCCCGGGCTTAGCCCGGCGCCGCCCGCACGCGTCCCGCGACGCGGGAGCTCAGCAGGTTTTTATGGATTTTAAGTGCCTGCCGGCACTTGTAGATGACACCATTAGCAGGCGCCAGTGGAGGATGCTGGGAAGTGTGGTCTTTGCGGGTCACAGCACCCGTGGCAGCCCAGCAGCCCGTCGGCGAGAAAGTAGCGAGCCTCCCAGGTCTGCGCTATTGGGTGTTGTAGCAGGCAGCTAGTCCAGCCAGAGGCGGTTCCAGGCATTTTCTATAAAGGTGGTTGGAGGTAGGAGCGTTATTCTTGCCGGCTTCTTAAGACTTGTGTTGCGCTTGTTCTAAGACGCGCGCAGCGCTTTTAAAAAACTCCCCGTTTTTCCCTTTTATCTAGGCTTTAGTTTTAGGACTGTTATTCTTTGTTTAAACTCACCGCTCGCATTGCTGCATTTAAACTGTGTCTCCACCGCTATTCAGGCGGCTCTGCCCCCGTAGTTGAAAATTGACGGGCGCCATCTTGGGTGGGTCTGTGGAAGCGCTGCGCTATTGGGTGTTGTAGCAGGCAGCTAGTCCAGCCAGAGGCGGTTCCAGGCATTTTCTATAAAGGTGGTTGGAGGTAGGAGCGTTATTCTTGCCGGCTTCTTAAGACTTGTGTTGCGCTTGTTCTAAGACGCGCGCAGCGCTTTTAAAAAACTCCCCGTTTTTCCCTTTTATCTAGGCTTTAGTTTTAGGACTGTTATTCTTTGTTTAAACTCACCGCTCGCATTGCTGCATTTAAACTGTGTCTCCACCGCTATTCAGGCGGCTCTGCCCCCGTAGTTGAAAATTGACGGGCGCCATCTTGGGTGGGTCTGTGGAAGCGCTGCGCTATTGGGTGTTGTAGCAGGCAGCTAGTCTAGCCAGAGCCCTATATAATCTGGATCTATGGCGCGCAGCGTGTGCGCGCAGCGTGTAAGCCGTCGCTACGCCGGAGTCACGCCAGAGTCCAGCCCGTCTGCGCCCGTCCGCGCTAAGGACGGGCTGGACGGCTGGCCGGCTGGCCAAAATGAGGCTGGCTCATCGATTGGTAGGTACACGCTACAGGAGATGCTAAGGCTTAAGCCTTTAAGATTACCGTGCTATTATAAATGCTCCTCTGAGGATCTTCCTTCATCTTCCCACTGTGGCTGCTTTCTGGCATGCCCCAGTGGCCCTGGTCAATCTCCTTCCACTCACTCATCATACCTCTCGGGCGATACAGGAGTTAAAACACGGCAAGAAGATTGCATTCTTGTTAATGCTCGCTCTCTTATTAAGAACAACATCATGTTTAAGGAACTTGTACTTGATAGGAAGCCTTCGCTGGTTTTTGTCACAGAGACATGGGCAAAGGACTCCTCTGGTCGTGACCTTGTGGAAGCAGTCCCGCAGGGGTACTGCCTGGTACGGCATGACAGAGCGGGCCGTGTGGGAGGGGGGTTAGCTATTCTTTATAAAGAGTGCTTCCAATGCCTCATTACACCGGTCAAGGTTTCCAGGGATACCTTTGAGGCTCTTTATTTCTCCTTGATAGGCCCCCATAATTTTAAATTTAACGGGCTTTTGGTCTATCGCCCCCCAGGCCCTAGAGCCGATTTTGGACAGCAATTGCTTCACATCCTAGAACCTTATTTTGGTTGTGAAAATCTAACAGTTCTGGGAGATTTTAATTTCCATCTTGAGTTGTCAGAGACCCATGACACTCTCTCCCTGTTGGATGTTATGCTAGCTTGTGGACTTTTCCAACTGGTGAAAGCGACCACCCATCGAGCAGGTCATACGCTTGATGGAATCTTTTCCAACGATCAGAGGTTGACAGTAAAAGACTCCTTTTTTCTGTCATGGTCAGATCACTTGGCCGTACCTTTCACTATGTCCTGTCCGATCTTGGATGGTTTTAGAAATATTCCGAGTAAGACGGAATTTCGTAGGAATCTGAATAACATCACAGAAGATTCCTTTACACCCTGGATAACTAGTTTGTCTACTTCTTTGGTGGACAATGTCCAGTCAGCCGTCTTACAATATGATAAGACCATCACTGAGGCTCTGGATTCTCTGGCCCCCATACGGCCATACTATTCTGCTAGGAAAAGACCCTCAGCTCCATGGTTTACGGAGCATTTAAGATTACTCCGACAGGAAGCCAGGAGACAGGAGCGCTTATGGCATACCAGCTGGGATCTAAGGGATAAGGAAACTCATAAGATCTTGATGAGAAATTATAAATCGGAAGTCATTAGGGTAAAACAAGATTACTTTACTGCCCTAACTTCCTCACTCTCATCTCCTAAAGAACTCTTTAGGATAGCAGATTCCCTTACCACCCTTCAGACCCCTGATCCGGTGATTGCCTCACAGGAGCTCTGTAACAATATTGCGTTGTTCTTCCAGACTAAGATCCTGGACATTTATACCGCTCTAGAGTTGCTGAAACCTGTCACCACCATGCCCGCTGTCCCGGCTGTCCTGGACCCTGTCCTTTCGGAGAAATCTCAGGTATGGTGCCTGGAATCCTTCCCTTCTCTCTCCTTACAGGATGCAAGGATACTTCTGAGTAATATGAAATCTGGCTCTCCTCTAGATGTCTGCCCGCTTAAGATCTTGAAGCAGTGTAGAAATTCTCTTTTACCCCCTCTTGTAGACATCATGAACAGGGCCATGAGCGAGGGCATTTTTCCCCAGCAGTGGAAGAATGCAGTAGTAAGACCTCTGCTTAAGAAACCCTCTCTTGACCCTGGGGTACTAAAGAATTTCCGTCCCATCTCACTGCTCCCAGCCCCCGCCAAGCTGTTAGAAACCCATCTGAATAAACATCTTGCTGCCTTCGTAGAAAATTCTGGCTGTTTGGATCCTTCCCAGCATGGATTCAGGAGGGAACATAGTACAGAGTCTGCCCTCACCATTGTACTGGATAATATCCGTATGTGCGTGGATGGGGGACATACCTCCCTCCTGATCCTCCTGGACCTTACAGCCGCCTTTGATACCCTTTCTCCCTCAGTGCTAACATCTCGCTTGAGGGAGATTGGTGTTCGGGGGGAGGCATTAGCTCTACTTACCTCTTTCCTCGATAAGCGAGAGCAAAGAGTGAAGCTGGGGAGGTTTCTATCTCCATCCCTGTCTGTGCAATGTGGGGTCCCTCAGGGGTCGGCGTTAAGTCCGACCCTTTTTAATATCTATGTGACCCCCCTTGCCAGACTAATTCGGTCTTTTGGGATGGAGGTAGTCTCCTATGCGGATGATACCCAGATCCTCGTCTCTCTCTCCCAGTCGGTTTCTCCGACTGCCTCCAACTTTAGAACTTGTATGGAGGCTGTCGGACAGTGGATGATTCACAATTCGCTGAAACTGAATGGGGAGAAGACTGAGGTGATGGTGTTCGGAGGTAAGGAGCAGGTTTGGTCAGCTGATTGGTGGCCGGATTCACTTGGAGCATGTCCTGTCCCGACGGCATCTGCTAAAAATCTTGGGGTAGTGATCGATCCTACCCTCAGTATGTGCCAACAGGTAAATAGGACAATTTCCACCTGCTGGGGCGTCCTTTGCATACTGAGGAGGATTAGGCACTATCTTTCGCAGCAGGCTAGGAAACAACTGGCAGTTGCTCTAGTGGGCTCTCGTCTGGACTACTGCAATGCGCTGTATGCGGGACTGAATAAAAGCCTGCTGCAGCGCTTGCAGGTGGTCCAGAACGCAGCGGCTAGATTTGCCCTGGACCTGCCTCGGGCCACCTCGGCCACTTTGGCCAGGAAACGGCTTCACTGGCTTCCTATGGAGGATCGTATCCTGTTTAAAACCCTGTGTCTGGTTTATAGGGCTCTGGCAAGAAACAGGTCTATAGGAATTGGGTCTATCCTGACCTGTTATAGCCCTTGTAGGAACTTACGTTCCTCTAACAAGGCTCTCCTATCAGTCCCGCGTATCCGAAAAGCTAGATGGGGAGGCAAAGCCTTTTCCAACCTGGCACCCAAGTGGTGGAATGATCTTCCTATAGAACTTAGGGCCCTCCCTACTCAGCAGCTATTCAGAAAGGCCCTGAAGACCCGTCTTTTTATGCGCGCATATTTGTAGTTTGACCTGCCGTTTTTGATTTATTTTGTTAGGCGCCTTGACACCTTACGGTTTTAGTTGCGCGTTATAAATTATTTTCATTCATTCATTCATTCAGGTCAGATCAGTCATCCAGCGCAGGGATTCTGCAGCGCTGATAGGGCCCGCTGATAGGCAGAGTTCCAAATCAAATAAACAAACGTCCCGCGTTGCGGGGATCCCAGGGCAATTTTAAGCACCTGCCGGCGCTTGTAGATGACGCCGTTAGCAGGCGCCAGTGGAGGATGCTGGGAAGTGTGGTCTTTACGGGTCACATCACCCGTGGCAGCCCAACAGCCCGTCGGCGAGAAAGTACCGAGCCTCCCAGGTCAGATCAGTCACCAAGCGCAGGGACTCTGCAGCGCTGATAGGGCCCGCTGATAGGCAGAGTTCCAAATCAAATAAAAAAACGTCCCGCGTTGCGGGTAATCCACGGCGATTTTAAGCGCCTGCCGGCGCTTGTAGAGGACGCCGTTAGCAGGCGCCAGTGGAGGATGCTGGGAAGTGTGGTCTTTACGGGTCACATCACCCGTGGCAGCCCAGCAGCCCGTCGGCGAGAAAGTAGCGAGCCTCCCAGGTCAGATCAGTCACCCAGCGCAGGGACTCTGCAGCGCTGATAGGGCCCGCTGTTAGGCAGAGTTCCAAATCAAATAAACAAACGTCCCAGAGGGTTTTCATTTTATCTGTTTACAGGAGACCTGGCACACGGAGCTCTTACATATAAATGGGTACAAATGAGCAGCGTAGAATTGAAGAGTTTGAGCTAGCGACTCTTAATGGTTATAGCCTACGGTGGTCACAGGTTGTTCCTGAGGGCTCCTAAAACAACTAATAAATAGCAAAAGGGAAACCTTTGAGACTTGCCTAGATGAAACATCGAACCCAAATGCTATTATCAAGGCCTTCCTGATGATTACAAAGGGGGCAAAGGAGAGCCTCTTTGTCACCAGGGAAAAACGGACAAGAGAGAAATGGATGATTCGATCCACTGTGAAGGCCCACAAGAGTTTAAAGGAAGCACTACACGAAACACCTAGAAGTAAAACTGAGGTTCATGTAGAACAGATTATGAACGGGTGGTGAAACAAAGCAAATTGTGGTTGAGGGAGAAAGCCTGGGAAACTTTACGTGAGGAAAATATTAATAACGCATTAATAAAATAATGCATTCTGGAGGGCAGTTAATTCTGCACCACTGAGAGCAGATGAAGACCCCAGGATTGATGTTGCGATACAGAAAGAAGATTGTATAAAGCATTTCTCTGTTATCTACTCATTCCCAATGCGACATCAGAACGAGAGGGGGAATATAATCACAACAAAATGTAAGCCTCTCTTCAGACCTCCACTATTACTCTGGTTAGCTTGGAGGAAGTTAACAGAGCAATAAATGCAAGTAAAGGAGTCAAAGCTTCCAGCCATGACACTATCCCAGTGAACTTGCATAAGGCCTATCCTGCTGTATGAGGGCCACTACTGAAATTGGTACTGAGGGCATGCTGTAATATAGGTTTTTTACCTACATAGGCTAAATCAACAATTGTCCCCATCAATAAATAGGGAGATCGTCATAACCCTGCTTGTTATAGCCTGATCTCACTGCTCGATTCGCTCGCAAAGATAGCGGGTCGTATTATTTTGAATAGGGTACAAGATTGGGCGGAAACTCGTGGTATCCTGTCATACCTACAATACGGGTTCCACCCCAGGATTGGGACAATAGAGCAGGGTCTTAACCTAAGCATCCTAATTGGAAAGTACACACAAATTAATGAGGTGAACATATACTTGGCATTTGGCGATTTGTCGTAGGCCTTTCATTGCGTCATACATGCTAAGTTATGGAAAATTATGAGAGATATGGAGGTGGAATCATCAACTATTAGCTTTCTAAGAGAGCTGCATTCAGAATGCAGAGCTAGGGTTAGATATGGAATTAGGTGAAAATGTACTCAACCTTTCAGCGTAGGGAGAGGGGTAAGACATGGAGGGACATAAGAATGGTGCTAGGTCACCTAGCACCATTCTTTTTCACTAAATATAAACAGGGTTGGAGCTGTGTTGGCTACACATTCCAAAGACCTCGGACAGGAGGGACATTGCCCTGTTCTGGCCCTCCTCTATGCTTATGATGCCGCTCTTATGGCCCACACTCCCCTTAGTCTACAGACCCATCTTCTAAATTTTGCTGAGTTTATACAGGGTCTTGGTCTATTAGTAATTCAATCGAAAACATTCATTATGATGTGGGAGGAGAACAGCCACTTGCCAAGACACAAAAATCAAGGGCACTTATATATGCTTCACAAATAGATGTTCATGTTTAGGAATATTATTTCTCAATGAAGGCTCATGGAACCGTGCTATTCGCATTAGGAATTTACAATTCAAAAAAGCATGTAGGGCTGTATGAAATATTGCCAGATGGTTACGGGGCAGGAATCGGGGGCACACTAAATGCATGGCCCTACGGAAGGTGAAGAATGAGCTTCTAAGGTACCTACGTGCCACCCACTATATTTGTCCCTATATAGGTCTGTCATGCTGAACTGGGGTCTTTGTTCCTCACAAACCTAATAATGATACAGCCCATATTATTATGGCATAAAGTCCGGACATCAGAATACACTAGCTTAAACCATTCCATCATTGGGGATTGCCTCAAGTCAAGTTTATCTTTGCGTATGTCTGGGCTGACATATATCCAACGTTTCTTTTGTGACCTGGGGCACCCTGGCTACTTTGAGAAGCCTGTATTTGTATAATCTATTAGTAGAAAAGCATTGAAAAATGATTGTATCATACAGCTTGAGAATCTTAGATTGAGCACTGAAATGTTATAGCCCACTGTTTTAAAAATCAACCTCTTTTAACTACATATGAAAAGCAACCCTACCTCAAAGCTGTATCAAATTCTAGGGATAGATTTATTCTGACTTGCTTACGATTGGAAACTTGCTATCGTTCGATTAGTTTTCCTAAAATTATTGATTGGTCAACATATCTAAAAATGTCCTTGTGACTGCACGATGGCAGACAGCACAATGCATGTAGTACTTTTCTGTAACTTTTATAGTAACCTGAGAAAACGTTACATTTTACCCTTTTTAAAACCACTGAGTTTTACACAATGCTGCCCTGCCTTTTTTTTTTACTTACAATCATTACCTACTGTGGAGATTTGTTCTGGTATGTCAAGTTGTCTCTTAGCTGCCTTTCATGCGAGAAAGAACATTTTATAGTGTTTTCTGAACAGTTCTTTGGTATAGTTTAAAAGTGTCTGATTTATGACACGTTATTAAGGTGTTTTTAAGAAATTAAAAATATATATATATTACAAAAAGTGTAATTCGGTGTACTTTTATGATTTTTATTATGAAATGGAATAAAGTATTGAATTGAACTGAGTGACTTCCAAAGTATACAATATTCTTTACAGACAAGTTGATGTTGAGGACCTGAGCTGCTTTTCTCGCTAAGGTGGTCACTCTGTTTCATGTTAGACAAGCTATTACCCTTGCAGCACTCTTTGCTCTGCATCTTCCCTCCAAGGAGGGAGAGAGACCTCATCGGTTGGATTCCAAAAGAGCACCGAGTTTTTACAATGATCATACCAGGAAATATCCCATGGACTTGCTCTTCTGATGGATACTTCTAACCACAGATACCTCACCTTTTGAATAGATACCAAACTAGGACCTACCAAGGTGGTGAATCTGTGGAATGGCTCAAATCAAAAATCCCAGCAGAACTTAACAGGCAAACTGCTGTTCCCAACAGGCCTAACTGACAAAGCAATAGTGATTCATGAACAAATACTCTGATGCCCACATAGCAACCTGACAGATATCCAGGACAGGCACTCTTCATGCCAACGCAGTGGCAACAGCCTTGGCTCTGGTGGAATGAACCCTCAGATTTTCTGGAGTCTGCTTCTTAGATAATACATAGCAGATCATAATAGAGAAGACTATTAATTGTCATATGGTCTGCTTCTGCACTGCCTGGTCTTTCTTTTCACCAGAGAACCGCACAAAGAGACTATCTAACAACCAATGGTCCTCTGTACGATCGACATAAAAGCAAACAGCTCCTTTGGGGTTCAAAAACTGGTGTCTCTCTTCCTCTGTGGATTCTCCTAGTAATGTTGACATTAAAAGACTGGTACTGGAACTGAAGTCAGAACAGACGATGGTGAAGAACCCAAGGCAGGTTTGAGGTAGCCAAACTAGAAGACCCTGCGGATCATTTGGTGAATGAGTGTGGCAGAAAGAGGCAGAGTTCTGCTGAAACTTCTTGTGTTTTTTTCCACTGACTTACTCAAACACTTCAAACGCAAAGGACACCTGGAGCACTACCTGTGTGGTGTCTATTGGTGTTTGCCACATTCATCTCTACCAAATTCTTTTGGAAGGGTTTCGGATTCAATTGAGTGCAGTCAATATATGCCTTGGAGCCGTGTCCCATACTAAAACACCAGAGGCACAACTCATGGGTATCTGTCACAGACATCTGTTTGCAACAGTCCCTACATGGTTTAAACCCTGTAGAATTTGAGGGATGACATGTTCCCTTGCACATTGGTAGATTTGTTGAAAAAATGCTGAGAAAAAATCCAGACAACCCTTATGGTGATTTTACTGGTTTTAGACTACCATAGAAAGTTCTCTAAGTGATAGCTGTAGAGAGCAGCCTTCAGGCTTAGTCCAGAGGAGTGTTAAGCAGCTTGTTTTACCAGAACTAATCATATAGTGTAGGTTAAACGAAAAAAAAAACACACAGTGTATGTAGTTATAAAAATAGTTATATTTATTATACACACTCACTAACACATTGGCATATCTCCTACCCGGAGATATCAACAAAATATACACAATACTTTAAATGTAAACAGGTAGGTAAGCTCAAATACCTAGTGGTCTCCAGGAGGAGACCAAACTATATACTAAAGAAGTAAAATGCGAATTGCAACCAAAGTCGGGACTTGGACCAGAAGACTCAGAAGAGCTGGGGACTCAAGGATCCACCCGAGGTAAGTATCCAGGTACCCCACTGAGGCTGTGTGCAGCGTGGGAACACAGCCGCAAACTCAGTGCACGTCAATGGGACAGTTGTGGTTGCAGCTTTTAACAAGAAAGACCCTTCCCAGTGGACCCTGCAGAAACCCTATGGAAAACAGAAGGTTGGAGAGTCACCCCACCCGTGGATACCCCAGGAACCAGGATACCTAACCAGGAAAGCCGGTGCATAGGTGCCTAGTGATGTCGTAAATCGTCATAGACCACAATGGTGGACTTCAGAAAAGATGCAGCTGGCAAAGAAGGTAAGCGAGTCAGGTGGAATCCCAGGATGGATTCTTGACAAGCAGATGGGACAGAGTCTATGCCACTCGGGATTGGCCAAGGGGCATGGCAGACTAATGACCACTGATGATGGAAGAAGTAGGAGTGATGACGGTGACCTTGTCGCTGCAGCTGTGAGGACCAGGCGACGCTGTGCAAGACCAGTAGCAGTTTACGAGCTGTCCGACTTCAGAAATCAAAAACCAGGGTGTTAGTGTCCAGCAGGAGCACCAACAAGCCTTTGCAGCAGCAACAGACGTGATAAATGGAAACAGGTGCAGAATAGGGACCAGCAAGATCCAAGGGACTCACCAAGTGCAGGAGAGTCAGAGCAGGCCCAGAGCAATCAGGGGAATCAATTGAAGCTACAGAAGAAATTCAAGAGGACCCACAGGCCAAAAGCAAACGTTTTTAAAAAAATGAAAAAAGAAGAAATAAATGAAACTTTATAAAGTATATAAAAAAATGAAATAATAAAAGAAATGAAAATTGGATTTAAATTGTTAAGTGTCACTGATGTGATTTAATGTATTTCTGAGCCCAGTAGTGAGCGAGCCCTTAGTGGAATGAATAGATAGGCCACGAGGGAGTGCTGCTAGTACTTGTTGTTTCTTCCCCTCTTCTCCCTGGCCTGGAAATATTATTTTTCAGAGGGGGTCCCCAATTATGCAGTTGCACCAACAAGCCTTAGCAGCTGCAACAGATGTGATAAACGGGAAAAGGTGCAGAGTTGGGACTAGCAAGATCCAAGGGACTCACCAAGTGCAGGAGAGTCAGAGCAGGCCCAGAGCAATCAGGGGAGCCCATTGAAGCTAAAGAAGACACTCAAGAGGACCCACAGGCCGAAAGCACAGCAGTAGCAAGAGGACCTCGAGCAACTCACTAAATAGGCAGGCCCACAGTGCAGAGGATGCGGAGAGGACAAAGACCTTGGCAGGGAGAAATAATGGAAGCTGGTGTTTCTTGTAACTGGAAGATCTCTGGAGAACAGAGTCAAGAAGCCTTGGCAACAGCAAGTCGACGCGGTGCACAGGGATCTTGTTTCAGCGGTTCTGTTGAGGAAAACTGGCCTCAAACTTGCTGAGATGACAGGTCAGGAAGGAAAACAAGGGAACTCAACTCACACGGAGCTTGGGTGAACGTTTTAAGAAAACTACAATGGCTCCTGTGGCTAATTATATAATTATTACAATATGATTAAAGCTCAATTGCAATCTTAGGGTGGTATGTGGGATGTATAGGAAGGAAGCTATATATACACATGGAGAGTGTGGTCTTCAATTTATATCTTTTATGCAAGTATTCGAACATAAATCTTTACATTTTATACAATATCAACAGCATTAAATACATATACATAATCACATTGTGCAAGTGTGTCCCAAGTGAGTAAGAGGGAGAACCTATTCTACTAAAGTGCAAAATGTAATAGTGTATCAAAAAAGGAGGTTTCTGGTTTACATTAGTTTACAAAGAACGGCAACCCAATTGCTTTTTGTCAATGGTCAAAAATACAGTAGTTGGAAGTATAGGCAACTATTGCAGAAGGTATGCCTCTTTATGGTTGTATTTAATGCTGTTGATATTGTATAAAATGTAAAAATGTATGTTTGAATACTTGCATAAAAGATATAAATTGAAGACCACACTCTCCATGTGTATATATAGCTTCCTTCCTATACATCCCACATACCACCCTAAGATTGCCATTGAGCTTTAATCATATTGTAATAATTATATAATTAGCCACAGGAGCCATTGTAGTTTTCTTATAAAGAGATGACCGGTCAGGCCTCGAGGGAGTTGCAAAACCACCACCTGTGTTTCTAAGCCTTTCGGAGTCCATGGTACGTCAGAAGCAGCAGACCAGTCAGCTTTGTTGCGGTGCCTGCAGGTGCAGGTAAGTGACTCCTTCACTCCAAGGGAGATTACTTCAGGTGTCCTTGATGCCCACATGCCTGGAGAGAAACCCATATGAGGCACAGGCACAGACGATGAAGAAGACTTGCAGAACAGCGAGACCAAGAGCAGCAGGAGGCTTCCTTGGTGCAGTTTCAGTTACAGGCGAAGTCCAGCTTAGTTCACGGAGACAAGACGGTTGAAGTGGTTTCAAGTTTTTATCTTGTCTCACGACGAATCTGAAGAGCCACTCATGGGTAAGCCCATTCATACCCTAGGGAAAGGGTTGGGACAATTCAAGGGTCCCTATTGGAGGATGAGCTGGACAAAGGAGAGGATACTCCCATGTCCTTTGTCCAGTTTTGTGCCAGAGCAGGAGCCAAGGGCTCCCTGAACTGGCTCAAACTGGAGTATGCAAGGAGGGCACCAAATCGGCCCTTCAAAGCAGTCTGGTGTAGCTGGCAAGTGCCCCCACTCCAGCCCGACACACTAAGTCTTGTCTGGGAGGTGGCCACACGTCCCTTTGACAGGTAACCTTTTGTTCTATTTTCCCCTGCTCAAGCTCAGCTCAGCAGCAGGAGGGCAGAATTGTGGCTGTTGTCGGCAGCAGCATTAGCTTGCTGTTACACCCTAAAAGGCCAGTACCAGAAATACAGGGAGCACCATAGAAGAGCCCCCAGTACATCCAACACTGGAAATCGGTGTTGGGGAAATATTCCAACATTTTTTATACTAAACATGACCAGTTTCATTGCAGCCATCGTATTTGATTTGATGTCCACTATAGGTCTAAAATGAATGACCTCACTTACAAAGCCTGGAGAATCAACTCTGGGGTTTGTAGAAGGGGCCAGCTCATGCTGGGACACCCCCACACTTGTAAACAAGCACCCTGCCCTCAGGACTGAAGAACCTACCATAGGGTTGCATATACGTTTTAAGTGCAGTAACCTCGGATATAAGGAAACATTTGTCTGTTGTGAGTGGTCCTAGCACTAGCTTACACAGGCTGCAATGGCAGGCCTGTAGTCACAGTTTGAGTGGTCTCTCATGGCTGGCATAATACATGCTGCAGCCCATGAGAGACCCCGGTGTACTTATGCCCTGGGTACCTTAATACCATATACAAGGGACTTACAAGGGTACACCAGTAGCCTATTGTGGAGGTAACAAAGTACTTACCATTGTCAAACGTAGGGAGAGAACACAGTGACTGGAGTCATGATTAGCAGAATCCCAGTCAGACTAGTCAGAAAACAGTATGACATCAGCAAAAAGTGGTGGTAACCATGGAAGCAGATCCTACTTTCCTACAAATGGCCTCCTTGAAGGATTCAATCTTCTGTGGAATTGACAAAGGCTGGAGGAATTCAGAGAGCGTTGGGACCAACAGAGGAATCTGTTTCAGGGCTGGAGACCTTAAAGGGGTACAAACGACATTGTGACAACATTGCACCTTCGCCCTGGAATCAGAGTTTTGACATGGGGGTCTAGTCTTATTTCCCTTTCTTATGCTTGGTCTTCAAATTATCAGAAGACTTTGAGAGTGAAGTTGAGCGGTGACAGGAGCGGACTCAGCACTGAGTCTGAGCACGCCACTTGGAGAGTGACCAGGACCTACACAAAGGCTGTGACTACTTTTAGTCTTCTGCAGCACACATCTTTTGCCTTCAAGACTAGATTTGCCTTTAAGTGCCTAAGGGTGCACTTAAGAGTCTTGTCCGAGCCACCAAAGGCACACATCGTGAGGGCCTGAGACAGACATTTGCTTCTTGCAGTCGCTGCATGGCTTGAAACCTGTTATTTTGGGGAGGGACATCACTCCCTAGCACACTGTTTAAATAGTCAGAAAACAGACAGAAAAAAGTAAGAAGAGCTTGTGTTCCGTATCAGAAGGTGCGGCAAGAAAGGAGGTGTCATCAGCGTGCAGGAGTGACTTTTATATGTGGGTCTGCTTTGTCATTTCCGGACTACTGTTAGGTCAGAGCAGAGCAAAACAACACCTCCTAATAGTGTGCATGATCATTGCTACGAAAATGTTTTCCAGATTCAGTCTGGCACCCGGGGAGTATTCCAAGGTGAGGAATCTTCAGTTAAAAGTATTCATCAAGCAATCTGCATTCAACTAGATAAGAGCATTTGTTAGATTACGGGATATAATTAATATCTCTATTTAGCAAGTAAGCAAGCCTCTTTATCAGAGTTCATGTAGGTTTGGTGTAATGTATGATCTGTTTTTAGGATTTTCTCGAATGCAAAGTTTCTACTTCATAATAGACAAGGGCAACCCTTTATTCTGATGATCACATTGCTATTTCTTTATTAACAGTCCCTTAGTGTATTACATTTACTTGTGCTTTTTATAATCACCAATTCCAGTCTACTAGTATTCTTAGACAGATAGGAAGAGGATGACAGAGATGAGGAAAGATAAAAGAGGAGGAGAGGGGAAACAAAGATAAGGTTAAAGACTGGGATTGAGAGAGGAAGAAAAAGGAGCATGTGATATACTGAAATAGATAATATCTTGTCGATAACATGCAGGGACATTGCCTGAGATCTTTTATCAATCGCCTTTTTAATATTTAATTTGAGATTCTTCATTAGACTGGCCCCGATTAACCTTCTCTTGCCATCCTGATACATTTGTTTGGATGTACATTTTATTATCCTGCAGATAGAATGCAAACTTTGAGGTCTGACACCAATAAGGACACAATCAGTAAATTTCACATTTAACTTACCTATTTCAGTGAACCTTGTTAAGAACCTGACTGAATGAAGTGTCGTAAATTGACAGCATTGGGTTAGCATTTAGCTGAAGCCATCCTGTATTTAGAAGTTAACTTATCCGCTTTGTGAAAGCCATTTTGTATTTCTGGCAGCCATTTTATTTGCCATGTGCTCGCCATGTGCTCTGTCCTACCTTTCTGTTAACTGCTCTTGAAATCTGCCTAGAGACAAACTATATTCAGCATCTTCCACCTTCGCACATGCCCAGAAGGGCCTAGCTAGTAGAATGAACCTGCTTCTCTAGTATAACTGTCAGGCTATTTTTGCTGCTGTATGGAGAAGTAACTCTCCTCCCACTTTGTTGAGCAAGTAGATTTTGTATGCCCAACTTAGTCATTTTGCATGCTTACATGAGCCAGTACTGATATGATATGATATGATATAGCATATTTATAGCACGCACTAATACTCGGGAGTGTCCTGGCGCGGGCGATCTGGGGCAGAAGGGAAGGTCAGTTAGATGGTCAGACTAAACAGATGCGTTTCAAGGCGTTTTTTGAAGAGATGAAACTCTTGAATCGACCGAAGATCTATAGGGAGCGAGTTCCAGGCTGCTGCGTCTTTAACAGACAGGGACTGGCCTCCCATGCGGACTCTGTGGAAGCGCGGGACAATCACCCGGCGGAAGGAGGCAGATCGCAGAGGCCGGTTCGGCACATAGAAGGCAAAGCGCTTCCTAAGATAAGTAGGATCGTGTCCATGCAGGGCCCGGTGGGCCAAAGTGATAGCCTTATAATGAACTCGCTGCGCCACCGGCAGCCAATGTAGATCCTGTAAATATTGCCTAGCGCTGGATCGACTTACGGCATTGTGCAAGAGTCTGGCCGTGGCATTCTGGATCATTTGAAGTTTTTGCAACAGATAGCCAGGTAAGCCTATGAACAAAGCATTTGCATAGTCTAGCCGCAAGAGGATTAAAGCACGAGCAACTGCCTCTTTGGCCACTCTCGGGAGCAGGGGGAAGATCCTTCTGAGTATTTTGAGGGTTCCAAAACAGACCCCGGTCAATTTTTTAACATGGTCAATAAACCGAAGATCCTTGCTGAACCACACCCCCAGATTTTTTATAGGTCCGTCATCAAAGCGCGGGTAAGGAAATTGGGCCGGCCAAAGAGATTGTCTGAAGTCTGAGGGAAACTGGCCATACAGAAGAACCTCAGACTTATCCTCGTTGCACTTCAAAGAGGCCTGGGCTAACCAGCAGAATACTGATGCTAGGCACGACTGGGCAATGGTAGTGTCCAGATCCGGGCCCTTCATGTGAATAGCAGCTGAGTATCGTCAGCATATGCTATCCCTTTAGAACCAAGCTTCTCCGCAAGATAGACCAGAGGGGTTAAGTAGATATTAAATAAAAGGGGGCTCAGCGTGGAGCCCTGCGGAACCCCCGTAGCAAGGTTCCTAACCGAGGAAGAACAGAAAGCCATACAGACCTGCTGCGTGCGAAAGTCCAAAAAAGACTTGACCCACTCCCAGACTATGCCAGAGATACCAACAGCAGAGAGCCGAGCCAGAAGCAGCTGGTGGAGCACTGTATCGAAGGCGGCAGAGAGGTCGAGTAAAATTAGGGCCGCCCTACCGCCCCCGTCAAGACAC